>NW_023416290.1:56635346-57885346 GCF_014176215.1 Rousettus aegyptiacus
GTCGACCCGGGCCCATCAGCCACACTGAGCTTTTTGAAGATTCTGTGCCCCGCACGACAGTGTGTTCTTCATGGGCTAGGTGAAGAGCGTGTCCTAAGCACGCCCCCAGGGAACGTACCACGTAGTGTGGCGTCAAATGAGAAACCCAGTCCGCTGCTCCTGAGTCTTCCGACCTCTTCCTCCTTTCTCCGCTGAGGCTGCTCGGGCACTGTCGTGTCTCTAAGCCGTCGTTTCCCAGTCTCGGGAGTCACCCATCCCAGCGGATCAGGACTGGCTCCCAGGTGTCCCCGGTAGGGCATCGAATTCCGAATCAGAGGACAGCACCCCGTGTCAGCGAACTTGCTCCGGCCCGCTGGGCGCTTCACAGCCTCTGGCCTGACACCCTGGAGAGCCGCTCCCACTCGTGTCTAACTCCAGGACATGCCCATATCCAGATCCTGGAATAATTTCTGAAACGAAGCTCTTTCCTCCAAGAGCAAAGGAAAGACAGAAAATGGGGTCATTTCTTAAGAGGGGTCCAAGGAGGATTTTACAGAGAAGACACGTGATCTGAGCAGCAAGGCTGAGATTTTCGGAAGGCAGAGAGCGTCAGAGAGAGGACGTCACGTCCTGGGCGAGCAGCTGCCCAGCGGTACCGAGTGGCCAGGCACGCTGGGGAAACAGCGAGGAGGACAGCGGGCAGAAGCGGAGGGCGCGAGAGGACGTGCAACGGGAAGAGGCTCGGGACGGAGACGAGGGCTCTGGGGGGCGCAGCTGGGTGCCGAAGGAGGGTGCTCACAGGCACATACACCCATCGATGCAAACCACAGCCCAGCCCTCGAACGGGCACCAACGATTGCGGGGGGATCTTAAAATAATCATTTAAAAGACTGGTCTGGAGGGGCAAATATTGACTCAGACGCCCAACCCGAGATGGCCTAAGGACAGTGCCCACGGTGGAGATGCCGTGGAGAGGCCGGAACCCCACCTGCACGTGGGCACCCAAGCCCAGCAGGGCGGCTACGACCGTCTACCTCCTCCGCTGGTGAGGACGGAGCGCCTGGGAGTCACGCTGGCTGCCATGTTTTATCGCTACTATGGTCCATACATCCCACGTGCATTTCTTAAACCTATTTCACCCAGGTG
Source organism: Rousettus aegyptiacus (assembly GCF_014176215.1). Taxonomy (NCBI): domain Eukaryota; kingdom Metazoa; phylum Chordata; class Mammalia; order Chiroptera; family Pteropodidae; genus Rousettus; species Rousettus aegyptiacus. The sequence continues at coordinate 56,636,472 of NW_023416290.1, forward strand.
AAGACTCTCGTGAAGTGTCCCACTTTAGAGATGAGAGAGTTGAGCTCCGAGAGGTCCAATGTCATGGCAGAGCCGGGACTCAGACCCAGGGTTCTCTGACGCATCGTTCATGTCCAAACGCGGCACTTCATCAGGACAGACGGAGGCTTGAACCGGCTGACCTAAAGGACGCACGCCTGTGTGGCCGTCTGAGTAACATCTGCTCAGGCAACGTCTCTGGGTTATTGCAAGACAATAATGAAACAAAACAACAGAAATAGCAAAAACACGTCTATGGAAGTCCACTGCTAGTGGACCCACACGACGAAGTGTAAGGGGTTTGCTGCTGCTTTCATTGGTAATACATTATTTCGTTTCCTTTTTATCGTTGTCATCGCCATTTCCATTTAAAATCAGAACGAGCTGAAAAATAATTAGCCGGACAAGTAATGAAACTCGTCATGGTGCTTTTTCCTTTCCTGCCTGGGACTCTAAATTAAACGTGTGAGAAAACTAACCTTTACTCCTGAGGAGAGATGATTTAATGCTGAATGACACCAACCCAGGCAGAAAACACCCCTGAGGAAACAGGAACTCCAAGGGCGATTTGACACTCGGGACGTTCAAGAAGGCGAAAACCATCACCTGAGGCGATTAGCTCAGGATAACATGACCAGGGACCTCGACAAGCAAAGGTGAGAAAGGCCCGCGGACCCTGCGGGGAGCCACCCGAGGGGATCGCAGTCTGAACTGGAAACATCCGGAGCGGGAGGGAGAGGTGCCTGGCATCTGGCAGGAAAACATCACTCGCCCAGATATTTATTCTACCTCAACACCGAGCATCTGGGGGGACCATCCCGACATCTGTCTAAGGCGGTGTCTGTTGTGAGGGGCGTGTGTGTGTGTGCGCGCGCGCGCGTGCGCGTAAAAGAGGAAGAGGGCATGGGAACCGGAATAAAGCAAACACGCACCTGCAGCTGAGAGGGAACGGCCGAGCGGGAGCGTCGCTGGGGGCGCCCGTCCCGTGGAGTCGGACATGGGTGCATCCAGGCCTCCGCCCCGACAGCTTTTTGTCTTATTTTCCTTCTCAATAGACTCACACAATAGACGATCAACAGTAACAGTGGTTATAATAATGGACGAGAATAATTAATTGCTTATTCTGTAGCTGACATGGTACATACATAGAAATGTTTTTCAGCTTTCTGAGCTTTGGTTTCCTTACACGGAAAACAGAAACAGTCACCTGGAGGGTTGCTGTGAGCGGGGTGTGAGCTGATGTGTGTAATAAGCCAGCTGCAGAATAAGCAATTAATTATTCTTGTCCATTATTATAACCGTTGTTATTGTCGCTGGTCTTTGTGGGAGTCCTGCAGAAGGACAATAAATCAAGCGGATGGGCTTCCTCTCTTTAAAACTGACATAGCCATCTCTAATAAAGGCAGCTGTGACTCAAACCCCTCAGGAAAGTAAGAGATTGGGTCACATCAAAAAAAAAAAAAAAAAAGAAAGAAAGAAAAAAAAACCTTTTGAATTATTTCCAAGCAAATTCTTGGCAAAAGATAAGGCCCGTGTGATGCAAAGTGTGGTCGGTCGGTATCACCTGGGTGCTCGTTAGAAACGCACAATCGCAGGTCTCACCCTGGGGTCTCCTGAATCAGAGTGTGCGTCTTAACAAAGGCCCCACGTGATCTGTGCTGGGTGCACTGAGCTGGGGCACAGAGCCTGCGTCTGTCCACAATCACGCCAAACCCTCTCACAAACGTTAGGGCAGTGCCCATTTAGCCAAGCAGCTGATCCATTCAGTCGCACCTGATCAATTTATGCCCCAACAAAGAAACGGCAGAACTGACCAGCTCAGATGGAGCGAAGCCCGACGCAATCAGCCTAAATGGGAAGCAGATGGTGCGTGCTAGGGGCCAGCCGAAAACATTCTGTGTAAGAGAGTCCCTTGCCCCGCGAGGTTTGCAGCCTATGGGGCAACGGAGGAAGCCTCCTGGGAGAATGCAGCGTTTTCCGTCGACAGCGATGAAAGGGCAGGATTCCGACACGTCGAGAATGGGAGGAAAATGCGATTTCGGGGGGTGGGGAGGGATCCGCCACGATGGAACAGCATAAAGCTGCTCGTGTGTTCAGAGGCATGAATGGACATTAGGAGTTAGAGTTTCAAGGATGTTTAGTGGCCGGATCACAGTGTTTTTAAGCTAAATCAGGTATTCCAGCTTAAAAACAAGGCAAAGAGAATCAACTCATTAGGAATTTTTCTTAAACAGGGAAACGAACATGTGTTTTCAGGCCATGAGCAGGAGCTATTTTCTTTAGCTTTTGCATAAGCAACAGGGCACCATCTCCCTGCAACCAGAAACAAGACGATGCTGTGTCGTCCGGCCTTGCGTCAGAGCCCTGCTGGTCCTCTTTTCCGACGTACGGGGACGCCAGCCCTCTCTGCTGGGATCTGGGCCTCGTTCGGGCATTCGTCTACTATGTATAAAACGGGAGCCTCCAGCCTTGAGCCAGTGGCAGGCGCGGCCGGCTCTGCACCGCCGTTCTCTCCACGCGGCTGCACAGAGCTATCCCCGGAGAGCGGCTGCTCATCCTGACCCGTCCCGCCCCAGCCCTTCCGTGCACGTCTGTGGACACGTGAGAGCTACTTCTCGCCCGGAGCGCAGCAGCACAGCAACGTGCTCAGGCCAAGGCTCCCACGGATCCGAGCCACCATGTGTGCTGGGGTCTATACGTTACAGCGACTGCTGTTACCCTACTACAGACCTCACAGGAGTGGCCGTCAGGATCGAAGGAGAGGACGACGAGAAAGTCCTTCATAAATTATAATTTCCTGAATCACACTCGCGGCATTAAATATTCAACGGACGTCGATGGAGCAGCTGTTAACCGCCGAGCGTCCACTCGGCTCTGAGTAATCAGTAATCAGCAGGACGGACCAGCTCTCCCCCCGCCCCCGCCCGAGATCAGTGTTCACCACCAACGGCGCTGGCCGGAGCGTAAGAACCACACCATCTGTCTTTCAGCAGAGGAAACAGTGCATCCTACCCTTGCCTGTTCATCCGGTGGGACAAAGGCCAGGCGAAATGAGAACCGCTCTCATCGAATGGCTCCGAGTCCTGTGCATCTGCTTTCAAACACATACCTCGCTCTGTTCTGGGAGAGACTGAAGACGGTTACAAAATAGCTTAATTTATGAGCACGAAAGAAGAGAATGAGAACAGGGTGCGAACACAACACGGAAACGTGAGTAGTTCCGTGTGCCGTCCCGTGTGACTCGCGCGCCTGCCACGGACTCGGACCCGGGCTCTCCCGACGCCGACTCGGAACGCGGCGTCCTTGAGCTGCTGCGTTATCTGCGCTTCGGCATCTGGGGTCTGTATTCGCCACAGCCCAGAAGCTTCACCGAGAACGAAGACCATCCGCGACTTGCTGTGGCGCCTGCGGCACCCAGCCTAGGTCCTGGTCTGGCAGGGCCTGGGTTAGCGCATCACACACTGAGAGCAGATCGGGCCCTCGGCCAGTCACTCCTGGCACGAAGCCTGAAAGGCGTGTCCCCCCGGATCGTAGGAAAGGTGAGCCGACTCGGTGGCGACCTGCATCCTCGTCACTGGCTTACGGCGAGTCCCACGAGGTCCTGTGGCTGGTCCTCACATCCCAAACCCCATGCATCGACGGCATCGGGACAAAGCACGGCACAGAAAACACAAATTCTGCAGGTGATCGGTATCCTGTGACCCCAAACCCCCATTTCTGCTGGTCGAATGGGATCCAGGAGTGGACTGCTGACCGCCTAGGGAAGCGGGCAGACACAGGACGTCGTAACCACCCTCTCCTCCACACCGTCTCCCTCGGGGCTCTTCAGATCCCATCGATGAGGCAGCTTCAACTTCGTGCCATTGTTGTGTGGAGGTCATTATAGGAAACCATTTTCCGAGGCTAATACCTGCATTTCCCATGTGGAAAATTGGAAGTTATTGTCTAGTCTGTCACTCAAGGGCTCCCACATGAAGATGTATCGATGAGACGGGTTTGTCACATAAATGTCATTTTTGCTACAGAATTAAAGAAACCTTTCCTTCGTGCACGTGGGTCCTTATGACTGACATGTTTCCCTTTCTGCTTTGGCCCCCAGTTCCAGACACTGCATTGGGCAGATCGGCAGCACAGCTCCCAGGAAGACACCAGAGTGAGCGGGCCCACAGCGGCGCTGCGCACCTGCCCCGAGGGCAGAGTGCGGGGCTCGCCGACAGCAGGTGCAGTGAGAGCCAGCATTCGCTGGGCGCCCTGGACGCGCCAGGCACTGTGCTGAGGACTCCGCGAGAATCAGCTCGTCGGCTTCTCGCCACACCACTGTCGGGAGACGCTGCTGTCATCCCATTTTACAAAAAAAATGAGACTTAAAGAGATTAAGTGACATACCCCAAATCACTCAGCTAATGATGAAACCAGAATTTAAGCCCAGATAGTCCGACTTTACAGCTCATGCTTTTAATCGCTCTAGTTTAATATTCTGCCTTCCTACAAGTTGATGAAAATAATCTCGCATTCCAAGATCTTGTGCACGACAGCCTTTAGGTTCTGCCTGGCTGCTGAGGACCCATCCCCGAATTTCACAATCTCACTGTGCTGACTCCTCCCAGGGAACCGCCCCACACTGCAGCCCTGGACAGGTGGGAACAGTCTGCAAACACGACCCGAGGACACATGCACAGCCAGCCCCTGCAAACCGCCCCGGCACAGCGGGCAGGACTGCAGCCTCCACCGGAGAGAGGGGTGGCACTAACCCCGGTGTTTATTAAGTCCCGCTGGCTAAATTCTCCCCTCTGATGCGAGCAGAGGGTCCCCTTCTCTGTGGGTGCTGCCCGAGTGCCTTCCAGAGCAGAGCTCAGGCGGGGCTGCCTTCTGAAGGCACCAAGTCAGGAATCAGGGGAAGAGAGGGCTCGTGACATCATTCAGAGGAGCTGTCGGTGCAGAATGAACCCTGCCCAGCAGCTGAGGCTCCCATAAGCAGGAGACACCTGTCTGCAGTGTGAAGCGGGGACCAAAGTCCCTGCAGAAAGAAGCGTCCAGTGACGCATTTTTAGCAAGCTGTCCAGGCGTCTTCCGGTCCCTTTCTGCCCTCCCAGACAAATTGGCCTGGAAAGATGCTGCTTAGTCCATTTCATCCTTTATCTTCTTCTTTAAGGGTTTTATTCTAGGTCACCTTGTTCTTAAACTGACATTTCAATCTTTTAAATGTAGATTCAACTTTTCAATCTGTTCGAACCAAATCTGGTTTGGTTTAGTGCTGTGGCCTCCCTCATTCCCTCCCTCCCTCCCTCCCTCCCTCCCTCCATCCCTCCTTCTCTCCTCTCTTCCTCCTCCCCTCCGCCTCCCTCTCCCTTCCTCTCCCTTCCTCTCCAGATAGCTAGAGCTGCAGGCTGAACTGGGTTTGGGATGATCGATAATCGGCTTTCCTGGCACAGGAGCTCCGCCCCAGTAAACCAGAGCAGATGAGCACATGTCTGAAGGCAGTCCAGCAAACCCGCAGCCTGCCTCTCGCCTGGAGCAGGCAGGGGAGGCAGGGAGACTTGGTGCTTGGGCTGGAGAGTTAATGGCCACTCTGGCGCTCACTGTGTCTGGGTCCCCCCGCCCCAAGTCTCCTACTTCACGTCTCAGACTATTGGTAGAATGAAACCAGGTTCCCTTATGGAAGCTGCTGGATCACCCTAGAATATTGTTTCAAAATGTCAGAGTCTATTCTTTGAGTTCCCCTTGATTTTTATTTTGAATTTTTGTTGGAACAACTTTGAGAGGATGTGAAGAACATTTCCTATATTTTATGCTTTCTAAAGGTTTTTGTTATTGTTTTGGGGGGGGGGGTTTAGGGGTTTGGGGTCATTTTGTTTGGTTTGTTTGGTTGGGGTTGTGGTTGTGGTTCGCATAATCGTACACAGCCAGATATTCCAATCCTCCTGGGGGTCTCGCCTCTACTGTGACTGAGCATTTTCTCATCCGAGGGCTAACGAGTGAAACGGTTGGAGCAGAACTTGAATCCTGGCGCAATCTTGCATTCGGTGGCAGAGTTCTGTCCATTTTACTGAGATTACAGTAAATCCCCAACTACAGGCCTCAACTGTCTTTAGACCGCCTAATGTAGCAATGTCAAGGGTACGCTGTACATGGCTCTTTCTTTACCTGAGGAGAGGGGTTTGTTAATGAGCTCAAGAAAGAAGGTAGAAGAAGGCAAAAAAGGGATGTGAGTCGGTGGTGATAACAAAGCTGGATGGAGTGGGAGGAAGGGAGGGAGGGAGGAGAGGAGGGAGAGAGGGAGAGAGAGGGAGAGAAAGGGGGGAGGCGGAGGAGACTGGAGAGGAGAAGGGAGGAGAGGAGAGGGAGCTGCAGAAAGCTCCTGACGTGAGCAGTTACAGCAGTTACGTTTCTGCCTTTGTTACAAAGTCCTGAGAGAGGTTATCCGGAGTCAGCGTCTCATTGTGAGGCCTCGGAACCTCAAAGAGATCAGGCCCCAGGAAGAGATGTCCTGGAAACAGTGTCCGCAGTTCGGGAGGGAGTCTGGACGTCGCCAGACAGCACAGGAGGGAGGGGAGACCCTGAGAGCCCAGGACCTGTGTGCGACCTGACGCGAACCTGCCCTTGGAAAGCGAGGGCTGGTTTCTGATCTGCGTACTGGCCCACTGAGCTCCCCTAGTCTTCATTAAATTCCTTCTCAGCAGTCTCTCCCAGTTTGTTTTTTTTTTATTGTTTGTTAACAAAGAAGGGAAAAGAGGGATTTTTAACTCAGGGAGCTAACCAGGATGGGGGACCTTTCCCCCCACACGGAAGGATGACTCGTCACATTGGCGGAAAGCACTATGACAGCATGGGAAGCGCTTCCTGTGTGTGAGCCTCTGTCCTAAGGACTTTATGTAAATTAAATATTTTCATCTTTACAACAACCTGATGAGAAACGTCATGCTGTGTCCTCATGCTCTGTATCAGGAAACAGAGGCACAGAGAGGTTAAACAGCTTCCCCAAGGTCACACAGCGAGCACAGGACAAAGCTGGGGTTTGAAACCAGCCACCCAGTCTCTACGACCTATCCTATACTCTTAACAGCTGTACTATGTCACCTCTTAGAAAAGTAAAAGAAAACAAAACAAAAAAAAAAAGGCAAAATCTCAGCAAACAGAAAGTCCCACAGGAAAGCCAGCTGGGGCAGGCGGGTCCCTTCCACTCCCTGCGCTGTCCCCTTGCCAGCACAGAGGGAAGCGGGGGGCCCTCTGCGGGCTGAGGGGCGCTGTGTGTCTGGGCGAAGTGGGGCAGAACAGGACGGGAAGCCCATCCCTCCAGCCACAGGCCTCGTGGCATCCGGGGGCGAGGCCAGGGCCGGGAGGGGCCGGGAGGGGCCAGGCACGGAGCAGGGGAAAGCCACAGGGAAGCATGTCACCCCTCACCCCACTCCACTCCCGGTGCACCAGCCAGAGCCCTCAGCACCCAGAGAGCAGCGGGCGGATGAGGGCCTTCGTTTGCGGGAGATTTTGCTTTTTAATTAAGAGACTGAGCACTTGAGCACTTGTTCGCGTTGACCCTTCTCCAGAAGGCAAGATGTGCGCTTCCCCGGCACGCGGAGAACCGAGCGGGAGCCGCTTACACAGGGCAGAAGACTGATGTCCCGGGCGCCCGCCCACCGCCCCAGCACGCCCCCGCACATTGCCCCCCGCCCCCCACGAGTCCTCTCCCATGTACCCCTTCCGACCCCGGCTCAATGCCCCGTCCCTGCCACCCGGCGGGGAGGCCGGAAGTGCCGCCTCCCGGGTATTCAGTGGCCCTAACGGCACGACTGCGCCCTCGTCGCACTGTGCCCCTTCTCGGGGAGGCGCAGCGCCCTTCCCCAGCGGCGGGCAGGGCGGGGTGCCCCTCCTACACAGCAATAACGGGAACTGCGCTAAGGCAGTCCGGGCCAGAGGGGTGGGCCTGTCTCAAAGTCACGTGGTTAGCAAACAGTCCAGAGGACTCCATCCCCAGTGCCAGCCTTCTACGCACAGGACAAACACCTCCCGCTGACCTCGGACTTCATAGTGAGCGTCACTGGGGAATGCCTACTCACCCTTCAGGGGTCCTTGTGCGCGTCCTTACGAACTTCAGCCCCGAGACTCTCCGCAGGCCCCACAGCTTTCCGAGGGTCATGCTCCCGCCCCGCGCCCCTCTGTGCCCCTCGGGGCTCCCTAGCCACACGGCTCTCCCCCATTCCCCTGACAGGGGCGACTCCGCCCCTCTCCACCTGACGACCTTCACCCACGGGGGTCTCGTCGCCCGAGTGTGTCCCTTCGCCCACATCACTCCCAGAGACCACCTCCCTGCCCCCGCCTCAGCTGACGGAGCACCAGCCCTACGAGGTGAGCTCTACCTGTCTCACGACTGCATAGCTCCTCTACTTGTTTGCTTGCCGAAGCACACGTGGTGATTACGGGTTTATTTTTGCTATAATTGACTTAATGTCTACTTCCCTCACATTGACTACGTGAGCATAAACGGAGTTGTGCTCATGTTTGTCCATCGCGGCAGCCGACACCTGGTGCCTGGTACCGCGCCTGCTAGGGATCGATGCATCTATCGAGCTACGCTTGTTATAAATATGCGTACAGTTGTTAAATAAATAAATGAAAAACAAGATAAAGAAGTGGCCGCAGGAAGGAACTAGAGGAGATAACCTTGACATTCTCTCTTTTGAATTCAATACCACCATCTTTTTCAACAAGACGAAGAAACTCAGCTTCTGCTCATTTAGAAAAAGTCCTCTGGGAAAAAGAATCAGCTTTCCTTATCTCGGCTCTGTAGCAGGAATGTCAAGGGTCCTTCCAGGTTTAATGGTGGCATCTACGGATGTCTTGACACGTCTTGGTTCATGTCTCGGGAAGCAGGACACAGAGACACGGGATGGGGGTTCACTCGCTCAAGGGAGAAACAGACCAGCAATCGGAGAGGGCAAGCGGGGAGCCCTGTGCAGCAAGCCAAGGGCAAGCGAGCCTCTCACTGCTGCACCTAATGAGGGGCCAGGCAGAAAGGGGGGCTTGTGGGGGCACAGGCGAGTCACCAGCTATAAGAGGCAAGTCATGCATCCCAGCCACGGTTTAGGGAAGCCATCGACAGGTGCGGGCATCACCCCCGGGGGAGCGTCGTTCCCTCTCCCAGGTCACAGATCAGAAACACTCAGGGGCCGAGCGACCCAGCACGTGCCTCCTGACAGCCTGGACCCCTGGATCCAGAACGGCCTCACTGGGTCCAAGATCGCAGTTACGCACACAAACCAGGGGCTAAGAAATGCCCCTGGAAAGACCGTGCAGAATTCAGAGCATCGTTTGTCTCCTCTTCCTGGCTCCACATCACAGGTTGTGTGGAATTTTTCAATCTCTGCCAGCTGGCTCACATAGAAAGAATCCGAACATGGGGCAAGGCAAAAGTCACTCTGTCCACGTGACAACAGCTCAGAGAGACAAACTCCTAAGAGACAAGAAATGCACAGGTGAGCCCATTATGGCCGCCGGGGCTCTGTGAGGGAATTTCCTGGCTGTGAACTGGAATCGGAAAGGAACATGGTGAAGCCTCCGCTGAAGAGGCAGAGTGGCCGGAGTCTGGGGACGAGGCACTGGAGGGGAGAAAGCTGTATAGATGCGGGGCGGGGGTGGGGGCGGGGGGGGGGGTGGGGCAGGTGGACACCCCGGGGCTCAGCACGGAGATGCCAGGGCCTTGCAGCGCCCAGGAAGCTGACATTCTGAACCACCAGACAGGTGAAGCCTCGTGAGCCCCAGGCACCCAGCTGAGGTAACGAAAAGGCCCGATTTAGGTTTAAGGACCCCACCCTGGAGTACAGCCTAGACTAGACACACCCTAACAGACCCTGAAATGAAATCGTGATGAGAGCTACCACGGAGACGGAGTTTTGAGATCGGCCCTATAACATCACGACGCTTGAGAAATGGCTCAGGCTTCCTGCTGCTCAATCTTGACAAAGCACAAAAGCAAACAAACCAAGTGATTAGCTATTAATCAATCCACTTCCGATTTAAAAAAATCAATACTCTTTATCCACTTTATTCAGAAAAAAATTCAGAAGTAATAGATATGCAAGAAAACACAAAATATGACCTATAGTCTAGAAGAAAAAAGTCAATTAAGTACTGAGCCTGACCTAGCACAGATATATGATTTAGCAGACTACAACTTTAAAGCAGCTTTATGTTCATTAAATTAAAATAAAACAGAGTCTAAATGAGTGAATACAGAATCTCAGTTAAAAAAAAAAACTGAATCTATATTAAAAAAACACAAACAGAAATTCTATAATTGAAAACTGAAATAAAATAATTACGTGGTTTTGTTTAACAGTAAATCAAAAATTACAAGAGTCCAGGTAGAAATCAGGGACGTGGCCTGCGTCTAGCCGCCACGTCCCAGTGCACTGTGAGGCAGAAGGGTCCAGGCCCGGAGCGGCTTTCCTGCCCGGGCCTTCGAGAACCGCTGCCCGGAACACTGACCCTGTCTCCCTCCTCCCTCCTTTCCTCCATCCCTCCCCCAGACGGAGCATCCTGTCCATCCCTCAAATTCTAAATCCACACCGCGACATGGAAATGGCATGTCCTTTGGCATATGTGGTAAGTCGAAGCATTCGTTCGTTCATTCGTTCAGTTATTAACAAATACTCACGGAGACTGGTACGTGCCTTCCCTTCACTGCTGAGTCTCTGCGTCTGGAGGGAGCGGGTGAGGCCAGGGGTGGGAGGGGAAGAAGGTGATGGGGGAGGGGCGCTTCCACGCCGGGGTTCAGCTAGCTTTCCCCTGGGGTTTGGTGAACAGCAGGTATGTCTTTGCCACCCAGAATTCGCTGATCATTTTTTTGCTGACGGCATCCCAATTTCCCTCTGGCAGACCACCCCGCCCTTAACCCTATGCTCAAGGAAGCGCGGTCTCAATTCCTGGCCCCAGAAATGGGGCCCGTGACTCAGCCAAGCCGATCGGAGCACGGCCGCCGCCCTACCGCAGTGACTGGGGGATGCATAACCCGGCAGTGCGGAGACGTGATAAAACGTCTGGGAAAGAAACGCGTTCCCCTGGATGTGGGGTTGCAGGACTATACGCTGGAGCTGCTGCAGCCACCTCAGAACTGTGAGGAACCCCGAGGAGAGACCCCGTCTGAGAGTGGAGGGAAGACAAGGAGGGGAACACGGTCCCGTTGAGGTTGTTCAGGTCTCTGAATCAAATCACACTGGAATCTCAGTCTACCTAGAGTTTCCCGGTTATGGAAGCCAGGAAATTCTCTTAGTTCTTAATCCACGTGGGGCTCATACTTGTTTTGCTTGCAACAGAAGAACTCACATCTGATGTGTCAATTAAAATAAATCCAAAACATCCCTCTGAAATCAAGATTAATTTCCTCATAAAACTCTCAGCAAGAGAGTTTCACACTCCTCCTGCTCAAGTGACTTCGGCCCCATCAGGCTTTGCCAAGAGGAAGAGCTGTTTCCCCTCCCACCCCCAACCCGAGGCTGTCACTTTGATAACGAAGGGCACTGGGCCTAACTGTTTTCCATTATCTCGAGACAGCCTCCCTCCGCCGAGCACTAGCAGAGGTAGGGGAGGTCCCGACAAAACTGCAAAGCCCCCACGGAGAAGATCGCCTCCCCCTTCGCGTGAGGACACTAACACAGATGTTCTACGAAATGACCCCGCAGGAGCTGCACACCCGCCAGTGGACCCCCCCGGCCCTGCCCTGCACCCCGCAGGCCCCCACACTGTTTTCAGGACTGAGCTCCTCGGGAACCAGGACGGCTCCGCGGAATAGCCGGGGGTGCGCGTCAGCCCCCGAGGCCTGTGCTCCACCCCCCGCCTCTCCCCGCGGCCGCGGGAGAAGGAAGCAGATGCTTCTCCTCACAGTGGGACCTCCGGCGCTCGCCTTCCAGCCCATCGAGCATGGCGCGGAGCCCGCAACTCCGCTGCTCTGCGTGCATGGGGACCATCCATCAGAGTGTCACCGACGGGAAGCCAATGAAGTTCCGACAAGCAATCTACAATCAGGGTGCGCTGTGAAACGCTCACAGAAAACGCCTCGCTAGATCGGGAGGATGTGGGACACACAGGGCGCGTGGCCGGAGAAAACCAAGCAAAACCCCCGTTAAAGCCGGAAGACAGCACGGAGGAGAGAAAGTGGAAAACGCACCACAACGACGAGGATGCAAGTGACGAAACGCGGGCGGCGTCTCTGTTCACACGTGACAATGAAGAACAACAGCTCGGCAACTGGAAACGGAGGAACGACGGCCCGTTGTTTGCAAGGTTAGCAAACCAGCGGCACTCCTGCAAATAAACGTTTTCCTTAAGGCTGAATGTATTACCTGTAGGCTAAAAAGTACTAAAATCGAAGATTTCTATTGAGGCGGAAGACAGATTTAAGCAAGGGGGCAGCGCAGCGTGCTTCCTGAGTCGGAGCTGCCAGCTGCCCTCGACCTGGTCCCGGAAGGGTCATTCGCACGCGTCCAATTCCAGCCTGGGCACTAGGATACAGCAGTATACGTGACGCACGTCCTCAAGATACCTACGAGCCAACACTTGGCTTCACCCTTGGCATTTCGGTGGGGCTACTTATCATTCCGAGGGGGTTCCAAGCACTTTAGGATATGTTACGTCTCTAACCGAACTTCCTTGTCCGTTTTCGGTTGCTCCCCAGAATGGCAGAGCCACCTCTGACACGGAGCCATGGGAACCGGCTGCCCAGCGTGGGCCAAAGCCCCACCTGCTGCTCTGTTACAGGTCAGTGTTTACTGTCTGTCTCCCGGCTCGACCACGCGCTCCGCCAGGGATGGCACCGTCACCAGCACCCAGCTCGAGCGCCCAGCGAATGTCTGCGACACGGATGAGCTTTGAGCATGTTCTATCCAGCTCACGGGACTTGCTCCAAGGTCTGCATCCTGATCCCCACCTGACTCCAAACCCGACGGATCATCCCAAACCATTCCACCGTCCACGGGACTTTTCCCCACCTTCAGATTAACATGCTCTCTGAATCCACAGCTGGAGGAGTGAGTGCTCGTGAGTTCACGATCTGGACGGGAGTGAGAGCACAGCACGGGAACCCCCCCAGGACGGTGTGCGGGGTGTACCACAGAGCAACACACCGAGATAGTCGGGGGGCGGGAGGAGATCCCACCCCCAACACAGCGGGTCAGAAACCAGAGCACCCCAATTACGACTTACTTTTCAGTGATAAAGTACTAAGGATAACTTCTGGAATGATTCTTCCAAAGAACCACTGCTGTGAGGACTCCACAAGCAGGCACCCTGATTCTCCAGGCTCACGTCCGCCCCTCCGCAGGGGTGCGGCCCTCCAGACATGGCGGACACGAGCCACGCTGGTTGACCACCAAAGACGAGACATCGACTCCATGTCACAGCCAAGAAATGATTTTCCCGGCAGTTATGCAAGTCAACGAACAAGAGTCAAGCTCTGGCACTGGCCTTGTCTGAGGCGATAGCTCTCGAACTTAAGCAAACAGCCCAAAGAGATTGGGGTGAAGTCACCTGTCTAGAAATTGACAAGACCGCTGACAAAATATAGAAGCTCAGTCCTCAGGCTTTGTGAGGTTAACAGAAGTGTCTGTAGAGATCGCAAACTGCAGGCCACCAGATGCTCCAACTCCTCTGAAATGAGTAAAAATCCTGTCAACTATAAACTAGTGAGCTTGACTCTATCATAAAAACTGTCAGATGAAAATGAGAACCTTCTTCACAAGCCCAGCATCAAACAGCACTTGTCAAATCAATCGTGTCCTGAGCTTGCCAATGGCAAGGAACTCACGGTCCCGTAGTGTGGCATGCGTGTGCTCGATACAGCTACGAGACAGAGATATGACAACCCAATCGTAGACAGCGGCAGTAAAACACAGGTGCTGATCCTGCCTTGCTTGCGTATCTCTGCTGATGAAAGGCGGCCTCCTGTCCCTCTGCCTCTCTCAGCCCATGTGACTCACTGGCAGTGGCCTGCACCGCGCCATGGGTGGGCGGTACACAGCCTAGCCAGGCCACTCAGTAAACTCCATTCCCCCAGCAATAATGATTGCTTCAAAGTTTGATCACATGACTCAGATCTATCAGTTTGAAAACTGGCCCTGTACATTGCTAAGGAGAGACCTACGGAAGAGCAGGCTATAGTCCAAGGTGGCAGGTGGCATGTTTGACGAGCAAGGGAACTTACCTTCAAGGCTCGCCTTGGGTGAAAGATGAGTAGATCTCCACGCCGCCTGCCAGAATCTTCGAAGTTTATGGAGAGGCCGTAACGGGGTTCAATCATGTCTACCGTCCAGACAGTCCCCAAAACACCTGGTGCTCCCAAGGTGCAGCCTTTGAAACGGCTCCCGCTGTGGGAATGGCGGGCACTGCATAAGCTCCGGGGGTCGGGGCGAGGAGCCTCTGACCGCCTGGGTCCCGCCTGCGAGTCGCCCAGCAGCCACGTCCTCTTGCTGACCGCCTCCAAGGTCATCCAAAATCTGCTCAGTGAAGTCAGTTCTGGCACTTTTGCTGATACCGCTGAGCAAAGGTCTCTCTTGTCTCTGGGACTGATAAACGGAGAGAAGGTGACCTGAGGTTTCTCAAAACCAGCGCAGAGACCGAAGCTGCGAAAGAAGAAAACAGAGGGAGGCAGAGCTGAGCCATGGAGCAGGGGCTGGGGGAGGAGTCACCACCCCCTAACCCTGCCCCGGCTCCGGTCAGACGCGCCCCTCATCCTCGCCGTGAGCCAGGGGACTCACTGCCCTTCAGCTGGCTTGATTAGCATCCTGCCTAACGTAACCGCTGCGCGCCCTGCTTTGGACCCCCTCCCCAAGCTGCAACTATCGACTCGGACCATGAGGCTCATCTGCAACCAGCCCAGGAACAAGCCTGTTCGGACCCAGACTCGCTGAGCAGTTAGAGAAAAAATCATTCGAAAGCTCTGATGACGACTTCACCATACCTACAGCTAATCACACTGTGCCCCCACCCTCCCCGTATCAATAACTGTACCTCCACAGTGGCTTCGAAAAGTATAAAGAAACTCTCTGTTGAGGCAAACTATCCTGATCAAAACTCAATAATCATGATAGCACAGAGGCAAACGCACAGTTGCCAGGAAAAGCGTTCACTAGAGAAGTTACAAGTAATTTTTTATCATACCTGGTATCTTCTACTGCCCATGGCAGTGAAGTAGATGTTCGACAAATATTTATTTCAGTAAGTTTAACATATCTTGCTCTATGCATTTGACCTTGTTAAGCTCCAGGTGTCCTGTCTGTGAAGTGGGACCGACAGCCACTGTGCATTGCTTCAAAAGCTTATATTAACTGAGATAATTCACATTTCCTTGTAAAAGCTCAGACATCGTGCAAACATACCCACCTTCTCTGAAAGCAATAACTCTGAAATGTAACAAATTAATTACTTTTTATTGGTTGAAAATGAAAGGAAGGTCAAAACAGTAACTTGAGTATACTGCCAAGAACATGAGAGATAGTTTAAAAAAAAAAAAAAAAAACCTGTTTGCCATGAGAAAAAGCATTAACCTACGGCAATCTCATTTTATTGTCTGCCTTGCATGCTCTATTCCAAGCCTGGGATAGTTAGTTTTCTGAGGACGCAGATGGATGCTGGCGGATATGTGACCCTGCCCACGACAATTCACAGCTTTATGGTGCTTTAAATCATCCCAGAGATAAAAATCAAAAACAAAGTTTTGGAGCTTGTTGAAATTAGTCTAATTAAAGCAGCAAATGTGCTAGCTAGCAAACGCGTCTCTGCAGGGATAACTCAGGCACTGCCGGCTGCAAGGCATGCTGGGATCGTGTTGACAAGGGTTGGTGGGAGGAAGGATAAAGAGGGTGTCCGGTGGTCCGAAATGCAGTGGTCAGGGGCTCTGTGGACTCAGGGACACAGTGGACCTAACGGTAAGGCTCAAGAAAGTCCAAGCTTGTGGGGGCAGCAGGTGGGAGCCAACAGGCCTTTCCTTTGCCCAGAGGCCCCTAGCTGCCCGGCTTAGCAGCGTTACAAGGCGGGGTCGGGAACTGTCCACGGTGCTGAGAACACAAGCTTGAATCACAGTCCCGGAGGCCAAGAAACTAGCAGGCTCACGGGAAAGACAAAGGCATAAGGAGAGCATTTTGACACGATAATACGAAAATATTCCATTTATCGACCTCTACTCTGTGCCAGACAGTGTGATAGGCATTGTTTTATTGTCTGACACTATGAAATAAGTATTTGTCTTTACCACGACCCTTCCTATACTGGCCCCAGCTTATACCAATTAGCTCTCTGAAATGGTATTTAAGGAGCAATCACCACATGCCAGGCATGTTGCTAAGGATTCTGTATAAATTAGCTCATGGGCCACATGAGTACAGGGGGCGCCCAGAAGTCACGTTTTACCACCTGGCCTGACCTTCCCGGCAACAGATTATTGGAGTGAAGACTTTTCTCAAAGTGGGTAATGATGATGCTTTTCCTGGGACTTTGGATCTGAGTCTGTTATTTTTGCTTTACCCTGTTTGTCTTGTGAAGGGAGGAGATAAAAACGAGGAGGTCATCTGTAGCCTTGAGGACTGAGAAGCAGGTAAATCAGTCTGCGGTGAGCATTATTCAATAAACATGCAGAGAGGCAGAAATGAAGGATGGAAAACTTTTAGACTTTTACAGTTCTACAAACCCTGGTTCTTAACTATATTTTTCTTTAAAATCTATTATATACCTCTGAAACTTAAGGACAAAAATTCCTACTTGGTAAACACAACCTTTCTTTCTTGCAACCAAGCGTCCCAAGTTGCACCACCCAAGGACATCTAGGTTGTAAGCCAGGATTAGAAGCTGCCCCTCAGAGAGAAGACAGGCTGGGCCCCTCCCTGCCACACGCCGTAACTGCTTACACTCTGTTCCTGAGACTCTCCTTGCACACCTTACGCGATGCTCCATCATGCTCCAAATGGCAATCTATTACCTGCCACTGCAGATGCTAAACCCTCTGCCTAACCTTCCCTTCCCTTCTTGGACTGGGTCACTTGTGTTTACCATACAAAACTCAGCTCAAACGTGGGTTTTACACCTCCCACTTGGGTCTCCATGCTGGTACACCTGGCTTTTCCGGTATGCCAAGCTGCTGCCAAGTTGTGTCGTGCACCCCCCCCCAATACGTCTTGTGGACACGGTATTCTGACTCCTAACTTGTCAGTCTCCCCCTGATGCAGTGGTGGGGGAAATGAATCAAAATCAGAATATGCAAACTGTTTATTTTGATAAATCGCATACCATTGCGGGACAAGGAGACCGGGAAGAATTCCAGAGATTGGCTGGAAACATAGTGTCGGCTGCTGGGTAAATTGCCCCTATCTGGTGCGCCTGCACCTCCCTTTGCCCTGTTACAGCTCACTCTCCGCGCAGCAGGCAGGAAGATGCAGACCAGACTGACGTTATTTAGCCTAAAGCCCTTCCACAGCTTTCCATTTTCTACGGGATAAAACCCAAAATCCAGCAAATTGAAATGCAGCCCACAGACGACGAGGCAACTGTGAGGTCCACATGCATCTCTGTCCCCCCGCCTTGTGTCCCTTCCGCTCGCTCACTGTTTCAGACACATTTCCTTTCCTTCTAGTCCAGCTTGCTGAGCTTGAACTTGCCTTAGAGCCACTGCATTGTTCTCCCCGTCAATGTGCATCATCAAATTACTAAATCTCATCTCAAATAGTGCCTCTTTAAAATATCCACTCTGGGACGTGGTTCCATAGTGTAGCAGTTAGCATGTCTGCTTTACACGCAGAAAGCCCTGGGTTCACACCCTAGTGGAGCCATGGGCCATGGTCTATGGCCAGGCCACCCGAACAAGCCCGATGTCTGATCTCGGGAGCTAAGCAGGGTCGGGCCTGGTTAGTACTTGGATGGGAGACCACCTAGGAAGACCAGATGCTGTAGGTGTAAAAAATAATAAATAATTAAGAACTTTTTAAAGAATAAAATAAAACATCCACCCTGTCCCCTCGGTGTACAGGCGCCTGAACCCCCTCCCCACTTCCTGTATCCTCACCCCCTCCCATTGGTTTCACACCTATCATCATCTTAATCATTTTGAGGATGTGTTGGTTTGCACTTACAAAGAAGGAAGAAGTCTGCAGGGGACTCTTAAACAGAGGTACCACTCTCAAGTTCACCTCTCGCTATCTGGATCTGTGTACTCCATGGAAAAGATAGGACCATGTAATTGTCTCTGATTCAAAAAACGTATTTCATTGTGTCACGTCAACCCAGCCTTTTAAGATATTGTCTCCTGGCTGTAACCATGCCTTGGGGAAGCCTTTCCACCTCTCGATTAGATCAGACGCTGCTCAGTTACTGTCGAAGGCGGTAGCGCTGCCTCATCAGTCCATGGGCACGAGCCCCTTGTTACACTCGCTTTGCTGTGAAATGTGTTCCTTGATCAGAAATGATGCCTGCGGAATGTCATGATGGTGGCTACAGATCTACACCTAGAATACGTGTCTATTCCAGTGAAGATGGATCTCGGTCCCCTTCACAATGGGAGAGTCCAACGTAATCATACTGCTCGGTGGCGGGCTGGTCCCTCAGGAAAGGGTGCAGTGCCAAGGACTTACTGCTGCTCTCACATTTGGAAAATCAGGCACTTGGTGGCAGCAGTAGCGCAATCGGTCTGGGTCATGCCGGGTCCACACTGCTGAGCCAGCCCACAGACTGAGGAATGCAACAGGAGCTGGTGTTAAAGGAGTCTGAAGCCCCTCGAAACCCCGCCAAGCTCGGTCTCACACGTAGCAGTCCCAGTAGCTGATGGACGGCTGCTGTGGGTGCCCAACCTGTGGCCAGGTGGGTTGGGAACACTCCATGTATTACAGGAAGCTCAGCCCACATGGTCCCCAGATGTCTCATGGTTAGGCACTCAGTCTCTGCTGAGGCCCAGGAGCAAAGGAGAAATCTATTTTTCAAGTGAATAAACGCGACTTGCAGAAGATAGAATAAATTTGCTCCAAAGTCTTACAGGTCTGCTCTGTGACCCTTCCATGGACATGTCCAGAGGCCTCACACAGTCTCCCTATTTCCACAGATACTCTCAGCATCATTGGACCTGCTGCACCATGAGATCCGGGTAGTGGGGACATTTCTGCTGAACTTGCTGCAGAGCCTCCTCTTGCTCTGGTCCCCAGGTGAAACTCGGAGCTTCCAGATGACCACGCGTGTGAGTCGAAGCAGCACGCTCAAACACGTTATAAAATGCCAAGATGACCTCATGCCTTGTGCCGCTTTTTTCATGGTAGGTAGGATGAGATCCAGCAACATGCCTTTCACCTTGCAGGGGCTCCCTCTACATTCCCAAGACCATTAAACACCCAGACACTTCCCTGAGGTGGAAGGCCCTCGATTTTTGCAGGATTTACCTTCTACCCTTAATTCACTTATGTCTGTCTAAAGCATCAAAAACACTTGCTACTTCTGGCTAACCAGGTCCAGTCAGCATGTCATCGATGTGCTAAACCAGTATTGTGTTTTATGAAATGTCAAGATCATCAAGAGCTCTGCGTATCGTATTATTGATGATGGAGCGCTGTTCACACCGCCAGGCAAAAGCAAGCTACTTCCGGTGGTCCATGCAAATGCATATGGAGAGTCAGGCGACTAGGTCAATAGCTACATACCAAGTACAAGAGGTCACACTGATTTGCTCCAGAATAAATACTACATTGGGTACAGTAACTGCAATTAGAGCACAACCTGATTAAGTTTACGATAGTCCAGTCATCCTCCAATACCCATCGACTTCTGTATTGGTCAAACTGATAAGTTAAACGGGACAGTGATAGGGGTCACCACCTCTGTACCTTTTAAGATTCTGATGGTACTATTAGTCCCTGAAGTCCCCCCGCCCCGGGGTACGGAATTACTCTGGCTTATGATCTTGGTAGGAAGTCCCGAGGGTCTCTATTTAGCCCTTCCTACTGGAAGGCCCTCTCCCCTAGGGTCAGAAATCCCACGCAGGAAACCTCCAGGTCTCACTGACTGGAGCACTAGGCAAATGGCCACAGCGTCGGGCCCTGAATTAGCTGGGCTCACTGTCAGCTGGGTGAGCATTAATACTTCTTCTACCTCCTGACAGCTATGAATCCCCACTTTGACTGGTGATCCACAGTGGCATTTTAGGTCCTCATAAATTAGTGTCAATTCAGAGCTGATATCTAGTAATCCCCAAAAGGCCTGAGCATTTCCTTTCTCCCAGCACATAATCGCTCTCGTAAATAATGCACGTACATCCTCTGAGGAGAGGCTGGAGGAAGCAAAACGTGTACTTGAGGCAACAAGCCCCACAGGCACAGATGGACTCTATCACTTCCTGACTTAAGACTTTGCAATGAGACTGACTTGGGGTCAGACCTCCCCCATCTGCAACCTTATTAATTTTGTGGCCAAGCGAGGTAACATAACTGCTCTGTACCTCTGTTTCCTTGTTCTAAAATAAGGCATGCTGAGAGCATCAGAAATCAAGCACCTACCACAAGCCAACCCCTGTTGAAGACAAGCCAGCTATGGCCTCTAACCTCCAGGAGTTCAGTGACACACAGACTAGTAAACCTGCAATTACAGTAAGGTCCGTGGTAGAGGCAGATGCGGCCGCGGCGTGACTGTGGGGGTCACGCACAGCTTCTTTGTAATCTTGCATTGCAATCTTGTTTCACATTGATCCCTCCGCCTGAAATCAATCGCTAACTCAAGCTTTCAATAATCACAGCACAATGCTATTATAGCAGCTATTTTAGGGATAAATGATCAACCCAGAATCTCGCCCACATGTCCTTTCTTTTGTGCTTCCCACACAGGGCTCTGGCCAACAGAGTCGGGTTCCCTTTCCTTCTGCGTCCCCCAGACATCCTCCTGACCGCAGCTTCTGTCACAGACCGCATAACTCAGGTGGACGGGAGCCGGTGTGCGCTGAGAGTCAGGAGAGAACAGGCAGCTGGCAGGACCAGAGCAGGGGCAGTTGCGCCCGCCGTGGCGATGACCACGGCGGGGAGGGGGAGTCTTTAACAAGGGCCACGTACAGCGTGTGGGGATCTCAGGGAATGGGAAGTTGCTATGACAGAAATGTGCTACGTCCAGGGACACGGGGCCTGGGAAAAGGTCAGGGAGACCTGTCCCTTCCCCCGAGGAACGGAAAACCTGGAGCCGGAGAACGCAAGTGCGTGCCCTGCTCTACTTCTGCTGCGCCGCCCACCTCTGTAGGCCTCGTGGAGACACGGAGCACATGGGAGTCGCCTCTGCACGCAGCGCGGGGAGCCACCGTGTTGGGGCGCAGGCCGCCCACCTGGCAGACGCCCTCTGAGCCATTCGAACCTCCCTGGCGCCGTGATTCCGAGCACGGTTTCACCGCGGACCGCCATGTCTTGGAATCCCGACATCCTCCCAGATGCACCTGACGAGGGCCCTTAACACATCAGCGCCCCGCGGAACCTGCGCTCCCAGGAAGGCCTCGGAGGAACATGACTTCGGGGCGTTTCCACGCGGTTTAGCGCTTGACAGACATGAACCAGTACTGACCCCTAACGACTTCGATTGCTCAAGCACGGCCTTACTGAGGAGAACGCGCCTGGAAGAAAAAGAAACCCAGACGTGACGTGAGCTGCTCGGCGCATCTCCCTCACCCGGTGCGCACGGCGACCCCCTGCCCACGGTCTCCCCCACGACGCCGACCCCGGCCCACTGTCCGGCCCCAGTGCTGCTCGGTCCCCAGCCCACTGTCCGGCCCCAGTGCCGCTCGTCCTTTACGGCTCACCCCAACCTTCCCCACGCGCACCCCGCGGCCTCCGGCGGTGCCTCCCCGGCGCCCCGAGCGGGCCTCCGGGGGGCGCTCTGCACGGCCGCTCTGTCTCTCGCAGGAAAACCCACGACGCCCCGTGGCCTTGGGGCGAGGCCGCCACGGGAGCCTCGTCGGAGGAGGCCGGCCGACAGGAAGGGTCTCCCACGGCGCCGACACCCAGAAGGTGCTGCGCGCGGGCCCCCCGCTTCCCTTCCTCGGTCCTCGGCGGCCCCCCGCGCCCCTTCGCCCCTCCTCAGCCCCGCTGGTGCGGTCTCTCCGCAGCACGCCCCCGACCCCAACCTTCTCTGGTCACGGCCCTCCCGTCCTCCTCCCGGAAGGTGAGGGCCCAGCCCCCCCCCCGTCCCCCCCAATGCCACAGCGGCCGTGGCCGTCACCCCAGGCAGCGCGAGCTAAACGGCACGCGCGCCTCAGCGCGCCCCGACCCCCCTCCCCCGCCTCCTCTGCCCCCCCGAACCCCTCCCCTGGGGTCCCGCGAGGCCGCGCGTACCCCCTGCTCAGCTCCGACGCCGCCGCCGTCCCGGCTCCGTCCTCCGGCCCAGCGCGGGCGCCTCACGCATCCGGGCACCCAGCGCCCGCCTGGGCACCGCGCATGCCCAGTCGGTCAGCAAAC
The DNA here is from genome assembly GCF_014176215.1 of Rousettus aegyptiacus. Classification (NCBI taxonomy): domain Eukaryota; kingdom Metazoa; phylum Chordata; class Mammalia; order Chiroptera; family Pteropodidae; genus Rousettus; species Rousettus aegyptiacus. The sequence goes on from NW_023416290.1 coordinate 56,658,932, forward strand.
GCCAGGTGGATGGGTGGCTGGGTGGCTGGGTGGATGGGAGAATGAGTGAGTGATACCAGCTGGCGCCTTTCTGCGAACTGACGGATCACCGGTTCCCGTTCGAGACGGTTCTGGCGTAGAAGCAAAACCCACTCAGGCTTAAGGTAGAGGAGTCTCAGGATTATGATGGGAAGGACCCGGGTTCGGATCCTAGTTGTGCCATTTGCGCTCTGGGTGACCTCTGACCTATTACTAAGCTTCTCAAAAGCAGATATAGCTGGGCTGAGATCATTTAAACAACAAAACGACCCAGAAATATAACCGGGAAAAGGACAACGGTAATGCTGAATTCACCTTGGTCCCGTCACAGCAAGTGCAGGGCCCCAGTACATGTTTGTTAAATGAATTAATGAATAAATTAATTAATATGCAAACAAAAATAGATTCCTCCAAGCCTGGGGGTAAATGTCGAAAGGCAAGACTTAAATGTTCGCTTGGTCTTGTGGAGAGAGAGTTTGCTAAAGAGCTGAGTCTGTATCAACTTAACCTTTCCCCAGAGAAGCTGAAACGGGAGAAGCCAAAACGCTATTTACAGAAGAAGCAGCCGATTCTGCTCTGTCTCCTACATTTGTTGCAAACTGAAAACCAGCCGAGGATTTCGCTGCCCCAACCTCAGAGCACAGGCGGTGGTGACTGTCAGGAGCTGGCCCTGGTATTAGCATTTTAATAAAAGTGGAATCAAGCAGGATCACATTCTCTGTGTTTTCCAGTGGGGATGAGCTAGCAGGGCCGGTTGTCTGTCTGGGTCTGCGGGTGCCTTTGGGTGTGGGGGTGACAATGCAGACCAGGTCACAGGAGCCCACACTCTGAGGTCAGGCAGTCACTCCAGAATGCTCCTTGCAAACACGTGCGTTTGACACTGAGACAGCTGCGGCGTCCTAAGAGGCGGCCGAATGTAGTTGGCTAAACCAGTGGGTGTGATGTAAGCCAGACCGGGAGCCCGGAGTTTGAAGGAAGGGGGCCGGAACCCCAGCCTGGCTACTAAGTGAGGGACGACGGCGAGCTGCTTAGCCTCGCCGGGCCTTAGCTCCCTTACTTGTCAAGAGGGAATGTGATAGTTAAGTAGGAAAATACACGTGAAGCAGTGGCCCCAGCCACTGCCACCAGCCAACCGCCGGTGCGTGAGCGCGCCGGCCCCGGAGCAGGCCGGCGGCGGGGTGCAGTGCCGCACGGGCCTCTGGGGCGCGCCAGACCACGCGGGCCGTGGCGCAGGCCCTGGCAGCGCAGCCGACGGGCTCCCCCGCGCCGGGGCTGGGGCGCAGCGACGTGAAGCTGCGTCCGCGAGCGGGTGGCACGCCCCGCACCCGCCCGACGTGGCCCCGCACGTCTTTGTGCCGGGAGCGAAGGCGCCGGGCTCACCCTGACGTGAACTCCGCCAGCGGAGGCCGGGGACGCGGACGTCCCGCACACAGACGGGCTCGCCAAGGCATGCGCACCTCCGGGACTTTCTGGGGTTCAGCCGGAGGATGATGGCCCCCGAGGGCACCCTGTCAGGGCCCCCCGGGCACTGCGAAGTCCTTTATGAAGTGGAAATGTGATTTCTCCACAGCTAATCCCTGCTTAATGCTCCATGGGCCATTTATCGATTTTTGTTTTAAGGACTAGGAAGCACACAAATGTTTCTGGGACACTCCAGGCAATCAGTAAAGGCTCCTTGAGTTGAATTACAATAGAATGTGTAATTTTATTGCCTCAGGGATGTCATTCAAAGGGCTTTGGAAAATGCTTTTCTGTAATTAGCCAAAATGATCAGGTATTTACGGAGGCGACTGCTGAAAAGAGGCCGGCCTGCCGAAATGCGCGCTTCAGAACAGCGTCTCTGCTGCTTTCCGATCTGATCACCTCAAGCTCATTCAGGGAATTAGGTAAAATGGGATTTATTAAGCACATTATGCAGATGAGGAAACTGAGACACATACAACATAAATGCCCAAGGTCACCCAGCTGGAGAGTGACAGAATCCACTGCTAAGCACCACGGGCACATTCTTCGATTATGATGTAGAAGAAACGCATTAAACCCATTCATCAGGCCGGCCCCTGGGGCAGCTACTCCTGACCCTTGGTACCTGTCTCAGGCAGTTCAGGCTGCTGCAACGAACTATCACAGAGAGGCTGATAAACAACAGAAATGTATTTCTCGCAGTTCTGGGGGCTGGAAGGCCAAGATCAAGGTGCTGGTGGATACGGTGTCTGGTAAGAGCCCAGTTCCTCGTCCACGGCCAGCCACCTTCTCCCTGTGTCCTCATGGGGGGTGGAAGGGATGGGGGTGCTCTCTGGGTCCCGTCTATCAGGGCAGCAGTTCTATTCCCAAGGGCTGCACCCTCATGACTGACTCACCCCAAGCCCACCCCCTTCCTAACGCATCACATCTGGTGTTAGGACTCCCACATACAACTGGCAGGGGACACAAACGTTCGGTCCAGAGTGGCATCCGGACTCCCAGTGGGAGTCGCCATAACCAGCCGCACCCCTGCTGTGCCCCGCTCCGTGAGACAGGATGTCGGACCTCCTGGGTGGCTCACCTGGGTGGCAGGGACACAGAGCAGACGGCGGGGCTCAGAGCGCTCAGGTGGGCGCTGTATCAGTCCGGTCACGGCTGCCTTTTCATGACAGAGAACTCCTAGGTTTGGAGTCAGGAAAGCCTGCGTTCGGCTCGCCGGCTCGGTGATCTCGCGTGTGAGTCCCCCCATCTGTGAAATGGCCCGCAGCGCTCTCAGCGGTAGACCAGAAGTTGGAAACCCTTGTTTTTCAAAAAGGGCGAAACAATAAAACAAACAACATGGGAAGAGGCTGGGCCCACGCAAGTCTCGTGAGAGTCCGTGGTGATGGGGTGGCCAGTGGGGATTCAAGAACCCACAGCACCTGCTGCTCCCCGTAAAGGTTTCTAAATGAACCCCGACTTACAGAAACAAGCACTGGACCAAGTGTGGCCCAGGGGTGGGCAGTGGTCCTGTTTACAGGGCATGAGAAGAGGCTTCCGGGAAGGAGGGGCAGCCGGGGGTGAGGCTGGCCCCGCTCTGTCTCAGGTCCAAGCCTGTGCTCCTACTGTGAGCTCTCAGCCCTGGCTGCGCATTGCAGTCCTGCAGAGTTTAGAAAAGCCCTGGTCACAGGGGCCTGGCCCCTCAGAGATTCTGATGTAAATGATCTGGGGTGAGGCCATGTCAAGACAGGTTTTAAGGACTCCCCAGGCAGGTCTGATGGACAGCCAGGACGCAGACTGCAGACTGGGTCTCAGCGCCCACCTCCTCCTCGCAGGGCGAGTCGCCGGCTCTGGGAAGGGGAAAAATCTCAGGTATCGCAAGTCTGTGGCCCTCCGAAGCTCAACTGTACTCAACAAAACCGTATCCCTCACCATTTAATTTCCTTTGTTAGGGAGAAATTATATTTAAATTGAATTTAATGAAATAAATTTTAAAAACACAATGAACAGTGGCTCTCATTAGCCCCACGGCCTCACTGCTGGGTCCCTGTGCCGCTCAGCTCTGTGGAGCCAGCTCTGCTCACACACACAGAAAGACGCCTGCTGCCGAGAAGCCTGTCTTGGGCCCTGAGGCCCCCTCATTCAGGAAGTTTTCCCCAGCGTTTGACCTGTGGGCACCTCGTTTATCTTTCCCAATCCAACCCCACTCCTCCGTGAAAGCTGCCTGTCTCCCCCAGAGGAAGTAATTTCCCTCCCAAAGCTTGCAGATTACGCCTCTATTAGAGCAGTAATTCAATTTGCATCCTAATGGAGGGACTCACTTCCGTGGAGGACAAGGGAGAAAGGCTTGAAACTGCAGCCCCGTCTCCCAGTTCTCCATCTCCCCGCATCTCCCAGGGGGGCAGAGGCCTCTCCTGCCCATGCAGACTCTGGGCCAGAGAGAGAGAGAGAGAGAGAGAGAGAGAGAGAGAGAGAGAGAAGGACAGGAAGGAACTGAGGCAGCTAAACCAGTCGGCATTAAGGGGAGCTGCACCCAGGACAGGGAGCTCTCTAGAGAAGCATTGAGGAGTTTGGAGGCGGAAAGCAGATCGAGTGAGAGCGGACAAGGCTCTGCTAGGGCTGTGGGGAGCGCTGGAGGGTAGGGAGTGATGGCTAACCAGTGCGGGGTCTCTCCCTGAGATGCTGAAATGTTCTTAAATTGCCACATTCCCAGGATAACACAGGGGGAGGTTTGCTTCCAGTGGGCTGCTCGAGAAGGCTTCCAGGGCAGGTGGCGTCTGAGCCGGGCTTTGAGGGGTGAGGTGAACGCTGCCTGGCACATGGGAGGGGCTCTGCCACATGGCCCCTCGGGCGGAGGTGGCACCCGGAGGTGAAAGGAGTTGAGATGGGGGGACGTCTGGGTGCACCAGGGTGAGATGAGGGCCTCCCGCCAGGATCTGCACCCCCCACCACCCCACGCACCAGCCAGGACGCCCCCCCCCCCTCCGACCCTGCACACCAGCCAGGATCCACATCCCCCTCCACCCATGCACCGGCCAGGACCACCCCCCCCACCCTGCGCACTGGCCAAGATCGTGCCCCCCCACCCTGCACACACACCAGCCAGGCCCCACACACAAGCAAAGGCCATCGATCGGCTGGCATGTCGACGCTGAGGCCCCGCGTGGATTCACGGTGACACACATTGATTTTGGCCCATGGAGGGTGTCAGCTCATCGTAAATTAGAAGATTTATCTACAGGTGCTACAAAGGTGAGTGGCTTTGCACATAAACACCTTTTCTTTTTCTTAAAACTCAGAGTGCGGACATGCTGAGGACTTCCTGTGGGAGAGGCGTTAGGAAACTCCCATAATCCCTCTGGGTTCAGCCCAAAGCAGGCAAGGGGAAGGGCCTGGGATGCCTGCAAGGTACCCACAGTGTCCCCTGGGGAAAGGTACGCCGTCTGTCCTGTATACTTTGCGTGGCTCTAGGGGAGGCACTCACTTGTTCACCAAATGTCGACTGACTCAGGGCCAGGGACCGGATGGACACAAAGGTGACCTACACCAAGTCCCTGCCCTTCCTCAGTCCACGTGCCAGTGGAGGACACTGGGGATCGATAAAGGGTAAGGCGTCAGGTGTGATCCACACTGGGAAGTAAGCAAGCTGACTGATGGTAACAGCGTTACCCGGGATGGGGCAGAGGCTATCCACATGGTGATCTGGACAGGCCTCTCAGGGCGACTGAGTCCCCGAGGATGAGAATGAAGTCATCTTGCAAAGGGGAAGAGGAGGAAACGTATTCCAGGCAGAGAGAATTAGAGGCATGGATGAGCTTGGAAGGTTCCAGAAGCAGAAACGAGGATCACGGAACTGAAGGTTGGTGCACAAATGGAAAAGAGGTTAGAGATGAAACTTCGGGGGCGGGGGCAGGGGCTGGATCCCTCTGCTCCAGGCCAGTGGACAAAGTGTAGATTCCATTAGAAACATCACAGGAAGCCGGCAAATGGTTTTAAGCAGGAAGAGAGATGATTCCATTCGTTTTTAAGACCACCTGGGGACTACTGGCTTGGAGAGGTCAAGCGTGGAGGAAGGGAGGGCTATTAGGGGCTGTGGGTCATCTAGGTGAGAGATAAGGGGGACCTGCTCAGAGTAGGGGAGGCGCCCTGAAGCAGACTGACCCAGCCGCATTCCAGAGAACCCGGTCAGCAGCTACGCCAGGGAGGAGGCCCAAGGAGCCGAGCTTCCAGTGCCACGGAGACCAGGCAGGCCGTGCCCACGGCCGCGGCCACCAGACTCATGCTTCGCGGTTGCCTGTGGGCTGAGTTTTCTGCAGCCCGAGATGCAGCTCCCGGACACATTCTGCTCCGTGTTCTAGAGTCACAGTCCCGCGTCGCCGGAGCAAACACCGTGGAGAAGCACAGTCTCTCGCAGAACGAATGACCACGTCACCTAAACCCCTCGCCCAGGCAGGGTTTTTCCTTCGGTCTGGATATCTGATTATTTTTTTTGTCACCCTTTTGAGATTGTTGAAAAAGATTTTCCCATCAGTTTTCCTATCATACATCCTTATAAAAACGTGGCGTTTTGTATCCTCGTGGGTCTGTTATCAGGCTGATTATTTGGGGAAACGGCTTTAGACTCACTGGTCTCCGATGAATTGGTTTGGGGTGAACTGTCCCTGACCTTAGTGTCTTCTGATAGGATGGAAGAGGTGCTTTTAGAGAGGAGGATGGGCTCCAAGGTCACCATCGCGTCCCCTTCCCCCGGAGGACCCAGCACAGCACAGCTCCTCAGACCTCTCGTCCGATGAGGCCGACGTCCTTGGTTCTCTCCCGAGGAAGTAGAGAAGGCGGCCCAGGCCCGGCTCCGGGGTGGGGGGAGGGCGATGGCCGAAGCCAGTACGGCGATTCCGCAGAGCCGACAAGGACAAGTCGGGAGAGGAGTCAGCCCAGGCGCCGCTAGGAGTGAAAAGGCTCCGTAACGAGAGGCGCCAGGCAGAAAGCGCTCCCCTTGTGCCTCCGCGGGCCGCGCGGGATGCCTGGAGATGCCAGCGGCTTTCCGTCAGGACCCTGACCAGCTCGTTGACCCAAGGAAGCAGCCGAAACGCCAAAGGCAAAGGGCGAAGAACCAGATTTACTGCCGCAGGGCCCGCGCTACCTCTGGCTTTCCTGTGTGGGGAAATGCCCTTCCCGTGTCCAGGGCGTTGAGCCTGGTCTTGGTTCCTCGTGGCCTCAGCTTCCTGGCGGACCCTGTCGGCACAGGTGCACCCACAGGCGGCCCAGCAGTCCCCACTTCTGCCAGGCAGGCCCCACAGTCGACTCAGTGTTTCCTGTTCAAAGGAGACACTTAGATTTACCCAAGCACGGTGAACCCTGGAGACAAGGAGCAGGAAGAGGTGGGTGAGGGCTGTGGACAGAGGGACAGGAAAGGGGGGGAAGGGGAAGTGCGGGAGGCCCCGGGGAAACACGACCGTGGGAGACTTCCGTGAGGAGTGCGTGAGGACCCCACACGGGGCCACCCCTACGCCGGGGACGCAGCAGGCATGGCCGTCCACAGCCGAGCTTGGCTGGGGGCCTCTCCATCCCTTTGTCTGTTGAGGTTTGCGCGGTTCTCACACCTTGGCTGTTACGGATAACGCCGTGAAGAGCTCGGGAGTGGAGATACCGCTTCGTGGCCGCGATTTCAATTTTACAGACGCCGTCTTAGTTCCATTTCACAGTCATCTTTCAGGGCAGGTTTTTCCCCTACTTTCAGATGAAGAAATGAAATCCAGAACTAATAATGGCGGTTCATTCGGAGCCCTGTGCACACACAATCACACTCCATCCTCACAGGAGCCCTCGAGTCCCGCACATTCTCTGCGCTTTAGAGGTAAGACAGGAAGTAGCAGAGCAGGCGGTCCATGCCGCCGTGACAGGGACCTCTGCCGGGCACAGAGGAGGTGCTCAGGGACTCTCTGAGTGACGGACGGACACACGGAGGCCCGTCCTGCTCCAGAGCTCACGCTCCCCGTCACTCCACTGCGGTGGCAGGGGCCTGGGCCGGAGCCCGGGGCTGGGGTGGCACGGCCCCTCGCCTGCGTTCACAGCATGGGCTAAGCTGGTCTCCCGCCCTGTGCCCTGGGAAGAGAATGTGATAAAGTCCCTATGGAGAGGAGGAGGGAGTGGGAACCTCGTCCCTCTGGCCTTCAGTCACATGAGGATAAAGGGGGTAGGGGAGACGTCAGGGAGGAGCTCTGGACGCCCGCCCCACGGATGTAAATATCCAGAAAGGTTTGGGTGACCCAAGAACACTACTGGCCATCTCCCTGGACAAACCCGGGGGTACCCACGTGCCTCTGAGGAAGCTGGGGTTTGGCTGGGTGCCATCATTACCACGTGCAGACCCCCACCTGCCCTGTCACCGCAAGGTCACGAAGACCTCGAACAGTACAGGCTGACCTGGTAAGGAGCAGGTGGACAGAGAGAAACCAAAAACTCAGACAGTTTCCCCTGAGGGGCAGAATAAACACCCGAGACTCCTTTAAACGAAAGGAGATGAAGCAAAGATGTGCTGTCCAATTGGCGATTCGAGGAGCCCAGCCCCCTCCTCCCGCGGGGTGTGGGCCCGAGAGGGATTCCAGAAGACGCGGAGGCTGCCCGTCACTCTGGTCTGTGACAGCATTTCAGAGGCAAGGTGCCCTTGGGTCTTCTATGAGCCTCTCCCAGCATCTACTTTATCCGCTGGGAATCAGGGAAAGGATGCTGAGGCCAGGGCGTGGCTGGAGGACTCAAGATGCGGCATCTCTGAGATGTAAATCAGCTGTCATCGGTAAATTGCAAACAGGTGTTGTTGAGGACCTGGGGAAAGGGAACCCTCATGCAATGCTGCTGGGATTGCAAATTGGTGCACACGCCGTGGAAGACAGTACTGAGGTTCCTCAAAAAACTAATAATAGAACTACCGTATTACCCGGCAATTCCATTTCTGGGTATTTATCTGAAGAAACCCAAAACACTAATTCGAAAAGATATATGCACCCCTATGGTCACTGCAGTACTATTGGCAATAGCCAAGATATGGAAGCGACCTGAGTGTTCATCAGTAGATGGATGGACGAAGGGGATGTGGTCCACATATACGATGGAGCGCTACTCAGGCGTCAAACAGAATGAAATCTTGTCATTCGTGACGACAGGGACGGACCTCGAGGGTAGTATCCTAAGCGAAATAAGTCTGACAGAGAAAGGCAAATACAATTTGATCTCACTTAGGCGTAGAATCTGAAAAATAAACAAAACAGAAGCAAGCGCATAGATCCAGAGAACAAATTGACGGGTGACAGAGGGAGGGGTCCTGGGGTGCTGGGTAAAAAAAAAAAAAAAAAAAGGTGAAAAGGATCAAGCACGAATGGAAAGCTAAAAGAATAGTCGTAGGAATGCAAAGCGCAGCGCAGGGAATGCAGCCAGTGACAGCGTCGTAAGTGCGGATGGCGTCCCGTGTGCACTAGGCTTAGCTGAAGCTGACATAGCAGTGCACGTCAACTGCATTTGAAAAGTAAAGAACAAACAATAAGTTTTTTAGACGTAACTTGGACGGTGGCTCTGGGAGCTTGAGAAGATGCACACCCATTCGGGAGACTCGGAAGACCTCGTGCAGAAGGCAGGATTCGACAGAGGCCGACGAGGAAGATGGAATTTCGAGAGGAGCGGGTGGAGGAACAGAGCCCAGGTGGGGGTAGTGGCAGGTGCCAGGAACCAGGGGCCGGAGGGAGGAGCGACCTTGGCAACCGGATTGTCCGCCTCTCGGGAGGGAACCCACGCACGGCAGAGGGAAGAAAGGTGTTTAGAGAGACTGAGCCTGCACTGAGCCTGCAAATACACTGAACGTAAATCCACCAAAACGTACGCACTTCCGCAAAACGCAAACACTAATTCTCTGGAAGTTCGTGTCTTCTTTGTTCTGCTCTGTATTTCCCAAACATCCTGCCGTTTCGTAGGAGGCGCTATCACAGAGGATTATAACTCTGGGCTCGGGACCGGGCTGCCTGGGTTCGCCTGGGGCCCCAGGGACCACTCCAAGCTGGGGCCACGCCCCGCCTCGCGGGCCTCCCCCTTCTCTCCCCTCAACGGGGATCATAATCGCGCCCCCTCCTCCTCACGTCGCGGGCTGTCATCAGGACCTGTCATCAGGACCTGGCGTGGTCTGCTGGTGACCTGCTCGTCACATTCCGCCACACAGCGAGAGCTGAATGACAGCTCTCACAAGGAGCCTGCGTCGCTTTTGAAACCATGGGATGCAGAGCATTTTTAGAGGACTATTTTTTAAATAATTTAAAGGCAAGGTGGAGGCAAGACAATTACCACTCGTCCTAATCTTCACAGCGTGTGACTGAGCCTTCCGTGCCGGGGACATTTCAAAGCTTCCCAGAATCTATCTTCATTTGGTGCCCGAGCAGCAAGGAAAGATGACAAATGGGCCGGCAGCCAGAGTCAATTAACAAGCCACCGGAAGTGGGGACATTCCTGAGACCGAGCGGGGCTCTCCACTGCTCCTGTGCGTGTGCGTGTGCATGTCCGTGTGTATGTGCTTGTCTGTGTGTGGCGTGTGTGTGTTGTCGCGAGGCGGTCCTGATCTCGCTCCCTAGCTGGGAAAGTGTGACGGCCTCTTCGAGCCAGTCTGTGTTGTCACCTGTTAAATGCGGATGATATCTGCGTGGCGATGAATGACCTCAAGGAGCAGGCTTGGCGCCCACCTCTCTCGACCCCGCAGACTCCCACCCACGCGGTCACTCCCTCTCCCCAAGGCGGGCCTTGGAGGGGAGCCACAGGGCAGGCTCCTCAGCGTGGCGTCTGCGGACCAGTCCCCGCGGGAAAACGCCTGGTTACGTCCTGGTGAGAGACACCGAGGTCGGCACCCAGCTCGCGTCAGCTCCCCTCCCCCGCGAGCCCCTCCCTCCCTTCCCCGCCTGACCTCCTGCCCCCTTTCCTGCACCTTCAGCTCCTGCCGACTCCTCCTTTCCCTCCGTGTCCCCTGGGCCAGGCTCTCACTGGCCTCTAGGCCTTGGGACATGCCACGTCCTTCATCTGGCTGAACCCAGCACCCCGAGGAACCCTGATCCTCTGATCCTCCAAGCTGGTTGGGGCCCCCTCCCTGGTGCCCCAGGCTGCCTTACCAGACTGGGACTGGGCGGGGCTGGCGTGGAGTCAAGTTCACCTGTGCACGCCCAGGTCTCAGGACAGACTGAGTCCTCAGTAAATATGGGCACATTGAAAACACAGGTGGGCGGGGCTAGACTCCGTAGCGCGGGGGTCAGGAGACTCAGCCGCAGCCTGAGGACACTCTGCACGTCTCGCCTACGGGAAGCCATCGGCGCATATCCGGGGGAGGACAGCAAGACGCTCCCCAAGAGGCATGGACAAGGTGGACAAGGTGCCACCACGTGACGGAAGGCAGCCGGCCCCAGGAGGAGGGAGGTGAGCACACTCCTGGTTTTAAGGGAGTCCCAACACCTGGTCAGAGCTCCCATTGCACTCCGACGGGAGCTGGGGGCGGAAAGGCTCAGCGCTCAGGACGAGCGGCCTGTATTCAGGGGGACACGGTCTGCCTCTCCAGGAGGGGCAGCCGAACCAACTGAACCCCCAGCCCTGGCTGAGGCAGGAAACATTAATTGCTTTTGCAAGCTCCAGAAAGATCATCCACCTTAATTAAGACTGGCCCATCCTGGGAACATCCGTCAGCTGTTGGTGGGGGGTAAGAGGAGGGAGGCTTGGGCTGGAGAGGAGGGGGCGGCCCAGGGTGGGTGGGGGTGGCCGGTGCGGAGCAAGGACCTTCCGCCCAACCCGCCACCGTCCAGGGAGCCCAGCAGCACCCTAATTAACCCACAGAGAATGCCCCGGCCTCGGCATCACCCCGCCTTCAATCACTCCATCCTCTAATTTCCCAGCAATTTAATTAAAGGATCCATCCTCCCCCCCCCCCACCCCCGCACTCACATCTCGCCTTCCTCAGAGCGGCATTGAAGGGCCCGGGAGCCACTGAAGCTGATCTGACCGTCCCGGCTGCCTCATCAGAGCAGGAAGGAGCCAGCGGGATGGCTCGGACACTCCCCATCCCGACCTCTGACCCAGAGCAGGAAATCGAGGTCCAGGAAGCAGAGGGGGCATCCTCAGGGTCAGAGGGCAATAAACCACCCCTTCCAGCTCGCCACCATCGACGCCATCGCGGTCTGTCATCTTCTTCCCTAAAATGGCACAGTATCTGTGAAAATTAACTTCGGATGAGAGCGAGAGTATCTGGCTGCTGGCCATCAGAATGGAACACTTTGGCAGCCTCCTGGAGCCCCGCACGAGGCCGGGCCTCTAGCACAGGGGGCGGTGGACTACGGTCTGTGGGCCCAGCCGGGCTGCCGCCCAGTTCTGTGAAGCTGTGACAGACACACCTCACCTCGCTATGGACCATGTGTGTCTGCTTTCAGGGGACAACAGCAGAATTGAAAAGGTGTGACAGGGACAGATGGGTGGGACACCCCACTTCCAGAGGCACTAACGAGGCTCAGGGGGCCTAAGGGATCGCCCGGGGCCAGGGCGGCACAAGCCGTGGACAGAGCCTCAGCCCGCGCCACTGTCCCGACTCCAGGCTCCTCCACGCCCTTCCCCACGTGTGGGCCAGAGTGCACGAGAGCTGGGTGGGACCTCAGAGGTCCTCCAGCCGCAACCACCTCACCATGGGGTAGGGAAACTGAGGCCCAGATGGCAGAAAAGTCCGTGGTGGAGATGGGGAAAGGCCCCAAGGCTCCTGGCTCCCTGCGCAGTGCTCCATCCATCCAGGCAGGGCGAGCACCCGCTCCGCGTCAGGTGAGCCGCTGGGCAGGTAACAGACCTTCTCTCCATCTACACAATATCCGCGGATATGAGCCTCGTCGCCCCCATTTATCAGACGGCGATAACTGAGGTGCAGAGGTAGACAGGGGTGTGCCCCAGGGCACACGGCCCGCAGAGCCAGGGCCCGGTCCCAGCTTCTCCCGGGTCTGCAGTCTGCTTCCCCCCTCCCCGCCCCCCAGGCTGCTGGGTGGACTCCAATCAGAGCAGAGAAGGGCCGCCCTCTGCTCCCGGGGCAGCATCCGCAGCCACCTCCAGGCTGCACCAAGCCCGGTCAGTCCGCTCAGGTCAGCAGGAGGCTCCTCGCTCCCCCTGCTGGTGGACGGCCGCCACAGCACCACTTCTCAATTTCTGCAGTTAAACGCCTTCTCGGGCCCTGCACTTACAGGCTGCAGCGGGACCCCGCAGACTCCAGTGCCACTGGGATGCCCGTGAAGCGTGCAGCGCTCGAGGAAAGGTGTGCGTGTGTTCAAATCCGGCCCGGCCCCCTGCTGGCTCTGATCTCCAGCGAAACGCACACGCTCCTCTCAGAAGCACAATTCCATACCCAGGAAACGGAGCGGGGGGCAGTGTGCAGGGTATCGAGCCGAGTGCTGACGCCGTACAATTTCAACTGTAGGAAAATAATCCCGGCAGCCAAACTACATTATAGAGATGCTGAAAGCGCCGTACGACCTCAGGAGAGGAGCAGTTTGGGGGGGTAGGGGGGACACATCGCGAGGAGGAAGCCCGCTGAGGACGGCGGCCCCCTCGGCCGGCATGTGATCAGCCCGATTCGAAACATGGCTTCGTTTCGCCCTCATTTGGCTCACGGGCCGTCCTCCCGATCTCATTTGGTAGTCTGTCTGTGTTCTCTCAGAGCTAGCTCATTGAGCCTAAGACGATTATTTCGAATTCAATGTCAAGTAGTTCCTGGATCTCCATTTCTTTAAAGTCAGTAACTAGGCCGTATTCGTTCCTTCCAGGGCGTCGTGCTGGCCTGGTTCTTCTTGGTCTCTGCGGCCTTGCACGGGTGTCTGCATTCGCAGGACAGACTCGCCTCCCGCTCTACCGACTGTTTCCGGCGGGGAAGGGCCTTCTCCGGCCTGGCGCCTGGGCGGACCGAGGCGGCTGAGCACCAGGGCCCAGGGCTGCTTCCGGGTGCCCCGCCGGGTGCACGGTCAGTGGGCCTGTTACCAGGGCAGACGGGGCTGCCGGAAGACACGGACAGGTGGGGCCGGAGCCAAGTCCCCGGGGGCAGGGGCGGCTTTCAGACCTGCCGCGGGAGCAGCGCACAGCCAGCAGGCCTGCGGCGGGGCCTTGGTCCTGCGCTCCGCCCGCGCCCCGCAGCCTCCTGCGCGGCCCCCGAGGCTCCCGCTGTCGTCCCCGGGTGGCTGCCGAGCTGTTCCTGCGGAAGGACGAGGCCCGGGGACCTCCTGCTGCACCGCCCGACTCGCGTGGATCCCCAGAAACGGCTGCTACACCAGGGCTGCGAGGCGGGGTCCGCGTCACCCTCTCGCCCTCTGGGAGGCCGGGGTCTGCTGCGCCGCATCCCCTCACCCCGTCGGTGTGTTTCTAAGCATTTCTTATTCAATTCTCCCGACCCCCCAGGAGGTCAGTGTTAACCTCCCCCACCTAGAGACTTAGCAGGAAGGACAGGCGGGGCACAGGGAGAACTGAGGAACAAAGGGCTCTAGGTTTACAAGTGTTCCGCGAAAGGGTTTACTTCCCACAAAGAAACGAGGTGCTTCAGGACCTGGATCGGGGTCACAGGTGGGCCGGGAACAGACTTCCGGCCCCGTAGTGTCCAAGGCTAAGGGCTCCCTCCTTCCACAGGCCATTGGGTCGCCCAACACTGGGGGCGCCCGGTGTCTAAATCACTGGACAGAGGACTGAGCTGATGCCATGATGTGGAAGTGACCACCGCTCTCTTTTCCCCGAGGCCACCGGCAGAGCCGCCCAGCAGCAGGGCCCGTGCCGCAGGAGGCGGCTTTGCAATGGCCCATTCCCAGGTCTCTGTCCTGCCCCCTTATGACCAAAGGGCTGGGCAGCGCGGTCAGCAGCGGCGAAGGACGAGGCCGCCATCAGAGGACAGAGCCACGGGGCCGGGCCTCCCCCGGGCCTGCGGCGAGAGCCCGGCCTCCCTGGGACGCACCCCGCGCCCGCGGGCACAGCGCTTGCGCTTCCGGACTCACCTGCTCCGTGCAGTTGGACGAGGACCTCTCCCCTTCCGGGCCTCTGTGTGCTCGTCTGTGAAGTGAGGCCGCCCCGTCTCCCTCAGGCTCCTTCACTCAGGGCCCCTGGGCCTCGCTCTGTAACCTCTGCTCTGCATTCATGTCGATCTCTCGCCGTCCCTCCCGCACGGGGGCGTCACCTCCACTCCCGTCCAACCCCCACGGCCCGCCCCGGGGTCAGGCAGTCACCCACCCTCCTGCTCTGCCATTCACGCGTCCAACACGGGCACTTTAGAGTAAGGGCAGTGATGAGAGCGTGAGAACAGTAGTGAGGAACCCTAGGTGGACGCTTGAGCTCTGCCGGGAAACGGACGTATGTCACCTTAGCCTCGCGACGACTCCATAAGGAAGGGACTGTTATGAGCTCCATTTCAGGGATGGAAAGGCCGAGGCGCAGGGAGGGTGTGAGGAACCAGCGGACCCGGGATCCCGACCCCGGACACAGCAAGGTTCGGCCGCTCGTAACACAGCCGCACGTCTTCAGAGTGGCGGCTGACAGGTTTACGGAGGCCCCGGGCGGGCAGACACTGCTGATCACTACGGACAACGTGCCGTGGGACCTACGAGGGGCAGACGCCAGGCAAGTACCCTCGCTCCTGGGCCCGCGGACCCCGCCTTTCACGGCCAACTTCTACCTAGGGGCCTGGGTAGGAGGTACCTGTCACAGGTAGTTCTGCCGCTAGCCCCTCCCTTATGAGTTTCTTCTGGCGATCCCCAGCCTCCTGGAGGGTGAGGCTGCTGCCCGGGCCATCTCTCCATCACCCTCGGGCCTGGGTCGGGGACAGTCAGAAAGGATGAGCAGGACCCAAGGACCAAAGCTGGGCTCTGGAGGAGGCGACGGACGGCACCTGGGCCCCACGCGGCCCTGTCTTGTCCACAGGACCTGCCTTCCCTTTCGTCCGCCTTGTCATAGTTACTATACCAAAGCGTCACTGCCTTCTTAGCCTGCAGGAAGTGTAACGACTGTTATCTACCGCAAACCACCGAGGCCTTAAATTGCATCAGGAAAGGTGACAGTGATAGATTGGAATTTTTTAAATCAAACGCGACATGTCCCCGTCATGGCCAAGAGAAGGGCCGAGTTGACTTGAAAGTAATTTAGAAAATTTTGTGATGCATGGTAAATTAAGTCGCCCCGCCCCGGCACATTATTTTTTCTTCCAGCGAAGTATTAATCCACTTAATTGATTCCCAAATATTTCCTGCTATGCCTTAAAACCATTAGCACCGGGAAGACGCAGGCGCGGATCTGAATTTCATCGAAGGTCAGGACGGACGGCTCACTTTGCCATTTTAAACGGGCCAGGGCGAAAGGATAGATTTGAAATCACAGTCTCGGCTCGAGCCTTGAAAGATGGGAACCAAAGAACAAGGGGAAAATCGTCAGTGACGACAGCTAATAAATTTCAAATACACATTACAAGAAAAATGAATTTGGTAAATTGGCTCTGTAGATCAGGTTCTAAAACGAGTCACTGTCGCCTCAGGAATGCAGGACTCAGGCACAACCAAGGCAGCACCGGTGGGCTGTGCGTGGCCACGTGGACGGTCACGGCCCCTCACTGAGCGCTGTCTCCGGGGCCGAGAGCCGCCTCTCCGCCCTCGACACCGCACTGCCCGCCGCAGACCTCTTGGTGAACCTCCCTACCTCTGGGGCTATTTCGTAAACTCCCAGATGCACTGGGGTCACCTGGACAACAGGTGGGAGCAGCCGCCCCTCCCAGGGCTGGCCGAAGGGCTGGACGCAGAGGCCCAGGCAGAAAGCTGTTAAACCCGGGTGGTGGTGGCCTTCTCTCCTCACACCCGTCGGTGCAGCGGTGGGGTGGCGTGACACCCCAAAGTTACGCGAGTACGCAGAGGTGGAGTCGGGCCAGGGGCCGCCTTGCCTGGGATTCTGCTCCGCAGTCCGCCTGGCTCCTCCCGCTTCGTGAGCAGGTGGCAGCCCGGGGGACAGCCGGGGGCCACGGAGCACTGCCCCTGGCTTACACCCCGGCCCCACAAGGCTGGTCCCCATCTCCCACCTGGACCTAGGCTGTCTCTGACCTTCGGCTGGCCCCGGGTCTCCTGTCTTCCCCTGGCTCCTCTTCACACTGCTCTTGCCTCTTGGCCACACGCTTCCCAGGCTTTCGCTCCATGCAGTGGGAACCGGCACACTGCCTCGAACCTTCCCCCCTCCCAGGAATGTGACCCGGCCCCCCGAGCCCCTGCCCTGTCCCCCCACCCCCTGCCCTGGCTCTGCTCTTCTGGCCCAGGGCTGGAAGAGGGGAGCAGCGTGGCACGGGGATCCTCGTACTGGATTCGAGTCCCAGACACAGCACTCTCTGGCCTCACGTGTCACCTGGTACAGGTTACTCAACAAGCCTCTGCTTCTCAGGTGTAAAGGGGCAGAAGAGCCGGCAGAGGGAGCTTCGGGTACGAGAACAGACCTCGTTCTGCTACTTCCTGTGTGACCTTGGGCCAGTTTCTTAACCTCTCTGTGATATCATTTTCCACCAACGCAACCCTAACGACAGCACCTAACTTGCTGGTTGCTGTGAGGAGGAAAGGAGAAAACCCATACACCTGACCGAGTTAGCACTCTAGGAAGGCCAGCAGTTCAACCTAAGACACAGGTGGATGGGAAGGTTAAAGAGCCTAGAGCGGGACCTGGCACACAGTAGGCCCACGGGCACAGATCATAGAACAGGAAGGCAGGAGCACATTCAGCTTTTCGGCACCAACCTCCACTTTGGCACAAAAAACAAGGTGGATCAAATGTACCCGAGTAAAACGGCCCAGGGGGAACCAATCACTCTAAGGGACCACGGGGCTCAGAAAGGCCGCCCCCCCCCCCGCCAGCTCAGCATTAGCTCCCCAGGAAAGGGCTTTGGAGGACCAGCACCACCCCCCCCCCCCGGCCCTGCTCCACCCAAACCACCGCAGGGTGCCTGCAACAGGGGCAATTCAGCTTCCTGCATTTCCAGTAATTTGGGGGTGTGTGTGGGAGATGGAGAGGAAAAACAGTCTGCTCACAGCACTGCTGTGAGCAAACACTCCCCAGGAACAGGCCTGCAGGGGCCATGCCAAGGGCCGAATGGCTTAATAACTCCGATGAGGAGGAACAGGCCGCAGACGTAAAACACCATGAACAGGATGAAATGGAGAAGTTCTTTCCCGCCCCCCCGGCCCCCACCTTCCTTTGGGACCCAGCGCCACGTTGGTCTCGCCATCACGTGCCCTGCCTCCTCCCCTGGGCCCTTCTCTCCTGGCCAGGTGCTCCCGGCCCCTGAGGCTCCTGCCGCCACAGAGTCGTGGGTAAGGGCCGAGAGTCTCAAAGTCAGACAGCCCACTTATCCATTCCGGCTTTGCTTCTTGCTAGCTGCAGACTTTGGTCAAGCTTCCTACGCTCCTGACTGACCCGTCTCCCGCCCGGTCCCGTGAGTGACAGTGACGGCGTCCGTGGTACCCGCCGAGGCGTGCCGGGGTGCCTGCTCCGCACCTGGAGACCCTTCCCCGTGGCCTTCCCGCCACCTCTTCCTTCCTCTACCCTCCGACCTCGGGGTGAACTTTCTGAGGCCCAGGACCTCGCATCATCGGCAAGCTGTGTTTCTAGTTCGCGGCCCAGAGCCTGGCCACCGGCCGTAGCTCATTATGTTTTGGTGAGTCAGTGAGCGAATGAACGCACGCTGGGCCCTGTGACAGGCCCAGGAGAGGATGACGGCTCCGTGCAGTGCAACCACAGGGCTAGACGACACTGGCCGTCGTGTGGAGCTCACTGGGCCCACAGACGACACTGGCCGCCGTGTGGACCTCACTGGGCCCGCAGACAACACTGGCCGCCGTGTGGACCTCACTGGGCTCGCAGACGAGCAAACGATTCGCCCCTGTTCAAGCTGCCGTTCGTTTGCCTTGGGACTCCACTAGGAACCCGCTGTGAATGACAAGGTAAATACTTATGTGTTCCTTCTGTGTGCAATAACATTCTGGGTGCTTTGACATGCTATCGTAGTTAATCCTTCAGACTAGACGTGGAGTAAAATTATCTACCCTACGTTATAAGTGAGGAAACTGATATTCACAGAGGTTAACCGACACGATGAGTCATAAATGTTATCGGGATTCGAACCAGGCCCATTTCCACCTCCCAAGCAAAAGGCCCTTCCGAGCTAAACGTGGACACCGCCTAAAGCAGTTCTCCCTCATTTCTACGTTCGACTTGAACAGCGCACAAGGGCTTCACGGGACCCAGTAGAATCCCACCGCATCCACACTGAACCCCAGCCCAGTGCCGTTAGGGTCTTTATGGGGACTTTAGAAGTTAGATGAACGAGGTCTTCTGATGGTTTCAGGGTCGATGATGATGTAACGTGGCACATGTCGGATATGCGTCTCAGAAATAATTACGTCCATCTTCCAAGGCAATCAGCACGCAGTACTGACCAAGCCTGAAGCCACCCGGGCCCCGGGTCATGTGGGCACTTGCGCAGCTGAGAGCTCCGGCTAAGCGGCTGGGTAGCTGCTCCTCAGCGTCACATGGCCCCGCCAGCTCGGGTCCAAGGTCTCTGGGCGGAGGCCCCATGCTGTCCTGCCCCCAGAGGTCAGCGCCGCTGTTAGCGCTTCTTCGGGATTCCCTCTCCCCCCGCCCCGGTCCCCACAAGTGCAAAGCCTGCCTACTTTCCAAAGCCCTGATCACAGGTCACCCCACCAAGAAGGTCTCCCCGACTTATCCCGAGTGGGACGTGTCTTCTCTTCCTGGCTTGGGGCAGGCAGTTCCTTTCCCCCTAGCGGCAGAGTAGCCTTCGGGCCCTGCCGGAGTAGGGTGAGGGGGTGCCAACGGCGAGGGCCGACGCGCGGGGGGCCGTGGACCCCGCCTTCCTCAACCAGGGCGACCACCACTGCACCTGTCCGCACGTCTGCGGACGCACCTGCCTCAGACTGCATTCGAAATAAGGGTCCTTAGAGGAAACGAATGTGGACCTCAGTGAGCTGGACAGTGGGTGACGATGTCAAGCAACCCCAGGGCCAGGCAGGGGACAGGACGACTCACCTCGATGCCCTGAGAATGCTGGGCACAGAGCGGGGGCTCGAAAGGTGTGGTGGGACTTAGGAGCACCTGGACGGAAGCCTTGGTCGAACAACAGCGTGTCTCGAGGGATTCTGACTGTCAGGACAAAGAGGACCGAGAGGGCCGACCGGGAAGGAGGGGCTCCGCCGCGTCTCGGCTGGCACAGGAAATGAAAGGCACGACCGCCCGCCCCCGACGCGGGGCCCCGAGGCAGATCGATCTAAACGCCTTTCAGAGGGAGAAAGGGCATCGCTGCCCCCGAAGGGCCCCGGGTCTCAGACGGGGCGGCTCTGGCTGGGGCCCAAATCCCAGATCTCAGTTCGGGACGGGGAAATGGAAACCGCGCAACCTCACGGAAGAACCACGGTGCTCAGGCAAGTACTGGTTTTATTCCGCCCGCCTCGCCTCCTCAGAAAGGGAGGTGGGCAGTAAAAAGTGCATTTTTTAAAAAAAGCGAAAAATGCCAAGGCTGTAAGCTGCGACCTCACCTGCGACGGGAGGGAGAGTCATCGGATCGCGGTCACTTCGCGCAGGTAGAAGCGCCCTCGGCATCGGAGGAGTGTAGGCCTTTGTAAAGCCTGGACCCCCTCCCCTTCCCCTCCGAGAGGTGAATCGAAACCCGTAAGGTCACCTGCCCTGTGACGGCTGTCTCCCTGCCACTGGGCTGCGCAGCAGTCCTGGGTGAAGATTCAGCATCTCAGTGGGGTCAAGGAGCTGGGGCTGTGACTCGGGGGAGGGCGGGGTGCTGCTGGGGCCCGGGGGGCTCTGAGTCCTGAAGCGAAGGGGCAATGCGGCGCGGACCATGTTTGAAGAGCTGATGCGGGTCTCTCCGGAAGCAGATGACACGGGGTAAGCACGTGCACGTGTTTGCGCTGGGCGCAGGGGCTCGCACTGCTGGCAACGCCAACTGCCTTGCCCACCCACAGCAGGCCAAGGAGAGCCCCCGGGTGGCCCGGAGCGCAGAGCAGCGCAGCGGGGAGCTCGGCTCCGCCGCCGCCCTGCCCCGGGAGCCCGGCGCCCGGCCCCACGGCTCTGCCTAGCAGCGTGTGTCCCCTAGAGATCCTGAGCCGCCTGCCCCACGGCCGGCTCCTCCGCGGGCTGCATGGCCTCCTGCACGTAGACGATGAACTCCGAGGCCTCCCCGCCCTGCGTGTAGACGGTCACCGTCTCGATGCCCTCCACGTCGTCGGACGACACGACCAGGTGGTGCTGCTCGGCCAGCTCCACGGACGCCTGCTGCAGGGTCTCCTGAATCATGACCGTGTGGTTGGCGCTGGGCTCCTCGTCAGTGACCTGCGGGCGCGGGGAGAGAAAGGTCACACGGGTCACAGAGTCGCTGCTGCTCACGGAGCAGCTAGTGCATTCCCGGAGTGTGTCCCTGCTGCCCACGAGCTCCCCACCATGCTCTGTGCTCGCTCTCACCCCTGGTCTGCCACAGATGCAGAGAGCAAAGCTCAGCGCGGCAAAGCGATACGGCCGGGGGCCCGGCCGTGGCTCACGGCGGACCCCGAGGTCACACCCAAAGTGCCAAGCTGCCTCCCAGAGGTGTGGCGACTGCCAAGGGCGTCACGTTGTAAGGGACGGCAACCGTGCTGGCGGTGAGTGGAGGCTCCTGGAAGTTCGGAGTTGGGCCATTCCGCAGCGAGAAAGGGACTAGGTTTATCTGGCATTGCGTGTGTCCACACTCTGGGAGCTCAACTGTCTGTATGAAGATCACTGTCACACTAGGCGGACGCAGCCCGCTGCCGGAGTGACGTTCCCTGGCGTCAACGCTAAGTCCTTACCCCTATGGAAAAGCAGGTAAGTCCTGACCCGCTGATGGAAACTCCCTGCCACAGAGCTGGGCATGAGAAAGCGTCTGTCCGTGCAGGGGCCCTGCCGACCCCCCACAGCCAGGGCTTTCTCAGCAGCCCCGAGCAGGGCGCTGGAGGAAAACAAGAGAGTCTGCGAGCGTTTCCCTAAGGAACGAGAGTCCTCAGAGGTGTGGAGATGTCAGAGATCCGGGCTTTCCTGCGCGAGTCCCAGTGGCGACGTGGGAACACCTGCTTTGTCCTGCACGAAGCAAGACCCCAACAGCAGCTCCTGCACCGCGCGCCGTGAGGCTCGGGCCACTCTCCCCTACCACTTGGTCGCCTCCTCTGTAAACGGGTGAGAAGATGCCCACTTCAGAGGGCCGCCGGGAGAAGTGAAGGAGACGCTGAGCGCACGGTGGGCGCTGCTGGTAAAGCACATCGCGGCCCTGTCGGTGCCTTCCTGCCTGCCTTCCTGCCTTCCTGCCTTCCTGCCTGCCTTCCTTCCTGCCTGCCTGCCTTTCTGCCTGCCTTCCTGCTTCCTGCCTTCAACGGCGCTTTTCGCTGCCTGAAAGGTGCCGTGGCCTGCCGATCACGCATGCATTCGGCCAAACCTCTGTCATTTCATCGGGCCCCAGCAGCCCACGCTCCGTGAGGACAGGAACCTCGCTCTCTCGGCACAGCTCTCCCCCCCAGAGCCAGGCCGGATGCCTGGCACACAGCGAACACTCGCTACCTGTTGCATGATGCTCTACCAGGTGCCACGGCAGGTGCGCGGCAGACCGGAGTCTGGCGGGGCAGACGCGAAGCAGAGTGCGCCACCGCGCTGAAGAGCCGGGACGCTCCCGCAGCGGGAGCGGCAGGGCAGGGTGGTCAGCGAAGGCCTCCCGAGGAGGAGCGCGGGTGGGGCTCCGGGCAGAGCGCAGAAGGAGCGAGGGCAGGCAGCAGACGGGCAGCGGCAGGCTTGCTCAGGCAGCTTCGCAAGCTCCCCGTTCGCGATGCTTCCGACTCCTGTCTGGTGTCGGGCAAGGGGTAGGGGCGCTTCCCCCTCCTCGCCCGCCCCTCTGTGACACGCCATGACTCCAGGCTGTCTCTGGGAATGGCCCAGCTGGTTTCGAGGGGTCCCCTCCAGCCCCAAGATGGTACCACTCCCCACTGAGCAGAGTTCCTTCTTGAGCTTTCCAGAAGCCCCTGTGCCGACACTGCTAAGCCGGCCGCAGCCTCACGCCTCGGGAGCCCTCTCCCAGAGCCCAGGCGTCCCCGCGGCTCACGGTCTGCCCGCCCCCGAAGCCCGGAGGATTCCTGGGTCTCCATCCCCGACGGCCTCTCTAGGCCCCTCATCCGCATCAAGGCGTCGGCTCCTGGCTGAGCGTGAGATGCCGGACCCCGCGCCTGAGCTGCAGACCACAGCAAGACGTCTGGCCTGGGAGGCTCACGGTGGGCGCATGTCAAACGTGCCCAAGTCGCGGGAGGGAGCGTATGTCGGGGAGCAAGTGGCGGGTGAGGCCTGAAACGAACTCCACAGCTAGACCCTGAGTCCTCATCAGCGGGTGAGAGACCGAGACGCGACCTTACAGAGGAAGACGCTGAAGGGTCACGGCGGACGGCCCCGCGCCACCCCCTCCCCCCACACTCCGGACTGGCACCCGCCAGACGTGAGAAGTCGGATTTCCCCACTGTCCGTCTGAATATTTAAGTTTATTTTGCCATATTACTTTCCAAAGTAGTCAGTCTGTTTAAAGATCATTCTTTCTCCATTTCTCTGCTCAGTTTTCAGTTCGGGCACTCTGTCTGCCAGAAGCACCATTAAGCTCGGCCACTGCTAACCGCGAGCACGAACGCAGGCCCTGGGCACCAAAACTGATGGGGCCCAAGGTAGAAGTGCGGTCTCCAGGAGTCCTGCAGAGAGCGTCCTCCTCGGTCAGCGCAGGCGGGACGGGGGCCGCACGCCCTTGCTGCCACGTCGCTGAGCACCTCACAGGTGCCCAACACCCGCCGGGGTCCCGAAGGCCCCCTGCCGCCTTGGCGGGGCCGCGTCTCTGTCCCCGCGAGGCCTCGGGAGCGGCCGGCCCTGCCGCTGCCGCCCGTCCAGAAGCCCCGCTTCGCAAGCAGCCGACCGGGCAACGTCGCAGGAGGACCGGCGGGGGCTTTAGGAGGCTTTCCGCAGAGCGAGCCCCTCCCCCGCCTTCACGCGCCCCCCGTGTTCCATGATTCGGCCTGCAAACCGGGCACTTCTGTTCCCGTCCCCACGGAGGCCGGCGTGCGCCCGGCCCTCGCTCGAATCATTCCCACACGGCATCCCATGGCGCTGGCATTTCTGCCCCGATTTTGCACGTGGGGACACAGGAGCTCCTGGAGGATCACTGGCTCATCAGGGGTCAAACAGCCGGAAAGGAACGAGAGCCAGATCTGGGTCTCGGTGACCTCAGGAGCAGAGACGGCTGGTACGGTGTGCGACAAGGACCAAAGGATCATGTGCCACAGATCGATAAGGTTATGTTATTACTCTTGACCCAAACCAATCAGTTCAGGGACGGCTGTGGAACTCTCGATCATTCCTTTTGCTCAAAACAATCCCTCCAGTAGCTTAATCTATTACCGCAGGCTGTAAATTGTTCTCCGCAGTAGAAATAATATGGCTTCAGTGTGATTATGCTCTGAGACGGGCACTCCATTTTACCCAGCAGTAATATCTAATATATCTTGCAGCTAAATTATGAGCAGCAATGCTAGCTTAATTGAAAACCTCAACCCATGTGACTGTATAAATTATTCGCTGACTCGGGCTGTGTTCTGCCCACCTCTAGTGTGGTAGAGTCTAGACCAGCTCACTGTCCGACCCGGGCCCTCTGCTGGGCTCTGCTCGTGCTTCCTGCCGAGAGCCCTCCTCGTCTGCGGCTGCGGGCCCTCGCTGGGCCCTGAGAGGGAGTGGTTCAGGCTGCGCTGGCCCCAGGCCCCTCCGAAGGATGGATGGCAACAGGTCACTGTCCCTGGCACGGGCCTCAGCCAGGCCTCGGGGGGATGCGACCGCCTTATGAACCACCGTGCAGCAGTCCTCAGACGCCATGACAGTAAGAATCACCGGCTGCAGACAAAGCCCAACGCAATCACACGACGGGACGCGGACAGAACCCCGCAGCCGACTCTGCTGCCCGACGTCCCCCGCGTGGGCCTCAGCTCTGGGAAGGGCCCTGCTTTCCCAGCAATTAAGGTTCCACACGCTTAAATTACACCCAGGCGAGGGCCTCCCGTGATGTTCTCAAAACGGCAGACACTTTTCACAGAGCTCATCAGCCGGCGCGCTGCCTGTCGCGGCCCTGGGCAGGTGCGGCTGGCTCTGCGCGTGCTGGAAACACAGGGACACAGTAAATGGCATCCCCACTCTACGGAGGAAGGGACAGGTGCAAGCAAGCGCGGGCCGTGAGAAGGCGCCGTAAATCCCCAACTCCGGAAATGCGTACGTACGCACAGGACCGAAAACGGGGGGAGAGACTTGTGGCGACATCAAGACACGCACAGCCAGGAAGAAACCATTCGCGCGTCAGCGAAGACTTAGAGCCTCTGAAGGAGGAAAGGCCGCGTGGGAAGTGAGGAGGGCCGGCTCCGTCTCCCCCCGCCCTGCCTTTCTCCTGGTCGTTAGCAGATGGCAGATGCTTTTTCTGAAAGTGCCGATCCCACAAGCAGTCCGAAGCGCACACTGTAGACATGGCTGGCCACAGAGTCGCCGCCCGTCCCAGGTGTGCGCCCTGGCCCTCTGAGACGCGCAGGGTCCGGCCGGCCAGCGCACGGGAGCCCTGCTCCTCGGCCCCCGGGCAGCAGGGCGGGCCTGTCCGTAGGGCTGGGTCCCGGGCCTACAGCTCTCTCGGCTGCGGGAGAAGGGCCTGGGAGCAGGAGGACAGGGCTGTCCTCCCGGCGCCACGTCCATCACGGGGCGAGGACGAAGGGCTTCCACGCTGGCCACCGACCCACTGGAGACGGACGCCCGCACAGCAGAAAGCGGGCGCACGGGGCTGGGGTGCACGCCGAGCGTGGCTCAGCGGGGTCTCCGTACGGAAAACTTCTCTAGTTGAGGGTGGTAAACGGAGTGAGAGCTGAGTGACGGGCTGGCGTCTGCGCAGGGTGGTGGGGACCATGGGGTTCAGGATGGCCACTGGGGGCCGTCCCCTCCGGGGGCGGGGTCAGACGCCTGTCCCCGCCACCCCACGGCGCGGCTGGGCGCTGTCCCCTCCCGGGGCAGTGTCTACGCTCAGAAAAGGGAACTGTGGACCTTAGTCCCATGGACCCTGCTCTCGACCTACTCCGAGCACCGTCCCAGAGCTGACGCTCCCGTCCTGCGCAAACCCGGAGGTGAGATCCGGAGGTGAACCCCACGCGGACACAAGTCTTAAGAAATGTCCAACATCTGCCCCCAGCGGGGGGTGGGAGGGGAATTCTGGCCTCCCCACCACAAGGATGCGCCTTTCCTAATTCCGGAACCTGAGACTGTTACCTTGCATGACAAAGGGGACTTTGCCACTGTGATTAAACTGAGGATCTGGAGATGGGGAGGTTATCCTAGAGCAGCCAGGTGGGCACGCCGTAAGGACAGGGGTCCTCGTAAGAGGGAGGCAGGAGGGTCAGACTCAGAGAAGGCCACGTGGCACCGAAGGAGAGATCGGAGTGGCGGGACCTCGGAGGAGCTGGGCCTGCAGCGGCTGGCTTTGAGGGAGAGGGAAGGGGTTCAGGGGTCGAGGAATGCCAGAGGCTCCAGCAGCTGGAAAGGGCAAGAAAGGAGCCCTTCCCAGAAGGAGTGCAGCCGTCCGCGCCTCGATTTCAGCCCAGGGGAGCCGTTCAGGCGTCTGGCCTCCGGAAGTGCGAGACGCTGAATCTGGGCTGTTTTAAGCCACTCTGTCTGTGGCCCTGTCACAGCTGCCGCCGACGCCGACGCTCCCGGGGAGGGCACATGCAGCCAGCGTCCGCCAGTCACTCAGCAGAATGTGACTCTCAGTCCAGAAATAAACTCTGGTCCATAAAAATAGCAAAGAGTGATTGATTTAAGCCATTAGACAACGGCTACGGTGGTTGGTGTTATTTTAAGTCTTTCTTCTCCTTTTAATTTTGACTTGGAGATGCTTATGATAACATTTCCCATGCTGGTAGGTCTCACATTTAACCTACTTAGGCAGTTTTATTAATCAAATAATAAGTTCTCTCTTCATAAAACCCTAAAGCAAGATTTAACAAAAAGAAAGAAAAAATTATTTAATGAGAATCACCGGGTCTTAGCAAACACAGTCCTTCATTCGAGATTCTCATGTGTTTCCTCCGGCAGGGCCGGTGAGGTGCGCGTGAGGCCTGCTTTCTGGACATTTCAAAACGCTCCACACCCACGGCTCTAAATGCTGATGCTTGAGGAAAGAGAGAAGTGACAGGAAATCATTGAGGACACATTCCTGTGTCCAACAGAAAATGTAGATGGTCTGAATTATGGGTCAAATCTTATCCACATTTCACTTAAAAGTAAGAAGAAAACAACCTAAGAAGAAGAAATAGTTTTTCTCCAACGCCCTCAGCCTATCCACCAGGCCTGCCGTTATTTACACCCCAGAAACCAAAAACCCAAAAACACTGGAGATCAGTCATTTTCAATTATCACTGAAAAACTCTATGTTAAGATTCTTGTTAATTTACATTAATAAATCATGAAAAGTAAAAGTAGAAACAGAATACAACTATTTTTTTATATGGAAAAGAAATCTGAATTTTTTAAAAATCCAGAACCAATTCACGTACGATGCAGAATTTGTTTATATATATATATACATATATATGTGTGTATATATATATATATATATATATATGCACATGCATACAATAGGTAACTTTGAGAAGATCTCAAAATGTTATCCAACAGTAATTTTGAAATTTTTTCTGCAGCGTACTGCAGATACTTTATGACAAGGTGTTATGTTCTTGTTTTTCTCTATAGGATATAACTGGAGAATCAAAACATAAATGCAGTGTACTCGACCCTACTTAACAAACACCGATACGGCAACTCCCACAGGTGATACGCTGTGCTGAGAAAGACGAGGTCCCCAGCACCGAGGGGCTCCCCGCGTGGAGAAGGGGGAGCTTTACTGTCTTCCGACAAGTGCAGAGTTCACACTTAAGTGGCTCTGGCACACTCATTAAACGGATATAATCTCTCTACTGCAAAATCCTAAACTGGAGTGTAATTAAAAGGAAAAAAAATAAAATGAAACTAATTTATTCCTCTACTAAAAACAGCTGTATTGAAATTTAAACAACAGGGCGGGCGGAACCGGGCCACTCCGTCGGCAGGAGAGCCCGGCAGGTGGCGACCCCTCTGCCGTAGGCGTGGGCGACAGTCCACGCGTCCACTCCCCAGCCGCCCTTCACCAACAGCCTCGGGGAGTGGATGCCAGGCCAGGAGACAGGGCACTGCCTGGGGCACGCATTGCTGGGGAACACCTCCAAACGCAGCCCCTCGAGACTGTGCTGATCAGTGACGCTCCCTGAGCCCCGTGTCTTCAGTAAGGCAGAAGAGTCCCTGACGGCGCCACTGTTTCCGCCTCCGTGAACACCTCACACCTGCTTGTGCTCATCTGCCTTGTCCCTTGTCGCGCTGTCAGTCTAATGCCTCGAAGCACATGTAAGCTGTGTCCTGAACCCGCGACCTCATGTATCACCGCACTGCCTGCGATGCTCAGTAAGTCACGTCCCTGAGTAGCGGCAAAACAATCCAGTTCCCAGAAATAAGACGCAAATCGCCGTCGGGAGCACCCTCCTGCGAGGCTCGAAAGGACGTGGCGTGTCTGAAACCTCCACGGGTCTCCCGACATCCTCCCAAGCGGACCCTTCCTGAGAGCCGGGTCGAGCTCCGGATGCCACGTGCCATGATGCAAAGGAGGAGTTTCGGAAGAGGCTGAAAAGACACCCTGGGGACTGCGATCTAGTAAACACACAGGGGCGCTAAGTGGTGCTGAGCCTGCGAGCGGGTGAACCTGTCCCAGCCGCTGCAGGACGGCGGGCGCAGCCGACGGAAACGCCCAGCGCCCGCACCCTGGACTCCGCCAGGGTCCTCTGCGGGAAGCCACCGAACGGGGGACGCACGGCCCCACACCCCTGTGGACGTGCTGAGTCTGCCCTGTGCATCGAGGAAGCCGGAGCTGAGCCAGAACGTTCTAGCTCCCCAGAGAGCTGCTTAGCGAGAACCACGCATGTCGTGCTCCCGTGGAGCCCTGGGCGCACCTGCGGGACAGTCGGGGCGACGGCACTGGGGCGTCCCCCCCGATCCGTCAAAGGCAGGTCACCGAGACGCATCCCAGGGGCCCCGGCATGACAGCCATGCCGAGACGCATCCCGGGGGCCCCAGCTGAGAGCCAGGCTGGGGAGCGTCGGCGTTTGCCGCTGCTGGGAGCCTTCGCCGCTCACTGTCTCGTGTTTCCTTCTCGCGCTGCCGTCGGGCACAGCGCCCACTGCCCGGCGCGCTTGGCGAGCTCTGTCCGCAGGGACCTGGCCCAACAGCCTCCACGAGGGCCCCAGCCACACGCCGCACCCCGCCCTCCCCCTTCCTGCCTCCGTTTGCTCCACGGCGCCTAGTCACCTTCCGACACCCTTTCTGTCTTGTTTGTTTGTGTTCTATGTTTTTTCCCACTGGAGAGTAACTGCCTGGTTGGCAGACATTGGGGTTCTCTCCTGGACCCCTGGGGACACTGCCTGACAAGAGGAGGCACCGACTAAATAACTACTGACTAGATGGCTGAAAGGATGGATAACTAAACCCCAATGATCTGCAGTCCGAATTTCTTCATGAACGTGAACTTTGATTTTAAACTGTCCACCTTGGCTCTACCCCGGTTCTGATGTGCTCATTGTTTTTGGTTTTTCGAAGTATCTGTGTAAACCAGCCTAAATCATTTGTAAAATGAAGCAGGAGAGAGTAGAGAGATAAAGACAGATAGAAAAGAAGGATAAGCTAATTATCAAACACAATGCATTTTAACAGATGGTAAAGTCTCTCAGGATAGAAGAAGAGAAAAGGAGCCAAACGGCGTGACGATTAATTAAGCAGAGTAACCTTTATTCAAAAAGTGATCGGTTTCCTCCCGTCAGTCCGCTCATCCTCTCCGGATCCGATCCGGGTGATCCCTGACATTTCACAAGGCCAGTCCCCTGGGAACCTTCCTGGACTCTCCGGCTGTGCTCACAGTGACCACCAGTCCCACTCACTGGTGCCTCCGGCCCCAAGGGCGCTTTTCACAACAGATGGGTCCCAAAGTGTCCACAGCACGCTCACTGTCCCTCGGGGATTCTTGGGAAGGAAATTAATAGTTTCCAGAATTTTCAAAAATACATCATACCTCTGGCCCAGAACACACCTCCACATACAGAGCTCCTGAAAAGACAACTCCCTAATAATCGGAGGCAGAATAAGAGATGCTGGAGACTAAAAACCCCACGGGAGTAGGGGAGTAGGGGAGGGGAGGGTCCTTACCTGTTTCACGACAGTCACCGTGCCCGGAGCCATGGCAACCACCGAGGCCACAGCGGTGGCGTCGTGGGTCTCGGTGCCCAGCTCGATAATCTGCTGGAGAATGTTTACAGCTGTGGGGTCGAGTCGGTCACCTTAGAGGAAAAAGCAAACAGGAGACCATTACGGCCATTGGCACTAAAGGTCACCACGTGCAAAACCAGCCCCTAATCGAGGCCATTCTAGGCGGCACCTCTCCAGGGGACGCATGGGCTCTCGGTGATCACGCATTTTGACAACGGAAATAATCCATCTAGTGCTTTATGACTTACAAAGCACTTTACGCACGGATATCTCGAAACTCTAGACGACCCTGTGAGGAGGTGGCACTGTGCAGACATCACCCCCATTGCGCAGACGGGTGACTTGCGCACAAATCAACCGAGAGACTCGCCTTGGGCCACTAGCTCGGCTACATCGCGAAGCCAGGGCTCAGGCCAGATGTTCCAAGCACACACAGACGGACTGCCCCTCAAATCAGAGCCCTGAGAATCACCAGCTAACACGTTCCCCCTGAGCGCACACACGCGAGGCGGCCGCTGGGAGGGAGCCTGGGAAACCACCGAGGTGTGGGCAGAACATCCGAGGGCATCTCAGTCATCGGACCAACGGGCTTCACAGCTCCAACCAGTTCTGTTTTAATCACCTCCCAAGACTGGGATCCGCATTACCGGAGCAGCTCCTGAGCGGACCCTGCCTGCTCTCACCATGTGCTTGACCATCTGTGACTTTCCTGAGCAGGGCACTCTGACCCTGGTCATTATTAATTCACTAAAAAGGAAATCCCTGCCTGATCTCCATTAGCATAACAACATGACGTCTCTGCCAACGTTTGCATTTCCAGGGATGCACTTCCTGTGAGCCAGTTCCAGCGGGGGTCAGCCAAGGAGAGAGAAGAGAAGGCGAACTCCAGCTGTTCTTCAGGGAGGGCGGGGTGTGGCACAAGGCTGAGGCCAGCAGCTAGTGACGACCACCGACTGCTGTATAGGCAGTCACCACCCAGCATTCCCCACTTCTCTCCCTGCCCCTCCCCGCCCCCACCTGCCTTAAGGGAGGTACCTCAACTGCGCCTTGCGGCCAACCACTCTGAACATTCAAAGACTAAATAAGACGTTTGCCTTAAGTACATACTGAGATCAGTTTAACTGCTCCTCCATTCACTCCCTGCAGGACCATTTATGAGCCAGGGAAGCCCCCCGCCCCCACCCCCCCCCCCCAACAGACAGAGGCCTGCCACTCCTTCCCCCTCCCCCCAGTGCTCACAGGCTACCAAGACAGGCCAGCAGGCAAATTACTGCAGCACCTGGATGCCTCCATATTGGAAAGGCAATTCGGGGGGCACTGTAGAAGAGTCAGGTGTGTTCCCGGGAGATGACATAAAATCTGAATCCTGAGGATGAAGATTTTGCTAGAAAAAAGCTGTGGGGGTGGGAACAGACTGTGTGGGGGGGCGGGGTCAGCGCCTGCTGAGAACTGCAGGGCCAGGGGGAGGGCAGGGCTCAGGGGCGGGCGGCAGGGGGGCCGGGGCAGGGAGGCCAGGGCCCGGGGCCCGGGGCCTGCACTGCTGGGCTGCAAAGTCTCGAGTGCATTCTAGGAGCTCGGGAGACACCGGACACCTGCCGGTCTGGAGGCGGACAGCGTGGGGGGTGGGGGGAGCCGGGGGGTGGCGGGGGGACGGGCGTTGAAGGCAGACAATCTCTGCAGCGCTCAAGCAATCCCCAAAGTCACTGACCGTGAAGGAAGGGAACACACTCAGACGCGGCCTCAGCTCCGGGAACCGCACGTGACAGCTGGGGCCCGACATCCATCCACAGAGCCTGCCGCGCTCGGACAGGCCGCCCAGCGGGGGCCGTGCCTCCTGGACCCCGCCCCCCGGGACTGAGCACAGCCCTGGCCGCCAGGCTCCCCCGAAGGAGTTTCTCACGACCTGGGGCTGGGGGGGGTTAAGAACTGGTCCGAAGGGCGACTAGCTCCCTCGCACCTCCTGTCGGCATTTAATGCTCTCCTCTTCACCCCCTGCCCGCCCTCCGCCCCCCAAGCGCCAACGGCACCGTGGTCCGTTACATTAACGTGGGTTCTGTTCATAGTCTGAAAGGAACATTAAGAAAGGCTGTTCTCTAAGCATAATGCCCAAATCACCCACAGGCTGGCACAGCGGTTCATTTTTAAATCGATGTAACATCTGAAAATGGTGGCATCTGACATAAAAATCCTGACTTGAGGAGTTTCAGAAGAAACGGGAAGCAGGCAGCCCGGGGCCCGCGGTCCCGCAAGGTGGCCCCTGGCGAGAAGCGGCCGGGCCCGCGGTCTCCGCCACGCCACCCCGCCCGGCCCCCGCAGAGGCGGAACGAGACCCTGAAACAGATGACCACGAGGAAGCACGGGACGCGGACACCGGCCAATGAGAAGTCGGGAAGCCAAGACTGCAGGACCCGCGCCAGCGCCCCAAAGCGGCGACTCTCAGCCAGCTGCTCGCGGTGCGGGGGCCTCGCGTGCCTGAGTGAGGACAGAGCCGGGACGCTCCGCCAGACCGGCCTGAGGACCAGGGGTGCTCCACGCGGGAAGAGGCGACTCTGCCCTACACTGCCTGTCACAGGCTGCTGTCTGCTGCAACTCCATTTCAAGAGCCAGGGGTGCCCGAGCCCGCCCAGGGTCTGCTCCTGCGGTGCCCACGCGAGGGTCGGGAGCCATCGTCCCCTCGCGAGGTCGCTCGTTCAGCAGGCCTGGCTCAGGCCGGCTCTGCGGAGTCACGGGGACGCAGGGCGAGTCCTCTCACCACTCTCCGAGGTGTATCTCAGGTCCTGGAGCGCGGCCACAGCCGCCTGCGTCCCCTGCACGTCTTCCTCGGCGTCCGTGACGTGCAGGTACTGGGTGGGGGCGTCTTCTGGGGCTTCTGTTGCTGGCTAAAGAAAAACACAATGTGAAGTGACCTTCCGGAAGATGGGCAGTTGCCCAGCCGTCCCCGGACACCGCCTGAAGGCAAGTCGAGGGCACCCAAGCAACGCTTCGCAGCCTCTCACAGACCTGGCGCCCCTGAGAAGTCGGCTGCTCCGACAGAAAACAGGTTTCCCAGAGAGAAAACTCCTCTTTACAAATACCAAGGCATTTAAAAACCAGTTTCGGCAGAAAGCTTCCTGCTGCCCACTCTGGCCGCAGAGAACGGACGATGCTGTTCAGAGTCAGAGGCGAGACGCGCTCAGAGAATCCCGCTCGGGCCCTGCCAAAGGCTCCTCCGTCGCCTCCCGCTGCCGCCAGCTGCCTCTGAGCTCCCCCGAGCCCGGGGCCTCGTGCCACGTGGCCGGCGGAGGACGGCACAGCGGCGGGGACGGTGGGCGGAGGGGGAGGACGGGCAGCGACGTGGAGCACACAGAGCTGGCAGCGCGGGTCCCTGCACGCCGCGGGAGCCCAGGAAACCGCAGCTGTTCACGCCGTTCTCATTTTTATGTGATGGGTTTGATAAAAAGGAATGCAGAACAGGTATCTGTGCGAAATCAGGTACCTCATACCGAAGGGGAGAAGAGGTGAAGCCGAATTTTCACAAGAATCGGATGTTAATAACGAACTCTTTCTGGAAAGCATGAGGAATGCAAGTAAAACTCTACGGCAGGAAGCGTGCAGGTCACCAATAACGAACAAAAAGGACTTTACACAAAATTCATAAAAGCCAAAGTTACCACGCTTTGCCAGCTCTTATCAGTAACTGACGCAGGCTTGGAAGGGCCTGTGATTATTCTTTTCAAGCCAAGTTCAGTTAGGTGCCCCAGCCTGATATATAGAATAAATGTCTGTCGAATGCATACGGAAACAAAAGCAGCATATTTCCTTTCAAGTACAATTAAGCGATGTATAGGCCAACGCTGATTAGATCCAAGGGATGCCTTAGCCTCCGAAAAGCGGGAGGCACACACAACGGCTTCTCCTCGGTGTGCGGGGGCGGGGGGCTCTGGGCGACAGCCACGTGTGGGAAGGACGGCGTTTCACACGCCACTCCCGGAAGCCGCGCGGCACCCGGACTGCTGGAAGCAGCGGCTCGTTACTCCCCGGGGGCCACTCTGCACCCAGCGTCTCGGCTGCTCACTGTCTCACTTCTGGAGCTGAGCGCATGCTGGGCGCACGGCTCTGGGTCAACCATTGCTGTGGGGTCCACAGCTCCGCCTGAGGTGTGGGGACCCCTTTCCAGACGGCGCGTGCTGCCCTCCCACGAGCCACATATGGGAGCGCACGCTCCCCCTTGGCCTCTCCACCAACAATGATGGCAAACTTCTGGATTCTTGCCCATCTAATGGGTAAGAAATTCTATCTGTCTAGTTTTAATTAACACTTATTATGTGTGAGGCTGATGATGTCTTCAGATATTCAAGGTCATTTGCATTTCTTTTTCTATGAACCCCTCTTATCTCTTGCTCATTTCCCTATGAGGCTGATCTTTTGCATTATTTTTAGAACCCTTTTATGACGTAAAGATAGTCATCCTTTTTCTATGATAGGATTGAAAATACTTTGTCGTTTGTCTCTAGGAGTTCTTTCTTGTAAGACTTAAAATTTTTTTTCCGGTAGTTAATTGTTTTTTTCCAATCTTTTCCCTTATTGAATCTGGATTTTGAGTTACAGATAGAAAAGTTCTCCCCACTCTCAACTTATAAATGGATTCATTTACGTTTTCTTGTTTGTTTGTTTTTGTTTTGGTAAAATATCAGTTTTGACACTTAAATCTCTGTTCCTTTTGCTCTAGATGCTCCCTATACATACAAGCTATCGATTATGGGATATTGATGTTTTACTCTACTTATTGTGTCTATAGTGGTTTTTCATTCATTGTTTTGGACCTTCCAAAAACGTAACCATGCCATCTGCAGACACAGATGCTTTATTTCTTCTCTTCTGAATCGTGCGTCTCTATTTATTTTGCCTCGTCCGACACTCTAGCTGACGCCTCCTCCATGACACTCAAGAGCCGTGCCCCAGGGGTCCTAGTTCTGTTCCCGACTTCGGTGAGAAACCCGCTAGCGTTTCCCACGAAGTGAGACATGGGCTTGGGGCCGAGACACCTATATTTTTGTTTTCACCTTAAAGACATAGTCATCAAACTCTATTGCTGCTTTTAATTAATGGATTTTGAATTTCATCGAATGACTTTTTTGCACCTATGAAAATGATTACTTCATTTTTCTCCCTAGTATATTATTATGATGGGTTATGTTAACATGTCCTTTATTCCTACTGAACCACCTTTCACTTGCATTCTGGAATAATCCGTGCACTGTCACGATGTATTAGTTTTGCACGTACTGTTGGATTTGTTTCAGAGCCCTTGCCGGATGCTCTGACGGCTCAGATCACCCTTAAGTGGTTCTCACCTGGGGGTGATTTCGGCTCCTGGAGGCCACTGGCAATGTCTGTGTTATTTCTGGCTTTCATAACTGGGGACATGCTATCTGGTAGGCAGAGGTCAATGAGGCTACGAAACACCCTAAAATGCAAAGGACAGACCTCTCCAGGAAGGAATCCTCCAGGCCACAATGCCGGCAGAGCTCAGGCTGAGACGCCCTGGCCTAGGCACACCGCGGTTAGTCCGCAGGAGCAATCCCCCTGCACCTGGAAAAGAGACGCCCACTGACTCTTACAACGCGTGTGTGCGTCCGGCGAGGCGAGCAGCCTCAGCGCCTGAGGGAAGAGCAAAGACGGCAGGCGGGAGCACGTGCCTTCCTGCCTTCGGTGGGGGCAGAGTCGGGCCTTGCGTGGGGTGCGTGGGCGACGGGGGGTGGGGGCCTTCCCTGTCCTGCGGGCGGGGGCTGTCAACCTACTCCCGGCCTCGCCTCACATGCTTCTTTCACATTCGATACCTGAAACTCCAGATTAGCGAACAACGAGTGGAAATGTCAGTGAGATCAATACGGACACTCACAAGATGACCCAGGGGGAAGAGACCCCAGGCCTGGTGCAGACCTCGCCCGCTCACACCCTCGGGCCTGAGACCTGATCTGAAAAGAGCTCCCGGTTTCCCAGCCAGACAGCCCAGCGCTCCAGGGAGGATGGGAGGCGGCCCCGGGCGGGCTCGTCTGGTCCGCATCTGCATTTAGAAACGTCAAGCTCAATGCCAATCTCCGCAGTTACCTCCCACTTGGGCTCGCCTTCGGTTTCCACCACCTTCAGGCCGTGCTTGTTCTTCAGGTGCCGGTTGAACTCCCACTTGGTGCCGTACACGAAGCTGCAGACGGGGCACTTCAGACCGCCTGCAAGCACAGAGGGGAGGAGACGCGTCTGCAGCACGTAATGGGCAAGGTCTCTGCCTGCTGCGCAAACGCCTCGAATCGAAGCACCGGAACCTCTCGGGAAAGGGTTACGCTGTCACCAACGTGTGCTGCGTGGCCGGGTCAGGCCTGCGATGGCTGCCTCGGTGCTGAGCTCTGTTTGTCCTCGTCACTGTTCCCTAATACAGCTACATTTATACCGCATCTACATTGTATTAGGTGTTATCAGCATCTAGAGATGATTCAAAGTGTATAGGAGGATGTGCACAGGTTATGTGCAAACGGTATGTCATTTTATATGAGGGTCTTCAGCATCTGTGGATTTTGGCATCCATGGGGGGTCCTGGAAGAGATCCCCCAAGACCGAGAGATGACTGTACAGTCTTATTTTAGGTACCAGAGAGAAATGAGGTGAGTAACACATTCCTTTGGCTGATGGGATAAGTGGAATGTGTCGTTTCATAAACTAACATATATTTCACACTGTGAACGCTCAGACACCATTATAGAAGTTTTTAAAAAGCCCCTCAAGTTTCCAAACTCTCCCTGGGCACAGGTACCATCCACTGAGCATCCTGGTGCTCAGGCCTCCATGACCCTCCCACCTGCCAGCTTCCTGCTGCCCCCCCCCCCCGGCCCTCTTACGATGCCCTCTGCTGGCTCCCATTCAGCCCCCAGGTCGTGACCCCCGGCTGGGTGCCCAGACATTCTGCCTCAGGCTCCTCTTCCTGCCGCCCTGATTCCTAGGGGATGCATCACACACTGCAGAATCGGTAAGCGGGTGACTGTCCCAGACCTCTGCCCGCACCGCTGTCCGAGAGGCCAGGCCAGCGGTCACTGTGCCCGCCACGGCCGCCCACAGCCGAGCTCCGCTGCCACCAGGGGCCCTCCCCGCCCCAGCCGCTGGCATCTTTTGCACCGTTGGGAGGAACCGGCTCCTGACCGGTCCCCTGGGGGCCACTGCCGGCCCTCCACTGCTGGTCTACACTCCGCCCGACACACAGGACGGTCCTGTGAAACATGAGCAACATCACGTCTCTCGTAGCTGAGAAACCGTGCAGCGGCCTTCTGCCGCACCCAGAATAACGGCCCAGCCCCGTGCTGTGGCCTGCCACCCTGACTCCAGCCCCGCCCCCTCTGTCCCCGCCCCATGCCTGCCTTTCTCTGTCTCGCAGTGACCAGGCTCCTCCCCTAGTCCCCTCCCAGGACACCTGCTGGAAGCTCCTCCTCCACCATCTCCACCTGCCCCCTCCCCTCCTCTGGGGCCCAAAT
This sequence comes from Rousettus aegyptiacus, assembly GCF_014176215.1. Lineage (NCBI taxonomy): Eukaryota > Metazoa > Chordata > Mammalia > Chiroptera > Pteropodidae > Rousettus > Rousettus aegyptiacus. The sequence goes on from NW_023416290.1 coordinate 56,696,341, forward strand.
TCAAACATCACCTCTTCAGAAAGCCTCTCTGACTCTCCCAGCTAAGGCAACCCCCAATGCACAGAGCCCCCCGAACTCTACCCGATCGTCTGTGTGTCAGGGCAACGAGCCGCATCTGAACCCGCATTCTGTATCCCTCCCACACACGTTCACTGTCTGCCTTCCTCCTGAAACGGCGCCTCCCTGAGGCCAGGGGCTTCGTCCAGCTTTCTCACTGCTCCGGTCCCAGCTCCTGGCATCCAGCAGGTCCTCAGTCTCCATGTCTGACACACTGACGCTGGGTCTCATCGAGCCCCCTTCTTGCTCTAGGTCTTTCTCCAGCCGGCCCCCACCCTCCCCCTGGCCTTAGGTCTTCTCCACGGAGGAAGAGGGCCCCTCGCCCCGCCCGGGCACAGCCCACCTCCTCCTTCCTTCTCCGCAGGGCTCTGGGAGGAGTGTCCACGCCCTAGGGCTCCTGGAACCTGGTACCGCCCGCTGCTCCTGAGACCTACAACCACTGGGAAGCAGGGGGAGGAGGGCACGCTCTCACTAAAGAGCCCCCCGAATCTTTTAGGTTTTATTCCATGAGTGCAAGTGCCTATTCAAAAAATAGTGCAGTTAAGATCCAGACCAGAAAAGTACGTGGGGCCATCCCTTCTTTGCCTCTCCTCTTGCTCAGGCAGGTGGACCTCGACCAGGAGTAATTCTGCCCCGGAGAGGGGCCATCTGGCAATGTCTAGAGAAAATTTTGGTTGTCACAGCTAGGGAGGGCTCCTGGCATCTGGCGGACAGAGATCGGGGATGCTGAAAACATCGTATGGCACACAAGACAGTCCCCAACAACGAATGACCCGGCCCTGAGTAAGGCGGTGTGCAGGCCACGAAGCCCTGCAAGCTCACTCACGCTCAGGGCAGACTGCGTTCCGCTCCCAGACGCTCTCAGGGCACTGCACGGGTCCTGGCTGACTGCCCTCCTCGCTGGGCAACCCAACGAGCGCCCTGCATTCTCTATGCTACTGCTAATGCCACCGCCAGCGCCACCGCCAACAGACACGCCTTCCACTCGGGGCAGCTGGGCTGTGTCCGGCGCCTCGCGCGTTAACCCGCGCGGTTCCTCGTGGCAGCCCCGAGAGGCGTGATCAGCTGCTTACGCGGAGGCCCCGGGTGGTCAGGCAAGCCTTCGCGGTCACTCAGTAAAGCCAAGAACTGAAACCAAGTCTGGCTAACCCCAGGGCCCACACCCTTGACCTCCAGCTGTGCTGCCTTCCAGTGTGACTTCTGTGCGTTATATGACAACGTGACCACATTCCCCAGCCAGATCTGTTCCTACTGGGCTTCTGTGACGGCTCCCATTCTCCGGTCGTCCAGCCCTGATTCGAACTCCTCCTGGTCCTCTGTCCGGAGCCCCGCCACCTCTCAAACACTCAGCCCCCCCTGCACCCTGGAGGTCCGTATCCGGTGGTGTCCAAAAGCATCCGTGTTCACCGGCATCGCTGAGGCAATGGGAGAGCTGAGCTGGACCCCGAGGGTTCTCAGGCCGCCACCTGTGTCCTGCTCGCTGGGCAACGACAGAGGGAGTAGAGGAACTCCACGCTGACGCCGATGCCGTCCTAACGAAGTACTGAGAGCCTGACGAGTCTCCTGGGGATGCATCACACCATGTAAGCATCTGCCAGGTGCAGTGACGATGTGCTCGACGCCCTGAATCGATTCCACGCCAGTGGGCCCTTACGGGGGGCAGTTCTGTAACTGGGGTTCCCTGTCTCTCAGCTGAAGTCGTGGTGACTCCCCAAAGCGTCACGAGCAGCAGCGGCAGCCCACCCGGATGGTGACGCACATCCTCTAGGGCCCTGGGTCACTGCTGTAGGGCCTCCCAACGCGGGAGGCACCGGGGAGCATGGAGGAGTCTCACAGAGACGGGGGACAGCGCCAGCGGCGAGCCGGCAGCAGACCGAATGCCGAGCTTCAAGAACATTCTACAGAAAAGACATCTCAAACGCTTTCTGAAACTCAAACACTCTGTTTCTTTCTTTTTTTTTTTTTTTTTAAGGCAAAACCAAATGGAATCGTTCTCTTCTTGGCCAAAGGATAATGAAACTTAGTGTTTAGCCAGCTTTGTTATCATTTATTAATCATCTAAAAGGGGATATTTCCCTACAATCATCTTTTAAAGCCCCCCAAGGTATAAGAATCTTTTCTTCCCCCCAAAACTGATGTTGCTTCTATAAAGACTTAATATGAGGCACTGAACAAAAGCAAACTCTCTCAGGCTACACTCCAGCTTCAACACGAAATTAAAGATTGCTTCTGGGGTACTTTTTAATGGAAAGTAATGCAGGGAGGAAAACATCCTTGCATTATGCTTAAATGAAAATTAATATGCCCCCACATTAATTAAAACTTCAACCTTTGCCACAGTGATGTTAATTACAGAACGAGAAATGGAAATATATAATCTAGACCAAACGTATAACTCTGCCAGTTAACTGACATTAAAGCTGAGAGAAATTAATTTTTACTTCAGTTCATTACATTCTTAGGCAATGCACATTAAAAGGTCACGGGGAAGCGGGAATTCACTCGCAGAGTGGATGTTACATGCACACCATAAAAACTGCCAAACCCCAAATCACGATTCCCTCGTAAGAAATGATGACCCTGGCAAAAAAATAGAATTTCAGGAGCAATTTTAAAACTCAATCACGGCATCTGGTGCTCTCTCTGGAACACAATATATTCTAGGAGAGTCTCAGGCATTAAAATATTTGCGCTCCTCTGTGGAGGCTGACGTTATTGAAAATTCAATTTCACGTTCAATAATATATCTCCCAGAATGGCATGGAATACCGGGGTGGGCAGTCGGAAGGCCTGGATCTGGTACCTTGCTCACATGACCCCGAACTGCTTCCTTAGATGCTCGGGGTGGGGGGGGGGGGTTCTCTAAGGTGACATATGTGACCTTAACAGAGGCGCTGTGGTGAGCAGCAGGAGAATGGGCCCCGCAAACATTCACGCCCTAATCCCCACAACATGGGAGCACGGCACCCCACCTGACGGAAGGGACCTCAAGGATGTGATTCGGTTGAGGATCTGGAGGTGGGGAGACCACTCTGCATTATTGGGGTGGGCCCAGTGTAACCACAGGCGTCCTTAGAAGAAGGCGGCAGGAGAAAACACCAGGGCCCCTTCCCTCGGAAACCTACGAGGGACAGGAGTCTGGGGAACATCTTGGCCGCTGGGTCCTTCCTCCCCGGCTCCTCCACGGCGCCCCGCCGGCCCCCTCCCCCAAGCCCGGAGCACGAGGCAGGGGGACTGTCTCCAGAAGTTGACGGCTTTGCCTGCACCACCGTGAGACGCCGCTTACACGCAGCTGACGGACAAGCCACCCCCGCCCTTGGGCTGAGACTGTAACATCACTTCGTAAAGACCGCACTTGATTCACTATCATTTGAACACATAGTCCTCTATATCGAAATAAGAAATTACAAAGTCCTGTGAAGATATTTTTGAGGAGTAGAAGTGGACTATAAAACCAAGTGGGGATGGGGAGAATCACCTAAATTAGCCAAAAGAAAATGAAAAGTTCCCATGGTACCAAGTGACTCAGCATTTCCGACCACAGTGATTTCCTCCAGTCCTCCCCTCTGACCCCATTCTCCTTCCCTCTCCCAGACTCTAGCATGGGGTGGGCTGTGTGTTCTGGACATTTCTAAGCTATGCTCACTTTCAACCAGCTACTTGATTTCAGAGATGGTTCTCCCACCAAAACACAAGGCCTCTTAAGGGCCAAGAGATACTCAGTTGTTTCTTCCTCAACATGACATATGCATGTGTATGTGTATATATGTATATACATACATACATGCACACACACACATATGTACACACATATATGTCAAGAAGACCAAAAATACCCCTGCAGGAATTAAAAATAAAACCTAGACCCTTTCAGAGAACGTCAACTGATTATAGAGAGTCTTAGAAAGTTAACTGAAAACTTAGGGCATGAAACAGTTCGACCTCGGCATATTTTTGGCAAGGCAATGATGTAAGTTTGGAGGCACCGAGTAATGACGATGTCATCAATCAGATGCCTACGCCTGTCTCAACAGCCACGGTAAATGTCTGCTTCCTGTCACTCCACCCCAAAAGGTGTGAAGGACGTTACACACATCTCCAGCCCACGACTCCAGTGATTTACTGTGACTCCAGGTGTCCAGTCCCTCCTCTGTGATTCCTGGACAGGGTCAAAATGATGCAATGGCTCCGAAGGTCTTACATATTTTCACGTTAAAAAAAAAACAAGGGAAGGACACACAAGAACGAACGATAATGCACCGAGAGCCAGGCACTCAGGTCCTCGCCACCACCCGCGAGACGGCGGCTGTGAACTCCGTCTCAGGCGAGGGTCCGCGGTGGGAGCTCGAGTGCCCCACCCACCCCGAGTGCACAGCTAACGGTCACAGCCTCATGCCCACCTCGCCACCCCGCTCTCCAGTGCCATGCGGCTGCTGTTCACGCAAACACAAGGCACGTGCTCCCCGGGCCCCCAGATGGATGGCCTTAAAATTATCCTGAACTTTTTCTGCTGTTCGTCCATGTCCGTGCATCCACTCTGTCACCGAAGGTGCTGGAGGGCACAGTCGATTCATTTGTTTTAGATTAAGATGCATTTTATGGCGATTCCAGCAAGCGGAGCTTCACCCTGCACCAGCGAACTGTGCACCCCACACCCCTGTTAACCAGAGAAAGAGTTCTAAAACTGTCTTCAGCTTCAAATAGACACAGGACTCGGGAAAAAGTAGCAACTGGCGTTCTGTATGGTGCAATCATTTTTTAGTTGAATTGCTGGAGTCCGGATATAAATACAGCATCTCTTTGTATGGCGGTAGTGTGTGCGTTAAACCCTCGCAAGTGGGAAAATGTGATTACTTACTGCAAAACGAAGCAAAAACCCCCAAACTTTTCACTGTTAGAGGTTCTCATCCATTCTCTTTAGTTGATTGTTCTAAATGTGGGTTTTTTTTTTTTCATTTTTAGCATGAATAAGTAATCTGAACACTATATAAATATTTTTGGCTAATCTAAAGAAGCTCACCCATAAATGTTTGCCATAGCATTATTTATAACTGCAGTAAAAGAAAAATCTGGAAATCCTACAATGTTCAACAAGATGAGGTTCTGCCACTTGACGCTGTATCACAAAAAGCCCTGAGAAATTATAATTATGAAGACCAAAGGGGAAAAAAAGCATGTCCATGTTAATCAGTTAAGTACAGACAGAAAGTCGGGAACTTTTGTTCATGCAACATGTACACGTGGACAATGAAGAGAAGGCAGTGCTGATAACGACTGCTACCCGGAGGGCGGTGAGATCTGCGGGTGAACCAGGACGCCTTCATTTGAGATTTCCATTAAAGTCGCCCTGATGCTATCCTGGCGATACGAAACGCAGATAAACACTGATGAGGAGGAGGAAGGCACAATAATGATGAGGAATCAACACCACTCAGCGTTCAGCGATTAGGGTCACACTGCCAGGTACCCCGGTTCTTCTCGATGGGACGAGGCCCACTGAGCAGGGCCCCCGGGGGGTGGGGGGCGGGGGAGGCCCGTCACTTACCTTGCTGGACGAGCGCGTCGGCTGCCAGCTCCCCGGCGCCCACGTTGGCGTACTCCTCGTTGGGGTGCTTCCTGTTGTAGTGCCGCTTCAGGGAGCCGGATATGTTGCACGAGTAATGGCAGTGGGCGCAGCGGAAGGGCTGCAGGGCAAAGAGCGTGGTTAGGGGACGGTGACCCCAGGTGAGACCAGGCCCCGCGAGGCCACACACCGGCTGAGGCCACACCCCGGCTGAGACCACGCCCCCAAGGAGAGGTGCGGATCCCCCCTCCCCCTCTAGTCTCCCCTCTGTGCGTGAGCCCACAAGGAGCAGGCCCACCCTCCCGGGATACACTCCAGGGAAGATGTGACCGTGGTGTTTAGTCCTGCCTCTGTGGAACCGACCAAGTGACCGGGCAAGGTGTCCCCAGACTAGGAGGGGTCTGCACACCGTTGACGGTTGGGGTCTATATATCTAGTTATGATTCTTCCTGAACCACAGAGAGAAATGTCTTCCAGGTGTCTCTACACAGATGCTCTCTGTAGGCATCTCAAAATAAACATACGTGACTTCAGACTCGCCGTCTTTCTGCAAAATCAGCTCATCGCCCAAAGACAGAAACCTGAGTCACCCTAGACTTCTTGCCCTCTTTTCCTGCAGTCTAATTACTGAGTCTGGCCCAGGCTCCCCGGAAACCTTTCTCGAAGTTACCCCGGCTCCCCTCCCCCATCAGTCCCGCACAGCAAAAGACGCCACCCCAGGCTCTAAAGGGAAGGCTGCTGCCCCACGAGGGTCGCTCTCGGACAGAAAGGCACGGGGGCACTGGTGGGTGAGGCACCCCAGGTGGGGGCCACGCTGTGGTCGGGGGGGCCCTGAGCTCCACTGCACGTGCCACACTCGTCTCCCACACGAGGGAACTCTGTGTTCGGCCCACAGGAATCGATCGAACGAAAGACCCGGAACGAAGGCAAAAACCAGTCCACCTCCCTCACGTGTCTACCGAGCAGAAAACACGAGGTCTAACGTGCCGACACATGACCATCTGCAAAGTTGAAATAAAAGCCAAAACGTTTTCATGCTTTCATCTCTACGTAAGCAAATATAATGCAATTATTTTTGAAACGTTAGCACTTGCACACACACACACACACACACACACACACACACACACACAAATCAAAAAGAACAGCCAGAAATGTTCTGCTGCCGACCAGCACCGAGTGGTCGGGGGCGCAGAGTCAGGTGGGGGTGGTCGGAGCGACACACTGTCCCCGCACCTCGCCTCAGGCCCGAGGGCCCGTTTCGCCCTTGTCACAAAGCAGAGGAGCTGCTTCACGAGCGTCAGCTCCTTTTACTCCCCATGGCAGAACTGCTAATGAGGAGAAAAACTGCCAAAACATGAGCAGACAGGCAAAAAAAAAAAAAGGATATGCGTGAGCCCAAATGAGAAGTCGTGTCTGAGCTGCTAATTTCCGTGAAAATCCTTACTTCTTCGAGTTGGAAGGAACGTTTTCAAAGACGGACTGTGAGCAGCCTCTCTTCCACGAGGAGAGAGGAGGCGAGTCCTGTGGCCTGTGACGGGGCAGGTGGACGCCACGGACTCGCGTCTCCGATGGGCAGCTGTCCGAGAAACGGTCCGCACCAGAGAGGGTCAACGCAACGGCCCTGCTCCTCCCGGCTGCCTGCAACCTGAGCCTCCGGTCAAAGCCACCGATCCCGAGAGGAGAGTCTTGTTTTGTGTTTATTTCCCCCCTATTTCTTCTAAAGTTACAAGCCCGAGAGCATGAGGCTGGGATTTCATTCCAGGATCGGGCATGACAGGGTCAAAACCAAGCCTGGGGCTAAGGATCCAGAGAGGAGAAGCCAGGTCTTCATACCTTTAAGGGGCACGAAGCCACCTCTATTGTAAAGTAAGGTCAGAGACAAATTAAACAAGTTAAAAGAATAAATGTTTTAAAACCACGGGGTACCCCAAGTTCAAACATGGCCACATGGAGGCAATTATCTCATGACAATAAATAACAGTAAATCAATCCACACTGATTGCTTTCTGTGCCAGAGCTCAGAAGGCTCATCAGCATTCTCCAATTATTGATTTTTTTGTAATCGCTTATGCTGTCAAAAATGCAGTATTTCCAGAGAATATACTGCACACGATTAGATAGACAGGATTTCAATTTAACGTAAATCAACCCAATTCCCTTCTTTTTTTCCGGAAGTGCTCTAAGAATCTAAAATACCAGGAAGCTGAAGATGGCATAAAAGGTTTTCTGCAGAAACATTTCAGTTCTAAACAATTTAAACAATGGTCCCTAGACCACCTCCTCCCCACATGTAGCAAGACCAGCTTTTCTCTTGCTAGAAGGCTGTCCCCACACACATAACTATGCTTAAAAAAAAGAAAGAAAGAAAAACCTGTCATCTCAGATTCTTCACTTTCATGGAGACTAAAAACTGAGAAGCAAAACAAAAACTAGGAGCAGAAACCTGACACTTGACTTTCGAACCCCTTTGCCTACGGATCCGTAATTTCCACCGAACTTGGAAAACGTTCCTGCTAAGTTTACACCCAGTCAGCATTTTGCGGAGAGGTTCTGCTCGAGTTTTGAAAGCTAAACTTGGAACTACAGGCCCATGCAATCGAGGCTCCGTGAGGGAAATACGATGAGGTGGCCAGGGTCCCTCTGCTCAGCCTGAGGATGAGGCGGCTGTGGGTAGAGAGCAGCTCTGTCTACGGAGACAAGGGCCGGAACGCTGGCTCCGCCACTTGCTGATGATGGCGTCATGCCTGAGCATGTTACCCAAGCGGACCCTGGGCCTCAGTCTCCTCGTCGGTGATATGGGGACATCGATACCTGCATTGTAGGGTTTCTGAGGGGGAAATGAAGCACATAAAGCATGTACTGTCATGCCTAACATACGGCGATTGTGAAAGGGACCCTTCTCCCGCCTCCTTCATTCTGACACGAATGTCCCTAAATGCTCCGCCTGGAGGTGGAGCTTTCTGATGGCAAGAGGAGGCCATCTCCCGAGCTGGAGCTGCGGGAGAAACGCGGCCAGGACGCCAGGGGCAGGGCTAGAGGACGTGGCCTGCTGGGGCGCACCGAAGTCTCTGGCCAGCGATGCACCTGGCTGGGCTGCACAAATGTGCGGTCCTAAAACTTCTGCTTATTTGAGCCCATTCCCATACTTTGCTCCCTTACTCACTAAGGTTAGACTGGCAACCGGGAGTGAATTATCGCCCAGCCGCACCCTGGCTGACCCCGCCCAGACACCACCTTGGTACGCCCCTCACGTGTCCCGCAAGCTCCACTGCCCGGGGCCTTCCGTATGTAAGACTCCCCTCAGCCTCACGGGGGCACGATATAAACACCGTGGGGACCCACCTCGTTATCAGGAGTGCGACAAGCCATTACGCTCACTCCCCGGGAGTTGTGGGTATCAGTCAGCCAGAGAACTTTCTCGTTGCTATAGGTTCTAAAAGCTACAGCCTTTACATGATAGGATGAAATTACATTAGCCCCATTTAAAGACGGCTTTTAAAATATGACGGAGCTGAAACAATCAGGTGGCCTTCTGTGTCCCACATGCATGGCACGCGACTTTCTCATAGCACTTAACACAACACACTTGCTGTTCTGTGCACGACTCGTGGGCCTGGCGGACGGAGGCTTAGCTTCCTCCTCACACCTCCAGCCTGCTGGAGCCTGGCCCACTGGAGGGGCGCAGAAAAGGGGTGTCAAAGGAATAAGCAAACGGTTCACGTTTTGCATCAAAAATCCAGATGAAAATTTAGTACTTTATACTTGTCTCTTAGAAATCTAAATGTTAAATGGTGGTTATCATGTACTCCACATAGATGACTTAGGAAAAGTTCCTCATTGATAACAAAATCAACGACTGAAATCTCATGAGTTTTGTGAAAATCCTTCGGTTGAGCAAATTTTAGTTTGACAACAGGCAATAGAGTCCTCAGGCTTCATGATATAAGTTTTTGAGGGTTCGACTGGTTTTAGGTACATATCAAACATAAACTCAAAAATGTCTTTTCAAGACAGCTGTCTGGCTGATGCCCCTTTTGAAAGGACATGCCCATCTACGTCCACGAGGGCTGTGGCCGCGGGGAAGGCGGGCCTGCCTGCGGAGGGCCAGGCGGAGGCAGGTCCGAGACGTGGCAAACCCAGGCCCCCAGGCCGCGCGCGTTTCAGAAATAACGAAGTCTAAGGTGAGAAGGCACGGCCCGCACTGAGTCACGTCACAACGAGCAGTTTCCAAAATGCACGGAGTTTGAAAACTGCTGATTGCAGACTTTTTTTTTTTTTTTTTTTTTTTGCAGACTTGCACATTCACACTCCCGATTTCTGACTTGCTTTCCAGAAGTCAGGAAGGAGCCTCGTGGAGCCTCGCAGAGCAGAGACCCAAAGTGCAAACTCCCTCCAGCAATGGGGACCCTGGGACAGGGCTCAGGACAATGCAGACAGCGGGTGGGAAGCGGTGACGAGGAAAGGCACAGCGTCAGGGCTGGACCCCACGCCCAGGGAAGCGGACTCTGCGAACGCATGGGCAGGCCCGGCACCGCTGGGCAGCGCCGCTCGGGGGAGGCCCTGTCAGAAGGAGGTGAATTTACGAAGAACTCCGTGTGGGAAACGCGCCTCGTGAAGCGTTCTCCGCGTTAAGTGGCACGTTTACACGGTCAGGAATATGACAAATCAGTGGGATCGGGGGGTCTTTGCACTCCATAAGCAGCAGACCATGTCGCAGGCCCTGACAAGCTGAGCCACAACGTACAGTATCAGAAAAGGAAGGGCCTGTGCTGTCAGGCGCGGGCTCAAGCCACAGCCGCACGCGGCTACTTCCCCCGTGGACACAGTTCCGAGGGCCGGGGGTCCACATGAGCGTGTACTGGGCACCCGCTTTGTGTCAGACACTGTCAGGATCACCCGGGTGGGCGTTCCGGCCGCCAGGTAGGAGGTGGAAAATCACATGGGACCACTGCTCCCAAACTAACAACACGACACACGTTTCTAAATTCATCGGACTGAGGACACAAATTCCAGAAGGGACGAGCCCTGCCTCGGAGCAAAGAGACTGCGGCCGCTTCCACCCCTGGCACGGTGGCCTACCAACCTTCTCCCCGTGAAACGGGGAGCTCCGCCAAGTGCCACGGGGCAGGGCTGACGGCTGGGGGCCGAGGCAGGCGGGGAGAGAGGAGGCCCGGCCCAGTCCCGCGTGGCTCGGTGGGCGGGCGGGCGGGCGGGCTCGTGTGCTTTAAACACCCTGGGCGAGCGGGGGCAGGGCCCAGGTCTGCACGTCCCCACAACATCATCTCAGTTACTCACTGACGGGGCGGAGCTCGGAAAACTCCTTTGGTTAACTGCTGGACCGCATGGTAAGATACATTCAGTTTGGGGAGAACATGCCAAATTGTCATCCAAAGTAGCTGTGCCATATAAACTTACATCAAAGGCAGCTCATTACGACTAATAAACCAACGTGAATACGTTACCATCAGCTAAAGTCCACATTTTATTCAGATTTCCTTCTCCTGTTCCAGGATCTCATTACATTACATTTAGTCATGACGCCTTTTTAGGCCCTTTCGGATGTGACAGTTTCTGAGACTTTTTCTAATTTTTGAGGAACACTGATGAGCTATTTTATAGCATATCCCTTAGCTGGGATTTATTGACTTTTTTTTTTTATTTTTAGGTGAGGCGACCTTTGGTTGACCTCATAGATTGCAAGGACCTTGTCGGCTTACAATCCCCCCCTTTTTTTTTTCTTTTTTGCCTGGTCTTCTTAGGTGGTCTCCCATGCAAACACTAACCAGGCCGACCCTGCTTAGCTTTCGAGATCAGACGGGCTCGGGCTTGTTCAGGGTGGCCTGGCCGTAGACTGCTGACGTTCTAACTGTAGTGGTGGGTACATGTCATTCTGCATTAGTCTAAACTCACAGAATGTACACGGAGAGTAAACCTCAACATCCACTATAGGCTTCGGGTGATTACGATGTGCCGACATAGGTTCATCGATGACCAATAAACCACTTTGGTGCGGTGTTGAAGATGGGGGAAGGCGGGTGGTGTACGGGAACGCCCCGTACTTTCACCTTTGCCGTGAATCTAGAACTACCTGAAAAAGCTTGTTATTTAAAAAGAGAGAGAGAGAGAAGACTGGTAACGTCCACACGCCATGGTAAAGTCCTGTCATTTAGTTAACAGTAACATACCCGAGTCGATTTCTTAGTTTTGATAACAGACTGTGGGTAAGATTTTATCATTGGGGGAAGGTGGGTGACAGGTGCACAGGAACTCTCTCTTTGTGACTTCTGTGAGTCTAAAATAATGTCAAAATAAAGATTCTTTTAAATAAAATCAAGTCACTTTTTACTCACACACAAAGGAGGCTGGGAGTGAATCAACCAGCCCGACCACTGAAAACATCTCCAGCGACAGAGCGATGGGCGCACATGAGCCTAAGGGAGAAACCCCCGGAGCGGCTCCTGCCTATCTGACCACGCCGCCTCTCGGGACGGTGTCGGGCTTGTCACCTGCAGGACAGCAGTGGGCTGGGCAGTGGGCTGGGCAGCTGGGCTGGGCAGCTGGGCAGGGAGACCGGGCCTCTCTCTGTCTGCAGACGCCCGGCGCGGCAGCAGCTCTTCCGGCCCGAGCACCTTTTCTGGTGCTTCTTTAAGGCTCAGAGTGTCGCCTGCAGCCCAGGGAACACATTTTAACTACAGACGCAAGAATCACATGTAACACCTTCACCGTCTGTTAATGCTCAATGGTTCGACGGGCCTCGCCCAGGGTTCTAAAGTCCTTTAGGTTTTAGGATGACACAGAAATGCTTTTGGCACGAAGACAGCCATCGTAGGGCGGCTCTTTAGAACAGCAAAAACGGGGAACGAGCAAACTGTTGAATCATGAGGGAATGGTTAATTAAACCAGGACATTCATCCTTAAGCAGCCATTTAAAGTAAACTAATAAATACGTTTTCATGGAATGTGAAAAGGCCTATGAAACAATGGTAAATAAAAAAGATATTTATAATGCCTGAAGGTTTAGGGTGCCCCGCCCTGCCTCTGACGGGGAGGTTACGCCTTCTCACTCAGAAGCGAGTATTCTTAGCAAACCATCTGGCCACTCATCCCAGCCAAGTTCTCCAGTACAGCTTTATCGGTACTAAAACTGACATTTTCATCTCCATCAAAAAAAAACACTCACTTACAGTGTGACCACAATCATGTCTTGAAAAAATTATATCCCAAGATTGTACAAGGAACCAAAGAGCATTTTCCATATCATATTTACTAAACACGCACTGACTTTATTTTTAAAATATATAAATAAAAACATGTAATTTTAAAAGGCAGTATAAAAACTTGCTCTTATTACAGGGTTTCCTGACACAAATTATACACTACAAATTACACATCTAGATCTAGAAACGCAAAGTGGTTTCCTCTCGCGAGCCAACTGCAAAGATTAGCGGTTCCGGTGCAAGGACTGCGAGGCCCCGTCCAGGATCAGTGGAACAGGGCTGAGTCTCCACCACGCGCACTATGTTTTTCTGGTTTTGATGGAAGTTTTCTACCACCGAGTAGATGTGAAGAAGGAAGAGAAAGAGTGTGGGGATGCAGCAGGCAGCCTAAGACCCCGCGCCCCATGCCCACGTCCTAATCCCTGGACCCTGACATGGCAAACGGAATTACGCCGACAGGTGGAATTCAGGCTGTTGGCCATCTGACCTCCACAGAGGATGCGATCCGCGAGGGCTGCTGTGATCACAGGGTCCTGGCCAGTGGGAGAGGGAGGCGGAAGAGGGGCAGGGAAGGGGGCAGATGAGGGACACCAGGCTGCTGGCTTTCAGGACGGAAGAAGGGGCCAGGAGCCGAGGAACGTGGGTGGCCTCCGGAAGCCAGGAAAGGCAAGCGAATGGATCTTCTCCTCGAGCCTCCAGAAAGCACACGGCCTTGACTATAACTCAGTGAGAACCATGTGGAAATTCTGAACTACAGACTCTAAGACAATGAACGTGCGTTGCTTTCGGCTACGTGAAACCAGCTGCACGGGGAACTCACGCAGGCGGCGGAGAGGAACGAGGAAGCGAAGTCTGAGGAGGACGGGGCGCCGGCAGGAGCCCGCTCGCCTGCCGCGTCGGCCCGTCCGCTGAGAGACAGGACTTGACCCGTGGGGTGCGAGAAGCCACGGCGGGCTTGGGGTTCCCACTCAGGCCCCAAGCTCACCCCCAGCGGCGGCACCGCTCAGGAGCGGGGACGCGGCAGCAAAGGCGGAGAACGACCTGCGCCCCGCCCGGGCCCTTACCTTGAAGGAGGCGTGCTGCTCCATGTGCCGCAGCAGCTGTGGCTTCTGGGCCGCCGTGTAGTCGCACACCGTGCACTTAAACTGCTTCCCTGCGGGGGGGACAAGCACAGGTCGTCAGGCTGACGGCTCCTACGCGCGACCGTGGCGCCAGGCGCGAGCCCGGCGCACAGAGGGGCCCCCGCCGTCTGCGTCTGGAAGCCCAGGGCGCGGCGGCAAGCAAGGACAGGGGACGGAAGGGAGCCGGCCGTGCAGGGACAGCCAGCTCTGCCTGGGGCGGGCCCACCACGGTGACACCTGGGGCGGCTCCTAAGGAAACGGTCCAGGTGTGACCAGCCGACGACAGGGAAGACGCGTGGAGGGAGCGGAGGGCACGGGGTGGCCCCCGCGGTCAGGAATGCGTCCGTGAGTGTGTGACCGCGACGCGCCAAGACCCCGGAAAGCGGACAGACGGAAAAGGACACGGACAAGCGATCTGCTCGGGAGCGGAGCTACGGAACCCGAAGCAGTCCGCGACGGCCCACACCGACACACGGCACCGCGGGCCGGGCGGCGGCGCACGCCCCCTGCTCGTTACCCCGCGTGAGGAAGCCCTCTGCTCCTGACGACGCTGTCCGATGGTACCGGCCGCCGAATGACGAGCCGCGAAAGAGGTCGGCTGGGGCACTCGCACGCCTGCACGCTGCACACTCACGAACACCCATCCCGCTCCTGGAGACGCACCCACGGAGTCAGCTCACAAGCAGGAAGGGCCCACATGCAAGAAGGGGCTCCCACGACATCCATGGTAAAAATGGCGGGAAGAAAATAATAGTGTCCGAAAACAAGGGAATGGCCACGTAACGCGCAGATCGCCACCTTAATGGGACATTATGCAACCGTCGAATGTGATATCCATGGCCTCAAGAGCAATGAAAAATAATCATGACGTTAATTTTGAGGCTATAAGAACAATAGTTAGTTATATGTTAATCGCAACTATGTAATCATTCCGTATGAACATGAGCGAAGACCAAACAAGAATTTTAATAAGAATGACCTTCTTGTTAGGTACAGAATTGTGTGTACACTTGTGGGAAGGAGTGAGATTTTTGTGAGTGTTGTTTGATGTTTCCTGTGCAACAGAAAAGTATTTTAGATAATCGGCATCCGCCTCCGAAATGTAGGATGCTTCATCTCATCCGCTATTGTACACAGTCCGAAAGACAGGTCTTTCCAAAGAGAACCGTAAAATGGTATCAAACGTTCCTGAACTTGAAGTTCGAAAGAGTTCGCGGTCCTTTGAAACATGCCCCCAGCCCTGCCTGGCCGCATGGCGATTTATGGGTGATCCTTCCAACCGGGCACCTCTGCCCCTTCACAAACACAGCGGCCTCATTTTGTGCAAAATCTCAGGTGTTCATTCCTTGCCTTCTGAGGCCGGATTAACCTTTGCCAACAGTGAGAAGTCATCCTGAGCCAAGTCTTGGCAAGCAGGAGGACAAAAGAAAGACGAGTCCTACACGACTTTCTGGAGAAACACTTTTCCAGGAAAGTACTGGAAGCTTTCTGCAACACACGGCCACGGGGAAAAAAGCTGCTGTGGGAGCGAAGCCTGGCCAGTCCCGAACCACAGAATCCAGAATTGGAGTTACCTGCTGAGTTCTTCTCATTTGACCCAGAGGCCCAGATGTGAGTTCCCAGGGCCAGTCCCAGCTGCTCAGCCGCTCTAAACAGAGCTCAACGGGACAATGAGGCGGCACGGGGCGGCAGGGAAATCTTAAACCAGCTCAGAAATAGACCCCGCCCCCACGTCCCGGCATCCGGACCCCATCAGAACATGGGGAAAGACACCGAGGGACAGTTCCTCCCGACGTAAGGCCGCTCGTTGCAAGCACCTGTCAAAGTAAATCACCCCTGCCCAATGAAACGTTAGGTGTACCTCGGACTCGAAGGTGTGCTGAAGTACTCGGAGAGGCCAATTTCCGCCAATCTCCACCGTTACTGACAGTGAATGGGACCGTGCCTTCTCATGACTTCACCGGGCTTCCGGGGGAAGGCGGTGCCAACGTGTGGCAGTTTGTCACCGCGGCCACAGGACACGACCCCGCCCACGCTCCAGCGCGGGTGGCGAAGGGCGTGTTCTCGGCTGCGCGGGGTTCCGACCTGGGCCGGCCCTCCTGAGCCCGCGGGACCCCGCCTGCCTCGCTGCCCCTCCGCGCAGCCCGGCACACGGGTCTGCACCCGCCGGGAGGGAGGTGCCCGGCGGGCAGCACAGCAGGCCTCTGCGGTGATTTCTGCCACCGCGAATCACAGCGGAAATGGCTACAGCAATAAAAACACAGCTCACAAAGTCCCTGCACTTTAAAGGCTGAACTTCAAGCAACTGCGGGCTTAGAGGCCGATGGCTCTCTGTAATTAGTACATCGGTTTGATAACAGAAGGACTAGATCAGCACGAGACGTGGATGAAACAAAAGGCAACGAGAGAATCGGATGAAAGAACAGGAAGCAGCACGGCACCGGAACCAGACTCCAGTGACGGCAGAGCCCCTCGCCCGGGGGACGGCTTCGGCGACCGCGCTTCCCTCAGAGGCTGAATCTGCATGTGAGTCTAAGCTAACCGTTTAGTTCGCTGTGTGGTTCGCTTCGTAGTGTGGCCTCCGTTATGCCCAGCGGCTCTCACCATTAATAAAAACCTGGTAAGACCAACCCGCCGGCTGCTCAGGTGCCATTTTTTATGAACTTCCCGCTTCAGAAACAGAGACCATGGCCTAGTGCGGCTACCTCATCCCAGAGCTGATTCTGCTTTTTCGAGGAAAGAGGAACAAACTCCATCCTTACTCCCCTAGAATATTTCAACACACAGCCACAGGATCTCACACTATAGACTGGGGAAGTGAGGAAACCAGTACTTCCCCCACTCGGACCCAATTGCCACACTCAACTCTCTACCTGTCCAATTATTACACGCATAAGAGCACTTGAAGCTTGGACAATTCCTCTTTGTAAATTTTACCAGAAAACGTCTCATCTCAAGTGTACGAGGGCAGGCTGGATCGGGGGACAGGGAACCCAAAGGAAGTGGCAATGAACTTCGAAGAGCTTTGGTTTCATGATTAGAGAATGCTTGTTTGCTTACGTAACACGACGGCGCGATACCATTGACCCTCCCCCCTCCGCTATAGGTGAGCAAAACCGCGTATAAACCTCTAGACCGCACACCACGTCTAGGCCCGCTCTAAACTCAAAAGGGAAAACGTGATACGGCATGATTTTTGCTTTACATTCTTGCGTTCTGCTGGCGTACACACAAAGGATTCGATCGGGCCCTGTGGAGATCGACGTCTCTCTTTGTGCATACTGACTGGCAAACCTTTTCAACAGGGACCTTCACCCAGGCTGACCTTCTGAGGCACAGTGATGAGCTCCTCTGGGAAACAGGAATGGATAAACAGGGATTCACCCCTTTGAAAAAACAAACGTGAAAAATCAGATTCACAAGCAGGTAGAAGAGAGGGTAATTACTCAATTCGTTTTTACTCGATTAAAAGATGCCCAAGAAGATGAGTTTAATAGTTCCTCTCTCCTATTTTAAAATATCTAAGTCACAAGCATTTGATTTACTGTAACTATCTGAGCAATGAGCTGGGGCAACTAATTGGCACTTTCTGAGAGCTGCTACATCCCGAGCCCTACGTGCAGGGCACTTTACATTTTTTTTCACTCATTCGATCAATAAAAATTCAATCAACAAAAACCTCCTATAAATCAGACACTGATTTAGGTGCTGGGGCTCGAAAAGACATAGAGTGGAGGGGCGCAGGCAGAGACGGAGGGGTGCAGGCAGAGACAGAGGGATGCAGCGGGAGGGTCAGGCAGGCCCTCGTGAGGGTGCGGGCTGTCGCTCTGTGGCCGCTGGCTGGGAAGGGACTGTGGGGGACAAGGGCAGACACAGGGCAGCAGTGAGGGGGCTGGTGGCTTGTAAACGCGTGCACCGGGGTGCGGCAGAAGCAGAACGCTGGGTCGTGCTGAGGGGCGCACAGTCAGGAGCCGCTAGCGGCCCCCCTTGTGGGGCATGAATGAGACAGTCCATGATGACCCCAGGTTTTGACAGCACCAAGGGGGGGGGGGGGCGGGTGCTGCCACTGACCCCTGAGGTGGGGCACGGCAGGGGTCGGCGACCACGGCCAGCGGGGCGACCCAGCCCGCCGCCCGCTTTCTCTGGCTGGGCACCGGTCACGGCTTTCCCAAGGCTTGTGAGCAAACGGACACAGGGAGACGCAGCAAGAGCAGCGTGCGCCCTCCGGACCCAGGGCGGCTCCTCTCTCCGCACACTGTGAAAAAATGGCTGAGATGCAACCGAACCTTTTTCAAAGCCTTCTTAAAATTGGCAAGAACGGCCGACGGCTTGGCAAAAGCTACACAGTAGATCATCAGTGGCGTCGGAACAAACATTTCCACCACCCAGGCCTCCCCTTGCCACGCTGGATTTGGGAAAATGAGAGGCTACGGTGAGTGGCAAAGATGAAGCGTAACTGAGCCCTGGCCACCCGGGCAGAGCGCCCGTCTCGGACCAGAGAGAGCCCCGCCGGCCCCTCTGCCCCCATCCGCCCACCCCCTCGACGCGCAGCGGGACACACCGGCCCGGAACGCTCTTAAAACGAAGGCAGGGCCCAAAGGCTTTAGCATCCTCTACGAAGCCTGAAAGCAAAACTCAATTTCATGTGTATCGTGAACTCTGATTCTTGTATGTAACTGTGCTAAAGTAACAGCGTGCTCGTAACCGTAGTTTAGTAATCTTGTTACGTAAAATACTCACGAGTCTCTCACACGACTGGCACTAAAAAAATTTTTTTTTAACTGTTTCAGTTCTTTTAGGTTTTGCTGTCTTCCCAAACCAGCTCTGCCTTCCTTCCCTCAACTCCCCCCCAAACCCCTCGGGTGACCTTCCTGGGCACTGAGACCACTACCTATTGCACCCACGAGGACTCCCGCGGCCTCCCCTGGGCTCCCACACGCCCGCGTCACAGCACCGGCCACCGCAGCAGCATGCTGCCCCCCGCCCCACGGGAGAGAAGCCCCGTGAAGGCGCTCTTCCTCCCCACCCCCGTCCGCCTGGAACTCCCTTCCCGCTGGCTCACAGCAGGAACTCCGGCAACAGCTCTTAATGAACGAAGGAAATGAAATCCGCTTGAGGATACTTTATCATGGTCAAATATGCCTCAACACTGGTCGCATTTTGGACTGACCACGGACACTTTGACGTGGCCTGGATGGTGGCGTCCCCTGGAAACGCCAGCTTGGCTGCGGCCACACTCTCCAGATCCTCAGGCTCACGGGGGTTTGGAGGGTGGAAGAGGATCAGAGCTTCTAGAACGAAAAACCAAGGCCTCCTGAGGATGCCTCAGTCCCTGAACAGCTCCACGCCCACCCCACACGTGCGCAGACACACATATGCACATGCACACGCACACGCACACGCACACGCGGTGTTCTCCCCGCACTGGGGGCAGCTGGGCTCGGCTCCAGGACCGGGCGCGGGGCAGCAGGGACACGGGAGAGGCCTCGCTGCTCCCACCGAGCAGAAATCCTAGCAGGGCTCGGCCCTCCCCGCCTCCAGGCGCGTCCGGCTTCTGCTGGACCGAGAGTGGGCCCCAAACCAAACTTCCGGGGGGAAAAGACGCGCTCCGGAGTCCCTCACTCACCGTCGGCGGTGTGCAGGAGCTTGTGGCTTTTCAGCGTCCCCTTCGATTTGAACTTCTTGCCGCACATGTCGCACAGGTGGGTCTTCTCGGTGCTGTGGCGGTTCATGTGCGCCTTGAGGTTGCTCTTGCTGCGCGTCGCGTACTCGCACAGAGCGCACTTGAAGGGCTTCACACCTGGCGGAGGCGGGAGGAACATGCACGTGTACACACGTGTACACACGCACACGCACGCGGGTCTGAAGGCGCGTGCGCGGTCCGCGTCCACTCCGGAGAAGGCAGTGCGCCCGCCCGTCCCCACTCACGTTCCCACGCCGAGCTCTCGCCCGGGCGTCCACTCCGCAGCCCCCTCGGACTCTCCCCAGTGGACGGCCCTGCGTCCCCAGCGCGCCCGCGGCCTGGACCCCCCACTGGCAGGGCTGCTCATGCCTGCCTCCCCGCTGCTGGACGGGCCCCCGAGGGCACGGACCCGGGCGCCGACTCACTGCGCGGAGTCAAAGCGGACCAGGGTGAGGGAGCGGACGGGGCGGAGCTCCCGGCGCGAGCCGCTGCCGGCAACGGGGCCGTGGGGCCCCCGGGCCGCCCTCCTGCACTCACGGCGCCCACAGGCCCCGCTTCGCAGGAAACGTGGAGGGCCGGCGTGCAGCCGCGAGGCCCCGGCCCCGAGGACGAGCGCGAAGGCCACTGCGACCCCGCGCGGCGCGCTGTGGGGGCGGGGACGGGGGGGCGTCACGGGCGCACTGCAGAGTGCTCAGCACCCCCCCTGCTTACACGACCCGCGGCTCTGCGGCCGGGGAGCCAGGCGTGACCGAGGCTGCGTGGGTCACAGCGCTCCGCGCGGCCACACCTGCCGGACCCCGCCGTCCCCCGCGCCTGCGCCCACCGCATCGCCGGCACACGCCCGGCACCCGCCACGCGCCGCGCACGGCCCTGGGCGCCAGCGTCCCCGCCGTGGCTGACGGCGCTGGCCCGGTTCTCCTGACACTTGCTTTTTAAGTCAGGAGTCACAGAGGTTTGTTTAACTCCAACTGCAACGAGAGCTTTGAGGAAAGGCACACTCCGATCGGTGTGGCCGGTGGGCGGACACACTTCGCAGAGCGCTGACTCAAGGCCACCTGCAGGAGCCCCGAGGCCACGGCGTCCCCGGACGCGCTCCCATGCAAAGCACGCCAGCAAGAGCCGCTCTGCTCCGCTCGGCGAGCACTCACCTTCGTGAGCCCAAATGTGGCGCTGGAGGTCGGAGCCGTTCTTCATGAAATAGAAGTCGCAGTAGGGACACTTCATGGCTCTCTTTCCGATCAGCCCCTTCAGCTGGACCCTCCTCCCGAGCACTGCGGAGATGGTGCTCATGGAGACCTCTGGAAGGAAAGCGGACTGGTCAGCACGAGCCGCCGAAGGGCTCAGTTCACGCTGGATGTGGTGGCAAACCGCCTGCGCCTCATGGTGCACGCGACAGGATCTCGGACTACAGAGTCAGTCCAGAACCTCGGCGAGCTTCAGATCTCAACATCCGTCCGCACGAAATGCGAGGGATGGAGAAACAGCGGCACGAGGCACCTGCCACCTGTCGGGCAGAAGCGGAGCGTGGAGCCGTCTGCAGCGGCCGTCCCCGACCTGCGTGGTACCGGGGCCCGGGGCTCCTGTGTGAACCCGATGCCTGACGACCCGAGGCGGAGCCGAGGCGGAGGCGCTGGCCCTGGGGAGTGGCCGCGCACACCGCCGGGGCTCTGCCCGCCTGCCTGCCGCTCACCCCCTGCTGCGTGGCCTGGTTCCCAGCAGGCCATGGGCCGATACCGGTCTGTGGCCCGAGGACAGGCATCCCTGGTCTCAAGTGACCCAGTTTTTCCAACAACTCAGTGTCATAGGGGGAAAAAGGGAGGGTACAGGGGTGTCCTATGAGAACACGAGAACCTTAACTGACATGACTAAAAGCTAAATGCTTGAATCGTGACTCAAGCAAACCAACTGTTTTGTGTCAACTGGGGAAATTTTAAATGGACTAATACCAGGTAGTAAGTAGCAACTGCTGTGAAGTCCGTTCATTTTAAGGGGGACATGGTGGTCACGTTGACAAAAAAAAAAAAAGCCTTTGTGGGAGACGCATTCTAACGTGTTTTTATGGGGAAATTATATGCTGTCTGGGGTCTACTTTAAAATACTCCAGAAAAAACGAGTCGGGGGGCTGGGTGCTGCTGCAGGGAACGCGGGTGGCACCACGCGGCACCACGGAGCCCGCCCCCACGGTGCCGGGGGCAGCGAGGAGAGCGCCCGCCACCGGACTGGCCCGCGTGGGCGCCGCGTGCACCGTGACAGGTGGGGGGGGGGGCTCCCCGGGGCGGGACTCTGAGAGAGGAGGGAGAAACTGGACAGGAACCACCCAGGTGGAGGTGGGAGTCGTGTCCCGGTGGGTGAGAAAGTGACGAGGTCCGAACGCCCAGGCGGCTCCAGCCTCGAGCACCCGGGTGGCCTGGGACTGGAGAGGTCGGAGGTGACGGTCATTCCAACCGCGGAGGCTCCTCAGCCCAGGAGGGAGCCTGGCCCCGCGTGAGCCACCACGCCGGGCAGCACGGGCTCCCGGGCGGGGCCGGGCACGGGGCGGAATCCGTGTCAGACCACGCGAGTGACCAGGCGGCGGCACTCGGAGGTCACGTTAAAAAAAAGGAGGGGCCTCGCGAGACTGCGGAAGGACACATCTGAGGACCCCGTGAACAAGCTGACGACGTAACGTCCAGCTCTAAATCAAAATGATTGCCCGCCCCGAGTTCACGCAGATCTTCATCCCTCTTTATTTGCATTTAGTGCAGTTGATGTGTAGTGCCGTGTTTTAAAACAAACGTAAGGATTTTATCATTGCTTTCCCACTCTAAACTGCATAACCTTACCAGGATGGTTCGTCTTGATATGTGACTTTATCAGCCGATCTTCTGAAAAAGACTTTTCACACACAGGACAAGAATAACTCCTTTTGTCCTTAACAGAAAGAGAGCACAATCAATTGACTGTCTTGTTTAAACCTGGACTCCACGGGAAAACCACCACCACCACCAGCACCGTCTCCTCCACCACCGCCACCACCACCACCACAGCCGGACGCACAGTGCACCTTTCCACGGACCGTGACATGCAGCCTGCATCTGGCCCCGCGCAGCCTGGCGCGCTCGTGAGTGGGAGAGAAATGGCATCGCCCCCACTTCAGATGGAGGGACGGGGCTGAGAGACAGAGGACGGTCCCGAGGAGGTGGCCGGGCCAGCACAGGCCCGGGCGCGACCGCAAGTCGGACACACGGCCCAGCGCTGCTCCACGATCCCACACGCATCACATGCTCTGGCACTCAACGCATGGGAGTTCACGGAAGGCGTTCTATTGAGATTCACGACCACTAAACATATTCGCACCATAAAATCCAGCAATTGCACTCATTGCCGTCTACCCAGATAAACAGAAAACTTATGTCCACACAAAAATCTGCACATAGACGTCCATGGCAGCTGTATGCACAATTGCCAACTTGGAAGCAACTGTCTTTCAGTAGATGAACGGATAGACTGTGGAAGATCCAGACAATGGAGTATTATTTAGTACCAAGAAGAAACGAGCTATCAAGCCACGAAAAGATGTGGAAGAAATTTAAATACATATTGCTAAGTGAAAGAAATCAACCTGAAAAGGCTACACACTATGTGATTCCACCTATATTATATTCTAAAAAAAAGCAGAACGATGGACAATAAAAAGGTCCATGGTGGCCAGGGTAGAGGGGAGAGAGAACGAACAGGCAGAGCAGAGGGTTTATAGGGCAGTGAAACTGCTCCGTGTGACCCTACAATGATGGGTACGTGTCATCGTACGTTTACCCAAACAACGGACGACACCAGCAACCTACATCAAGCGCGAACCCTAACGTACACGTACGGATTTGGGGTGATAATGACGAGCCGGTGTAGTTTCTTCGGGTGTAGGTAAAGTGCCCCCGTGGAGCAGATGTCGACAGTCGGGGAGGCAGGCAGGCCATGTGTGGGGACAGGAGGTATGTGGGAAATCTGCAGTGAACCTAAAACTGCTCCAAAAAATTAGTTTATCTAAAGAAACACACATAAAGTGCTCAGAACACTCAATAACCCTGAAAGACTTTGCTGCTGTGGTTTTAGCATTGTTATTATGTAACTTCAGCCTCGGATAACGAAATGGTACAAAGGCAGACCTTTGTGGGCTAATGCGCCCGGGGGCCTCCGACCATGAGCATTCCTCCAGACTCCTTTGTGGATTAACTGCTGCTACTGTTACAGAACGTCAGAGGCAGCTGTTCCCGAGAGCCCACTTAGGAAAAGGGTACTTTGTATCTAAAAACAAAAGCAAAACAGCCGCTTGGCTGAATGCCAGGCTCTAAGCAGTGCCAGCCAAGCCCAGCCGTCCAAGGGGTCTAGACAGTGGGGTCCAGGCAGCTGCCATGAGGCTGTCCCGAGTTTCCCACCCAGCCAATGCCACTGACGCCGCTGACTTCCGCCTAGACCGCGTGACGGGCGCAGGCTTCGGAGCAGACTCCTGTCACCGTCCTCCCTGGCCCTGGCCCGTCCAGGTCACCCCATGCTCCTGGCATGCGCACAGGGAACGCCTACTCACAATGCCCCTCTGAAGGACGCGTGGGCCTGGCGCACGTCCCTGAGGGGAGGCCCGTGACCAGCCCCGGCTGTCCCCGGGGCCCTCGCCATCAGAGCTGATGAAGGCTTTCAAAAGGGCTTTGAAGGAGTTTACGGTGATCTCCCCTGAGCCCCTGCTTTTTGATTTTTTTTTCTTTTAATCTCTGATAGTCTGAAAGCAATTTATCTCAGAGCTCATCAGGGTCCCTCATTTCTCGATGCCTTTGAAGACTGCAGAAGGGCACGGGCGCGGGAAAGGGTGCTGGGAGAGGAGTGTGCTCTCAGGACTCGCTTATTCCTTTTTCAAAACCTCGGCTCCTCACTGGAGATGAAAACCCAAACTGACAAAGCAAACTTGAAAAGAGCGGTGGTTAAAAGCGTTCCTGGCAGAGGCAGAGTGGGAGATCTGGGTAATGATGGTGAGAGCGCCTGGTCCTGGGACTTTGTTTGCTCCGAGGGAAACGGCCTTCGAAGCGACACAGGCCTCTGAGAGGGAGGACGCGCCTGCAGGAGCCGCGGCCTGGCCTGGGGTCCAGGTGCAGCCCCCGGGCCGACGCTCTGAGCCAGGTCTCCTCTCCGGCAAACCTCGCCCTGGTCTACGCCTCTACGCCGCCAGGTGTATTCACTGTTGTATGAGTAAGCAGATGTTTGATACTGACTTACAAGCTGAGAGATCCCACTCTGAACAAGTTCTCAGGAACAGAAGGCCATGGTTCCAGAACCCGCTGTCCTCTGAGGACTCACTCCATTGTTCCTCAGACCTTCCAGGGCTCCTGTTACGTGCTGGGCTTTGCACTAAGGACACAGGTAAGACACACTGGCCCTGCCCTCAAGAGCCTCACAAGCTAGGCAAGAAAGAGAGGTGCCAACACAGAGAGCCCAATAATCCCCGTGGGACATGCAGAAAGTATGGCAAAGACAGGAAAGGCGGCGCTCAGAGGGTGACTGATTCGAACACTCAGAAAGGAGCCAGAAACGTGTCCCTTTGGGATTCTGATTCCAGGATCTTCCCTCCACTGGAAGCAGTTCTGTTTGGACCGGCTGGGGCCCTTTCATGCGGGACCTCATGCTAACAGGAAGCTGTTCGGGACACAGGAAGCTCTGGTGGCCCGAGCCCACGAGCTCTGTGGATAAATGCCCAACGGGGCCACACAGAACCAAACGGGTCTGTGATCAAGTGAGAAAAGACCAGACTCTGGCAGCTCTGGGGAAGGAAAGACCTCACGCACAAAGACTTAAGTTCAGCAACATTTCCTCTACTTTAAAGAAAAAAATACAGACCGACTCAGTTATTTCCAGAAAGACGTTGAAAGGAGCTCCCGCTACTTTCTCTGTGCTTTGCTGGCAACACAGAATTTCAGCTCGTCTAGCAAGTACGGGTGAGATTTTCAAGACACACGCTCCCTTGCAGTCAAAACCAGACCCCGGACTCCCCGAAGACAAGCACCAGCACTGACTCAGACCACTTGGGAGGCGCGCACGCCAGGACGGACGCCCACGGCCGCCGGCCGGCGCCAGTGCTCCGCTCCGGCCGGCGCGGCCGCCGCGAAGGCGCGGGCCTCCGTGGGCCTGCGGCCGTCAGCTCTCCGAGTCCCCACAGCCAGCCCGCAGGTGAGGGCCGTCCCCGCCACCTGACAGACGAGGGGCCAGAGAGGTCGCGGGGTGCAGCCATGCCGCCGAGGAGGGGTGGGGTGGGGACACACCGCCACGCGTGCCCGCTGCCCGCTCGCGGCTGCCGCCGCGTCCGCACGCGGTTACCTGCGAGGTCTGCGGAGAAGGAGGCCAAGCCGGCGGCAGAGGGAGCAGACTCACATATCGTGGAAATCCACCATATGCTCCACTTCCTGATATTTCAAAAGTCTGTGTCAGGAGAAACTTATTTAATCAACAAACTCCCAGGTCCCCCCTCGAGTTACGATGGAGGCGTGAGCCCCGGAATGTCATCCGTAACAATCATCCCCGCGTGACCGATTCGCGACGTCACGAACTGCATCACAGTGGTCAGTGACGTACGGACTTGTTCAACGGGACTCACGGGAGGCGACCCGCTGACATCGCCCCCCATCGGCACACGCATGCCCCACGCCGACGTGGAAGCATGCTGCGACAGGCACGGGGGTCCCCGAAGACGGCACTTACCCTTCGTACGGACAAGCGACGTGATGATCCCCACTTTACTCTACTGCACTTGGTTTCTAAGCTGTGCTGGCTGAGGTCTACTACACACGGGCCGCGACCCTCCAAGGGGCATGACCCGGGGACCGAAAATACACTGACCCGGGCGACGTACACGTGTTTCCTAATTTAACCCTCACGACCCTGAGCCGTACGAGGGGAAAGTTCCTTATCTGCGTTTTGCAGACGAGAAAGGTGAGGCTCAGAGAGGCTAAGCGACCTGCCCCCGGTCACAGAGGTGGCGTGAGGCGTGAGCCCCGGCGCGTCAGAGCCCAGAGTCCCCCCAGCCGCACGGCCACCAGGTTCTCGCCATCTGCCCTGCACAAAGTTCACGAAGCGCTGCGGAAAGCGCGTCCAAAAACGTCGCTGACTAACGCCCTTGACTAGGTCCCCACGCTTCCCTGATTCCGGGACGTCCCTGACCGTGAGCCGCGCCGTCTCGTCACTAACGGGGGGGTGGGGGGCGCATTCAGTGTCCGCGCACCCTCCGATCAGGGGCGTCCTTGCCTAAGAAACGGCTTTTCAGAGTCGCAGAGACAGAACTTAGCCCAACCACCCTGGAGTCCTACCACGGCCGGAATGGACCTGGACACAGGTCCACTTGGGGTGGGGGCGAGGGAGGGGCTTCATTTTAAATTCCCTCAGTTTTGCACCGCCTGGGAATCTGTTTGGAAGGCGGGTAAGTGCCAGACACAATGGGAGAGCCCGCCAGACTCTCCGCACACCGGCCAGTCTCCCTGCCCCGCCTGAAGCCAGCGCCCCCGGGTCAGAGCCGCTCCCTGACCAGTGCCTCAGGGGGGCGACGTCTGCCCGGCTGTCACATCGGAAGCTCGCGCGACCTGGCGGGAGCCTCTCGCCTGCACCCTGCGGCGCGGCACCCCCCACCCCTGGGCGTGGAACGTCCGAGCTGGCACGTCCACGGGAGGGGGCCAGCAGACCCGTGGCCCCGGGGCTCGGGCAGGGAGCGGACGTGGTGACAGCTAACGCAGGACCCTCCTCCTGCGTCGGCGTGGCCTCGAACCTTGGGCTTCAGTGCAGAAACAATCGACAGGCTCAAAAGACAAACGTCGTCGGAACTCACGATACCGGAATCGCACTCATGAGTGATGCTGCCCCCTGCGCTGGCGACACAGGCCGCCGGCTCCGTGGACCGTGCTCGGCTGGCCAAGGTCCTGACGCAAACGCGAAAGGCTCAGCCTCCTCCCGGCCGCATCCCGGGGCTCACGGTCAACAGGGAAGCGCTGGGGACAAGTTTCCCCCTACTTCACGGGGAACTTCCTCCCTGACCCTTCCCTGGGCCAGATCCTACTCAGCAAACTCAGAACCCCTCCCCCAGGCAGCCCGCCTTTACTTGACCTGGCCCCCTCCCAGGCGGTCGGTGCCGGCCTCGCCTACCCTCCCTCAAGCCCGTACTGCCATCGCGGTCCACTTATTCGTCCCCCTCGAACGAAGAGCACCCCGAAGGCAGGACGGGGTCTTACTCTAGCTGCAATCCCGGAGCCCGGCGTGAGGAGAGGGTGCCTCCGGCCTGCGTCAGCCAGCTCGGAAGCAGCATTTAAAAGCGTTTCGTGTGGAAGTACTGCAAATGTCAGTGAGGGGGAAAGGCTAAAATCAAGCTTTATCGACTTCTAAGAAAAGGGGAGTGCTGAAGAAAATCAGGATACCCTCCTGTCCGGTAAGGGGAACCCAGCCGCGCGCCCCTGTTCCCCATCCCAGCTCCTCTCCACTGCAGCTGAGGCGAGGCGCGGAGAGGAGCTACACAACCCCGGCCCTCAAGGGACAGAGTCTACCCCTGCCGCGCCCCTTCAGACGAGGGACCTGCGACCAGACGGCCTGCCCGGACGGCATGGCGGAGGCTCACGGCCAGGCGCCGCAGCACCGGCGGCGCGGGGCAGGCACGGAGGAACGCACGGGCCCGCGCCAGCAGTGTGACTGTGGGCGCCCGAGCGCAGGGCCCTGCGGCGGGCACTCCGCCGCCCAGTGGGGGCGTGGCCCCACCTCCCAGGGGCCTGGACCACAGGATAAGGACAGCAACTGCTACTTCCCTTTCCTCCAACACACACTTCCTTGGACGCCTTCTCAAACAGCAATACTGAGAGAGAGTCTCCTTGAAGGAAGACCCGCAACCACAGGAAGCCGAAAAGCAAAGCCTCTTTCAGGGCCAGTTTACCAAGAAAAAGAAAAGCCTGTGGAACTGGGCTGAGGACCTGAGGGCGCGTCCCCTACACTCCATCGACCGGGAGCCCAGGATGGGGCTGGGAGGCCGAGCACCAGCATCCGGGGCAAGAGAAGAGCCGGGCTGGACCGCGAGTCCCTCTGAGGCACGCGGCGGGCGAGGAGAACGTGTGTGGAGAACACGGGCGAGCCGGGGCGCAGGGCCGGGGTGCGGGGTCGGGGCACAGGGCCGGGGCACAGGGCCGGGGCACAGGGCCGGGGCACAGAGCCGGGGCACAGGGCCGGGGCACAGAGCCGGGGCGCGGGGTCGGGGCGCGGGGCCGGGGCGCGGGGTCGGGGCGCGGGGCCGGGGCACAGGGCCGGGGCACAGAGCCGGGGCGCGGGGTCGGGGCGTGGGGCCGGGGCGCGGGGCCGGGGCGCAGGGCCGGGGCGCGGGGCCGGGGCCGGAGTGCAGCTGCCTGGCTCCTGCCAGCCTTCAGCCTGCGCCTTGCGATCTCTGCACCCAGAGCATCGAGCTCCGAGACGATGAGTGGAAGAGAATAAATGGCAACAGCAACGGCAGCCGCTGGCCCGAGATGCTTCCTCCACGCTGGGCACTGTTCTGAGGCATTTCTGTACATTTCTTCATTCTCAGCTGAGAACAGGTAAACTGAGGCATGGAGCAGTTGTATGACTCATCCGAGGCGAAGCGTATGGCGAACGGGGCGCAGTCTGGACCCCGGTCTGCACGGCCGCCCTCCCGGGCTGCCCCGAGCACCCCGCTCCTGTGCTGGCCTCCCTCCCTCCGGACTTCGTATGAGTCCCTGGCAAAGCGGCGGCAGTGGCTGCTGCCCCCCCACTGCCCCCCCACTGCCCCCCCGCCCCCGCCCGAAGAGCGCACGGAAGCAGTGCCGGCCTCCCGGCAACTCCGTGAGGAAACAGGAACGTGGCCCTGGGTGGCACCAGGTGACAGGCAAAGCTGGCACACAGGCGCCCGGGCCAGCCCCGAGCCGAGCGCTCCGCCTAGAGCACTGCCTCTGCGCCTTCCAGGAACTCCGGGTCCTCTACGTACATGTGGCAGTACGCGTGTGTGTGCACGTGTGCACTGTGTGTGCAGCTGTGCACGATGTACGTGTGTGTGCACGCGTGTGCACTAGACGTGCTGGAGGGAATCACTTCGTAAGTTACATGAATGTCTAATCACTATGCTGCATACCTGAAACTAACATAACATTGAACGTTGGCTGTAATTGAAAAAAGTCAATTAAAACACCTGCATACACATGTGTACACATGTCTGTGCACATGTACGCATGTGTACGTGTGTGCACGAAACGGATATGTACTTCTTAGTACATACTTCATACAGAAGGAGACCGCGTCTCAGAAAGGACAAGTGACTTGCCCGCCCTCACACAGCCGATGCGAGCGCTCCAGATGGCG
The DNA here is from genome assembly GCF_014176215.1 of Rousettus aegyptiacus. Classification (NCBI taxonomy): domain Eukaryota; kingdom Metazoa; phylum Chordata; class Mammalia; order Chiroptera; family Pteropodidae; genus Rousettus; species Rousettus aegyptiacus. The sequence continues at coordinate 56,726,335 of NW_023416290.1, forward strand.
CTGGAATGCAGGCCTCCGACCCCGAGTGCATGTTCTCACCTACCCACAAAGCCCAGAACGCCCTGACTCCACCCTCAGCAAGAGAAGAGCTACAGTGTCGGTAACTTTTACGCCAGGGAATTAGCAGCATAAACACGAATGTCTGAAGGCACAAGGCTCGTCTGGTGCTGCCTGAGGCAGAAAGAGAAATGCAGTTAAAAAGGAGCCAGGCTTGCGGCCAGCCGCGCCTCCCTGATACCTTTACAAAGTGTCAAGTCGCTCTCCCGTGTCGGCCTCTTCAGTCAGATGAGGGTTTGCAAAAATAAACATTCCTTGTGTTACATGGTCTCCCACCCAAGAGTTAAACAAAGTTTTGCCATGGTGAATACCAACAGCACCTTGAATGGACACATCACTTTTAAATACAAGTGCTTCCCAGACATTTGATAATAACGGTCTTCTGCATTCACCGTGCTCTTGCGATGAACTTCACAGGCATCACCTAACTTAATCTCTCAACAACTTTTGGCGGCAGCTATCAGCATTATCAGCCCTGTTACTAGTCATTCTTTAAAATGATGCTGAAGAGCCCCTTGCTTCTATCCTGTAAGCTCTCTCTTCTGCAGACTTCCTCCGAAGCTGAAAACTTTGTGTTCAGTCTAATCTTTTTTCCTCGACATATCTGAGGCCCTCCCTGCAAAAGGAGCCCTGGGGGGAAAAGTCTGGCTCAGGGGCACCCCCTGATTTCGGGGCTGGACGCGCACACAACTGGGTCAAAGGAAGCAGGGACACCGCCGTCTGCGTAAAAGTGAGAAAGCCATGAGCACCCAGGGGACACGGGCTGTCGTCCAGGCTTCTACTTACCAGCTCTGTGTGAACTTTAAGATGGGCCTGCAGCTTATATTTATCTGGAGTCGAGTAGTCACAGCCGTCAGTGGGACACTTCAGCAAGATGTTACTGTGTTTCTGAATTACATGGCGTTTAAGGCAGTTTTTGGTGATGGAAGAATAATGACACTGGGAGCAATAATACAGATGTTCCCGGGTGTGGGTGCGGACATGCATGTCAAAATGCACTTGGTACCAAAAAAGTTTGCCTAAAAAAATATTTTCACGTGAGAACAAGGAAGTTTCTTTTATACTGAATTCGAATTTTTTAATTATCACGACTTCGTAACTACTACATTTATCTCCCTCTCCGCTTGTCCAGGTCACCCGTCACCCTTTCCACCACATTCTACCTGGAAATTACTTCTCCAAGGTGGGAGGTTGCAAATATTAGGGGTGATGCTATTTCTGCCTGATGTCAGAGCTAGGAGAGGAGGAAACAGACGTTAACCGAGGACCAGTTATGGGGCCGACTACCGTTACGCATCGTTCGAGAGTCCCTGAGCTCTACTGACACCGGGGACGCCCCGTCCAGGGCCGGACCTCCTGCCTCCTGCGCTGCCGGCTCTCCAGGAGACCCAGAGGCCGGGCACGCACTGCGCCTGGGAGGTTCTATTCGGGGCCTCTCTACAGAGAGCTGCAGCCACTTCCATAACCTCTCTCCACTCATCCAGAACACGGCCGCACCCTGCGGCTCTACTTTAAACGTGCCCTGCGCCAGAAGACGCTTCCCGGTTAAGCTCTGGCACAGGCCGGGGCTACCCCTCGGCACGCGCCTGGCCACGCCCCACGGCCAGCTGCCCCGTCGCCCCGCGGCCTGCGCGAAGACCTCGAGAGCTAAAGCACGACACGGGCGGCCACCCACTGCCCTCACGAGTGAAGGCCAGCTTGTCTAGAAGCTGCCCTGCGCAGAGACACACGCGCGCTGCCCGAGGCGAGGCGGGGACGCACGGGCCGCGGGAGCGACCGGCCCACGGGCCGCGCCCGCTGCGCCTCCTTACCACAGTACTCGCACTCCAGGTCCCCGTACACCTTCCGGATCCTGGCGCACAAGCCGGTGTCCATGCGCCTCTTCTGCAGACTGTCCAGGACCCTCATGAATGCGCTTGTGCTGGGTCGGGGCTCGGGGGCCGGCGTGCAGGGCTCGGGCTGGCCCAGGGCCGCGTCCGTCCCGCCGGCTGGCAGAGGCAGGTCTGGCCCCTCGGCCGGGCTTGCTGCGGGACGCCTGCTGGGGTGCGGCCCCTCGGGGGGCTGGGCCACCGTCTGCGGCCCTTCCCTGGGGGGGCCCTCGGTGCACTGGATCTCGCGGTGCGCGTCGGGGCTCCTGGCCACGGGCTGCAGCACGGCGCCCCCATCCTGGGCGTGGGCAGCGCCTCTGTGCTGGGCGTCCAGGGGCTGCTCGGGGGCAGAGTGGGCCTCGGCAGAGGAGGTGCCGTTCTTCAACGGAAAGGCCCCCGGAACTCCCGTGTGCGAATGAAGGGCCGGGCGAAGGGCCGAGGGGCCCTCAGTGTGCCCGGCCCGCTGGGCCGCCAAGCGCACGGGCGGGCCGGGCTCCTCCGCGCGGCCCTCGGGCCCCTGCCGCGCCCCCGCCTCCTGGGGGGCGTTCGCCGCCTGGAACACAAGCTCCTCCTCCTCCTCCAGCGGCGGCCTGTCCCCCAGGGCCTCCTGCTGGATGTCGCCCCCGGGCTCCAGCAGGCAGAAGCTCTGGTTGATGGAGCTGGCGAACACCGCGGCCTCGGGCGCGGCGCCGTGCGCCTGCCCGATGTGTGTGCGCAGGCGGATGGTGCTGACGAAGGTCCGCAGGCACAGGGCGCACACGTACACGAACGGGTGCTTCCGCACGTGCAGCTCCAGCGCCTGGTACTTGGTGGCCCCGTGGCCGCACAGCTCGCAGGCGAAAGGCCACTTGTCCCCGTGGACCAGCATGTGGCGGTCCCGGTCCAGCTCGTTCTTGAACTTGCGCTCGCAGATGTGGCAGTCGTAGAGCAGCTGCCGCTTGCCCTCCCGCGTCAGCAGGCACAGCTCGTCCAGCGCCTCCTGCACCTTCTTGTCCTGCGGGTCGTGCGCGTCGCGGATGTGCCTGATGAGGTTCTTGACGTCCGAGTACTTCTTCTTGCAGAAGCGGCAGTGCTGCTTGATCTTCTTGTGCACGCGCTCGATGTGCACCTTGAGGTGGCCCTTGCTCAGGCAGGTGAAGGCGCAGCAGTCGCAGGAGAACTTCTCGCCCGTGTGCTTGCGCAGGTGCACGTTCAGGTTGGCCTTGATGGCGCTGGCGTAGCTGCACTGCGGGCACTTGTAGGGCTTCTCGTTGGTGTGGATCCGCAGGTGCGCCTGCAGCGAGTGCTTGAACTTGAACACCTTGTTGCAGTACTCGCAGGTGAAGATCTTGAGCTGGGTGGGCCCGAGCCTGGAAACAGATGACAGCACCGTTACGGCTGGAGACGCCACAGCTCTAACGACCTCGACCTCCTCCCTGTGCAACACGAAGGGCTCGGGAGTGAACCAAAGGGGACTGAGTGGGGACGGAGGCAGTTGGCCGCTCATCCGCACACGGGCCCGGGGCACCGGGTCCCGACCCGGCACACGCGAACGCCTGGCGGAGGACAGGCAGGCCGGCACACGGCAGCGAGGCCGCGCGGCAGACACGACAGAGACACGTGCTGAGCGAAGGCAGCGAGGGGCGTCTAGCCTGGATTGGGGGGCTGGGAAACTCACTGAAGAAGCGATGTCTGGGTCGACGTGCGGGACAAGGAGGCAGGCGCGCAGAGGAGGCGGCGAGAGGGACGTGCGTCCACACGGACACAGTAACCTGCCGTGTTCCCAAGCTGGCCCGTGTGTGTTCCGGGGTATTTTAACGGAACCGGGCCTAATGGACTGAACTCAGTCTGCTCCGTGAGACCACACCCAATCTGTGTGGCTTTGCGCAATAGCTTCGGTGACCCACACTTGACTATTCAAACAGCCGTCAGGGGTGACAGCCTTTCTCTCGGGTGTAAGCCCACATGTGAGGGCCACCCATTAGGGACAGACCCCTGGCCTTTCTGCATGTTCTCACTTCTTTCCAGAAAAAGTGAAGTGCCATATCTGATACGTCTTGACGGGCGGAGCTTGCTTTTCCCTGCCTGGTGAGGATGTGTCTGCCCGCGGACAGCGCAGGCTATGGTCAGCTCCTAGCTACGTGGGGGGTACCCAGGGGCCTGGCCAGCAGAAGGCAAGGGCTGCAGGTGGGGGTGGCCGGCTGCCCGGCTCTGCAGTGCAGTCTCGGGTGGCACAGAGCACCATGCTATGTCCTTCCTCAGCTCTGTCAGGAACAGAGCCGGTGTCTGAATCTCCATCTTCCTCCGCCTCCGGCACGGGTGGTTTTGAACTCAGGGTAAATCGTTGTCATTCAGTTATCATATATTAACCTCATGCATATGACATGTATTAATAAATGACTCATTCATTAACACTTGCCCATGTGTTTCAGGCACCGTGTTAGATTTCATGTATGTGATGGAGAATAAAAGCATGATTTGCCTCGTGACCCTTTCTCTTTCATGTGGCAGCGGGTACGCTGAAGGAGATGGTAGTAACGATAGCGAACAACCACTCGGTACCTACCACACTATAAACTCTATGCCTAGTACTGAATCCCACCCTAGCAGTGTGCCAGTTTTACAGACGAGAAAACGGAGCATTTGCCCAAGGTCACACGATTAGGAAGTGGCAGAGCCAGAATTTGAACCTTCGTGGCCCACCTGCCTCCAGGGCCTGCACGCTTCCCCTCCCCCTCTAAGCTGCCTAAAAACACGGTGCACACCAACCCGCTCCTCAGTGGGGCTGTTCACACGGAGACGCCCCCGGCATGGGGCTTCCGCTGCTGTGGGAACAGTCGCCCCTGGTTTGTGAAATCAACAAATGAGTCACCGGGGACAAGAATCGGCAGATGAGCCCCAGAGGCAAGCGTGGCACCCTCTCTTCCACAACTGCTCCTGCCGGACGTGTGTCCGGGTTCTCCGAGGAAGCCCTCACAAGCACCAACAGCCACGTGGTGCTGCTGATCGGTGCCACGAGGCACGCCTACTCTACTGCACGGTCACACTCATGGAACTGGCCACAGAACTGCACTGGATCAACACAGGGTGCCTTGTCCTGCGATCAGAATACTTAAATGAAATGCAATCCATCAACCTCAGAGGGTACAGTTCACATGAAGTAATTAAAATATTCAAATGTGAAAAGTTACTGGTATGCCTGCGTGTTAAACCCAAGGCAAATTTAAGAAAACTAATTTGGATCTTTCTCAAACAATGAAGATACCCAGAAGGCAATGCATTTTATCGGTACAAAGAACACCGAAGGAAGAACACCTGGATTCATAACGTTAGCTAAATAAACACATCCCGATAGCTCCTCCTCCAGTGCAAGATCTAAATGGTCTTAGGAAGACCTTATGTTCTGATTTTTTTTTTTTTTGCATATTATTAGATAGATACCTGAAAAAGTCCTCAGTGCCCTGCCTCCCACCCAGGGGGATGAATCGGATAAAAAGGCCAAGCAGCCGACACCGGACTCAAGTGCCAGCTACTAAGACTAAACCGATGCGCAGAGCTGCAAGGTCCGAATGATTCCTATTGGATTACTTTGCTCAAATGCTCCCTATTCGGTGTGAGAGGGCCCGCGCCCACTGCATTTCAGAAAGCGATCAGGCAATCAGCTTAAAAGGTCAGACCCCTTGATTCAGTTTTTCCAATTCTGGGAATCTATCCAAAAGAATGAATACAAAATTTGAGTGAAGGTACTCATTGCACTATTTCTCACAATAGCTAAGAGCGGGAAGCTGTTTGAAGGTTACAGTACAGGGAACTACTTTGCACCTTTTTTCTCTCACTCATTCATTCAAAGAAATCCAGGTGTTGGGAATACAATAGGGATAAAAAACACAACTCGCGCTCTCTAAACTCACCTCCCAGAGGAAGGACAGGCCAGCCTAGCAGCCATAAAAAGAAGCGGATAAAGACCACCAGGGAGATGCTCTAATACTGGGTCTGGGAGGACCAATTTGTCTAGGGGGCAGGGCAGGCCGCCCTGCGAACTGGACATCTGGCAGAGAGCTGAAGGATGACCGGGGAACGGGTGTCATCCGGGAAGAGGAAGAGACACCTACAGGAGAGATTAGAAAAACGGGGCCCAGGTGGCTGAAGCAGAAGCTGGAGCCCAGACAACCCGAGAGAGCACCAAGGGGCACCGGGACCAGGCTGCGGAGGGGGCAGCCCGGGGAGGCCCTGGAGGCCAAGTTCTCCCGGCAGCAACGTGAGGCCCTAAGGGGTGCCATCAAATGGGCATTTTACAAAGTTCTCATTGGCTGCAACGTCCAGAGTGGAGAAGGATATGGCACGTCCTCATGGTGTTACAGCATGCAGCTATAAAACGGTGTTTGTGAATAATTTGAGTAATAAAGGAAGGTAAGTATAATGTGATTAATGTTAAAAGCAAGATACAAATTGCACATAAAACATGAACTCAATTTTATGAAACACAGGACTGATTAAAGGCTGGAAGGAAACACATTAACAACATTGACAGTGGTTATCTCAGGGTACTGAGATTACGAATGAGCTTTTGGACTTCAAAAATTTTCTCTGTAACATATCTGTAACATGTTCGTATGAGAGCTTAACTGATATAACCTACCTGACATATTGCTGCAACCTAAAAGTTTTACAATGTGAAATTGGCATGCAAAAAACATCTCTCGTAACTATGCATAACCAATACTATTTATAACTAACAGAATGCATGACAATAGGAATACAGTCTCAACCTGTTAATTAAATATTGGGCATATTTACCTGTAACTGGATTAGCATTTAGTTGAACTCCTCCCCAACAGACCTTTAAATATTATAAAGATAATTAGCTAAGGTCTACAAATCAACTTGAACTGAGACCAAAATGATCTTCAAATTTAACTGGATTAGAGTTTTGCCAAAGGAATGAGTATTTTGACAACTTCATCCATAAATTCAGTTGCTCACATGTGCAAGGATAGCGGACAGAGGCTACAAATTACCGAAGCAACCCACACGGTGCTATGTCATAGCCTAATGCGAGCACCGCACGCCACAGACACTCCCCATAGAGTCTGTCTCGTTCTCACCGCCGCACTAAGTCACAGTCCAATGGACAGTCTCATGACTGGTGTAACGGAGCCTGGAGGAAACGTCGCCTGTGTCAAGTCACAGTGGGGTTAAAACTTCATCCAGGCAGCAGCCGCGTCTGTCCAGGTCTCTCTCACACCCCCAGTGCCTGGCACGTAATGGCTGTTTAATCTGCTGACCTGAACTCTAGAAGAGTCTACAGCCAACCCAGGTCTATGTGGCACTAAAGCTTTTTCCTTTCCTCAAGAGCGCCTCATTTCTCCTCTTTCAGAAACAGAAGGAACCCAATGGCGACCGGCACTTCCTCTGTTTTCCCTCTTCGCTGGGGAGATGTTTGCAGCTGTGTGCTAATCTACCTGAGCAGGTGCGTGTCACGGCTAAAACAGAGACCCCTTCACTGCGGGCTGTCCACTGGCCATGATGGAGGGCTGATTCTCAGGTTAAACTGACAAAGCAATGCCCTTTACAAAGCAAGAGTCCTGATAAACAAACATGCCGGCCCTCTTGCCCTCTGCGACGGTCACTGGAGTCCATCCAGCCTCTGACTGGGTCACAGAGAACAGACACTTTACCTGCTGGACTTCATGGGTTGCTCATACGGCGTCTGCTGAATGGCATACTCCTGGTACCCCCTCCGAGGCGCCGTGTCGGCCGAGGTGGCCTCGGGGTCTGTGGCTCCTGTTTCTGGGGGCCCGGCCTCCACTGGAACGATCTTGGTAGCACCTGAGATGGAGGCACAAAGCATGCATGTTAAAGAGGTACCAGGGGTGGCCCTGACTCCGCCCCAGCACAGGGAGCAGCGCCTGGGAAGTGCACTTCCCTGCTGTGCGACAGCCAGGCGCACCATCGGCCTGCTTTTCAGCTCACACATTTAACGTGTGTGTGTGTGTGTGTGAGTGTGTGTGTGCGTGTGCGTGCACACACGTGCGCACTTGGGGGCAAGTCTTCTAACAGTCTATCAAAACGCCCTGAGGTGTATTTTCACTTGATCTATTTATAAACAAAACAAAAACATATAAACACGTGCACACATACGTTTACCTGCAAGGCTTTACGTGAGACCGCATGTGTCAAACTACATGAATGTAAAATGGTGTCAAGACAGTACGGAGCAGTGGGGCCAACCAACCAGTGGTGACCGGGCGCCTAAGCCGCCGGGGCCCCGTCCCGAACGAGGCACCACCTCGCCGCCTCCGGGCCTGGCACACGCGAAGACGGCCCTCGCTCGTGCCGTTCCATGATGTGAGACGATCAACGGCCTTGCACGGCAGCAGACGCGCCGTGTGTGTGCACACACTGGGCACACGCGTGCACACTCATGCATCAACCGCATTAACGAAAAGGCTCCGACTTACCTCGTTTCTGAAATAGCACAGGAAATTACCTACGCTTTTTACCTCTACGTACAGAAGTCTCAGATTACTACCATCGATTTTTAAGAAACTATTGTAGAAACTTTTTCTACAGAGAGCTGAGACCAGGAACCTCTCTGCTGGGATGTTCATTTGCTAGAATACTACTACTCTGAAGAAGGGCGGGCCAAAATGAACTTTTAGAAAGTTCTCCTTGTCACATAATTTTGTGTGGATTAGTCTCTACTCATCACCTTACTCAACACTGAAGCATAAAGAAGTATTTCTTCAGCATTTTTATTCTAAAAAATGACTTACTATTAGTATTGGAAATAGTTGTTTAAAAGGTAAGGTTGTAGCTGTTTTTAAAATCCTAAACTTGATTTTTTAACTTTATTTGACACCTATCACCCAAAATGGATAGGAAAAAAACATTATTATACTTTGGAAAAGATTATCATAAACTGCTCTGAGTCTAAGGTATCCCCTCCTAGAATAGACCTTCCTTAGAAAAAGTAGTATAAAATACCCACTTGCTATTTTATGTGAACGGAAAAAAAGATAGAAATTCCCAGTGTTATAAACTATGTGAAACCACTAAAAACGCAAAGAAGTCGGGCAGAAGGAACTTAACGAGCAGCGCGGGTTTCGGAGAAGCGGCTGCCCGGGGCTGGTCTGCGTGGTCCGTTCCCGCTCGGGACGGCCGCTGCTCTGAGTGGCTCCTGGGCCGATGAGGGCGGGTCGTGGGCGCACAGGTGGCCAGGGCAGCGGCGGGAGTGGCCCTCACTGCCCTTCCTCCATCTCCCACAACGCCCTGGGCAGTCACAGGTCCCCACTGACCCAGACTGACGGGCGACGAGAGCCCATGGGTGAGCGCGCTGCCCAGGATCACAGGGCCAGGCTGCCCCTGGCGCAGCCTGGCCCCGAGGGGCTCATTTCGTCACTTCCCGCCCAATGTGGTCACCTGGAATAGCTTCGTGTGCGGTCAGGACCACACTTATGATGGGTTTCTTCGCCCCGGCGGCCTGCCGGGCCTCCTTTCCCGAGGAGGCGGTCCTCTGGGCCTTCTCGGTTCTCTGCGTCCGCGGTCTCCTCGGGGCCTTTTCTCGGTCCTCCTCCTTAAACTTCTTTTCCAGCTCAAGGTCAGATTCGTTACCTAAGGAGCAAATACCAAGAGGTATAAAACCCCCTTTTACAGCAGTGACAGCGCCGGGGAGTGCACGTAACCCTTTTAAGAGGCGGTAAGGAGACACGGAGGCGTGGCGTGCACACCGATCCGCGAGCGGCGCGGCCCCTGTGCTGCTCCGGGCGTCGCCTCTGCGTCTTCGGTCTTTCGTTCGAGTCTATAAATATTCCCGCATCGAATGAACATTTCGACACTACGTCACTGGCCACCATCTGGGCACTGGGACACGCTGCTGATAGAGCAGACGTAGCTCCTCTCCCGTGGTTGTGAACCCGCCACACTTCATTGTCATCACTAAGCAACGCTACGGAGACGACACGGCCGCCAAGATCCACGGCCTGAGAAGAAACCGTTCACGTGCTCAGCTTGCAACGAGCAGGCACCGTCTCGCCGGCCCGGCGGACATACGGAGCGATGAGGCGCAGACTCGGGCCCCGAAAGGCCCGGAGGTCTGGGGAGAGACGGACATGCACACGCGTGCGGTCAGGAACAGACCACTGTTCGCCAACGGAAACGAGAAGGGGTCGGGGCAATTTGGGAAGGGCTGGTAGGCGCCACTTGGGAGGCGAGGAAAGCCCGGGGAGGCAACCCCTCCATTAAGCACAGAAGCAGGCGTCCGCGACGCTGTGGCGGGGGCGGCGGGTAGGTGGGCAGCAGGTGACGAGTGCCGACGAGGCGTGGGGCAAAGGGGGCGGCGTGGGGGCAACGGAACTCCACGGGAGGACAGGGGGCGGGGAGAGGCGTCCACACCGGCCGGGAGGACAGGGGGCGGGGAGAGGCGTCCACACCGGCCAAGCGCCGTGCGGCCGGCTTCATGACCAAGCAGGGAGGCAGAGACGGAACCGGTGCGGTGAGTGAAAGCCAGCCCTCGGGGGCCTGCGATGCCACGAGGCGTCTGGAACCTTCCTCGGTGAGCGCCAAGGCTGGCACTCCAGCGCTCGCAGTGCCCGGTCGAGCGGCACAGTGAACGACGCTGGCCACGTGGGGCCCGGGTGACGGCGCTCAGGTCCCAGCTCCAGCCGGGGCTGCCCTGCGGGTCATCAAACAGTCGCCACACTGGAAATCCAGTTTACGTGAACTCTGGTTTTTTTCGGGGTTGACTCTGACCTAAAATTTCTTTGCGAAACATGCCAAGGCCGCCTGCGACCCACCTCGCCCCTGCCCCTCGGAGGGCGACGGTGAGCCGCTGAAGCGCTTCCAACGGGGCAAAGGCTGGACCAAACCTGTGCTTTAAACACGTGTCGCCACTCGGGAGGATGAACTGAACGGGTTCACAAGACATTCAAACACACTAAAGAAGGGACAGGTCGGCCACAGTCCAACAGCTAACCCACACAGCTACACCTGGCTTAGCCCGAGGAGGAGGAAACACTTCGATACCAGAGTGAAGACTGAAGACGCCCGAGCACCGCGGAACGGGGCGGGCGTGGACGGTCTGGAAGATTAAAAGCCAGTGGAGACCGGGGTCGGCCCCGGTGGGGAGAAGGCTGGACGAGAACGCGTCCCGCATCCTGACGTCACCACGGCTGCGGCTAGTGTCCCTGCTTCCACCCCGCAGCGCCCCGCCGCAGTGAGGGCGCTGGTCCGGCTGACCAGCAGCTGGGGCGACAGGGCGGCGGAGGCTGCCGGGGCTTCCGGGAATGGTCTCCTTCCGCTGGGCATCGCTGCGTCCCGCCTGACGCTCAGGCAGCCACCGACGATGACAGGAGGTCCAGCCAAATGCCAGGTCAACGCCTGGAGGGCCGCGAAGGGGCAGACGGCCCCTGGGGCTGTGCGGACAGACCAGCCGCGGAGCCGCCAGGCCCACGCCACGAACGCACAGAACGGACGTTCTCCTTCACGCTGGCTCTCGGCGGCACGAACACCAGGGTGAACCGTTTTAAAGTCCAAATCTGACCTGGTCACGCCCCTGCTTAAACCCCTGGATGGTTCCCCCCGTGTCCACGAGGGGAGAGAGCGCGACACCCCCAGGATCCGCAGCTTTCATCTCTCCCACGGTCCCTGCACCTCAAGGCCGCGAAGTCCAAGCGCACGCCCACCTCTGCCCATGCGCTCGCCCCCCCCGGACCACAACCACCCCAGGATGTTCCCGGCCCCTGGACCTCACGCGCAGGGCTAGGTAGTGTGCAACACCCCAGTCGCATGCCCCTGCTTGTCCGCGAGGGAGTTTGGATTCTCACACACACACACACACACACACACACACGTGCACACGGAGGGCCTGGCTGGTGGGCCGAGAAGTGACTTCCGCAGCCATCGCTCTTTCTCTGTGGGGAAAGGTGCTCGGCTTGCAGGCGGCTCTCACGTGCCAGGGACCGGCACGCAGCCTCCGAACCAGCCTGCCCGCCCGCCCGCCCCTCCCCAGCGCGGCCCTGGTCCATCTGCGCCGGGCGCCTGAGCGGTGAACAGAGGCTGCACGTGCTCGGGGCGCCCTCAGCCGAGTCCCTGGGGGCAGCAGGGGGCCACCGGCTCCGCATCACTTTCTGCAGATGAAGACCCCACTTGAGCGCCCTCCCGCCTGCCCTCCCCCAGGAAGGCACCGTCACGCCCACGGCCCGCGGCCCTGACGGCGCAGACTGCCACACAGCACTCACTGGTCTCAGGAAGAACCGCTACTTAAACGCCCACTGGCTCCATCCTGTGCCATCAAGTCCCTCCCTGCAGGACACGGCAGGCCGCCCCCCGACTTCAGACAGCTCCCTCTGCCTCCAGGGCCCACAGCTCGGGCCTGCACCACGTGGTCGCACGGCCCCAGGCTGGCCTCCAAGATGCTGAACAAGAAAGTCTTCTTCCGAAAGTCCTGGCAAAAGGTCCTGCTTTGGGGGAGACGTTTCTGGCTGAGATGTCGGCACAGGAGGCCCATCCAAATGGAACACGAGGGGCCTTTCATAAGAAGCTAGGGAGTGTGTTCAGCACCGGGCAGGCCACAGCTTAAACTGCCCGCGGAGCACTCAAGCGGCACGACGGGGCTCGAGCTCAAGAGAAGTCCGGGCCAGGAGGACACCTGTGGGTCACCAGAACACAGCTGGCGGGCGAATCCACGGAAATGAATAGGAACCATGCCCTAGTCCCCAAACATGCCAGTTCTTCCCCGTCCCAGGCACGTGGCCCATGAGATCAGCTCTGATCAATGCACTTCAGGGGCACAAATGACAGATGTCACCCGGACCAAGGCGAAACCATCCGGGCTCTCCTTCCCTCTTGCAGCGTGACCAGGTATGTTCGGGATGGTGGCTGTTCTCTACACCCGGGTCCCTAAGTGAGCAGAGCAGTGGATGTGCAGCTCAAACAAGGCAGCAAGCTTGGATGTGCTGGGCCTCTGTGAGCTGCAGCTTCGTTACTAGGGTGGAAGGAACCGCGGCTGCACTGGCCCAGAAGCAGCAACGGTTCCGTGGCAGGCGGGGGCAGAGGTAGGAGAAAGGGGGGAGAGAGGGGTCGCAGACGAGGAATATTACCAGCGCCGGGGCAAAGCCCCCCCATTCCAGGCAAGACGAAGACGCGGCAGCCCGCTGACTGGAGACGGCGAGATGCCTGATCACCCCGAGGCTTCCAGTCACCTCGTCGGTGCAGAGGTAAAGCAGGGTTGACGAGGCAGCAAGGAGAAACAGACGTGACCGTTACACGTCCCTTCACAGAGAAAGGCACTGTATTCAGAGACCGCCACCGCACTCGCTGCCTTTCCACCTGCAAATTTCCAGCACGACTCACTCAAAACGGCTTTTAATCACAGCAGCCATTATCAAGTCAGCTGTTTTGCTAACATAAATACAGCAGGAGGCACCTGAAATACTGTTGTAAAGAATCTTCGTGAAGATTCTAAGTACATCTTAGGTAAAGTCTTAAAATAAATGCCTTGTCTTCTTTAGGAAGGATTTAACAAGAACAAGAGCACCTTTCTGCAACTCTCCTTGCATTAAAAAAAAAAAAAAAAAACAGAAATAACAAGCTTAGAAAAGTTCAGAAGGCACTTTTATAAATTTGACATATTGATTTCCGTAGGCTGCAAAATGTTTTTCAGAAACACAAGCTGTTGCACATAATGGCATAAAAATTTTGTTTTTCTGGTTTCTTTTACTATTCAAATGCAGAATTAAATAAATAAATGTTGAACACATACCAAAAGTGTTATTTTAACTTGTCATGGTTCAGTGCAGAGAATAAGTTTATTTTGTTTTCCTCTAATTGTTTTAACAAGCCAAAGAGTCAAGGTCAATTGTTTGAAACGTCACTGAGCTGTTCTTTACAGAGCACGTATTAAAACAATTATGCAAGAATTTTCCAAAGTGTAATATTGTGCTTGGCAAACTAAGAAACGTGGAGCAATCGCATGAATGTCAGCCACGAGGCAGCTGGGCATAGGTCATTTCTGCATATTTTAGAGGCTTCGGCAGTGGCCAGAAAGGGAAAAACACCCAGAGCCTCTACCTTTCCATTTGGTGTTTGTTAGAGTCCACTCAGTCACTCACATCAACGGAACGTGAGACCAATTTCCACGCAGCTTATTACTGGAGAAGCTGATAATCTCATTAGAAAGGGCGGTGCCTGTCCGCCATTGCCAAAGACGTCACCTAATTAATTACAGAGCAGAAAGTAAACACTGGAACCCCACAGAGTGGAACGTCCGTTTCTTTCGAGGTTCTGGGAAAAGCGGAGAGAGGCACACACCAAGTTGAGCACAGTCCGCGTCCACGCAGGGGCGATGAGACCGTGGGGTCGCGGGCTGGCCACGGGGCCGGCGCACGGACAGGTGGGGCGGGCCCTCCGCCCTGCTTCCAATGAGTGTGACACTGGATAATCGTCACTCTGGGCCTCAACCTCCTCAAGTAGGAAATTATAAAATTGGGTCAGAAAAGGTTTTTTTCTTTTTAAGCCAGTCTTAAAAGGTCACACGCTGCAGGATACAGTTGATATAACGTTCTTAAAACAGCAAAATCACAGAACTGGGGACGTGCTCGGGGTCGCGGGCGGGGTGGAGTGACTGCAGAGGGCGCGCGGGGCGATCCGCGGCGATGGGGCACGTCTGTCCCCCGACCGCACGACGCCGCACCCAACATCAAGGGGAGGGCTGCACGCGCTCTCCCGCGGACGGCCTGACGGTCACACTGTGCTTCATTCATTCAGATGCGGCCATCGGGGAAACGGGGTAAAGCTTACCTGAGACCCGCCCACCCAACCTCTGCGACTCCCTGTGAATCCATAATCAGTTGCGAAACACGGAGTTTTCACTTTTTAAAAAAGGTTTCTGAGACTTTGAACCAGACCCACTGTGGACCCTATGATTTAAAATATTTTACCTATCAAATTGCATCTATTAAGATAATTCCTTTGCCCACATTTATTGATCAAATATTCACATATAAACTGTCTCCACGAAGGGTAAAGATGTTTTCCTCTCTGCAGACCCATGACCTGACTCTGGGCATCACCTAAATCATGACATTCGATCACAGATTACTCACAGCAAGGGCCCCCGATCACTACGAAACGCAGCACCTCCCCAGAGGGGTGAGACCTGTCTAGACAGTGCTGCTTCCCGGTGACGACGGGCCCCGGTGCACATCGCTGGCTCTCCGCGAGGAGCGCGGCGAGCGGCCCCGGCGCGGCACGTACCTGCCTCCGCGTCGTCCTCGCCCAGGTTCAGCACGATGATGCACACGTGCTTCCTGAGCTGCCGCGCGTTGGAGAACTTCCGGCAGCACTTGGCGCACTCCAAGCTGCCCGGGGCCAGGCCGCTGCCGTCCGCCAGGGCCAGCAGGCTGTCCTCACTCGGGCAGACGAGCTTTTCCGCCAGCTCCTCCTCGGCGCTGGGCTTCTTCGTGGACCCCTTAGGCCTCCCTCTCTTCCTCTTCATGACCGACAGCTCTGCACAGGAAACAAGAGGGCATGGGCGGTCACAGGAGGCGACGGACGACCGAGCGGGGCAGGGACACAACTCCCAAGGGTGGGAAGAAGTTCGGTGTCACGTTTCATCAAGAACAAAGCACCTGGGGCAGCTCCAGGAATGAAGAGCTGCAAACGAGATCTTTAGAGCTACCCCCTCTGTATCTGCATGCTAACACATAACCAATCTTGCGACGCCGTGACTTAGGGAATCATTCTATCAGGCCCTTTGCACACGCTGCTTCTGAAAAGTGGGGGCAGACCAGGACCCTTGCGAACCACCACCCGCACTGAAGGCCAGGTCTCAGAAGCCACTCAAGGACCCCTCTGCGAAGCGTTCTCGAGGGCTGCCCAGCTTTTCACGCTCTTCCTGAGTTACACAACTACTCAGATTATCTCAAGGCATCGGGATTATTACAGACAAATGCTTCTGGTGGAAAAGAGAAAAAATAATTACAACCTAACACCACAGACTCGGGACTGAAGACAATAACAATGTTTTCCAAGTTTCCTAGTGGCCCAGTGATTAAATGTCAGGATCAGAGCTGCTTTAGAGCAAGTTTCAAGTTATTTCAGAACTTCGATTTCTTAATTAGCATCCGTTTTAAGGCCTTCGTCTCCAGAACGGAGGTGGGAATTCAGAGGGGCGAGCGGGCTCAGGGAGCCCTGTGCTGCTGTGTGCAGGTGCTGCGGTGTGGTCCGGGGTGACGTGACTCGAGGTGTGTGCCAAGACAGGCCAAGCAGGAAGCCGGCGCCGCCCGGCTGACACCCCACTGTCAGAGAGCCGCCTCGCGGAGGCGCGGCGTTCCGGCAGTCCTCGCTGAACGTGACCTCGGGTAGGGGAACAGTCTTAGGTTCCAGCGGCCTCTTGGGAGAACGGTCATCTGCAGAATGACGATGTCATCAGGGGAGCCGGTCTCTCTCAGGCCACCGCTCTGCCCAGGAGAGCACCGGCCGCCCCGCCCCGCGCTCCCGCTGCCAGAAACCGTCCCATCGGCCACTTCTGCTCCCAAGTCAGACGGAGGCCACGGGGCGGAGGACGGCGGGACGGATCTGGGGCAGAGGCCGCAGGTGGAGAGCAACGTGACAAAGGAGCACGCCTGGCACAGGGTCCCTAAGCACTCAGGGAGACTGCGCACGAGAATGGGGGGCTGCTGGAAGGCGGGCCCTGGCGGGAGCAGAGCTTCTGCCAAGCTGTTGTGCCAAGGGTTAGGTCAACCTTGACCGAGAGATCCAGACCAGAGTCTCGCTCGGCCAGGGCGGCCGGCGCATTGCTGCCCTCCCTGGGCGTGCCGGGGTCTGGGGCTCAGGGCGGGCGTGGGGAGGGGACTGGGGGCGAGAGGAGACACAGGGACCGGATAAAAGGAGCAAAGGCACGAGGCCCTCTGGGCCGTCTGCCCGCACGGATCTCGCCAGCACGGAGCTGTGCTGGCAGAGGCCCCGCCGACGTGCGGGGGGCTGGACGGGGAGGCCGAGAAAGCGGCAGAGTGCGGGTGCACGTTTACCTCGAAGCCATCAAGACGCTCTCGCTGTTATCCTTACCACGGCATGTGCTCGTGCGGCCTACCGAAGCACGTCAGAGAAGCAGGGTAGAGAGGCTGCGAAAGGCCCGCCTCACGCCTCATCAGCTGAGCCGCACACACGGGCTGCGGAAGAGCTGAAGGAAGCCTGTGGCCCGGGCCAGCCATGACGGGCTGCGCCGCGCCCGAGTGGACACGAGCCTCTCTGCCACAACGCTCTCTGAGGAGAACCGTTACCGGCGAGCAGCCGGCCCCTGCCCTGGGCTGCTGGGGTTGGCCTCCGGGCCCCTGGAACGTCCTGACAGGGGGTGACTATTTGGCTGGGGGCGGCTTTGGCCATCAGGTAGTGACTGGAACCCGTCACATCAGTTCTGGCTGCTGGAGGAAGTGGGGAACAAAACTATCAGTCTGAACGTCCCTAAGGGACGGAGGCTGAAGGCCAGCACAGGGGCAGGATGCCACTGAGCCCCACAAAAGCTCTGGACACCAAAGGCTCAGCGGGCTTCCTGGCTGGGGCCGCTCTTGAACCACGTCATACCACAAAGTGGCAGAGGTCATGGTGTCCAGGACGCCCGCCTCGGGGCTGATGGCCAGCAGCCCCGCCTGGAGCCCTCCCAAGTCCTGTGCCGGCGCCCCTCCCTTTGGCCGGTTCTAATTTGTGCCCTTTGGGTAAAGTAAAACTGTAGTCCTAAGCACAGCACTTTCCTGAGTCCTACAGGTCACTCTAGCAAATTATAGAACCTGAGGGACTCTGTGGGGACCCCCAAATTTGTATCTAGCTAGTCAGAAGTGAGGGTGGCCTTGGGGACCCCAAGTTGTGGCTCGGGCAGCCATAGTAGTCTTGTGCAGAACTGTGCACTTGGCGTTAGGTTGACGAAGTCACCACAGCAGGACATTGGGAGTTTTCTCCAGAGACGTGTCAGAGCATGGGTCAGCAACCGCAGCCCCCGTCATGTGCGGGATCTGTGCTCAGAGCACAGTAGGACCACAGTCCACACAACACGAGAGTGATCTGTGTGTCTCTCGTCGCACAGACTGAGGACCCCCCAAAGGCCGGAGGCAGTCTGGTCCTGACTGGATCGCGGCCACACCTGGCCTGACGCCCTGCTCGGCCGGCACCTGATAAACCCTGGAGGATGAAGCGGACGCAGTGTGCAACTTGGCTGTCGGGGAGACACAGCAAGTCGGCCCTGAAAGCTCCGGAAGGCCTCAAACGCAACACGCAACGGCGACAAAACTAATCTCACATCTTGCTACATCCATTATTCAGATCCTCAAGACCAATTAGTTAGCTAAAAATGAAATATTCATAAATGAACTTGGAATAATTTAAGCTCCGAAAACAAGCTGCTGCTGTCAACTACCCACATTTGACAGAAGAGCTGAGAACCTTGGAAATGGGCAAGGAAACTTTTGTAATCTCTACATCAAAACACTTGTACCTGCCTTCCTCTCCCCCTCCCTGAATTCCTTCCCTCGCTCCGTCCGGTAAACCCCTCCTGTGTGCTGGCCCCTGTCAGCTGGATCCCTGCACATGGTCTCTGGAGTCCAGCCTCTGCTCTAGTCCTTCTCTCCCCCATCCCTCGCCTCACTGCCAGTCTCTCGCTCTAGAACCTTCCATTCTTCTAGATGGCTCAGCCCCATAATTTTCAGACGTGGCTTTCCAGGCCCTTCACCATGTGGTTCACCACCACACGCACGGTACACACACACACCCCCCGCACACACATACTACACATACACCCCCCCCCACACACACACACACACACACACACACACGGCGCCTGCCTCTCTCTCCTGCTGCTCAGTGTGGCATTCCAGACCTCCCTAAACGTGCACAGACGATCCTGTCTCTCGTTACTTATCTGTACCATTCCCCCTGCCTGTGACTACCTCCTACTCCCCGATCAGACCCCAAGCCCAACTCAGACCTGAGGTTGCAGGCCCAGTTCAGATCTCGGTACCCCCGCCCCGAGGCCACCCCGGCGAGCAGGCAGCTCGGCCTGCTCCCAGCTGGCCTCGCAGTGAGGCGCACACGCGGCCGCAAGCGCGCGAGCGCCGGTCCCTGTGTGTCTCTCTTCTCCTCCACCTCGTAGCACACATCTCGGGGGTGCAGCTGGCCTTTTAATCCCGGGGTCCCCTAGGATCTCAAACAGAGCTAGATGTGTAAGAGACACTGAATAAGTTTATAAATAGATAAGTAATAAGCACATCGATCAATGTTAAAATAAATTTCCAGGCCCAAAATGGAGCTGTCCCTGCCCGTGGTGCCATGTCTGCAGACCGAGCTTAGATAACTTCTGTGCCTGCTTGACCAGGAACACGGCACGTCCGGCCAGCCAGCCCCGGACGCCAGGCCGGCCCCGGCCTCTGCGCCCCCTTCCTCGTGCTTGCTCTTCCCCCGTAAAAGCCTCCTGCCCTCAGGAGTTCCCTGATGGAGACTGTCTACTTCACGAAGTACTAAATAAAGTTTGTTTTTATCACCTAAATTACCTTTTATAATCATTTTTCTAACCATAGGAAAAGAAGCGGTTGGAAAATAAGTCATTTCCTGTGTCCTAAGTTGCCAAGAGGAGGTAAGGGGTGGAGCTAAGTGCATCTCACCTCTGTCCCAAGTCCACAGTTTGGGGACAACCTCCCCAGAGTCAGAGAATCATCCTTCGGATCCAGGGCCAAGGGCAAGCAAGAGACACAATCAGCAGCCAAAGATTTTTTTAATTCAATCAAAAGACACTGTGAGCATTATGGAAAAAAACAGCCCAACATTATCAAAAATCCAATAACATTAAGCCCTTTATTTGTATATCACTCAAGCTTGCGAGGTGCTTTCCCAGTTATTATCTCATTTTATCTCCATAAAAACTTTAAGGGATGGATGTAGCGAATGTCACTTTCACAACAGGAAAAGACACGAGGTGCCCAAGTTCAGCAGCCTGGCGCGTTTTCCAGAAGTGACTGCCGAACTCTTGGGGCTGTGACCTGGGTCACGGCCTTTGTGGGGTGGGCTGCAGCGGCCCTGTGAGGCAGCGGGGAGGCTGAAGGCTCAAGAAGATGAATCGACTCATCCCAAGGACTAATATGTGACAGAGCTAGGATTAGCGCCCAGATCGGTTTGCCTCAGAGGGAGTGAACTTCGCATCTGTGTCAGCTCAGTTATCACCAGAGCCCAGAAATAAAACACACTTGACCTCTAAGTCTTGCCAAAACAATGAGGACAGTGTCACGCAGCTGCCGGCCTCAGCGATCTGACTCCTGAAGCCAGCGAGAGACGGGCGGAGAAGAAAGCGGGAGGCCACGAGGGCATCGCGCACCTACCAGGTGCTCGAGTGTCGTGCGTACGTGTCTCAGACCTGTTTTTGCAAAGAGCTGGCATCTTATCTCCCTGACAGATGACGAAAGCCACTGGCCTACACCCCCAGCAGCGTCTCCAGGGCCATGGGGCAGGCCGGGCCCCGTGGGGGTGCGCAGAGGGCAGGTGGCGGCCGGCGCCCCACTAGCCACGCTGGGCTCCTTGGCGCGGGCCGCCCCGGCGCCGAGCACGTGTCGTTCACTCGGAAAGCAAGCCCGTCAACGACTCATCCATCTGGAACGCGGACCCTTTCTGCAGCGCGCACAAAGGCGCCATCCACGCCTGCCACAGCCCTGACGGTCCCCGGAAAGCTCCGGGACCGAACCCCACGTCTGAGCCATGGCCCTGCGCTTCCCACCACCACAGCCGCCCCCCGGAGTAGATGGGGCTCAGGTGTCAGCGGTCACCGCAACAGGAGTACAGCGCACCTACGCACACTCACAAGGACTCTGTGCGACGCGACAGAGATGGAAACTCAGATGCCAACCTCTCCTGGGAGGCCTCCCGTTACCCTCACACTGCTAACTGCCCGTCCTGCTTACCAGCTCATACTTAATCCTAGAAAAGAAAGCGCTTTCCCCGCAGCGCCGAAACTGCCTCAGCGTCTCTGCCACCCGCCCACCGGGAGACACACCTACCGGGCCCGGGTCTGGTCCGCCCTGTCCTCTCAGCACCTGGCACGGCCACCGGGCACACTGCAGGTGCAGCTGCTGAGTGAAGAAATGGAAGGAGGGAAGGGGAAGGGACGGGAGGGCGAGGTGGGAAGGAGGACAGCTCCTTCTGCAACTGTGAAGGGAGAAGGAGGAAGGGCCAAGCGAGGCTCCCAGAGACTCACGAGGTGCCTCCTCGGCCGGCCCGAGCCACAGCCTCCATCGGATGAACGCGCGCACACACGCACACACGTGCAGCACACACATGCAGCCACGTACACAGCCACGCACGCTCACGGGCACAATAACACACACACACACACACACACACACGGCACACACATGCAGCCACGTACACAGCCACGCACGCTCACGGGCACAATAACACACACACACGCACACACACGGCACACACATGCAGCCACGTACACAGCCACGCACGCTCACGGGCACAATAACACACACACACGCACACACGGCACACACATGCAGCCACGTACACAGCCACGCACGCTCACGGGCACAATAACACACACACACACACACACACGGCACACACATGCAGCCACGTACACAGCCACGCACGCTCACGGGCACAATAACACACACACACACACATACATGCGAGGGAGAATGAGCTCGTCCATTAGGCAATCTTCTCTCAGACAATACCCAGAGATTTGATTAGGAAGAGGGTAGAAAAATGGAAGGTTCTTCTGCAGACTACTTCCTACGTGAGCGAAAAGAGTTTAAAAGGCTATAAAATAAACCAGAGGATTTAGGACTCTTCATGTTATAAAGAAAGACCAAAATAATAAATCAATTACTACTCAGGTAAAGGTTTAATGAAACCATTTCAAGTATCTCTCAACCTAAAATGAATTGTGAAGGTTAAAACTGAATAGAAATCATTAGAGAGAAACTAAGCCTCTACAAGCCGCAAATTTTATGGACTTGCACAAAATAAAGGACTTAAAGTTCTTAATAAAAGATTTTCGAAGAAATGATCTCATATCCAGAGTCTGAATTATTAGTCTTAAGAAATGCTTTTAAATCAAACAACGCAGGCAACTAATCTTCCAGTGTACACAAGTAAACAAGAGAAAACGTATTCAAGAATTAAAGTCAAAAGTAAACTAGCTAATAAAGGAAAATAATTTATAAGAATGTGATTACACTCGGCGTACCAAGAACACGTAAACACAGTCGGACTGCCCTGCCACCTGCTAATGACCAGGTGACTCTGAGAGCGGCCGTGTGTTGTTTCATTGTGCTTCACGTCGCTGTGCTTTACAGACGCTGCATTTTTTACAAACTGAAGGTAAGACTTGCTTTACTGTGAAAAAAGATTCCGACTCGTTTTGCTGAACAGTCGCTTTATAGTGGAGATCCGGACCCACGCCTGCAGTGCCCCCCAGGCACGCCTGTCTGTGGTCTAACCCTGCTGGTCTCTGAACCACGTGTTCCTCAATTACAAAATCTGGGCATCGGCAAAACAACAGAAGACTTGAACGACAGTACTAACCGTGGAGACCTAACACATATACAGAGAACATGCCACCCGACGGCAGAATACAAATGCTTCCCAAGTGCACACGGAACATCCTCCAGGATAGGCTATGCACATATTAATCCATAAGTCAAGTCTAAATTGAAAAGGACTGAGATCGAACAAAGTATGTGGAAGAAACTGGGAAACAATGGAAAGAAATTAGGAAAATTCAAAAATAAACAAAAATTAAATGGCACTCCTAAATAATAAATGGGTCAAAGAAGACATAAGGGGATTAGAAAATACACTGTGATGAACAAAACAAATGCACCTCATGCCAAAACTTACAGGATCCAGTAAAAGAAGTGCTTAGAGGACAATTTATAGCAGTCGATGCCTATGTTAAATGAAGAAAGATCTCAAGTCAACAGCCTACCCTTCTAACTTAAGAAACTAGAAAAAACAGAAGTAAACTAAACACAAAGCAAACAAAAGGACAGAAATAATACATTTTAGAATGGAAATAGATTAAATAGAATATGGAAAAACAACAGAATAAACGAAATTGACCACCTTGAGCTAAACTCAGCAAGAAAAAAAAAACATTAAGACTCAGTTGCTGAAATCAAGAATGAAATAAGGGACATTACTACTGACCTTACAAAAATCAAAAGAAGTCTAAGGAAATACTGTGAACAACAGTGTGCCAACAATTAGATAAATCTGACGAAACAGAAAATTTCCTGGAAAGACACAAAGTACTGGAGCTAAGTCAAAAAGAAATAGAAAAACACGAATACACTTATAACATGCAAAGTAATCGAAAACTTCCCCTGAAAATTAAAAGGTCCAGGACTAAATAGTTTCGCCAGTAAATTCTACCAAAAATTTAAGAAGAATTAACACCAACGCTTTAAAAATCGTCCATAAAATAGGAAAGGAGGGGACACACCACCTCATTCTATGAGGCCACAGCTGCCTTGACTCCAAAACCAAAGATCCTAGACCAGTTTCCCTGAAAATAAACATAAATGTCTTCGCCAAAATGCCAGCACCCGAATTCAGCAGAGTATTAAAGATTATGCATTATGGCCAAATAGGTTTTATTCTAGGAATGCAAGGGTGATTAAACACAGGACAATCCATCCATGTAATACACTACATTAATAGAATGGAGGAAAAAAGTCACGATCACCTCGACAGAAAAAACATCTGACAAAGTCCAACACGCTTTTGTGATAAAAACACCCAATAGACTTAGAACGAGGGAACTTCCTTACACTGATGAAGGGCAGCTCCGAAGCCCGCAGCTAATGTCGCTGGAGAGGGAGAGGCTGGAGGCTTTCTCCCCAGGTCAGGGGCAAGACAAGGATGTCTGCTCTTATCACTCTGGACTGGGGTTTCTCACCAGGGCGATTAGGCAACAAAATAAAATGCAAGGCAACCACACTGGAAAGAAGAAGTAAAACTATCTCTGTTTGTGGATGACAAGATCTTATACAGACTCCTAAGGAATCCACTAAAAAACTATTAGAGCTAATAACCAAGTTCCTCAAGGCTGCAGGGTACAAAGTCAATATACAAATAAGAGTTGTGTTTATAAACTAGCAATGAACAACGTGAAAATGAATTAAGAAAAGTATTTCCATTCACAGTAGCGTCAAAAAGAATATAATACTTAGAAATAAAAATAACCAAGGAGGTATAAGGCTGAAAACTACAAAACATTTCCAAATGAAATTAAAGAACTAAATAAATAAAGATATTCCACGTTCATGGATTAGAAGGCTTAATATTATTAAGATGGCAACAGTCCCCAAAGTGATGTCCAGATTCAACACAGGCTTTATCAAATTCCAACTACCATTTCTGAAGAAACAGACATACTGAACCTAAAAATCACATAGAATTGCAAGAGACCCTGAATAGCCACAATGATCTTGATAAAGAAGAACGAAATTAAAGGACCTGCACGTCACCATTCCAAAACACACTGCGAAGCTACCGTCATCTAAAGAGTATTCCACTGGTATGAAGACAGCCCAAAGCCCGTCCTCAGGTGTCCTCAGGTGTTCCCTGACAAGCAAACCAAGGGGACGGAGACGAAGACAGCGCGCCGAGGAAGGACATGAGGTGTTCACGGGGTGGTCGGAGCCCAGAGAAGCGCCTCCGCAGGCCAGGGACGGGCTCCTCGAGGCATCTTCGCGCCGGGCGGGCCTGAGAAGCACGCGGGCTGAGCCAGTGGAGACCCCGGCATGGGGCTCCCCAGGCGGCGGGAAGGGCCGGAGGCCAGAGATGGGGAGAAGAGGGAGGACGGGGCACGGCGGGCTGGCTGAGGGAGAGGCAGAGGCGGGGTCCCCGGGAGGAGGGGGCAGCTCAGGACGAGCTCCAGCGGACCGGTGCCATCTCTCAGGAACTCGACAGGAGGGGAGGGCGGAAGTCAGCACACAAACCACCGACGCACACCAGTCCGTGCAAAATTCCACCTGCTTTACTATCGTTTACTCGTTTATTATTTATAAACAACGAAATGAAAATTCAAATTATTTCATCTCTTATTCACATTTCATTTTATTAGGCAGAAAATCCTAATGAGCAAAACCGAATAAAAATAGAATTAAAAGCTCTGTAACAGCCTTTCGCAAAGTTCTTTACATGTTAATCCTTATGACTTCTACCTGCCATATAAATTTTACAAAAGCGATTATCCAGTTTTCTAAGTCTGTGGACGTTCAACCCCAGAGGCAGGTGTAGAGACATTTACAGTTCATGATTAAAGCTTTGGTCCCATCTATCTGGTGAGCCACACCCACTGGAAAGCCAAGGCACCTCAACCACTCGGCAGGACGGTGGCCATGGGGTCGCCAAGGTCCCTCCAGGAAGGTCATGACGGGTGAGCCTTACTCCCGGACTGAGCAGCACAGGGAGGGGTGGCCAAGCTGTGAGATCCCCAGCACTAGACAGATTTTTTCCCCGGGTTTACTGAGGCTCATTGACAAATAACAACTGTATATGTTTAGGTTCTTCTACGTGATGTTTAAAGTAGACACAAGATGATCTAACACAAGCACACACGGGAAACGCCTGCCGCAGTCCACTTAACCGGCACGTCCAGCGCCTCAGCAGTCAGTTGTACGCGTGGGGAGAACACTTCAGGTCGACCGTCTTAGCAAACTGCAAGCACGTGACGCGTACCATGGAGAACCGCCACGTCGCACACGCTCTGCGCGTGTGGCTGCCTCGGAGTCCACGTGGAGGGGCGCTCGCGTGCTCGTCGTCCTGTGCCTGGCTCACTTCGCTTAGCCCTCCATCCTCCAGGGTCATGCCTGCTGGAAATCGCAGGATTTCCTTATTTTTTTATGGCTGAATAATTTCTCTCTTTGCGTGACATTGTCCGTATCCATCCATCTGTCCACTGAAGCTTAGCGTTGTTTCCACGGCTCGTCGACTGTGAACAAGGCTGCAGTGAACAGGGGTGCAGGTCTCTCGCTGAGAGACTGACTTCATTTCCTTTGGACAGCTGCCCAGGAGAGAGGTTGCTGGGTCACATGATGGTTCTGCTCTTCGTTCCTTAAGAGACTCCACCCTGTGTTTCTCCCCAGGGGCTGCACCAAGCCGCACCCCCCGGCAGTGCTCAGTGCCCCCTGCTCGCCACGTCCTCGCCAACGCTCACTGTTTCTGCCCTTTGACAACAGCATTCCGACAGGTGTGACGCGATGACCTCACGGCACTTCCGACTTCTGGTTCCCTAATTATTAGTGATGTGGAACACTTCTTTATGCGCTCGTCGACCATCTGGACATCTTCTTTGGAAAAACATCTACTCAGGTCTTGGCCGTGTTCTTCGTCAGGTCACGGGGTAGATGCCCAGGGCCCGGCACAGACCTTCACCCCCCGCCCCTTCCCCAGAGCAGAGAATCACATGTGAACTGTCGGTTGAGATGATTATGTACAACTTCCCACGTCGCCCCGGCTTTCTGAGCGGGGAGAGGACAGACCTGCTGGCAGGCCGGGGACGGGCTGAGGCGCGCGGGGAGGCGCCGCCAGCTTGGGCCGCTGGTGCCCAGGACACGTGCCACACAGCCCCCCGCGTTCCCCGCGGCTGCTCACAGGGGCTGGACTCTGCGCCTTCCCTGGAGGCAGCGCCCGCGCTAGGGGGACGTGCGACTTCCTGGCGGGCTCCCCGCCCCCCCGGCGCCCTGCGCGGCCCGCTCACCAGCATCTTCCGTCCGCAGCCGCCCTGCAGTGACGGTGTCCCGCGGACGACCGGCGAGCCGGCCTGGTTAGAAAAGCATGTGAACACCCCCAGGAAAGGAGCAGTGGCACTATCAGAGTGACTAACGAATCCGGCGACGGATTCAAGCCCGAGCGCTGCACGGGAGACGGGCGCTGACCCCCGCCGGGCTTCGTGGGCCCTCCTCGCTCCGCCGGTGGCCGCTCGTCCTGAGCCCTGCATGTCTTCGTCTGTGGGGACCTAAGTACGGCCTGGGCGGCGTCCCCTCTCCAGCCACCATTCAGTGGGGGACGCCGGGACCCCGCGGACGGGTTGCAACCCACTTTGCTCGCCCGCGGGACGGGGGGGACTCCGGGCAAACCGAAGCTTTCTGCAGTTTGAATCCTCGTTCCAAGTGTACGAGGTCAGTCCGGAAATGCTGTCTGTACCATCGGGTACACTTGCTTTGCCACGCGAGCTAGAATAACGGCCCCCCTCTACTGTCTTCGCCACGCCGGGGCCCACCCCGCTGCTGCAGTCACTGTTCTTTGGCTCGATCCTCACGGCCGCCCGGCCACAGGCATATCTGTCTCCATTTTTCAGAAAAGCAGATGAGGCTTACAGAAATAACATCCTGTGCTGCGGGTAGGGCAGTTAGCAGGTCCTAGAGCTGGATTAAAATCCACATGTATTTGAAAGCAAGGTCACGCTTTTTATACTGCCGGATGGTGCCCCCTCCCTCCCTCCATCCTTCCATCCACGTATCCACCCCCACCATCCACCCACCCACCCACCAGGCGCTGGAGAAGCACCTACGGGGACGAGGTAAAGGGCATTCAAAGACACAATCTCATTTGAACAGATCTCCAACTAGACAACTTATTCTGGATTCTGGGTCGGAAATGTAAATTTCTAGGTTTCTACGCCCACCGGACCAAAGCGGAAGCGCGGAACGCAAGCGCACGAGGGCACAGGGCGCTTCGTCGCGGACGCGCGCCTCCCGGCGCCCGGCCCCCTTACCATCGCCCGCCTTGCCCGGGTTGCTGGGTTCCGGAGTGCTCAGAGGCCTCAGGGGGATGATGATGTCATCGACGCTGACCCCCTCTTCTGCGTGCTTCTCGGAAACGTGGGACAGCAGTTCCGACTGACTTGGTGAGAAAAGGTTACAACACTTACACATGAAGATGGCCGTGTGTTCTGCAAGAAAAAAAAATGTCGTTTCACCTTCACGGTAACTATGACGTCCAACTGTCTGAGGAAACACTGACGCGGCCCCGCCGAGCGATCGCCCGCCTCCCCCCGGCTGTGCCACCCTGGCGGCCACCTGCACGGCCGGGCGGCTCATCTCTAACTTCCGGTGCCCCCAGCCACCAGCGAACTCTTTCTCCGGTATTTCAAAACCTCAGCCCTCTGGCTAGGACCTGACATGGAGCTCCCCGTTCCCCAAACCCACTCCGCAGCCGAGACGCCCGTCTCCGCGTGGCAGAGCAGCCGACCTTCCGCGGAACGAACCACATCGACAGCAGTTAAGCATCCTCGTTAGACTCTCTTAAATTAGGTGCCAGGAAAAGTGGATCAAAATAGCATTTCTCCAGTGCCGAGACAGCGTTCATCGCTGGCACGGGAACGAAGAACGAGAAGGACAGGGATCTGCTGGGCTCTTACGCCACTTACCTCCGATTTAATGCATCCTCACTGCTCACGAACATGCGCCGGCATCTATCATGTTCACCCCATTGTACTAGGCAGGGAGACTCAATGAGAAAAACTGACTTTTGAGACGGATGATTACAGGCACATACAGACATGTTAAATTTAGGAGCCAGTAACAATTAAAAGCTAGATTATTTTATTATTGCTTATTTACACTAGAAACCAGAACTGGTGTGATGGAAAGGACAATGGCTTTGAAGCCAGACAGACCCCGGTTAAATTACCGAGCCCCGGCCCTAGGCGCGGCGACGCTGGGTGACCTTGCGGAAGCAGGAATGCTCTCCCGGCTTGCAGAGTGTAACAGGAAACGCGGCCAGCGTGCCTGCTCCGCGGTGGGAACGCAGCGGGCGCTCAGGAAGCCACGCCCGATGCCTGCCCACTGCCCGTCCTCGCCCACGCTGCCTGGTCCCTTAGGCACTCACATCCCCGGCCTCCTGGAGACTCTCAGAGCCACGGAGCAGTCACGCAGGCCTCTAGGGCCCTGACTCTCTACACCACACCTCCCCCTCTCCTCACTCCCAGCCTCGCTTTCCCCGCTGACCTCGCTTCCTCTTTCACGTGAAGCGAGCGCCCGGCCAGGAGGCGGCCTCCACGAGCTGCGACCGTCACACGGGCCAGCCGCCTGCATCTCCACCCAGCACCCAGCCTCGCTCCTTGGCAGGAGGGTCGGCACCAGCAGGAGCACAGAAGGTGGAGGTGGGGGGGGGGCGTGGGGGGTCAGTGGGAGAGGCCCGGCCTGGCGCAGGCAGTGTTTCTACCGACGTTTCTGACGTTGTTTAGAACTGGTGGCTCGCGGAGATAAAACTCCCCTACCAGAAAGAGGAGATGACAGAAAAAGGCCAACACGCCGAGGAGGACAGAACCCCGCCGGGCCCTGGAGGCACAGAGAAGAGGCCTCTCTGGAGTCAAAGACAGGGCTTCTCCAGGAACGAGCAGGCAGACCGAGGGCCTGAGAGGGTGCTCGCCTACCCGACAACACACGATGCGGAAATTTAACAAAGCAGAACATTGTTTCATCGATGAAAGTCTCTCATGAACACTGTCGATCGATTTTATTTTTTTCCAAGAAATGCTTTATTCCTAAGGAACCCAAAATGCTTCCTAAATAAAAAGAGACTACAATCACACTGGCTTCTATACGAGGCCACGCTGTGTTCACCGTGCATCCTGCTGATCCTGCCGCGATGCTGTCATTTAGGCAAAAGCAGGGTTGTCACCCCCATCTACACGAGGACACTGAGACTACGGACGATAAGCGCCCGCCCGAGTCACCGCGGGCAGGAAGCGGAGACCAGACTCTGACACCTGCTCTTGGCTACAGGGCGCGCGCTGAGCCCCTTTGCGTTAAAGCCGAGCTACTTTTGAAACAATATCTGAAATGAAAATCATCACAGAGAAGAGCACAAGCCCGAAGCCACCTATCAAGGTCTTTTTGGTTCATTTCGGCATCTATCAAGCAGTGGCCACGGGGTGGGCCTGACGCAGGCACCGGAAACATGAGGCGCATCCGGCCCGGGGCCCGGCCACAGAGGCGGCCACCAGCTCGCCAGGAGCCAGACACACCGCGGAGCAGCTGCGTCTTCCGGTTTTCACTGCAGCTACTTCCCCACGGACCTGCAGGTCTTCTTGATTCTTTCCACGCTTCCGGGGAAAAGGGAGTTGACGTTTAACGGAGCAGAGCTTCTGGGGACCACGGTGTTACTGCACAGTCTCTCGGTTCACACACCGAACGCTGCCTGGAGACGGGATGAACATGAGGCTCCTGTCCTTTCCATCGGAGTGTAGGGACCGTGGACGGCACCCATGGCTGCAGGCGACCTGCGGGGCGAGCAGCCGGTGACGCCAGGCCCTGACCACGTGCTTCCGCTAGCGCACGTTTCTCCAGTGGCCACTGTGTCTGCACCGCTGCCATTCGGTGCAGGGACTGGACCTGCAGTGGCCCAGGTGCAGGTGGAGACGCACACACATGACCTTGGATGACTGTCACATGACTCGGCTCAGCCATGCAGTGCAGGCTCTGAGACGGCGCCAGCATCTGCACTGAAGTCACAGAAACCGCGGGCCCAGTCTTCAGGACACGGACACGTGGCCCCGAGCCCTCACGGCTGGGGGCCTCCGGGCGGCTTCCCTGGTGAAACGCCCCTGGAGGCCGGCTCAGGATCCGGAGAGCCCGGCTAGCCCCAAGCCCAGCTCCGCTCCCCTCCGCGACGCGGCAGGCACGAGGCGGGCGGGGTCCGGCTGCCACCAGCAATGGGGACCAGAGCCTCACCACCGCGCACCGGAAACTCCTTCTCACGCCCCCGCCTCCCTGATCACCCACACGCGAGCGGGGAGTGCGAGCGGGGGTGCGCACAGAGGTCCTCGGCGGGGGGGGGGGGTGGTGGGGGGGCACTCACGGGGAGCCCCAGGAGCACCTCCCAGCTCGGCAGTGGGCAATGGAGACCCATCCACGCAAAGAAACAGGACGCGGCCGCGGAAAGTCGTGCTGTCAAAGTGTCCCAAATGACGTGGGGAAATGCTCATCGCGACAGTCAAGTGCTCCAGAGCGGGACACGCGACATTTCAGTGGGGACGTCGTTTTGTCTGTCATGGGCAGACACTACTTATGAACAGGGGATGGAAGACCAGCCAGCCAGGCTGACAGGAGATACGCCAAGACCTTGACTGCAAGACTTTTTTATCACCTACGTAGTATCCACGATGAGCCCAAGTGAGTTTTAAAAATTAACGAGATGACTAGACCTTCTCAAAGGCAGGGTGATGGATAAACACAGCAGTGCGGACGTGGCCAGCACGACAAGCTGGGACGGCGTCCTGCCCCAGGCCACAGCCCCTCGCCTGGCGCCTGAGCCGGAGCAGACGCTGCAGCAGTGCGCACTGAGCACGCGGACCGCAGGGACCCCTGGCCCCGGCGCCGGAAAGGCTTCCGGGCCGAGGCAGCCAGGAGCCGGACAAGCGGCCCTGGGAAGGGCACGCGGGGTCTGAGGTGCCCCGGACGCGGGCCCAAGGCCACCGCCACATCACGAGCCCACGCAGTCCCCTGCTCCCGGCCGGCCAGGGCTCCTGACCCTGTTCCACAGGTGCAGGGCCGCCGTTCCCAGGGGCAGCCTCCCCTCCGCACACGGCCAGCGAAGCGCAGGCCCGAGGTGGAGGCCCGGGGTGGAGGCCAGGAGGGGAGGCCCGGGGTGGAGGCCCGACGGGGAGGCCAGGTCTCCCTGAGCCAGGCCCGGGGTGCCCGCAGTGCCACGTGGCCAGTCCAGGGCGGCACTGGTAGGGAGCACGGCCACACGAGAGCCGAAGGGACCACAATGCTGCCCCTGAGCCAGGCCGTGGCGGGCCGTCTTGCCGCAGCCGGTTCCGGCAGCCATAGCAGAGTGCGGTGGGCCCCCGGATCCAAGCCCGCGCATGGCCCTCCGCCCGGTCAGGAGGGGGCCTGCGCGCTCTTCAGAGACGGCCGTAAAGCAGCGGAGAGACGGCCCGACGCCACCGCAGGGGACGCGTAGGAGCAGGCCGCGTCCCCCGCGCGCGAAGTATTGTCAACCTGCCAAAGCGACCATCCCCGTGTTCTCACAGCGCACTGGCGTGAGAAAGTGTATCTCATGCCCCGAAATATAATCACAATTATGCTGTCAGCTCATCGTGATGAAGATGCTGTAATTTGGATGCATTTTTAGGTCCAATTACTATGCACTCATCCTTAACAAAAGGGAAAATGCCGTGTTCGGCACAAGGAAAGTCACAGAAGTCTGGGGTCTGAGCAGTCGATCTCTATGAGTTATCTGCCAGCTTTTATGCAGCTATTCTATACTAGTAAAAATGAAAATCTTAAAATAACTACATGTAAACAAGTCCTCAAAACGAGTCTTCATTTCTGGACTCTGATTTGCAAACACTCCCGGCCAGGAACAGCCGGGTCCTGTCTTTGACCTATGGCCTCCCACCTGCCATCACCTTGTCTAGGAGCCCGGGGGGCAAATGAGGGCCCTACTCCTTCCCCAAGAAGGTCATGGACTGGAATGGGTTCGGAGGACCCAGGAGGCTGGTTGGGCCCCTGGGACTCCAGGAACGGTCCCTGGGAGCTGACAGGTGCCCCACCCCGTTGTTTGGTACGGGGGGCAAGCATCGGCTGGAGGTGGCCTACTCCCGAGCGACCCCTTCCCAAAATCTCAGGATGCGAAGGCGATGCGGACTCTGAAAGACTGGGCACCCCACACCTTTATCGAGCGCCTCCCGCACCACCTACACCCGCTTCCTGCAGCCGGAACCCCGCCTAGCCCAACGCCATCTTCCCCTCAGGTGGTGCTGCTCGGGACACAGCAGATGCTCGATGAATGTTCGGGGCCTGACGACTACAGATCCGGCCACAGATCCACTAGACAACGATCAATGACCACAAGAGGACAGAACGGCGCATTCGCGCGACTCTTAAATTACTTAATCTAAAAGCTCTAGCTTTCGAGAACTCCCTCCCTCGCCTGACTGGTATTAATCGTCCTTTCCGCTCTGTCCTCTACTCGGACTGATTAACTTTGAGGAGAGCTCGACAACCAAAGCTGAGATCCTATTAAATCACCTTATGAGAAGAGACGGGGGGTGAATTCTTTGAGTTGTATTTTTGTTTTTGTGTTTCTCACTTGCCCTGAATTTATTAAATTCATGAGCTGGCAGCTTCTCAACAGAAGTGGAAATATTTTAACAACACAGAGCCCGGCTGTTGTCACATCCAGCATAATGAATAAAGTCTTACATTGTGCAGCTTAGCACAATTTAAAACATCCTTTTCTTTCATCTTCGGGAAAAGAGGCTTGGGTTGAGACAAACATTCTTCTTCCATTTAGTTTATTTTATAGGACTTTTAGCCTCTATGGACACGCCAGGTATAATAATATCACCGCCACCACCATTGTCATCACACTCACTGAGAACTTGCTGGAACCACACAGAAGGATCAAAGAGGAGGGAGTAAGAGAGGGAAGCTGAAGCCAGTACGCACTCCACGAGCAGGCACGCTGGGCTCACGCAAGGACAACTGAATCGTCACAACAATCCCATGAAACAGGTTTTATTACGGTATTTCCTCCGATCTAAGACGACAGCTAGCTTAAGAGGCACTGAGATCCATTCCATATTATACACTGATTTACACACCTCTAAAAAGATAAACACACTGCCAGGTAGACCGAGGCACGCTGGTTTATCGCACCCACTGAAGATGCCTCCTGAGATCAGAGACAATACAATGTTGCCTCCAAAGCAATAAAATGCAGCAACAGTAACGTTTCCGGACCCCAGTGGGCGTGCCGCATGGTCTAAGTGCCAGGAGGCTGGTCGTGAACTAGGACGGACGGCCCGACACCCGCCCTGCTCCTGCCCTGCAGGGCCCCACTTCCCCACGGGGCACCCCCAGCACACGGTCGGGCTGGGAGCCCCGTCTCTGGGTTTACCTCCATCAGAGCCCTCCCTTCGCGCCCGGACTGCACGTGCGGGAAGACGACAACCGTCCCCCGAGCACACGCCCGCCCGCCGCCCTCGTCACACTCATCCCGCGGCAGTGCCAGTGCGAGCCAGAGGCGACGCTGTGAGAACGAGAAGGCACGAGCGCCCCATCGGGACACGGTCACACGAGCTGGTCCTGCTGGAACAAGACACTTCGCTACCAGTGGTGGAAACTGTCACGACGGATACACACGCCCGTGATCCGAAACGAGTCCCTTCAGAGGTGCTGCCCTGAGCAGGGCGCAGCCCGCACCGCTGTGCAGGGGCCTCTGCTAAGCTAGCCACGGCGATGTCCTCACCCCACGTGCTGCAGGAGGAAGGTACAACCTGCCCGAAGAGCTCAGACTCAGGCCTGCCTGGTCCCGAAGCTACTTGGTCAGCTCACAAGGAGTTTAAGTTAGGCAGGAAAGCCGGTTGTACATGCGCGCGCGCGCGCGTGTGTGTGTGTGTGCGCGCGCGCGTGTGTCTATGAAAGGACAAACCGACCACACGCCACAGGAGAGCAGGTGGAGGAGCAGAAAGCCCTGTGCCTGAGGCACGTGGGGCGGCTTCCCAGGGAGAGGAGGCTGAAATGGTCCAGGAGCCCCGAAGCAGCCCGAGGCCATGCGGATAAGGAGAAGGTCAGCCCCGGAGGCAGGACACAGGGGGACCTTGATCCCTGAAGAGCCCTGGGTATGGAGACATGCAGACAGGGAAGGCAAATTCAAGGTAGGGCAGGCAGCCCGGGGTGCCGGTGGGAGCAGGCAGCAGCCATGGAGAGTCGCAGCCACTCCTCGCCTCAGAGAACCAACTGGGGACGGCAAGGGACACCAGGCCTCCCCAGCAGGAGGCTCGTCCTGGACAGGCCAGGGCGAGGCACATAGGGAGCCTGCCCCGGCCAGGACCAGCGGCCTCCCACGTCCAGTCGATGCGGCCAAAAAGCTGACTCCGTATTTGGAATCTCCTGATTTTTAAATGCTGGCAACGAAATTTCCTCAGGGCCGATGAGTGTCTGGCACCTCTCTCCGAGGCTGGCTGGACAGTGATGGCGGACACACTGAGTCTATGCCTCTGTGCGTCATTCTCTCACAACGACGCGTTAGGCTGATAAATAAAAGTGCATAACATGCAGAGGAGGGGAAAAGGAAAGACGGGAAGGGAGGAAAAGGGAAGGAGAGAAAGGAGAGAAAGGAGAAAGCCAGGGGAAAGGGAGAGAGCGAGAATGGGGAGCGAGGGAGGAAAAATTGGTTTAACCAGTAGCAAGACAGACTTAGGTTTGGAATAGACGAGGAAAGGCATTCTCCACGCAGAGACGCCTGCAGCGAGGCGCCAGGCCCCAGCGGGGACCGCGTGGGGTGCGGGGCGTGGGCCCGGTGCACAGAGGCCCCGGGATCGGGCGGCCGGGCAGGATGTGACGGGGACCGCGTGGGGTGCGGGGCGTGGGCCCGGTGCGCAGAGGGCCCGGGATCAGGGGGCCGGGCAGGATGTGACGGGGACCGCGTGGGGTGCGGGGCGTGGGCCCGGTGCACAGAGGCCCCGGGATCGGGCGGCCGGGCAGGATGTTCTGGGAGCGTTCGCCCGTGCCAGCGGGGGCAGGCGAGGCATCCGGGCTTCAGCCGGAGGGGCCCCCGCCCGCCCAGCTGCCCGGGAACGGTCACAGCGCCTTTGCTCACACAGGCCTTCACGTCCAATGGCCCTGGAGACCCCTGCTGTCCTGTGAGGTAGCCGAGCAGACGGCCCCACCATCGCAA
Organism: Rousettus aegyptiacus; assembly: GCF_014176215.1. NCBI lineage: Eukaryota > Metazoa > Chordata > Mammalia > Chiroptera > Pteropodidae > Rousettus > Rousettus aegyptiacus. Next base: position 56,761,926 of record NW_023416290.1, read on the forward strand.
AGTCAGAACCTTCCCGAGACCACTCAAGCCGCCACCCTATCCGCCCACCCTCCGGCCAGCACCGTGCTGGGAGATAACGTGGTATTTCCTATAGCACGGCAGTAGGTCCCTGTGAGGCACGTGCACCCTGGTCCCCAACCCATAGCTAGCATCGTGGTGAGAGACGTTTCAAATGATCAATTACAACCAAGGAGAGCAGCTATACCAAAAGGGGGGCTGCGCGACCATTTCAGGGGAGCAGCACGCGGGAAAACGGGAGTGCCGGGTGTGGGAGCCGCCAGCTCACCCGGACCACACTTCCACACGTCACGAGCAGGCCCGCTGCACGGCCTGAACGAGTCCAGAACCAGGGAACGGAGGACCTCCACTAGAGCAGAGAGCTTTTTCTTTCTTTCTTTTTTTAAATCTAAAACCAAAAGCACTTGTTACCAACACCACAGAAAGCACAGGGCCTTCATTCACGCAGCGGCGGGCCCCATGCACGTGCTAGCAGCGCCCTCTGGTGGCCGAGCCGGCACTGCGCCCTCCATTCACAGGGCGAGCCACTACCAAGCCTGCGCAGGACACAGGGAGAGGATGTTGACGTTGACTGATGCCAACCCTGCCAGAAACCGCGGTTCGCCTGCCCACTTAACCTTCACGTTAGTCCCATGAGGGAGACCAGGCTCCTCATTCTAAGATGAGTAACCTGGGCCCGGGGGGGGGGGGGGGGGCACCCACAGGCACACAGCAGGCAGCACTCAGGAGCACCGCCCAGGCCCGGCGCCCCTTCCGAATGCGGTGTCACCACGTGGCATTGCTGCTGCCCACGCGGGGGCTGCACCTGTCCCGCGAGCCCCACCCGGGCCAACCCGGCAGGTGGGTCAGACCCGCCGCCAACCTCGGACTCTTGGTCCCCATCACAACCAGGCACTGCCGGGCTAGCTCTGAATCTACGCGCAAGTCATGCTCAGGTCTTACGGTGCTCTCCCGGATGCTTTCCCATTCGTGTCCACGGTTCTGTGCAGCAGAAACGATCAGATCAAAAGCAGCTCGGCTCCGGGGCCAGGGCGCACCCCCACGCACCTCGGGGACACAAAGGCGCGACTTCTCTGCTGGCCGAGTCGGGACGGGGTGACCCTTGGGTAGCCAGCTGGGGCCGAGGGCTTCGGGGGTGGTAGAGTTTTGGCAAAGTCAGTTTGTGAACACGCCCGGAGCTGTTCGTCTATTCTATACACACTTTTCTACGTGTCTGTTGGACATCGATTTTAAAAAATTTAAACAGAGAATTTTAAAGTAAAAGATATTGCGGGGAAAGAGCAAATTCTGATTCACAATGAATCTCTCATTTACAATGACAGTGGGCTGAGGGAGCCGGGCCGCCCTGAAGCCCAGGCCTGAACCCGCCTTTGCCCCAGCGGCTGTGTGACTCTGGCACGTGCACGTGGCCTCTTGAGCTTCCGTGTCCTTGTCTGTGCAGAGCTGCGGGAGGGCTGAAGGACGCCATGTTCAGATCGGTGACCAGCACCCCCGAAGCACTGTCCCTTCGTGCAGCAGTAGGAATGATCTCCCGGCCCAACCAGCTTCACATCTCCGACATGGCCGCGGCAGAGGAAGCCTGAACCTCTCCAGGTCTCAGTTTTCTCATACAAAAGGTGAGGGGCCCAAATTAGAAGTGGCCTTCAAAGGTTTAAAGTGGAACCTGGTCTTCACGGCTCTTGCAGAGGATAATGTGTGGAGAGGCGGACAGAGCCACCTGGACCACCACAGGGAGGTGGGGATAGCCCCTCCCAGCGCCCAACTCTCCTATGGCCTGAAGGGGCCCACACACACCTGCCCGCCTGCCTCCCACCTCCCCCACACCCACAGATAATCTCCGAGGCACCCTCCCAGCTCTGAGTTCTCTGGGAAGAAGTTCCAATAAATGCTCGGCCTAATTTGTGGTATTATCATGCATCTCATAAAATGCAGACAAACACGCCAACTTCTGTGGCTCACAAAGTTAACGTTTTTATTAAATGCAAGGGAGAAATCCCATGGGTGTTCCTTTGCTGAGACTGGATTAGCAAAATAAAATGAGAAATGCTCAGCGTCAGCTATAATTAAGGCTGGGCCAACAGTTGCATTATAATTTTATGCATACGCATTTCTTCCATGTTGAAACTTTGCATAATTTTTTCAAAGTTATTTTAAGCACTCTCAAAGTAAGAGCCCTGGGTGAGGAGCAAACTCACACTTAACATAATCACAGCTGAGGAATGCGGGCCCTTTCCCTAGGAAAGCACCACAAATAGTGTTCTGTACACAGGAACAGCCCCGTGTCGCCCAGTTCCCTAGGGGAGCAGTGCCACCCCCAGCGGACGTGCGGGAAGCCCTGAGAGTATGGGCTCCCCTGTGCAGACCTCTGACACCGCGGCTCCCTCCTGCAAGTCACCGAGGTGGCCCCGGGACTCTCACACGATGCCTCTTTAGTGACCAGGTCTCTGGGGTCGCGTCCGCGTTAAAAACAAAATCCGCAGAATCCTCTCCCATTTCACAGCCACCAGGCTTCTGAGTCCCAGTTTCGTTGGTTTGGGCTGCTCAGGTTCCTCTGTGTGGCTGATGCATCCTTCTTCTTACTTCGGAGGGTAAAGAATTAGAAAACGCAGAACTTGCCAACCACGGCCCTGTCCGCACTGTACCTGCACAGGCAGGAGACAGGCACATTTTCATTTATTACTGTCACAGGCTTGGAAGCTGGCTGCCTGCGCCGGGCCCCTGAGGTCATAATCCAAGGAGACCAAATAAAATAACAGCCTGGGCAGAAACGAAGGCAGATGTGGGAAACATGCACATTTAACTTCAAATTATAAATGCCACTTTATTTATTATGAGAGGCTGAGGCTGGTCTCAGTTATAAAGTCTTCTAAACTTGAAAATTAGTTCTAGAAGAAAGAACTGCCCTTTAATATTCAAACGTGTCCACAGTCCCTTCAAATTCCAGAAGAGATCTTTAAATTTAAGCAAAAAGAGACACTGGGTAAAGAACTGTCCAGACCCCACTGGCCACCCATCCCCAGGTACCAGAATGATCTGGTGCATTCTTCCTGGTAACTGAGATATGAAACAAGCAATAGGTACATTCTCCAAATACTTGGTCTATTCTGTTTTTATACAGGGGAAAAAAGTAATTTTTAACTTGCTTTTTAATCTCATAATTAATGAACGTGAAATTATATGTCACACAATGCTGGGCACGTTTAGAAATAATTAAGGCATGCCCTCCCTCCAGGAACATAAACGAATATTCCATTTTGTTTGTGAGAACCTTATGAAGTGACTGGTTTTATCTGTGGCCTAATTTTGGAGGCTCTTGCCTGAGGAAGGACAGAGAGGTACAAGGGCCCGCGTCCCGGCCAGTGTCCGGGGTAGGGGGGCAGACAGCCCTACCTGACCCTCCCGGCCAGTGCCTAGGATAGAGGGGCCAGTGTCCGGGGTAGGGGGGCAGACAGCCCTACCTGACCCTCCCGGCCAGTGTCTGGGGCAGGGGGCCAGTGCCTGGGGTAGCGGGGCGGACAGCCCTACCTGGCCCCCTCTCACTGTGCTTGGGTGGTTTCCACTTACATTTACAAGGCGGGGAACTCTGAAAGGTCAGGCTGCCTGCCCTTCTCCAGGAACCGGCTCCAGCTGGTGCAGCCTCAGGGTGACCCCGGCAAGCCCAGCGCTTCCCACAGCTCAGCGCTGCAGCATGGGAACAGGCTCCCCCCCACCCCATGGGGCTCCCCACCAGGACGCAGCACAGCGTCCCTGTCCTCGGCCATGCTGGACGGGTCCCCAGGCCTGGGCAGGGCCCGCAGTCCCTGCTCAGCTCGCAGCCCCGCCTCTGCAAACAGGGGTGTCTCCCAAGTGACCTGCGTGCGGCCAGTCCCCTCACATGCACGTCCTCTGGTGGGCGATCAAGGGCCAAGGAGAACTGAACTGGCCTCAGGGGCCTAGTTCTGAGCCGCAAGCCTGAAATTCAGCAAAGTGGAGAGGACTGGCAGGTGCCCGCTCTCCAGTGATCAAACTTGCTTTTTCGGTTTGGTTTTTGTTTTTTGTTTTTCGTGTGTTTTGTTTTGTTTTGTTTTTAATCCAGGAACCCGATTCTTCACATGCCGGCTCCGACCTCGCCTCCCCAGAGAGACTTCCCTCAGACCACCCTCCACGTCAGTCAGGTCTTTCCTGCTCTTGTTCCCGGCCCCATATTCACCTCGGGAGCAATTACTACATTTGTCATCAGGTGCTCAATGGTGTGTTCGCTTAACCTCTGTCTAAATTATTATAAGCTCCAAAAATATTAATATAACAATTCAAAACACAGTTAAAAGCTTAAAAAGATCAACAGTAAATGTTAATAAAGACATTCACTTATGAACTGCATTTCCTATGTCATGAGATCATATCCGGCGTGTTCACGGAAGAAGCCTCGAGGAGGACGTGAACCAGGTCACCCTTAACTCATGCTTCTGGGCAAAACGGATGAGACCGCGAGCAGAAGAAAGGTCGGCTGGGGGCGGCCTGGCTGCCAGCCAACGCCCAGCAGAGAGAGCGCGCCTGACGTCTCCGGTCCCATGATTCCGTCCAGAAAATGGAAATAAACAGCATCTGGGTGGGGGTATCAGGAAGAGAAAGCGGACCCAGCCACGGGCCTGAGGGGAAGTGCTCGGGGAAGGTCCCCAGAGCCCCGGCGTCAGCGGGGCGCCCAGTCGGGGAAGGCGGGGGGTCCTCACCAAGAACTTGCACTCTTCACGTACGGCGTCTCTGGCGCATCCGAATCGCCACCATCACTCCTCTTGCACTTTGAGCTCATTAAGAAGTAAAATAAAGGTGACCCGAGCACAAGCACTGCGACAAGACAGCCGGTCTGACCACCGCGCGGTGCACACGCACCCCTGCATCTGGTTCCCAGCTGTGTTTACTGCGAGGGCCGAGAAGCAAGGGCGCCCCAGGAACAATGAGCTCACCTCATGCCCAGATCTCGGTTTCTAAACACTGTTCGCCGCTAAAGAAACCAGGTCCCCCTGCGGCAGCTCACTCCAGAGCTGGACAAGGAGCGTGCTCTGTGCAGAAAGGAAGCAAGCGCTCGAAGACAGACATGGCGTGTTGAAGGGGTCTCAACGGGCCAAACAGGGGGCGACTCGAGGACCACGTTACATAATGATAAAGGATTATAAACCACTGATGAAGGCGGGAATTCATGTTGTTCACAGAAATATAAACACACATGAAAGAAAAGAGGAAGTTTTTGCTCACAGAGAAGGACAATTAGTAAATGCAGAAGAAGTGACAGAATTAGAAACTCATCATCTAGCAGCCATGATGATGGTAACTGATTCTGGAAAGAATCATCAATAGATGCTACGACTAATGGGCGAAGAAAATCTGGGGAATGACGATGAGCAGATGAGGACACGGTATCAGAATATCGCGTCATGAGACACTGAATTACAAAGGAGAGAACTTGAACCTCACTATGACCCTGACCTCCTCAAACGCAGCATCACCCCCAAGGGGACTAGCCAAAGTCATGTGCCTCCTGACATGATGCCTGCGAATTCACTGTCACTTCTGTGTGTTTTCCCGCCAAAACGGCAGAATCTGAGTGTCATCATGAGGAGACATCGCGCGAAGCCCAAAGGTGGGACATGCTACAAAACAACTCGCTATGTTCTTCAAAATCGTTAACGTCACAGAACACGACGACAACGGAGGAGCTGCGGCAGGCTCGGCGTAACGGGACGTGACAACTGAGTGCCGGACGCAACCCGGGGTTTCCTTCTGCTTTACGCGAAATTAGAACAAGTCTGAGTCAACGGGAGAAACTGCGATCCCAGCTGGTGAACCCTAAACAGCACTGCGCCTGTGCTGCTGTGCCATGCTGACAGCCGTCGTGGGGATGCAGGAGAAAGTCCTGGTTTTTAGAAAACACTGGCAACACTTGTGAGTGGGTACAAGGGTATCGTGTCTGCGACTTCATCCCAAATACATAGTCGAGAGAGGGAGGAAAGGGCAGAGGGCATGTCAGAGACTCTGGGGCTCCCTCAGCCGAACACCTCGCCAGCGGCACGCACGTGTCCAGTCCAGCCACACGATCCTTGTTCCACGTCGTCCCTACTACCTGCTCAGACCACACACACACAGCACGATTTGGGAACCGCGGAGATCAGTCAGTCACCCGAGCTGGTCAGAGCCGCGCACGGAGAGCCCATCGGCAGCCGTGCGGCTGACTCACGAGGCCCTCCGGATGCCAGGGCACCCAACCCCGCACTTCCCGCAACGCTGCCCCAAAGCCTCCTGCTCCTCGGTTCCAGATGCTATGGCTGAGCCGGTCCCCACCTCCCCCGGTCGGTCCCGTTAGGTCAGAGGCTGCCTCTGAAGCCAGGTCCCCACTCTGCCCATCCGGCTTTGGCCCAGAAGCAGTTTGGGGCACAATGTGCCAGCTTCCAGGGGACAACAGCTCGCAGCTCCATTTCGAATATGATTTAAAAGAACAAAGAAAAGTCTGTTGATTACCTGATTTTAAATCTCTGCTTTTATACTAATATATCAAGCATAACCTTTTTATCAGCAAACTCAATTAGCTATATATTTTATGTTCCTCGGGAAAAAAGGGAGGCAACTTCAAATCTGCAATAAATATTTAATGTCTATTTTTTTCACTCCCAGATTATTTTTTCTTTTATAAATTTAATCAAAATCTATCCCACCTTTCCATCCACAAATGTTTTCAACAAGTGAGTACAGACAATGTACCGAGCTACACGATGGAGAGGCTGGATCCAGGTGGGGAAGGGGTGGGTAACAGTGGTTACAGTGCGCCCTGCCCCCGCCGGAGCAGGGGGACAGGCTGCTGTTACGTGACTCGGAGCAGGTCCGGAATCTGGTGAAGAGCAGATCTCCGACCCAGAGCAGGCTCCTTCCACCCGCCCAACTGTTCCAGCTCTTGAAGTCGAAGCTTGCCCTTGAGAAATTTCAAAGACAGTGAAAGTTTAACATGGTAAACAGCTGAGAACAAAGAGAAAACTTAACCCTAGGCTAAATTTCTTCTACATAATTAAATCAGCCCATCTTGATGGGGAGGTTTTCAGAGGCAGCAGCCATGAAATTATATATAAAAGGAGATACTGTTAAGGAGAATCTTTTTGATATACCTAATTCTTCACTGCCCTTGCCCTAGGCAGAAACTCAATTCTACCTAAGGATAGCTATCTTGGAAAAGTTATGTAAATCATAAGGGGAGATAAGAAACTGGAACTGTTTCACAAGGTAAATCAGAAACTGCTGAGAAAGGATGCAGTAAAAAACCTCCAACTTACGGAGATAACCATCTCAGCTAGTTTACCACCCAAAAGCTGGACCTCATCGACCATTCATAACTCCATCCTGTTAGTTACTGCACTGCCTCTCCTAATTAACCTAACAGTCACGCAAAAAAGGAAGAGCTTCAGAAATTAGCTGACCACAGTTTGACGGTGACACCTTTTAAAAATATGATCATTTCTCATTTATTACAGCTGGAAGTGAAGGAAACTACCACAAATGCCCAGGTTTCTTATTGAAACCTGTTAGGTCAATGACGGGAGAGGAGAGGTGGGCAGACCATTCTGTGACTTGCAGTGGCTCAATGACTTGAGAGAGGGGAGGCACCAAATTAAGAAGTCGCTTTTTAAAATGTGGACCGACAGGGGTTCTATGGAAAGGAATCTCACAGGGTGATCTGACCATAAATTCCCACCGAGGCAGGTCCTGGCATAGTCTACGCCCCAGGCCTGTAACTTCTTTAGTGAAAGACAGTGCCTTAAGCCCTGTTCCTTGTTTCTGTGCATCTAGGCCCCCTTTCAGACTCCTGCCTTTAAACTGTCACCACCCCTTCAAGAGAACACGTAATCTTGTTACTACCCTGTAACTACCCCGCAATCCAGCAGTCCCCAGCCTGTTTGGCACCAAGGGAGTGTGCTCCTATGAGAATCTGATGCCTGATGACCTGAGGTAGAGCTGAGGAGGTGATGGGGAGCAGCTGCCTGCCACGTAGGGAGCACCATGCAAAGCTGCTGGCTTGAATGAAGAAGCCAAGAAAGGTGTCCCTGGGTGGCGGGGAAGTGGCACCTAACGGCCAGCAAACATAAGCTCCAAATGTCTTCTCCTGGTGACACTACAGCTCCTTCTCAGTACGAATGGGTAGACTCAGATGAAGCTGGAGAAGGACAGTGTGAAAGGTAAGCCCACGAGCCATGAAGTGTGTGCATTTCACGAAGGGCCTTGGGTTCTGCAAGAAAACCAGGCTGGAAGGGGCAAGAGGCGATCGATCCATCAGCTCACTCATTCAACACACACACACTGAGCACTTCTTATGGTCAAGAGTTTGGATTTCGCGCCAAGCTGGAGGAAGCTGACTTTGAAAGCCTCGGCGCTGCCATTTGAAAACTGGATGAAACTGACCTTTCTGAACTTTTGTTCCTCGTCAGTAAATGACACAGAAATTTGTGTTGTTGGGAGAACCGAGCAGCAAAAAGCGTGAGGTCAGTGCCCTGGAGTGTGGAAGCTACTGTTAATTACAAACGAAGGACCTCAAGCTCAAGGTCAAGGGACTGGCTCTGGTGTTAAGTGAAAGGCCAATCACGGGGCTGAGAGGCGGCCTAATTAGGCCAGGAAGCCAGACGCAGCTGCCTGGAGGTGAAATCTGAACTTAACTTTAAAAGGGTGGGGAACAAGGCCCCGCAGAGCTAGGCGGCAGGTACAAGGTAGACTGTAATTTATCACGGGGCGCGCTATACGATCACCACCGGTAGCAACGCTCCCCGCTCGCATTCATTGCGTCCTCTAGAGGACACCAGGAAACTTTCCACCACGAGCTCGGTTGAACTCGGCCCCTTCCAAGCATCCCGGCCGAGTGCGCGGGTCTAAAGGAGCCCCCCATTTCACAGAGGAGGACGCCGAGGCGCGACACGAAGGAGGCGCAACCACTCGGCCGGAGTTGGCAGCGCCGGGATTCGAACCTCCCGCCCGTGCGGACGCCGGCGATCCGTCGCTGGCGCGCGCCCCATCCCTCCCCGTCGCCCTAGAAACGGCCGCGCACGCGCGCGCACTGCCTCCCCTCTTCCGCGAGCGCCCGTGTTACTTTTTCTGTTTGGCTAAAGCCGGGGCGGCGGGATACGGCCCGCGCGGCCGGGCGTGCGGCCCGGCGGCCCCGCGACGTCCGCTCTCCGCCCCGGGCCGCGGATCCCTCCGCCGCCCGGCGGCCCCCGCGCCTCGCCCCGGCCGCGACCTCGAGGCGGCTTCCCGCGCGCCGCGCCCCACCCCCACCCCGTCCCCACCCCCCACCCCAGCCCGGCTCACCTGCCGCCCGCGTCTCCATGGCAACGCCCCCACCGCGGAGGAAAAAAAAGCCTCGCGCCCTTCCGGGCCCCCTCCCGCGCCGGCCGAGAAGGCGGGGCGCCCCGCTGACGCTTCGCTTCTTATTTTTATTTTTTTAAGAAAAGAGCCGGCGAGCTTATGGCGAATCTGCGGCATCCAACATGGCGGATGGAGTCCTCGCCCTCCTCTTCCCGGGGCGCTGACGCCGGCGTCGCGGACGTCAGGCGAGGGCGGCCCTGCCCCTCGCCGGCGCGGCCAGGCCGGCGCGGCCCACTGCGCATGCTCGCCGGGAGGCCGCGCTCTGCGTCCCGCTCCGCGCGCTCCGCTCTCCGCGTTTTGAGCCGCTCCTGGGAAGGGCCTGGAGTACGGATCGCGGGGTTGGGAGTTTTCCCGGTTCTGCCGGAGCTAATCTATCTACCCGCCAGCCCGTCTTGGACCCACCTGCTATCGAGCCACCGGGCTGGACATGAAAGATTTTAGGGTTCGCGTCCCAGTTCTGCCCTTTAGTAACCGATCTGGGACAGCGACTTAACTTCTCTTGTGCTCAGTTTACCAGTGTGTCAGTCGGGGTGGTTACGGCCTGCCTCCCTCTCGGATCGCAGTTTCCCAAAGTGGGATGCGTTCCTCAGGAGGTACCAGACTTGATGTAGTCGGTGCAGGCACAATTAAGCCACCTCGAACCACCCGCAGAAAGTGCCTGCCTCGTCTCCGTCCTGACTGTCTTGCAGAAAGTCCCGGTTGGGTGTGAGCGCGCCTCTGACGCTTGCTCCTTTCCCTGCTTCTGACCCGGCCTCGCGCAGACAACAGCAATATCTAGCTGAGATGCAATGAGTTTGTCTTCGTTTCCGATATTAGAGTGGTTAGCGCCTCCACCTCCTTCACATCTCTGCTCCGATCACGTCTTCAAGGAGCCCTCCCGGATCACGCCACCTAAAATGACCCCCAGTCACGTATTTTCTGCACAGTATCTGTTACTGTCTGACGGTTTATCTCAGTTGCTTGCTTCTGTCCTCTTGCTCACAGCCTTTTAGCCCCAGAAACCAGAACTGAGCTTGACAGCTATTTTATTGAAGAAATTAATGAGTTGTGTGTTGCTTGAATCTTTAAGGTTATCTTCTGTTCATAACAAATGATAGTGGGTTGGGTGTTTTTTTTTTTTTTTTCATTTATGGTAGTAATAGAAAGTTTTTAAAAATACAACTTAGGTACATTTTAAAAAATTAGTCAACTTACAATGGTACACGTGGTACAGAGACAGGGCAAAAAATAATGTAAAAGCGAACCTCAAGTAAGAAGTTTGGGAAAGACCGATTTATTTTTATGGTCCCCCTGGCGTGCTCATCTTTGCCTGTTACGTCTTTTCCTGGAATACCCTCCCCTCTGTTGTTGCTCAACTTAAACTCTCCTTCAGACGGCCCTGAAGTTCATGTCCATTTGTTCCCACAGCTCTGCTCACACTCACCTTGCGTTCCCTACACCCTCCTATCCCATTCATCTGTCTGTACAGCCCTTTTCCCCGGGAGCTCCTGAGCGCAGAAGCATCACATACGGGTCTTTTTCATCCTTGTTTCCCCAGTGCCCACTGAACAGTTACTGAGTGAACACATGCATTCCCGTTGTCACTTTTTTTTTCAGTAATAAAACTCCATAGACCTGAGCTTCAGGTTGATGCATCTGATTTCTCCGCAGCCTTTCTGCCTTGTTCCTAAATCCTGTTCTTGGGAGATAAAGAGACATTGTAAGACCTCGCGAATTTGCCCAGTCCATTAAACACGTGTTCCGCGGAATCTCCACCCACCGCTGCTCATTTTATCCTCACGATAACTGGGGGGGTTGCATCAGACGGGCAGGATTATCGTTCTTTTATAGACTAAAAAAGGCATGTTCAGAGAGGTTACATGGCTCTCCGAGATCACACAGCAAGGCGGTGAAGACCGAGGTGTGGAACAGGCCAAGCCCAGCGTTCTTCCCACTTTGCCACCATCCCCGATGTGCCCCGACGACCCACCACACCCCCAAAGTGCCATTGCAAGGCAGGGGAGGCTTGCTGTGACACGCCCACCACACCCTAATCGCAGGATCGGTTGTGAGCAGTCTTTCCTTTGGAAATGAGCTGCCCAAAAGCTGCATTGATGAGCTTTCCTTTCAGAACTGTAAATATTTACGATAATCGCTGTTTTGCTGCGAATTGATTCCTGTCAGGAAACGAGAGTTGTTCTGGGTTGCTGACAATATTGGTTTTGTGCTGGATGCCTTTCTTGCAGCAGCATTTAAATGTTATTTATTGATTAGCTGATGGATTGCTCCTGGATGTTGTGACCAAAATGAATTTTGGAAATGAAGCAATTTAAAATTTGTCTCAAAACCCAGTTACCTGAGAATATTATCAAAGGCAAATTTTTAAAAAGCAGTTGTGGACTCAGGCGACGGTCCTGGGTTGTTTGCAGAGCTATGATTTCCTCCATTTTTCCCACAGTATTTTCTTCCTCTTCTATGCAAAGAGTCACTGAGCATCTGTTATTACTGAAAACTGCCCTGGACACAAGCACACAGAAATGACTAAGTCCTTTTCTAAGGGACTAGATTTACAAATGGAGGGGTCAGTCCACCCCGGCTCGTCCGTCACTTTGCTGGGTGATTTGCACATTTTCAATCAGCAAATATCTTTATTCTTTTCATTTGCCAGTAATATCTCAAAATGCCTTCAATTAAGGAAGAGGCATTAGTGGAATTAAATATAAATCGCTCAAAATTATATAATTAATGGCATCCTGCTTAAATGATGGGTCCTGGAGGAAATCAGCCTCCCAGCTGGCCCACTGGGGCTAGCCAGCCTCTCAAAGCCCACACATGAGTGAATTTGTGGCGATAAATTCATCAACGTGAAATGGCATTTAGTTATACAATCAATAATTAATTTACATAATTGAATATATTTGAGCCAATAATTGTATAATTGTATCTAACAGCTATATAACGAATATGCATTTACGTGAAAACAGAATAATTTATATATGTATTTTTATAAGATGCTTTCTCGAAAGCAGATTTTGATAAAGGCTATGTATGGGTGACCTTGGAGTAATGACCCTTAAGGCACAGAGCAAAGATAAAATCAGAGGTGGGGTTAATTACAGTCTGAAGTGTTAAAAATCTAAATAGGCATGTTGTAGAGAAAAGTCCATTTAAAATTGTGTTTAAAAAAGGGCCTAGTGATGTTAGAGCAATGTCAGCCTGTGCACCGTGAACCTGAGGAAGCCTTGTCTTCCCTGGCTCTGTCTTTTCAGAGGCCATGGAGTGCCACCTTGTCACCAGTCGCCTTGTTCCCCCTGCACCCCAGTATCGCTCTCAAGCGTATATTTCATTAGCAGTAACCAGGGCGCCTTCGGAGGGGCATTGCTGAAAAGACCAGGGAGTCGGCCGGAAGGGAAAGGGCCTCCCTCTGGTCAGGTCGTGATGACCTGACCCAAAGCACACCCCAAAGCATAACCGGAGATCAACAGCTGTCAATCTGTAAGTCCAAGTTCAGTCTATGAAGAGCCACGAATCCTTAATGATTAAAGAGGAAGCATCAAAATCACATGTACAAAGATACAATATAAATGTGTAAGTACAATGCTAGATGTAATTCAAAAGGCAAAAATAGGATACTAAAGTAAGTAGGTAAGTTTGGCATATATGAGGTTCTGTTTCTTACTTAAAGTTCTGTATATCTGTTTATGAAGTACTATATCTGTATAAAGTTGAGAAGAGCAGATAATCTTACTATGAGTAAGTCGAAGATTTCCAGAAACAGTAGGAACTGTACCAAAACCAGGAGGGGCAGGTCAAGACCAGTGATCTCATAAATAACCAGGTAGAATGAGAGTTCAGTAATTGATGCTGCAAGATAGTGGATTAGCCAAATGTCCTCAGAGAGCGACTAATGGATTAAACCTGCCATATGACCCTGCTAATTCAAGTGAAATGCTAATGATACATAATGAAAGTAACTGTAAACTGAGGCAGAACATCATGTACCCAAGGTGTAATGCCCTTGGATATATAAAAGTTGCAAAAACTCGCTCATAAGTCCTGTTGACATGGCAAGTAAGCCTGGGGTGGGGGCCGGAGCCCCGCCCTGCACCTGCCTGCTGGCCCCGCAGCCACTTGGGAGGAGTCTGTGCTCCAGGTGAAAATCCACCAGCCAGTCCCCCCGAGGCTGTAAGTTCCATGCACCTCGGAAGGAGATAATATTTCTCTTTTGGGTCTGATATTGCAGTTCTGGAAAAGTACAAAAGTCAGTTTTATAGAGATAAAAGCAATAATGATTTTTTAAAGTAGGTTCAAGTATGGGCACAGTAAAAACATGTGTTTTTAAGGTATTTGAAGCATTCAGGAGACGTTATATTAGACTCATATTGAAACAGGATAATTTGACTAAGCACGTAAATATTTAAGGCAATTTATTTGTAAGGTTTTAAGTTTCGATTCAGCAGTTGTCAGTGTTTAAATAGTTTAGAGAAAAAGTTAATAGATTTATAAGTAATAAATTGACTTTAAATCAACTTAGAGGAGTAGTAGTAACTGGTCCATGAAAAAAAATTGAGGTGGGGATGACCTTAGATCCCAGCGACAGGAAGGGAAAAAACCAGGAGGGCCACCAGAGCTTAGCAGAGCGCCAGGCCCACGGTGGGGACCCAGTAAATGGTGTCTAAGGAAGGGCGAGGGGAGGAAGGGAGGCTGAACACAGAGCAAACCAAGTTGTGAGGAGGAGGAAGCATGCATAATTAAACATTATTCTGTGGCCGTTTTGTTAACAGCACTTTTTTTGGGGGTGGGGGGGGTGGGGACAGCTTTCGAAAGAGCGCGGGCGTCTGGGTGCCCACGACCAGAGCACCAGGTAAGTGGGTGTTTCGCCCACAGAGCGAGGCCGGTAGAAACGTGGCAATGAGGGCGTGCTCTGAGGGACGTCGCCGAGGGACGGGCAGGGAGCGCGCGGCCGTTTGCGAACAGCTTCCGTGGACAGACGCGAGTCGCGCAGGAAGCAGGCGTGGTCCCGAAGGGTCCCGAAGCCGGTCGTTCCGTTCCGCTCTCGGTTCCGTGTGCGGCCAGCAAGCAGACCACTTGCTCTGTGGGACCCAGACGGTCCGATCGGCAGGGATGCTGCCGCGGGAGGGACTGTTCTTGCTGCCAAAGGGCAGAACGGAAACCAAATAAACAATAGTGGCTCCACGGGCCCCGCCCTCTAGAGTTTTCCAAGCCCGTCCATGCTTGCTAAGAGAAGCCTTAGAAGAGAAAATAAGGTAAAAGAGGTCGCATAGGTGGGCCTTAGTCCAGTGTGACTGGCGTCCTTTGAGAAGAGGAGATCCGGGCACAGTCGTGCACAGAGGGACGACTGGGCGAAGACACAGGGAGAAGATGTGCAAGCCGAGGAGAGAGGCCTCGGAATGACACCGCACATGCCAGCGCCTTGACCCGGGACGTCCGGCCTCCAGAGCCGGGAGGAGAGGGGTTTCCGTTTAAGCAGCCCAGTCCGTGGCATTCATTTTGCCGGTCCTAGTGAACTGGTCTACAACCCTGCCTGCACAGGGGAGGGACTGCGTCCTGGGACCCGGACCCAGGAGGGTGCACTGGTCTGGGAAAGGCCACTTCCCAAGACTTGCGGCCACAGGTAGGGACATCCCACCAGCCCTCTAACTTAAGGGAGACTCAAACCGTACTCTCCTTCTGCCCTCTTGACCTCCTGCCAGAGTATCCCCTTGGCCGAACCCAAATAAAGATGCCCCAACTGCCCCCTTTGCCATGCCTAGAGGGTCACGGGCCAAGGGAGCCTTTGGGAAGGTCCCCTCCCTAACCTCACGCACAAGGAGCAGTTCAACAAACGCAAAGTTCACCTGTAACAGGACGAACATGCAAAATTCCTACCACGGGCACATTTATCAAGTCCCTGCAGTGATGCTGGATAGGCTGAGCGCAAGCTGGGAGCCTCGAAAGAAGGTGGCCAGCGGAATCGCAGACATTGCCAATTGCTAAAAAAACACAGTCTGACATGAAAACGGTGGCCAGTTAGGTTTGTCACCATGCTGCCTCGAGCCGTTCAAGCAGATGAACCACGGGGCCAGTCGCAAACCCCTCTATAACCTGGCCGTCCGCTTCCGTTCTTGGGAGTCAGGGGTGGTGTCCGGCGAACATGGCTCCGTGCAGAATCTCATGCTGGCTCAGGCCGCAACCTGCCGAGGTGCCCCAGGGGGAGGACGAGTGACGGATGGAGCCGGCGCGGGTGCTCCTGCCTCCTGGCGCTGAGCAGACATGCTCCGCCAGGTGCAGAATGAGCAGGGAGGGCGGAGGCGTCCCCTCTCTCCATGCCGCTAGTGGTATGGTCTAGTAAATTTTTTGAGATTTTCTGAGATTCCAGTATTAATTTCTTTTCAGTTATAAAATATTTTTCCTGAGGCCAAGGCTGAGCCAGTCTCTTTGGACATTGCCTGGTTCTCCTTGGCGTGTACGGGCAGCCTCCCACGAGGAGGTGTTCGCAGGGAGGCGCTCTGCAGAGGCCGAGGCTGCCGGGCTCACGGGGCGGCTACACCCCGTCCACGCCAGGCATGTGGCCCTGAGCCAGGCGCCCGACCCAGCCAAGATCTGGGGCCACTGCTCTCTCTCGCCAGCGAAAAATGAGCCCGTGATCTAATTAAAGGTTTCCGTAGCTTACAGCAGCACTCCTGAAGTTCGCATTCCCGAGCAAGGCTTTCAAGTGTTAAAATTTTGGAGTTACATTAAAATACACCTGGCACACACACACAACACAATGTCTGTGCTGGCATACTTTAAATTATACATTATTCCCATACTTCTCTTGAATCTGATTTTTTAAAAATTAATTCCATTTTTTTTCTAGTTACTTGTTTTGGAATCTTTTTTAAATGGAAGGGAAGATAAAATATATGACTTTCGCTTTCAATTTTGACGTTGTGGCAATCCATGAATCTCTATTAACTAATCGTCATAGTTAAAAGTTTTAAACAATCTTTAAGTATTTTTCTTAGGAGAATCGTATTATAAGAAAACACATCTAGTCTATCTAATCGTTCCATCTCGCCTAGTACCTTTATAAAGAATGATGACCTGTAATTTACAGACAGATATAAACACAAATGCAGGAGATGAGCTGACCTCACCCGATCTTTCTGTCACAGCAAATTCAGGACATGGGCTAACCTAGAAGGAAGAGAAGGAAAAATGTGTCATGTTTTAAAGCTTGTTTGCGTGGAAATGCAATGCACACCGAACAGTTGGGGGGAAGGATTTGTGTGGATCGGCTCACAAACCGGTGGGCGGACAACTTATTTTTACTAAACGAAACGGCTGAGGCAGTGACATTAATTTATTGAGCCGGGCTTGTGTTTACAGCACTCTGAAACAGAGTCGCCAAAGAACAAATGATCCAATTAGCCTTTGCTGCACACAGACAGCTCAGCATTTGGTGGCTTAAAGCAACGGCCATTTATTATTACAGCCTCATGCCTGGGGGACAGCTGAGGGGCTGGGCTCAGGTGGCTTTCTGCTCCAGGCTGGGACACCTGAGCTGGGGCAGCTCTGCGTCATGCGGGGCACTGAGCTAGCCTGGGCACGTCCTTCTCGTGGTGATGGCGGAAGCCCAAAAGGGCAAGAGGAAATGTCAGATGCTCTTTCAAGTCTCTCCTACAATCCCATCGACCGAAGGAAGTTACGTGGCCAAACCCAGAATTAGTGGGCAGGGAAATACACTCTGCTTTTTGGTGAGAGGAGCCAGTGACATGACAGGCTGCGTGTGCCGCAGGGTGGCGTGCAGAATTAGGACCGTTAATGCAATCCACCTCACGAACATCGCACACCCACCGAAAAACACTTGCGAAGTGTGTCCCCAGAATGTACTTTCTAATGTGCTAGTAGGTGTATGAGTTCTAGTGGGGCTCCGCGGTTCGTGAGCGAGTTACACTCCCTCCGTGGTGAAAGTTCACTCTGCTGGCCTGCCTCCTCCCGGTGACGTCCCCCTGCTTCTCGGTGAACCCCCTTTTCCTAATGAAAAAGATCTTTTACCTAACTACTATTGACGCTATAATTGCCATCGGTGAGCTCTGGGACGCCGAGGCACTTATTCCTGGGCCCTTCGATAAATGTCGGGGGCCGGGGGCTGGATTGGCTGGCTGCCCCTGGGATCCCATCCCACTCGCCGTTCCAACGCCAGAGCCAGCCAGGCTGCCAGGCCTCCGATTCTGACCAGCAACTAACTGCAGCTTCCCTTCCAAACATGGAAAACCCGCTGTTAGACTGGCGGTGGCGGCGGGGTTCCGAGCAACGCCTTCAAAGCGAGTCGGCCTGGGTTTCTAACCCTGGCTCCACCCGCACACGCTGGTGCCCTGGGCCAGATTCTAAAGCTTTGTGCCTCAGCGTCCCCATTTATAAAACAAGGCTGATAGTATCTGCCGCATGGGCTTGTTGTGAGGCTTAAACAAATTAACCCATGATAGTCAGGTTTTCTTTTAAAACAGACAAAGCCCTGTTCCCATCAGACTCCGTGGGGCTTGACGTCTCGCAAACCTAATTAGGATTCCCATCTTCTCCCCCTCTGCCTGGAGTTTTGACAGTGTTCGGGTCAGTTAATTGAGGATGGCGTCTGCAAAATTCAAACATTAGAGAGTCCTGCCATCCCGATTTGCTGACCTGTCCTTTGCTCCTTACAACACACAGTGCGACACTTAGGTCAGGGAGAAAGCAGAAAGGGATGTCTGGGCTGGGAATTATTTGCTGCAAACAGAGTAAATCCTGAGTATGCTGTGGGTGAAACCTGCACTCCCCCGTCTCTGGAGGGGGCAGAGCCCCCGGCCACACTGCCCCAGAGGCCAGGCACGGACAAGTCTCAGCTCGTCCCTTCCCCAGTCACCACCGGCCTCTGCTGACGTCTGTCACCGTGGACGTTTCCCATGACACTTGCCTTTTGAGAACGCACATGGCACAGTTCCAACCTTGTACGGATGCCGTAGGGCGCCCCAGGCGCCCGAACCACAGGGGAGACCCAGGTCGGGCTGGCGTCCCGAACGCCCGGGACATCCTTGGTGTGCAGGAACTGTTTGTCGGAAGAAGGAGAAACTGATGCTCGGGGAAGCCGTGCGAGTTCGCCAGGCAACAGGACGCCGAGGACGTGCAAACCCGTGTTTTCCGGGCGACGTTAGAGAAGCCGGAATTTGTTTTTCTTTTCCTGAGAAAGACGGCGTGAACCCAAAACGGGAGCACTGAATTTCAAATGTTTGAGGGGCTACTATTTGAGGAAGAGCTTCTCAAGACACTAGAAGTGTCCGAAGATGAGCCCGTTGGCCCCGGAGGCAGCTATCGCCCCGTGGCTGAAGGTGTCTGAGCGCAAACTGAGTGACGACTACTGGAGAGAAGAGCAGAGTCAAAATGGGGCAGGGAAGGTGGCTCAGATGGTACAAACCGACAGCGCCGAGTGCTGAGAGGCGTGGAGCGACCGGAAGGTTCAGACTCCGCCTGCAGGGGCCGTGACGGTGCAGCCATTCTGGAAAGCCGGGGGGGGGGGGGGCGGTTTTCAGTAAGGCTGAGCTTCCGTCTACCCCACGGTCCAACAAATCCACTCCTGGAAGGACCCTCGACGGAAATGCACGTGCCCGTCGCGCCCAAAGATGCGCGCGAGATGTTCAAAGCCGATTACTCGTGCTAGCCCTAAATCGGAAACTGGGCAACTGCTCGTTGACAGTCGAATGAAGAAACGAACTTCCGTATGTTCACGCAATGGACTACTCTGCAGAAGGGGTAAGGGGCCAGGCAGTATTTTCAGCTTTGTCGCCTTCGGTCACTGCAGTGCAAAAGCAGCCACAGGCACAGAAACAGAGAGGCACGACTGTGTTTAAGAACAAAGAATTTGCAAAAATGGGAGAGAAGGCTGAATTTGGCCGGCGGGCCCTGGAAGGCCAATCCCTGCAAGACGGTGGTGAGAATGAACAACCTCCACTCACGGCCAACGATACGGATGAAGCTCACGACGCTGGGCAAAGGAAGTCAGACCCGAGAGGGCACAGGGCCCGACCCTGGTTATTTACATTAAGTACAGAAATTGGCAGCCCGGGGTCCAGGGCGCTGGAAGTCAGGGCGGAAGTTACATCTTCAAGGGTCAGACTGGAGGTGGGGAGGGGCAGGCTTCTACGACGTCGTTTCTTTTCTGGGCCCCTAGTGACCAGTGTGTTTGGTTTTTGGAAATTCATCAAGGTGCACAGTTATGGCATGTGCACCTTCTGGGTGTATATCAACAGTTTCGCAATGAAGAAGGTTTTCAAGCAAAAAGTTTAAAAATAAACACGGAGCGGGGGCCGCCGTTGGCCTGTGAGTCCCTGTCTCTGATTCTATGACTAGTCCCTGGTAACGAAGTTAGATGACAGCAAAACTGGAGCCGAAACCCAGGTCTCCAGCCCCCGATAAGGAAAAGGAATTGATACTCGGTGAAGCGTTTCCTGTGTGCAAGTCGCACGCAGCATTCGGTTCTCGTAATAGCTCTCGGAGACGGAACGGTCACGCTCGTTTCTGCAAATGAGGAAACGGGGCCCAGAGAGAGGAAAACTCAGCTGGGACCATCCAACCAGAGAGCGGCAGCAAAATGTCACCAGAACCCGGGCCTGGCTCATCCGGACCCCACGGTCTGTTCTTCAGCTGCTTTTGAAGGCAAAACGTGGAGCTGCTTCTATGAGCATCGCATGAGTGTGAAAATGAACGGGGAGCCCCGCACAGAGAGATATCATCCAGTTACCGGTGGCTTCCGCCGCCCGCCGCCAGGGCTGGGGGCGGCTGCGCTGGCTGCTTCCGGGCGAGCTCCGGCCTGGGCACGGCTGGTCCAGAGCCAGCCTCCCGGGGAGTTTTTGTCTGAGGTTTCTCTCTGTGAAGCAGGGGGAGCGGCTGGGACTGGCCGCGGGGCGGAGGCGAGATGCTGGGTGACGGACGCGGAGCCCCGGCTGGGACACGTGGGGTGGCAGGGGTGGCAGGGGCTTGTCACAAGCCGAGCGAGCCCAGAAACCGGGCACCACGCCCGCCTCAGCTGCCGCTGACCCCTCGCACTGGACTCTACTTCTGAAATGATTCTCCCCTTTGCCCCCCGGCGCCCGCCGCCGGAACTGGTCGTTACAAGGAAGAGAAAGCGTCCTCTTCCTCATCCAACTCGGAGAACCATGCAGGGTGAAGGGCTGCCCTTCGGCGTTTGGTGACAATTTCAGTGAATTCTCCGTCGTTAAAAACTAGGAGGTACATGAGGAAACCTTCCGTGCTCAGTGAAAGGAGCCAGCCTGACAAGGCTGCACGCCGCCTGGTCCCAGCGACACGAGGTTCTGGACGAGAACAGGCTGGGGGCGAGGGGAGGACGAGCAGGCGGGCGCCGAGGGTCTGCAGGGCAGTGAAGCTTCCGTATGACGCTGCGTCGGCAGAGACAGGTCATTCTGCATGTGTCAAGGTCGAGACCCGTACAGGGAACGACACGGGTGCAAAACCCTAATATAAACTGTGACCTTCAGCCAGTCGTGCCGCGTGGACACGGGATCCGCTGTGGACGACGCAGGGTGAGGAGGAGGGAAATGCGGGCGGGGGAGGGGAGCAGGCGCGAACCGCACTTTCTGCTCAGTTCTTCTGTCACCTGAAACTGCTCCGAAGAATAAGTCTATTTCTTAAAAAAAAAAAAAAAAAAAAAATCATAAGTTTATGGAAAAATCTGAATTTCTTGCTTCGTTGGAAAAATCTGACCTGGGAACTCGGAGCCCGGCTTCCGAGGTCGGCCAGGCTCGCAGCGGTCACTCCTGGGGACACGGCACAGCGTCTTCCCCGAGCCCCAGAGAGCACCCCCCAACGAGCCAGTGGCGCCCTTTAGGTGGCTCGTCTGGACCTTGAAGTCGCTGGCGTTCGGGGTTCCTGCGGTAAGACCGGCAGTCGACCCGGGTCCCTCGGGGACCTTGGCGCCCCCGAGCCGCGGGGGCGGGGGAGGGGTGTGGTGCGTGGGCTCCCGGCCCCTCGCTGCGGCTCCTCCGTTACCTGCGGGGCCTCCCGGGCTTTTGTGCGGGATTCGCTCCAACAAAGTGGTCTGTGGGTAACATTCGCGTGCAAGTCCCAGGCCTTCTTTTAACAGGTTGGTAAACTGAGGCTCGAAAAGCCGTGATGAGCTAGAGGTGGTCGAGCCGGCGCTCTGCCTCAATCACCCCGCTGAAGTTCCTTCTCTTAGACACCCCGATTTCCATTAGCGTCTCGTCACTGGGGTTCATCATGGCATCCCCCCTGTCCGACGTGACTCAGATTGACCGCTTCCTGCTCGTGGAACGTCCGCTGCCTGTCCGTCCAGGACCGCCACGTTCCATGGGCCGGCTTCGTCCTCCGGATGCGCTGCTCTTCCCGGCCGCTCTCGATCCAGGGATGAGGCCCAGACGTCGAATCAGAAGACAGCGAAAGCCGGCCGTCCCGGCCAACGGGAGGGCTGCGGGACGTATTCGGAAAACGAGACCTCCGCGTGCGGTCTCACCTTGCGAGGTGCCCGCTCTTGGTACAGAGCGTAGTGCAGGCGGGTGGAGCTCCCCGGGCACCTTCCTGCCCCTCAGGGACTCTGCCTGAGGCTGCTTTCGGGGTTCGGGCCCCGTGCGCGGGGTGCACCGGCCACCTGGTGCGCCACCTGCGCCCTGCTCTGGGCGGCTGCGCCTCACGCTGCTCCCGCGACTCCAGCTGCCCTTAGAGCCTCACGGCCGGCCTCTGTCTTCAGGAGAGACGTTCTCGTGAGCTCGCTGCCTCCCCAGAGTGTCTGTCTCCCGGACGTGCCCTGCGGCCTATCGGCCCCTCGCTTTAGCAGTCACAGCATCCCACGAACATGCATAAAGGAATCGTTACGTGCCAGACTCTGCCGGGAGCTGGTCTTTGTCCCTTTGCGAGGAGAAGATAAAACGTAACTGCAGGGCGGTGTGGTAAACACATCGAGAGAGGGGTGGGCATGAGGCCAGGAAAACACGGGAGGGGGCAGCTAGGCTCACCCCCAGAATTAGGGCAACCGCTCAGAGGACCTGAAACCTGAGCCAAGTCCTAAAGAGCAATGGGGTCCTTGACCGGAGGGCGGGCTCTCCCGGCCAGAGGGCAAAGGTGTGAGAGCTCATCACGTGCTGGGGGTAGGGGAGAAGGCTGGTGCCTCAGGGCTGCCCGCCTGCCCGCAGCGGCTGCCCAGAGCCGGTTTCCAGCTGCGAGGGAGTGGCCAGCGCAGCTGCGCTGGGGGAAGCCGAAACCTAATCCTCTTATCAGATCAGCGTGGCCCAGGCCTGCCTCCGCCGGGCTGCCCTGTGCTTCTCGAGTTTGCCAGCAGCTCACCATCCAGGGCCTGTGAACCACACCTGCCTTTGTTCCGTGCCGGAGTGTGCGGGTAGAAGTAGGCCGCGTGGGCACAGCTGTCCGCTGGTCGCCTGTTCCTACGCTACGATTTATGAGGGTGGCGGCTCCGACTTGGGCTGCCTCACATATCAACCCCGTCATCCTCTCCCAGTGTCCGTGCTGGAAAGATCCTAGAGCGAGAGATTTTATCCGGGTCCAAAGCTTTCGGGGACATGCGAACGTCCGGAAATTACATGCGAAGTTGATTAGGAGGGCCGTTCTCCCTGGGGAAAGGCTCCCAAGATTGCATCAGATCCTGAGGCCCCTCACCTTTGGGGTGACCCCAAACAAAACCTCTCTGGAGGCACAAACTCTCTTTCCCACGAGCACAAGTATGGCAAGGAGCAGCATGGTGACCGGCCCTGAAATCGGACAGTGGGTGTAGCTGATCCCATGTCCAACCAGATGAACTACTTCAAAAGATTTAATTTACTAAAATTCAAGATAAAACAAAAATCGCGATCTTTGGCAACACTTGACTAATTTATCTACCATATTCACAGTTTTAAATGGCTTTTACTTGAGTATTCGGGTGTGCTTTTATATTTTATTCCTTTTTTTTACTTACCAGGGTTTCTTTCGATTTCCTAATTTGTTAGTGAAATACTGAGAAATCCTGCAATCTGAGGGAGAGAGGTTTTTGTTTGTTATAAAATAATCACTCTCTCATGAGGCCTCTACTAAGAGATTAAACGCATAGGATCAGTTTACACTTCACTGGGACAGTATTAAGCCATTATCTTGAAAGTTAAGCTGACCCCTTGATCCCAAGAGGTTAAAACATGTTTTTCACTCGTTGCAGGATTATGCAAAATAAAACACGAGTCAGGATTTTTTAAAAGGAAATTTAACAAAAATAATGTCGAACATTACCGAATGCCAACTCCAAGCCCGTCACTGACACCCGCAGTTTATGACCATGTCAGGAGGTAGGACATTGGCTCCAAGCAGGCAAGGAGGCAAGGTTAAGGCCCAGCCACGGGTCCTGGCAGGAAACCGGGCTCTCGGGTGACCTTACGAGCAGGCCGAGGGCCAGGTGCTGAGGTTCTATTGACCCCGGACATTAGAACCGAAGTCTATTACTAGGGAAGGGTGAAGAGCAGGGCCACGAGCCCGTTATTAAAATTGGAAC
Source organism: Rousettus aegyptiacus (assembly GCF_014176215.1). Classification (NCBI taxonomy): domain Eukaryota; kingdom Metazoa; phylum Chordata; class Mammalia; order Chiroptera; family Pteropodidae; genus Rousettus; species Rousettus aegyptiacus. The sequence continues at coordinate 56,785,816 of NW_023416290.1, forward strand.
ATTGTAGGAAGGGAATGGAGAAGGCGCGGCTGAAAAGAAATGAAGATGACCACGCTCCCGTCACCTCCCGCAGGCGGCCTTGCTTGTCTGTCCTTCCCACTGCCGACGGGTTCGTTCTGGATGAACTGCACGCTGACTCTCGGCCAATTTTCATGTGGGTCCTGGACGGGCCCAGAGAGGCGTGCGGTGGCTGCGAGCGTCTGACACAGCTACTCCGCCCTGAACCCCTGCCTCTCGGCTCCTAGTCCAGTAACTGTCTGCACGATCGGCGTGTTTTCAATCCTGCTTACTTTCTATGTCACCAGTTATTTAAGCAGAGGACTCGATTTCCTCAAGGCAGGGACCAGATCTCACTCGTGTGCCAGGAGATGTGCATCGCGTTACTCTTCGGGTCTCCTAGCAATTACTGTCCACACACGGTGTGTCCCACTTCATTCAGACACGGCATACAAGGGCGGGCATCCTCTCCATCCCGCTAACGATGCTCTCATCTCGGTTTCTCACCCGCACGGAGAACTCGATCGTTCTGTGAGCATCGACAAAGAAAACAAACCCGTAGAACTTAAATTTCGTGTACCCAACTCCACCGGCCTCCTTCCCCAGCGTCACTGGGCACGGGCGTTGACACCGGGCGGCTCGGCCGGAATGCAGGTGCTGAGCTCCTCCAAGGCTGCTCGGCCTCGGCAAGCCCAAGTCTAGCGAGTTTCTGTCTCCTTATCTGCGAAATGGGATTAATCATGGCTATCTCGGGAGGAGCTTGTGAGGATTCGCTTTTTATTTGATCTGTAATCCACTTGCACATTTCAAAGATCTGAGTCCTGACTACGTGCTGGAGATGAAGTGCCGAGCAAAACCAGACGCTGCTCCTTCTTCCCAGGGAATTTAGAATCTGAAAGGGGAGGCTATTCGGGCCAAAAGGAATCAAATAAATAGTGTACGCTTTCAAACCTGAGTAACCGCCCGGAAGGAAGGCGCACGGCTCCGGCTGAGTGGGTAAGAACTCGCTCAGGTGTTGGGGAGGGGTACAGAGCAAAGGGGTCCCTCAGGAAGGGACAGCAGAGCTGCTAAGTCAGGAGGGAGAGGTAACTAGGTAGGAGCAGGGGTGGGGGGCTGCACTCCAGGCGGAGGGAATGGCGCGTTCAGGAGCCCCGATGGGGAGGGAGATCGAGGCATGGCTGAGGAGTCCCCGGAAGCCCGGTGGGGCGGGAGAGCAGAGAATGATGGAGGGGGTGCCTGGCCAGGCGTGGGGAGCCTGCACTCACAGGCCCTTCCACAGGGCCTGCGGAGGGGACCGGCAAGGCTGAGGCTGCCGGCAGGCAGTCACCTGAGGTCGGCAGCGCCTCCAGGAGATTCGGGGCGGGCGCGACTCCTGCTGACAGAGTTTATGGTGAGTCTTGGGGGGTGGGGGGTCCAGGCGAAGCTGCTCCCCCTCCCTCCTTTAAGTGTCCCGTCCACCTGGGGTCATGCGGAACCACCGCAGGTCTGTGGCTTGTAAATCTCTCTTGGAAGACTACGGTCACCTTTTCCTCACGTCACGGTGCCAGCAATCCAAAAAAAAAAAAAAAAATCGAGAATCTAGAGATCGGGAGTCCTAGTGGCGTGGTAGATGTGCACGTGTGCACACGCCTGGCCACGCTCTGGAATCAGGGCGCATGGGGGGAAGGGAGGGAGGAGAGAGCCGTAGGTGGCCGTCCTCAGACAAGCGGGGCCCAGATCCGGCGCTGGGAGATCAAGGCCGCCTCTGGTTAGCCGCTCAACCAGCCTGCCAAGGACTAGAGCTCACGGCTGCCCCCCAGGAGGCCGGGGGCCGCCGCGCAGCCTGTGAGTCACCCTTGGCACGGCCGGCCGAGCTCCAGGAAGCCAATTAGTGGAACGATGTCTAGGAGCCTGAGCACCACAAACACCAGATGAAAGGGCGATGGCATTTACGGACCAGATCCGACGTGTCCTTGTCGGCAGCCAAGAATGCTTCTGAGAGGAGGCCGGAAAGCCACCGAACCGGAAATGCAAGCTTTCTCCTTCCCCCGCCCCCCCACGAACTACAGGGCCAGGGGCTCTGCACACAGTAGGCGCTCAGGAAGTGAAAAGTACAGTACGATCTACATGTTGAACCCAGAGCCTCTCCACCTGTACTGATTCCTTTCCATCAGAATTCAAACCCAAGTTCTCGCCCCTCAGAAAACACAACCCCCCATCGACCTCCCCCTCTTCCCATCCCCCACCCCGCCCCTTCACAGAGGAAGCTCCTGAGAGAATGAGCTCTATCCTCACTCTGTATCGCATCTGCCCCTCAGATCACCTCACTCTGGCTTCTGCCCCAATACTTGTCTGAAACGTCTCCGGCCACGGTCACCCACAGCCCGCTTGACCTTGAACTCAACAGACCCTTCTCGGAGTCTGCGTTTACCTGCCTCCTCTGCCACGTTTGGTGCTCACCAACGTTCCCGTCTTCTCTCCGTCCTGGCTGCCCCTCCCATCCTCCCATGCGGGTGTCTCCGGGCTCCTCTCCCCCGTCTTCCCTGCTCCGCACGCTCTTCCTGGGTGGCGGAAACACTGACCGTGGACTGAGTTACCAGCTCCGTGCTGATGCCTCCCAACGCCACGTCCCAGGCCAGACCTCTTCGCTGAGCTTGAGACCTAGAAGCTTCCAGGCCTGCAGCAGCAGTCGGGGCACACGGGGCTCAGCCTCAGTGCCTGCTTCTCTTCCTCGCTCTCCACGCAACGGTGACAACGAGGGAACCCGCTTGTCGACTTCTTCCTACCGGCTGGGGACCTGGGGTGCTCTGTCTCCACCCAGGCTCTGCCAGACTCCGGACCGCCTTTCCGCTCTGGGCAAAGCCGGACGCTGGGTTTTTCCCGCAGTGTGGTAGAAAAGGCAAGAGATCGAGACGCAGTGACCGGGCCAAAGCGTTTCTTGCTTCTGTCCGGGTTTCTGTGGCTGCATGCATAACACAGCACAGCAAACAGCGGCTTGAAGCAACACAAACTTACTATGTCACGCTGCCCGCGGATCAGAAGTCTGGGCACGGGGTACCTGGGTTCTCCAGTCAGAGTCCCACGGGCCGGCGTCAAGGTGTCGGCCGGGCTGTTTCCACGCACGCCGAGGCGCACGCTAAGCCGGAAGGCTAAGCTCACGGGGGGCAGAATTTATTTCCTTGTGACTGTGTGACCGAGGTCCCCATTTTCTTCCTGGCTCTTGGCCAGGGCCACCCTCACCTCCTGGAAAGCTACAGTTCTTTTTCACATTGCTCCCTCCGTAGCCTGCCCACATGTGGCTTCGTCGAAGCCAACAGGAGAAGCTCTGGGACCTCGAATTTCTTCCGTCAGGAAGGGCCCAGGCCCTTGAAAGGGCTCACCGGGTTTGGTCAGGCCCATCCCAGGTAACCTCCTTTTGGACACGGTCAAAGTCAACTGATGTAGGACCTTAACTCTTATCTGTGAAATCCCTTATCCTTTGACCTAATTATCGGAATGAAATCCACCACGTTCACGGCCCCGCCAGCACTCAAGGAATGTGTCCCAGGGGTCGAGAACCCTGGGGACCATCTTGGAATTCTGCCCACATCTCCTTATTTGAACTCCTCGTGATGTGCAAGGCCAAGCCGCATCTGGTGGCGTCTGCACCGCCCTCCGCCGGTGGGCTTCCGCAGGAGTCGTAACAGTCCTGGAGCCTGAGTGGACCCAGCTTGGCCGTGGGGGTGGGTGCAGAGGGGTTCCACCCTGAGGACACAGCTGGGCAAATATTCCAGTAAGGACAGGGGAGGGACAAGTATGACAGAAACACAGAAAATGAAGGCATCACCATTACATTAAGGTCTGAGTAGACCAAAGGAGATATAAAAATGACTTGAAATCACACTTCCTTTTGCTTACTTTGGTTAGTCAGGGTGCCACCCACTCCCCGTTTGTACAGAGGAGGCGGTGAACGTGACTTCTGGGCAAAGGAGATTTTATCAGGGCATAAAAGACCGAGGTTCCCCTCCCTCGCTGCCCTGCAGGTTTGAGACCCCACTGAAGGGAGTTCCTCAAGTGCTGCCAATAATCACATTTATTTAATCACTGAAAAAGTCGGGTGAGAATAGTATGTTACCATTATTATTCCCATTTAGGAATAAGGAAACCAAAGGTGAGCGGGGTTAAGTAAGTTGCTCAGTCGCACAGCTATCGCTCAGAGACAGGAATCCCTGGTGCAGGTCTGGCTGGCTCCGAAGCCCTTGCCGGTCACCGTTCACGAGGCTTTCGCTTCCTCTTCGCCTCAGCACCCCGACTTGTGTTCTTCCTTCTCTGGGACTCTTTCGCCTAATACTTTACAAGGAAGCCCGTTCCACGTTCCCTGGGCCCTGACTGTAGAAAGTCTCTCCTACCATTCTATGAATTTCATCTTAATTCTACCCTTTGCAGCACATTGGGAAAATAACCAACCAATGAAAAAAAAAAATCCTCTGGAGAGCCGTTCAGATGTTTAACGACACCCCTCGTGGCCCGCCTAAGGCCAGATCCTTCCACACCTTCTCACGTCGCCTGGTCTCCAGATCATTCGGAATCCCGTAGGCCCTCCAGTCAATCCTTGGTTTATCACTTCCCCTCATAATGACGTACCCCAAATTGAAGAGCATTCCTGCTAAGTCTCACGAGCGCGGGACACCGCGAGACCATCACCCACGTAATGTGGACAGGACATTCAAGTCACACTAGCTTTTTAAACGGCCACGGTGCCTGGCTGACTCACACTTAGATGGCACTTGGTTCAAACTTCGGGTCTTTTTCAATGATGCCGATATCCGAGCAGACCCTCTTTCAATCCTGTACTTGTGCTGAACTTTCAACAACCTAGTCTTTTTCCTCATTTCAGTCTGCTTTTGGAACGTGTTCAGACCACTTTTCCGTGCGAGTCCACAAGGCAACACATACATCCCTCCAGGTCTGGGTCCTCTGTGCAGCTGATAAGTCAGGCTTCGACCTCTTCATCCAGATATTAACGAAGGTTATAACAGGTTGAAGAATTGAGGGTGGCAAGACAATTTCAGTACCCTGCCAGTTTTAAAAAAATTAACTTCTTAACTGAATTAGCGCCCCACGCCTTGTGAAAAATGAGATACAGGCTATCCGTGATATTCCCTTTACCCATGAACCTAGCAATTCTCATAAAAATGGAAATGAGATTAATGAGAAATAATCTTTCCTTAGAAAAACCATGCTGATTTCGGTCATTACTAATGATCACAAACCATCTGCTAAAAATTATAGCCTAGTGTTTTTTGGGGATTGATGTTATTATAATTTGTTTCTGAAATGTACCTTCTTCTCCTTTCTAAAGATATTTAGAGTGTTTGGAAACCTGTCTGAACATCCTTTCTGAAATATAATTTATGTATGTAATTGGCTTATATGAATATTTTCCCTAGATTTTCTAAAAAAATTAACACTTCTGAAAAAAAAAAAAAACAAATCGGCAAGGTCCAAACACTGTTTCTAACCACTATTATTTATAACTCATGTCTCTCCAAGAGATGGCTAAACATGCTAAGCTCGTGAAACACGTTTTGGAACTTGTAACTGTCAAGAACACATTCCGGTAAGTCATGACCTTCAGGTCAGCAATGATGGGATTTAGGCCATTTGTCTTTCTTGCTCTTATTTTGAGATAATCTTTCCCTCACTTTTTCTGAGGTCCTGGAATTTTGCATTTCTTTCTTTTCTTTTTTTTTTTTTTTAACCATAATGAAGGCATCACCATTATATTAAGGTCTGAGAAGACCAAAGGAGATATAAATTAATCTGAAGTATCTTTGGTCTCTGGTGCTGGTTGAAGGCAACCTAGGTTTTGTTCTTGAAGAAGTCCATAATTAATGAAATGCAGATAACAAGAATCATAGATTATTTCTGATAATAAATGTACGTAGTATGTTTGGAGAATTAGATGTCCATTTCATCCTAATATCAAATATCCATTGTGTCTTAGAAATTTCTGGGGTTTGGGGTTTTTTTTTTTTTAAAGCATTTTTAAATTTAATATCTATTATGGAGACAAGAGCATAAAACGTATATACGTGCGGTTTAACAAATGGCTGTGACGTGAACACCCATGTGATCACCCCCTGGGCCAAGACATGCTTCTGGCAGCGCACAGAAGTCCCTCTGTAATCTTTACCAGTAAAAGCCTCGTTCCTGCCCTCCTCAGGTGACCGCTTTCTTCCTGTAAGAATAATCTCCTTTGTAGTTTTATTCCTCTTGCATACATCCCTAAAGCACATAGTTTTACCTGTTTTCTAAACTGTTTAAAAATGGAACTATATTGTGTTATTCTTAGTGACTTGCTTTTTTTTTTTTTTGCTCAACACTGCAAGATTCAGCACATGGTTGCATATGTCTAAAATATCTTCTTGCTGCATAATAGTGTGCTGTAGGAATGTGCCATAGACATAACCTCATTCCACCCTTACTTTCTCAGTTTCTTCAATTCAGTAACTTTAAAAAAATATACTGAGTGCCGACTACTGTCAGCCATTGTGGCTACAAAGCTGAACATGACGTCTTCAGGAAGCCTTCTCCCACTTCCTTCTGGTGCCTGTCCTCTCTGTCTCTTTCCTCTGACGGACAACTGTTTTCGCAAGGGTGGGGGACGGCCACGTGTTCCCTTCCTGACCTTCCTTCACCCCGTGATCCGCTGCAGAACGCCACCTGCCCCAGCCGCCAAGAGGACTCCTATCGATCATAAACGAAACCGGACTGAACTCGGAGATCACCTCTCCCACCCGAACCTCTGCACTCGGGCTCCACTCCTGATTCCCGCGTCACGTGCTCAGTGTGTTTGCTAGTTCCAGCTGCTCCTTTCCTGCCAAAGCCTGCGCGTTTGGAGGCCAAAGTCTCTCGTCATGGTTTGTAGAGGCTGGAGATCATTCTGGGTTCTCGATGCAAAGTTTCAAGAGTTCTTTCTCCCTCCGCACCTCAGTTAGCTGCCCCAAACCCACTCCCCACTCTCCACGCCCCCCTCCAAAAAAAAAAACCTACAGAACTCACGCACCTTGCTTTCTGTTTTCCCGTGCCAGAGTCTGCGTGGAGAAGCGATTCAGACAGTGAGGCCTCGAGGAGGGCAGGCAGCACAGGACACCCCGTCTCACGGAAACCAACGTTAAGAGGTTTCCTTGGGTTGCAAAATAAAGTGGGAACAGTAGAAAATTCACAAAGAGGGAGGCTTCTGAGGGCTGCGCGAACCTGACCCCCAGAGAGGCGCAATGGTACGATGAAAGGAATGAATGAAGGGGTGACCCAGGCCAGTTTACTGCATTCTGCGAGCCTCCATCCGTGCCACAGCTATGAAACAGAAATAACACTCCTTAACTCAAGAGGGTCTTGGGAGAATACATGAGGCGACAGAGATTGGAAGTGCAAAACCAGCGATCCCAGGGGGTCAGGACCGCCCCTACGACTCCCGAGCCTCGGTCCACCGGTGACGAGCACCCTGACCTTCACGCGCGTCCTCGGCGCACTTACGCGGCTGCAATGACGTCATCTGTAAATACCCATCTCCCTCAGTGCACGAACTCAGAATGTATCTGTTGCACGCCCATCTACGCCCAGCGCCCAGGACAGCATCTGGCACTTGGTGGACTCAATGAATGTTCGTTGAATACATTGCTGAACTATCTAGAGTGCTCGGGACAGGTTTTTCTCTCTGGTCCTCAGGTTCTTCATCTACAAAGTGAGGGAGTTAGGCTAAATTACCCCTGAGGGCCCCCTAGTTTTGTCGTCCTCCATTCCTGGCGTTTTGCATTCCTGCGGGCCGTGATCGCCCCTCATTTCTTCCAAGTCTCCTAGCTGGGATCTCTGCTTCCGCCTGCTCCACGAGCCACGCTGCTGCCGGAACGAACTCTTACATGTCAATCTGACCAGGTCGGTCCTCTGCCGAGACCTTCTGAGCACCAGCCTCTGCCGGCTGGGCTCCTGAACGTAGCCGACGAGGCCCCTCGCGCCCCGGCACCTCGAGTCCTCTCGCTCGGTCACTTCTCTCGCACAGCGCCTCTCGCCCAAATATCCCCGTTGACCTTCGTTTTCTATAAAATGGGCGTATTTACAGGGCTATCGCGAGAAGTCGATCAAATCAGATGGAAAATATAACCAACTCTTAACGATCTATTTAGGTATCTGCTTAATTATCCATTGACATCACAAATGTTGAAATCGGATGGACCCTGAGTGTATCAGTCGGTGTGGGCTGCTATAATAAGATACCACAAACCGGGTGGCTTAAAGAGCAGCGCTGTTTCTCACAGTTCTGGAAGCTGGGGGGTCCAAGATCAAGGTGACGGACAGCCAGGGTCCCGTGAGGGCTTCTTCTTGGCTCGCAGATGGCCATCTTCTTGCTGTACTCTCACACGGCACACACACACACACATTCACACGCACACGAAGCTCTCTGCTCTCTTCCAATAAGGATACCAGTCCCATCGCGAGAGCCCCACCCTCATGACCTCATTTAAGCATAATCGCCCCCTAAAGGCCCCATCTCCAAATGCCATCGCCCTGGGGTGGGGTAGGGTTTCTACATACGAATTTTGGGGGGGCACCATTTAGTCCACAGCAAGGGGCGAAGAGGATAATGGCTTCTAACGGCTGTCCGGCCATTTGCCCAGCATGCTGCGCAAGTGCAGCGCCTGTGGGAGCAGGAATTTCGCGTCTGAAACGAGGTGTCTTGTGATGAAAAAACTATGGACGCTTGCTTCGTTTGGGTGGAAGGGAGGGAAATGGAAAGTCGGAGACTGCTTGAAAATGAGGGGAGAGACGGGCAAAAGTCAGTTCATCTGTGAAGTACAGATTTTCTCTGCTGAATGACCAGGGTCATGACAAAACAGGTTCAGTAACGCGTCCACACGTGGCTGGCTGTCAGCTCTGAGAGCTATAAAAATTCTCATCCTCGTAACCCCACTTCAGGGAATGTACGCTAAGAAAATGATCCAGAAGACCGGGAGAGGCACGCGTGCAAAGATACTTACTACATTATTTACAATAACAGACACTGGGAGAAAGCCGCAGAGGAATGCTTAAGTAGTTACCGAGTAAATGTTTGTTGAGCGAATCAACAAATGCTTGCTGAATAGCAAGTGGCCGGGAAAACGGTAAAGTCCAGGTTATCAGCATGGAAAAATCTTCGAAGTAAACAAAATATAAAATTATAACTCTATAGTGCTATAACTCTGTAAGTACGGTAACAAAAGATGGACTAAACTAGAGATAAATACAGATAAAAATGAGAACAGGCCGTGAGGTCGGTGCAATCACGTGACACCGATATGTTTACAAAAGACACTGCCATTTTACACATAGAAAACCGCCAGTCCCACACAAGGTAATCTGGCCCATTGGTCTGCGGTCACAGCCTCGCGGAGAGGTCTTCGTTTGTAGCCAGCCCGGGGACACACGTGAGCTGACGAAATGCTCGAGGCCAACACAGTGGCAGGAAGTGTCTGCTTTATAACGAAGCACAGCACAGCGAGGGGAGGAGGATTGAGGAGGAGATCTGAACCGTTAAATGACCTCCGTGCTCGCACCGAAGCGCCCATCATCTCCCACGTGCGGGCTGAGGAACCGAGCCCATGCGAATGCAGGAGCCAAAGCGGGACGGTGGCCGAGGGGAACTGCGGATACCCTCGCTGGAAGCAAACGGCAGCGAGAGAGGAAACCGGATAGTTCTGGCAGTACTGGGTTTTGCCGTGGAACATCCGGCAATGTGTTTCCCCGGGTGAAGCCGTACACTGTCAGAGCTCGGTGAGCGACGAAGGTTAAGAGGGATTAGGTGAGTCGTCCCAGGTCGCACAGCTGGTATATATACAGCATCGGAACAGAAACGTGAGCTTCCGAGTCACGCGGACCGAGTTTCAGACGGACCACGTTTCAAACTCTGGAACTACTACTACTTTCTAGCTCCATCTCAGTCGTACGTTCCCTTAAAGGGCTATTACGAGTGTGGATCCTTGGGCAGGTCACTCGGCCTCGCCCAGTCCCAATTTTCTATGCTCTCCGATAGCGTGAGGGCCCCTGGGTGGCCAACTGCGCTCTGATGCCCGGCATCTGCTCCCTTCATCACTCTTTGGAACCGCGTAGCCCCGGAAAACCACCTGCTCCGCCACTCCCGGTCCACGTGCCCTGTGAGGGCCCGGGTCCAAGAGCACGCCGTGGGCTCCGGGATGTGCCGGAGGGTGTGCCGCCCAGGAGCGGTGCTGAGGGTGACATCTGGGCAGGAATGGAGGATGAGGCAGAGAGGTCCTTATCCCCAGTGGCTCTGAAGCTGAGAGGGACGGGCGGGAGCTCCGCCACCTTGGTTGTCACAGGTGCACGGGAGCAGAGCCAGCGCTGAGGGGCGCAGAGCTGGGAGGCAGAAGGCACATCAGGCCGTGGAGACGCCGTTTAAGTCCCAGAAGCAAGTGGTCCCTGAAGCCCGCCCTTCCTTTCGGCCGTCGAGCCTGTACATTCCTCTCACGTTTGTTTTGCTTGAGCTAGTTCGAGTTCTGTTTGACTTGAGATAGTTTGCCTTGGACTTTCTTTCCCTCACAACCCGAAGTCTCCTAACAGAATAACTCTCTCACAGAGGGAGAGTGCGGATCCCGGCCAAGCACAACACCGGGCACCGGGCGCTCGTTCAAGCAACGCTGGCTTCACTCTCTCCCTCACCGACGCTCCAGCTCCTCTCTCTCCTCCTTCTCCCCTGTCTTCACCAAGTTTCCTTCCTCCCTTGTCCCTACGCGTCCTTGCCAGCTGGAAGCTCAGGGACAAGGCACTCTCCCCCCCACCTTGATAAAAGTCAGCCGCCTAAAACCACGCGCAGAGCTCAGAGCAGCACCCCAGGACTCGGCGCGCTGCCGCGTGCCTCAGGCAGCCGCGTGGGCGGTGACCCCTCACGGCTCACAGCGCTTCACCAGGGGCTTTGCACGTCCAGATTCCCACCTAGCTGGAGCTGTGTGCATGACCGGGCGGGGGTTCTGAAGTTCACGTCTACTTCTCAAAGGAGGAACCAGAAGTTCAGACGGGAGAAATCACTTGAGCGTCGTCACGCGGTTAGGGCAGGGACCAGTGCCAAGCGCACTGCCTCCCCATCCCCAGCACTGTGCCGCCTCCTTAGAGGAAAGCGCTGGTGTGCGCGGACCCCCGGGGGGCCCAGCCGGAGCCCCTCCAGGGCCCACGGCCCCTCCCCCCCGACGCTGAGCTGGCTGGCTGCGGGTCCACAGCTGTGCTCCTCGCTGGAAACGCCGATCGGCAGCAGGGCCTGGCACACTCAAGGGCACGCTCCTTCCCAGAGGGCAGCCCGCGGCCAAGGCCTGGCAGCCTGCTTCGATGTGGAGCAGGTGAAAGGCAGCCCCGGCTCGAGTCCCCTGCCCGGCACGAGGGGCTCGGGGGGCCCAGAGGGAGAGGCCAGCTGCTGTGCAGGCAGCTCTTCCCCTTGGGCTGCGTAAGCCAGTCGATCTGGAGGTGCCTGAAGCATCCACGGCAGGACGGGGCGCGTGTGGACGGAGCCTTTGGTTGGCCGAGGCAGCTGCAACCGCATCGCAGGTCGGCTCTGCCCTGCACCCGGCCGGCTGGCATCGCGGACCCTTCGCCGGTGCCGCGGCACCAGTGACAGCGACGTCTGTGGCACGAGAGGAACGTGAGGAAAACGGCTGACTGGGAAGACGGCAGGAACGGCGTCTGCTTCAGAACAGCGGCCGCATCGGGCGGAGGGAAGGCGGCGCGGGATGGGGCCAGGGCAGGGGCCGGCGTCCTGCGGGGCGAGGGGCGCACGCGCCCGGGGCGGCTCCCTCACCGCGTCTCTGTCCTCCCCGGCCGGGATGGCGGCACTGAGGTCCTGGGGCCCGCAGCCCCTGACAGCTGCGGTCGGCCGTGCGGCCTCCGGCTACTGTTCCTGGAAGCCAGACCAGACCTGTGTCCTCAGCCGCCCCGATGACTCAGCTGCTCAGTGACAGCCCAGGTCTGCCTGACTGCAAAACACGTGCTCCGTCCTCAACCCCACGTGGCGACTAGGAGAACTCAGCTCCCGGCACCTAAAACGAACTGAATCGAGGGAATAGCGAGCAGTGGGCGGGAGTCAGAAAGAGACATGGGTTCAACTTTAGGCGCGAGGGTCTTGAACTCCTAGGGCGACGGCCAATGGGGCCACCGGCAGAGACCTGAGGGTGAGGGACGGGCTCTCGTTGGAGCGCCTGGGCCTGGAAACGCAGACTTTGGAATTCCCTCCGCCAAGGGATCACTGGAAGCCCCACCCCGGGATGACGGCCGAGGAGGAGCGCAGGCCGGGGAGGACTGAGCGCGGGCCGCGGGCAGAGAAAGGGCACGGTGCGGACACTCAGAGCGGCCGTTCAAACATACCCGAGGTGCGAGGTGCGTTCGCTTGTTTCGCTCCTGGATGAGAAGCCTATTGCGTACATTTAAACGAAGAGCACTGAGCTCTAAATCCCGTCCTGCTTTTGCTATTAGCCACGAGGTGCGGCACGGGCAAGGTCGGGCCACGTCCCAGGTGCGTCGAGCTGCTGCTGCAGACGCGGCACAGGGTCGCGGCGCCCGCCACATTCCGCTTCTCCCGGGGCGACGCGCCGCGTCAGGGGCGTGTGCGAACCCTCGGGCGCCGCTGGCGGGAAGGCGAGCTGGTGGGGCCATCCGGCCGTGCACCCAACCGCACTCCAGCCACACAGTCTATGATGCGGATTCGCGGAGAAACCTATTCAGCAGCGCTGCTTACGGAAGCCAAGGGCGGGGGACGGACGGCCGTGGGCTGGACACTGGTGTGTGGGGCTCGCGGCGGACGACTGCTGAAATGTCAGGAGTCCGGTGAGCTGGGCTCTGCATTTGGCCGTTACTAGAGATCGAATTATACATGTTAACATATTACATACACATGCACGTATGTATGCGTACACACGTTAGAAGCAAAATACATACCTAAAACTCACCCCTTCCTAATCATTCCCCAGCGTTTTACTCTAATCTGGGCCCTGGAGGTGGCTACGGGGTACGGTACAGCGGGAGCTACCTACATCTCTTCTGCACTGTGCCCAGGGACATCACGGCAGCGGCTTGAAACAGGCCAAGGCGAGAATAACTACACCGTGGAAATCGGCGAACACTGCAGAGCCAAGCGTTTTTCTCTGTTTTGCCCTGTGAACATTTACCAGTTCACTGGAGACTGGCATTAACTCTACACATGAGAAAAAGGAGGCTCAGGCAGGTTATGAAAGAAACTTGCCCCAAATCACACAATTTTCAAGCAAAAGAAACGGGATCATAACGCCCTCCACGCTCTGCCACCACCAACGCACTTATGAGTATTGTTTTGTGTTTTTTTTCAAAACGGACTCCCGGATGCCGGCACCTGGGCACCGCGGGAAGTCAGGGAAAGCGCAGCTTTCAGAAACGGCCATTTCGGCCCGCGCTCCCCGTCTGAGCGCTGTCCGGAGGCGCAGGCGCTGCTGCCCACGGTGCAGGGACACAAACGACCGCCACCCACCACGTGGAGGAATCTCAGCCGCTGTGTAACTGGACGGCACTTCTTCCTGAAGAACGCGGTCTGCACGCCGGAGGTCCTGACCCCGTCTCTGCGTCGGTCACTTACCTTGGTGTGCGTCCACACAGAAGTTCCTGCCTCCATCCTCCTGGGACGGAGACTTAACGTTTAGCCACATTTTCATCTTATTTTCAGATCTCCCCCTCATTCAGTCATTCACTAAGTCTTACAAAGCTTTTATTATGTATAAGACACAGAGGAAACAAGAATGAATAAAAAAAGTATGTCCCTGACCTTCAGAAGCCAACAGCCCAGCCTGAGAAGCAAACCTTCTAATACGCAGCTCTAAGGCCACAGGCACGTGCGGACGTTACGGGGACGTCCTAGTGCGTTCGGGCCGCTTTAACAAAATACCACGGACTGGGGATTCGAGCTCCACAGTCTGCTCAGCAACAACAGGAATGTATTTCTCACAGTCCTGGAGGCTGGAAGTCCAAGATCAAGGTGCCAGTACGGCCGGGTTCTGGCGAAGGCTCTCCTCAGGGCGGCAGACGGCCAACCTGCCGCTGGGTCTTCACCTGCTGGAAGGGGCGGGCGAGCTCTCTGGGCCTCTTCGACTAGGGCACCGATCCCATTCGTCAGGGCTCTGCCCTCGTGGCCTCATCACGTCCCAAAGGCCCTGCCTCCTAATGCCGGGGGTTCAACTTTCAAAAGATGAATTTGGGGAGCGGGGGTGGGGGGGCGGCCATTCAGACCAAAGCATGGAATAACCAGTTTCACAGTTTACGCTGAACTTCATTTGGGACGGCAATGGCTCTCTTTGGCCCAGGAAATGGTACGCCGGGCCCTATAGCAAAGGAACAACTACCTTGAATGAAATTACTCTGGCAGAGATCACACTCTCCGTTAAGCAAGGGCCAAGGACATCAGACACTGGTTCGAGTTCTGACTGTGTTACTTCCTTACTGCGCGACCTTGAGCGAGACGTCATTTCTCCCGTCTGGGACTCGAACTCTTCTTCTCGGGTATTGGTTAGAGTAAGGGCTGGCTAGGCGATCAAAACAAAGAAACACCAGAAGTTGTTCTACCAAAAGGTAGGGCCGAGAAAACGGAAATGTACTCCTCTCTTCGACAGCAGTCCGGCCTAGTCAGCGGACCGAGTCTGCTCCGTGAGGTCCTTCAGGGCTGGAGCCCTTCCGCATGCCGTTATGGCATCCCCGGGGCTGCTGCCTATTTACGTGGTGAAGGCGGGTTGCGTGTGCCCCGGGTCGGACCTCAGGCGGGTGCGCACATGCTTTTTGCCTCCACCAGAGCTGGGATTCAAACCCCTGGAGTACGGCTGCAGAGGCTGTGCCCTTGGCCATGACACCGGTGTATCCACCTGGGAATCACACTGCTCCACTGAGCGCTGAACTGCTCATCCGGAGCTGCTGCCGTAGAATTGCTCCTGACATGCTGTTCCCAAGATAAATGAAGAGACACTTTCCTCAAAACACAACTCAGATGGTCCACCCTCCCTCACACAAAACGATTTACTGGAAGCCACATTCTAACATGTTTGTTATTTTGAAATGTCAGGCTTCTCTCCTTCTTTCAACTACGATTTATGAGCTTTTCCAAATCTTAGAACTGAGTTCCTCTTAGGGCATACTATTAAGATAATTTCAAAGTGTTCTAAACAAGATCATAACTTTTAAAACACTGTTTACACTTATCCAATTTTATCCTAATTAATTTATGTGAAGGGTGTAATAGTGCCTAGCAGAGAGCTCATTATAATTATTTCATTTACTCTAATAACTATAGAAAGCAGATTGGACAGGCACCATTAATCAGATCTGACAGATGAACACACCGGAACATGGAGGGCTCACAGTCCCTCAGCTGTGCCTTAAGATCCCCTCCAACGTGAGGTCTCGTGGTTCATGCTGGTGCTTGATAAGCAACTCTCATAATCCTTCGGGCGTACACAATATTCCTTCCTAGAGAAAGACGTGGCTTGCCGAGTTCAGACTGTGTCTGACCTGACTCTGATGGTCTGGAGGAACTAAGGGAGGTGGAGGCAGACTTTAGGGCACACGCCTTGCGAGGCTCCTGCCTCTGGGGACGTCTTTGCAGCGTCTGCAGCAGGCAAAGAAGACTGTGCTCCTCTGGGGTGGCGGTAGCGGGCGGGGGGCGCTATCTGGTTGGCCATTTTTCAGTATCTTATTATTTTTTTTGATTAAAAAATTATTTTGGTCCAGGTTTTCTGGCCACCGTCTGTGGGAAGATTTGTCCAAATTGTTGCTTCTCCCATTACCAGGAGAAAACCCCTCTATTATTTCCTCTCAGAGCACATAATGTTTACAAGCTGACAGAAGAACTGTCCCCTATACTAATAAAGGTACAACTGCACGTCCAAGTATGCATGTTCAGTGTGACAACAGGAAGAGAGGGACCGACGGCCTAGAAGAAAGGGAATGCTGGATTTTAGATCCATCTTCTTCTGCCCTCTTTATTATCACTACAATAAAAGAGCAAAAGCGAGAACCTGAATAAAGCATCATGGTTAAAAAATATTTCCCTGTCCAAATGGCTACGCCGAGGACCTCTAAGCCAAGCCAGCGTGGTCTTTATTAATGCCACCCCCTTCTTTGCTATGAACAGATCACACCTCCCGATTTCACACGCTAAACACGCTGTTTCCAGCTCTTTTTCGAGTCGCTACCCCCGAGTCTTCAGACGCAAGCTGCTCTGTCCACACATCCCCTGACTTCACGTGCTCAGCAATGTCGTGCGGTACTGTCACAGGCATTTTACGGACACGGCAAGTGAGGCTTACAGGAGCACCGCTCCCAGACCCATTTCCGACCCGGTGTACCTAACGCCCAGGCCGCCACCTCACTCGTCCGCTTGGGGCAAGTCAAAGCCACCCCTCCTCCTCCAGCTCAATGCTCTTGAAGAAAAACGAGATGATGCCACAACACAACCACCACAGTCCCCTCTCACGTTCTGACATCTTCTGGAAGAGCTGAGTTTAGCCGATGGGCTTTTGTGGCGGTCATACGAGAGGTCACAGGAAGAGAAGGGCCGGAAGCTCTCTTTCTGGCGGGGGGAATTCTAAGCCTCTTCTCTCTGCTCCGCTGAGGACCACCCTCAGATCGCCTGGGATAAATAACGCTTTAACCATTCACATGTGTTTCCCTACACCCATTTGTGGAATGTTTTGACATTATTCAGTGGAGGGTGGTATCTGCATGTCCAGATAATCACCGCAGAATACAGACGGGCTGGTGAGTGAGTACTTAATAAATATCATGACTTGGAAGGATCAGCTTTTTTAAGATAAGAGAAGAAACAGATCCGTCTCTGGAGAGTGAGATCCTCTTCATCCTCACAGAAATATCGCACATATTCTCACTCGAGGATGTAGTGGAAAGAGTATCTGAAATCAGGAATTCTGGATTTAGTTAAAATTCCTCTGCTATTAATTAGCTAGGCGACTTTGAATCACAAATCTGCTTGGGTTTTAATATTCTCCTTAGCACATGAGGATGAAATGAGATGTTGCAAACTCTCCTTGTAAACTCTTTAATTACCATTCAAATGTAAATTATCATCTTTTTATAACACCAACCTGGGCGCTGAACAGAACAGCGCCGGGGGAGCCGAGTGCAGCTTTGCTCATCTTCTCCAGAGAGAAGGAATGAAAACGCCTGGGGGAAGGAAGCTAACATTTTAGGGGCAATTCTCTTTGCTTCCTATAATGTATTTACCTCCCTGATAACAAAGTTGCTTACTGCACGGTCACTGGACAGTAAAAAAAGTGGAAAATAGAGATTTGATTCAGATGGACCCGGTCTAACCCCTCTGGGAGCCACATGCTGTGTGTGGGAAGCTGCCAAGCCTCTCAAGAGTGTGTGTTTATCTACATAGGATAGGCAGACCCTTTTAGGGTAATTGTGAACATTTCCTGAGATACCTCATGAAAAAGTGCCTAATAGTGTTTTGGACATGGTAGATGCTCAATAATTGATGCTCACTAATTGCATTCATACAGAGGAAATGCTGCATTTATGAATTTAATTTTGTTAATCATTTGGAGTTCATCGAGGCCCATCAATGGAATGACATGTGGTGAAGAAAAACTCAAGTGAAAACCTCCATGGAACCTTTTGCTTTGTGATAATTATCCGGGAGAAGTAATGTTCCAGTTAGGCTATAAGGAAAAAGCAGCTAAAATACTAAGTGTGATTTTGAAAACTGTGTTTGTTATACAGTAATATATACTAAGTAACACAGCTTCCAATTCATTCCATTCTATGTTTTATTGACTCTATCTTGTAGCTCTTAAATGTAAAATACTTTCTTTCAAGAATATGATTTGCCATCTAAAAGGAAAAAAAAAAAAAGCAAGCAAAACAAAGCACACCAGCCTCCTTCCTTCCAGCTTTTAAATGACCCCATTTAACCCCAGAAGATCCACCCGAAGAGCATCATTTAGCCAAAACATCAGCTTAAACTTTTCTACAGCTTCCTAGCTGAATTGTCATGTGTTAGCCTTTTAAAAATTAATTATTAAAACCATTTCCATTAGTCTTCTGTTTGGTCTTCATGCAACCATTTTTCTTTTGCTGTTTAACAAGCGAAAACCCACCAGCATTAACTATAAATACATAGCACCAGGTATGTGGAGAAGGCATATGACTCACGCTGGACTGTTCCCTAGGGCTAACTTAGCGATGACTGCACTCTGGGAAGTGGAGCCAGGTCCCCGCGTAACCGATAGGCAAATTCCAAACCAGCCGGCCACATGGAAAGACTTTTCTTCTTTGTCAGTTCCTTAGGCTACTCTCCTCCTTGGTTCAAGGTATTGGGACACTTCACTCACTTGGTCTATTGGTGGATTACTTCTGTCTATCCATCCAGTAAACATTTTTATTACCAGATACGTGCTTAACAGTGGAGGAGGACCGTCAAATAAGAAAATGTGTTCCCGTCCTCATGAGAACACAATCGCAGTGTGGGAGAGTCAGACAAATAATTACCCATCATAATTTAGTAACCTCCATGACAAAAGAATAAAATGAACGGTCAGGAAGCCCAGACAAGGGTTATCAGAGATTTCTGGGAAAAGATCAGGTCGAGAACAATTAAATGCCATTTAAATAAAGGGTCAGGAGAATGGGGGAGCATTTCCAGTAGCATTCCCGACAGCATATGCCGAGGCACGGGATGACAAAATAGGACTCTCTGGAGAGCTCAATGTGGTTCGGGACGGCTGGACTGGAGGGTGCTTTGAGGGTAGTGGCCGCAGATGAGAGTAAAGGTGGGCTCGCACATGCCTTACACACCGGGCTTTGGCAGGAGGTTACTTTTTAAAGGCTAAATGCCACTATAAATAATAGCTAAAAGCCTCTGGTCTAGGGGGCGGTCTATTCTGAACGGAGGAGTCGGAGCCTCATCCTCAGGCTGAGGTGTTAGAGAGGGTCTTGTTTTTGCTTCATTCTCCACAGGACGGTGAGTCTCAACAGTGGTGAGTTTAGATCATGAAAACCCTGTGTGAGAAAGGAGATACGCCGGAACTGGCTGGTGGAATGTGGGTTATAATGCTGCGAAACACTGCGGCACAGGTAAACGCGGTGTGCGGTGTACCGAGGAGGCAGGGACGTACTTACTTGGTGGCGCACACACCCTCCTGACCGTGGCGACCAGCAGAGAAGGCACAGGTAGAGGAATTCACCACCCGCACTTTCGTTTGTGTTATTAAAAACATGGAAACCCAACAGGTGTAGCACGCACAGTGCCCTGGTCCACAACGAGGTGCTCCTGGCTCCAGTTACCATTTTTATTACAAAAGTTTGGCTTCGAGGTCATGTTTAGTTCTCTTTACAAATCCCTGCCAACAGCGACCAAAAAAGTATGAATACCTATTTTACAAGCCTTTTAAAGTTAGGGGGAAAGCCTTTAAAATCGCATTTGATCACGTTATGCTAAACTCCCTCTCACAGCCTTAGCAGTAGCGATGATGCCAGTGCTGCTTTAAAATGAAGCTTGTCATCTGCGTCCATCTGTCTTTTCCACAGTATGTCTATACTGACAATTTTATACCCACAACCCAAAAGGCAGGACAAATGTGGTGACCGAGGCTCACGTAACTGCACATCATCGGCGAACCACGTAGCGGGGAGGCAGAATCCGCGTCCACCGAACCCTGTCCTAGTGTTTCCAAACCCTGACCCGGCCACCGTCTCAGCACCCACTTTAAAAAGATTTTTAAAAAATCGGTTGCCATCTCCACGCTGTCTCAGTAACATCCCCATTCACCTACCCACTCCTTGTCCTGGGACCAAATGACTGCTAGAACCAGCATGATGATGAGTGTCTTGGAGACGAGCGTCCTCACCTCCGAGACACGTTGGCCTGATGAGGCAGGGCACCCAGCAAAGCGCACAGTCATCACTTCCCCTCGCCAACCACGCTCATCCTCCTTCGCCCACCAAACCCTAGCTGTCCCGTGGGCCTCCTTCAAGACCCGCCTGCTTCCCGACGTCGCCCCGACTGGTGCGGTCCATACCAGTGTTTTCTTTCACGTTATCTCCTATACTATCATTTCTCTTTACCAGACTATTCAACACAAAGATCCCAGCTTCCCTGTTGCTTTCATGAAGCATGAAACCAGAAATAATGGGCTCAAATGCTAGCTCTGGACCTCTTGGATTTTACGTTAACTTTTCTGAGCCTGTTTCCGTAGAGAAAAGAAGGAATAATACCTTGTCAGGCAAATGTGAGGACAATTAATATATGAAGTACTTAGCTTCCCTCCACCGAACGCATGCAGGTGCTCAATAAATGCTACATTGAAACAAAAGGGCAGAATCTATGTCTTATTCTCTCATCTCTCATATAACCTGATGTGGCTACAAAACAAAACAAAAAAACAACAAAAAAAAAACACTAGCTGAATGACAATTACTTTTATTTATAGCTGACACAAGTCACCTTTGGTCTCAGGAAACCAAAGACAGTGTTACTTTTTCCCGTCACAATTACATTTGGCCCACGTGAGTGTCATCACTGTCGGGGGTGATAGTGATACTTTAATAAGACTCATTTACATAGTATTGTAACACTTAGAGGGCTTTCTTTGGGCATTCTTCATCATCCGAGTCCCCCCGAAACTCCTGGGATACAGGTAGGGAAGCTGTCACTAGATTTTACATGCTAGAAATCGGAGTTATGTGTGGCTGATATCAGTAGGACCACTTTTACTCTAATTTATAGTTAATAAAAACCACTTTCTTATTTGATTACTTAAGATCCTAATGGCACTTACATTTTAATACTTTTAAAATCTTCCAGACATCAGTGGACACTAAAATTAGCATATCTATGGCTACAAAGAGCAAAGATATTTTTAGGAGAAATACAAATTAAGTATATTGCCTTCGCTGCAGACCGACAGTCAAGTTGGCAGCAGCCCCAGCATAAAGGAAGTTAAGCCCTGAGAAAATAATGCTTTCCTATTTAGAAAAGAGCTAGTTGTATGAATTCCTAGAGTTTCTTTTTTTCTTACTAACCTAAATTCTCAATGTTCTTCCATTTATACATTCACAAAGTTGAAAGAGAACTGGGTCTGTCTGTGGAACGTAGGAAGCAGCCCTTTGTGCCTTTGTTTAGAGTCAGCTTTCAAGCTTCCACAGTTCAAAGTAACTAAACCTGCCAGGACTACCACACCTCCTACAGAAGGCCTCTTTGAATAAATAAGAATTCAGCATGACCTTGGGCAATTCACCTACCAAGGCCAGTTTCTTAACTTAGAGCAGGAGGAATTTGAAGGAGCTGAGGTCTTTAATACAATCATTCTGTAATTCTGAGCTAAGCTGATTTAAGGAAATGTTAAAAAATGTTAGTATATTTTCATTTGTTTTAGGAGGCCTGATTTTTTCCGAGTTACTTTTTAAGGATGATAACGTGACCAACAAGTCTTACCATCTATTCTATGTCCACCCCCCCCAAGAGCTCACCACTATCCTGAAGTTCATGGGCATCCTCCCTGTGGGGGTGTCTATGTTTTAAACATGCATTTACTCATAACGGTAGCTTCAGTTACATAAATGGTATCGCAATGTATTATCCTTCTCTTACTTTTTTTCACTTAAAACAGTTTGAGATTTTATATCAATGTTCATCCGCTTTAACTGTTATGATTTCACTGTATGACATCACGTCGGTGATTTATTTGCTACATTTCTGCACGAGTTGGCTAAAGTTTTCTGTAATGGGCCAGACAGCATATCATTCAGGCTTCGCAGGACACATGTGGGTTTCTACTGCATATGTGTTTTAAATGACCATTTAAACATGGCATTTGGGGGGCCCCAAGAATACCCTTTAGTTCAGGAACTCATAGTAATCAGAAAAAACGGTTACGCTAACAGTTACAATTTATTATAGCAAAATTTAACAAAAGTAAAAAGCGCATCGGGAGGAGGCCAGGAGACCAGGTGCAGCTTCCAGTGGCTCTGTGAGCAGCGGCACAGGCAGCATTCAATCCTTCCAGGTGTGATGTGGAGCAACACGTACGGACACTGCCAGCTGGGGAGGCTCCCCGGGACTTCACGTCCAGGGTTTTTACGGGGGGTCAGCCTCGTGGACAGGGGGCACCGCGTGGCGCAAGGCCCCCGCCACAGCTCACTGTTAGCAGGAACCATCCCAAGCCTCGGAGGTTCCTCTCAGGAGCCGGGCAAGGGCCAGACTTAGCTTTGGAAGGTGCAGGATTTGAAGAAGCCAGATCTGCTAAGTCAATCCTTCACCACACACATCGAAACCATTCTTAGTTCACGGGCCATGGACTGACTTTGACTGGAGACTCTAGTGCTAGGGTCATAGAAGTTACGTGTCCCGCCCCCAAAATTTCAAACATTGCTGTAAGAAGCATCCCTGTACATGTCTTATTACATATACACACAATATACTGTGGGAACAGTGACAGGTACTGCGCTTCAGAAATAAAAATACGAAATCAGAAATATGTGAAATGTGTGACACTTTCTAAAAGGAAATTATAATGCTAGTCACTAGAACTTAAAGATTATTTAAAAGTGCAAGACTATAAAATATCAGCCTTTGTTAAAAAGGAAACTGAATTTATGATCTAGTGAAATATAAAATCTGTGTTAGATACTAAGAGATTAAAGCAAAGGTCTCAAGAAATATTAAATTTAAGTATCATATGTATTTTTTCGTAAGCGACGAATTGCTGTTGTGTTTTTCTATTACACAAAAAGAGAAAGGAGCATTTTTGTCAAATTACTTCATTACACATTTATTTTCTCCTAATCTGAACTGTAACCTCTGTGTGAAGAAATGGCAAGGTTATGAAATAAGTCATAGATAACTGTGAAAAGTCAAGACATGACCAATGTAGGAGACTGTAGTTCAAACTATACTTAATGTTAAAGCATTGTAAAATCTTCAAATGTAGCTAAATTTAAAACAAAACATTTAACTCTTTTCTATCTAGAGCTGAGACTTTGTTTCTAGCTTATTCTGTCATTTCAAAAATTACCTGCAAGTGTGTCTGACAGACATGAGTCGATTCTCCCCCACTGACACCAGAACAGAGGCCGAAGAGGACAGACACTTCTGAGCTGTCGTCTGGCTTTGCCGCCAGCGCCTGACCGGCCAGCGCGTTAGGAGGGCGCTCACGGCCACTTTAAATGAGCACGGACACCATGCGGATGAGATTGCGGAGTCCACCCAGCTCCCTCCTGAGCCGCCCCTGCGGAGCGCCCTGTGGCCCCCTCGCAGGCTGCATGCCCCAGGCCCTTGCTCCACGCGGAGGTCTCGGCCTGGCTTCCCTGCACTGTGGCAGGTCACGGCTCTTGCTGTGTAAGTCCCAGGGTCCACTGGTGAGACTCAGCCGAGAATCACACCCCCTGGGCAGGAGCCCGCAGCTCTTGAGCTGACAGAGCCATCCAGACTACATTAAGCCTGGCATCTGGACTAAGGTTTGAAGAAAGGAATGTTTCCTGAGTGCTTCGTATGTGCCTGGGAGTATGCTAAGTGATTGATCTGAATTATCTAATTCAAGCCTTATTACAATTTAGGTGCCAGGAAACCCCATTTTATAGGTGAGTCCAGGCGGTTTAACCTGAATTCACTCTGCTAAAAATTTTGCTCTATTGCCACAAATAAAATAAACCCAAGCACGCAATGAACTAGATCACTGGAGGGAGTTGCAGAGGTAAAGAAACCTATGAGACTGCGATGTTCGCATTTACACACACAGAGTATGAGGTCGGCATGCCTCAGGAATTCGCCAAAGCCACATAATACAGAGATGTATTCTTTATTCCTTCAAGGGCCGGTCTGTTGCATGATCACCTTTCCCTGAACACACTATTCTCTGCCTGCTTTTCCCTTTAACTCCTTCCAATGCTCTACTGACATGAACAGTATCTTAAATTATATGTCAACTGTGATTCGAGAAGTCAGGGAATGAGTGCAG
Organism: Rousettus aegyptiacus; assembly: GCF_014176215.1. Lineage (NCBI taxonomy): Eukaryota > Metazoa > Chordata > Mammalia > Chiroptera > Pteropodidae > Rousettus > Rousettus aegyptiacus. The sequence continues at coordinate 56,809,797 of NW_023416290.1, forward strand.
TACAAGGACACGTGATTTGATAAGGTTAGCCTATATTTAAAACAAGGTATTTACTATAAGCACCAGTATTTTATAAGCAATGATCTAAAAAGACTGAGAAACAAGTAAAACAGGTTTGCCAGCACTTATGAACACTGCCGCTCACACACTCAACATGCTGCATAGAGAAGTAAAGACAGGCGTTCGTTCCAGTCCCAGGGGGTCTTGCATAGCTTCCGGAAAGACCCCGGCTCTGGTCTACCCGGGGCACTATCTCTAACCCCGTATGGCGTGGCTACGTTACGTTTCTAAGCACCCGATCAGTTTTTTACAATGTCAGCACTGGGGAGTCTTCTGTCTGCCTTGTCTTAACTGCCTGAGTTATGTTCGATCCCTTTTTTTTATATACGAGCAAACAGTACCAACTTGTATAAATCTTGTTTGTTCACTTTGAAGCTAAAGTTTTAATGACTTCCTTAGGGTCATAATAAAAATGTTATCATTCTCATTCAACATGCAGTTTTAAAAAATATGCTTCACTTCAGGTTCAAGGTGGACAATTATTAATAATGATCACTCAAGACCAGTGCACAACTGTGATCTCCTGTTCTGGTTTCAGCTGAACGTAAGCCAGAGACTGGGGATGCACTTTTCTTGGTACCATTGCCTTTATTTCTCACTTTAAAGTGAAGATCCGATTAAAAACCGTATCGATCCTAGAACTCTAACAATAGGAAAACGACAAGAGCCAAAAATATCAGCAACCACCTCTAAGCTAGGGACAAAAGTCAACATTTACTCGGAAGCGAAGCACGCGCTGGTCCTGAAAAGGTATACAAACCTGGGCCACGCGTTTGATCACACGCTTTCAAAAAACCAGGGATGCTCCATTCTAGGTCGACCGCGAGTAAGGGGGGACTTCTTCCATGTATGTATTTTTTCAATCTCCACAGGCTGACTCTGACTGACACTCGGATGTGGACCGCCGAAGGTGTCCAGGCACTGCCGCGGCAGCCAGGGGCCGCCGTCACTCTTCCCGCTCTGTGATGACAAGCAAATGAACTTCTCCGAGTCCCAGTTTCCTGAACTGTAAAAGGTGCTGATAACGGTTACCCTAAAGAGCTGCTGCAGAGGTTCGATGAGAACATGCATGAAAGTACCTAGAAGAGAATCGGTACCAGCAACGGGGGTTCCATGCCACTGTGGTGTATGTGGATTTAAACGAGTGACAAAATTCAGAGGAACACCCACAGACTAAGGATTGTTAATGCAAAGATGAAGAACTGACAGAATAGGCTTGATTTTTTTATATAAGTTCTGTGATTTAAAAAATTTGGTCTGAATAGTATCTTAAACAGATCTTATAAGTAACGAAAAGTAAAATCTGAAGTGGTGAGAAAGCACTGTTTCTCAAGATTTTTCTTCTTATGTAAAATACTAGTGCTGTATAATCAATGACATTTATCAGCTTTGATGAAATGTAATTTAAAAGATAAAGGATAATACATTTAGGATAATGTATTTACAATGTTAAGGGTAGAAAGGGCCTTCCTAAAAAAGACAATAAAACCCAGAAACCATGAAAGACTACATAACAGTTTAAGTTTAAAAAAAAAACACACACACACATGTAACAGATTCGAAGGAAATATTTGCAACACATATGACAGAAAAAAAATGTACAAAGTATATAGAGTCACTAGAAAGCAATGAGAACAGCTTAACCAACCAAAAGAAATGTGGGCAGAGGACATGAACTTGCAATCAAAAACAACAATGAAAGAAGAAGCCATAAAGATAGGAAAAGACGTTCACTTTCAGACAAAGGAATACAATAAAAAAAGACGATTTTGCAACCATCAGATCGGCAAAAATGAAAAGACTGAACACGTCCTGGGGCAGGGGAGTGAGGAACCTGCACTCTCTCTCCTATTCATGGAAGCAGCAGCTGGCAGGGACTCTGCCCATTCGCTCAGCAGCATCTCCATGTATTTGAAACAGACATGTTCCCCGACACAGCAATCTCACCTGCATATGCTGTCCTGGAGAAAGTCACACCTGTGCCTCCAAATGTTTTGATTTTGCAGGACCGCCTATAACAGTGAAATAGCAGAGCAACCTAAGGGTCTACCAATAGGGAAATAAATGTTATGGTGTCTGTATGCATGTGTGTGTATATATATATATAATTTTTAAAATGTGACCCGTAAATATGGGAAGTTCTCCAAAACACACACCTATGGGATGATTGCGTGACATTACAAACCCCACCCACACTAGCTGGGCTGTGTGCGTGAAAGCACGAGCATCTGGAAGAATTATCACTGTCACCAGTTCGGGGGGCCAGCAAGGAGCGCTGCGGGAAGTGGCCGTGAAGCGCACGAAGGTGCGCGGCACACCTTGCTCTCTGCACTGCAGCACGAGCACCCAGTCCGACGGCCACCTGAAGACCAAGGATTTGCCGACGCCCAGTCCCCACGCTCACACCTTTACTAGAAAGTAACTCAGTATTCTGGTTAATGCAGAATCTGTTTGTGCGGTGACTACACACAGAAGATAATTTTAAGCAAGTGATTGTTCAATATAAACAAGATACCCAAACAAACGTTTTCAAAGATAACATACAGATTAAGGAAAACTTAATCTATCAAAATAAAGGCACCTGTATATCTTTAAGAAACTTTTATACTTTTTAAGTCAAAGGAACTTTACAAAAATAATTTTTTTTATCCTGGAGAATTTGAACTCTTATAAATTTGCATGGAGGACAAATAAAGGAACTTTTTCAAACTACTTTTAAAAAACAAAGAGCCCAAACCTTGTTTTTAAATATTTTTAGACAGTAGGACAAATAGTGAACACATAGCTTAACAGTCTTTAAAGAATCCCTGACTCCAGCGAGGAGAGGCCAGCCCGTTTAAACCGGCTGCACCTGCATCTGGTCAGCCCCGAGGCAGGGCAGGGGCAGAGCAGGTTCTACTGACCGCTCAGATTCCGATTCGTGGAACAGTTTTCCTTGGTCTTCCAGGAATACTGTGTATTAAATCATAAAAATACCTTTGGGACTGGTTCTTTTCCATAAAAATTAAAGGAAGTTAAGGCTAATAAAAAAGTAATCCTAATTTATATACATATAAAATGCTAACTATGAAACTGCTGCTGGTTTCATAATGTACTGGTGGTAGCTTTGTAAAGAATTAAAAGTAAAAACAACGACAACAACAAAAAGGCTCTCACATTAACAATAAAGAGATGATATAGTGGCTTATTGTAATTTTGTGTAATATTTTGCACTGAATAACGCTTTGACCTTTATCAAAAAGTAAATCACTTTTAAAAAAATTGAAATAAACAGAACCACAATGTAAAGTCTCGTATATCACAAATTCCCCATTTTAACCGACATTTTCAATTACTGAAGTCTATAGGAGACATTTGTTTAGAACCATAAAATTCTACTATTGGGAATTGATGAGATGAGAAAGATATCATGAAACAGGGGGAGGTTAACCAATTTACGCCAAATGCTTAGTAAATAATGATAGAGAGATCAAATCTCCAAATGACAGAAAGTCGTTTAATTTCAGAACACACCTAAATATTATCAAAGAAATACAACTTTATATACTATCCTCTATCAATCAAATAACAAATGGCAATTGAGAGAAATGGTGACATTTCAATATTTATCCAGATTCTGTAACATTTAAAACTGAAAAGCACATGTTCATCAGGAAATAAATTCCTTTTACATTTCTTATAAACATGTAACTTTTAAAGAAATCGAGGTATTTTCCTAGAAGAGTGGGGGACAGCTCAGTATAACTTACAATGTTTCACTATATTAATTAAAATAAGATAAACACTCGATTTTTCACTAAACCACAACTCAATTTTCATATAGAGCTTTTTCTAAATGATAGAGTAAGGCAAAACTGATAAACCCATTATATTATCAGGAAAGTATCTAATATAAATACATGACCATTAAAAGAAAAAAGAACAATGAATTAAAAAACACTAGAATAGAGAATTTAAACCACACGATATACTAAACAGTTTTTATATCCAAGAATATGAAAGAAAATTTCTGTATTTTAGTCACTGATGTTCAAAAGTAAATTAATGGGGACTCCCAAATATGCTTAGTTGGAAAAATGCATTTCATAAAACTACCTTTAGATTATATGATGCTTCCATAATACACTGCAATTTTTCTTGAAGTATTAAAAATTACAAAATGACTTAAGCATTTGGCAAGTTTCAAACGAATATGTGGAGCTCACTAAAATATGTTTTGAATCGAAGAATATAATAGAATAGCATCCACTTAATAACAAAGAAAACAATGAAATAGTTTACTGAACAGATAAATCATAATCGGATAGTACTCACCTTTTCAAGAACAAGTCTCCAAGCCTTCATTTTGCATTGTTATTTAATTGTGAATTTCTCATATAACACACAGACATCTTTCATAGGAGAAGCATCAAATATGAATTCTATTCTGGATTTAGGCATGGATAAGAGATTACAGACACTTTTCAAGCTGCTAGAACAACGCGTACTTCTTAATTGTGGTTTTGTGGTTGCTATTTGTTTTGTTTTTACCGGTACAGAATATGGATGTGTCACTAAAAAATGAAAAGTAAAGCTGATTTCATGGAATTGAAAACCAAAGCCACAGAAAATTAATTTTATATATTTTTAATAAAAGCATGAAGTATGAAAGTATCATTTAAATCAAACAATATATATCTAGAACTAATTATTAGATGTTCTCTTTATTCAGAAATGTATGGCACAACAGAAAAAATAACAAATGAAAATATGCTTTAAAATAGTAACAATAATAATAATAATAATAGCAACTACCATTTATCAATAGCTTAGTATATACCAGGAATTATTCTAACACTCTACTGATATTAAATCATTTATATTAACTCATTTACTCTCATAACAATCCATTAGTAGGTACTGTTGCAATCCCAATTTAGCAAATTGAGGAAACTGAGGCAGAGATGAATAACTTCCCCGAAGTAACACAGCTAATAAGGGGCAGAACGAGGATATGAATTCAAGAAGCTGGGCTTCAACACGCTATCACTAAATCACCGTGGAGTCCATAACTTAAACCATTTCCGTTAAACTAGCAAGTTGGCAACATCTTTATTGCTAAAATAAAAACAAGTTATGTCTACTCGAAACGTAACCACCATTATTTATAGAACATCTAAAATTTGTTACGAACTGTATTAGACATTGCAGCTAGTAACAGCTAGCTTTTATTGAGTATTAATGTGATGGCAGTGACTAATGAACCACTTTACATTCATCATATAGGTCAATCCTTACAACAATCCTGTGAAGTAGGTACTGTACCTATTTGGCAGAAGAGAACAGCATCGAGGTGTGAAACAAGTTCCCGTCCTCCTCCAAATCACTTAGCAAATTCACTGGTAGAGCCCAGCTGGATACAGATATTTGACGTCGAAGCCCAGGCTTGTGGAAGTACACTGTGATGCCTACGAATCGGACCCAAGCACCAAACGAGGGCACTCTTTTGTCCCAATACGCAGTCTTATGTCATGTTAGGGACAGAATAACACAACTGAAAAGATGGAATAGTAATTTAAATGTATAGTAATTACATTAAGGAGTCAAGCCTCTGTATACTCTTCTTGCCAAACCCCGTATCAGTGTTAGTGGTTGCTATTCCAAGGCAGTTGAAGTAAACATCCACCTCCCAGCCAAGCCATGTATTACAGCTGAGTGTAGGATGTTTACATGAACTGAACTTGGTTTAAAACAGGACTTTCGAAACCCTTTACTGTGTTTATATTGGTCCTTTACCCAAGACTCAAATTTATATTAAGGTACATATGAATTATTATTATATTTTAAAGAGATAACTTTACAGAAATCTGTTGAGAAAAGAACAGTTACCATGATTCACATAAAAAGCAAAAATCAACTTGAAAGGTATTTTGAGACTAAGTTGATCCAAGGAAAAGGCAGAAATGACATTCTTTTCATTGCAGTAATTTATGGCGATTCATGCAGACATCCTGGAAATGCTCCAGATCTAAATGTGGCTGATGGTTTTACAGCCTCGCATCTTCCTGCATCCCTCTCTTCAAAGGAAATGAACTTGAACTTACAGGAACCCATGTGACGGCCAGTATGATACATAAATCGCCCATTTTTCCTCATTAAGGAGATCCTTGTTTGGGGTAAGAGACAAAGTTAATGGCACACCTCCCAGCAGCTCAAAGCTTAGCAGTCGCCTTTCTTTTCCTCCTTCCTCTCCGCCTTCCCCCTGCCTCTCCCCATCTCTACCCCACTCCCAATCCAGACCATCTCCCCGCAGCAGGAACACCCTCCAGCAGGAACACCCTCCCAGCTCACCCTTTCCACCTTCTGCTGCCCCACGTGTGCTCAAGTTGCCTCGCGGAAAGGCCCCCTCCTCTCTGCATTCTTCTGAATTAAAACATACCACCGCAAATACCTCTACTAAGCATTACAAGTGGCCCTATCAAGACACTTAGCTCAAGGAGGAAATCCCCAAATTTGGAAGTAAAATTAAATAGAAGAACCACTGCCAGAAAAACTCTAAAATAATCTTTGGAATTTCACAGGCATCACCAGATCGTAGACACCTCCTAAGAACCTACCTGGCCTCTCATCTCTTTTCTGGTTATTTCTCTTTGAAGCATCATTTCTCAAGATGAAATACACACACACACACACACCCTTTTTTTTTTTCTATCCGTATATTGTTTTTCTGTTTTAACTACTCCTACTGCAATAATATTTTATTCTCCCACTTTTCTTTGCGATTATATTCAAACAGGTTTTTGTGTACTAGACAATTAATATGATACCTTCTCTGGCAGAAAAATGGGTCCCAGGTTTCCCACGAACCCTTTTAAAATCAAACTTTTGGATTACTGCCTGTTTTAAATTGGGGATGTCATGTATTTTTCTCCAGTTACTCAGCGGGCATCACACCAGGCGGGAGGAGGATGGGAGGTGAGCATCACCGCGGTTTGGAAAGCAAAGATGCAGAAGGCCGCTTCCGCAGCGCTTGGCACCTCAGGAGGGAAAAATGCACTTCTCCAGCGCCTCCTGCAGGGCCCGAGGTCTGTGTTCTAATGAGTAAGCCCTCCGAGGAATTCTGACACACATTAATATGCAAACATCGGTGGGCTAATTGTTTCACCAAACACGTTGAAAGCCAAAGCAGAGACGGCAATGAACATGCGATTATTAGGGAGTTTGTAAAATGCTACAGATTAAAAACAGAGGCAACGTCGAACCATGTATCTCATGTCCACTCGTACTTAACCAAGCTGGGAAAACTGTGTCAGAGACGACCTGAAAAGCACTATTATTGTAAAGAGTAATTAAGCTGAGACTGATATGCAAACTTGATTTTCTCCCCCCTGAATAATGCACACAAATAAAGGCCCGTTCATTCAGTGAATGAAGGTTTAACCGGAGGAGTGAAAGGGGAACAGAGTCAGAACGGTCCACGTGCAGTGAGCGGGGCATGCTGGGATTCAGAGCTCACTGTCTACTTCCGGTCACCCCACGCCTCTGACTCGGGCGCTGAGACCAATGAGGACCAACCCAATAATGATTTGAACAAAGAATATCTGTGCACAAGCATATCTAGTTAGAAATGAACTTGGAGACACAATTTTTTAGTCGTTTCCTTAAAAAAAGTAACCTCTAGGCAATCTCAAAACGAATACTAAGGAAACAATCATCATGTTTAGCACAGTGTTCAGTAAGTAAAAACAATTTACGTTTAATATTAGATTTTTGAAATCTCCTTAAATAATGAAGAGTTTCTGAGCTTTCTACAACCTGTCAATAAAGATCACAACCTCTTCCCTCAGTACTAAGCTTAAGGATGGGAAAACAAGTTTTTACAGGTTTACTGGCAAATACCAATGACTTAATATTTTAAAGCATTTGTTCTCAATAACTGCTAAATTTGCAAGCCAATGAAAAGTTTGTAGTTCTTCAAAATTAAAACATAACGAAGTCATCTGCAAATGACTAAAAGGCTACACTCAAATGCACTGCAGCAAGGGCATCCAGAATGAAAGCTGACATGGTCCCTAACCCACGGGCAGAACAACACAGAACAAATGTTACATGGCACAGACGGTTGGTTCCATCGATCCTGCATGTCCAGGGAGAACTGGACCAGCTACGTAGGGATGACAGCTTTATGCACAATACCTACTCCATTTTTAGCTTAGATTTGGGCTATCAGTTTGAAAAATACTTCAAATATCGCTTGCAAAATATTAAACTAGGCAGTTCCTATCCAACTCACTGAATTTTAAAGCTACATAACCACTTTTTCATAAGAAACAAACAATGTCACATATAACCAGAGAACTCTTTGCCAGACAACACTTCTTGGGTTCTCAGAAATGGCTCATCCGTTCGCGGCTCTCCGGGATCGATGTGCTAAAGCCCAGGGTCACAGCATGTGCAAGACACCTGCTTTATTCAGAGTTCGGGAGGAAAGGATGTTTGATGCCTGCGGATCTAGCTTGGAAATCACACTTACAGACTGCAGAGCTCCCTGCGCCTGGAGCAAACGGCCACACCCTCCTCCCTCCACTCTTGGCCAAGCAGGTCTTACGAGCCACCTCCCTGACAGAGGAGCCTGCAGAAATCAATGCTGCAGCGCAGGCTCACTTACAGTAGCTACATTATGACCCAAAATGTCATTTACTCATCTGGATAAAAGGTAAAATGAAAAAGCAGGCGGGGCTGCAATAAAAGAACACCATCGCTACAGCCCTTGGCGGGCAAGGTGCTTGGCTTAGGTTCATGCCCTCAGAAAGCCTGGCCTCGGATCAAGGCAGCGAGCACGTGAGGATTAGATGAGCGCGAATTTTATCTTTTTGTTTAATTATGCACTGAACCTAACACAGTATGATGTTTAGCAGTTTAATAATAAATTATAACAATGTCAGTGCTTTATTGGATAGAAAAATGTCAATAAAACAAATGTTTCCCAGTGTCTAAAAGACAGCTAGAAATATAACAAATTTTTAAAACTCAGAAAAAAGCTGTTATAAAATTATACATTATCCATTAGTCCACACTGAATGTCACCTATGAGGAAAGCTGTGTTACTGAGGTCTCTGGAGAAACACCAAAAAACAGACAAAGTACACCTGCTCACGAGGCAGCCATACTCTCACCCAGAGAGAAGGCCAGCAATAACCTGAAAATACTTATGCAAACACACTTCATAAACTGAGGTGACTATAACCCATGGCAAATGTAAGCAGGCACAGTGCTTTGAAGTCGCATCATCTTTTCGAGAGGAGAGCTCTGATAGGAACTGTGACATCATTCAGGGTGAGAATAAGAAGTTGGTGGCGAGGCGGGGGTGGGGCGGGGGGGAGGGGTGGGAGGGCGTCGAGAAGAGGGAGACAAAGTCTACACACACATCTCTTTTCTACAGAGAAAACTAAAACTTCTCGGTTGTACGCTGCTGGGTGGTAGTGGTAAATTTATTCTCCAAAACTTCTAATGGAGGAAATCAGTCTCCGGAACCGAGAGGAAGTTAAAACTCTAGCCTACTAAGAAAAGCAACAGATGATTAAAAGTCCACTCGCAGGGCAAAAGCAGACATAAGAAAAAAAAACACTGACCCAATCCGTGCAAGGCCCCGCAGCGGCATCTGGTCCGGGAGGCGCGGACGGCCTCCGCTCCAGGGTGCCACGGCCGGCGCGCCAGGGCAGCGGAGGGGCACCGGACGGCCTCTGCTCTCCCCCCACACACTCACGGCCTCCCCAGCCCCACTCCTCAGGTACGAGTCCAGCAAAACGACGTCTGTGCGAAGCCGGCAGCAGCAAACATCTGACTGAAAGCTGAGCTCGGTCTTACAGCTTCCAGTCGGGGATGTTTACAACAACAGACTTCTGAGCAATAAGCTGACAGAAGGAAAAGACATGAGCGTCGCCAGTCACCATCTGCATCTGAAGACTGAAAGGTTCCTTGGTACTCAATGACACCTGTGACAGCTTGCAACAAAAATGATAAAGTCGATACTATTGTCAAAAGAATAAGCGATTCGTCAATTGTTAATTTTTCATAAATAACCTAAAAAAGAAGAGGTGCATTATTAATTTATGTTGGCAGATATGCAACATTCAAGTGTTACCCAGTTATCCTACATGAAGATATATTTTTCTATTTAAAAATGCAAAAATGGATTTTTCTCTCTAAATGTAGAGCTTCAAAATAATAAACGACACACTCGAACGATGACCCTAATGATTAGTGACAATGATCTGTCCCCAAAGCCACAATTTATGCCTGTTGCTCTAATATTACTATTAAGAGTGACGTCATTCATTAACGAAAGCATCCTAGTTCTGATTGCTAACTCGGTGGGTTTTCCTGGTCGTGGATCTGTACTGAGTAGGAGTCTAACATTTCCTTCCACTTTCCGCAGGTGATTTAGGTTAGGGATGCACAGTGAGTGGAAATGAACACGGCAAAGTAGATAAGAGCAACAGACTCATGACCTTGGCTTTGTTTATAAAGCGACGCACTGAAACCATTTTGTTTCCCACACCACTTTCTTACAGAAAAACTAGGTGAAATATAGTAAATCTGCATTCCCTGAAAACCAAGATTTGCTTTAATCTAAAACATGTAAAATTACTGTTTCTTAAAAAAAAAAAAACTATTAAAACAATTACAGCCTACAGTTAAGTCATGGCAATTTCCAAGAAATGAACAGACACGCATATATACACAAGCATGCATATGTGTGTACGTACACACACACACACACACACACACACACACACACACACCCCTCCCTACAGGATAACTACTAAAAACACCACTGCACACAGTTTCAGAAGGCTACTAATTTTCTAATAGCAATTTACTTGAGAAATTAAGGAGTATGGATTTTGGTCACTGCTATTTACCCTGTGGTAATATTTAAAGGTCACTTTCTGAAATATTTTTTTGTTTAAATGTTCTAAATAACTTTACCTATTATAGAAATAATGCTGGAAATAACGAGGAAAGTACATGTGGTCTCTATGGATACAAGATGACCTTTGCTGTTCCTGGAGACAAATACTTTTTAAAAAAATCTAGTGCCTACTTACAACAAAGGCTATTCAAGCTGTTCTACAACTGAAATGTCCAGATTTAAATTAGGAAAAATAAATAGTTATTTCATGCCTAGGTGGGCACATGATACTTGACTACTTAGGATGCTGCATGTTAAGTTGCAATGAACCAGTTATTACAACTCTCTCCTTAAAACAATCTCCCTCTGTTCTCAGTATAATTTTATTAAAGGTTGATCAGAGCTACTATATTTAACTCACACGTATAATACATGAATCTTTCCTTCAGGGTCATTAGGACATTCTGTCAAAAGCTGTACATTTGTGTATGATGTATTCCTAAAGGCAGCTGAAAATTAAATGTGTACAAGTTGAATAATTATGTATAAGAAAATTAATTATAAAATACCTTCTATAATTACAAATATCTTCTAGACATAATCTTTGATTATAATATATAAATTTTCTTTAATTTTGTTTTTATTCACGACTACACAGTGAGCAGGTCAAATCGTGTATAGCTGAGACCAAACATTTACAATTTCTAGCATGTTTAACATCTATCTTTATCACAAACATACCACGTATTTGAGTTACCCTTCTTACTACCAGTGTTAGTATATTACTTTTCCACTATTAATTTTTATAATAATAGGCAAAATATATATTACATACATACAATCTGCTGTCCAGACAGAAATAGATTATCACTAAACTGTCGGCTGGACCAGTACTACTGTGCAGAAACTGTCACCTCGATCTGTCAAAGGCAGTTTATGAACATCCATATAATATAAGCAATGCCACATCTTGCCAGATTCTGTCATACCACAGATCTATCAAGCACAATGTTGAAAATAAGTTAGATACCTAAATACATTTCTTTCAACGAGACAATCCATAATGAAGACGTTATTCCCTAAAAGTATTATTATAAGTTTTACTGAGTTTAGAAAATTTTACTAAAATACATGTCAGTAAGAATCATTACTTTGTAATGTTAGAAGATAAACATGTTGAAAAAAAAAATCAAGTAAAATTCTCACTTGGCCTAGATTTTGCATTCTCTAAAAGAAATCTATTAATTTGCTGAAATTTAGTGGTGCCTAGGGAATCTCTCAGAAATGGTATGCCACAATTTTCACCCTGAACTCTGAAACAGACAGGGTGGCTGGAAGGATAGGTTTAAGTAGTAACAAGTCTTAAAGGAGACACGGTGGTGATACAGAAAAAACTTGACATAAACCTGTGGAAAACAGGTATAGATACAAGAAATACCCCTGTTAAAAGAAAAAAAACCCCACATATACCCCGAAAGACATTCTATTCTCATTGTCGACACATTCATTAATACTTACCATCCTCCATATACCTTACATAAAAGAAACAACAGCAACAAAGGAAAATAAAATGATGTTTAAGTCAATAAACTCAATTTATTTGGAAAATTTATAAAGTAGCAAAATGCTTAAGACAGAATGGTGAAAAGAACATGTTTCCTGTTCTTCGAGGCTTATTTATTCATTATTACTAATTGCCATTTGTAACAAAAGCTTCAAAGTGCTTTCATACAATTTCTCATCTTAATCTCATAACTAGTTTTAAGAGCAGAACAGGTGTTAATTCTACTCCATAAACAAGAAGAAAGAGCACATTGGAGAAATGATTTGACCAAGCTCAGCCACTAAAAACTGTGAGCTACTCTCTAGGCAGTACCTACCTGGTAACTCCCTCTGAGGACATAAGCCTGGCAAACTGCAGTCCACGAGGCTGTGACAAGTCAGAGGGAATAAGGATCTACGACTAGCACCACCTCCATCAAGATCATGACCATGACCGCCACCGCCATCCCCCACTCCTCCTCTTCCTATTAAAGGAACCCCAACTACCTTTCTGGATTATGAAAACACCTGAAAACAATCAATGAAATGATGACGATGAAAGCACTGAGAAGTACATTATGGCCATCACCGCCACATCTTGTGTTTGCAAAGAATGTGCACAACCTTCAGACGACTTTTCACAGTGACCACTCAGAAGCAGGCAAAGTGGGCATTATCCTTACTACGCCCGGCCTAAACCCGTCCTGTTATAATAATGAATATCTGCTCTCTAGAACTATCCATTTCAGATACTCTGACTACGTGAGATTCAAACTGAATGTCAAATGAAATTCTGCCAAAGAAAGTTATTATAAACTATCGAAATATACACATACCATAAATGACTCTTCGACTAGAGTTTTTAACCTTTTCCCCATTTCTGTCGCCTCTAAACAGGATTCGGTATTGTTTGTGCTGCATGATTACAGCTCAGACAAACACCCACTTGCATGGTCAGGGCTTAGGCTTGTAAGACACAGAAACAGTTCCCTTTCTCCACAAATCAGAATAAAGCATCATCGTACACTCACACGGTACAATGGCTGGCTCTAAGCCTATGGTTCTCAAAGTGTGGTCCCTACACCAGCAGCATCAGCACCAAGTAGGAAACTTACAAAAGTAATTCTCAGGCTCCCATCCCAGACTTCCTGGACCAGGAATTAGGGGTACGAGACACAGCGACGTGTCCAACAAGTCATCCAGGTGATTCTGAAGCACGTGACATTCATAGAACCCCTGCTCAAAGCTTTTATCATCGTTCCAATAACATGCCCTTCAAATTTCAAAGGAAAAGTGTGACAAAGAAGTTAGGATGGAAGGAAAAACAGTAAGAGAATTAAGATCATCCTCTTTATACTCCGAACAAACCTCACAGACGTGAAACCCTACATGCTGGCGCCTGGGGGGCAGGGGCGCCGACGCTCCCCGACGCTCCGTGACACAGGGAACCGAGAGGGCCAACGGCGGGCGAGGCAAGGCAGCAGCGGCGCGGGGAGGGCACTGAAGTCCGAACCGGTCAATCGGGGCGTCTTCAGGAAATTGTGTACAACGTCTAACAAAAACAGTAAGAACTCCAATGACCAAAATCTGTCATTCTCAGGTCAGTAACGACAAGCGCTTCCGTGCTGCCAGCACGACAGGGCAGCGAGGACGCGTTCAGCCAGCACCGGAAGGCACGTTTCTCTTTGATCTTTTGAAATGACCAGCGTACACAGTGCTGAGTCTCTCGACATGACGAAGTGACCACAATCTTCCACTAGTCTCCTCCTGGGAAGGCAGGACTGGGTAATAAGAACTGGACCTTCGCAGTCAGTCACATGGAACTGGGTCGACCGTTAACCTTGTGACTTTGGGAAAATGACTTTTCTGCAGCTCCTGTCCCATCGCTAAAATGAGAATTTTAAATACCCTGTAGGGGTACTGTGAGGCCCGAGTAAGACCACGTATGCTCATCAAATGCGGAGCTCGGTGGCAGGCAGATGGCCCCGTAATAAATGGAAAGAACACAGAAGAAAAAAATGATTCTTTACCTCCTCTTTATAACTTTGTTCACATAGCTTTTCTCCTTTCCAATTTCATTTTTATAAATCCTGTTTATTCTTCAAGGCTCAGTTCAAATGCCAGATTCTCTATGAAAACTTCACCAATAAAATCAGCCATTTAAAATGTATTACGGATATGCAGCAATAATAGGAATAATTAATACGTATCTGGTGCTTATTATGTTTGAGGTATATATTCACTCATTAAATCCTCATTACAGTCGCATTAGGTAGGTACAAGTATTACCCTCTTTTTATAAAGGAGGAGCGTGAAACAGAAAGCAGTGTGCCCAGGGCCACGCGGTAGCCGGTGGACTGACCTCTGACCCTGCAGCCCTGCTCCAGCGCCTGCTCTCACCTGTACCACATGCGTCTGCTGTCAACTGAGAAGGATGAGTAATTATTGCAGAGACCTTCGGAGAGATGACGGTGTTATATTTAGTTCAGCCGAAGATGGTTTCTATGCAAGCTAAAATCATTCACTACAGATAGCTTATTCTCCTTTCACGGAAAATACTTCTAAAATTCTAGTTCCCTTCCTCATAAGGCCCATGCAATGGATAATTTTCTCATGTGATCCCAAAGATGGAGCCTGCCAGGTCACCTACTACATTAGACTGTCAAAACCAGGTGCTCTCTAATAGTCTGCGCAAATATGTCAACAGAAACTGATCGATCATCTAAGATTCTTGACAATGTATGCCATATTTGTGGGTGGAGGTCTTATATATACACATGACTCACAGATACTTCTTGTAGGAAAGATATTGATACTATTCTTTAAATTAGGGCAGGCTCAGCGGTATGGAATTGAGTCTTACCAAAAAAATACAGATATGAACATTCCTTATGTGGGAGACAAAAAGTTAATGTCGTTTTTATTAACTAAACTTTATAACACAGAATAAAGAGCAAGAATAAAACATACCTGCCCCAGGGATAATGTTGGGGTTATACAGAAAATAATAAGCCCTTGAAAGGGAAAGGCTGAAAAAGAAACGATGGTTCCTCCATAATTGCAGCACTGCTGCCTGGTGTACCTGTTCTCTGAATCCAGTTTTGGTGCCTTATTTTAACATTCAGAACATGTTATAACATCGACAATGAACTTCGTGCTAGTTTCCTTAGGCAGGGCCACACCCCCTAAAATAGATATAGCAGAACACGAACCAAAATAAAGAAACCCAATCAATTCTGCTTCTTTTAAGAATAAAAAAAAAAGATTAATAAAATCTGCATCAACTACTCTTAAATTAGCCTCTAAAAGTGTTTCTATTTAAAATAAGACATGCTACCATCCAAGTGACTTATCACTGGCCAGGGGTACATACTGAGGCCTCAGGGCTCTCAAGTGGCAGGAGCAGACAGAGCTGTCAAGTTAAGTTTGGCTGGCCAGATAGGGACTGATCAGATACAGCCACACATAGGAACTTCAAATTCACTTATGGCAAGTCCAGAGCTATAGCTGGGAGGCAAAAAAGCAGAGGAAAGGCCCATGGCTGAGGCAATGTAATTACTTCACTGAAAAAAGGGGCCAAGCACACTCGGCTCTGCAGGTAATTAGATATGAACTTAGAGCCACTTAACAGACACACCCATCACGTACTCCGGAGATACACTGAGCTTGCCTTTTATCATGGCATTTAATTTATAAGGCAACTGTTTGTTTACCTGTTTCCACACTAAGGGAGGGGCTGCCTGATTCATCCCAATATCTTTAGTTCAGGGATAAGCGTCAAATACCACAGGTGTAAACGAGCAACGGAGAAGAAAGCAGTGAACATAAAGTCAATTGATGTCACTGTCTTTTCCCTGGCTCTGAATTTCGCCTCAAGAACCTCTCGGTCTACACCTGGGAGGATAATAAAAACCAGGCTTATTTTATTTTTATGTTTATATAGTGTGATCATTTAATCTCTTTGGATCTAAGTTGCTTCTTCTAGAAAAGAGAGGGATTAAGACTAAATAATTCTTAGGGTCCATTCGGCTCAATAATTCCAGGATTCTATGATAGCATCACATTCTAGTAATAAAGATTTGTTAACATTTACTGAATACTTCCATGTGGTCAATAATTATGTTCATAGCTGAAACCAAAATCACACTCTCTACGGTGATGCTAGTTAACCACCACATGTATTTATAAAAGGAAAAAAAATCCACAAAACACTCCTTTTGAAAATACATACGAGTGCATAACAAGTCTTCGTAAAATCTAAAAGACACGAAGTGCAACAGCACTTGCTTTAGGTAACCCAGGCTTTGTGCGGTAGAGTACGGCTGCATCTGGGGAAGCAGCAGTTTGTGCTGATGTATCTTGGGCAACTAGAAATCCCAGTGACACTAAGACAGACAGACTGCTGATGTCTCAGGGCTAGGTCTGTGTTTCCAAAGGTCCACGGCGACGCTGCCATCAGACGATCGTGCGACTTCCTTTCTTAACACCCCGCAGTGGCTTTCCTTTGCACTCGGCACGGAATCCCGTCTCTTGCTGGGGCCTAGACGACACGACGCAAGCCGGCCTGCTCCGCCTTCTCCACCGGCGTCTCCGGGCTCCTCTCAATTCCTCTAATTTGCCAAATCTCTCCCATTTTAAAGGCCTTGTACTCTCTTCTCTCTGCCAGACAAGTTTCCACACAGATCTTCACGTGCCTGGTTTCTTCAACCCCTTCTGGGGTCGCTACTCGAAAGTCACCTCCTCGAAGAGGTCCTCCCTGCCTTCCCACTCTGAAGCGGCCCCTCAGCCCGGTATTTCTTTGTCACATCACCCTCTCCGATTTCTTCACAGGTCTCATCATGACCTAACATTACGGAGTTCGTTCTTTTCCTTGCTGACCGTCTGCCTCTCTTGTCAGACCTGCCAGCAGAGCAGATTTACGAGAGCAGGAACCTGGCTTCCCGTTCTCACGTAACTTCATAACGGCTTCGTTCTACAGATAAGGAACCGAGGCTCAAAGAAGTTAAATGATTTGGTTGAAAAAAGAGTGCGGCATAAAGGTGATGCCTAAAATATGAACTTACATCTTTGCTCCCAAACTTTGTTTCCTTTTTGGGTATCAACACCCCTACTCTGCTAATTATCTGGGTTTTAGATTCTAAATCCACCTACGTTTTTAACCTCTAAAATATTTAAGAACTGTTATAATCCTATAATGAAAAATGAAGATGACTCAAATGAGGTAAGATGAGATTCTTAAAATGAAATGCCGTTTTTGTAAGGCGGTTCCAATAAACAAGAAAAGTGAGAGGTTAAGTAATGACATTAGAGAGTTTCTAAAATAATTCATATTTTTAAAGGATATGTCCAAAAAGCCAGAAAAGGTAATGCTAGAATGAAAAGACTGCCATTCATCAGTTTAAGAGTAGTGAAAAGAAGGCTACAGTTAAAAGTAAAAACAAAGTATGAAGTAGCAATAAATAATTAGAAATTGAACTTACATTAGTTAAGATGTTTCTGTGAACGTATGTTGAGATGTGATTGGGTTTTATGATCAGATGACCTTAAGTAAAGATTACCCTCCATAATGTGAGTAGGTCGCATCCAATAGTTAAAGGTTTTCAGAGCCAAACACTGAGGTTTCCTGAGGAAGAAGGAATTCTGAGTCAAGACAGGAACAGCAATTCTGCCTAAGTTTCCTGAAATCCTACCCTGCAGACTTTAGACTCTGGACTGCAACACCAACTTTCTTGTCTGAGGGTCTAGCCTGCTGGCATGTCCTAAGGATTTTGGACTTGCCAGCCCCTACATTCATGTGAGCCAATTTCTTTAATCCCTTCCCTCCCTCCCTCTCTCTCTCTCACACACACACACATGTATGATTCAACTCTTCCACTCCTAGGTACTTATCCAAGAGAAATGGGGGCCCACGTCCATACGAAGGCATGTATGTGGATGTTCACAGCAGCTTTACTAGTAAAACCCCAAAACTAGAAACAACTCAATGTTTATAAAGAGGGTAAAGAATACACAAACCATAGTATAGCGATACAACGGAAAACCACTTAGCAATCAAAAGAAATAAACTACGGATACACACTACAAAATGGATAAATCTCAACATAATCATGCTGGGCGAAAGAAGCTAGACCAAAAATGAGTGCATGCTGTATTACGACATGTCAAATAGTGTAAAGAAAACAAACAGTGGTTGCTGGGGCATAAATGGATTATTACCAAGAGGGACTAGAAAACTTAGGGGTTACAGGTATGTTCCGTATCTTGGCTATGGAGATGCTCTTATGCACATACGCATCTGTCAAAACTTAGCAAATTACTATATAACAATTATATCTTAATACAGTGTTTTTTTTTTTTAAGTAGATATTTGTCAGAAGTCTTAGGGAAAAACTTCAAAAGACTTAAAAATGCTTTCTCAATAGAAAGAATAATCCAGGCCAGCTTCCTTACTTGGGATTGTCAACAGATAACCTAAGAACTGTGTCACTCCCATCCTGAGGCAGCTTTGTTAAAAGAGAAGAATGATCTTTAATCTGGGAAGGATAAATAAGGATGGATGGGAAAGAAACAGAAATTGAAGTCTAAGACAGGAAGAAGACAGGAAAGGAAGGAATTGCTTTAAATTCGTATTTATAAATTATGAAAAATCATATCCTAAGACATTAAATGTATCAGCAAACTTGGTAATTTCCAAGGAATGAGAGAGAAACACCATGAGAATGCATGTAAAATCCATGCGAAAGTCCAGAAGAGTTTTTAAAACCTGATTAACGTGGAACTGGCTTCTGTAACGTTATATTTGCTCCTGGTCCTCAACCCTTTCTATTATCCCGTCCCAGTTTCTTTCTGGGTTCTTGTCCTACCTGCCCCCTAAACATCGTGCTCTCCAGATGCCTGTACTTCTAGCATCACTCTACAACAGGGCTGTAACCTTCCAGGGGCCTCATGATTCCCTCTGATAACCTGGTGAAAGCTGTGGCCCAGAACAATGTATATTTACACATGATTTTACACATAATTATTTCAAAGGTTTCCAGAGCTCCCTTGAACCACGGCCATGTATTCCTTAGCTTCTCAGGATAAGGAAATCCCTCACAGAATCCCACCCCGGGGTTTGTCTCTAAAAACCCCATGCAGAGTGAGGTGCACACACAGCTGTGGCAATAGGAAATTTGAATGCTCACAAATAAAAATCACAGAGAACCTAGGATCTCATAATATTTTTTCAGAATGTGTTGGCAATAGTTCAACTAGACAGACTCTTATGTTATCTAGTGAATGCTGATTAAGAGACTTACAAAGAGCGTTTCTGATGACTATTCTGTAGAAGCCCATTCTCTTATACATTTGTTTTTAAAAAGGACCTAGAAAACACACTTATCAAATTCTGGGTGATTAGAAGTGGTGGCAGTGCATAGCTGGACCACGGACCCAGAATTTAAAACATTAATTCAGCCTGGGGGTAAGGCGAAGGTCAGGAAAGATCCTCAAAGTCAAAAACCTTTTCATACATATACTCTCCCATTCCCCAACTACCAATAACTGGTGGACACTCAGTGCATCCACCAAGACTGCAAGCTCCTTGAGGACGAGGCCTGCCTTACTCATCTTTATACAGCACCTCGGTGTGGTCTGTGTCACACTGTTGGGGCTGTGTTAGGCTATGGTCGCAAATGGCTCCAAAAACATGGTGCCTACCACACAAGCGTTTATTTCTCACTTACATAAAATGTCTACCGTGGATAAGTTTTGGCTAAGCTCCATCATTCTTGGACCAGCCTGGAGGCTCCCTCATTGTGCGACCAGCCCTGGTTAAAGCATTCTAGTTCCAAGAGAGATGGAAAAGAGTCACCCGCAGAATCACAAGATGGAATTTAAAATGTGCTCAAAGGTGGGACATGTCACTTCCTCTAACGTTTTATTGGTCAAGGAAAGCCAAGTGTCCAAACATGATGTCAAGAGAGTAGAAAATATAATCCTCTTACAGAGAGGACTCTGATAGGGAGGCAACGGATACTCTGAACGGTAATAGTTTCCCACAGCGCCTTCCCACTGGAAAGTGCTCAGGAACTGGCAGTAATTATTTACATGCCAGGTCACACATACCAGAGGACAGAGAATGAGATGTGTCTTGCTCACTCGATGGACCAGCCACATGGCGCTGGTCACAGAGCGAAGAAGGACAAGCTAAAGGCTTACGAAGTGAACAGTGTGATAAGACGAACATGGGATTTGGAATCAAAAACCTGCGACAAAGTACTATGTCTGCCAATTCCTGACTTAGTGGAAAGTCATTTTTCTCTTCTGACTCTTGGATGGTTGTTGTAAAGATTAAATTAAAATATATGTGAAAGCACCATGAAAACTGTGCTGTCTTATGTAAATGTTAGTTCTTATCTCTGGAGAGTCAAATGGGATGAAATTTGATAAAGACAAATTCATTTCAACTTCTGTGGAATCATATACATAATACCCTGCACTTACTTTCAAAGCGTCAACTGGCAAACAAAGAATGAGAAAGATTAGACCTAAAGCAGTTCACATGAAAAAGAGACAAGGTTTTAGTTGACCATAAACTCAATATGATCAAAGGGCAATGTGGCTGCCAAAAAATGTAATGCAAATTTCAGGCTGCATTAACAGAAGTACAGTATCCAGATAATAGCTGCATTGTACTTAGCAATCATCTGACCATATCTGAAGTAGTCAGTTCAGTTCTGGCCGCCGTATTTTAGGAGGTATACTGACAAACAGACTTTGTTAGGAGTTTAGCAATGTGGATGGAGAAAAGTCTGTAAACCATATCATGTGCACATGGTTTGAGAATTAGGGCTTTTTCCTCTTAGAATAGCAAAAAGACTTAAGCAGGAGTTAACAGTCATTATCCAATACTTTTAAGAGCTATTGTGTGTAAGAGGAATGGGTTTCACATATGTAGGACCAGTACGTCAAAGCTGGAGGGGAAACAGAGGTAGCTCAGAGAGAAGATATTTCTAACAATCAGAAAGCTTCTTAAACAAGGACGCGTGAATGACAAGGTAACGGCGCTACTGAGGAGCCTGGACTGGGTGTGAGTCGAACAAATCTGACTCCTCTACGCAACCGAACATCTGTGAGAAGTTTAAAAATGCCCAAACAGCATTCCTCTTTTCTGATTAAATAATAATAATAGTAATAACAACAGGGAACAAGAACTGAAGAACTAAAACAACAGTTGTTTGGCCTGAGGAACACGGAGAGGCAGGCTGTTGAAGGGGAATGAAATTTCAAGCTGGATAACGTTAAACGTGGATGTGGTGCCTTGGTTTGTACCAAAGAAACAGGTTTAGTCAACACGGTATTTATTCTAGAAGCTGTTTTTCGTAGTATGACCTAACTCTTAATTTCCAAGGAGGCTCAAAGAATATTTTTCAAGTTCCTATAATGGCACTTATGCAAAAATTTGCTAATATTAAGTTAGTGTTCTAATTACAGGACAACACCAGTGTATCGATCACCTCGTATAAGCATTCGAATTCCCCACCGGCATTTAAAAATGGTCCCTCGCTGATTGCTTTCCTTACTCCATTCAAACCCAGCATTTCCCACCCCCGTGGCCAGCTTCCGAGCCCCGTACATCCGTTCGCTGCACACTTTGGCTTCCCAGTAGGTCCTGAGCAGTGTATAGAGATAAAAGCCTGACTTACTTCATATTCCGGCCCCTCATCTTCAAATCACTCAGCACAGAACTCAAAATTGTTTGTTAAATTCCTTCCTTTAATGAAATATTTTTTAAAAGTCACCCACTAACTTCTCATTATATTTTAATTGTTACACAAGAGAAAATCGAAGTAGGCTATAAAGACACACTGGGTATTGTTATAATAAGACATGAATAACTACTCTTTACAAGATCACTTGAAATACAAATTTCTTCTTCGCTTAAATTTTTCTTTGCATCCTAAATGGACATATTTAACAGGGCTGCGTTGCCCTGACACAAATTACTAACGCCCTACTTATTTCTCTCACTGCAGGTACATATATATAAAAATGAGCTTAAAAAATAGGCTCATTGACTTATTAAATCTGTATGTGCCTTTCTGGAATGAATATAAAATCAGATTTTTAAAACTTTATTCTTCCAAGCCCAAAAAGTAAAGGAAAATGTAAAAAGGAAAAAAGCTAAACACCTCTTCCCTCTAAGAAGCATGTAGGTCTAGGGTTTCTGTGGTACAGGTTAAGGCTTGTTTAACTTGTCACTGGATTTCTATACTTGCTATTTCTCCCTCCTCTCCTGTGGACACTACCAAGAATTGCACACGTCATGGGAATACAATGCTCTGCTGCAGAACCAGGAGAACATAGTTTCGAATCTCCCGTGTCAATCCATCCGACAGAAACAGTCTACATTCCACTGGGGAGATGAGAGAATGAGTCAGTAAGGAGATAAAACAGTTGCCAGTTTAAAGATATAGTAACTAAAAATGCTAATTTTTCTTTTAGATACTGGTGTAATAATGCAATTATTTTTAAATGATGAAAATGATACACAATAAACATCTGTTCAAATAAGAAGCCACTAGAAATTAATTATAACATGTATTATTTTCTGTGTGTTGGCATTCTTTTAAGTGCTCAACATACATTAGTTCATGTATACCCATCACAGCCACATAAAAAGTAGTATTATCAATGTCCTCATTTTACGGATAAGAAAAAGGAAGCACAGGATAGTTAAGTAACTTGCACAAGATCACACAGCTATTGATCAGCAGGACGGGGATGTGAACTCAGGCAATACAGCCCCAGGACCTGTTCCTAAACCCTTATGGGCGGGTACCACCACATTACATTCTTTGACATCTGAAGGTCTTTTTTGAGTCTATTAGCTTTAATCACATATGGAGAAATTTTTTCATGGGTAATCAAGACTGTATAGAATTATTATTAAAATGCTTTCTCACAGCCAATGTTTACGATCAGATGACTGAATCTGATACATCACTTCATTTAAGCCACTAGTACCTAATCTATCTCTTGGCTTTATTATACTTTATGATAAGTGCAACTGGGTGCTTTTTACATACTTAGCATTACACTTGACACTATGTCGCTAAAAATACTTTGCACAGACTAGTTCTGGGATATTCTATTCACATGAGTGTGCGTTAAAGTAATTCTACTACTTCTCAAATTTTAAATGCAATTATTCAACAGACATCTGAATACTTAATGAACATCCGGTAGTATGGATACAGAGATAAATTAGATGGTCTCTATTCTCAAGGGAGGCCATAGTTACACAACAATGAAATAAGTGCTTTTATGGAGCTATGACTAAGGTTCCCAAGAAACAGAGTTTCGCCTAGCATGACAAGAATGATGGCAGTTCCATGTACAAAAGCATGGAGATGGAACGCTTTCCTCTCAGGGAATATCAAGCAATTTAAGTAGCACTAGAATGCAGGGTGTACATGAAAAGCAAGGGAGACAGTGAGAAGGGAGGAAGAATGAAGCTGAGCTCGACAGAGAAGTCTCAGAAGTCATAATAAAAAGCCCAATCAGTACGAAGATTTAAGCGGGATAAAGATGAGATTAAACATGCCAACAACAATGTGGCTATCGGGCTTTTTATTTTAGACAACAGAACCCTGATCTCAAATGAAATCTTTTGCAAACTTCCACACTTGAAACTGATAAAAGTAAAACTAAACTGGCTGAAACTGGAATGAACCTGCTCAACGTCCTCTAGAACCCTTTACAGAATGTTTTGAAAGCGCTGCTTTAGAAAGAAAAATTAATACATTGACACAATTATGTTCCATATACTTTATGCCTCTCCCAACGTGATTCTAACTTCTCAGGTGTAAGGATTCATTCTCGTAGTTTCTCTTCAATTACAGAACTAGGAGAATATATAACAAAGAAGATAGTACTAAGTCTTCAAATTCAATGACAAAAAGTTATGATACAGAAAAAGGAAGATAAAGATTATCAGCTTATTCACTCTTGAGTTACATTATAATTTAAGTGACCACATTTTCTAACTTCTAAAAGTTAGGATTTATGGTTGGACATAAATAGTCATGGAGTATTCAAAACTAGGACAGTGTTGGAAAACACAGGATATATGACTGTAATTGGTATGTAATTTTTTTTAAGACCGGTGTACTTGAATTTTCTTAACAATAACTTTATATCTGAAAATCCTTCCCCGCCCATCACTTGAGCATCTGTTCTCCCACCTTAAAAAATCTGGAGCTCTAAGTGCGACTACTGAAAATGATCATCAGTGAAAAAATGCTTAACTTTTTCACAGCCATCTCATACGTTACTAGCGATAACATGTAAAACTGATTAAAAATAGGCATATGTCTCTCCTGGGAACTTACCTCTCAACTCTTCGGTGAGAACTGCTAATAAAAAGCAAGGCTGCAATCCTAGAAAAAAGGTATATGATGATTAGTTTAATGTTTTGCATCAAAATAATTATATTCACTTTACACAATCTCATCTAATCCCTCTCTCTACCGCCACCTTCTCTTGCTTCTCAAACTATTTCCGGGGAACATAACATCTTAAACATTCTTAAGAATTTTTAAAATGTCAATCCCTTTATAAATAGATTGATCAAAAATAAATTCTCAAAACGATGTTTAACGCATATTAAGAGTCACGGAATAATCTCACCTTTTTCCATTAGATAAGACACAACGGAAAAACCAACCACTTCCCTGGGCCAGCCACTCACACATATCACAAATTCTCCCTCAGTATGTGGCTAAAGGCCAACGACTGACAATTATTAAGAGGAGGAAGAGGGGAGAGAAACATAGGATGTAAATTAAATACATCATTTGACCGACATGTACAATATATTCACTTACAGGCAAGTTTAAGAAACGGTATTTAAACAGATATAACATACATGTCATTATAAGGAAAGTACCATTTCCACATGATATTGTAAACTCAGTCCAACATTTAGTGTTCAAAGAGCCATTTCTGGGCATATTCTATACTCCCTAAATTTGCAAAAACAGCCAACTATTCTGCTATAAATTTGGAAGAGATAAAGATAACTAACTCCACATTATAGGAAAATAAGTTATATGTTCCAACCAAATTACTGCATTTTGGGGAAACAGTTTAATAAATCATTCATTTCTACTTCTTTCATATATAAAAGTCTGAGGCCTATTAAATAATCATTAAGATCAAAATGACTTATTTTTAAAGGAATGCTTTTTATAAATAATAATATACTTGAAAGTAATCTTACAAAGACATACAAAAAATCCTCATATGTAAAATAATCATCAAAACAATACCCAATAATAAACATTTAACTATACACATTTGACTATATATTCAATTAGAAGGTTTCAAAGTAAAATTTCATCTCTCAACATTTAAGGGCAAGTTTTTTGAAAAATACTCCACAGTCAAATACATCTTTTTACGAGGCTGTACAATTACTACGTAAAATAAAGTTAACTTAGAACAAATGCTAATAGAAATATTAAATTATACATTCTGTGTTTAATTGTCCCTACAGTAATATAAAAATATTCATAAATTATCTTAAAATAAATTTATATCTCCTCCTAGTTTGTGAAAATTGTAATAACCTTTTTATTTAGAATGAATTCTGATTAAACCAGATTCAATAATTGAAATTCAAACACTCTCCCAGATGGAACACTGGGAAATACAAAGAGGACGAGTTTATAACTCTGAACTTCCTACTGATGCTATAGATAAGATGACCCAACACTAAAAACGAGCATGACTGGAGTCTGGAAATATGTAGTTGTGAAAGGAAATCCTTTCAGGTAAATGAGGAAAATGCAATTTACAGGAACATCTATGACTAAAATTCTGAATTCTTTGAAACTTTTGCCCAAAGTTCTGCAGATTACAAGGTCTAAACGTTTTTAAATCCTATTCAATGGACTTACATAAACATATTAGTATTAGGCAATATGTTTTGCTTAAGAAGTCTAGCATATATTACTTAAAAACCTAATTTACATAAAGTATGCTACACTACTGATTGCATTTTATAGAAAAAAACTGGGAATAGAAAAATTAAGTGACATTTTTAAAGTGGCGCTGGGTTGAATAATGAAACTGAGAGCATAAATCAGCCGTAAGCTCCAATTAATAATTCTAATCATTCCCTCTATTCTCACAGATCTTCGCACAAATATTTTTAAAATGTAGCAGTCTACTTATATTTTGCATGTACTTCAGAATTTTTTAAATTACATGCCTTCATTAATGATAAATCTAAGTAATGAACTTATTTACCCCACCATGCTCTAACATTAGCAGGCCTTTGCGAGAGCCCCTTGGGGTTTTAAAAAATTAAATATTTCTCTTAATGTTACTTCTTCTATCTTAATTTTTATTCATTTGCTCAAAAGAGGAACTGAGAGCCTGTACTAAAAACTCAGTGGCATCATCATATCTGCTCCCTCTAGTTTTATAATATTAAGTTAAGAGGAGTAAAACTGTGCCCATTATCCCAAAGTTGGGCTCTCAACCCATGGTCAGCATGAAAATAATCCCTTGCTTTCTAATGCATAAAAACAGAACAAAAACTATTAAAACTCTCAAAAGATACTTTGAACACTAACATACCTGCCATGCTTAGCTCTTATCCTTTAAATCCCTTCTCTAAGAATAAGACTTCTTTAACAGTGGGGTGGAAGAGTATCACTCTGAAGAAATCGGGAATGAAGAGTATACAGTAAAATAAATTTGATTAATTATCCCTAATAAAGTTTGTGGCTAGTTCCTCTCTTTCTCCCTTATGCCAACATAAAGTTTGAACTAACCCATAAGCAAGTTCTACTTTTATTAACTCACATTTCCTTTTTTTTTTTTAACATCACCAAAGCAAAATGATTTCGGAAAATTCCCCAAGTCTTTATTCAATATTTCCTGTGATTCCAAATAAACCCGACTGCACTACGAAAAAATAAAAAGAAAGGAAAAAAAGCCTCCTTTAAAGTTTAAAGTGTATGTAGTTGTTCTTTCATAAAAAAAAAAAAAAAAAAAAAAAAAAAAAGGAATTTTTTACAATTGACCCAAACAGAACTGCAGTTTAGGAAAATCAAGCCTTTAATTGTGGATAATAATTTGCACCTAGAGAAAATTTCAAGGTAATGGTTTTCACTACATGTGGACTTCAGACCATATCTATTTATTTTGATTTTGCTGAAGTCTGGGTATAACCACTTGTTGGCCTAGACTGCAGGACCACCGTCCTAGTGAGAGTATCTTTTAATAAGGTGCTTTTGATACCTCAGTAACTAAACTATCTTGGAAGGGGTTCCAGACAAACCTGACCATAAAACTGTGGCATTTTAATTAGGTTTCAGTGTACTCCTTAAATGGTTCAGCACAAATCGGACAAGTTTTCCATTCAGTTATAACACTAATAGGCAGCACATAAGTGGCACGACTTTGAATTTAAGAAGCCCATAAATAATAACCTTGCCCCGTTTTCAGAAAAGTGGTAATTGAAGGAACACCCTGGTTAAATCTTACATCGTATCAAAAATCTGTTCTTAAATTGTTGTAAGTGAACTGATTTTTCATAAATCAAATTACATTGTATAAGTTCCATAAAAAAGGTATTAATTATTTGAAGGCACCTTTTAGTGACTCCTTTTGTAAAATATAAAATTCTCATATAAGATAACCACTATTTGTTTTATAATCTTATACTTGAAAATATCAAATTTCTTACAGTGAGTACAGCAGCTTTCATAGGCCAAATTTGTCCCAGCATTACTGCCTTTCTCCCTATTTCCCAAGTTTTAAAAATGTCACCCAAAAACCAGCTGTTCATCTGTGGTAGACTATACAAGCCATACTAGAAAAATTGAAAAAAAGAACTTAACTGATTATTTTTTAATGTAAAATAGAAATACATGTATTCCCAAAAGGAGGTCAATGAATTATTTTTGGCAATGATTATTGTAAATGCCCAATAAAAACAACTTTAAAAAAATCAAGGCATTTTATGTCAGATCACTTTCCCATGTGTCTTCATGACCTGGAGGAAACCAAAAACTATTTATCTTTACAACACATGACCTCCATAATGCCACCAAGGTCAATGACACCTAGGAGAGGGCTATGCTGAGTAAGTGCTGATTTGCCCAATTCTGGGGTTCCCTTTGAAAGAGAGAAGGAAGAAAATTAAATATGTACTGAATATAGGAAATGTTTTAGGTTGTAACATCCAAGTACCCCATCACAGGACTGTGCATGTTGGCAACAGCCAATAGAAGCAAGACGTAAAAGGGGCCCCACAGCACAGAACCGGGTATAAAAATTGCTGCACAGAAAGTATTAACAAGACCCCAAAATTAATAATCCTCCCTTATATCTTGTACTGAAAACCTTCAGTACCCTAGCTGCATGCGACAAGGACTCAATTTCAAAATGAGGGTTCTCTGTTGATAACTTTTTTTGAAAATGACAAATAATCAAAGATCCATGATCAACAGGAGCACCCACACATCCGAAAGGCTTGGATAAGGGGCAAGTTTGTATACGCCGAACCTACCAGTTACCAAACTCACGAGATAGGGTGTCCTGGCTGTTCTCTTATCACCAAAGACTCCTTCAGACATTTCCTCAGATGTCAAGCCTGCACCTTTCACAAACCAGACATTTTCTTGGATGAGATTTAAATTTTAATACACATTACCCACTAGACTTACACTCAAAAAAAAAAAAATTATCAGTTTGAAACAACTGTATTTGAAATCTCCAAATAACTTTCAAATATGAAAGCCATGTCAGAGCTGGCGGTTGATCATTTAAAAGTGACTCAGTGGAGAGCAGTTTAACGATGGACAATTTACCCTAACGTTTGGTAGCATGCATTATAATAGTGGAAAAATAGAGAGAGAGAGAGAAAAAAAAAAAAACCCAGCAGAAGCACTGGTTATTCCCAATCCACAGAGCACTGGGCTGGTAGCGGTCTTGCAAGTTACTTTCAGGGAAGCTCCTGATTGGTGGGTGGCACAGGGTCAATGTGATTACTTAACCCTGGCAGTGAAAACTAAATTCCACTTTTGATGGGCTCCAAAGCTTTTTACAAAACAGCGACTGCTAAAGCATATCAAGTACTTCAGTGTCCTTCTATTTCTCTCCCACGGAACACGGAGCCTGACACCTGAAACTCATCAGACAAACATTACCTTGTTTCGGGGCTTTAGAGTTCTGTATTTATTATTTTTAAAGTCCACTGGGCACAGATTCAGTTGGGGGTGGTGGTGTGAAAGATTAACTTATTTCCTGCATAAACAGGGAAGGACTTATGACCGACCATTCAAGAAGTTCCCTCTTTCCCAAGTAACTTTTTTTTTAATCATTTAGTCTTAAAATAACCATAAGCAACAAACATCAAACACTGGCATGGCAACGTCCACACATCATGCCCTAGGGCTACCCACAGGCGCATTCGTTCATCTCTGGTCCCCATCCAGACGGGTCTTGGCGGTCCCCCCTCCTTCCGTCCGGTCCTGCCTGCTTCCCCTGAGTTTTGCTGTAAAATCTGCCACTTTCGCTGACCGGGGCAAAAGCAAGGAGCCTTGTCCCAAGGGCAGAGTTTCTCCCAAATGCCCAACAAACATTTCCTGAGATTCCTGCGGGCCCCCGCGCGCACCTTGCCGGGTCCCCGGTCCCGCGCCCCTCCCCGCACTCCACCACCCCCCAGAGAGGGGCCCACCTGCCTCCTGTCGCCGGTCCCACGCCCCGGCCGCCCTGCCAACTCCTGCCCGGCGGCTGCACTGCCCCTGTCCCAAGCCCCCACCACTCCGGGCCCCGACACCGAAGGACAGGGAGGCCGAAAGAGGCCCCGCGACGGGCGGACCCCGCGACGCCCCCCAGAGGCCGGGTCCCGAGCGCCTGTCAGCGCCCAGGAAGGCGTCGGGCGAAGGGCTGAGCTCGCCGGGTGCCCTGTCCCCTCCTGACATCCCCTCCCCGCCAACCTCACTCACCTGGCGGGCTCTCGTCGCGGGGCCGAGCGACGGGGTCGGGGGTCGCGCGAGGAGGCCGCCCGCCGGTCGGCCGCGGCCCCCACCCTCGGGCGCCCGCGCCCGATCGGCGCGCGCCCCGGGCCCGACGCGCGCCCGGAGCGCCGGGGGGAGGGGGCGCGTGAGCGCGCGGGCGCCGGGGGGAGGGGGCGGCGGGAGAGGGGACGCGGAGGGCGGGTGCAGGGGGCGCGGCGAGAGCCGCAGCTCGGCGGCGTCGGCGGAGAGAGATCAGCCTCGGCCGCGTCCGTCATGGCGCGCGGCGGCGGCGGCGGCTCCTCCGGCCTCCCTGTCCCTCGCCTTTAGTTTGACCTTTCCCTCCAGTGTGTCTGAGGGAGAGCGGCGGTGCGCGCGCGTGTGCATGTCTCCGTGTGTGCGCGCGCGCGCGTGGGGAAGGGGCCGGGTTCGCTCCCTGACGCCTGACGTCACTGTCATGGCAACGGCAACCTCGCCCCTCGGCTCCCGTTTCCTGCCCCCGCCCCCCGTGCACGTTCCGGAGCCTCACGTGCTCACTCACACGCACGCACGCACGCACGCACGCACGCACGCTCGGAGCGCGTGCGCGCCGGGCGGGGGGGCGGGGCTGGGAGGTCATTCCGCCCGGCTCGGCGCCTCCCTGACTTCCACCAATCCAGTGACGAGGACCGTGGGCGGGGCGGGCTCGGCCGGCGGAGCGGCGTGAAAAATTTCCCCCGGCGGGACGCGAGCCTTTCATGAGCGACTTGAGCGTGCTAGGTGGTGAAAGGGGTGCGCTGCCTGGGAGTTTAGGGAGGAGGAGAAAGGGGCTGTCGGGTGGTTGAGGGAAGGGTGGCCCGGGCCCCAATTTCAGTGACGTTAACCGGTATCAGACTGGGACCGCGTAGTCAGGCCACCTCGGATGGCGGGATGGCCCCGCCGCTTTGCTGTGTGACCTTGGCCGTGTTACTTGAACACTCTGAACTGAGCCCACAACCTCCTTATTTTATGAATGAGGACACAGAACGCCAAGAGAGACATAAGAGATTAAGTGACTTGTTCAGTGGCAGGTAGTGGCAAGAGACTCAGGCGTCAAGTTCAATACTCTGCCCTCCGTGGCCTTCCCTCAGCGAAAGGGAGAAAAAAGTTCCAGGAAAACCTTCCAGAGCTTCCTTTGCTATCTGTATCTCTTTTCTTAGTCCTCGCCCACCCACCTCCCATCCCTGCAAAAGTTTAGTTAGAACTTCGCATAAAAAGGCGGGACACCCTTGGTGCCCCTTTCGGAGAGCAGATATTTGGTTTCTCCATTAGTACCTAAATAAGGAACGGAATGGTGTTTTTTCTCAGTTCTTTTGAGGTTTCTAGGTTTCTTCTAAAGTTTTGGTTAAAGTTTAAACTCAGCGACAGGGAGCTCCAGAGTCTGCGGTTTCTAGCTAGCTAAGGACAGATTAACTCAGTGGGCCAGCATTTACCCAGCGTCCACTGAGGAGGCCTAGACGTCTTTCCATCCTTGAAGGAGTATGAGACCCCCAACGCTGTGCAGGCGCCTTATTATAGACTCGCTGGTGACCTTGTCATTCCTTGAACTTGTGCTTAGAGCCCTTTCCTCTAACTCGGCTCTTTATCACTCACTGCCTCCTTGTATTTCTTGAATGCTGGAGTACCATTCAACTAGACTTGCCGTTACCTTTTTAAAAAGCACTGTTCTGCCTTCCTTTTTGTCTTGGAGCCCCAAACCTAAGGTAAAGGACATCACCCAGTTCCTCAAACATGCCCTTATATTTCTCACTTCCAAGGAATTTATTCACTTGATCCTCCTAAGTTCCAGCTATGTAGTCTTTTCCAAAAAAGTCTTGCTGGATCACTTGGAGTGAAATAGTTTCATGAGCACTTTGTATGTACCTTGCTTTGAATGCTATTCCTAGTAAACGGTGTTCTGTGTTTTATGCACATGTCACCCACAGAAAGCAGCTCCGAACATCTTTTATAGGTTGGCCATTCTTATTCCTTGCCCCCATAGCATCTTATGGTCTAATATATCACTTATTACCCATTCCTTTAAGGCTCGATTTATTTTCCTTCTCCATCATATTAAAACCCTTTAACGGCAGGAATCGTGTCTAGTTCCACTCTGCATTTCCAGCACCTTCACTATAGCAACACTACTGAACGACTAGCTATTGAGCACCTGAATGGACTCCCTATTTCATAAAGTTAAGGGCAAGCTTTATCTTGTTTATATCTCAGGACCAAAGATTTTTTTCTGGGAAGTTATGAGTTCTCCATAAATCTTGGACTACAATAAAACGCACCAGGAATTACGTGGTCACACTCATGCAATGAAAACCAGTGTCGGCGGTAGCACAAGATGCTGAGTCGAGCAAGAAGCATGAGATCCAGGGAAGAAGAGGTAGTAATTTCTTCCTAAGTGCTGCTAGGGACCTAGAGTGAGAGATTTTCAGATGTTAAGAATGAGAGAATAGGCAGATTACTCCAAGGTGTACTAGTGAAGTTAGATCCCAGAAAAGGGGAAAAAGTTATGCAAAGAGGAGTCTTGAAAAAGAGATCAAGCCGCATTTGCTTCCTCTAACTGGTAGCACTTGTTCTTTTGTCTAATTAGGCACAATAATCTAAAGCCAGTGGTATTCTCCTATTTTGTATAGTTCTTTCGATAGGCTGCTTAACTCACTAGGCACGTGTATAAATCCTTACTAAACTAGCCCTCTCATTTTCGACCACGTTAATGGCATTGCCAAACACCTAGTAAGTAGCACGAGTCATTCTCAGCTTATCCATGTCTCCCTTCTGTCCGTCTTTGAGTCTTACGAAGTCTTCCTCTTAAATGGCAGTGGTAGCCATCTCTTCTTGGGCCAGTCCAGCCCCCCAGACTCCAGAGGGACTTTTCTGAAGGGGAGGAAATTGAGCGTGTCCCCAGGCAGCTTAAAAGTCTCCCAGGGCTTCGCCTCACCTCTTTAGAAAATAAACCAAACTTCTTGAATGGCTTTTGATCCTTCATCCTCAGCTAATTTCTTCAGCCATGTCCCCCACTATGTTTGCAAGAACTGTTGAGTTCCACAGACGTCGGAAACTTGCAGAAACTTCATACATATCATGTTCTCTGTACACATAGGTTCACCTACCTAGAATTCTCTGCTCAGGCCCTTCTCTCACGGGTTAATCTCACCTGGCTTTCTAGGACTCTGAGACCATTCATGCTATATACCTCTGGTATAGCTCTTGTTCTGTGTTATAAATATATTGGATGTTTTTACATGTCTTCACTGGAATGCGAGCTACTTGAGGGCAGGGGCCTTGGCTTATATTTCTTCATGTTTGTAACTCTTTAACACCTACTAGCGTGCCTGCCACAAAATGGACACTCAATAATCGTTTATTGAATGAATGACTGTATGTAAGCAGTGTGAAGTAAACAAGCTATTACATTTCTTTGATTCTCACAGAGCCATACCCAGTATTATGTCGGTAATAAGTAGGTATTGAAAATAACAACAAGTAAATGAGAGCATAGTAATGAGGTGCGAAAAACCTACCACATATCAAGAACTTAATGCTTTTCACTCATCGGCTTAGTTAACCCCCCATCAACGCTGTCCTGCAGGCATTGGTGCAGATAAGGAAACCAAAGCTGCAGAAGGGGAGCTGACTGGGCCAAGGTCACACTTTCAGTTGTCGGCCAAGTCAGGATTTGATTAAAGTTCACCTAATATGGAAATAGACTCTTATGGAAAGTGTTCTGCTGATGTGATAGTGACTTTTACATTTCCTCTTGTCCTTGCCTGTTTTGTCATGACCATAGGCTTCTACTTTTTATCAGAGAAATATCAGTGCTCCCTTCGCTTCAACAGGAAGAAATACGATTGCATCACATGCAATGAATATGCACCAGTCGAGCTAAATGGAGGGGTTGTGTTTTTCTCCCCCCACCCCAGAATTATTTTTCCGTAAGTGAAATGAAGATTACTTGGTTCAAGAACACAAAGGTTGGACATATAAGGATAGGATGTTTAAAACCGCCTCTGGGATATGAAGGGTCTAGCCGATGCCTTTTTGGAGGCTAGAAAATGAAATCGTTTTTGAGTTAGTTTCATTGGCAGTTCATGAAGAGCTAAGAAGAATCTTGGTATTTAAAAGGCAGTCCTTAAAAAGTAGGGTCAAAAGCCACGTGTGTCTGTATAAGCCTCTCTTTAGGAAGAGCGGAAGGACATTTGTCCTCATCTTGAGGGACTCTCCAGAGTTACTGAGAAGCCTCTGGAGTTTGGGGGCTCCAGCAGAGTTATAAGCACACCCTCCTCCATCTGGGAAGGTCAATGTCTTCGGACATGAACTTGCAGAGGGAGGTGGTAGATGAAGAAGTGGGGAAGTGAGAGCCCACACCTACCCAGTTAGCCAGACCAGCTCGGTGAGGCCTGGTGGTGAGCAAGGTGTATCAGCTGCTCTACCCTCTTGGCCTCTTAAGAATGTTGTATTGAAATCAGCAACTGTGTGCATGCTGCACACCGCACAACCCTAGGGGGAGCTATTTACATGAGCATCTCTATGAATGACATCCGCGAGGGCTGTACGGTACCTGCATCAACAAATGTAGTAGCCCGGAGTGACGTGTACTAGGCACATCTCTCTCTACTTTGGCTATTTAAATGATCCTGATTATACCTTTGGTAATACAAATCAATATTTATTGAATGTCTACCAATTATCATCTCAAAAACTTAAGTGAATTTTATTGCAAAGATCTAAAGATTTATGCATTTTTAAAGTGATTATTAGACTAATTCATATAATTATTCTAATTAACAATAATAGTTGAGCATCTAAGTTCTAGGCATGATTCAAAAGGCTAGATTCAACAAATATATTAAACACTATGAATCCCAGAAAACCAATTCCTTCAAAAATAAAAGCTTATGCTTTTTTCAGTTTATTTATGCCATTTTATATATGCAGGTGTTCTCCAAATCCTCTTTGTTTGATAGGCACTTATCCACTAACACCTGGAGATGACACTTCCTCATCCATTTCAAACAATCCAATATACCAGGATGCCCCAGAGAATACAAAGCTTTTTATGTACCCCCACCCACAACACCCACTCTCTTTTCCCTCCTACCTCTATCAGGAGAGATGCCAGAAAGTTAAGTTGGCTGTCTCCCGGGTGCTCTGGGGAAACCATCTTCAGTAGAGTGAGTCAAGTCCATGGCTCCTTGTCCAGGAAAGAGGGTAGTTAGGCTTGGATCCCTGGATCACTCTATGGAGGAAATGCTTCTCCATGTAAAAGCATTTGATTTAGCCTGTTACATGAGCAAAAAATAAATGAAAATGTGGGAGGCCATTTGTTATGGAAGCAAGTTTTATTCCGTTAACTGGAAAAGTAAAGAATAGGACTGTATTATCACCCCAAATTTGTGGAGCTGCTCGTACAAGTAGGGTTAAATTTTTAATTTTGGAACACGCAATTAAGTGAGCCTCTGCTTCTAGTAATCTTTATCATATTGCTTGCAAATCTTTGATGGCCTTACAATACACATAGTAAGTCACTGTCACTGTTGGAAAATTATGTGCAGTTCCAAAAGTTGATAATTAGTTTAAAAAAAAAAAAAAAGTCACCCAGGAGGAACCAATATACATACACACACACACACACACACGCGCGCGCGCATGCACCTGCTGCAAAATAGTGGTATACAGAGTCTCAAGTGGCTTTCACCATTTCTACAATTATCATTATTGGCATCAGGATCTTCCTTCCCATTGTGTCTGAAGTTAAGAAGCTTAAAGAAGTCTGAAATAATAGTCTTGACTATTCTCGGACTACAGGAAGAATGAATGAGTGGCCCTCAGGAATGCGGTGAGCTGTTTTTTCCTGAGTCATCATCGCCATCTCTCTGTGATGTTTGCCCTATGACCTCATGTGGCATGCAGCGCTATGCCAGGCATGTGTTTGAATGGCCCTCCAGGACCTCCAGAATTATTGTAGAGATGGAATTTCCTCTTGATAGGTTATGTGAAAGTCAGTGTGAAGGACCGCAGCATGATCAAGTGAGCTTTTCATTCTCCCTGAGGATGGGGTTCAGGGTCCACTCCCTGCAGGCTAAGATTCGCCCTGGGGCAAACCAGTCTTTCAGTTGGACTGACAATTTGAACCAAGCTGGAGGCTAATAGACATAATGCACTAACAAGAGAGGTGAGTTTTGTTAAATTACAATAACAACCGTGCTTCCAGGGGAGCTGCAAAAGTCCTTCCTGTCAGATGTACTCAAAATCAACAGCCAAGTTACTCCTGCCAAATGCTCTGAGGCTGCCGAATAGAGCCCTGCACTATTTAGAGAGTAACTCAAACCCTCTTGTCCTATGCATCAAAAATCATCACGAAAGTTTGTGTCAGTATCCTCAGCAATGCATAGCAATGATTATTTATTGAGTAATCACCATTTGTAAGGTAGTCATCTAGGTGCTTTATATGGGCTAGTTATTCAAGCTCATAACAGCCTTTCAAGGTTATAAGAAACTAGAACTAAGGAGTTGTTATCCCATCTTATGGATGAGGAAACAGATTCAGGACACATAAGCAACTTGCTCAGTGTCACTGCAGTGGTGATATCAATGTGCTTAGTGTTTTGGGGGAAGAAAAAGTAAGACTTACATATGTAAGCTGATTCCAAGATCATAGGTATTTTAAGCAGACTTTTTTACTGGATGAAAGTTAATATGGTAAACATTAAAAAATAGGTATACTCATTAAGAGACTCCCATCATGAATAATTTGGTGTTAAAGGGTTTTGAATGATCTCCACCTTATTTTTCTTGGAGGAGTGCCAAGTCCTTAATAAGATTTTCTGCAAAGGAGGAACCTGGGGCTGAATCTCATTTATAGAGGCAAAGATGATTTTCAATCTCACATTTTCAATCTCACATTCTTACTATCCACTTGAATTTGCCAATTAACACAGGAATAGCAAATAACGTGAAGACTTAATTTTGAGTTGTCTAAGCCCTACTCATCCCTACTGCAAATCCTTGTTTAGGCTTGAGGCAGGTTGATGCTGAGTCAGATGTAATAATGTACCCCCCTTGCCTCTCTTGCCCTAGTCACAGCAAGACTTCATATTCATATTGTGGAACAGGTATCACTCAATTTGTTTCATAGTTGATTTAAAATGGGATGAGTTCAGTGCTGTGCTGTAGCCCGCTCACAAGAACCAACTGCACACATCAGTTCCTAAATCTGCATTCCTTAACAACTCATTGGAAACTTGAAATCGGCCATCGTGGGAGTATTTATACCATAGAAATTAGCAAATGCTACAGATCAGGGCATTTATTCTCCAAAAGGCGATTATTAAACATTTACTGGCACACTCCTGCACAGGTTGCATTATTTGCTCAGAAATACCTGCTGTCTTAATTGTGGGTCTCTATGCTGCCTTTCTCTGTAGGAGGCGGAGGTTTTTTACCCATTGAAACCAGACCTGACCACATGATTTGCTTTGGTCAATGTAATGTGACCAGAAAAACATGTGCCATTTCTACGCAAAGATAGAAGTGCCTTGTTTTTTTTTCTTTCGCCACAAGCTGGCATGTCCCAGATAGTGCCTGAGTTTTCAGTCAGAGTCCTTGAATAAAGAGGACATGAAGCAGAATCACAGCCAACCTGCAAAGGCCATGGACGCAAGCATGGAATAAGCCTTTCCTGTCGCAAAGATGTGGGACTTGGTGGTTGTTACTCCTAAACATTACGTAGGCTAAGCTGATCGAAACAGCGATTATAAGTGAGGTGTTGCCATAACAGAAAACCTGAATAATGGGGCCTTCACTTGGGGGCTCAGGAGTGGGAGGCAAAAAATAAGTTATCGAAGGCTGGAAAAATGGCAGCCCAAGTTATCTAGTGGTGACGCATTTGGGAAAACTTTCACCTGTGATCACTGAGAAGCTAGGGATGTACTGAATGAGCTTGTGGTTTTAGGCAAAGAGGTTATGAAACTGTGTTACTCATGGGTCTGTACATAATGAAGTACTATAAGAGAAAGTGGAATTTAGGAAAGAAGTGTCCATTTTGGAGAGGTCATAGAAGAAATTTCCAGAAATTTGAAGATGCAGAGGACAAGAGGATGTAATTGATTCTGATTTCCAAACAATGTAAGATAAAACTGAGGTCTTTAAGTGAAAAAGGCTGGTTAAAATTCAGTCTTGTGTCAAGGACAAATGGAAGCTATGGTCCCTCTATTAAAACCTCAGAATTGGTTAAAGTGGCACAAATTAAATCTTTTAAATTGGACAAAATGGCTCAAAGAAAAGAGATTCTCAGTCCGGTTTTCTCATCGAAGCCAGATAAATACAAGACACCCGCAATTAAGTCTAGACAGCGACCTAACTAGAAAGGAATTATAGATGTAGCCATTGGCACATGATTAATTTGGGATTCTATCACTAGCAACTAAAAGCGTTCTTCATATTAAACTGCATCACAGGGTTATTGACAGAATAAACTGAGATTGTACACATAAAGCAATCAGCCAAGTTCTTGGCACATAGTACGTGTTCAATAAATAGAAAAGTTCAAAAAATCTGTTATAAGCCGAGAGTAGTTCTTAAAAGTAACATAGGCCACAGAGCAGATAAGAAGTGGCCAAAGAAATCTCAGTTCAATGCTAATAACTTCAGCAAATATTGATAGACCGGGTCAGTGTGATGTGGTGGAAAGAAATTGAGTTGTAGAATCAGATAGACTTGAGTTTGGAGTTCACCTCTGCCACTTGACAAGCTGAATGATGTTGAGCAAATTGCACAATTCTGGATGTTGGCCCTCATCTATAAAATGAGGATATTATTTTCTTTTAATGATTAAAATAAATAATAAAGCGTGGCACATCATTCTAGGCACCCAGACATTCAATAAGTACCAGACATCGCCATCCTCCTAAAGCAACTGGTATGACCAGCACTGAAAACTGGTCCCTCTTTACAGAACATAATTTTTTCTTGTCAAAGGACAGCATGAGGGTTACTTCCCGCCAAGGATCCTCCCCTGCGATGCCTTAGAGGGTTAGGACGGCTGTTGAAGTGTTGCGAAGAGAGCTTCGTTTTCTACCCAAAGTGCCGACTAATGAATATGTCGTGATTTCCTCAGTCTTTATCATTGTGCTAAGATTCAGACAAATGAGGCAATTTGATTTGCTTCAGAAGAAAAACGAGTATCATGACAACTAATAGTGGTGCCCATTTGTCCTGGGTACCACCAAACCCCGTTAGATGACCCCATTCATGATTCCAAAGGTAGGCACTCAGTTATCTGTCAAGTTAACTCATAGCATTGCCAGTGATGGCCCCTGCTGTCTAAGAATTGTCATTTGCCTAAAGTGCAATAAAACTGAATTAAAGAACACATATTTCAGGATATTCCATGCTTCAGGTGAAGACTTTTCTCCCTTGCTGGCCGTGAAGAAGAAGCACAAAGCTTCGGGACAGTTGGCTGCCATCTTGGAACTATGAGTAGAACCAGTCTTGAGACGAAGCCAGATGCTGAGAAGAGGAGCACTCAGAACTAGGAGGCACTTGGATCTGATGACATCGTTGAGGTGACAATCCTACTACACCTGGATCCCACCCTACTTTGGACTTAGAGTTATATGAGGTAATGGATTTCCTTATTTTTCTGCCAGGTTTTTAATCAGTAGAAACTGATCAGTCACAAGAAGGGGCAGCACCAAAGAGTAGAGGACACCAGGGTGGCTGAGAGTCACAGCCCTGAACTCTGGCCACCCAGGTTCACATCCTGCTTCCACCTCGTGCTGGCTGTGTGGCCTTGGGAAACTTACTTAGCTCCTCTGCGCCTCAGTTTTTGCAGTGGAGAAATAATGATGATAATAAATCTTATCTCATAGAATTCCCGAGAGGGTAAATTTGCATAATGCACAACACAGTGCCTGGCACATAGTAGGTTTCAATCTACTCTGACATGATCGCGATTGCCTCCGGTTGAGCAGGTCATCTTAGTACCTGCAGACTGGTCCCGAACAGTTCTCTCCTTGGCTCTATATCTCTTCTTCACTTTAGGTTTTACTTTCAGTCTCTTTCCCGATCATCTCTCCTTCCCGCATTCCTTTCACTAGCCATAATTGGCATTGATTTATAGCATGATTTGCTGTATTTTAAAATATGTAATTTTACATCTCTTCTTTTTAATTTAAGAAGTCAAAAAGTAGAACATTTTATATTTCCTTCAATAAAAAAGAGCACCTTGATTTGCTTTTTATATATCCCTATTGCATTCACCTGCTTGGCTTTGGTCCAGTGTTCCACTCTGTCAGAACAATTTTAAATGTTGACGCTGTCAGTTATCGGATTTGCCATTCTTCCTGGCTTTATATCATCTGCCAAGTCCTGGACAAAACCTGAAATCTCTATCAGTTATCAGGTTAGGCAGCGTTGGGGAAATCTCTAAACCAATGCCTCTCAGGCTTTAGTGAGCGTGTTGAAACACAGATTCCTTGCCTCCAGAGACTCTGGTTTAGGGAGTCTATAGTAGGACTGAGATTTTACATTTCTAACAAGCTCCCAAATAGTGCTGAGTATGGCTGCCCTAAATAATTGTGGCTTTATCAAATTAGTAGTCTGTTTTTCTCTTGCATTACAGAACTCCATAGGCAGGTGGTCCAGGGCTGGTACCGGGGTGTCAGAACTGAGGCCTCTTCTATTTCTTTTCTGCTGTACATGGCATGTGGTTTCCTATTCCAGAACGGTTGCTTGAGCCCCAGCCATCATGTCCATATTCGAGCCAGTAAGATTAAGGGGGGCGGGGTGGTGGGCGCGGTGTATGGGATGAATGCCCTCTCTCTTTATAAGGACATGTCCCAGAAGTCGTATATGGCACTTCTATTTATGTCTTCTTGCGCATAACTTTGTCATGTAGCCAAGTCACACTAGTTGCAAAGAAATCTGAGAAATACAGTTTTTATTTTGGGAGTCATGTGCCCAGCTAAAAACCAGGAGAATGACCACATTAGAGGAGAATGCATTTCTGACATTACCGATTTTCAGTGCAGTTACAGCCCACCCGTTTCCAGCTATAGAGACCTATAATCTCAACCCCTACCATGTGCTAGGCAGTTAATATAAAATTATAAATTTCTCTGTGTTACTCTGCTCAGGCTGCTATAATCAAACACCACAGGCCAGGTGTCTTAAACAATAGAAATTTACTTCTCACGGTTTTGAAGAAATCTGTAAAGTCCAAGATCATCAGTTGTGTAAGCCACCTTCTCTCTGATCCTCATGTAATGGCTAGGGTGGCGGGGGAGGGAGAGAGGAGAGAGGGTGAGGGAGAGTGAGGGTGAGGGTGCTTTGGTGTCTCTTCTAATAAGGACAGCAATTCTATCAGATCAGGGCCCCTTACGGCTTTATTTAACCTTAATCACCTCCTTACAGGCTCCATCTCCAAATACAGGCACACCGTAGGGGTTAGGGCTTCAGGTTTTGGGAGATCATAATCCAGTTCACAGGATCCCTCTCTAGGTAAGTGTTATTCCTTTCATTTCAGAGCTCAGGAAATCACGCATGTCTTGGAGAGTTTTAATGATTTCTTTGAAGTCCCGAAGTAACTAAATACCCAAACCAGCTCAAATCAGCTCTGTCAAAGCCCAGGGTCCTTCTAAAGCATAATTCTGCATCAAGGTATTGTACATTTGTTTGCAGGATGTGTCTTGAATCAGCCGACTACTGTTGCATAATGTACAGCCACAGACATCTCAGAGATAGGCTTCCGTTTCATTCCCATGTCTGTGTGTCAGCTGGGGACCTGCCGATCTAGGCCGGGCGGGACGGGGTGCCTCCAAGCTGCAAGCTGGGTTGGGGTGTGCCGCTCATCTTCCTCGGGCCCATGAACATGTCAGGGTACAGCCTTCCGCCCAAGGCAGACCACACCCAGCTGTGCAAGCACATCTCAACCCCTGCCTGCAGTGGGTCTGCTTCCATTCCGTGGCCAGAGGAAGTCATGTGGCCAAGACCAAGGAAAGCAGTATAAGAATCCCAGGAGGGAGTGAATCTTGTTGAATGCATTCTAATCTACCCCAAGCCCCTAGGCAGATGACTTGGAGTAGAAAGAGCATGAGACTGAGAATCAGGAGCCCTGAGTTGTGATCCCAGGTCTGACTTGTGTCACCGGGGACACATTATTAATCCTTTCTGGGTTTCAAAGGCCTTGTCAGGTTTTGACTTAAGAAGCTATGGCTTGAAGAAGCAAATCAATGCCTTTCAAACTTCTAATCTCTTCTGAATGTAGCTCAGTTTTGACTAATTCTGAGCAGAAATACACACATAGCCCTGGATCCCCCTTCTGAACTGTTGGGCTAATGTTCATGACGTTGCTAATGATTAAACTGGAGCATGGTGCAGCTGGTCCCGCTGGTCACAGGAAGGCTCAGGAAGCCACTGATGCCATGACCTTCTGCTCTCAGGGCCCTAGTGCAGGCCGTGCTTCTGCTCAGACAGGTAAGCTTTAATCGTGGTGATTTATGACAATGCCTCTGAGTGCGCAGGTAAACATGCTACGGTTTATCTTGCTGAATTTATGAAGTCTGATTAATCTCCCAGTCCCCAGCAGATTCTGTTCTGAGAAATGGAGCGAGACTGCCAGGCTTTTGTGTGAATTATGCAGGGAGATTTCGTGGCATGGGAATCATGTGGAATGCCCACAACCTGATCTTTTTTAGTCCTGTGGACCTCTGGGCGGATCCTCTGCAATTAGACCAGATGTCTAGGGAGAGACCCTTCTCAGTATGCGCGACGAGGACAGCAGCGGAAGTTAATTGAGCTAGTGCTGTGTATCAGGCACTCTGCTGGGTGCTTCCCACACACCAGCCCAAGTATTGGAAGGAGCACGTGCTTTCCACATGGACAGACACCAGTTCAAGTTCTAACCTCACGATCACAGGCTGCGCGATCTTGGACGCAGAGGGTGGGCACTGTCGCTATTCCCCTTCCGACTGCTCTGCCGCCACCGGTTCTGCACCATGGACAGCTCCCCCCATACTGACCCGTCGCATTTGGGTGGGAGAGAGAAATATGTAAACAGCGAATTATATTGAAAGTAAAATCCATGGTGGCCTACAGCTGCAGGCTGAGACACTCGATTTATCCACATCACTGGGGATAAATCCCTCTTGAGATGATTTGGGTTGTAAAGACAGTTCCAAATT
Source organism: Rousettus aegyptiacus (assembly GCF_014176215.1). Lineage (NCBI taxonomy): Eukaryota > Metazoa > Chordata > Mammalia > Chiroptera > Pteropodidae > Rousettus > Rousettus aegyptiacus. The sequence goes on from NW_023416290.1 coordinate 56,853,500, forward strand.
TCGGGTCGCCGTGTTTTGAAATTCACAAGTGGGGTGCAAGCGGTTATGGTGTAGTGGACAGAGCACTCAGAGCAATCAGCAGACCCGAATTTGAGTCCCGATTCTGCTGACTGTAAAATGTGTGATTTGCGACAAAGGCAGTAGACATTTTGAATCTCAGTTTCCTTCCCTGCGAAGTGGGGAGTGATACTTTCTGTCCGGCCTGTCGCACAGACTGCTTGCAGAGATCCTAGGACACAAAAGCTGTCAGTGAGTAGTAACTCCATTTTACAGGTGGGGAGACCAAGGACAGGAGCATAAGAGGCGGAACAGGAGGAACCTGGCTCTCTAGCATCTCTCCGACCTTGTCATGGGCCGCTGTCCCCGCTCCCCCAGCTCCGGCCACAGCGGCGTTTGGTCCTTCGCTTGCGTGGGCCGAGCTCATTCCCACCTCGTGGCCTTGGCCCCCTCCGCCTCCTCTCCCTAGGATCTTCTTCCCCGACATTTCACGTTCTTCAAGAATGAGTTGGCCCCTTCTCGCCATTCAGGTCTCAGCTCTAACATCGCTTTCTCGAAGAGGCCTTCCGGGGACACTCTCTCCCAGCTTCCTCTCGCTCGTCACCCCGCCGTACCTTCACACCGCATTAGCACTTCCCAAGAGTATCTTCTCTGTGAATTGGCTTCGTTCATTGTCTTCCACTGCTCTTTCTCTTTGAGAAGAGAGACCCTGCATGTCTCATTTTCTGCCATGTCTTTAATGCCAAGAACAGGATTTGGCACTTGGTGGACACACAATAAATAAATAGTTTTTTAATGAACGAATTAGCGTGTGTAGATTTAACTTATTCGTAAATGTTTTATAATATGCCATATGAATCCACCTTAATTCAGGCCTTCAGAGATGGACACTCAGTTTGTTTTCTCTGTTTCTTTTCTACTTTTCTTTATTTTTATTAGTAGTATTTTTTCTGCTACAACAGATAAATGAGTATGATCTTAGGTTCTCTCCACAGAGTGCATCTTTAGCAGTGGGCTTGCTGGATCGAGGGCCACGCACCTTTTAGAACATGATGTGTACTGACGGATTTCCCTGTAAGATGTTTCCCTCATTTCACGCCCCCATCAACTCCGTGTGACGACGCCAGACCGGGGTTCCCTCCGCGCCCCTGCCAATAACATGTTCTCGCCCAGAAGCCCCTGCTGCCTCCGCACGTGCCCTCCGAAGCGTTCCAGCTGCTCTGCTCCGCGCCCGAGGAGGGGCCGTGCGGGCCGCAGAGCCACGCGGCTTCTCTGCCGTCTCTGCGCTCCACACGTCTTTCTTCCCCTCTCTATTTGGGCGGCATTCTGTAGCCCGTTATGGCAAAGGAAGAGACATTTTAAATACATGCAGTGTCTCTAGAGATTATTTGTTATTCAGCAAATATTCGCTCCCTTTGCTCTGTCCCCAGGAAGCCGGAAAGTACTGTCTTCGCTCCCTGACTTTGGCCTTGGCCACGTGGTTAGCTTTGGCCAATAAGATGTTAGCGGATGTGCCGTGAGCAGAAGCTTGACATGTGCTCGCATGGCTGGCTTACTCTCTAGTGCACCTGTCTTCTGCCATGAGAATAACATGCCTTAGGAAGCTCCTGTACCATGGAGGGTGAGCAACTTGAAGCATACCTGGACCCAGCTTGGACTCGAAGTTCAACCTGAAGGAGGTCAGCCCAGATCAGCAAAACTTAAGCTATCTTGTAGATATGTAAGTTTATTGTCATGTGACACTGAGATTTTTGTTCTTATTTGTTACACGGCAAAAACTGACTGATACAAAGCTCAGCTTGAAAATGGAGCTTCCATTTTTCAGCGCCGTGGGACTTCCTACGTCCAATACTAAACACCTCCTAGGGCAGTGAGGGCAGAGAAGTAGTTCAAGCTACTCACCTTTGCTTCATGTGGGTTTTGCTGATCTTTGAGGAAAACATAGGGATAAATGAGCCCTAGGTGGGGTGAAGAAGCAGTCCCACCACCGGAGCACGGACAGCGTATGGGCAAGGAATGTGCAAGACCCGTTCTAGGACTAGCGGACAGGCGATGCCGTGGAAACAGGTGAAGGCCTAAGATTACGCGCGCCAAGTAGAAGAGGCTGGCTGGCAGCTTTATGTGTGATTTTATTGTTTCCATTTAGAACATCGTTATTAAGCTGCACTTAACATAGTGCCCGCCCACATTTTTGCTCCTTAAAATGGTGTGAATGTGACTTTGCAGTCACAGAAAACAGTCATCGATTGTAGTGCTTAGAAGTCATCTTGAATGTGGCCTCCTACCTATCTGTTCTTTAGTAGAATTCAATTTTAAACAATTATTTTGCAAGACGTTTTTGGCATTTCAGCAAATCAGTTACACTAGCTTTTGCTCATTTAGTTTTAAATATTTAACATCATGAAAAGTCATACCGATGGGACTTTGACTTCCGCATTCAGCATTTACTGGTTGTGTGGCCTCAAGCAAGTTACTTTACCTTCATGAGTCTCAGTTTCAACATCTGAAAAGCAGGGTGAATGAGCTCCATCACCTCAGGTTGCCATAATGCTTAAACGAGGTGAGGTGGATGGAGCCCATAGCATCGTCCCTGGACCAAAGTGGGGCTCAGTCAATGACATCTACTATCCTCTAGTTAAATATTTATCGAGAAGCAAGAGGAAACTGTGAGGCAGATGCCGCTCTGGGTGCCGTGGAGGAAACAGGATCCTCGTCCTCAAAAATCTCAAAGACCAGGAACGAACGAGCCAAGACTGGCTACACGAAGCGAGACCTGAAATGAGGGCTGTCCCCTCAGTGCTGCGACCCCCGCCTCTGTGTCTGCCTGCAGCAGCAGGACATTCATGAGTCGCAGTCATGCTCCAGTCACGCAGCCACCTGCACTAGACCGACCGACCCCGCGGTGGGCACCTGGCCCTACCTGGGTCGCTCGGTCCTCTGGGATTTCACATGGCTTCTGGGTAGCAAGCAGACTTGCTGCGAGCTATGGGTCACTCCTTTATTCTAAAAAAAAATAAAAAATAAATGAGTTTTTGGTTACTGGGAGTCTCATATGCACATCTTTAAAGTAGAGAGACTCTTTTGCTCCTGGCCCACCTCTGTTTCACCTTGAGGAGTCGATTTGCATTTTCAATCAGAGCCTAAAGCACAGATTAGGGTGGATCTATTACTAGGAGGTTTGCCCCTGTGTTGAAGGGTGTAGACCAGTGTTCCTGCCTCTCTTTCTGGCTTCCTTTTTGCCCCCGAGGGCTGATTGAGTAAACTGAGCCCCACCGGACCCTAGACAGACCACTCTTGTCCTCTTGCTTCTTCCACGGTCAGCGTTGTGCAGCGGAACTTTCCAGAGCGAGGAAGGCGTTTTACGTCTGCACTGCCCAGTAGGGGAGCTGCGAATGGGCTGAGAAGGCAGTGGAGGTAGGCTGGGACGGTGTGCGGAAGGAAGGCCGTGTGAAAACAAACAATCTCGGGTAAATTACTAGGTGTCTTTAGAAAAATATGGGGAGGTAAACTTATCTACAGACTAATTCCCATTCTTGAAAGGGAATTAAAAACTTAACATGAAATTTTCCCAGCTTTATAGAGATATAATTGACATCGAATACTGTATAAGTTTAAAGTACGTAATGTGTTGATTTGATACACATGTCGTTATATCATCTTGAATTGATTCTTATAATTATATCATGACTTTTTTGTCCCTCGTTACTGTCTTTAGCTTAAAGTCTTTCGTATGATATAAATATAGCTATCTCTGTTCTCTTTTGATTTCCACTTGCATCCAATATCCGTTTCCATCCCATTTCTTTGAACCTGTGTGTGTCCTTACAGCTGATGAGAGTCTCTCATAGGCAGCATGTAGTTGGGGCTTGTTTTTTTTTTTTTTTTTTTTTTTTAAATCCATCCAGCCACTCTATGTCCTCTGATAGGAGAATCCAATTTATTTACACTTAGAGTAATTATTGATAGGTAATGACTTACTAATGCCATCGTATTGCTTTCTAGCTGTTTTGTACTTCCGTTTTTCTTTCTTCCTCTCTTGCAGTCTTCAGCAAGAATTTGTGAATTGCTGATTTTCCATAGTGGGATGCTCTGAGCCCCTTCTCTTCATCGTTATCTTCTGTGAATCTACTGTTGGCTTTTGCTTTGTGGTTACTACGAGGCTTCCAGGAAGCGTCTTATTGATATAGCAGTCTATTTTATGCTGACGGCAGTTTAACTGCGATCACACAAAAACTTTACCTTTGAAGAGAACTTTTGTAAATATACTCAAATGCCATACATTCCCTAGAAGGGACCGTTTCAAGCAGATGCAAACACTCGACTGTATGGTCTAAAGGAGCTGTTTACTTACTTTGAGAGACGGGGAGAGAGTTAGGTGGCTGAGAATTTGAAGGCAGAGCTGCCAAGAATCCTATTCTTCTGCAGATGAAAAGAGCCCTTTTTTGATGCATAGTCCTTACTTCTTTTTACATAAAAGAGGAAAAGGTCTTTGAGGACAAGTCCTATGGCTGTTTCAGGTTGGCGCCTCAACACCTAGCACAGTGCTTGGGTAGCCTGAGCTGTTCGGTTTCATGTGATAAGCAGAGGTATGTGAGAACCATGTTGCTGTAATTAAGAGTTAAAGGAATAGATCTTTTTTGAGATGTGTGTATTTTTTGTCATTGTTTTTATGCTCTAAGGCAGGGGTACTTACCCTAAGTTCACATTAGACTCTTCCGGGGGTCTTTGTCAGTGCTGAAATGCTCATTTCTCCACGTTCTGGCCGGCTTGGTCTGGAGAGCCTGCACGAGGCGACGCTTACAGCTCCCCAGTGGTTCTGGGTGGCCCGAGGTGGGATCCACTGGTGGGGCATGTTAGGGTGAATCAGCAGAACTGGATTCTGGTTCGCGTTATGTCACCGCTGTTGATTCGCAAGGTGGCCCCATACACGGAGGGTGATGGAGACCGTAGGCAGGCAGGCCACTCCAGATCGGCAGGCGGCAGGTTTAAGAAGCAAAGGAACTTACCTGCAAGGCTTGTCTTGAGCGGCTGCAAGGCGAGTAGGTCTCCACACTTGCCCGCCAGAATCTTCAGAGTTCATGTGGCTGCCTTAGCAGGGTTTAGCCACGTGCACCGTCCAGCTGGCCTCGGCAGCACCTTACTCTCTCAAGCCTGTGTCGTCGGGTAGCTTCCAGCGTGGGAAGGCAAGTGGTGTGCACATCCCGAGGACAGGGGAGCCGCCCGTTGCCCAGGTCCAGCTTGCAAGTCAACCAGTGGTCAGGTCCTCTCAGTGACCTCCTCAACACCAACGCGCTGTGTGACCTGAGGCAAGGCCTTGGCTTTCTCATCTGTATAATGTGAGCGTTGGATTAGAATGGTCAGTTTTAATCACTTTAGTCCAGGAACCCATTAACAACGCTGATCCTCTCTCTAAGAAAATATACCTATGCGTATTTACGTGAAATTTGCATCCTATTTCAAGGAATTTGTGAAACCTCGTGTATTGGTTCAGGATTCTTTTGTGGTTACAGATGACAGGGACTCAGTTCAAAATGGCACATGCTAAACTGCAACTGTAGCGAATGGTTCATGGTCCTTGAAAGTGTTAGGCGCGGCTGGATTCAGGAGCCCAAAGGATGGCATCGGGAGCCCGTTTCCTTCTCTCTCTCGGCCCTGCTCTCTGAGCTGCTGGCCTTCTTTCCAGGAAGGGTCCGGCCAGGCGATTGCAGACATGTCCGTCAGCGGTGCGAGCTGACGTTCCACCAGCTGAGCAACCCCAGCGTGAGGAGCACGGCCCTCGCGCAGGTTCTGTTCACCGTCCAGCCCGGGCCATGGCAACGTCCCATGGGCAGTGGGCTGTGTGCTGGATTGGCCGCACGCCTGTCACTGTGACATGGGATGGAACGACCTCACTGAACCAGGGGTGGTTCCCCGAAAGAAAATTAGGGTATCGTTGCCATGCGATGGGGCCGTGGATACTGACCGGGAAGGCACAAACTGTGGCACCCATCTCACATTTGAAGGCTGCGTTCCGTGGAACCCCTAAGGGCGCATGGCTCCGGGCCGAAAACATCTAGACTCGTGAGCCCTGAGGTCCCTCAGAGCTCTAGTAGTCTACACCGATTAGTAACATGGTGCTCTTATGAGCCCTGCTTTTGAAATATCTGTCTGTCTGTCCATCTATCTATGAAGGGCTATCGTTTTCTCCTTATATGTTTAATTTTACATTCCACTCACGTTTTCGTAAGTGCTAGTTATGTGCTTCATCTGGTAGACTCATTATTTTGGATGGCAATAATGAAGCTCAAGGTGGCTTTGGAACTTGGAAAAAACCCACAGAGGAGACAAAATAGCTTGGGATTTGAACTCTGGCCTCCCGATTCCAAGCACAGTGCCATTCCCATGAAAATACTATCTGATGTCGTATGTTTCTTTGTTCTGTTTCGAGGGATTTGTTCCATGGAGCTCTGATTAACTCGAATGAATGGTTTTTCCTCAATCATTTAGGTGGCATTGTTTTCCTAGAGTCACGGCCTTGTACCTCATCATCTCATGAAATAGTTGTTTTGTTTATAGCTGATCCTTTTATTTGAGAAAATAATATATCCAGTGATTTTTTTACCTGCCTCTTGGGTGTACACTTATCTAGCTCATATTACCTCCTGTTATCCAGGAAGTGAGCCTCGGCTTAGGGGACATGTCTGCAATCAGTATGACAATTAGGGCTGTGTCCAGAGAACCCTGGGTGATTAGGAGAGTGAAGATTGATAGGTTTGGCACACTGCAGCAGCTTGGGACTCCTGAAATGCTAAGGCCAGGAAAAATGACCCATCTTTTCAAAGAGAGTGTAATTTCAAAGACAGTGGTCCAGCTCAGAGAAAAAGGATATGATTTTTGTCTGAACTATCAAATAATCTATCTATTTAATTATCTAGGACTGCTAATGGTGTCTAATGGGATAAATAGATTCACTGTTTAAGGTGCCAAAGATTTATTGCTTAGCTCCCACAGATGTTTGAGGGTGAGTCTGAAGGGGGAACAAAACATGCCTTCTTAATGTGTGCAGAAATCTTGCTGAAGGACAGGAATAAAGTGAATGATGTGGAAAAATGCATTAACTGACTTTATTCCATTATGATCCACGGTAAAGTGCATGGTAGATCAGTGATGACTCCTCTAAATAGGTTCTCGCGGCCCACGTCACAGTCCCAGCACTCCTGCCTTTGAACTCCTCAAAGGAGGCGACATTTATGATCACATGCTGTTTCTCTCACAGCTCTCCCACAGCCTGTCCGCCCAGGGGCCTGGGTCGGAGTCCCGGCTCCGGCACTCGGCAGGCTGAGTCATTAACCACTGCTGACGTCTTGCAGTATTTCCTTCTCGTCTTGGTCTGAATGCATTTTTAATTATTGAGATGTTATTGCATAATTTCGCCTCCTGCCTTCCACACCTAACACAACCTCTTCATCTGCCCATGTTATTGAGAACTCTTCATATATCATTTTAGGTGACTGCATGTTGTTACCGTCGCGCGGACGTACCACAATGTTCGCGTCCCTTCCTCTGCTGTTGGGAGTCTCACCCAGAGGGTGAGCGGAGGGCAAGTGGAGCTGTGGAAGGGGGAGGGTTGGAAGGGGCCAGGGCGACTGCGAACTATTTTTATTAAATGGTTCCCGTAGGTGGAGAATGAGCGGCATCGCTGAGGAAGAGGACTCTGGGGCTTTTAGCTCAGGGTCCTCATTTTGTGGTTGAAGAATCGGGAATTCAGGTGACATGACTTCACCAGGTTCCCCCTCCCCACCCCCAGCCTCACCTGGGGCTCTAACTCTCAGTCAAGAGCTCTCTCTCCTCTAGTCAGACCTCTAACCACAGCCACGTGGTGCCTGAACCTGGGCTAAAACCCACTCCCAGGAGAAAGTTTCCTTAGGAAATAGAGATCGAGTCATGAAATACATTTGGCAGTTCATTCGTTACAAATTGTCAGTGTGATTAGTGATTACTGGCCGCTGGCTGAAAATAATTTCCTGCCTCCCCAAACAAAGCAAATTAAGGGGAACAAATGATGTAACTCTGTTCAAAAAAAAAAAAAAAAAGCCATTGAAATGTTTCCCAAAGAGAGGAAGCTATTATTATCCCAGACTTATAAATGGGGAGATGAGAATAGAGAGGCTGGGTGACTTGTCCAAAGTAATCAGCCCAAATTAGAAGTCAGAATTTCTGATGACCACCCAAGGGCAAGAACTCTGCTGGCAGTCGGCTGTGCCAGGATAGGGAGGGCCAAGTCAAACAGGACACAATTAGGGATCAGATTCCCATGCCTTCTCCTGCTCTGTGACCCCGTGACCCAGAAGCTCTCAGCCGCTGTGCCCACCTTCTGACCCTCACGCAGTCAGTAAGATGACGCGGGGGCAGTCGGGAGTGGTCGACCTCCGCTGCTTCCTAGCTGTGCTCCCCTGGGCAAGTGGTTTCACCTCTTTGACCTCCGGTGTCCCTTCTGGAAAGAGGGGGGGGGGGCGGAGAGCTAAGTGCCCTCCCAGCTCAGTGACTCCAGATGTAAAGTAAGCAGTACATTTCCAAAAAGACATCTGTGTGCCAGCTGACACAGTGCCAGTGCCAGAGGTTAGGCAAGAGGGAAATTCCCAGCCAGAATTCTAGTGACCACCCTTCCCTGAAAAAGGAAAGGACATAATACGATAAATAACACTTGCTTACAGTCCCCGCTGGACAGGGAGCCCCAGCCTTGCACAACTGATCTCATTAAATCGTTGCAAATTACGAGGTGCCCCGTTTTAGCAACCTCGTTTGCTCCTGGGCAAACCAGGGCCCGTGGAGCAGGATGTTGCCAGGCGGAACTGGAGGGCCTCGCTCTCTGGTCCCAGCGCTCTGACGACTTCCGGCTTCCACGCTCTCCTGCCTTTCGGAGTCGAGAAAGGAGAGACCCAGGCATTTTGTAAAGCACTGGTATCCTGACATTGCGACATTGTGACAGAGTTCTCGCTCCCTTCGAGGACTTCTGTATTTTCTCTTAAAGCCTTCAATAGATCGGGTAATGCCCACCCACACTGGGAAGGGTCATCCAATTAATGGCCGCTGAGTTAAATGTTAGTGACATCTAAAAAATACCTTCACGGCGACATCTAGACTGGTGTCTGGCCCAAGACCTGGGCACATGGCCCAGCCCAGCCGACACATAAAATGGACCATCACAGCTTCTCAAGCAGAGCCTGGGTCCGATTTGGCTCATGTCCCCAGGGTCGAATGCCGTGCCCTCTGCAGGAAGTGCTCGGGACAAGTAGGTGAATGAACGAGTCAAATTCTAAGGCTCCCAGAGTGACGTTGGAGGAAGCGCAGTGGGAGGGGAAGAACATTATGCTCTGCGAAGATCGGACATGAGTCCAAGAAGCAGGTGGAAGTCATCGAAGAGTCACAGATTAGGGAGGCGACGTGCAGAAACACCGGCCAAGATGCGGCCTCCCCGCGGCCCTGCACATGTGTCTCAGCAAAGTGTCCCTGGTGGGATCCCCACCAGCCGAGGTGCCACAGAGCGAGGGCGGAAGTGGAAAGCGCCCGGGCCTGGCCACCAGGAGGTCCAGACCCTGTTCTGTCCACCAGTGAGCCGCGTGCCCTTGGCAGGTTGCCCCACCTCTCTGGACTCAGGCTCCGCTCTGTGGGCTGGTCATAAACCGGCCGTCTGCGGACAGGTTCCAGCCTGCAACTGGGATCGTGGATCCCCATCCTGAAGCGCTTTCAGAAGCCATTTCATTCACACAGCACAAGACCCTGAGGCTCTCTCTCGTCACCTTGGAAAGGCCAAAAGTTTTAGGAGCTCCACGCCAGAAGCAGAATATTTGAAGACCAAGTATGTATTTCCTGTTGTAAATCACCGTGTCACACCTCCAGCTGCCTCCTGGGCTGGAGGTGGCTCTCGCTCTCTACCACTAGGCTCCTCCTTGGTCCTTCCAACACAGAAGCTGGAGTCAGGCCTCAGTCACCCCTGAGTGTGCACGGCTTTTGTTCACGCTTCTGTATACACGCCTAAACCCGCCAGGCCTCTGCGTGGGGCTCCGTGGTCTTTGTTCTAGTTGCCCCAAGGCCTTTCTGCATCGTGCCAGCATGTCCTCTGGCCGGCCCCACCTTGAGTCAGGCGCGGAGATGGGCGCTTTGTGAGCACCTCGGGGGCAGGGCAGCATTCCCACATTCTTCATTGAAGTGCTGGCCGGCTCAGTATGGAGCAGGTGGCTGGGTGGGGGAGGAGGGGCTGTGCGGGGCAGGGAGTCGGGGAGGCATGGGAAGGGGGTGGGAGGTTGGACCCCCTTTTCTGGCTAATTGGATTCCTTGTGGTTGGAACAGCACCGAAATAATTTTTTCTTACTGTCCAACTGCCCTGGGAATTCTTATGTAATATGCTTTTTAAGTATACATCTTGACACCTTACCTAAAAGAGTTTGGGACAATTTCATTTATTTCCCCAAATCGTTCAAATGCCTGGGCTGGACATTGGCAGACACATGGTCACAGCCAGTCTCTTGTATGAGGATGCCCAGGGTTCAGCCTTACTACCTGCCGCAGGGGACCCTTTGAGGCCCAGTCTCACTCAAAGACCTACAATTGTGCAGTGAGAAATAAAAGTTCGAATTGTATTTTCTAGAGCCCTTATGGTGCCACGTGACGGAAACCCAATTTGAAATACATCAGGCACAAGAGAGAATTTATCGGAAGGAGTTTTGCTTATATCTTATGGTGAATACTTTGGGGGACATAGGAGTGTAAGATACAGTCCATGATTCCAGGGGCGCAGGCTATGTCCCGGGGGCAAAGGGGGGCCCATGAGAAGGAAACTTGCGTTTGATTTTTGTGCGGCAGGCACGTGGCAGTCAGAGCCAGGTGGCCGCACTTGGTCGCACACTGGCTCAGCGAGCAGTGTCAACGTCCCGGTCGCCTCGTCTTTAAAGCGGGAGCACCTTCCTTCCTTGCAGGAGCATTTTGAGAACTGGCACAATGTATACGCAATGTCTACCATGTCTACTGGCACGTAGTAGGAGCTTAGTGATGGCAGTTGGGGTCATTATTCTAACCGGGAGGTGGTTCTGGAGTTGCTGAGACTCCTGTGGTCTGGGGGGTGTGGAGCTTTCAGGAAGGATCGGGCTTCGGCAGCCCTTGGAGGCTGGGAGGGGTGGAGGTGGGCTGTCAGCGGGGTGGCGCGGGTGCATCTCACGGTGGGGTGGGGTAGGGGGTGCCCAGGGTGTGCACGGGGGAGGCAGAAGTAAGCTCTGCATGTTCAGCAGGCAGGGTTCACACGGGGCCGCCGGTTAGAACAACACTCGGCCCTTGTGACAGCTGGTTAGAACTGCCCTATAATCCACTCTGAAATGCCTGCCACCCTGCCAAGTGGAAATTGGCATTCTTTGCCCTGGCTGGGGACGCTTTTCCCCTTGCCTGACTGCATGTTGGCCTGGGCGGTGGAGCCCATGAATTGTCCTCATTCTCTGCCAAGTGTCCAATTAAGAGATTGCACACCTGGCCCTTCTGCGGAGCTGGCCTCTGGCGTGCGTCCGGCAGTGGGTCAGCCAGGCCCCAGCGGGGCAAGTCCAGGCAAGGCTGGGGACCCTCTGATTCGGGCTGGCCCCCACATTTTTTCCTGGGAGCCTGGCAGAGCCCTCCGGTACCCACCGATTTCACCTCCGACTTTTCCCCAAAGCTGCAGCTCTTCCCCAGGGGGCGGTCGCAGGTCCCGTTTGCAAACCTCCCGTGCGGGGAGCCGCCCGTCTCCTCCTGAGAGCTTGTTCTTACGTTGCGTTAGGCACCAACACTCTTCTCGTACTGTCCGTATTTTCGTTTCATTTTTATTTATCGCAGTTACAAGCATGGAGGAACATTATCGTAATAGCTCGTAATAGAGTCTAAAATCGAGGAAGGGAGAATTGTAAACGAACAATGTATGGAGAGAACCCAGAGGGGATGGGAGTGGGGGACGTTCTGGCCGAGAATAGAGCCGAGCTCGGCCGCAGGTTCCAGGCCGGACACCTGTCCTCGGGGTCCCTTCGAAGCAAGGCTGAGAGGGAAAAGACACCCAGGTCTGAACGAGCGGAGGGCAGGCCTGCCGAAGGTGGCTTTTCTTAGGCTTTCTCCTCATTACGACCTCTTGATTTTTACTCCGGAGCAGAGGAACAAGTGTCCCCCTCCCCCCTCCCCCGCCCCCTCCCCCCCCCCCATACCCGGCAGCCCAGCCGTCCCTTTTCTTCCGCGGGGTGAATAAGGTGAGATACAGTCCCTGCCCACGAGGAGGTCACAGCCTCACAGGGAAGGAAGACCGGGGAAGACAAGAGTTCTGAGTACCACGCCCTGGGGGGGGGGGCGGGGTATGGGGTGCTAAGGGAAGGAAAATGAGGGGGGCCTAACCCACTCCAGGGGGCCCTGTCTTTCCCACCCCGCCCCCTCAGGCCCTGTCGGTCGCCGCATACTCGCGTGCTCAGTGCTCTTCGTGGAGTATTTCAACCCCTCGTGACTAAAGAGGCCCAGGAAAGAGCTGCAGAGTAAGCTGCCCAGGTGCACAGCTGGAAGGGGGCGGGGCGGAACCCGGATCCCAGCGCCCTGACAGCAGCCTCCGCCGCTGCCCCGCAGACCACGCACGCGAGCTAGAGCAGCGGTGTGGGGCTTGGCCTCGAGGACTCGGCTTCTGGACGTGGTGTGGGGGCGTCGCCTGCGTGGGGGACAGGGGAGGCTGCCGCACGAGCACACTCTTACTTACGGCGTCGGATGGTCAGGTCACCCCTGCGCAGTGGGGACTACAGCAGCGCTTGTTCATTTCGATGTCCACGTAGTTACCAGGGGAGCGGAACACCCCCCGCGTTAACAGCGTGCGCTCTCAGCCCATGCGCCCCTACCAGCCCCATGGGCTTCTGCCAGGGACCTGTTTAGAAAGGCAGATTCTGGGGCCCCACCCACGGAATCAGAAACTCTGGGCGCGGGTCCCAGCGATTTTAACACACCCCGGAAGTGACAGATGAGCGCTCTGGCGTGAGAACCACTGGATTAACAGCTGGGCATCTTCTGGGACCTGGACATCGGGTCACATGGTTCGCTCCCCACCCACCACGTGAATGGTCAAATACAGTTTAAAAAGCCCCTTTGCATCCCTTTCCGCCTCGGGTCCTCATTCCCATCCAGGGAAGCTGGGCTGGCTACTGTTGTCAGGGCAGCTGGGGCCCAGGCCGCACCTGCACAGCCCCTCGAGTAGTAGAGAACTACTCCAGGTCCCCGGTCCCCCGGGGTGCTGCTCGTCCTTCCAAATCAGGATTCCCACCTCGGCTTGTGAAGTGGGGGTTATCACGCACTCTGTTACGAGCATCATAAAACCTGCGCTTAGGAGAATACATTCCTTGGAAATAAAAAGGCAAGAGCTAGAATTTGTAAGTCCCCGTGATAAGTTCCAAAGGAAGGAGAAATCTCAATAAAATAGGATTATTATTTGAGGCTTACAGTACTCAAGGGGATTACCGGGAGCGCGATGTTTCCTGTTTACTTCCTGCTTTTCTCTGCGCGACGTGCTCCTGGTCGTACGTTTTTCAGCAAGTATTTTAGTCGTGCATTTTTCTCCATGTCTGAGAAGAGTGTTGAAGAACGTAAAGAAAATGTGTGTTTATCCGCAGTATCAGGGAACAGAGCCTCTCCTTACCTGGGTATTCTATTGGAATGACTGTCGTCTTTACACTCATTAACCATTTGAAAACAGAACAATAGTATCGACAAGGTCCCGGGCACGTTCGAAGTGCTTTATGTGTATTAACTTACATAATGGACACAACAATCCTAAGGCGGTATTATTGTTTTTTATTGACAGGATTAAGGCCCAGGGAGGTTAAGTAACGCGTCCAGGGTCCCACAGCTGGTAAGTAAGTACTGTGGCAGGGACTCGAACCCGTGCCCTCCGGCTCCAGAATTCTTGCTCTTACGCAGTACGCTGATCCCGTTTCTAGCTCGCTCCTTCTTCGAGTCTGCAGTTGCAGAGCGTCCAGCCGTGGTGACGCCGAGCCGCCGAGGCAGCGCCGCCAGCGCCAGTCAGGCCCCTGGTCGGAGCCGGGAGAGCGCGTCGGAAGAAATGCGTCAACGCCCGGGATGTTCCCGTGGCCCGCCCGCCACAAGGCCCTGCCGCGCGGACTCTGTGACGGGCTGTGTGACTTGGTGTGTCAGATTCCTATGCTGCGTAACAAATGACTACGACCTCAGTAGCCTGAAACAGTATACGCTTATCATCTTACAGTTTCTGCAGGTCAAGAACCTGGGCATGGCTGAGACAGGCCCTTTGCTTAGGGTCTCACGAGGCTGGAATCAAGGTGCGGCCGGGCTGATTCCTCTTCCACGCTCGTCAGGTTATTGGCAGAATTCAGTTCCTTGCACTCGTAGGACCGAAGTCCCTGTTTTCGTGCTGGCTGTAAATTGGGGGCCACTCTCAGCTTTCAGGGGTCATTCATGTTCCCTTGCCATGTAGCCCTCTTATAATGCGACAGCTCACTTCTGCAAGGCCAGAAAGGGAAACTCTCATTCTAGTCTGCTAAGATATAGCCTTACAAAACATGATGAAATCATGAGTGACATTTCATCTGTGCCAAATTCTACTGACCGGAAATGACTGGCAGGTTCCGTCATACAAAGGTATGAGTCACGGGGGCTCACTTTAGACTTCTGCCCGCTGCATCTTTGTGGCCAATGGGACAAGGCAGAGGCTTGGAAGTGTGCTTGCACGTTTCGGCTGGGCCCCTGGCATTACTCTGAGGCCACACTGGGCTAACTGGAGGGAAACGAGAGACGTATGGGGAAGAGCTGAGTCATCCCAGCTTAGACCCCCAACTCCAAACATGTGACCAGCACCGCCCACATCAGTAGAGCGGCCCCTCCTGCAGCTGACTGTGGGTGCGTGAGTGAGCCCAGTCAAGGCCAGAGCCGTGCTGGCCCATCGGTCCACGAGCGATAGTGAATGTGGTGGTTTTAAGCTGCTGGGATCAGCTGATCAGTTTTTTAGTACTGCTGAGTCGATAGAGAACCTATATGGGCTTGTCATTTATTGCGAACCCACTCTTCGCAAGGTACCATGTTAGTCTTCCATGTCTATTTTCTCATTTCATCCTCAAAATAACCCTTTGGCAGAGCGTGGGTCATCAGTATATTCCTCATCGATATGGGTGAGGGTATCAAGATTATGGCCACCTGTGGCCAATAAGCACATGAGAAGATGCTCAACATCACTAGTCATCGGGGAAATGCAAATCGAAACCATGGTGAGATGCCACCTCACACCCATCAGGGTGGCTACGATTAAAAATAAAAACCCAGAAGATAACGAGTGTTGGCGAGAATGTGACGAAATCAGACTCCTTGTGCACTGTGGGCGGGGATCTAAAATGGTGCAGCCGTTACGTAAAACCGTGTGGCGATTCCTCGAACGATGAAACATAGGATTGCCACAGGATCCAGCGATTCCATTTCTGGGTCTTGAAGAGAGATTTGTGCACCCATGTTCGTCGCAGCATTATTTGTAACAACCCAAGGGTGGAAACAACTCAAGTGTTTATCAGTGGACGAACAGATAAACAAATCAAGGTGCACACATACGAGGGGTGTTCAGCCCTCAAAAGGAAGGGCAGTCTGATACGCGCCCGATTCCGGCTGCACACACTCACGTGTTCTGACGCGTGCTGCAGCATGAACGAACCAGAAGGACATTATGCTGAGCGAAATAAGCCCGGCACAGAAGGACAAGTGCTGCATGATTCCACTTGCATGAGGGACCCAGGGCAGGCAAGTTCACAGAGACAGGATGTAGAATGGCCGTTGCCAGGGGGTGGTGGGGAGGGAGGGGTGGCCGCTCCGTGTTTAATGGGAGCAGCGTTTCAGTTTAGGATGAAGCGCGTTCTGGAGACGGATGGTGGTGACGGTTGCACAACACGGTGAATGAACTTCAAGGCACTGAGTTGCCCTCTGAAAAATAGTTAAGGTGGTAAATTTTATGTTATGTGTATTTTACCACAATTAAAAAAAAAAAGATTACGATTGCTGTCTCATCTGCTTACAGTGCAAACCCTTTTTTCGGGGGTCCGTGATTGCGTGGCACTGTGAAGTCCTTACGCCCACAGGCTCTGAAACAGACCGGGCTTCAAACCTGAAATCCACCAGCTCCTCATCTCAGCAATGTTACTTAATCTCCCTGAGCTGCCTTTGCCTCATTTGCAAAATCAAGATAATAATAGTACCTACCTCCTAGCTTCGCTGTGAGGATTGAATGATTGGACACGGCGCCTGGCGAGAAGGAAAAACCCAGTAAATGTCAGCTGTTGTTGGTACCTGATAAAAGATAACACCTACCTGGTGAGCCTAAAAAAGACACAATGGAGGCTCATCGCTATGCAGAACATAAAGAATTTAATTAAGAATCTTGGAAACTGAAAAACGTAGCATATGGTTTCATACCTACTGTGTGATCATAAGAACAAACGAGTTGGTTTTTTTCCCCTCGGGTTAGTATTCAAAATTAAGGGAAAATTGCCCACAGTCAAGTCTGGGCATGATGAAAATGGGTCACAGTACAAAGCCTTCCACAGTCAAATGATTCAGTTAGTGTTGAAACAGCCCAGTCGCAGCGCTGGGTCCCCTTCCCTGCCCCCCCTAGCTCACGGTCGGCTCTCCCCTCTGAAGCCCTGAGCCGCTCTGGAAGGTGTTGGCATGTGATACCTCATGTCACCCACACGTCATGGGCCTTACCGGGCTCAAAACAGGGTGAACTCTTTGAGCCTGGGGCTGCGTCTGGTTTCCACAGTAGGTCACTGTGCTTGACACGAGGAAGGCTCTCATGACTGCCCCCAGCACTGAATCCTGTTCTGGGGGACATAGTTGGATGTCCCCTAAGAACTTGGAAAGAAGTTTACACTTTGTGACTTCAACTTTAAGTCCCACACATAATGGATCACAAAAGAGATCCAAAATGTGGCCCTTTAAGCATGAAGACACCCCGGCCACCGAAGACCATGGCATTATCCTCCGAAGGGAGTGCGTGTCCATCGGATGGTGGCCTTGGCCGGTGGTGCAGGGTGGCCCAGCCCTGGGGGAATGGAAGCGGACATCACAGAGGCGGACGTTTCCAGGACTGCCCAGTTCTCATCAGGGAAGGATCCAGGACTAGCCCAGTTCTCATCAGGGAAGGAGTCATGCCGGCATCTGGGTTTGCTGGTCGAGTCGTGTCCATGGTGAGGGTGGACCCGTTGGACTGTGTAACCCCGATAGCACTGTGGTTCCGGTTCTGTGTTCACTGAGCCTGTTACATAGGCCCGCCTACAGGGAAATAGTAGACTGGTTACATGGACCCAAGCATTCTTGTTCCCATGTGTCGTCACGATAATGCACCCCCTTGCAAAAAAAAATGTCCACATCTTCGTCCCAGAACCTATGCTTATGTTATCTTCCATGGAAAGAGCAAATTAAGGTGGCAGGTGATGTTAAGGTCGCTCATCAGTTGACCTTACAATAGGGAGATTATCCCGGATGACCTGGGTGGGCCCAGCGTCATCACAAGGGCCTTAAAAGTGGAAGAAGTGGGCAGAAGAGTGAGGTCAGAGTGATGGGATGTGGAGAGGCTTCTCCCCGGCAGCGAGCCGAGTGGTGCAGCCGCCTCTGGGAGCTGGAGGGCCGGGAAGCGGCTCCCTCCTTAGCATCCCGAAGGGAACGCAGGTGCCGGCAGCTTGATCGTCGCCCAGTGAGGCTCGGGCCAGGCTTCTGGCTACTGACTGTCAGATAATAAATCTGTGGTGTTTTAGGCCACTAAGTTTGTGGTGATTTGTTACAGCAGCGATAGGAAACTAATACCCCATGGCGATGATTTCGCAGCGTAAAAACGAAGTGGCATTTTGATTTATGTTTCAGTTTCAGGGCAGGAGGTTTAAGCTCGCCGCAGGCTGGCGAAATCAAGATTTCTGAGTCTGCAAAGCCAAGCAGACTGAAAAGCCTCTCGCTCGCAGGCTGTGAGCCTAACTACCATGAATGAAGAATGTCTGCGTGCTGGTACATCGGACATGGCCTAGAACTCTCTCTCCAGCCCTGTGAGCGGGTGTGGTCACGTCCATTTCATAGACAAGCTAACTGTGGTCCAGCCAGAACCACGCAGGCTCAGGTGACGTGACCTGATCCAAATCCGGGTCCGAGTGTCTCCAGCTCGCGCTGTGTCCGGCACCCGCAGCTGCCTCATCGCGGGGCAGAGCATCTCCACCTCCGAGAACTCTCCATCGATCGCGCCGCTCACGGGAGGAGCGAGACGGCGAGCTGTCCCAGCTCCGTGCTCAGCGGGCGCGTCAGCATCTCCTGGGGACAAGGGGCTGGCGTGAACCCTACACACGTTCTCCATTACTGCAAAATGGTGCCTGTGTACTTTTGAAAACCCTCTGTTAGCTGTTTTAGAAACTGCATATGGTTCGTGACATTGTACGTTCTCTTATTCTCAGTGATTTTGTGTGTCTTAAGGATTTCTGAGTGCATGATAGGGGCGGGGTGGCGGAGGGGGCGGGACGGGGGTGTGGGAGGGGGGGGGCGTGTGATAGGGGCGGGGTGGCAGAGGGGGGGTGCTGCGGGATGGGGGCGGGGGGTGGCGGAGGGGGCGGGACGGGGGTGTGGGGGTGGGGGGGCGTGTGATAGGGGTGGGGGGGGTGCGGGATGGGGGTAGGGGGTGGTGGAGGGGGCGGGACGGGGCCGTGGGGCCGAGGCTGTGTGGAAGGCGTTTGATGGGTGGGGGGGAGTCGCAGGAGATAAGCCGGGCGGGGGGCCGGGGCGATCATGCGGGGCCTCACAGGTCACGCCGAGGAGCCAGGTGGTCATTTTCGGTGCCCTGGAAGCCGTGGCGGCTGTAAGCAGGGGAGGGCGCTGACCGGGTGACATGCTGTCGTTTCACTGACACTGGCCCCTTTGTCCTGGCAGCAGTCACGCCCGCGTGTGCCAGCCTCGAAGGCCGGACAGCATGGGCCGGCGGAGCCCTGGCCCTGGAAACGAGACAGCTGCTGTGTTCATCCGCGCGTCCCGCACCCAGCACGCTTCGGGGGGCAGGGCCCTTGTGCTGGGCCCTTCGCTAGGCACCAGGGTGTAAAGTGGCCTGGGTACACCCCCGCTTCGAGCAGCCCCGTGCTGTGGGCAGACGAGGAGGCCGTCGGCCCAGCGCTGCCCGCTGAGTGAGTGTTGGCTTCCGCGGGGCACAGGACACAGGAGAATCCGAGTCCTCTGGTGTTTTACGAGATCCACCTAAGGCAAACTAGAAAATAACAGGAATTTCCGAAACGTTAATGAAAACGACACGAACATAGTTAATATTAATGGAAACACTAAGTTTGGTCGGGGGCACTCATAAGGTGGCCCTGGAAGACGAGTCGGAGCGAGTCTGGAGGAGGACGTTAGGGGAGGAGAGCTCAGTGGAGGAAGCAGGGCGCTTGACCCGGGAGTGGGGTCCCTCCTGTGGAAGGCGTGATGGGGAGGGAGGGCGATGGAGTCAAAACTCGGGAAAAAAACCTGTCATCCCACACAGATGTTACAGCCTCACGTCTCGGCCAAGACTCTGTTATGTGCAGGGGCTCTGGGAACGCTGAGAAACTACCCAAGTCCCCGGAAGCTAGAAATCGAAAAGGCCTTGCTGACAGCTGGGCCTGCTGAAGACAAACCCAAAATCAAAACCAAAACCAACTTTCCTCCCCGGGATCCCAGGATGTGATCCACTGCCCTCTGGTGGCGAAGAGAGACATGACAGACAAACGGTTCCCAAACACAACGTTCCATTGTTCTCCACTGCGTGTTTATGTGATAAAAAAAACAACTGATTGTGCATTACTTCAGGCACCAACCATTCAGGGACGTGGCGAACGTCATCTCTTCCAGGATGTTCTCCTGGATTTCCATCCACAGATACCTTCTGCGTCCTGAGTTATTGCTCATCCACCTGTCTCTCACTTATTTACTGAAAACTACTGCGTGCTGGGCTTTTCAACCCCACCTTGCATTCGAGGGGTGTGTGAGTGTTTCCCTGTCTTGCCAGGCACACCACGAGTTTCCGGAGAGCAGAGAACCAGGCGGATTCCCTTCTGCGTTTTAATAATGGAGAAGAATTTCAATTAAGACAGAACCAAAGAGGGCCGCCTGACCTTCAGAAGGGTGTGTGTGGCGTGGTTTACACGAAGCGGGACTTCAGTGTTCGGAGCTTTTCTTTTTGGTGAGCTTAGTGGGAGAAGAAACCGCCGCGGGGTGGGGTGGATGCTGCCCACGCAGAGCCAGCACGGGCGGAGGGCTCAGCAGACCCGGCCGCCTACATGTCCTGCGCCTCGGCTTACTCGCCCGTCACATGGAGAGGGTGGCACTTCCTCATGGCACAGACAGCTGCGTGAAGGTTGGCTGAGTTAGCGCCTGGGATGCGCGTGGTCAAGAGCAGCCCTGGATGTGACCCCTCTGCCACAGACGGAGACTTCGGCTTACGGGAACATGATCTATAATGACCGTCTTATCGGTTTAAGTCTGAGGATGCGACCAGCCCCGCTGTGTTGTGGGGCGGGGAAGAGGAAGGGAGAGCTGCGGCTGCAGATTAAGACGCTTTCGAGACAGAGCAGGCCGCCGCGATGTATGGACCTAAGGTCTCGATTGGGACGCGCTAGCTGTAAAAGCACATGTTGAGACGTTCGAGGTGAATGGAGCACAAACTGGGTAGGAGATGATACTGGGAAAGAGAGAAGCAGCCGCTGACACCCAGGAGCTGGCCGGGCGCTATCGGCCTGGCCCGGCTGCTGCGAGAATCTGTTCTCTGTCGTTTGTGGTGACTGAAGTTTCTGCTCGGTTGGCTTAGTGTCACTTAATAATCGGAAAGTTGTTTCCTGAGATGCCTCGGACTAATAAGTCTCCCAGACCACACCGAAGGGCCGTCTGTGTGTTGGGGTGTCCCTTCGACGCCCATCCACTCAGTTCGCAGCTCTCCCTCAGCCTGTACTTCCTGCTTGCACAGAACCTCAAGGTCAGCCCGAGGGCAGCGCTTGAGGCTCTCTCGCGTCTTTCCTGGGCCTGAGCACGGCCCTGTCATGTGTGCGGGCCCCCTAGGTCATGTGGGGTGTGTCAGAATGGTTCGCAGCCATCCGTGAACACTTCGACCCCCTGCGCTTCCTTTTTAAGTTTATGTGGTCAGCTCGCTGTCCCCCGCATGTTCTCACCGCCTCGGGCAGCTGTCACGGTGAGAAACTGCCACCGAACATTTCCCACACGTGGCCCAGGAAAACGTCTTTCTTCCCAATGGACAGAGGCTCAAGGGCACCGCCTTCGAGGAAGCAGCTCGTGGTGGCACCTCGAACAGAAGAAAACCAGGGGCTCAGACTCCGGTGCGGTGGCATTGACTGGTGAGCGGTGGCGCAGGCGTCATGCGTGGTCCTCCTCAATCCTTGTCATCCCCTGTCCATCCTTGGCAGAGGACTGTTGACCCCAGCTCTATCCTTAAATGTATTGTTGGGACGTTATAGAGTTAATTCAATAATGCATATTAAAATGATTAGTTTAGGATTACCATGTATCAGTGAGCTAGGGACCGGGATTCAAGGATGAACAGGACATGGTCCCTTTTCCCATGGACTTGCAGTCTGGTGTGCAGACAAGTAAAGATGGACTTAGGACACCATGTTCTTAGTGCTGTAGTCAGAGAAGGCATCTAAGCTGACTCCTAAAGAATGAGCGACCATTAATAGAAGAGGGGGAAGGAACAGGATGAGCATTCTAGGCAGAAGGAAGAGAAGATGCAGCCGGCCGAAGATAGGAGAGAAATAAAAGGTATACAACCACCGTTTCTTTGCGTAAAATCCTTCGGTGACTCCCTGTGTCCTCACGATTTGGTTCAGGTTCTTGAACCTATTTCCGCGGGCAGCTCACCCCAAGAAGAAGAAAGGAGGACCTGCCCTGTTGCTAAATGCCCGGGAGAAGGGGACCTGGAGGAGCTGGTTTCTCCACGGTGGGGCCCTGGCATTTGTCTACATTGCTTCTGCATTGCTTGCTGCCAACAGGTCCCGCAGGGTCCGGCACATTCTTGCCCACTCGTGCCGTAGCCTCTTTGGGAATCGGGTCCTCACAGTGGTCTCACCGTGGGTTTCACCCGCTCTCTCCAGCTCTGAGCTTGCCCATGCCTGTTCCTCCCTAACTCGCCTTTGCACATTCTCTCTCCATTCCTCAAGACTCCCTCCCAGCTGGAGAGTGGACCTCTAGACTTCAGACACGTCCCAGCACCAGCTCGCTCTGTCCGGGACATCACTTGGACCTTGGCGTCCAGTGTTTCTTCACGCTGTATTCCCCTGTGGTTCTCTTGGTGGCCTTTCCTGCCAGGAGAACCCTCTGCAGCCACCTCAGTTTATCAGAGATGTTCCAATGACATCGAACCTCTTAAAGGATGGCGTGAGGACTTCTGGTTCCTTTTCTCCCAGGAGGCCTCTTTATCCCTTGGGCAATGTACACCCTTTTCTGCCTAACCTGTCTGCAGAGGGAGAGGTACTTGGAGGGACCACCTTTGTGAGGTCGCAGCACAGTGCTTCTAGATCCTTCCTCCAGGGACACCTCTGCATTGCAAAGAAGGGCCACACAGAGCCTGTCTGCAGAGCAGAGGACTTGCTCGAAGCTGGTTTTGGTTTTACCTGGATCGGGAAGCACAACGACCACTTAAAGGCCAGCTTCTCTTCCTCCAGGATCCACAGGAGGATTTCTCAGACTTTAAAGTGTTGGGGAACTGCCTGGAGACCTTGTTGAGAAGCAGATTCAAACTGTGGAAGCCACACAACCAGGCATCTGGCCCAGTCTGTGTCCCCAGTACCTAACATTTGCTACCTGGTGAACAGTGGGTGATGGTAAATTTGCACTGGATGGATTAAAGAGTTAATTCATCCTAATTATAATACTGACAATAAAAAGCCAATTACTGAGCTCTTAGCATCTGTCGGGCACAGTGATGTACATTAATTCTAACTGGCTCTGTGGGAGACAAAAATCACTACTCCCATTTGGCAGGTGAGAAAACCAGGGCTCGGGGATGTTGAGCGATCATCCTGAGGGCGAAGCCAGCATGCGAACGCAAAGCCTGCGCCGTGAACATCTGAGGTCTCCAGACCCTGCCGAAGGGCGTTCGCGGCATCCTTCCGTGCCCTCGCCGGTAGAGAAGATAACTTCGAGTGTGTACATCGTGGGTGCCTGGTGAATTTATCTCACTCCGTTGATGAATTGTACTTATCTTTAAGTCAGTGACATAATTCCCTAATGTAGACAGGGTTATCCATTTGCTCTAGTTGGCCTAAGAAATGTTCAGACATGTAGAGAATTTAAACAAGTTGATTTGAGCCAAACTGACCATCGCCAGGCATCAAAATCTCAACAGATTAAGAAACTGCTCCAGAGAATGGCAGCTTTTGGCAGCTCTTATACATCGGCATCAAAGGAGGAGGCGTGAGGAGGGTTCCACGAAGTTCATCGGGGGTAGATTACGGGGCGGAGAGAAAGCGAAGAGGGGAAGTATCTGGGATTGGATAAAAAGGCAAAATGGAGGGACACATGCTTCTTTTACATTGGCGAGTACAGGATAGTTAATAAGTAAAATTCACAGCACACAGAGATGGAGCTCAGGGAAGAGAGAACCACGAAGGGCTCTGTGGTCTCCGGCTCAGGGGCCAGCGGTGCTGCCCAGAGAGTCTGGAAAAGAAGATGACGACTCAGACAGTGCAAGGGAACGTTATCTTAGACGCCAAAAGACACCAGACAGGCTCCCTTAAGGGAAAGGCTGACCTTTGTCCAGGAAGCTGCAGGCCCAGGACAGACTGCCTGCCAGGACCTGTGTTTAGCTAGAAATTTTTGTGTTCAGCTCGTGCCGTGTGGTTGCTTCCAGTGTCCGAGTCAGTCAGGCCCGCCATGCTGGCCTCCCTGGAGCTCGTCGGGGTTGGCAAGTGGCCTCTTCTTCGTCCTCACTCTAGAGCCTAGATTTCCAAGTAATCAGGAAGGAACAAGCCTCGAAGTCAGGGACTTATTCGGGTGCTTGGAGGGGCAACACGGAGCCTGGAAAACATTTGACTAAAATCGTGTGCAGCACGTTGCTGACTATAACCTCGGTGTGCATCGTGGTGAATCCGCAGGTTTCACCAGACTCTCAGAGGACCCGTGACCGCAGAAGAGCTAAGAGCGGCCACTTTCAGTCTGCCGAGGGCTGTCCTGATGGACATTGTCACTCTTCAGGATGGCCCGAGACTGTCGATCTGATTACAGGCTGTTTCGCGTCCCCCACACTGTGGTGACACCCAGTCTCCGTGGCATCCTGCTCGAGTCCTTTGGGTGTCTCTCCCTTCCCCACGGGGAGGGGCCATGCTCTGTTCGTCATCCACGCCGTGACCTGTGGCTGGCTGCCCGGCACATAGCGGGACCATGAGAGTGTCAGGCCTGGGGAGCCATGGTGCCTTTCTCCGGAATCCACTTTCCCACAGAAAAGGTGGAGCTGTCATCTTTCCGTTTGCCACTAGGTAGCGCTATTGGTCTGCGGTCGGGTCCCTCGGTCGTTCCCCACCTGCTGTGTGAACGAACATGCATTATTCAGAAGAGCGATTGCTACCCACAGTTAGACTTACAATGCATAACGTCGCGTAGAAATGATTAGGACCGAACACGATGGGGCAGATCATGGGCTGCATCCCAGCTCCCCGGTACCTGCTTTTGCGCGGATGGCACCTGCGCGACCGCACCTCTCCGGCGCTCTGAGAGATGCCCGGATTCCTTGTGGACGCCCACAGGCTGCCGCCCACTATTTCAAAGGCGTGTGCCTTCCGCGCCCCCAACGCTCAGCATGCGGCGGATGGAAAGGGACCCCCTAGCGCAAGCTGCACCTGCCTTCAGTCTGGATTTTAGCTGGGCAGCATTAGACTCTAACTTACCGGAGCCCCCTGGAGGGACGCGATCAGGAAGTCCTAAGTGTGTGGGCAGCAGCAGGAGGCAGAACCGAGCGGGGCAGAGGGAAGTAGATGACAGGTGCCCTGGAGGTGCGCCCAGCGCCCATCCGCCCGGCCGCGGTCCTGCCGAGACAGAGCTTGCCTGCCCCGAGTCCTCGGGCTCTGCCGTGTGTCCCTCGGCGGCGGCACGGCACAGTGGAAAGCACTCTGGAGCTTGGGGCAGGGCCCTGGGGGTCGGACTCACGCTGATTGTGCCTAGAACTTCCACTGTGCGATTGGGGGCACGTTGCTTCCTGTCCTACCTATGACCTCTGTTGTCTCCTCTGTAAAATGGGGATATCAATACCTGCCTATGATTTGCTCTTTCAGTTGTAAGCAGTGAGAGGATTAGAGAAACCCACATTTTAGGTCTTAATTTGTTGCGTGGTCTCGAATAAATCTCTTAACCTCTCTGGGCCTGAAATTGCTTATCTGCGAAAGTCGAGGTCTTTTCCCTTCTGCACTTCAACCTTATATGAAACATACCTGTCCTGTCTTCTAACTTTTGCACTCTTGACCTGAAAAAAGAAGAGATAAACTAAAGAATTCCGGAAACAAATACACGAAGGGGCAGTTAGGATGCCCCATAACATGCCTCTCGCATAGCTCATCTTTTACCTGGGGTGAAAATGTCCCCAAGACCCTTCGCCTGGTTTGCCGGTCTCACCGTTGCGGCTCAGAGGCCACCTCCCTCGTCCTAAGACGCCTCTACCATCCCCACATCTTTCTGATTCCGTGTTGGCTCGTCGCACTTCAAAACACAAAGTTCTATTGGAAACGTTCGTTTTTGAGATGAGTCTCGTTTTTTCCCCTTGTTCTTACTGCTCTTACGGCCTGTTATAGATAACACTTGCAGAGATCTGTCATGGGGCTGCCAGTAATTTCTGGGTGCTTGGCAGCTACCACAGTGCCTGGCACATGGCAGTCAGCTGAAAAGAGGTTTTTAGGTGAATGAATGGAGAGAGTAGATGGCAGAGAGACTGGATACATGAACGAGACGTCTCTGATAACAGGGTTCCAGGTTCCGAGGCAGCATTGCGGATGAGGACAGATTTGGGGGGATCATGTCGGGCTGCCTCTTCTACCAACACAGATGAAAATAATCCTCTTTATGCTTCCGAAACAGTCGGGATCAAGGTCATGCATTTGCAATCTCAAGCTCAGTCTTCTTTTTTTATTGTGTGTGCTCAAGTATCAGCTTCATGTTCTCTTTTATTTTTTTTTTGAAGGTTAAACTTTTGCTTTTTTTCATCTATAAAGATGTTTTAAAATCCCATCTTGAAGCTTTAAAGGTTTTTCTCCCAGAAGCTAGCTATAGATATATAAAATCCACCCACTTTACAAATGAAAATGATTGATACACATCAGAAAAGTTATCTGCATCGGATAATAAAACCTAGCTTGAGTCTCTCTTTAAAAACTGAGTCCAGGAATTTAACTGAAAAGGCAGATTTCTTGGAGACCCAGTGGTGGGGAATTTTGGAAAGGGGGGTGTTCCAGGCGGAAAGAGGAACTTGTCCCGCCCGCGGGACCGGTTATTTGGTGGGAGAACCGAGGAGAACCCAACCTAAAGAAAAGAGGGGTAACACGGACGAGAGAAAAGAGTGGAGGCAAGACAGTGTTCTGATCAAGCCTCAAATTTTATTTTGGATAACAAACATATTTATACGGCAAGAACAAAGGGGGGCAGGCAAAGGGTACCTGTTGCAATATGATTGGTCTTCAGCTGGTGGTGTGAGGAGCGGTAAGGACAGGGGGAAGTACGAGGTGGGGGGGAGAGCAGGAGACTATCAGCACCTTTGGTGGTCAGCCAGCTTCTCGGAAAGACTTGTTTATCATGGGTTTGGTTCTCACAGCCTGAGGGCTTGAGAAACCAAGGGCGCAGCTCCCAACATCTCCTCCCTTTCTATTTTAGAAAGGTGGGCCTTAACCGAGTGGGGGAACATTGACCTGGTTCCTCCTGTGGGCTACATGTGCCCATCTATTGTTGGCTCTTGGTATCTTTTGGGGAGGAGAGGCAGAGCCGGTTTTAGATTGTGATTTGGATACCAACCTCTATGCAAACCAGGTATGTTCTCAGGGAAGGACAGAGGGGACCCTCTAGTGGGTCTTCCCTTGCAGTAGCTTTGCATCTGCACCCATCTCGATGCCCATACCTTCCCTTGGTCTATCAAAGGTGAAGGTAGACATTTCTCTGTCCCTTATGTCGTCCCCGTAGGGAGAGGGGGAGGTAAGTGTCTGGGAGTCCCCAGTCTGGGGATGCTCCCGCAGCTAGTCTGCAGAGGTCGACCATGAAGGTGGGCCAAGGGGTGGTAGCGGCCGCCAAAGAGGACGTAGAAAAGGCAACATCGCCCGCCTCGTTAATGATTTGCCATGTGTAATTAAATATTTGATGAGTATGGACGGAGGCAAAAAGTCCGCAAAGCAGGAGTAGGTACATTATTATATGCAGGTGCAAAGAGTACACGCTCCTAAGAAGAAAAGTGTAAAGAACAGCAATCCTAATCTGTGGGTAAGGGGAATATTAGAGTCAGTGCAGAGGAGGACGAGAAACAGGAGGAAGAGCAAAATTCCCGTGAGGAGGAGAGGGGCTGGAGACTATCCTCTGCAATGCATCTCCGGAGGACGAGGCGGTTATCTGTAAGAGAACAGAGGGGAAGCGAGGTCTCAGGGCTGTGGATCCCTGGACGGATTATAGAGTTTTAGTAGCCGGTCAGGTAACCACCGGGCGTTTTGAGCCTGATTATCATAGATGCAAGCGTGTCCCTTTCCCCAGATAAGGACAGGGTCAGGGCCCTGCCATTTATTGGTGAGGGGATCTTTCCAAAGTGCTTGTGTATAATCAGAAGCGGTGGCCGGGTGCCAGAGACGATCAGCAGCTGTTTTGCCGCAGGCGTCTAAGGTTAGGAAGTTAAGGACAAATAGGGCATGATTTATTAGGGTTTTAGGGCTGGCTCTTGTGTTATAAAGGGCAGTATTTCCGGACTGTATTTTAAAGAGCATATTTTTTAGCGTTTGATGAGCTCTCTCAACAATGCCCTGTCCTTGGGGGTTATAGGGAATACCCGTGATGTGTTTTATTCCGAGCTGCGCGCAGAATTGTCGGAAGGAGGCGCTAGTGTAGCCTGGCCCATTATCAGTTTTAAAAACTTTTGGCTGGGGGATGACGGCCAAAAGAGCTATGACATGTTGAATAACATGTTTGGTGGCCTCCCCGGTTTGGGGGGTGGCATAAATGAATCCACTATAGGTGTCTATAGAGACATGGATATATTTAAGTTTTCCAAAGGGAGGGTGATGAGTAACATCCATTTGCCAGAGTTCTCCAGGAACTATCCCCCGGGGGTTTACTCCCAGGTGAGGTTCAGGTAAAAGTGTCAGACAACCCTTGCATTGACGGACAATCTGGCGGGCCTGTTCTCTGGTTATGGAAAATTTTAGGCGAAGGGTATGTGCGTTGAGGTGATGTAGAGCGTGAGCTCGTTGTGCGGCAACAAAGGGGGTGTCTTCCTGGGCGGCAGCAATCAATTGGGTGGCCTGGTCTACTATATTATTTCCCTCTGTGAAAGGCCCAGGTAAGCCTGAATGAGCGCGAATGTGTCCAATAAAAAACGGAGCATTGCGATTAATGATTAGTTTTTGTAATTTGGAAAACAAGGGGGAAGCATTTGTGGAGGGACGTATGTAGGGGACTGTTTCAAGTAGGGGTACAGAGACAGCTACATAGGCGCTGTCAGTATAAAGATTGAAAGGAACCTCGCTTAGGAGTTCAAAGACTGTAATTATAGCTGTTAGTTCAACAAGCTGTGCAGATTGAAAGGCTGTCTGTATACGGGTAACCTGTCCATTAATACTAAAGGCTGCTATGCCTGAAGAGGAGCCGTCAGAAAACACTAGCGTGGCTCCCGCAATGGGAGTGGCTTTGGTTCTCCGGGGAAAAACAATGGGGGTTTTCTGTAAGAACTGAATTAATCTGTCAGCAGGATAATGATTATCAATTGTTCCTTGGAAGGAAGTGCAACTAATCGCCCAGTCATCATCGTTTTGAATTAGCCATTGTACCTGAGCTGTATTATACGG
This sequence comes from Rousettus aegyptiacus, assembly GCF_014176215.1. NCBI lineage: Eukaryota > Metazoa > Chordata > Mammalia > Chiroptera > Pteropodidae > Rousettus > Rousettus aegyptiacus. Next base: position 56,882,551 of record NW_023416290.1, read on the forward strand.
GAGGGTTATAGTGTCAGGGTCCTTTCCAAAGAGTTTTAAGGCTGACTCCCGCCGCGAGATTAACAGCCTGAGATACCTTGGAGGCAAGGGGGTCTATGGCCAGATGCATGGCTTGGGACATTTTAGAGGTGAAGGGATCAACGTCACGGCACATGCGCAACATTTCATCAAGGGTTTTATCTCGCGTCTTTCCGCGCAGCACCGCGCGGCAAGAGGCATTGGCATTTTCGTAGGCCAATTGTTTAACGAGCCTGTCATTAGAGGCTTCGCCCCCGAGGGTTCTTTCCGCCGCCTCTAGGAGCCTACTGACAAATTCGCTATAATCTTCTTGTGGTCCCTGAGTGATTTTTGTAAGAGTAGTCGCAACCCCTGAGATAGGGAGTGCCCTCCAGGCCCCAAGCGCAGCGCTAGTGGTCTGGGCGAGGAGTGCAGAAGGGAACCTTCTCTGTTTAGCCTCCGCAGAGGTGGCAGGGACCGCATTGGGCCCCTCCCTGTGGAGCTTATCGTTTAAGTCACGACCTACTTTCTGCCATTTTTTAGGGTGAATTTCAGGTCCATTAACAATGAACTAAGGGCAAACCTTGTCTATAAAAAGAAAAAACTTAATAAGATCCTTTTTCTTAACTCTAACTCCTCTTTCCCTAAGAGATTCTTTTAGGTCTCGAATAAAGACCGCTTCTTTAGAGAGCTTGGGGCCCATTTTTCAGGGCGGGGGCCCGTTCGAGGGCGGGGCCCGTTAGAGGGCGGGGGCCATTTACTATGAACCAGGGACAGACTTCATCAATGAAGAGAAAAAATTTGACTAAATCCTTCTTTTTTACTCGGATTCCTCGTTCCTTGAATGAGCGTTTTAAGTCTTTTATGAATAATGCTTCTCTGGACAAGGTTTGTCCCATCTTTTCGTTTTATTTATCTAAAAAGAAAGAGGGATAGGAACTGAGGAAGTGAACATAGGTATCAAGGCAAAAAGGAGGAGAAGGGAACTTAACTTCTCTCCCGCGTGGGCAGCCGGTTAGTACAATCCGCTAACACGGACCCCCCGGGGTGCGATGCCTACGGACGTCCCGCCGGCTGTGCCTTTGGGCATAGACAAGGCTCTTTTACAGAGGCGGCAGAGGAGGGATTATACCAGAGGTCTCGACGTGGGCAGTCGGTTGGTACAATCCGCCAACACGGCTTCTCAAGAGGCGAATCGCAGACCTACAGCTCTCCCCAGGGCGGAGGGAGAGGTCTACGACCGGGATGCCCTCTGAGTGGACGACTTCTGCCTTAAAGTCGACTGACACACTGTATTTTCCCAACTCAGAAAAAGCAGCCTCTAACCTCGGGGGTGGACGGCTTGTGCCGAGAAGCGGGCTAGAGAGAAAAGTCCCAAATCCTTTGAGAAAAAAAAAAAAGGAAAAGACAAGAGGACCTAGAGAAGACAGAGGGAGTTATGCTCAACTCTTTTCCCCGTTTAAAATTTGTTACTTATGATCCTAGCAGTCCGTGCTGAAACTAAACTAAGGCGGATGAACACTCACCGAAGACGGCGATCTCCGGTGAGCCGAAGACGAGGACCTTCCATGAGCGGTGAAAGGCAGTCTTCTCTGAAAAACTTCTCCTTAACGAGCTGCAGCCTCTGTTATTTCGTAGTCCGCCTGGGTAAGGGTTCTGCACTCGGGCCCCACGTTGGGCGCCACTTGTCCCGCCCGCGGGACCGGTTATTTGGTGGGAGAACCGAGGAGAACCCAACCTAAAGAAAAGAGGGGTAACACGGACGAGAGAAAAGAGTGGAGGCAAGACAGTGTTCTGATCAAGCCTCAAATTTTATTTTTGGATAACAAACATATTTATACGGCAAGAACAAAGGGGGGCAGGCAAAGGGTACCTGTTGCAATATGATTGGTCTTCAGCTGGTGGTGTGAGGAGCGGTAAGGACAGGGGGAAGTACGAGGTGGGGGGGAGAGCAGGAGACTATCAGCACCTTTGGTGGTCAGCCAGCTTCTCGGAAAGACTTGTTTATCATGGGTTTGGTTCTCACAGCCTGAGGGCTTGAGAGACCAAGGGCGCAGCTCCCAACAGGAACTCACATTTATATGGGAGACATTTAATTCTCCCCACCACGAGGCAGTCAGCATTGGCCTGAGCTCTGTAAGGAAGGAATTTGAGGCTCCAATACGTTCAACAGCTTGTCCGAAGTTGTACTTGCCAGCCACACTGGCCTCGATCAGGCTCGCCACTCCCGCGCCGTGTGATTCCAGTGGGAAAAGAGACATTGGCAGGAGCGTGATTTTAGGCAAAAACTGAGTGTGTCCGGTGCTCTCAGACCTCTTTGGATCCCCTCTTGCCTAAGGCCGAGTCCTGGGGTGCCTTTGCCATCCATGGAGCTTAGGGCAAGGGCTGTGAGGTCAGGGAGACCCAGGTTCAGGACCCACCCAGCTCCTTCACTAACTAGTCGCATAGCTCTGAACAAATCAACAGTCTTGGTTTCCTCATCAGCAAAACGGGGATTATGCTGTTCCCTAAATCACAGGATTGTTTGGAAGATTGAGTCTCAATATAATATAAAGTGCTTAGAAATGTGCCTGGACGCAGTAGGTGCCCAGGAATTGTTAACAGGGTGAGGTCCTGAGAGCTTGGTGGTGTTAGGACTTTTCCCCCTTTGCTTGGTGGCGGGCCCCCCTCAGCCCCGCTTGTAGGCCAAAGAAGTCCCCCTCCTTCCTCAAGGCATCACCTCAGTCTTCTGGGAATGGGGTCACTGAGTGTTTACATCTATGACGACCAGTATGATTGGCACCTGCTAGATCGACACCTCGATGCTGGATCTCTCTGGGTGGTGTGTGTGTGGGGGGGAAATGGTAATTTCCTTTTCCTATGAGGAAGGGGGAAGAGGGATGGACCTCGCTGAACCAGGGTGGAGCTGACTAGTGGGTGGAGGCTCGGTCCTTTCCTGACCAGGGCGGGGCGGAGGCTGAGTCTCCAGCAGAGAGGAGGGCAGGGACACAAATCCCTGCGATTCCTGGGCCACCGAGAAGAAGGGGTGAGGGGGGTCATCCAGGCAGCGGAACCCTCAGCTGGGCACCAGCAGCGAGGGGCTGGGGGCACTGAGCCTTCAGTCCTGCTGCGTTCGGCCATGGTTACCTGCGGGATGCGGGATGCTGGCCACCAGCAAAGCCCTTCCCTTTAAACGGCCCTCGCGGGCCTTGACAGAGGCACCAGGAGCAGCTCCCATGGCAGTGGGATGACCAGGGACCCTTCTCCATGGTCTGGCTGTGAAAGCCTCATGTGAGACGCGTTACGGTGTAGCTGGGAAGCACATGGGGGTTAGAGCCGCATCTGTAAATCATATGGAGATGCTAATGGCATCTACCCCGAAATGTGAAGACGAAAGGGAGGTTTTCTCACTCAGGCCAGAGGACATCGTCTCCAGGGCCAGATGTCCCCCGAACTCCGAGCCGTGAGCTTTGGAAGGCATCATTTCCCAATCTCCCTTTGAACGACAACAGAAAATTACACCCTTGTTTCCTCTTCACAAGTTCTTTAGTTCTTTCTTTCCTTTTTCTTTTTCAGGCGAGGCAACCCTTGGTCGACCTCACAGACTGCAAGGATCTTGTCAGCTTACAATCCCTTATTTATTTATTTTTAATTTTTTTTACGCCTATGGCACCTGGTCTTCCTAGGTGGTCTCTCATCCAAGCACTAACCAGGCCTGACCTGCTTAGCTTCCAAGATCAGCCGGGATCAGCGTGTTCAGGGTCACGAGTTCCGAATGCTTAGAGCATTTAGAGGCTTTCGGAGTTCTGCTCTTGGTGAGGTCTGGCAGCACCTCACCTGCTGGTTGGACAGTTCTCCTCTGTAAGGCATTTTTATGTCTGGAAACACTTCTGCAAGGTTTCAGAGCCAAGACTGAGGACATTTGTGAGGATTAAATGGCCTCACGGTCGGTCAAGGACGCACAGCGACTTCAGGACAGATCTAGGTCTTCAGCCAAACCAGCCTAGGGCTTATTCCACTGGGCAGTGTAACTGGGGCCTTCTTAGAAAACAAAAGACCCATCGGAGAATCAGAGAGATAGGGCTGCTGGTGACAAGATCGAGGACCTCCAGAGTCAGCGGACCTGGGTGGGAATCCTGGAAACTTCCTTATCCCTTCTGAGCCCTGAGTGCGTCTCCCGCAGCACGTGACCCGCAAGCCCGTGTCTGTCTTCGCGTGGTGCTGACTCCCTTTGGCCTCTGCGCGGCCACAAGCTTTTGAGTTCCATCCTGCCATCCTGGTCGCCCAGTTTAGCCTCTGTTGCATTCCTGTTCCTCGGCCCTACTGAAACGTGTCTGTCCTTGGGGCTGCCAGCGTCCCCCAGAAGCCTCTGCTCTCCCCTCCCACAATGCTCTGCGGCTCTTGCCCCAGCCTTCCCATGGCGGGTCCACTGGTCAAGTCTCAACTCCATGGTCATTTCCCCGATAGGCCCTCCCTTGCTCCCTATTGAAAAGAGACCCTGTCTTGTCCCCTCCTTTCTTGCCCCTGTAGCGCTCTGCGTGGTCTCGTCTCGTTGATCGATTCGGCCGCCCTCTTATCTCTTGCCTCCCTGATTGGAGTGTATCACAGCTGAGAGCACGGAGGCCTTATCCGACCCGTTTGGCAGAGTCCACCGTCATGGTCCAAATTCCAGCCCTGAGTGAGCTGCCCCGACCTCGAATCCGACCCTCCTCCTGGTCCTGTCTCGGTGAGGAGCGTCATCTGGCAAGTTGCCTAAATCGGAAACTTGGGAGCACTTTTCAGGTCTCAATCCCCGTCATTCGCCAAGCCGTCATCATCCTAGCAGTGCTCGCCGTTGGGGACTGGGGGCTGGGGGGACAGTGCCGCCAGCTAGGGGACGTTTGGAAGTGTGGAGGGTCTTTTATCGGTTGTCACAAAATTGGAGGGTGGACAGCGCTCAATGATGCTAAATGCTCCCCAGCGTGTGGGATCATCCTTCCCCCAGTGCCAGCGGCACTCCCCCTGGGAGGGGGCGTGAGGGTCCAGCTATTCCTAACTCCTGAACGAGTCCCAGCCTTTCCATCCCGTTGCCACGGCAACAGTCCGGTTTGGAATGCAGGACTCGAGTCCCAGTGGGAAGAAGGGCAGAGCTAAGAAGTGAGGGCCCCGGGCTGCGCCAGTGGAGTGGAGTAGTGGGGTGGAGAGGAGGGTTGGGGGGAAGCCAGCGTTTTTGCGTGTGGTTGGGAGGAGGCATGAGAAAATTCTTTTAAACCGTAAAATGTTTGACCGATGGGTAGGTTATTGTTTAACGTGATTGCTAAGCCACTGTTAAAAAAAGTGCTTCCTTGTTCCAGTTTTCACGGTTGGGCAACGAGTCACCGCAGAACTTAAAACAACAGTAATCGTTTATCTCTCATGTTTTCCAGGGTCAGGAATTCAGGAGGGGCTCAGCTGGGTGGTTGCGGCTCGAGATCTTCCACACGCACGTGACTGGTGCCTGGGCCGGGAGGACTCAAATCGCTAGGGCTTCTTGGACTTCCCTCTCTATTTCCATGTGCTCTTTCCCTGTGATTTATCCAGCACGGTGGCCGGGAGCTCTAAAGGTGTGCGTCGTGAGGAAGGGAGCCAGGCGGGGGCCACACCGCCTTCTGTGTCCTGGTCTTGGAAAACAAGGCAGCATTGCTTTGCCGTTTTTATTGGCTGGGGAAGCTACAAACGCCAGCGAGGGAACCTGGGGCGTGTCCTGCTGCAGGGGAGCGTGCGAGAGAGGTTTACGCTGGGGCAGCCGTGTAACCACCACCCGCCACACGGCCACTTGAATTTCTCTTGGCTGCCACGCCCGCACGCTCTGTCATGGTCATCGTCACGGAGGGAGCTGCAGCTGCCCGCCCGGCAGCCACTCGGTTTCTTCTGGCAGCGGGACCCTGGTTCCCATGAGCGGTGGGGCCGGCCAAGGTGGGCGTGAGGCGTGGCCCGTCAGGTCCTCTGCCCCGAGGATGTGAGTCTCCAGCGAAATTAGGGGAAGCAGAAGACACAAAACAAGCAAAGGTGGAAACAGAAACTGGGAAACCGTAAACGACCGACGCGGGCTCCGCCCGGTGGCGGGCCCCCGAGCCTGGACGCTGCTCTCGTCGCTGTCCTTTCCGCCACCTGGCCGTTCCTTTTCACCTGTGATTCTCGGAGCCGCTTCATAGTCTTCCGCAAGTTATTTCTTCTTTTCTTTGTTCTTACGTTAGTCAGAGCTTCTGTTGCTTGCAACCAAGAAACTCTAACTGGCACCATGAATTTAAACTCGAAGCGCTGATGAACGGTTATTGTCGCCGTTGGATCAACTGCCATTAATGCTGTATTTCAACAGATCAGCGGTTAGAGCGGGAGAGTAAGTACGTCCGCCAACGCTCCCGGTGAAAACCCAGCCGTCTTCTCTCAGGATCGGTGACAGGAAGATGTGTGGCGTGAGTGCCCCAGGTGGAGGTAGGAGGCGTGGGCTTGAGCCTCAGCGGTGCTGTGTGCCACGTGACAAGCTACTTCACTTCCCTGTGCTTACATTTCCTTACTGGCATACAGGTACAATGGCGCTTCGCCAGATGCAGACTCCAGGGGAGCAGGAATTTCTTCTTATTTTCTGCTCTGTCTTCAGACAGCAACACATAACAGGTGCTCAATAAATAGTAATTCCGTGTAGGAAGAAAGGGGGCAATTAAGAGCTTGTTACGAAGCTACCAAACTACAACCCCTTTCGAACAGGTAGGGGCTCTTTCTGTTTTATCCGTCTGCCCCTAGCCCTCGCACGGTCGCTGGCACATACAGCAGTTGAGGCAAATGCAACATATGCAGAAGCAGTAGCCATGCGTTTGCGGGCGCGGACAGTCTCGCCCGGGAGAGACTCCCTGGGGGAGAGGGTTCAGTGCCAGACTTTGCTTTTGCAGTGTGGACAGTGCATTATTCATGGTCGGGAGAAGTGAGCTTTTAAATACAAACTCATTTGTTTCTGCTTTTATTTCCCTCCTCTCATTCCTCCCACCTTAGATGCTCCCAGTTCCTGAATCGATTTGAGCTGATGTGAAAACTGTGAGTGTGCATGTGTGTGTGCGTGTTTGGGTGTGCATTTGTGCATGCATGTGCATGTTTGGGGTTGTGCGTGCGCACGTACACGTGTTAGGGCATGCATGTGTGTGTGTTAGGGCGTGCGTGCTTGAGTGTTTGAGTGTGTGCATGTTTGTGTGTGTGTGTTTGGGTGTGTGTGTGCTTGGCTGTGCGTGCATGTGTGTGTTTTTGTGTGTACACGTGTGTTTTGCTGTATGTGCACGTGTGTGCGTGTTGTGTGTGCGTGTTTGGGTGTGTGTGTTTTTGTGTGTGCACGTGTTTCGCTGTGTGTGCACGTGTGTGCGTGTTGTGTGTACGTGTTTGGGTGTGTGTGTTTTGTGTGTGCCCACGTGTTTTGCTGCGTGCACACGTGTGTGCGCGTTGTGTGTGCGTGTGTACGTGTTTGGGTGTGTGTGTTTTGTGTGTGCACGTGTTTCGCTGTGTGTGCACGTGTGTGCGTGTCGTGGTTGCGTGTGCGTGCGTACGTGTCTGGGTATGCGTGGTCGCACACACACACGCACGTGGGACGGATGGAAGCCCACCTGCCACATCTTTCCCTCTTTTCCCACCGGTGCTGAAGGGCGTGGCGGGAGCCGACCCCATGAGTGGGGCAGGACGGCTCCGGCCAGCCCTCCCCCACGGCACTCCACGGAGCGGGTAAAAGAGGAAACGACCTACTTCTCTGATTTTCATTTTCCCAGCGTCACTGTTGGGAGGACTGTTTTTGCAGAGGCGAGAAAGTGAGAGAAAATGGGCCAGATTTTGTTGATGGCAGCTCGAGATTCCCTCAGCCTCAGAAAGATCTCTCCTGGGTGATTAGACATGCGTATTAATCAACCTTTGCTACACACGAAACCATGCCAAAGTGCAGTTGGGTAAGACACCAAACATTTATTGTTTTTTGTGACTCTGGGTGGGCTGGGCGGTGCACCATTCTGAGCTGGGGGGGCTGTGGCCGATGGTCTAGAATGGCCCCACTTGCTGGTCAGGGGCTCCCACTGTGCTGGCGGGACCCTTCGCGTAGTGTCTCATCCTCCGGTAGGCCAGCATGCGCCCGTCCACGTGGTGACAGGTTTCTCAGGAGTAAGAGGGAGCAGGTCCCGAAGCACATATGCTTTTAAAGTCTCAGCTTGCATCACATTTGCTAAATATAGGCCATTCAGCAAAGTCCTATGGCCATACCGAGGTTCGAGGCAGGAAAAATAAACTCCAGTGTTTGCTAGAAAGTGGCCAAGTCCCACTGCAAAGGGGCATTTGTACGGGGTGGAGGGAGTTGGCGGGCACTGTGCAACCTCCCGCAGCATGGCTAGACAGGCCAGGGCGGTTGGAAGGAGGTGGAGAGCAGTGAAGGGTGCCAGCCACCCACCTGGTCAGCTGTTGATTCCTCAATCTGTTTATTGCTTTAACGAGGCGACCCCTGAACCTCAGTGGCTTAGCATGTTCCATGTTATTTCTTACACCAAGTCTGTTGCAGATGCTCCTGGCCAGCAGATGGCTTTCTGTAGGGTCACTCAGGGACCCAGGCTCCTTCCATGTTGTGGCTCTGCTTACCCCCAAGGCCCGGGAGGCATCTGTTGGATCCTCTGCATTCAGTTGGCAGTGGAGGAAGAGGCTGCGGGCCATTCTGTGGGCCAGGCCTGGCAGTGGAGCCCCTCACGTACATCTATTGGCTAGAACTCAGTCACATGCTCAACCTGTGAAGAAGCCAGGAGACATAGGTCACCACGTGCCCATGAATAAAATGACATGGGTTTCAGAACACTCAGCGGCCGAGTATGTGGGTACCTCTTTGCCTAGAAAGCAAGTTCCTTAGGAGTCTGGGACTGTGGTGTATTTGTCGCACATCCCAGAACCTGGCCCAGTGTCCCGCGTAGGGAAGGTACTTGGCACACACATGGATTGAAGGCATTGAACTCCTCGACTTTGCCCTGACTTTGGGCTCTGTCCTCACTCATCAGACTCAGTGACCGAACTCGGCTTTCTGCTCCCTTGCCCAGCTTCCTCTGGGCTCGTGTCCACCCTGACTTTTCCTGTGTCTGGCTCTGTGTCTGGCTCCATCCCGGCTCTGGTCGCTTGGCCCTGGGCCCATCCATCTCCCTGCAGGAGGCAGGGAGGCCAGCTGGCCAGGAGGAATGCCTTCCGCCACCCTCCCCTCCTCTCCCCTCCTCTCCCCTTCCCTCCCCTTCCCTTCCCATCACGGCTCCTCTAGCCAGGCCAGCCTTCTAGCTCTGAACAGCCCTCCACCTGACATGACAAGTTTCGGGAGCTTTCTCTGCAAGAAGACAAGCCTGGCCCATGTCAGGGCTGTCTGCGTCAGGGCAGAGACATGCCAACTGGGCACCGATAATCAGTCTGACACACAAAGCCAACAGGGACCGGAGGCCCTGCGGCTGCAGCCCAGGCTTGGGCAGACGATGCCCTTCCCAGGGCCAGGCCAGTCAGCAGCCTCTGCCCACGCCAGTCCCTCGTCAGCCTCAGCCCCCAAAAGGGTGACTTCAAGGGTGAGGAAGAGGAAACAAACAGCTCCCAGCACGGCGCCCGCTGCTGCGTCTCGGCGGGGAGAACGCATGCCAGCTCAAAGGGCTGCCCCAGATTTCAGCAGTGAGGCCTCCCTCAGGGCGGCAGGAGCATGTCGTGTTGACAGAGCACAGGGGAGCCATCAAAGCCGGCGTTCGGACATGGGAGGCGGCTTTTGATAAAGAACATTGGCTGCTTCTCTGAAGAAAGACGTTTGGAAGAGAAAAAAAGATCAGGGTGGCATTGGGGTAAATAACAGCTGCCATCTTTTTTTGTCTGCTCAGTGGCTAGCACTTTACTTTTTATGACGCTGAAATTGTCCTCACCCTGTTTCCTAGGTGAGGAAGCGGAAGCCCAGAGAGTTGGGGTAACTCAGTCAAGGTCACACAGCGCAGAGTGGAACCCAGGACTTCCCTGATTCCTAAGCTGGTTTCTCCCTGACTTTTTCATGCTTTCCAAATTCCAGATTTTTCTTCCACAATAGCAGAGAGTCACTGATGTCCTAACTTGGACTTTCTTATTTGGGGTGTTTGTGTCCAAAATCTCTCCACAGCGTGTCTCGGTTAAGGCTCACGACGCTCACGACAAGGGCACTATTATCGTCCCAGCGTTTTGACGAGGAAACAAACCCGAAGACCCTGCGTAACTTGTCTAAGGTGTGGGAGCGGGGAGGTGGTCGAGGTGGGACTGGAAGGCGGCCTGGAAGACCAAGGCAGGACGCACCGCGCGTGCGGAGAGCGCGGCTTCCGCTTCCGCGTCCGCTTCCGGCCTGCGAAGCCGCGGCCTTTCCCGCTCAAGGAGGCACGCGCGGCGCGGCGGGGCCCCGCGAAGCTGCCGGCGAGGGCCGGGCGGGCCGCTCCGCGTGCCAGGACGGCAGGGGCGGGCGCCCGGGCGCCGGGGGATTCGGGAGCCGGCTCCGGTAAGGCAAGGCGCCGGGCGGGGACGCGGGGACGCGGGGAGCGGGCCCAGGGCCCGGGCGGAACCGGCGCTGTGGGGATGTGTCGGGGGCTGCCGAGCAGGTGTCCGCGGGTGCCGAGCAGGTGTCCGCGGATGCCGAGCCGGTGTCCGCGGATGCCGAGCAGGTGCCGGCGGATGCCGAGCAGGCGCGGCCCGCAGCAGCAGCACCAAACCGGCGCGCGCCGAGGTGAGGAAGCCGCCTCGGGTGGGCGACGGGTCAGGGCCGGGCGTCGCGCCTCGTCTTCAGGGAGCGGAGGACGGAAGGCGGGGAATTAAGGCCTACGTGCAGGTGGAGATGTTCGGAAAGCCTTGGCCTGTGAACCCCTCCGGCCCAGGTCTTCGTGCATTTCGGGCCTCCGTCAGGACGTGGCGATCTGAACTTGGCCGCCAGCCCTGGAGGCAGAGGGCGGCCGCTGGGTCAGGGCCCCACCCAGGGCCCCCGCCCTCACCCCGCCCCGCGGGGTTCTTCCCGGCCCCTCCACCTGCTACGGTTAGGCCTCACCTTCCTTCCAAGCTCCCTGCAGTTAGTTAGGTGAACTCGTTTGAGACTTGGAGTCAGAGCAGGGCAGGACGAGGCGTTAGTCTGGCACGGGGGTCCTGGTACGGAGGGGTCAGCTATTTGGGTCTTGGGGACGCGGCGTGGGACGCCTCTCATCCAGCCCGGATTGGTGGCTCCTGCGAGCGATGGCTGTGATGTTGGGTCAGACACCCTCCACAGTGTGTTTGCCCTTGCTGGGTTCACGGTCTCTTGTTCGCTCTGAGCTAATAGCCTTCCCCGTGTTCCTCTCACGCTTACGGGGGGCAGAATGAATTCTGTGTTTGCACCCGAGATCGATCCCTGGTTCAGGACTCGTACCTGGAGTGGCTTCTAAAGGTCACGGAACCTTATCCCGCGTGTGGCAGTGGCTTAGTAGAGGTCGTGAGGTATCAGGAGGCAAGAATTCACCCCCCAAAAAGAGGTCGGAAAGAGGTTGGCCTCCCTTTTGTGTTGGCGAATCCGCGCCGACTGTGCCCTGCTGGCCAGACCTCTGCCGACGGGGCACGCTGCGTTAACGGAAGCGGGAGGAAGACTTCTCTTCGAAAGTAACATGAGTCATCTCCCCCCGTCTCAGGCAGCGGGTCAGGCGTCCGCTCTGTCCCCTGCCTCCTGCCGATACCATAGCCTTCTATCCCCAGTGCCCCGTGAGGGGGTCCCCTTCATTGTTGCTGGTCGTGAGATCAGTAAAGATTTTTCCCTTTTATACTTTTCACAAGTGGACATTATGGTCCTTGAAAATAAATAGACAGATAAAAATGATTGGGCAATACAAATGATAGAGGAAGGGTGGGAGAGAGGGGAAGACAGAGACAGGGACGGACAGACAGACAAAGAGGCAGAAAGTGACGGAGACAGAAAAGGGGCCTGGCCGCCTCACCTCAGGAATGATCTCTGGCGACTTCGCGTCGGGGGAGCCAGCCCCTGCGATGGCCTCACGGTCCCTCGTCTGTCTTCGTGACCTGTGTGGTTATTTTCCGTGTTGAATCAGGGATGGCTGTGCGACCGATAGGATGTAGCGGAGATCGCCACGCGCGGTTCCCAAAATCAGGTCCTAAAATGCACCGCAGCCTCCGGCTTGACCTCCTGGGTCCTTTTCTCTGAAAGAAGCCAGCGCCGGGGTGGGAGAACACTCAGGCAGCTCTGCGGAGGGCCCCAGGGAGGGAGACCAGCTTGCTGGCCTGCGAGGGGGCCCCCTCGGGACTGGGTTAGCCTCGGCCCGTCACTTAGCCCACTGGGGCCCTGGCCGATGCCTGGCGGCAACTGCCTGACCAGGCCGCGCCCGCGTGCTCCATCTGCGCGCCGGGAGGGAGAACGAACGGTGGCTGCTCTAAGCCGGGTCATTTGTCCCCAGCGCGAGGTACTCCGTACCTCTCTCCTTGCCGTCCTCGGTCTGGTGGAGACAGCCTGGCTTCTGAGGCGGGGGGTGCAGAGTTGAAGCTGGGACATCTGTCCCTTTTCTGCGGAGCCATCGCTCTGCATCGTAGTCCTGTCGTTCTCCACCTAGTAGGAATTCCTCTTGGGCTCTGCTGGGTAATGGAATGTTCTTTCTGTTTTCCAGTATGATCGCACCTTTAATTCTCCTGAGTCTACTTTCATAAATATTTCAGTGCCAAGGTGGATGAGGATGAATCGAGTGCTGTGGTCTTGCTTTTCTCTTAACCAGGAAATCAAAAATCTGTAGCCGCCGCTGGGTTTTTGATTATGCATTCCGTCGGCACCCGTTTTTGAACACGGTGTCTTCAAATATATTTTCTGACTTGTTCATTTATTTATTATTTACACACGCCATTGTATTGTTTTATCACATGTTATGCAACATACATAAAATGTACATTTAGAAAACATGAGATAAAAATAAACAGAAACAGAAGGCCAGATATTTTGCTTTTCTGTTCAAATGGTTGCCTTGGGCACTGCTGGTGAATGTGTCCCCCTGGTCTCCAATATGGGTGGCTTTTTACATTGTATTATCTGCATGTTATTTAAGGGGAGAGGTTGTGCCTTATTTGTCTCTCCCAAGATTACGGGGTTGCTGCTCGATCCACTCTTAAAAAATGACGAGTAAGTGAATGAATGTGCGGTCGAATGGAGGAGAGTCACCCGAGTCTCAGCACGATGCTAAGTGCCAGGGAGACAGAAATTAATGCGACATGTCAAGTGGATGAAGCTTAAATCTCGTCTCTCTAGCTCTCTGAGAGATCAGGATTTCAACCTGGGCGTGCTTGATTCCTAAGCCGTGTTTACCGTTTAACCTGCCCCGAATTACAGAGCCCCCCTCTGCCGCACTCGCTGAGGATCGCCTCTGTGCTGGACGCGCCCCTGGAGGAAAGGCTCTGGACTTATTTCTAGGATGAACTGTGTTCTGGTCCCGCCCCCCTCCCCCCGCCCCCCGTCTCCCAGCCTCACGCTGACACATGCCGGCACCCAAGTCGCACCCCACACCTCAGTTTCCTCTTTTCCCTTCAGTCTGTCTCCCAGGCCGGGCTCCCTGGCCATCACCGGTTAAGACCTTCCTAATGGGTACGTACGTGTGTTTGTGGGGGTCTTAACAACTCGGCTCTCCGGGGCTCGGGTTGTCTGGATTTCTGTCTTCTTCCGTTTCCGGGGGCTGAGGAGTCATGGGAGACACAGTTCTGACCAGCTTGTCAAGTCTGTTTGTTCCGCCGGGCATCTCTCTCCTGTGTCAGTTGACTTAGCTCTTCATCCCCGTTTGGGCTTCGATGACCTAGTGACTTAGAATCCATGTCGGCATTTCCCTCCTACGGCCCATCCTCACTCCACCGGCTCGCCAGGTCTGTGGTTGTGCAAGTGACCAGGAACCCAGCGGAAGGCAGTGAAGGGGCAGCGTCTCTGAGAGTGTGTGTGCACATGTGTGTGCGCACGTGTGTGTGCATGCCCATGAATACGTTTGGGGAGCTGCAGGAGGACAAACTCAATTGGATTTAGAAGGCCTGAGTCTGAGCTCTGGTCTCTGCTTCTGTCATCGGCGCTGGACCTTGGCCGTGACACCTCCATCGGGCCAGTGGACGAGTGTTCTTGCAGATGGAGATGGACTCGGGGACATAGAATTACAGTGTGGTACCGCAGTGGACTGGGTTTGGCTGCCCTGACCCTCCGAACACTGGGATGGGCGAGGCGGGGCGAGGCCCTCAGTTCTCGGCGGCCAAAAACAACAGAATTTACTTCTCGTGAATGCTGTGTGTCCATCCTGGGCTTCTGGGGGTCTGTCTCACTCGCAGACTCGGGCTCACAGAGAGGCCACCATTCGCAGTGGCCATGGGGGAAGAGAGGAGAGGGGGCGGGTGGCGTCCTCACTGCTGGCAGTAAGACCGTTATCCGGAAGCGCCACGATACTTCTGTGCCCATTTCAACGGCCAGAGCGAGTTACATGCTCATGCCTGTCTTCAAGGAGGACAAGGGCGTATGATATCCCCATGTGACCGGAAGGGGAGAGAACTGTCACTCATGCGAAGTGCTGGTGATGGTCACCATATCCGTTTCCTGTTTTTTGGAGAATTTTCTAAGTTTCTGGAGTCCATATTTCTAAGCCAGAAGTCAGAAATACACTATGGTGGGCAGAGTAATGACCACCCCAAGATGTCCACGTCCCGGTCCGGCAGAAGACACTTTGCAGATATGATTGAATTAAGGTCGTCGAGATGGGAAGAGTGTCTGGGGTTCTCCAGGTGGGTCTGATGGAGTGACGATGATCCTTACCAGGAAAGAAGGGGCAGGAGAGGCAGAGTCAGAGAAGGAGAAGTGCGGATGGACGCGGGGGCTGGAGTGGCGGAGGCGAAGAGGACGATGGCTGAGGGAGGCTGGCCGCTTTTGGAAGCTGGGAGAGCGGAGGGTCTGGGAGGGTCCGGGGTGATCATTGCTCTCCACAGAGAAACGAGGTGATCAGACCGCTGTGAAATGACTGAGTTGGGGTGTGGGATAATATAGCTCACTTTGTTTTTTTTTTTTGTTTACATTTAATCATTTTCCTCTTTTCACTCCACATGACACCCAATAACAGTATCAACGATCTACCTTGGCATGTGTCAGAGTGTGTGGGAGACTTTCACTAGTGTGGTGACTTCTGATTCCGAGCACGGTGCCGAGGGCTAATCAGAAACGGTTCTGCCCCCACGTGACAGGTGTCTCACTCTCTCTGGCCGTGTAGCAGGCAGCCACGGCAGTCAGGGGGCATGACGCAGTGCGCATTTATCTCTGTGTTCGTGGGTCTCCCCATTAACTGTACCTGCTGTATCTAAGCGGATCTGGCCGGGCCTGGCCGGTGGCTCCGGGTCTCGCTGTGGCTGGATCCAGCCGCAGGTTGGGCTCAGGTGTGGGGGGACAGAAGCTCCCGGAGGGACGCTCAGGTCTTGGTAGCTCCCCAGAGCACAGAAGCAAGCCAGCGACGGCCCAGTCACATTTCGAGTCTCTGCTCCTGTCATGGCAGCTCACGTCCCATCGGATAAGGCGGAGCACGTGGTTAGACCAAAGCAAGTGTGTTGTGGGGAGCGGCGGGGCTGAAGGAGGGTGGGCGGTGGGTGGGGGAGCGGGAGGTGGAGACTCTTGTTGTGAAGAATTGGACCTAATTCAGTCTGCCACGCCAGAAGGTGCTTTTCCCGGCTCTCGTGGGATGTGTCTTCTGAGTCAAGGTTGCTTCTCTGTTCGTCACCTGTGCTGCCACCAAGGCAGTTCTTGTGAGCACCTTCGGCAGGTGGCCTTCTGTGCACTAATGCCTCACTTTGCTCTAGCCTTGCCTTTCTGTTTCTGGAGGTTTATCTGTTTCTAAACCACAGTGTGTGAACAGCTCAGCTGGCCATTCATCCCTCTGGGAGCACTCTCTATAATCAATTCCATTCCCTTTTCTGGGATGACATGTCCCTCTCTGGGCCTTTTGTCTACTCATCTGTAAGGAGACCTCGTTCTCTGTCACACTTGCGGGGTGCCAGCGCCTACATGCAGAGGAGCCGCTCCGTTAGCAGTTTGCCGGCTGACCCAGCCCGTCCGTGTGGGGCCACAGAGCTGCCAGGGAGGCAAGCCGTGTCTCACGCTCATTTAGAGCAGGGGACTGTCCGCCAGGGGGTGACGGTCCTCCTCCGAGGGCCCTGGGCTGCTCAGACCCTACGTGGAGGAGGGTGGGCCTGTAAAGTGGAGGCTTGTCCCCTGTGAAGGGTCGGGAAGGATCGTGGGATCTGGAGTGGCCGAGGACTCTGATGCACATTTGGCCCGGAGAAAGTTTGTGGATCGTGGTGGCATGTGAGGTATCACTGTCACCAGATTTAATTCACGTCAACAAGTGTTTCCTGATCCCAGCAATGCGCCAGGACCTCTGCTGGGAACTGAGGTATGGAAGTTCACAGACAAATGCAGACCTGGCCCTCGCAAGGCGAGGGTCTGGCGCTTCATAAACAGGCACATTCTTCCCTTCGAGCCTGGCGAAAACCATGCAAACCAGAGCCAGGGTGTCGGAGGGCATTAGGGGCCTCGTCTGAAAGAGTAAGCAGTTCTTTTCTCGGCTCATTGCAAATAACGAGTGGCTGTGCTGCATGGGAACTCTTATCCCCACCTCCTCGGGGAAAGGTTTGGGAGGAGCACTGCTGGCATCTTTCTCCAGGCCTCCAACCCACTTGTGTCTCCCCAGGGGAGGAAAGCGATTTGGATCCAATTACTGGATTTGGGGGAAGGAAGCGAGTGGGAACCAGAGCTTGTGATGAGTTGCAGGACCTCTGAGAACCTATTTGGGACCTGAAGGTCAAGAAAGTGAAGTGACTTGGCCTCCTTTGTGTGTGGCAGAAACAAGAGGGGCGCCCACCCTTCTTGATGCCCTGAATGAACAAAGGAGGGAAAGGCTGGCGGCCGGGGACCGCTTAGCGGCTGCGGTGACGGTGCTGAGGGAGGTGGGCGCGGGCCAGGCAGAGTCAGGGCGATGTGCAGGGCTGAGCCTGGCGAGGCTCTGGGGGGCCAGACGGGATCCAGTGGGAGCCCGAGGAGGGGGAGCTGCTGGCGAGGGCGGGTTCCTGGCTCAGGTGACCAAGTAGCGCGGAGCCACCGCCGCTCAGGTTCAGAGCTGGCGGTCATGACAATGGGCTCCTGTTCTGCCTGAGCAGCGGTTCAGACATGGCCCCGTGAGGTCCCAGGACAGAGTTCACGAGGTGGGGGGTCTTCAGGCCGAGTCCAGCCTGTGACTGCGTTCTTGTTGTGGTGCGATCAAATTTAAGACCCACGGAGCCAATTGAGATTCATTATGAGCCTTTATTAGCCAGCTGGAGACTGACTCTCCCCACTAGAGAATCAGCCCCAAGCCTAGAAGGGATAGCTTAAAAAGCCCCAAAACCCCCTCCAGCAAGCAAGCAGGTTTACAGAAGCAGAGGCTGGCCATTAACACATCTTTACACAGGATAACGACACCCTTAACATTAGCATATCTTTGCACAGAACATCTCCTAGAACACACCCTGTTTAACTTTAAAGGATGGAAGCAGAAGTTGACCATTTGAAAATTTTCCACCCTTAACAGTTCTGTGGAACCCAAACAAGTTTCAAGCTGTGAATTAGCAGGGCGGGGGGCGGGGTAGGGAGGAACCATTAGAGGGTTATGAGTAAGAATCTGGATTTCCTTTTATTTCTTAAGGAAAAAAGTAAAAAGAATCTGGAGATCATTGGACCCACGCCCCTGATTGGAATAATCTCTTGGAGCTGAGCAGCGGTCACTCCCTTTAGCGGGATCTCTCAGTTTGTCCCCACGGTCTATCTGTTCCGCAGGTTCTCTTAGCTCCTCCCCCCCACCCCAGCTTACCTGCCTGGGTCTGGGGGGCGTTTGCGTTTGCAGCCCCTGCTCCACCTGGGATGTTGGGTTTAACCTCACCTGGCTAAGAGATGCTTTGGGGATTTTAATGTGAATTAAAGGCTTCTCCAGAGAGATGCATCTTGCACTTCAAACTTCTGCACGAAATTACAGGTGGTTCCAGACCCACTAAAGCTGTTTAAAACCTGGACACCAGGTTAAAAACCCCTGCTCTGAAAAAAATAAAAGGATTCCCTCAGTGTCATTGAAAATTCACTTCCGGGGCACTTTACAGTTTATAAGGCACGCCCGTTTCCTTGGAAAGCATGCAGCCCCCCCCCCCCATTTTCCTGGTCAGCTCCTCCTCCCAGCCTCACGTGCACCCTCTGGAGGTACGCTGGGCAGGGGTCATCCACCCTCCAGTGCGGGGAAGAACAGGGCCCAGGGACTCCGGGTGACAGGCGGAGCTGCGCAGCCGGGGGGGTGGGGTGCGGGGGGGGGGGGGGCGCGGCTGGCGCTCCGCTCTGCTGCCCTGCGATCCTCCGTGCTTGTCGTCTTCCCCGTCCCACTGTCTTCCTTTGCCAGTCAGTTATAAATAGCTCCAAGAACATTTTATTTCCAGCTTCGAGGTGACATGTGCTGTCAGCAACACCACAAAACACTCCATTGATGTTTTTAAGGGGGCGGGGAAGAGGAAATAAAATTGCTTATTTGCCCAAAGCGGTGTTCCGTGAACTGAAAGCCACTGACTCTCTGTGGGACGCTCTGCTTCTCCCAAGTGAATGGATTTTCACGCTGGGAGCCCAGCTGGCCTTCGGGCTGAATGGCCGCCTTCTCCCTCTCTGATTAATTCAGTCGGCGCCCAGCCCAAGGAGGGCGAGGAGTCGCAGCTTCCCGTCCCCGCCCTGTCTGGGGGAAAAGCCAGGAACAGGAGCAGGGGGCTGGCAGAGGGGAGGCCATTGCTAACAGCTCGAGGGGCCTTGTCTGCAAAGGGTGAGCAGTTGTTTTTCTGTGTCTCCGAATGTCAGGGCAGAGGCAGGAGGGCAGTTTCTCCTCGCTCTGGCCGAAGAGGAAAACGCAGCCAGACCTTTGCAGTCACTGACGGAGGAGGTTGTGCTAGACTCCGGGGTGCTTCTCAGTGATGTTGTAGCCAGGGGTCCAGGAGGGACAGACAGCAAGAGTGAAGGGAGGGCCGTGCCGTGGTAAAGCGAAGGCAGGACACAAAGCCCTAGAGGCAAAGCCCAGGGCCCGGTGCCGGGGAAGGAAGGGTGTCCGCACCCTGCAGACACAGCCCTGAGCCGTGGAGTGCTTTCAGTAGCAGGGGTCCCGAGCTGCCTCGCACCGCCCTTGGGCATGAAGGCCATTGTTATTGCACCCATTCGGTAAGTGAGAAATCAGGGTGTGAGGAGCCTAAGTCACTTGCTTGAGGCCCCAGGACAGCCTCTGTGACCCCTTTGCCTCCCTGTCTCATCTGAGCAAAGATTTCCACCCGTGCCTGAAACTAGCCATGCCTAGAATTTCTTAATTAAGCCAGTTAGAGTTAAGTTTCTGTTACTTGCAACCAAAAGTCTTAACTTTGTGATTATTATTTTCACACAGCAATATCGATTCTTGCTAACACATTAGAACTTCCTATGATTCCTCTTCTCTTCAGGCTAAGTTCAAATTCCTGGGCCAAGCCTCCGGGAGACCGTGGCCCGGCCCCTGTCTAACTCCTGGCCTCCTTTTCCCCTGCGTCTGCTTGTCCTCTGCCTTCCCGCCTTTCCAACGTGCAGAGCCTGAGCCTGTCCTGTGTTCTCCTCCCCTGTGACTTTGCAGGCCTCCTGGGTGTGCCCTTCCCCACTGGGCGGCCTCTTTTTCGGGTCTCTTGCCTTGAGAAGCTCTCTTGAGCCCTTTTGAGACTGGACGAGATCCCCCTCATCCACCCTTGTCCAGCAAAGACCCTCATCCTCACCCCAAGATTGAGGTTCCCCTGGGGCCTGGGACCGTTTAGACGCGAACGAACTAGTTCTGTATCCCAGGGTCTGGCACACGTGCCGCATGGAAGGTGCTCATGGAGAGGACTCTCACACACCGCGTGAGTGGGGAATGAGGGATGAGCGGCAGACGCAGAGTGCCAGCTTCTCGATAGGCCGTGTGACTTGTTAAAACGCAAACCGTTCGGGTGCCAGATGAGGCAGCCCATCCGGAAGCTCTGCCGCCGCGGTTCCCGCTGGACCCCCGCCGGACACCCGCCGACGGCTGGTCAGGCCATGCCGCTGACGGGGAAGCAAACCTCCACCCGGCAGGTGCTTGATTTAATAAAACCCCAAACTCATATCAGCCCTGACGTGCCCGGGGAATAAGACAGCAAATTAGAGAGATGGAAGCGTCACTCCAGTGCAAACCCAGATTTAAAAGGCCCTCGTGGCCCTTATTTATGGAGTTTGGGTTTCCCTTTAACCCTTGGGTGAGAGAGGACGGTGTGCTGATCCTAAATACAAATGAATTTTGTGCTGTGTTCTGCCTCCTGGCGTGAAGTGCTTAATAAATGTTCCCATCTTTCTGTGGGGAAATCTCTCTCCCCACTAATTGCTGTCAGCATCCATCAGGATCACCCAGAGAGCAACATCCCAGCCAGAGGGGCCTTGGGGCTGAACTCCATCACCCGGAGACAGTCTCCGTGGGAGGCGGAGGGGCCCAGAAGGGCTTGCACTTGCTAGGCATCTCCACCAGGAGGCGCATCGCAGCAGGAGTCTGAACCAGCAACTGGCCAGTTGTACCTTGGAGCCACAGGTGCCTGAGCCGCCAGCCCAGGTACCCAGGTGTGTGTGTGGGGTGGGGTGGCTGAGCTGTGGAGTGCCAGATTCCATCAGCCTCTTAATCAGACCAGCCGCGGTTTATCCCTTTTATAGCTCAAACCAGCTCTCAAGTTTTCGTCAAAAGGGTTCTACTGATGTGAAAAGAAAGGTTTAAAACACAGACCTAGTGCAAGCCTCAGCGTTAACAGGTCAATTAACACGGCCTGGGGTGCTGGGGCCGGGGTGGGGGCGTGGCGAAGAGGGAAGTACCCGGCGTCAGAGAGGACATCGCGGTCAGACCTGGTCCCCCGGCAGTTCCGGCAGCGTTTCTGCTTTTTGTTTTACAAACATTTTTCCACATCCCCTGTCCACCTGGTTTATACTTAATGCTCAAGCACCTAGCCCTGGGCATGGACCTTGGAGATGGTGATGGAGAGTGATGGGCATCGGATCCCCCGGGGGAGGGCGGCTCACACGTCTCGGGCTTCGGTTAGAAACTTCACGGCCTTCCGCTCATGGATTTGTTTAGTGGCTGTTCACTGATTGCGTATTATGTGCCGAGGACGCGGGGCGAAACGAACCACAGCGGGAGAAGGGTGGAGAAACAGGTAAACAAGGAAATCTAGAAGTAAAATAATCACGAGCTTTGTTTAATGCAGCAGAAGGAGGAACAATGTGTCCTGATGGAATGAGGTGGAAAGTCAGAGTTGGGGGTGCTGTATTTTTCAGGGTGGTCACCGGTGTGCTTCCTCAGAGAAGAGGTTCTTTGCGTGCTGGGCAGAGGCCTGCAGGCGGGTCCAGTGCTGTCCAGGAGGAGCACGCTGAGCCCTCTGGCCTCTGCGTCCCTCCACCTCGTCCCGCGACGATCCCCGCCCTCTCGGCCGCGCCCCAGGCCCGTGCCTCGCACCGCATGGCCTCTGACGGAGTCCGCCTTTGTGGCGTGCGTGGGGTCCCAGCTGCAAAAAACAGCAGCCAGCAGGAGCGGCCGGGCCGGGCGTCCCTCCGGTGTCCGCGTCCGCGCCCTCCTCGCGCTCTCCTCGTCTCCTGCCGCCTCTGCCCTGGGCCCGGCTCCGTCCCAGCGCGGCCTTCCACCCGCGCGCTGGGCTGCAGGGCTTCCTCGCGGCGCGCTGCGGTGATTCGCTCGGAACGAGTGCAAGCGCTAACATCTCCCGCCCCCCGAGTCCCACTGGCTCCCGCCGCTTTCCCCTGCCGTCCGTCCCTCATGGGGTCGCTCCTTCAGTGCCCTTTCACGGCCTCACCGCCCATTCCCTCCTCGCCTCCTCCATGTGGGCTGAACCCGGCCCACCGCTCTGTGGCGACTGCTTTGCCAGGCACGGGCGACCTCCAGGCCGGCGAGGCGGGGGTCTCTGCTCCGACCCCTGGCTACTCTCGTCCCCCGCAGCCTGCTCCCGGCCGGTGCCCTCTGCCTCGTTTGCTCCCCTGCTCTGGGTCTGACTGCTGGACCACCGTAGGGTTCAAGTCTGGGTCGCTGTTTTTCCCTTACCTGCACACTCTCCTCAGGGACCACATCCATTTCCATGGCTTTAAATATCGTCTCCATAATAATGACTTCTAAATTTATGTCTCCAGCACGAGCATCCTGAAGCTGCTGCAGACTCATAGATCCTGCGGCTCTGTGTCCCCACGTAGATGACTAATGGGCATCTCGACTTAATACATCAAAAAAGTCTTAAT
Source organism: Rousettus aegyptiacus (assembly GCF_014176215.1). Lineage (NCBI taxonomy): Eukaryota > Metazoa > Chordata > Mammalia > Chiroptera > Pteropodidae > Rousettus > Rousettus aegyptiacus. The sequence goes on from NW_023416290.1 coordinate 56,904,857, forward strand.
TTTCCCGCTTTCCCTCCCAAGTTGTCCCTCCCTTGCTTTTCACCATCTTGGTAAATGTCTTGTTCTCCCCGACTGTTCAAGCCCAAGTCCCAGGAGTCCTCTAATCCCCGTGTCCTGCCCACAAGTGAGACCCGTGGGCGCTGTCCTCAAGAGAGGTTCTGAATCCACCGCCTCGCTCCCTCTCCCCTGCTGCTGCGAACACCCCGCACTCCACCGTTACGGCCTTCGGCTGTGACGACGGTGCCCCGCCGGCCTCCTCCGTGCTGCCTGCGGTGCCTTCTAGAATCTGTTCCTTACAGAGCAGACTGAGTGCTGCTTGCGAAGTGGAAGTTAGCTCTCATCACTCGCCAGCTTAAGACTTCAGTACTTTCCAGTTACATTTAAATGAAAACAACTTGCCGTGCCTAACAAGTCCTTACATGAGCAGGGCCCCGCCTGCTTCTGACTTCACCACATGCGGCACTTGCCACTTCTCATTGTTTTTTCACTCTGGCCTTTGCTGTTCCTTCCTTCCTTCCTTCCTTCCTTCCTTCCTTCCTTCCTTCCTTCCTTCCTTCCATCTCCCTCCCTCTCTCCCTCGCTCACTAGCCCCCTCCCTCTTTCTCTTCCTTCTTCTGAACGTCAGCATCAAGTCCACGTCCACCTGAGGGCCTGCATTAATTTTCTGCTGCTGTGTAACAAATTGCTAGCGTGTATAGTGGCTCCAAAGAGTCGGCTGCCTCTCTCCTCTTGCTCCCAGTCTATCACAGGGAATCAGCCATTCCGGAGCTGCATGGGTGGGGGAATAAGGGACAGCTTAACAAAGGGGCCGGAGAGGGAGCAGAATAAAGCCATCCAGAATCTGTTTCCTGCCCCGCCTCCTGGCTCTGTGACTAATCCAGGCTGCGGAGGACAAAAGGAAGTGCAAATGTTACGGAAAGACGGTAGCGCTGATCTGAAAGCTCCCGGGTGAGGAGCTGCTCCTACCCTGTAATTGTCACCAGGCTGTGTTAGCGCCAGAGGCAGAGTCACTTTGGAGGGCCTGACAGGAGGAGGGATGTCACATCTGTGGGGATGCTCGCACATGAGTCAGTCCAGAAATGACAGGGCCAACTTCTGCGGCAAGCACAGCTGCGTGCCAGCTGCCGGCGAGGGGAGGGGACAGCAGGAGACCAGCCTTCACCGGGGGCCTTCTGTGGTCAGGCAGCGTGCTGTGTGTGCCACCCAGCCCTCAGGACCGGCCATGCCCAACGACCTGCAGTTCCCTAATCCGTCCAGCCCTCGCCGACCACCCGCCTGGGACACACTTCTACTCCTTGATGCTTGGATAAGCGTCACCAAATCCGTCTACCTTGACTCGGCTCATACGCGCTCCTGAAAACCGTTTTTGATGTCTCTCCTTCGCCAGGCTGGGGAAGAGCCTCTCTACCCTCCCGCAGTCTCCGGAACTTCTTTCTCTCTTTCTACAGCATAATTCACGGCTTCCCCCTTCCGAGCTCTCGGAGGCCAGGAACTGTGTCTTTCTGTCCCAATCTCTCGCACCAACACCGAGCACGTTGCTTGGCAGTCAGCAAGTGCTCACTTTCGCCAGCACGATGCATCTCTGATGTGATTCCCATGATGCTGCTGACACACAGCCTGTGAAATAAGCATTGTACCCTCACATTTCAAATAAGGAAATGACGTGACAGCAGTGACATGACTTGCCCAAGGACACACGCTAATGGATACAGAGCTGGGATTCGAATCATTATTGTTACGTCGATAGTTTCAATTTCCTGAGCACCTGTATGCATCAGGCACTGCACTTGGCTCTCCTCATACATTATCTCCTGTCCATCCTCACATCATGGAAGGTATATATTATCCCCGCGGATAATGGAAACCTCATGGTACGGGTGGCAAAGATGAAGATCGGGGAGGCTCATTACCTTCCCAGGGTCATGTGGGTAGAGTAGTGGTGACGTGTGTCTGATGCCAAAACCCGCGCTCATATTGCTTCCTCCCACATTATTAATGGGAAGCAAGGTAGATGCACAAAGGGAGCAGCGGCTGTGACCGGTGAATCCAGAACACGACGCTCGCGTGTCCTCGAAGTCCGCGTGTAACATGAAGAAAGAGAGCATCGTATGACCTTTGCTGACAGTGACTCGACTGTTGCTTAATATTAGATCATTGAGAGAAAAGGCCGTGTTCCCAAAGGGGAGTGGATGCTTGCCTCAAGGAAAACTGGGAGTCACGAGAGACAGAACTGGGCCGGGGGCAGGGCCCAGGGCCATGACGCTTTCGGGCATGCGTGCCACTTTGTTGTGGTTTTTGCGGCTTCCCGTGCCGGAGCGCGGGCTGCCGAGGACAGGGTCTTCGCCGTTGCGTCCTCAGCGTGGAGCACATGAGCGGTGCAGAGTAGATACTCGGTAAGTAAGGTCTAGGGATGCACGTGAACACAACCCGTCTGTCACCGAAGAGGCGACCTTCGCTCTGTCACCACAGCATTTCTCTGGGTTTGTCCAAGTGGTGGCGACGTCTATATTTGCACTTTATGAAAGTGTAATCGACATACAGTAAACCACACACATTTAAAGCATGCAATTTGGTAAGTTTTGACATGTATACGCTGTGAAACTGTCATCACCATCGAGATAGTAAGCATATTAATTACCCCCCAAATTTCCTCGTGCCCCGTGGCAGTTTTTCTCTCCTGCCCCTTTCCTGCCATCCTGTCTCTGGCAACCGCTGGTGAGACGTCTTGTGACCATGAGGGTAGCTAGAATGACAGACATGCCACTACGTCTGTTACACCTTCCCAAGGTTACGTGGATAGTGCAGTGGTGGGCCGGGTTGGGATCTGAAGGTGGCAGGCATGCCGGAAGCATGCGGAGATCTCGGGTCCTTGGTAAAGTCACTGAGCTGTGTCTTAACCGGGTGAAACTTTGGTTACGTGAATGGATGACTCTTCTTCATTGCCAGAGACACTCTGAGTCTGTTCCTTGCAGTAGAAAGTCTTGTCGCAGGTTCTCTAAGTTGACCCAGCCTCGCTCCCCCTAAGCTGGAGGTCGGTGGAGGTGACACTGGCCTTCAACCCTAGAAATCCCCTTGGTGAAACGGTCATCGTGACAAGGGCCGTTTTGTAAATTTTTGTAGCCCTCTAGCCCTCTTACATGTATCATGCAATTAAATGTCACTCTACGGCCCAAGGGTGGCATTATTTTTGTTTTACAGATGAAAAAACAGAAAACATCACTCAAATTAAAGTGTAGCAGCTTTGAGATAATAGCTTCAAGCGTGACTCCAACTGGGATGTTCGGTTGGAACAATTATCAAAACTCCGATAGTGAAATTTCAGGCATGAGCCCACAGGGGAGATGGAATTTGAGGGGAATCAGGGCTATTTGTGTGTCCTTGAGAAAAATCAAGGACATTGTGCACTATGCTGTATAGATGGACCTGGGCCAAGAATCACGGAGGTTTTCTTGATTCCTTATGGGCCCTGTTGGAGAATGATTTTTGTAATTTTTTAGAATAGTGTGTCATTTCATAGAAAGCCTGAGGACCTGGAACAGGAAAGAGGTTGCGTCTGATTTGGTGGGAGGCGGGCCAGTTTGCCTGTTCCTTCATCGCGAGGACATCACTGGCACCCGCGAAGGGGCTCTGGGGTCAGGGGGTCCCCTGGGTCAGGTTGCCCAGCTGCAGACCGTGAGTGGAGGACTGGAGTGCAGGAGATTCGTTGAGAAAGTGCTCGCAGCAAAAGCCAGCGAGGCAGCAGGGAGCAAGCAGGCGGGGAGAGAAGGAGCCAAGGAAGTTGTGATTTCAGCGATGGCCCGAGGGCCGGGAGGGCCATGCCTAACTTGTCCCCACGCCCGAGCCACCCTGCCCACCCCAGGCATAGGAGCTGATGGGTTCCCTTTCTGTTAACATAATTCCAGTTGAGTTTGTGGTTTTTGCAACCAACATTGTTCTAATCATTTAGCAGTGATGGGAGAGACCAGGGCGGGCCTGCGATGGCTCCACGGGGCGGGGAGCACCGAGGGCGAGGGATCGGGCCAGCAGGTGCCCCGGGAAGGGGGCGTGCTGCGGAGAGTGCGTGCAATTCTAGGAACAGCCAGCTGATTTCTGGTCTCCCTGGGCCCTAGCTGGGCTCTCCAAGGAACCCCTTGTGATGTTTGAGCCTCAGTCTCCTCATTTGTAAGACGGAGGAAATATTGAAATTCTGACAGTGCCCGAGGTCAGATAAGATAAACCGCGCGGGCGCTGCGGCGCGCGGAGTGCGCATGCGCGCTGCCGCCGCAGGCTTCGGCACTGCGGATTGCCTCTCTGTCGTACCTGTTGTTAGTTCGATTTGTTTTCTTCAGTAGTAATAATGGCGATTGCACTCTGCACATTGGCGTTTCGCTCACCTCGAAGTGCCGTCCCGTGCGGTATCTTGTTTTCTTCCAGTGCATTTTCCTTTGGGTTCAAGTGGCCGCCGTGCCACGAGGAAGTAGCAGCACAGACGCAGAAGTGACATTTAAAGCCATCTGTGCTGTTCCCGGCTCTGTGCACCCTTGACCTGGTTTACTTGTCTCAACAGCCCAGCGAGGCTGGGATGCCATTTCCGCGTTTGGATGGGAAACGGGGTTTCTGTGAGGTTAGGTGCCGTGGGTCACGCAGCTGGCAAGTGGGGGAGCCTGGATTCCGATCCGGATGGAAGGGTAGCAGAGTCCCCCCTCCCAGCCGGGGCGGGTGGTGGCGGCTCGGCCTTATGGCCGCATCGAGGAGTCGTCTGTCCTGGGAGAGCGAGAGAGGCAGGAGTGTGCCGGCCTCCACCCTCTCCCGCGCCCTGGCAGCACCCCCCGGGCCACGCCTCGGAGCTGGCCTCCGGTGGGGTGCGGGGCTGGCATGGTCCTTCCTCCGGCCTCCACCTGTGCCCCTCTGTGTCTTCCGTGAGGTGGTAGGCGTGGCCCAGTCTCTGGCCAAGGAAAGCTTCCTCGTCTCCGTTTTAACGCCAGCAAAGCCACCTCCTCTTCCGCACACTCTCAGGGAGGCTGCTCAGAGCAGGCGAGCTGGCCGCTCAGAAGAGATGGCAGCTCCCGCGGGACCCGGAACAGGAGCACCATCTGTACCCGTAGGGACACCGGGTCCTTTCCAGCTGCTTTTGGTATGGGAAAGCGTTTAAGGAAGGCCGGTTCTCAAGTGGCTGTACTTCCAGGGGGCCGTGCTGGTGGCGTGCGTCCGGCGCCACTCAAGCTCGTCCGGCTTTCCTGGGCGGGCAGGCGGCCTCTGCTCCATGTACGTACGGTGCGTTCTCCCTCCCAGGCTTAGGGGTCCTGCAGGATTTCGGCCTCCTGTATCTTCCCTTCTCATCTCCGCGGGTGGGGGCGGGGGAAGGGGGTGCAGGCGCCCAGACTCCAGGCGCAGGAGACCCCGTGGTGTTTGATGAGTTAGAGGAGGCACATGTTGGTGAGAGCGCGTGTCAGCTGACGCCGAAGGGGGTGGCAGCAGCCAGGTCACGAGGGCACGGATGGTATTCCTCCTCCGTGGCTGGGAGTCTTTGAACAGTGAGAAGCAGGAGAGTGACCCGATTCTCTGAGTGTATTTAAAAGACTGAACTAGATCAAAGGGGAGAGAGTGGAAGCAGAGGGACCAGGTGGCGGAGATTTAAAGGTAGAAATGACGGCGTTTGCTGGTGGATTTAAGCGCGGGGCCGGCCCACGGAACGCCTGGACGCGGCCCTTGCGACGCGGCCGGGCCCTCTGCTCTTCCCTTAACTGCACGGAACGCTTCCCCTGTCTCTGCTGAGCACAAGGCCAAGGCCTCACGGGTTTGCCCAGCGAAGGCACAGCAAGCCCGGTTTAGATGGACACAGTTTGTTACTTAAGCAGCGAAAGGAAGAGAAGTCACAGTTACCAGCACCCCAGTTCCTTGTCCCACACCCCAAAAAGGAGAACATCAGAGCCACAGGGGCCAGATGACAATGCGACACACGCGGTGGGACAGCTCGTGCTGAGTATGACTGTGGTTCAGTGGTCTCCCGGGCCCTCAGGAGTGGGTGTGGGTGGAGAGCCTGGACCCTAACGAAACCTGAGAGGACGCGAGTCGCTGCCCCTAAAAGCCTCCGGGGGCAGGGGGCAGTGGGGATGAGTCTGTGGTAGCTCCGCGCAGGCCTCCTGCCCTCTCGGGTGCTGGCGGGGTCCCAAGTGTTCTGCCAAGACGCGACCTGGCCGGGGCTCGAGGCGAGGTCTGCGGGTGTACGTGGGGACGTGTGAGGCCACTGGGGAACCAGGGAGGGGCCCGGGTCCTTAGCGTCACTCCTTACAGGTGGGATCCAGGGGACGGCACGTGCGCATGGTGCGCGCTGTGGACACGCACTGTGCTCCAAGTACTTCACACGTGTTAGCTCGCACCGTGAGTCTTCGGAACGGCCCTACGAGGTGGGCACCATGTTTTAGGCTTTTCGAAATAATTTTCATTGAGGTGAAAAACACATAGTACAAAACATGCCACCTTAACCATTCTTCAGCGTAGGCCCAGTAGTCTTAAGCATAGTCATGTCGCTGTGCCGAAGAGCTGTGGCACTTTTTCAGCTCTCAAAGCCGAAACTATGGCCCTTGAATGACAGCTCCCCACCCCCCCACCCCGGAAAACACCATTTACTTTCTGTTTCCCCGAGGGCGGGCATCTTATTCGTTTCGTCCACCATGATTTTCCTGGAGGAAGAAGACTATATGGCACATAGAAGGGACTCGACAAATATCAAGGAATTAATTAGACTTAGGGTTGATGGATACAGGGCACGAAGGTGTAGGAGGGGTCAAGGGTAACCCTTGACCTTGCTTGGTAATGAGGGTGTTTTCAGTGCCACCAGCTGAGACGAGATCAGGAGGAAGAACCAGTTTCACGGGGCAGGCGAAGAGCCCATTTGTAGACATTTTGATATAAAGATGTCCGTGGACCACCTGGTGGGAGATGGTCAGCAAATTATTTGATTAAATAAAGAAAAAGGAGGCCCATTTTCTTCCTTCAAGATGCTCACGGAAGGATCAGAGATGTAATTACAGTTCAGAGGTTGCAGTAAAACTGGGAAGAGCAAAGGAGGAGAAGAGTGAGCCTCGCATTTGGCATAATCCTGCATTGTCCTGCCTCAGCTTCCGCAGTGCGGGAGCGGAGTAGAAGCAGCGATCAGACCTGGGGGAGCTGTTCTGCTCTCGACTCTCGAGCGTGGCGTGTCTGGGGTTGAATCTACTCTGGTTAATAGTTCTTCCCAATTGTTCTCCCAATCTGGTGGTCAAGATGTCCCTATTGTTAGTATTTTTTAATAGAGCCTTGGTATTATAACCTGCTTTCCTTAATTATCTTAAAATCTGTTCACCCACCTCCCAAGCGATGGCTCTGTGACTTAGGTAGTTAGGTGTCCAATTAAGGTGAACGTGAGGGAGGATCCAAGATTTTTACTGAGGCACAGATTCAAATGGTCCTTTAAGGGGGCAGAGGTAAGCAGTACTCGTCACAAGAGCCTCAGCGCTCCAAAGAGAAGGAGCACCTTTGAGGAGGGATGCTTCTAAAATGAGGGTGAAGATTGCAGGGTAGGGTGCTTCCTTCCATCCTCTCTGAACATATTCTCCCTTATCCTTATCAAGGGAGGTGGGTTTCTATGATGGGAGATTTTGAAATTGAGAGAAGATGGGATGATTCAACAAAGACTGTCCTGTGAATCAGGCTTGGAGTACCGTGTTTCTGCCCCGTGTCGGCTCCTCGCCTCTGGGAAGGTCACGGCCTCCCCCACGTTACCGCAGGTCTGATGAGTGCTTATCTTCATGCGTCACCCCTGGCGGTCCTGGGGATACCAGCTCATGGGATAAGACTTCCCGTGATCTACGTGGCTCTGTTTTAGTCGCACAGGAACCCCATGGGGCAAACTGTTACTTATCTAATTTTATTGAAGAAGAAATTGGATGCTCAGAGTTGGTGAGACTTCTCCAAGATCATACAGTAGCGGCAGAATCAGAATTGGTTCCAGGATTTCTTGATTCGTGATCCAAAACTCATTTCCACCACACTGTAGTGCTTTGGGGTCTGCTCACTGTCAGAACACCCCACCTCAGCGTGGGGCTTAAAAAACACGGGGCTCCCTTCCCCATGCCCACACGAAGATCTGCCTGAAACTAAGAGACACCTAATGTTTCCCTTAAGTGGGTCACGTTAGAACTGCATGATGACAGAGAGACAAAACCCATGCTTGCACGATGGCCCGTTAGGCCAGGCGGAAAGGTGGAAAAGAAAGAATGCTGGGAGGGAAATCATGTGACCTTGACCGCAGGCTTGTTTCTTCCTAGTTCTAACAGTATTTGTAAGGTAATCCCCCTGGGGCTCAGCGTCCTTGTCTGTCAGTCAGGAAAGCGCCCGTCCCATGGTACAAAGCAAGTGAAAGAACTGGGTAATCTGTCAGCTCCGGACAAGCCTGGAACAGTGATGTAACTGTCCTAGAGACATTTGAGCCGGAAGCCTGATACGTAATTGCTTCTCCCCACATGGGAAGTGTGATGAGGCTCTTGCTCATTTTTTCCCCCCGCTAGGGAATAGCAGTTATCTAGGGGGCATTTGGTTTGCTTTTTAATCATGCACAGGTGTGGTAAGATTCTGGCAGACTCGAGCCTCGTTAGTGTCCCTTCACGATCCCTGCATGTAGAGACAGAGATAAGATTATTTACACCCCGTTCCATTATTCACAGCCTCTTGGAATGTAGCGTTAAATAATTCAGAGGCCACACGAGCTTGGGGATTGATGGTGGAGCTGATAGTTTTTGCAAATCCAGCAGGCAGCCGCTGCACGAGAGTCCAGCTTCTGAGACGCACGTGCGGGCGGTTGCCGGGTACCCAGACTCCTACCAGGACCTTGGAGAGCGGCCTCCCCGCTGATCTACAAATGGCTCTGGATCACAGGGGCGGGGAGCCTCGTCTCTGGGAGAGAAACGGTTCACTCTCCAGCCCCCTTCTAATCTAAGACTCCGTAGAGGCCACTCGCGCCAGAGCCATCCACCGCACCTGGCTGTGGCTGGAAGTGGAGTCCTTTCATATTTTCATGCAGGCGTCATTTTGCTTCCTGCACGTTCTTGGCTACACTACACTTCCAGCGGACTCATTAAAGGAGGGACGAGTGGCTCAGAGACCGTGCGTCCCAATGCCACTCCATGCTCAGGCCCTGCAGGGTGGTGCTGGTGCCGTCACGTGCACTTGTGGACCAAAGACAGGAATGGCCATGGATCGAATCCCTCCCGTGTGCAGTTGTAGATTCGATGAGGCAGGGACCCGGTTCATTTTGCTGAACGTGAATTCTGTGTGTCTGGCACATTGGAGGCGCTCAGTAAATGTGTGTTGATAGGATAAATCCCACTTTCTAGCCGAGGGACCTCCATTCCTGAGATGTTAATAACATGCAAATTCGGGATTCAGATTTGTCCTTCGCTTCGGTGTCGACCCACTTCCCACTGTTTAAGAGGTTTGGGGGTGGGGCGGAGGTGGTCTCTGTAACGTGGTTGGATTAAGAGGCCCCCGGGAGACCTTCGTGTCAGCACCTGTCTGAGTGTCGCTCTGAAAAGTTGACACAGAGGCGCGTTTCTGCCCGCGCGGCCGGGTGGGGTGCTAAGCGGTCCCCAGGCCCGTGTGCCGGGGGGAGGGGAAGCCACCGAGGCGGGATGGCATGGGGGCCGTTGCTGTCTGCGGCCGTCAGCCTAAACTCTCGCTCTCCGTGGGGACCTCGTGGGGCGTGCCGGCCGGTGCTCACCCACAGCCACATGGTGGGGTGGGGAGGGCCGGAGCGTCGGAGGCGGGGTTCCAGCCCCGACTTTCGACCCGCCTTGTATTCTCTGTGCCTTCTGCGGTTAGTTATTAGCTCTTCGAGCCGTTTCCTCAGCCGTCGCTGGCTTCCGTCCCTCTGGTCCTTCAGGCGGCACAGTGAACGCATTTACCAGGCGCTGCCGGGCCAGTGGGCCTCATGACTGTGGGCGGGCCTGAGGTCCCCATTGATCTCCCAGAGATCTGGTCCTGGTTGTACCAAGAAGTCACTAACGTGCTCCGCTGGGCACTGCCTTCTGGGTGGCACCAGCAGGAGGGAGGGCGCGGCCCTTGGAGCCAGGTGCCCATGTGTGAATGCCATCTGTGCCCCACTCCTGCTTTGTGACCCGGGCAGGTTACCAGCGGCCTGCTGACCCGGACTCCTGGTCTGCGAACTGGAGATAGGAAGCGTATCTCCTGCAAAGGCCTAATACCAAGATCACGTGAAAGTATAAATGCAAGGTACTTACCTGAGTGCCTGGCACATGGCAAGCGTTCGGGAAAGTACTGGCTTCTTGGGCTTTTGGCTGGTTTAGGAACCAAATGAGATAATAAGGTGAAAACTGAACAGAATCGCAGGCGCTGACTCCACCCCGTGCGTCACAGGACTTCGTCATCAGCTACACGGGGTCCTCTGGAGGCATCACGATTTTCATACCCGTGACCGTGTGTTACCTGTCTTCTCTGCTCGTGACAATCCACTACTTTGTCTGTCTTGCAAATGCCTATTCATCCTTCAGTGTCATGTCGCCTCCTCCATGTAGCCCTCCCTGACTTCTCCGGCACCACCAGTTGTCCCGTTTTCTGCCTCCATGGCCCTTGGCGTAGCCATCCAGACTCACGTGGGTCGCATCATTCTGCGATGAGGTGGTTTGGCGTTGGCTTCTCTGTACCTTGGCTCTGAGCCGAGAGCATGGACATTCCACCCATCAGTCCTGCCCACCTCTGCACCCCGCACAGGGGCCGGCACGTGGAGGGTCCGCATCCACCTCAAATCGAAGGTCTGGTGATTCACAGGATACAGGAAGTCATTGTGAAGTTTAGAAAAGATTAGATAATCTTTTGCAGGCCTTAATACAGAAATATAACTGGGCTTTCAATAGAGATTTAAATTACTGGCTTTCTCCAATTTTTTAAAAAACCTTTTAATAATAGAATGAAACCAACTGATGAGTTGTGTGAATGGTATGTAATTTTTTTCTTCCAAGAATTTGTTTTCTGCCTTATTAATAGAGACTCTCCCACACATTGCAGGAAGAATCTTTTTCTCCCCTTTGCTGGGAAGGACAGTTAAGAAATGACTTGTGCTTTATTTTTTCATGGACTTGGAATAGATAATTTGCTTAAAGCTGAATTTTGGACCACTGATAATCCAATTAGCGTCTTGGACATAATCGCTTCTGTGCAACTTGATGCCTTTTATTCTTCGTGTTTCTGGCTTCTCGAGTTGGTTCTCTTAGCAACCGCGTCTCTTTCTGTGGGAGAAAGCACAGCCATTTTGGGGGTATTCTTTGCTTAGCAGATTAAAGAAAGGTAGCACCTCAGAAAATAGACTGGAAATTGTGGGTATTATTGCAATAATGATCGAGACTTATAAATACGTAGCTACATCAGTGTCTGAACAGAATGATATCTCTTCGAACCTGTGACGTGAGCCCAGGGTTTCTTTCCTTCCACAGTCCACCAAAGACCAGGAAGCGAATAGCCTCTTCAGTGCCTTGTTCTCTGGCCAAGTGACTGTGCCAGGGTGGAAGAGGGGGACCTGAGTTTAGCTGCTGGTCACGTTGAATTTATAATCTTCCTTTTCCAGTCCACTCCAGAGAATCAAAGCAGCAGTAGCCAGGTGGTAGGGAGGGGCCAGGACTGGGTGACAGGCCACGCCATTCACCTCGCAGAGCCTCAGTGACGTTATCTGGGATGGGAGGGAGACGGGTTAGAGTCAAAGTTCGTGAACCATTGGGTAAAGGCCAAATCCAGCCATCGTAAATGTCTCTTTGGCCAAAAAGTACCCAGAATAATTTGAGTTAATTGCCAGCGTTTAAAACTCAGAAAAGATTTCCTAAAAAATGACATTTCTGCCGTCCGTTGGTGATGGGAGAAACCGGGAAGTCCTGAGCCTACATTTTGCACATGGCCGGAGCTCAGCAGAGTCCTTCGTCCACTCCCGCCCCCACTGCTGCCTGAGGCTCGCATGGCATTTGTTCCCCCGGCTGTGTCATCTGCCCAACGCCTGTAGGCATTTGAGTCTGTGACCGCTGGACTCGGGGGCCTTGGATTTCCCATCTGAATTCGTCAGTATCTGACAAGGATACCCGGGGGCAGTACTGTTTTGTTCTCATTTGCGTATCAGTTTTAATTTTGTGGTTGTGAAGTCCGGCAAGGCCAACGAGCATGTCCAAGGTCATGAGGGTTGTAAGTGGTGGAGCTGGTGATAGGAAGGGGCTCTTGAAGCCTGGTCCAGGGGTCATCTTTACGTTACAGCTTCCACTTCACACAGAAGACCAGCGAGGTGTTGGCTACACCAAGGCAATCACACGATCCGGATGCTCAGAGCTAGAACGAACGACCTTTAGGAACCACTTGAAATGAGCCTGAGTTCTCGCTTAGCAAAGAACGCATTCTAGAGATGAAACTGCTGACTCAGATAGATTTTGAACCTGCGAAAGACCCCAACCGCTTTGGATATGTGGAAGAAAATAGTAATTCTTTAAACTGGGAACACTTGGCAGTTCTGTAGTGCTTTCACTGCTGATTTTAAAAGTATAAAGAAGCAAGTCTTGTGGAGGTGGTCAGGGTATAAGAGTATGTAACAGCTCCAATTCCTGATTTTGTGAATTGGGTCTGAATTTTGACTCTGCCACTTCCTACCTTTTAAAAAAATTCTTTATTTTATTTTATTTTAGGCGAGGCAACCCTTGGTTGACCTCACAGACTGCAAGGACCTTGTCAGCTTACAATCCCACATTTTTAAAATTTTTTACGCCTACAGCACCTGGTCTTCCTAGGTGGTCTCCCATCCAAGTACTAACCAGGCCCGGCCCTGCTGAGCTTCCGAGATCAGATGTGTTTGGGCTTGTTCAGGGTGACATGACCATAGACCACTTCCTAGCTTTGTAACTTTTGCTCTGTTGCTCTGTAACAAAGGGTTGATAAAAGCAACTCCGGCCTCGTGTTCAGCATGTAGCAATGTGTGACATGTACGAGCCACATGCTTTGTACAGTGGGTGGCTTATGTTGAGATGTGAGCACATGCCCAGGACCTGTTCAGTGTTTTTCAGACATTCACGCAGCGGGTAAAGTTATCCCCATTCCCATGTGCAGAGCTGAGTCTCAGTGGCAATAAGATGCTTACTGAAGGTCACATGGCGAAGAAATATTGGAAGGCTGCGTCATTGCAAACCATGTGATAGTTTTCACTGCATCTCAGTTGTTCCCCTCATTCTGGTCTTTGTGCTCCTTCCTCTGTTATGTTCTGACCCAACCCAGAACTGAGCTTTGCCCTTCTGCGGAGTGCAAGGTTGGACCACGTGACCCTGTGGGCCCCTCCCTGAGATACTGTGCTTCAACTAATGAATAGGAGGCAAAGGACAGCATTAGCCAAATGCAAATACCAGCCTTAAGTCCATCTTACTGCATTGCTTAAACAGGATCAGGTAATTAAAATAATTAGCTGCAGTATAAAGGAAATAGTTTTTTCCCCTTTATTGAAATTTTATTTTCTCTCTCTTCCCCTCCCTCTGCTCCCACCACCTTGAAAATTCATTTGCACAAGACGATGGGGCCTGATCAAAAATCCTCCTGTTCCATGGCCCCCGTTTTGATTCCTAAGTAGTTCTGACAAACCATTATTGATAACGATAAGCCAGGATTACAGGGAGAAAAGCCCAGCTCCTTGCAATAGCGCTCAGCCGGCAGGAGACAGAAGGGGAGTGACTAGAAAGGGAATTAGAACACATCCTGAGTTTTTAAATTAGTCAGAGGATCTGTTCTTCTTCTTCTTCTTTTTTTTTCTCTTTCCTGGGGAGATTATTACAGGTGGAAGCAACAAAGAGTCCTCAGTGACTTCCTCTTTCTTTGTGTGGCGGTGACTGAATCAGGCTAGACGAGCCCAGTTTTGATGGGGACATCTGAGGCATCGCATCACAGTCTGGGCTCGATGGAACGAACCTCTCTTCTCCATCAGAGCCAGTCAAGGCATTGACCTTGGCCAGTCAGGGTCCTGGAGCTTTGTCACGGCCTGTTTGATCTGGCGCTTACTGACCGGACGTCCCCAGTGAGTGTGAGAACATGTGGTCGTCTTTGACCTTCGTGCCTGACCCCGTCGTCCGTGGAGTTCGGTGACGGAGTAGTGTCGCTGAGCTTGTTTCCCCCGGTGGCAGCGCCTCTTGGATTTGGGCCGCCTTGAGAGCCACTGTGTCTCATCTGCTGGGCTGTAGGTGACGGGTGGCTGTTTGGTGACGCCTCTGAGTCCCACCTTCCCGCCCGTCACAGCCTTTCCTTTGGCTTCGTGTTGGGGGTGGGGCGGGCAACGGCTTCTTTCCTCACTTTCAGCACCATCTGGGTGAAAACGTCTTTTCTTTTTGAAAATAACTTTCTCCCTGAATAAAAAAAAATGAAATTAAAAAATACAATACTATACACGGTAGAAATTACGTAACTTTATATGTATTTTCGTATGTTGTGAAGACGATTCTGACGGCCGCGTCCTTTAAGCGCGGGTCTGCCACAGTGTGCTTAATCTTTTGTCCTACGTTTGGCTCGTTTGTAGTTCTTCACCGTCAGGCTACCCTGCATGTGCCCGTATGTTTATCTTCATTCACATCTCCGGCTGTTTGAGCCCGCGGGCATGTCTCAAGACCTTTGAAAACTGGGACTGAGTGTCCCATTCGCTCAAACCCATGTCCTGACAGCCTCCTGGACGGTCCTGTCCCTGACATTCCGCCCCAGGAGACACCCCAGGCTGTTTGGCGGGTGCTCGCGGTTCTGCGCCATGCGGCTCCTCCTAAGGCGTCCGGACCCTTCCCCACACTCAGTTCACGGTTCTGCCAGTCGAAGTTGCGGGTAGCGTGCCCGTGCCCCGGGCCGGCCCACACCTCCCTGCCTTCGGTGAGCCGCTCAGGCGTCGCCGTCACGATTCTGCCGTCTGCACATCCCGCCTGCCCCACTAGTTAGCTAGTATTTGTTTCTAAGTTTACTTCAGAAGTGGAGCCACGATACTTGTGAAGTCTTGGCTTTGATGCACCAGACGCGTTCGTGTGTAAAATTTTTTTCTAATTCACATGAAAATAAATTCATAACTCTTGAAATAAAAGACTAAGGTTCTTTCTAACATGATCTCCCACGGTGGCACGTGGCCCTGTTTTGGGGAACTGCGTTGGCTTCGTCTTGCTGGCGTGGCGTTCCCTCCTCTCTGGCAGACTAACCCCTGTTCGCCTCTTGAGTCTCAGGGAGAATCCCTGACCCCAAGTCTGAGTTGAACCCTCCTTCCTCGGGGTCCTTCCATACTTTGTGCATCTTAGCATTCAGTGCACAAGATTGCAATTGTCTATTTACTTATCACCTTTACCCACGAAGGTGAGCGTCAGGAATGAGTTCACATGGTCCACTGGGGCCAAGGGCTGCACGCACGTCCAGTTCAGGCTTCTCCATGCCAGCGTGCACCAGGATCCCCTACACGCTATCTGCAGAGGTGAGCTGCTGGGCCCCACTGGACAGGAGTCACAGTCGCTGGGCTAGCACCTGTCTGTCATGATGGAGGAACTCTGCAGAGGGGATTCAAGGGCAGAGTCAGGCCTGGAAGTCTAGCCGGCAAGGTCAGTGACCTGCCCCTGGTCACACAGAAATTGGCAGAGACAGACCGCCTACAAAGGGAGCATGGAGGTCCAGCCCATCAGACCCAGCTGCCCACTGGACTCCACAAACTGTCACACATCCTGGGTTTCTCCGGAAGGCAACAGCTTCCCTCGTCCGCCTCGAGGTAAGGGTAGCGGCTGAGTCGAGAACTGGCATCCTCCAGCCTTGCCAGCTCCCGAGGTAACGGCAGGTCCCTTTTGCTTACTCCCCATTATCTCACTGTAAACGAGAAAGTAATAAAGCGAGGCTGCAACTGGACTAATTAAATCAGCCATCACTAATCCCATCGATCCAGGGAGGGAGAGCCGCAGAGGGCTGCGAGGGAGAGAGGCTTTTGACTCAGAATCAGCCAGATACACACACGTCTGTCACAACGTGGGGGCTGAGGAATGAGAGAGAAACGGCCCAGGATCTGGCATCCGAACTGTTGGGAGAGGGGACCCCCCCCCCCCTCCTGGGAGGCTGTGATGGATAGAGCTGGACACTAAAGGTGGCACATATAAATACGTGCATAAATAAATAAAAATTTAAAAAGGGACCTGAAGGTGCGGTTTCCACAGGCTGGCTGACTGACAGAGGTTAGTGCAAAAGCACTTTTTCCATCTTTTTTCTGTGCAGGGTCACTTTTGCCAGTCACACGGAGGAGCCCCATTCCTCCCTAGCCTCAATCTCCACCTCGCCTCCCTGGCACCCCGGTCTTAACCGCGTGCAACTCCTTAAAGGCACCAGAGTGACCCTCACCCCTTGCCTTATCTGCTGCAGTCCCGCCCCTTCCGGCAGGGGTTCTCAGGTGCGTTCTGCACACATCTTCTGCGCAGGTAGCCTGGGGGCCACTCGCGGACTTTGCTGTAGTGCAGAAACCGGAGCCCAGCGTGTTCTTGCCGAGTCACTCTGGGGGCTAGAGCTCGGGAATTGGGGTTTTAGCAAACACAATGGGCAATTCTTAGCGACACTGCAGGTTAAAGCCACTGACCTCCCCGTCCGTTCTGTGCAGAAACACCTACTCATCTCTCTCTTCGCGGCTCTAGTGTGTTGTTGAAATATGGACAGGACTCTGCATCGCTTCAGGTTGAGAGACGGCCAAAAGCATTTTTATTTGATTCGAACGTGTTGGAAACTTCTGCAGAGAGAAGAAAATGAATTGTAATGTCTACTTCAAAAGCCTCAAAAATCACAGCCACTAATAGATTTTATAGTGCTTGGAGAACAAGCATCTGGAGAAGAAGGAAAAAAGGGTTTATTTTAAACTGGGCGAGCTTGAGTTCAGGTATACCCAGAGTGAATAACAGTAAGAAGAATTTATGAACTATCGTTGCCTCTTACCTTAGCCATACTTTATGACTTTCCAAAGTAAACTAAAACATATTTTTCAAACTTTGACAGCCATAGAAATATAAAGATTTATAAGTTAGGTGGGAAAAGACTGACTCTGTAATTGAATAATTTGACTGCAAAAGAGTCCTTGGCTTTCTTGTAGACATCAGTCTGGTTTTTTGATTTCCTAGCACCCTCTCTGTGTTTGTGGGGTTTTCTTGTCATCTGAGTTTCCCATCCCCAGTGTAGAAACCGGAAGTGTCAAAGTGACAGCCTCCCTTGCAGCAAGGACTCGGACCGTCTGCACTTGCAACCAGCGGCGCTGGTCATCAGCACCTGCACGAGGGATGGGACTTGGAAGCGAGGAACAGGAAAAACCTCACTCCGGGGGCGACCCATTTTGCTGCAGAAGGCGGAGGCAGGAGCCCCCAGGTTTGGAAGGGTCGCGGTGCAGAAGTTCCTTGCCTTGGCGCCAGCGGTTCCCAGCGGCGCACACACCGCGGAACATCGTCGCAGCGCGGGAGTGGAAGCCTGCCTGACCAGGGCCATGTGGACGTCGCTCCCGGAAGCCGGAAGCCAGAAGCCGGAGCTCTGGTCCGCTCCACAGCTCCCCCTGCGAGTCTCTGAGCTACCCCGCTCTCCCGTCTGCGTTTTCCGAGATCACCCAGTAGAATGATCAAAATCAGGGAATTTGCACTGATCCAGCCCTGTCACTCCAACCTACAGACCTTAATCAGGTGTCACCAGGTCAACTACTAATGTGCTGTAGAGCAAAACAGGAAAATGTCACTATGGCCCGGGGCCAGCCTCGGAACCCTCTTCATACTTGGTCTCCCTCAGTCCACTGCGGTCCCTCAGCGTTTCCTTTTCTGTCGTGACCTTGACTGTTGGTAAGGGTACCAACAGGCATCTCATTTATGTAGAGACGTCGCAGTTTGGGGTGTGCCTGATGTCCCCTACGAGCGCAGCCCCGTCGGGCGTTCTCAGGGGGGATGCCGCAGACGTAGGCGGCAGGTGACGTCCATTCGTCCCATTTCTCATGACGTTTCTTTAATTTTGTGGTTCAGGTGGTGGCTTCCAGGTTTCTCCTCTGCGAAGTTACTGTTTTTCCCGTCGTAATGATTATTCACCTCAAACCCTTTAACAGCTTCTTCCCTGCTTTACCGATGAGAGCCAGCTCCTGTCCTGCAGCTAAGAACTGTGACAGTGGTATCACTCTCTGAGGAGAGGAAAGGGAAGGGCGAGGAGGCCATTTTCTACTTTGGATCAATAACAGATTGTGGTTAAATCCTACCTGAGACCTTCACGTTCACTCACTTAGTCAATGTTTAGGGCAGAAGCTTTGTTTGGTTATGTTTCCTTATCAGCATATCATAAAATGTTTTATAGCCCAGCATCTGAACAACAAAGCACTTTTAATCTCATTCGCTTTATAGGTTCCCTTTAATTAAAAGCTGATTCTCTTAGAGGAAGACTCACCTTGCTGATGAGTCTCTTGCTTTCTCAAGTAGGGGCTTACCTGTTATCCACAACCACAGAGCATTGCCTTAAGACCCTTCCCGTGGCAAATTGACCAACCCCTCCTTTGTGCTTCTTCTCTGTTACAGGTGTGATGCCTCAGGGCTCCTTGACATTTACCTGCTGACTTCTCTGCATAGACTGTCTCACACTTAGGCGACAGGGGATTTACTGTCTTCTCTTCTGCGTGCCCAGCACCTGGCACGGTACCTCCCACCGGCGGAGTGCTCAGTGGATGCTCCTGGAATCAGAGACTCTGCGGAGGAAGTTGGGATGGCGGCAAGGCGCAGTGGTCCGTTAAGGCAAGCCCTTGGAAAGCATTCAGGAGATGAATTCTTGACGTTCGTGTGCACAGTAAGTTCTTCTGAAACGATGGTGAGATTTACGCTAGGAAGTGGCATGCTTGTGTCTTGGCGACGTCTCTTTGGCCGCGCTGGGGGAAGGATGAGAAGGGTTAGGACTCAGGCAGGATGCCCATTGGGAGAATTCTGCAGTATTCCAGGTACAAGGTGGAGACAGGCAGAGTGAATGAAGGGGTGTTTCAGAAGGTAACAGAAATGCTACAACTCATCAGTGGCCCCTGTGGACCAGGCTTTTGTATACACTGTTTCTGTTCTTCCTAACGGCCCTGAATGCCATTTAGCACCCACTGCCTTCCCTGGTGAGGAAGTGGGGAGGGTGCTCGATTTGTCTCAGACACAAAGCCAGCAAGGACAGGGCCAGTGCACAGCCGGGGAGGCGGGGGGCGGTGTCTGGCCCTGAAGCTTATGTGCAGTGCCGTGAGCCTCACGCCTGACCTGGACACTGATCTGATGGCCTCAGTCGTGCCTCTGAAAACCCTGACATGGCCGTGACAGAACAGACACAGCCTTGCTGGGCACGCGGGCGCTGGGCCAACTCGCGGAAGGGCACAAGGTCTGATGCAGTCTAGGTGAGCGGCTGCCGAGTGGGCAGGGCTCAAGGGCTGCGGTTGGGGTGCTGTGTGCACGGGGTGGCAGCTGGTCTGGGGGTCTCCTCCCCTGTCGGGCCTGGTCCAGGGCAGGTTTTGCAAATGCGTCTGATCTGAAGTTGAGTGGTGACTATAAATCCAGTTGTACCCTGTGAACTGGGATGAAATCCAGGGGCCTTGCACCCTACAAGTAGTGAGGGCTTAACCGGAAGTAAGAAATAGAGATTTAACGAGCTCCTGTTTATTTTGATCCACATCAGGGACTCTGTGCAGGGCAAGCTCGCAGTCCTCTACCCTGTCTCACCCATGATCCTTTGCCTACTGGGTCCTGAGGCCGGGTATCTGGGGCACATAGTTCAAGGGCACGGTCGCTCGCTGGGTTGTGGGGCTGGCAGACCTCACAGAGTCCAGGCCCTGGTGGACCATTGGGGTCAAGGATGGACATTCCATGTGGCCCTTGCCAGTGGAAATTCTGTAATTCTACAGATCTTTGCCAAGTCTGTTTCATCATTTTCCACTGTGCTATTTCTTTTTCCAACATTAATTAATATTTCAGGAATCCGTGATGTTTGAAGTTTAACCTTGTGGTTTTGACTATTTGACTGAGTCTCTGAAGATCTGTGTTGTATAATCATTTGTAACTTTGAGGAGGCAAAGTTTGAGGTTCAAGGGCTGCAGACCGAGTTGCCACAGCAGGCGCTTGGCTGGCGAACGAGGCAGAGGTGGTCCCCTCGCTCCTCGCCGTGGCCGCGTGGCCTCCACATGTCATCATGCGGTAATTAAGAAAAGCCGCTGCCGATTCTCAGATGTGTGCGCCGGTCCAGACACTGTGTTAAAGGCTCCGCAGGCGTGATCTCCTTTTTGTCTCACAAAGTACCGTGTGTGATGGTGCCTCAGAGGCGGCCAGGGGCAGAGTCGGGATTTGAACCCAGCTCTGTTTCCCTCCGAAGCCTGTGCTTCATGTTGGTGGAGAGATCTCAGTATTGTTTCTTTCCAGGCTCAGGAAGGTTCACGGCTACGCTGACTGCCATAGGATGTCACACAATTCCTGTATTACACAAATTTCGACTGCGCTCCTTCCGTGCATCAGACTCTGTTCCTGAACGGTGTTATTCCAGCAGTGAACAGACTCGGACACATGAGCCTGTCCTCACGGGGCCTTTGCTCAAGCGGACGGGAGAGGTAATGAACCACGTAGCAACAGGTGCAGTCTTTGTCGCCCGGTGACAAGTGCTGTGGAGAAAGATGGAGCAAAGAAAGGGGAGGGAGTACAGGACAGGGCTGGCTGGGGACCGTGGTTCAGTGTTAAGAAAGGGGACAGGTTCCCACCTCCCTCTGCCCCAGAGAAGACAAAGGCCTAGAGGTGAGGGGATGTGCCGGGCACGGGTAGGAAGTGCCACAGAGAAGGATGGCGGCGCCTGGGCACTGACACGCAGCGTCTGGATGGTTCCAGGGCCTCCAGGAGGCCGGTGTGGCTGGGGTGTCGTGGGAGGAGGCCAGACGGCCCCCAGGGACGAGCTGTCAGAGACCGGCAGGCTGTTCTGACTGCAGCTTCCACTGCGAAGGGGGCAGGAACCGCGGGCAGGAGAGTGGCAGACGCACGCTCTGAGCGGGGTTCCGAATCCACGCGGAGAACTGACTAACGGGGGGCAGAGACAGGAGGGCCAGCTGGGACGCTATCGCAGGCATCCCCTGGAGAGATGACGGCGGCCGGGCCCCGTGGTTTGGTGGCGGTGAGGAGAAGGGCTCAGACTGGGTGTATTCTGCTGCAGGCAGAGCCCTTAGAATTTGCTACCCAGATGCTGCAAGGTCCAATGTTGTGTTTATTTCAGTGACAGGATTTATTTAAATAGCTTTTTAATACCCTTTGTGCTATCTTAATAGGATCACTGAAGGTCTGTCTGGGCTTCCTTAGGTATTTCGATTGTACTTCACTGCATTTAGGGCCGGGGACAACTTACTGCCATAATCGCCATAATCGTGGAGATTAGCCAAGATCTCGGCTTGTAACCCTCACACATGTCTAAAGCAGTGTGACTGCTACCTAGTCTTGGACTTGGATCGGGGACAGGGACCAGAAAGATGCTGCTAGGATCTAAGAAAGTGAAGTAGTATCTCACCTCCGAGGAGGTGCGAAGCTGGGAACCACACTGGGAACAAGCCGAGGTGGCGACAGCAGCCTTCTGTGCTGGGAAAACCAGGAGCCTGCCGTTCCAAGGAGAAGGTGCCCGTGGAGGGGGCGAGGGGCCCATCTTGGCAGCGGAGACCCACAGATGTCTGTGAGTTTCAAGGCAGTAGGTTCAAGGGGAGCTGCACGTCTCCGTGCGGTGAGGGCAGGGCCGGAGGCCGGACTCTGCCCCGCCGACTGCCCTGGCCGGTGGTAAGCGCCTCCGAGGGGGCGCTGTGCGTATCTGTTTGCCGATGGTGACCAGCCCAGAGTCCGGAGTGCACAGGAAGTGTGGGTTCCCCCTGGGCACCCTCGACCTGCTGTAGCCTTTCCGAGCCTCGTACACGTTTCCTCTCATCTCTAGTCGTAGTGGAAAGTTCTCTCGATTTACAGTTAGGAACTCATTTCAAGTCCCTGCTCTGCCACCCCCTAGCTGAGGGGCCTTGAACAAATAATCTCTTTAAGACTCTGCTTTTTCTTCTGTACGGCGGTGTCGTGAAATATGTCCTCGATCACCCATCTTTGATGTTCCTTCATACAGGGGGATTATACTTGTGGCCATGTGATTTTCTTTGACCAGTGAAAGTGTTTCTAAAAGTGATGTTTGTCCCTTCTGGGTGAAAGGTTTTAAAGAGCCAGTACATGGCTTGCTAGGTAGTCTTTCCCTCGTCTCTGACAGTGGGAGCATCGATCTAGTTGGAGCCTCCATCAGCCTGGATTCCTGCAGAGAGCCCCACTCCACCTGCGATGAATATATGAGAATGAGTGAGAAATACACCTTTTTAAAAATTTTTTTTTTTATTTTTTGGCTTTAAACCTTTAAAGATTTCTGGGTTGCTTGTTACCGTGGCATATCCTAGCCTACACTGACTGACTCGAATGGAAACGACGATCTCTTTTCACGTACATAGCACAGGATTGTCTTGAGGACTGGATGTAATTCTTCCCTCTCTCTGAAACCTTCCATTCCCTTCTCCGTTGCAGGCCAACTCTTATTTACCCTCCAGGGGTCAGCTGAAATGTTGCTTCCTCAGTGAGGTCCTTCCTGAACCCCTCGATCAGTGCCAAGCACAGAGTGAATGCTCAAAGGCGAATGCATACGGCCAACAAACAGTGCCTGGCCCCGTAACGGCAGCCTTCCTTTCTCTCTCCACTCAGGATTCTCGTGGTATTTCCCTTCCTCTGACAGGAGCTCCATGTTTGGAAAGATTTCTGTCTACCAAACAAACTTGCGTTTATTACAAAGCAATGCATTTGACCGCTTCTCATTACTCAAAGACACATGTAGCTCCTGATAAGAGCTTCTGATCAGCGTGGGATAATCACCGTGGCCACAGCGATGGGTACAGTTCCAGCCCCAAGCGAAGCAAACAGATGTTGGCGTTTGTGCGGCTCACGCGGCCATCAGCTAGCAGTTGCTTCGGCTAAAGGGACAGGTCATGTTTACTTAACAGGAGGTCCCGAGGGAGGCATTTCTGGGGTTGGCCAGGCAGCTCGGCCGTGTTATCGGGGGCTCCGACTCTTTTTAACTTGTGCCTCTACCGGCCTTTGCCTTCTCTTCATGTGTGTTGCCTCCTGATTTTCCCAAGGTGTCCGCATTTGCTCTGGGGATCAGGAGCACACTGGAGGCAGGGCGAAGGCGCGCAGCGAGCCGGCCGTCCTCAGACTTTGCTTTCCGTTCCCTTCATTAGAACTGAATTTAAAGGCCACTCCCTAGCTGCAAGGGAGTCTTAGAAAGTGAGTATCTGGCCAAGGATCATGGGAGTCATCTGGGTCATCACCTGGGCCCGGAGTGCGGCCATCCTAGCAAAATGTGGGTCTGTCAGCAAGAGACAAAGTGGGGAGGGTGGTTTCTGGGTAGGCAGTAAACTGTGAGCTGGGTCTGCTGTCGCTAACAAGAGCTCATGGACAGATGACATCTTTCTCATCCGTTTAGTCCAACCTACTTATTTAACAGATGAAGAACAAGAATACCTAGCCAGAGAACTGTCAAAGTCTCATCACGATTTAGGGGCAGGTAGGGGTTAAAATATAAGTCCTCCAAATCTTCTCACTCTCTTAAAGAAAGAACCTAAACCCGTAACCTAGGCAAGTTGCCCCGTGCAAGCAGAGGGCTAACGCTGAGTGTGTGTGTGTGTGTGTGTGTGTGTGTGTGAGTGATGGGAATCATAACATCCATTACTCTAAGACATCCTTGCACGAATTCATGTGTAAACTGTTTAGGCCCTGTTGGGGAGGGCTTTTGGGCACGGCCATCAGGCAAACAGTCGTCTCCTCTTTGGATTCTGGGATTCTGGAGCTGCAGAGACTCTGTGGGACTGCTGTCGTCCCACGGGTGTGGGTGGACTGCCGTCTCCAAGGTGGGTCCCCAGCCCGACCTGACTCTCCCTCCCTCTTAGTCTGCCGAGAGGCCTCACTTCTGCCCCCTGCTCCTTGGCTCGTGCCAGGATCCACTTGCACTTTCTTGTCAATCAATCTTCCCTGGGAAATACTTCCTTTTGTTTTTGAAGGGCTTAGAAGAAACCCTACAAATTTGAAAAATTCAACCAAACGCAGGAGACATGGGCACTAGGAAGTGCATGTTCCAGAAGCGGCATTGCAGAGTCAACGGGTTCTGCGCGGGGAGCCAGGGACCCCAGGTTAGAGCTCACCATTCACCCGCAACTTGCTGTGTGACCTTGGGCAAGTTCCTTCCCTTCTCTGGTCCTCATTTTACCCTTCGTGCGATAGGAGGCTAGTCGAGAAGAGTTCTCAGGTTCCTCCCTGGTCTGACATTGAAAACTTCGAAGTTGGCAGGCGCTACCCTCCTCCCCTCACAAGGACCCACAGAGCAACCAGACAGAGCTCAGCCTGTGAGCTGCAACCTGCATTCATGTTTTGCTCTTAAATGCTAAGAGGAGTGTTCGGGCTTATCATTCTGGCAGAATCCTACACCCACACCGACGGATGTCAATTCTGGCATTTATTAGAAAATGCCAGTAAATCTTAAAAACAATAAATATCTCATTACTCTCCTGATGAGGTGTCTTTAAGTGCTATTTCAAAATGCCTGTCATTGCTGTGCAGGATTTATAACAAGGACTCGTTTTAATCTTGCAGTCTTTCATCTTTTGCAAGTACCTTGTTGGACTCTAATCAGATTCCTGTAAATCCCTAGAGAAACTGGTGAGGAGACCAAACAGGGTACCCCACGGATGCTACAGTCCGGTCCCTCATCCTGACGTTTTGAAAGCTGATTTCCTGACCTATGGTTGTCAGTAGAATTGATAATGACTTTGATGTCAGACAGACCCGCGTTAATCGCCCACTTCCCATTCTCTCACTGGCTGGCTGGGTTCATCTTGGTCAAAGTAGCTTAACCTCTCTGAACCTTAGTCTTTTCACTGGTAAAATGGGGATTATGGTTTCTTTGCAGAGTTAAGGTTAAGGGGAAATGAGTTGACAAGTTTACAGTGCTTATCCTGATGACGGGAATAGACTAGATGCTGAGAAAATACTGACCTATTAAAATGATCATTGCTCTGAAGAAAGAATCGAGAGGGTCTATTCAGGAAGCCTTGGAGGCCAATGTCAGGGGCTATAAATCAAGTCCTCTTCTGTTTTAGTACTGAATTAACAACCAGGCAAGGGGAAAAATGTAGCAATTAAATATTTAAACCAAACATTTAATTTTTAAACATGAACATTCTTTTTATAACTTGGACTGCTCTTCAAGGCCTGTGGAAAATTCCCCGAGCCTCGACTATCCGCCCGCCTTCATGGTCTATGCTAAAGAACAGCACTAACCTTGGATGCCTCTGAACTTGGCAGGGCATGATACATCTGTTTTATTCAGAAGGAGGCACATTCGTGTCCTAATAAAGATATTACTGACAAGTTTCTATAAAGAAAGGAGTAAATCCCTGTATAATAAAAATGAAACTAAATCTGAAAAGAAGCAAATTATTTCATGTGATTCCCCTGCTTCCCGCTCTCCACCAAACACGGTTCCAGGCTTTTTATACATTTTCTTTTTTACATTGCATAAAAACTCGGCAAGGTCCTCACTGTAATGATCTTTTCGTCCGTAAGGCGCTGAGGTTGGGTAAGGCTAATTTAGGGTCCCAAGGTCATGGGTTCGGACAGTGGACGTCTGCGCTTCGCCTCCCGAGCGTCCATTCCCTCTTCTTCCTGCTTTTCGCTTGGAGAGCCACTGTCTCCGCCCCTCCTCGTCGGCGCTGCCTTGTGGAATTGAATCACCTGTCGAGCCTGTGTGCTCTAGGGCTCATGAGAGCGTCTCTTACAGTGGCCCTAGCGACTGGTTCCGGATAGACACGTGAACCGACATGCCAAATGGATGGATGTGTGTCGACGTCGCTGGCGTCCTGGAAGGGGTGTCGGTGCTGTCATGGCCACCTTGCCCGCCGAGGGAGAAGCTGGCAGACGCTGAGAGCAAGAGATTGTAGCGGGTCTGGCTGAACCTCCGGGCTCTGCTCTTGTTGCCTTCTTATTTATTCATGTATCACTTTCACCGGATTAATCAATGCGACTTCTGCGGAGTGCCGCTTGTGTTTTGGGAACTCTGCTAGAGCCTTGTGTGTCTGAGCTGCCCACTCCATGATGCTCTCCACTTATAATTGAGTTACTGCATGAGCTCCTCATCCTTCGTCGTGGGGCTGGGATCTCAGCCACGGATCCACAAGCTGTTGCCTGTCTCCAGGGTGCAGTGCTCCTTGAGGCTAATCAGCTCAGATCCCCATCCTGGCCCTGGTTAAGGAGAGGACGCCTCTCTTTCCTGGGGGACGCCCTCGAAGTGCTGCATAGCGTTCCCACTGCTGCTTTAGGTGACTGTTCTTAGAGGCCAGAGACCTAAACCCTATTTTATGGTCCCTTTCTGCTGCTGTTTCCCATCTAGCTCCTGGCTGGGCCCCCAAGCCTTCAACCAACCTTTCCTCAGGACCTCCAGGCATTTCCAGTCTCGGAGACCAGCCCGAGTCACTCTGAGAGTGATGAGGGCGTTCCCGATAACGACGGGTCAGTAACTACCTAAACTTGTACATTTACGAAGATCCTTCCAGAACAAGAGGCATTTTGCCCCAAAGACGAACTCAACCGACAAGGCAGAAATCACTTCTAAATTTAAAATTTGGCCTTGGGAGCTTCGAAAGTAAATTCAAAACAACTAAACTAAACCGAGCAGCAGCAGACGACAACAGCAACGGCGACTGCATGCCCCTCCGGCCCAGTTCCTGCCGCGGGATCGACACACCCTTGTCTCAGAGGATGTGCCTCCTCCCTCCCCCCACCCCACCATGACTCGTGTGTCTACTTTTACGCTGCCTCACAACGTCGTCTCAGACACCCGAGCACAAAAGCTGCTTTCTGTGAGCACGTGATCTTTAAGTGGGTCATACTCCCTTTCTTGTTATAAATCGAAGTTTATTGCAGAAAATCTTTGAAGTCTGCCTCCCCCAGGGAGTGTTGGCGTCTCTCTCCAGGCCTTTATCACATCGGACCTTGGTTTCTGCTTGGCTTCTCGGCCCTGCTCAACCTGGAGTGTCATCTTGTTAGTCTCAGGGACCCTCCAAAGGGCTTGGCAGGATGCTTAGCTACTCTGGATTTAGAGAGGAGAGTTCCAGCCCATCCCATCTTGTGCTGTGTGGCCTCAGGCAAAACACTCACCTCTGGGGACCCCACCTGGCTGTAAAACCAGGATAATGACGTAGTTGTGGTAGAATGCAAAATGGTCACTGTCGTTCGCAGGTCTCTGTATTCATGTGCCTTGAAATGTGACTTTGCCACTTTTTCCTTCAAAGTCGGACTCTGTTTCCCCTCAGTAGGAGCCGGGCTTTTGACTCTCCTTTGCTAATAGAATGCAGCGGAAGTGATAGTGTGCCTGCGGCGAGCTTATAGTTTGAGGAGCCTTGCATGCTTTTGCTGGCTCTTTTGGGTGCCCGCCTCCATGACGAAAATAAGCCCCGGTGGCCCTGCTGGAGGATGAGACCCCACGTGGAGCAGGGGTGCCTTATCCCAGGGGATGCCATGCCAGGCCAGCCAGCTCCCAGCTGACTCTGCAGACCGTGCGTGAAGGAGTGAGCCTAATGAGGCCAGAAGAGCTAAGCCCAGTCCAGACTGCCAGGCTGCAGAATCACGAGCTAAGCAAATAGTTGTTTTAAGGCATTAAGTTTTGAGTTGGTTTGTAACGTAGCAAAAGCTTATCCACTCACTCAGTCTCAGGCGGTCGTGACTATTAAATGTGCTAACGCGTCCAGGGCCTCCGTGGACGGAAGCATCCCCTTCACCTGTCCCCCCCTCGCTTCCAAGTGTCCCTTCTTACACCAGTGGACTCACATTTCCCCTTTCCTTTGTACTGGGGAGCCTCGCTGGACAGAGGCAGACATGGCCACAGAAGCAGGGTGACATCATCGCCTCCTCCCCCTGCCACCGGAGCCGACTTCTCCGTCTAGTGGGATCTCAGACCTCCTGTCAGCTCCAGACCCCAGGGTGGCGCGGCCCTTAGTATCTGCTTTGCTGACTTGGTCTCTCCCAGACTCGTGCCTGTTCTTAGACCCCGATAACTAACAGAACGAAAAAAATCCCAGAGGATACTCCAAAGGCTTTTGTTCAAGTTTGCAAGTTAGGCTGACTCACTAGCCAGCTCTGGGACCTTTGACTAGCTCCAAAACTCAGTTTCTTTATAATCCAAAAGGGTAACCCACTTCTTACCCGCCCCTCACAGGAGCGCCCTGGGAATCACATGCTGATCGTGTATGCAGAAGCACTTTTTCAACTCTAAAGCCCTGTACGAATTCATGGTATTACATACCCGTTCCACAAGTATTTATCGAGTGCTGCTCTCTCCAGACACTGTTCTAGAAGCCTGGGCAATTTCAGTGAATGGAGCAGAACGATCTCTGCCCTCACGTGGTCACACTACATTGTTTGGGGTTGCCCAGCCCTGCCGTGATCCACGACTTGGTGTGTGTGTGTGTGTGTGTGTGTGTGTGTGTGTGTGCGCGCGCGTGTGTGTATCCCTAGAATTTATCTTTGTCTTAACATGGGTTTCTTAGGAAACAGAGCCCGAGGCAAACGCATGTGCTAAGGCTCTGTTGGTGAGTGAGATCTCAGAGAGGCAAGACGGGGGGGGGGGGTGGTAAGAGAGGAGCAGAGGCCGTGGACGCGAAGCGCATGTCAGGTGTGATGCTGAGCTGCCCGGGGACTCGCCACAGACGGCCGTTGCCGGGCCAGGCAGGACATCTTTGAAGAGGACACGTGGAAGCACTGTCCTGGAAGTCCGTTCAAGAGAGAAAGGGAAAGGCGGTCGGTGGCTGCTCCTTCCTGCCTCCCATCTCTCACCATCCGGAGGCCACCCGGTGGAGTTAATCCTCTCGTACCCCCAGGCGCGTTACCCGGCCCTCTCGACAGCGCCCTGGAAAGCAAGGCCCATGACAGCAGCGGCAGCGCTGAGCGGGCGTGAGCCCACGGCACTTCCCGCTGGCCTGCGGTCCGCGTCCTGGTGGGCTCGGCCCGGTGAGCCAGTGAGTGCGGAGACCTGCTGTCGAGCGTCCTGCACCTGAGTGTGGACAGGGAAAGCCTGCACACCAGGCGGGCGGGCAGCACGCAGCCTCTTTCGAAGGAGGGCGGGATCTTCTCCGAGGACGTGGGTGGGGCCCAGTGGTCTTCCCGGAGGCCAGCCATGGCCAAGCAACGCTGGGGAGGGGCACGAGGAGGGCCCGGCTTGCCCTGAACGAGCAGAAGTTTGAGCAGAAGTGCGCACAGAATTTTGCAAAGCGTGGTGTAGCAGACGGAAGATGGCCACCAGCTAGGGGCCCAGGGCTGCCTCTCCCGTGAACTTGCTTTGCGACCTCGAGCACATTCCTTAAGCTCTCTGTGCCCTGAATTCCCCAAGAGCGAAATGCGAGTGGTGTCTAGGCGGGGCCCTTTGCTCTGCCATCGTGGGGCTGTAGGGCCATATGCAGACACAAAGGGCCTGTGTCCCCTGTTTCGTGTTTGCACCAGGGGGGAAGAGGAGAGGCGGGCTCGCCGGGACGGAGTCACCGGAAGGTAATGAGTGGCCAAGGTCGCGAGCAACCTCATCCTGCTAGCGTGGTTACGGCCCAAATTAAATATAGCCTGCGAAGTCCTCCGTCCAGTGCTGACCGAGTGCAAATATTTAACACATCCCGTGGTGGAAGAAATGGCCACCAATCACTGGAGTCATCCACAGTGACTGCGAAGGAAGCCGAGAGCGAAATTTCCCTGGTGTCAACATTCTCAGTTGGCATCTGTAATGACCAAGAAACGCCTGAGGCCCCCGCTGACTGCATGTTAAAGGTGACCCTCTCTTTATTTATGAGGCAATGGAGTTCTTTACCTTTTGAACTTTTTGATGGGTTGAGCCAGCCAAAATGTGACTCCAAAAGCATTTCGAGTAAGTAATTATTTTTCCAAAAGAACTAGGATCGCCGAGTAATGATCATGGAGCGCACGCTCTGTGCCGGGCATGCATTTTTATATGTATCTCTCTCCTTCACAATGACCCTATGAGGTGGGTCCTAATTCATCCTCACTTAATAAATGAGGAACCTGAACTTCAAGGAGATTTCAGTAATTTGCCTGGGATCACCCAGCTTCTAAATGACCAAACTACGTTCACTCTGAATCCAGGGTTTAAGCTTTTGACATGATTCTGTGTCTCTTCATCAAAACCCCGAATGGAGGGCTACCTATAGGTAGAGTGATCACCTGGCTTATCACACAAACCAGTATGCTTTTGGGAGTGAAGTGGGGACCGTAAGCGATCACTCCAATGTAATGGGAGCACATCAGGACTATTCCTGGCAAGCAGGGACATCTGGTCACCCCGGAACCTAGGGAAGTAGAGTAAAAGCTGGAGGTGATCGATGTTGACCCTGTCTCTCCTTCTTACTCCCTAACTGGGATTGGTTTTAGGCCACCAAGGTCCGTCACTCACTGAAACCATAGGAACTGACCTGGCATGAACACCCATTATAAACTGTAAAGCACTATGCAAATCCCGTTCACTGACCCTGGTAACATACCGGGTGTGGTGACGGCTCTTTACCCGGGTTATTTTTTAATCTTCACCACAGCCCCGCTGCCCCGTCTTGTCGTAGCATTTGACAGACAAGATCTGAACCCAGGACAAGGCGAGTGGGCTGGGAGGGGACAGCAGCACAGTCTGAGACCCACGCCGTCCTGGGGAAGCCTCTGAGCTGCGTGTCTCTGGCCTCATCGTGAGGACTGTCGTGCTTAAACTTAAGCCAAGGCCTTGGGGGAGAGGCGGTGGTTCTGCCTCCAGTGGGCGGGAATGGGGAGGGCCCTGGGGTCAGACTGAATTTTATTCTGGGTCTGAATTTTATTCTGGGTCTGAGAGTACCGGTGAGACCTTGGGCAGGTCGCTTAACCTCGCTGAGAGTATGAGCTACGTGTATAAAATGAAGATGATGTTGCCTTTTTTCTGGGGTTGTTGAAAGGAGAAATGGGATTGCTTCTTGATTAATAGCTATCTTTACTTCACAAGATATTTGAGGCATTCTCTCAGAATTTATATGGTAAAAGAGAAAGGGGAAACAAAGAAAAATCAGGGAAAAGGTTGAAAGAAAGTATGGAAGTACGAAAACTTAGGGGTCCCAAGTAATCATTAAATTCGAGTCGTGAATCGGGTGGGCTATTTGCCTTCCGTTGGCCGATGCAAATGGGGAAGCACCATCAGTGACGTCATTCTTTTCATCCGTAATTCCAGAGGGGACGTAACATAGAAGAATGTGCCTGGCACTGCCCTGGCACGCATTGCTGGTGACTGTTCTTCCCTTCTCCGTACTTGGCTTCTCCTCTGCAAATACGCCATGGCCGCTGGCCTGTAGACCACGGAGCTCTGTGGCTCAGAGCTGGTGCGGACGCACAGTGGGTCGGGGAGACGTGGGTGGCTCCCACGGTCTGTTTTCTTCAATGACCTACCCGGGGTGCCTAACAGAGAAGCTGGCATGTCTTCTGAGCCTCTAACCTACCCCCCCGAAAGAACAGAACCACACTGGCACCAGCGCTTACTCCAGTGACCTAAGAGGAATCCATCTGTCGATTACAGAAACGGTTATGGTCCGCTGTATCCAGGCTCTGGGAATCAGCAGTGAATAAAAGAGACGAAATTGCCGCTGTCTGCGGAGCTCACATTCTCTTGAAGAGGCTCATCTTGGGAATGGATTTCAGGAAAAATCCTTCTTGTCTGTTGTTACTTAGAAAACATCCACAGCTCCTGCTTCCCATCACTGTCTCCATTCCCACACGGGCCGTGTGGATATAGCATAGCAGTTTTCTTCTAGGTTGAGCACCTACTATGTGCCAGGAAGTAAGCTAGGTCCTTTATAATTGTTATCTCATTTAAATACCACAGTGACCCTGTAGGAACGATAAATCATGCCTTTTTTAAAAGATGAGCAAACTAAGGCCCAGAGAGGCTGGGTGTTGGTCTGAGGTCACACAGCACAGCTGAGACAGCCGTGACCGGAGTGTGAAGACCCGGCTTCCCGTGTTGCCATGGCGCCTTCATCCGGGGTCTGGCCTTGGCTCTGCTGCTCGCTAGCTCTATAGCCTTGGGAAAATAGCTTATGTTCTCGGGACTTCAGTCGTCCCTTCCATAAAATGGTAGAAGACTGGGCAAGACTAATTAGGTCTTTCTAAGTCACACATCCTCTGACAGTGACTCTCTGAGTGGGGCAAAGGTGGGAGTTTCAGGAAATGCCCGAAGCTTCTGAAGAGGTTTTTCTGCTCAGAGCAGTGGAGAAACCTGCTTCTTTTAACGCCAGCCTGGGGCACCCAGTCCTGGAAAGTGCAGGACATTACAGTCCCCTCCACAAAGAGGCCCGAGGCCACTGCATGCGCGGGTCGCTCCTTTCTGTCAAGATCAGCCCATGTTTAGAATTCAAAGTCAGCTACCTGACAACCCATGTGGTGGCTGAATAGCCATCACCCAGGTAACCATGAAGCTGGCTTCGTCGCCACTGACTCCTGGATCCTTCATAAATTACTCAACTTTGAGGTTTGTTGTGACCTTACATGAACCATGCATCTAATTAGAACTAATTAGGGAGGTGACTCCATGTCTGAAGAACTAATCCTGAAAGTAGGAAAATAAAGTTGCTCCCACCTTTTCAGCAGCCTTGAAGATGTCTTGATAATGAGGGGGAAGAACAGATATTTTTTATCCATTTGCAGACTTGAGGAACTTTGCATCAAGATATTTTTATTGGTTTTATCAAAGCTCGTTTTGTTTTTCTTAAAGTAGTAATGTGCTATTCTAAAAACGGCTCTAATTTTGATGTTACGAAGATCTGGAATTGAATCCTGGCTGTCATCTCCATCTGTTTGTGACAGTATCAGTTAAGGTGACAATAGCTGCCAGGCTGTAGGTTGGTTGAAAAGTGGCCCCGAGTCTCCACCTCTCACGGAGCGATCTTGCTACTTCTGCCATCAAGAGCTGGACTTTATTTCCTCATCCCATGAGTATGGCTGGCCTTGTGGTTCGCTTTGGCCAACGGGATGTGGCAGAAGTGATGTTGGTCGTTTCCAGCCTAGGCATCGAGAGGCCCTGCATGCTCCCACTACGCTGTTTGGACCCCTGCCACTGCCATGACAGCCATCCTGGCCATCCTGCTGGAGGACGGGCGACCATGTGGAACAAAGTGGAAGGATCCCAGCCCGGTCTAGCCAGGACCATCCAGCCCGCAGCCGACTTGGCGGTTGGCCTCGGATGAATGAATGAGCTCAGTTGAGATCAAATAAGCCTGGTCAAGATAAGCCAAATGCCCACATGGCCCACTCGTTTGTGAGTATAATAAATGGTTGCAGTTTCAAGCTGCTGTCTTAGTCAGTTTGGGCCGCTATATATAACAAGACATCACAGACTGGGCAGGTTACAAACAACAGGAATTCATTTCTCACGGTTCTGGAGACTGCGGAGTCCTTGATCAGGGCACCGTCACGTTTGGGTTCTGGTGAAAACCTCTTCCTGGCTTGCACGTGGCCATGTTTTTGCTGTGTCCTCACATGACAGGAAGCAGGGCGAGGCAGAGTGCTCTTTGGTGTTCCTTACAAGAGCACCGATGCCATGAAGAGGCCTCCACCTTCGTGGCCGAATGCCACCCGATAGGGGGGTTACGGTTTCCATGTGCGAATCCGCGGGGAACACAGTTCCATCCGGAGCAGTCAGTCAGTGCGGAAGTGGCTGGCTTCATGCAGTAGCTGACCGATACGTTCAATTGAAAGAAACTCCCAAATCTCAGTGGTTTGACACAAGTGAATACTTATTTCTTGCTCAAATGGAGAAATTGGTAGAACAACCTGTGCCATGTAGTTGGAAGCCCAAGCTGAGAGTCCCAGGGGTGCTGTGAGTATTTAGGGCAGAAGGTGGGTGAGAGAGAGAGAGAGGGTTGCATGGGAGTTATTTGTGAGTAGCACATGTGTTTGCTCTGCTCGGTTCTTTGAGACAATCTAGTGCCTAATTTTTACAACACATGACCTAATTTTTATAGTAATATTACCTATTTTTTGCAACACCTGTGTGAAGTGGGCATCATCCTCATTTTATAGACCAGGAGACTGAGGCAAACAGAGCTTAAAAATGATGAGCTGAGGGCCTGCAGCCACCAGGTGGACCACCAGTCTACGTGATTTCAAAGCCTTGCACCTCTGTACCTCTCTCATCGTAGCTTGACTGGCCCAGGTCCCTACCCTGCGTATCTCAGAGAAAGAAGGGAGAAAACACTGGTTCTTGCTGCCTCCCTCCTGTGGGCAGGGAAGGAGGGAGGCTTCTGTTCACAGTGCCAGAGAACTCTGAATGTTAATGTCTTCTACAAATGATATTTGGGAAGATGTTATTAATCATGCTCTTTCCTGAGGAAGTTATGTGACCAGCCGGAGTGCTGGACTGCACTGCGAGCCCCCTCCTCGCCCCCGCCCAGAGCCAATCGGGTCTCCTGTCCTTGGCCAGAAAAAATCATATGGTACATGGAGCACCCGGCTGGCTCGTGGTGGGGCCGGGGTTCAGCCCAGGTCCGCCTGAGCCCAGCCTTTGCTCTTCTCTCGCCATCGCACTGGACTTGCACAAGCCTGTGCCCCGAGGGGCGGGGCTTGCACTCTCAGTGGCCGCCCTGGGAATTCAGAGGCGACGTGGTTTGCTCCCTGGTCTCCTTAACACCGTGTACCTGAGCAAGGGGTGGCGTTGGGCAAGACATTTCAGGAAAGTCATTGATTTTCAGAGCGATGCTGGGAATGGTGTGTAAAGTGGCCTGAGAGTTGGAGAAAACTGGGTCACCTTAGTAATAAGAGGGGCCAGGTGATTTGCTACCGGAATCGTAACTCCCAGATGTTTAATGAATTCAGGCTTCTTTCCTTCTCTCATTTCTCTTCTTCCTGAACCTTCCACTCAGAGAATAATCACTTCTACCACCGTCAGGCAGGGCTGGAGGTGAGTGTGGGCGGAAGAAACTAGAAAAATTTCTCCCTACATGCTGCCTTAAATTCAGTCTCCTCTGTGGCCCTTCGTAACAGCTCTCCAATGTCGTTCCTGGGAGGAGGGAAGTTTGCAGAAACAGCCACTAGGAAAGGGTTGCTCAGAGTTAGGGCGGCTTTATAATTCCTTCATCCAAACAGGAACTCTTGAAAATGGAAGAGGATGCGATTACTAATTACACAGGTTTAAACTAGAACTGCCCTGGACAAAGCAGAACTTGTGATCACCCCATTCGTTGTGGGCTTCCGTGGGGCCAGAGCTGAGGTACCCTGTCGAGAAGCAGGAATATACCCTCAAATTCGAAATTAGCTCTGCTAGGATGGACTAGAAAAGGCACAGGGTTTGGAGTGAGTCTGAATGCCCGCCTAGGTGCTTGGCAAGTCAAGTGTCCCCTACGAAGCTCAGTTTGTCCATCCGCGAGCTGGGGCTTGTGGCAGACCCCACACGAGGGCTGCTCTCGCGGCGAGGAGAGAAGAGCTGAGGAAAGGTTTCGTAAATATGGTTATTCTCCAAACAGTTGTCCCACACCGAAGTCCCCTTTGATGAGTTTAACGCTCTTTTCCTTTCCTAAGTTCCTTCAGCATTTCCACCTGGACTCCAGGTGAGAACTTGAATAGGAACTGGCTCGTGCCTTTCCCTGCTCAGCTCTCATGCTTTTGGCTTCAACAATAACCCTACACATGTGATCATCTCTGTTTAAAGTTTAGATGTCATCTTAAACCCTATCATAAGAGTCCTTGCTGCTTAGAGCCCAATGACTTTTAAGAAGTGGACAATAAAGTAGTGGTTACCAGAGGGGAGGGGGAAGGGGAAAAGAGGTCACATGTGGTGACAGAAAGAAATCTAACTATGGGAGATGAACACACAATGTGTGTGTGTGTGTGTGTGCGCACGCGGCTTACTGTTAAAATGTACAGCTGAAACTTGGATTTCAGTAACCAATGTCACCATAAAAAATAAATTAATTAAAAAATATATATATAATCTAAAAAGAAATAGAAGTTTCTCACTCTCTCCATGCTTCAGTTAACAATACTACGATAACAATAATACCTACTTCATAGGTTACGGTGAGAATTAAGTGCATTAATGCATGTGACGCTCTTAGCACAGTGCCCGCCACAGATTCACACTCTAGACATTCTGGCTTTGGTAGCTGCTGCACCAATGATGTTCTTGTCTAGAAGACACTTACCCATGGCATCCAGGACCCCCCAGCAAGCCACCATGTATCTCTTGGGGTTCCCAATATGAGAAGGATCGTTCTACATCACATCTATGCATGATGTAATCCTCCAGTGATTTGCATCCACCCAGGGGAGGAAGTCATGTCCTACCAGGAAGTGTGCCCCTGGGACCAAGTGGCAGAGGAAAGCTCATGGAGTCTGTTTCCCCCCTCACAAGCCTGCCATCTTTGTGAGACACCAAATTTTCAAATAGGAAAAGCTGAGTTGATGAAGGACATGACATTGGAGGACTGGGTCGGACCTCACTGGAGTGCTTTGGTCCCCAGCAGTTGGGGTGGAGGTTGTGATTATTTGGACGCCAAGGCTGGCCAGAGGGAACCCATTTGGCTGGTTAATTACCCTTGACAGGGTAAGAAGGTCAGAGGAGGGAATGGCTGACAAAGTCCATTGAGCCTGCTGGATGGAGGCCAAATCCAATTCGCATTGACCTCCTCTTTCTCCTCTGGGGGTGGCAGTGGCTGCTAAGGGGGCAGGCTCCAAGCAGGCATTCTGATGCCTTGGAGGAGGCTGGCATCATGGGGAGGACCCTGAGCATGGAGCCAGGGGGTCCTGGTCCTAATCTTTCTTTCTCTACTACACAGCTTGGAACTTTAAACAAGTCCAGTCCTGTCTCCTGATTTTAACCCCTTCCCTCAAAAATGAGGGGTTCACCTCAGATGACGCCAGAGTGCCCTTCCTGATCCAGCGCTCCTTGGCTATTAATTTGGGGAGGCAGAAGTAGCTCATTATCAACCATAGGTTTGGGATTTACCTCTTGTAAATCTGGCAAGAAACAAGACTGACCATATGTCGAAACTTATTGAAGCCGGAGGATGGGTACATGGGGTTCACCATGTCTTTTGCTTTATTTTTACATATGTTTTGAATTTTCTATAATGAGGAAAGTTTTAAGGCTATGCTACAACCTTTTGAAGTTAACAGCAGGAAGGATCAGATATAATTCATCCATGAATGACCAGAATTTCTCATGCATCAACTGTTGTAGGATGCAGTTCACTTTATGGAAAGCCTACGCGGTAAAAAACTACTGCTCACTTTCATACTGCCTGGGAGGCTCCCAGTGTCTGCTCGTTCAAGAGGGAGTGTAGTATACTGGAAAAAGGGTTGGTTTGGTTCTTTTAGACAGGCCTAGATTTGATTCTTGAGCTCTAGTTTTTTGAATCTGTAAAATGGTAATAATTGTACCAACTTTTTGAGTTTGATCCTGATGGAGCCCGAAAACAGCGTGTTATGGTATCAGAAGAGCATTGATTTTTGGCATCAGAGAGATTTGGGTTCAAATCCTAGATCTGAGCCTTACTTCCTGATCACTAAAATACGGAAGGGAATGTACTTTTGAGAGCGTTAAATGGAAAATGTCTTCTCATCTAAGTCATAGTCGGTGCTCACTGTTTGCTCCCTTTCTCCTTGCCTGTAATGAGAAGCTCGGATGGTTCAACTTTTCTTGTGCATCATGTGATTTGTGCCATTAATCATGATATTTCAGTCTGAACCTATTCAGAACATATGTAATTATTCTTATTCATGATGCCGCTTTAAATACTTGAAAAGAGTGGTCATATCGTGTTAACCTTCTATTTCTTCCAACATCTACTCCTTTACCCCTAGTCTTCACTGTTTGCAGCAAAATCTCAGTGAATTCAAACCAATTCCTATGTGTCTAAATGTGGTAGATGGTAAAACTGGCCACAGAAACTTCCCCTCCCTGTGTCTTCATATTTACATGACTTTTTATAAGTATTTCCCATTCAGAAGTGGGTGCTTCTCCACCCTTTGAATCTAGAGTGGCCATGTGATTTGTTTGGCCAATGGGATAGCACCACGAGACTCGAAAAACATCTGTTCATTGGCACTTGCTCGCTTGGGATCCCTGTCACCAACATCTGAACAGTTCTGGGCTGTGGTCCATGACAGGCCCCGTGGAGCTCAGTTGAGCCACTGCAGCCAAACCCCTGCAGGTTGAAGAGAGTCCAGCCAAGACCACAAAAACCACCCAGGTCCCACGACCTAAGCTGCCGGCCCACAGGATAGTGAGCTAAATAAATGGCTGTTGATTTAAGCCACTAAGTTTCGCAGTGGTTTCTTTTGCATAAAATCTGACACGCCAGCCATTCAGAACGTTCATTCTCCTCGGCCTCCTTGGACGTGCCCGTTCTGGCTCCTTAGAACCATCTACGTTCTTGGAACTTTCTAAATTACTGGGTGCTTGGCATAAGTGGCTCGTTCTGTCTGTTCTTTACTTTTTCAGACTAAATTCCAACCATATGGTATACAAGTACAGACTGATGTCCAAAAAGCCTTTCTAGTCTCTTTGGAAGCTTAAAAAATCCCTCCAAAAACTTTTGCAAGGAAATCGTGTTTGGCCAAGGAAAAGAGAACTTGAACAGCTTGAGTTCTGCTCAGTTATTCCTGCAAAACAAATAATTCTATACTTAGGAGGATTTCTTCCCTAGGTTTGAATAACTAAGGTAGCCTCTGTGTGACATGCAATGGATCTGCATAGAATTTCAAAGCTGGAAGAAGCCTCAGGTTTTCCTTGGTCCAACTTTGTCTTTTTTGCATATGGAGAAACTAAGATTACGGTTGTAGATTGTTGGAAGTGATACCATCGGGGAAAACCCCCAGATTCCCTAAATCAAAGATGAGTGCTTACAGTGGTCTTTTTTCAAGTTTCTATGGACACGGCTTCCTGCTTTCTGGTGTATGAGATGCAAGTGTCTGTAGGGTCCGGGAAGGAAGGCATGGGAGGCAGGACCGTGGAGTCGTTGGCATCCCGTTGGTCATTCAGGAAGCCACTGGGCCCAACCATGAGCCGTTGGAGAGCAGGGATGCAGATTATTTTTCACCGCATCCCAAGGCGTGAGTGACATGGTGCTTGGTACAGTGTAGACACTCGGAGCGTTGTAGGTAGATGTAGGTTATGGGTCCGATTCCAGTGGCCAGAATCTTGTACAGGTCTTGGCAATCCTTGAATCTTTTCCATTCTTTGTGCCATAGACCTTTTATAAGCCAGACCCAAACTCATTTGGAATGCAGTTATGCCATGGACGAAGAGATGCATGAGAACCGACTCCTGCCATGAGGAGCTCATGGTTCCCTAGAGAAGACAGGGACCTTTGACCTGGTACATCTGACATCGTGAGAGTAAGAATCTTCCTCTCGGTTGAACTAGCAGTCAGTGAAGAGTCGCTCGGCCACTCTCTTACTCTACGCGGCGGCTCCCTCCCTGCCACTGAGGCACCAGTGAGGTCTGAGTTTCTGGACCTGACAGAAGCTGCCACAGGCTAATGGGGCATAACGAGGACAATGGGTGGACTCAACGGCAGTCGCGATGCCATGGTCGTCCTTAAATCCCCAGTCTCATAGTGCGTTATGCTCTCCTTCCTAAATTTATTCATAGAAGCACTGGATTCTGAGACAAAACAAGTTTGCATTTGAGCCCAGACTTTGGCACCACTCTCCATCTGCGTTTTCTGAGCCCAGATTCCTCCTTTTCTAAAGCGGATGTCGGTGGCTGGCTTATATCATCAGTGCTTTAAAAGTGTGATTCGTAGACCACCTACCTATATGCATTAAAATCCAAATTTCTGGGCAGTATCTGAGAGTTCATTTTTTGAAAAAGTTCCTCAGAACACATTCAAGTTGAAAAACTGTATTTATTGTTGTGGTGATGGTTTCACTGGCTAAAGGAGAGAGGATCACGATGGACGAGCAAGAAGGGGTGCCGGGAAGGACCTGCCGGTTACGTGACAGTGAACTGCGACGGGAGCAGGGCGCACCGCGAGGCTGTGAGCAAGACAGGGACGTGGCGACATTCACGCTGCAGGAAGAGCCCAGGATGGAGGGGCGTGTGGCAGAGAACGTGGGTGCCCGTTAAGCATGCGCGAGCTGCTCGGCATTTGCTAGCCTTCTGTGACATTAGGTAGGGGGCACGTAATGGGGTCCCGGCCAGTCGGATGTGGGCAGGGGAGTGTAAGCCTTAGAAACGGCCGTCCTGGCGCACATCGGACAGTGACGTGAGCGCGGTGCCCATTCGCTGCCCCGAGTCTCCGGCATCCTGACGGCCGTCCACTGCGGCGGCCGCGCCTCCCCCGTCCTAACTCGGGCCCGCGCCAGAGCCCGAGAGGCTGGTCAGGAAGCTATCGCAGTGGCAAAGGCTAGTGATGATAGTGGCCCGAACTGCGACCGAGACAGCGTGGGGTTGAGCAAGGAGCAGATTCCCCAAACACTGTGGAAGCAGTACATCCGAGTTCTCAGTCTCCAGAGACTTGGCTGGACGGGTTCACTGGCCCCTGGCGGGTCCCCCGTCTCCACCTGTCCTCTCCTACAGTCCGTTTCCAACGCAATAATAAGACACATCTGGTTCATGCAAACCAGATTACGCCCTTCTCCTGCACCGGACTCAGCAGTGGCTTCCCAAGTGTGCAGAGTAAACGCTGAGAAAGGCCTCGGGCCACCGTGACCTGGCCTCTCGTTGCTTTTCTGACCCAGTCACCTATTGCCGCCCCTTCTCCCGTTAGCTACACCTTGTCCACACTGATCTGCTGTTCCCTGCACCCACAGGCACACTCGGACCCGGGGCCCTGGGTACGCCCTGGTCTCTCTCCTGAAGCCACATTCGTTCAGAGTTTTGCATGACTCGCTCCTTCACTTTCTTGAAGTCATCGCTCAAACGTCATGTTTTCAACAGGACTCTACTGAACGCTCTATTTAAAGTGACATGCCACCTCCTTCCGGCCGTCCTGACTTCCCTTCCTGGCTTCGTTTGCTCCTAACACCTAACACTTCCTTAAGCAGCATGTATTTTACTTATTGTTTTGCTTTGTATCTGTCCCTGTCCACTAGAACGTGAGCTCCAGTAGAACAGGATTCCTCGTTTTTCTTTCTGGGCACGGCTGCATTCCCGATGTCTGCTACGTGGTAGGCGCTCAGTCAGTACTCACTGAGTGGATGTTGACTGAATGAGCAAACTGCACCTGAGCACTGCCATGGGCGTGGAAGCATGGGTGGAAGAAATAAACACGCCGTGCACGCACATAAGGGGCAGTGGGTCGAAGCTTCCAGGGAGGCATTGGAAGAGCTCCGTCCGCCTTCACGGAGACCAGGTCTGACCGCGTGTGTCGCTCCGCACAGCTGCTCGTGGCCCTCCGGACCAAGCGGCCAAGAGATCAAATCTGTCACCCGCTGTGTGTCTTTTATCTCTTCCTGATGCTCGCAGCCCCAGAAAGGCCGTTGCTACTTGATGATGGTGCTGGGTGGGGGGGCGATGGGGGGGGGGGGGGAATCTATCACGATTGCTCTGAGTTCCGTGAGCGAATGTTTTGTTGTCGAAGGCCCTGAACAGGTGCATTTCTCTCTGTGTCTGTCTGTGTCTATGTCCCCCCCCACCCCCCGTCTCTCTTTCTCTTTCTCTTAGAAAGAGAAATTGGCAAGTTTTTAAAAAACGTTAACAATCTATGGGACCAAACTCAGACTTTATTTTCTAACCAGAGGGGGTTGGGGAAAAACTAAAAAAGGGAATGGCTTTCATGCTGGTTCCTTACCTGCACACAAAAATTCCCTCTGTAGTTAAAAAAAAATAAATCATGTGTGCTCGCTGACAGTAAATCTCACACATTTAGAAACTCCGTGCCATGACAGTGGAATGGCCTAGATTCTAGACTTACTCACGTTTCTGTCTCCACACAGCACCTGGCCAGGGTGCGCTCAGTAAACGTTTACCGAATGCATGGACTAACTCCCGTCCCAGTACAGATTCTTATATATAAGAGATGCTCCGAAACGTGCTTGTTAAATAAATAAAGGAAAAGGCCTAGGACGCCCTCCTCCTGCCTCCGCCCGAGGCCCGGGTCCTTCGGACATCACCTTCTTGCTTCTTCCCGCCAAGCAAGGACCCGCGGGTGGGACCAGCGCTGGCCCCTTCGCTCTGCGCTGCCCTCTGTCCGTTTCCCTCTCGCGCATGTTCCCATTATCAGCTGCTCACGCGTCCAGCTTGCGCGTGGCCTTGCTTTCCTGCCCTGACCAGCGCATCCCTTCATTTTTTGTGAAGGGGACGTTTCAGGGCAGGCGAACCACGTGCCATCTTGTGGCTAGATTCTCTCTCCGTCTCAGGGTCCTGCTTTCCTGTCGCGTAGTCTCCCATCTTTCCAGTGTCGTCTTAACAACGTGGTGTCTTCAATCACATTGTTACAAGGATGCCACTTTCGAGGATATGATACCACCTTGCTGTCGTTCCTGGAACCCAGGTGGTTATTCATGGCTACACCTGAATGGCCAGGCAGGCTCTGTGCTGTGAGTGGGTGGACTGAGCTGAAAGCATCAGCCACCAAGTGGACAGAGGAAACGCGTTTTGGTGGTTTAAGTGTTAAGACAGGGCTTAAGCTTGAAGGGAAACCGAGATAGCTCAAGTCGAGGGTGAAGCCTTCAGCTTTAGGCCTCCAGGGGCCTCCTGTTTTAACTGCAAAACTCACATTTAGAAGAGCGAACTTGCAGGCGGGGGCGGCGGGGCTGGTGTGAGGGAGGGTGCCAGGGAAGCTGTCAGTCACCGTCCCCCGGCGAGCCCCGTGGGCCCTGGCCCTGGCCCTGGGAGAGGCGGCACTTCTCCCTTTGACACTCGGTCCCTTGTCACCAGAGCTCATTATCTGCTCAGTGTGAGTCACCCGTGCCCCACTCAGCGGCCCCCACAGCCTTTGCTGGAGGAGGCTCCGAGCCGTCCTGG
Source organism: Rousettus aegyptiacus (assembly GCF_014176215.1). Lineage (NCBI taxonomy): Eukaryota > Metazoa > Chordata > Mammalia > Chiroptera > Pteropodidae > Rousettus > Rousettus aegyptiacus. Next base: position 56,947,919 of record NW_023416290.1, read on the forward strand.
TGGGAGCACACACAGCACGGAGGGCCCCAGGCCTGGGCCTCCTGGGACCCACGGGGGCTTTGGCTTTCTCTTTTCCGCTCTGCAGAGAGACTGTGCAACAAGGGAGGGCGGAGGAAGGGGCAGGAGAGCCGGAGGCAGAGAGCTTCCTTTGGGGACCGGGGCATCCGAACAGCAACGTCTGTCAGTGAGGAAAGGGACCTGGGAGAGCACTGGACCAACCTAGACCCGAGGCATGTGTCTTACTTCCTGCCTCAGCCTCGCCCTCAGCTCCTTGGCCCGTTCAGGTCCTGGGCTCGCCTGCCATGTCCACGCCCTCCCCTCCAGCCCGTCACCCCACGTTCCCGCGCATTCTGCCTCAGGATCTTCCTCCAGCCCGACAGCTCCTGCCCATCTGCACTGCCGTGGCCGGGCCCCGGCCCGCGTCCTCCCACGTAGAGGTGGCTGCCTCCTCGCTGCGCTCCTTACCCGTGGTCCCCTCTAGTCTGGCCAGAGCCCTGAGTCTGACGCAGATCATGCCAAGTGCAGCTGCTCTGCTGGCGCGCACAGCCGTCTGCGCAGGTGTTCGTCCTCACGTCCTCCCAGTGTGCACACCTGTCCGCGCAGGTGTCCGTCCTCACGCCCTCCCGGTGCGCACACCTGTCCGCGCAGGTGTCCGTCCTCGTGCCCTCCCGGTGCGCACACCTGTCCGCGCAGGTGTCCGTCCTCACGCCCTCCCGGCGCACGCACCTGTCTGCGCAGGTGTCCGTCCTCACGCCCTCCCGGTGCGCACACCTGTCCGCCCAGGTGTCCGTCCTCACGCCCTCCCGGTGCGCACACCTGTCCGCGCAGGTGTCCGTCCTCGTGCCCTCCCGGTGCGCACACCTGTCCGCGCAGGTGTCCGTCCTCGTGCCCTCCCGGTGCGCACACCTGTCCGCGCAGGTGTCCGTCCTCGTGCCCTCCCAGTGTGCACACCTGTCCGCGCAGGTGTCCGTCCTCGTGCCCTCCCGGTGCGCACACCTGTCCGCGCAGGTGTCCGTCCTCACGCCCTCCCGGTGCGCACACCTGTCCGCGCAGGTGTCCGTCCTCACGCCCTCCCGGCGCACGCACCTGTCCGCCCAGGTGTCCGTCCTCGTGCCCTCCCAGTGTGCACACCTGTCCGCGCAGGTGTCCGTCCTCGTGCCCTCCCGGTGCGCACACCTGTCCGCGCAGGTGTCCGTCCTCACGCCCTCCCGGTGCGCACACCTGTCCGCGCAGGTGTCCGTCCTCGTGCCCTCCCGGCGCACACACCTGTCCGCGCAGGTGTCCGTCCTCACGCCCTCCCGGCGCACGCACCTGTCTGCGCAGGTGTCCGTCCTCACGCCCTCCCAGTGTGCACACCTGTCCGCGCAGGTGTCCGTCCTCACGCCCTCCCGGCGCACGCACCTGTCCGCACAGGTGTCCGTCCTCACGCCCTCCCGTGCGCACAGCCGTCTGCGCAGGTGTCCGTCCTCACGCCCTCCCGGCGCACGCACCTGTCCGCACAGGTGTCCGTCCTCACGCCCTCCCGGTGCGCACAGCCGACCGCGCAGGTGTCCGTCCTCACGCCCTCCCGGCGCACGCACCTGTCCGCACAGGTGTCCGTCCTCACGCCCTCACCGTGCACACAGCCGTCTGCGCAGGTGTCCGTCCTCACGCCCTCCCGGCGCACACACCTGTCTGCGCAGGTGTCCGTCCTCACGCCCTCCCGTGCACACAGCCGTCTGCGCAGGTGTCCGTCCTCACGCCCTCCCGGCGCACGCACCTGTCTGCGCAGGTGTCCGTCCTCACGCCCTCCCGGTGCGCACACCTGTCCGCCCAGGTGTCCGTCCTCGCGCCCTCCCGGTGTGCGTGAGAAGGACCCCGGAATTTGAGTCAGAAGATCTGTGCCCAGAGGACTTGGCTTCGTCACTCTTTGGGAGGTCTGGGCCAGATTCCTTAAACCTGGCTCGTCTCATCTCCTCGCTGCTCGAGGGGAGCGGACGTCGTGAGGCATGAAGGCGATGAGCCTGCGGCACTCCCTGCCTCTGGAGTTCTGCCCCGATGTGGTCCACGGGGATAGATGGGCCTTTGCGCTAACAAGTGATCCGGTGTGGATCAGACGCGTGATGGCCGGGCAGGGGGCCGCGACCGCAGACCGCATGTCCGTGCGCTGGGGCTGGCCTGGCGCCCCAGCGCTGGCTGAGCGGGTGCGTACAGAAGCAGATGCACTGAACGGAAGGGACTGTCGTCACGCCCGGCATCGCGTCTCGGACCTGCCGCTCACTGCCTGCGTCCCGGGGCCAAGGCACGCACTTTCTAACACTCGGTCTCCTCGCCTGTAAGATGGAGATGATCGTAACGTGAACGCACAGGCTTGCTGTGTGGAGTTCAGTGTAGAAGGGGATGAGCTCGCAGTAGCTTGTCGATTAATGTATTATTACTAGGCAATGGCGATGTATTAAGCATGGACCTTATACTCACGAGTCTTCTCTGTTAGACGCGGGGCAAACATCCAGGTCTTCGAGGGGCGTCCGGTGTGGAAGGGGCGATGCAGTGTCCAGAGACAGGATGGGGCAGGGGGGAGGGTGGCGGCCCAAGGCCTCTTTGACCGTCGCCGACGCGGCGGTGCGGACAGCAGCCTTCGGCTCCGTGGCCTCGGCAAAGCCTCGCACCTCCGCCAGCGTCGGCGTCCTCAGTGGTCAGGCAGGTGTGCCGTCTGCTTCCCGCTCGGCCCGCCCCGCAGGGCTGCGGTGCTTTCCGGGAGCGGCAGAGCGCCGTGTGGTGTGGTGTGAGCTGAGGTCGGGGCTCAGGGCACAGATCAGCGCCCCCCGTGACATGGGCAGCGAGCCCCCTCCCCCGTGACCGGGACCCCGGGCAAGCGCGTTCCCCCCGAGTCCGGGGAATAGCAATGTTTCTGAAGTTCTCAGGAGAAAAGTTTCCCAGACGAGTCTGTAGTTATAACTTTTGATTTGAAAAATAGCCTGACTCAGGTTCGAAGCGGTGGCAGTGTGGGTGGTCACGGCTTGGTTTCTTTCCCAGCAAGTCCCCAGCCACGAACAACACACCTTGGGTGACTATACAGTAGGATTTGTTCTGTATTTGATTTCAGAGACCTCATTAATGCATTCGGAATATTAATTAGTTCTATTTTCAGCCATAGAGCATGAACTCAAAGCTGAAACTTTTCCGGATTGTTTTCATGCCAAGTGACTTTTTTTTTTTACCAGCCGTCTCGGCTTTGGTCACAGTAACACAGGCCAGGTGACAACAGCAGAGAGGAGAGCGGACCGGCCCTGCAAGCACCCTGGGCGGCTGTCGCTGCCGTCATCGCCCCTCAAGGCAGGCAGCCAGAACGCCGGGAAGTCAGGCCGCTTGGCCAGGGCCTGTGGCTGGTGACGGGCTAGCCCGAGAGACGGGGCGTGGTGGACCCAGGCCTGCCCCTTCCTCCCAGGCCTCGTGGCGGGCACGGGTGGGCGCGGCAGTGGGGAGGAGGCGTGACGAACGGCTGGCCACAGAGGCGGAGTGGGAAAGCCCCCCAGACCATCTGGGTTCGGCCGCTTAAAATAGGCAGAGAAGCTCTTTGGCTGATGCATAATCACCGCGGGGAAGAGCACAGCTCTGCTCCTCGGGGTTAATTTATGCTCCGCGAGCCCTTATTAGATGAGATTTCTGAAATGCTAAGAGCACAGGGCTCGTTAGGGACGTTCATAAAAGCCTGGTGCGCGGAGGAGGAAGGGAGCCTGGTGCACGACGCGGGCCCGGAATAACCTGGCGAGGCTGCCCCGGGGCGGCCAGAGCCGGCCGCTGACCTGCGGGGCGTCTCCGCCGAGTAACGCGGGGTCTCCTGATGAGTTCGCCCTCGCCAGCCTCGGTCAGTTCAGGGAGCTTGTGCTGTCCGAGTTGCGGAGAACAGTTCTGATCACTCAGAACCCTCGGCGGTTCCCTGTTGCCTCTGCGGTTTCCTGTTGCCTCGACGACCCTAGCTCCGAACCCGGCCGACTGCAGCTCCCGTCACGCAGCGGTGCGGAGCCCCGGGCGGGTCACGGAGCAGACCTCTGCGGCGTGCGCCCCCGCGGCGGGGCCCACCGCCTGCTGCCTTCCTCCCTGTCTGCTCCTGGGCATCACTCACTCTTTAAGGCCCAGCTGTCATGTCACTTCCTCCGTGAAGGCTTTTCCGACGTTTTCATGAAAGACGGTGCCTCGCAGCTCTGAACCCTGCTCGGAGCTGGCTTTAGGCCGCCGGAGTTCTCAGCTCTGCGTGCTCCGGTGTCCTCGTCTGCCAGGCGGGAAGTAACGCCCGTCTCACTGCCGAGGGGTTTTGCGGCACTTCACCGAAGCGCTCCAGGCAAAGCGGCAGCTGTCCACACCGCCCTGTAGGCCCCCGGGGGCGCGCACGTCAGAGCCCATGAGTGGCGATCCTCTTGTCCTGGCAGCACCGAGTCGAGGGGTACATTTGGAGGTGGCTGGAAAACGAGGCTCAGAGGGCCCGGGCGGCAGCCGGGGGCACCCACACATGCTGTGAGCCACGCACGGGCCGTGAGGGGAAGGACGTGCGTGGAGTGGCCGAAGGGCCTCGGGCGAGGAGGGGAGTCAGGGCAGTGAACAGAACGTTTCCGTGCGGAGAGACGAGGAGGGAGCCCAGGGCACAGGAAGCCCAGGCGGAGCGCAGTGACAGCCCAGGGCTGCAGATGGCGCGGCGCCCCGGGCTGCCTGTCAGACCGCCTGGGGGGCACTTACAAAATGCAGCTGTCCAGGTTCTAGCCCAGATCAGTTAACTCGCTGCCTCCGGGGTGGGACCTGGGCATCAGCTTTTTTTCCCCAAAGGCCCCCAGGAAATTTTGTTTTGCAGCCAAGATTGGGAGTGGTTTTGGGCCGGGGGCTGTAGGGGCGCTGCCCAGAGAAGCAGAGCACAGGCTGGTTTGGGGCAGGCGTGGGACTCGGATAGAGAAGGCTAAGGCAGAGTCCAGCGCCTGCGTGGCAGGACCCACGGGAGGAAGGGCAGGCAGTGCTGTGTGACCGAGAGACCTGTGGCGAGGTCCCCCGTCTCTCAGCACCCGGAGCTGGCCTCTGGTCCCTTACCGTCGGCGTGAGCTTGGGTAGGTGTCCTGGCCCTCTGGGCTTCTGACCCCTGTGAGTGCACATGGGAGCAGCCGCGGGAGCAGCGCCATGAGGTGATTGTGCCGGGTGAGATGCACGAAACCCGTGGAAACACCCCGGAAAGCATAAAGCTCTTAGGGAAGCTCAATAAAATAGTAGTGGACGGCGTTAAATCAAGGACCTCGAGACGGGGCGATCGCTCTGGGTTAGTGGAGTAGACGCCATGTTATCACGGGGGCCTCGTCAGAGGGAGGCAGGGGCGAGAGCCGAGGCGAGGGCGAGGGCGAGGGAGAGACACACGCCTACGGAGGCCGCGCCGCTGGGTCCGGAGGTGGGGGAAGGGGCCCCGTGCCGCGGGACGAAGACAGCGCCTAGAGGCTGAACAGGGGCGAGTAGATCCCCCCGGAAGCCTCTGGAAGGAAAGCAGCCCCACCCACGCTTCGACTTAAGTCCAGTGTGACGCATTTTGGAGTTCCGACATCCAGAGCTGGAAGGCAGTAATTCTGCATCGTTTAAGCCACCATAAACCCTACCCCCCCGGGTGTCGTACTGCGCCCCCCCGCAGCTCTGCACCCCGCGTCTCGGGTTGCTGTCGGGGCCTGTGCTGGGCATGCTGCAGGAGGAACACCCATGGGGCATGGGCTCTGCCTCTCTGCTCCATCCCCACATCGGTGCGACAACCTGGACTTCCGGCTTAGCTTCCTTAGGCCATGCTAGTCACGCTGAGACACCTCCACGGGGCTCACCGGTCTCAGTTCTGAGCAGCAGACAGGAGTGCCCAGTGAGCCTGCGGTGGGGTGCAACAAATCCTTCTGGTCTTAGGCGGTGGCTCTGGGAAAACCCACCACAGAGGACTGGGCTCTGGCATGGACACAGGGCAATGGATTTTGAGAAGAGGCTCCAGGGGGTGAACCAGTGTGGAGGTGGGAAGGGTCTGGGAAGAAATCTAGCTATTTGCTCTGTCCCCTTCCTACCTCTGTCCTGACTGGGACAGGTGCAGCAGCAAGGCATGCTGGGATCTCGGCCCAGCCAACTATCGGGGAGAGAGAAGCAAGCCACTGAGCAGATGGGGAAACGGGACAGAACATGCTTCCCCAGGGGACGGGAGGGGAAGACAGTCGGAGAAATGTCCGAACAGATGTGCAGGACAATAAACAAGTGAGCAAACACATCCATCTGTAATTGTAAATCAGGATACAGCCTATGAACAAGAATGCGGAGCTGCACAGGGGAAGTTAAGTTCGAGCTACAGCAGAGAGGATGAGAAGGAACCGTCCACACAGAGACTAGGAAGAGTGTGGGAGCGAGGGGGACAAGGTGATGGCCCCACAGGGGAGAAGCCATGGCCATCTTTCCCACCTCGTTGAGAAAGCTGCTTACTGAGAAAGAGGAAGCAGCGAGTGCGTCCTGGTCCCCTCTAAATGACCACCCCAAGCACACACAGTTTTTGCAACACATGGCAGGAAGGAAGAAGGGAGGGAAAAAGGAGAAAAGGAGGAAAGAGGGAGGGAGGCAGGGAAAGAAGGAAGGAGGAAGGAAGGAAGGAAACAAACTAACCTTTTCTTCTTTTGTACCTTATTTTGTATCTGTTGCTTAGGAATACATTGTTTCTTTCACAGACCCGTGCCATGATGCTAGACCTGGGTGGGAATTCGCCCCCGGTTTCGGTAAGCAAAGGAAGCCTGGGCGCCAGGGTGGGAGAGCCGATGGGCCTTGGAGCCAAACTCCACCTTCTCACCTTCCTTGGCACTTCCTCTGGGAAGTGTAATGAGGACAGAAGGCAGACACACGAAGGCTTGGCGCCTTCTGTGAACAGTGCCTTGTGGCTCGTTAGCGGCTTGTCATCGTGGGCTTTGTCACACATCCCGTCTCTCCACGAGGGTCCCAGGGTTCTTACCCACAGCCTGCTCTCTCCTGCTATTAGCTTCTCTCGCCTCGAGAGCCATTTCCGCTTTGGCTGGAAAGGGGGGAAGGGGACAAAGGTGCATGGGACATCTCCAGGACGGTAATAATTGCCCCTTCCTGAGAGCCTGCTATGAGCCCCTTTTACGTCTTCCCACCGAATCCTCGCGGAGCCCGGATGCAAGGTATCGACGTGCAAGCAGGAGAAGTTGAGACTCCGGCAAATGTGGGGGTTTATTGGTGAGATGAAAGAGTGTCTCATGCGGCTCAAGAGCAGAACTAGCGAACTTCAGGCGGGTCCCTAGACCACAGCCGGCAAGCGGGGACAGACCGTCGCGCTGTCGCCCCATCTCTGCCCCTCTCCGAGCATCGCATGTGTGCCCCCCCCTCTCTCTCGGCGGCTCCGAACCCCACTGAAAATAAAACCACAGTTGCAACATGGTTCACATGTCATGGATTCGGTCACTCAACGGACTTTTCTCTCGGTTTCAATTCAAAATCGGTCCCAGGAAAAGGGACCGATCAGCTGCAGCTGGAAGGAAAAGATATTATTATAACAAAAACCGTGACTGCCTTAAACCCCGTGTGGGGCGGGGGCAGCAGACAGGGAGGGGCACGCAGCGTTCCTGGGGAGTGGGCCAGGCGGAAATGGCAGTGTGTTTCCCCCAAGGACACTTCGGGCTCCTGCCAGGTGGCCACAAATGCCTGATGTTCAGAGGGGACCCCTGTTCAGCTCCCTGAAAATTCCTCACTGAAGCCCAGCCATTCACTTTGTGGAAAGGCCATGTTAGTAAACTATCAAGTCACCTGCTTAACTGAACAAGTTTCAATGGACTGTCGTCTGCAGCAGTTCGAGGTGGCGATGGTGGTGGTAGCCCAGGGGGTTGGGAGGCATGCGGTTCGGAAGTTCGTTTCTCGGGAACTTTGGTTGCTCGGTCTTCATTTCATCTCACGGCATCGTTTCTGGGAACGTTTAATGAGTCCGAAGCGCGGAGTCGGAGGACAGCGCGGTCTTCCCGTGGGCACATGTGACGCGCTGGCTCTTTCAGGAGTCAGCTTCAGTTTCTAAGTAGATCTTTACCTATTTCACAGGTTATAAATAAGATACAATCGTCAGCTGGATTGAGGCTCACTAAACCCCAACTATGGAAGGAAAACTAGGTACCCCACGGCACACAGGGGCACCGGTCCCTGGCGCCGGACAGCTGGGCACCGCCGCTTTCGAATGCTGACCCCTGGCGAGGGGCGGGTCCCTCCGCGGAGCGTGTCCACAGGCAGGATGAGCCACGCGGGGCGGCTGCGCCAACGTACCCGCTTTGCCGCCGGCAGCTGGTTTCGCTCATCAGCCTGAGTCTTTCCTACAAGCCCAGAGCGCCTCTGAAATCTTTCTCAAGCCTTCGTTCCAGGCGGTGCGGACCAGTGAGTTTTGGGGACGAGATAAAATCCGTCTGGCATCTTCGCCCTGGTGTCGCCGGATTGTACTTTCGTCGTCCTGGGTTTAGTTGCTCACGTTCTTCTCTACTGGTCCACAGTCCATTTTTTCCTCTGCGGTGCTGGTGGCTTTCTGGCCCCAGAGTAGGGACACCCATCGCCAAGAATTACCCATCGTTCTGCCAGCCTTTGCGCATCCTTCAGGGAGTTCACAGCTCTATCCTCCTTTCTCCCACTTGCTCCTGACAAAGCACGCCCGTCCTCCTCCCCAGCCCATTGTGGGCGCGGCCTGGCTCAGAAACGTCCATTACCAGTGTGTCCATCCACCCCCGAAGTCTCACGACACCGAACTTCCAGTTCCACTGGGCTCCAGGCCCTGGACCGTAGCTCTATCCGTTTACCACGAAGCCACCATTACCCAGATCTTTGTCCAAAGAGTTCCCTTGGGAGAAACAGTCTTAGGAGTCAGGAATTTATTTCTGGTCCTGCAGAACTGCCCACGAGCTCCAGGCAATCTGTCTTTCTGAAAAGATCATGAAAATCTTCAAAGCTATGTTCAAGGTTATTTCTTTATAAAATCCTAACACTTTACGCATATCTTTGGCTTGGCCTCTCTCGCGTCGTATTTTAGTTATATGTTGTCTTACATCCATCCTTCCGCATGGACTGGAATGTCCTTTAGCTCAGGGACGGTTTGGCTCACCTCTGAGCTCCGAGGGTAAGCTACAGTGTCTATTAATCGGCAGCAAAGTGTGCAGGAAAGAGTTAGGCTTGAGCACAGACTAGTTGCAGGGTCAAATCGCAGTGCTGACATTTCCTGATGGCGTCGTTGTGTGTGAAATTATCTAAGCCTTTTCTGATAGCTTGAATAGGTCACATGACTTAAAAATTAATAGAATAAAACATTTTCATAACGTAAAGAGCACTTGTCTCCCTGCCTCTGTTCTGCTTAAGGACCACTACTCTAATTCCTGGAAATGTTTCTTCAGTGGTGAGCTCCGTATTTCTAAATAATGTGCTTGTGTTGTCCTTTCGACTTTACGCATTTAGATAGTATCTACTGATGTATTGCTGTGATTTAATTCTCTTACCTATTTGTGCATCCTCAACATATTTATATGACGATGTTGAACTTTTTAAAAATTTATTTTTAATTGTAGTTTACACACAATATTATATTAGTTTTAGGGGTACAACACAGCGATTCAACATTTATGCACTTTACACAGTGATCACCACGATCAGTCTAGTAACCATCTGCCACCGCACGTAGGTGCTTAACTTTCGAACGGTGTTGCCAGCATTATGATGATTTAAAGTTCGCTCTAGAGCCAGGTGGTACTCTACGATTTTATTTCCATTCTTGTGTAGTCTTTGCATCTTATTTCTTTTTCCCTAAAATCTCTCATCGTCATTCTTTTTTTTTCCTTATGCCATATCTCCCTGATAATTTTCCTCCGTATATTTTTTTCCTAAGAGCTCCAGCCAATCAAGTACCCTCCTGAGCCGTTCTGTTAAGGTGCCGTCCGCCTTTCCGGGCTGACCCGGTTCCCCTTCTGGGCGGCTCGGCCACCGTCCTGGATGGCCCTGTGCCCCCACGCGGGTGGGAGCCTCGGTTCCCTGCATTCCACATCTTCCTCTTTCTTGGATCACACCCTCGTTTCGCTAGAACACATCCTTCTTTGCTTCCTAAACAATAGGTAGCTCGCCAGAGCCCTCGCACGTGTGAGTACGCACCTGTGTCCCGCTTCGGCTAGCTGGGTCGAGGCTGGAAGCGGCGTGACGGCGGCGTGGAGTCTCTGCCCCCTCGTCTTCTGCCTGCGCTGTTGCTGGCCAGATGTCCCCCGCCATGCTGGTTATCATTCCTTCACAGGGGGCTGTGATGGCTTGAATCGTGTACCCCCAAAAAAAGAGAGACGTCGAGGTCCCAACCCCCCGTACCTCAGAATGTGACCTGATTTGGAAATGGAGTCGCTGCGAATGTACTTAGTCTCCTTGAGAGGCGGTGGTACTGGAACGGAGGGCTCTTTCTTGCAAAAAGACCGGCGTTCTGATGGGAGGGAGGAAATCTGGAGGCGGACACAGGAACACAGGGAGCACGGCCGGGCGAGGAGGGGGACAGAGATTGGAGTCACACTGCCGTGAGCCACGCATTCCCGGAGCCGCGCAACCTGGGGGAATTTTCTCCCGGCGGCGTTGAAGCGAGCCTGCCCTGCCAACACCTTGATTTGCGACTTCTAGTTGCCTGAACTGTGGGGCAGTGGATGCCTATTGTTCTCAGCGCCCTCATTTGTGGTGTTTTGTTAGCCTGAGGACACTAATACAAAGCCTTTTTTTTTTTTTCAAGAAAGCTCTTAGAAGCTTTTATTTAAAAAATGTGTTATTGTTATCAAGGTATTACACATAGACAGTTTTCAAAGTAAAATAGTCCTTGATTTAGAATTCTCTAGAAGCAGAGCCAGTGCAAAGGATTCTTACATCAGAAATTTGCTGAGAAAACAGTCTCTGGAAGAAGACTCTGGAAAATGAGGGGCGCAGGACGGGGCGGGGGACAGAGCTGGGCGGGAGGTTTCAGCTGGTGTCCAGCCTTAGCTTGTCCCTTGGCCAGCTTCTCTGCATCCTCAGTCCCTGGCCGGGACCTGCCCTTTGGGGCTGCGGCGGGGACACGGCATCATTGCCCAGGTGTTTGCAGGCAGGTCTCTCTAGAAGGGTGCAGCCGCGAGCCGGCAGCTGCTGGAGGCGCGCACCTGTGGTGACGAGGCCTGGGCAGGGCGCTGCCTGCGCTTTCACGGGGCCCTCTTCCTCTGCCTAGCCGCATTGGCTTTTCGGCACACACTTCCTTCAACCAGGCATAGTCTTCCTAGCGTCCTGATTGGTCACGATTTCTGGGGAAACTTCGACGAGGAGGGTCAGTGGGCCACGCAGCAGCCCGCTCTGTGGCATTGGATCCAGGCCAGACCTATGACTCAGCGCCTCCCTCCTGTACCCCCTAGACCCCCTGTCACTCAGGCAGGACCCCTGCCGGGTGCAGGTGCAATCGATTTCCCTTACAGTTCTGAAGTGACTGCTCCCTTTCCATGTCCCTGTGGAGGAGTCCAGGGCCGCCTATTCCTTTTAATGTGAGTTCTCCCCCTGCGGGAGCAGTTAGGGTCATTTTTTGTTGTTGTCGTTCTGAAATTTCACAGTGATGTATTGTAGTTTGAGTCTTTGGACTTTTCAAATTCCCTTTTCACTTATTACTTAGAGAGAACTTACGTACCTCCATTCTGGGAAAGTTCTTGCATTTTTTTTTTCTGTGATAATTTTCTCTCTTCTGTTTTTTCTGATCTCTCTGAAAACTCTTATTAGTGGGATGTTCAACCTTCTCGATTAATCTTCTAATTTTCTTGTCTTTCCTTTCTATTGTCCATTGCTTATCTTTTTATTCTATATTCTGGGAAATTTTCTTGACTTTATTGTCAAGTATTTATTTTTAATTCCCAAGAAGTCTCACTTATTCTCAGAATGTACTTTTTATGATTGTATTTTTTTTCTTGTTTTATGGATTATAATATCCCTTGTTATTTCTGAGGATATTAATTACATGTTTTTAAAGCTTTCTGCTTTCTGCCTTAATTCCATGGCTTCTGTACTCTTTGTTCTTTGTTCAGATCTCTTTTCTCATGCAAGTGATGTTCCCCATTTTAGGAAGTCTCAGTTGTCTGTTCGTATTAATGAGTAAGATGCTTACAACAAGATGCAAGCCCTCAGTGCACTGGTGGACTTCCCTGTAGGGGAGTAAAAGGCCAACTGACATTTTCACTAGAGATTTGCAGGTGTTTGTTGAGTGAGTTGAAGGCAGACTCTTCTTCACAGCAGTGATCCTGTGCTTGGATGGTAGATGACCTGCATTCACCCCTGACTGAGTCAATAAACCTTACAGAGCCCCAGGTTCTTCAGCAGAAGATACAAATAATAATGGCAGATTCTTAACGATGTTATAATGATGATTGCTATGATAAGCATCACACGAACTGTAAAGGGCTTATAAATAATAAGGTATAAGTGGTACGCAGGCCCACATGTGAGCCGGGGAGTCAGGCAGTCTGAAAGACGAAATGGGAACGGGGCAGCCACGTGACGTCGTCTTAGAGAGGCCAGGAAGTGCCACCAGGGCTCAGAAACGTTGCGTGTCCGGATGCGGTGGCGCAGACCTCTGTGCCCAGCCACGGCTAATCAGCGCCACGGTCTCCGGAGTTGGGTGCGGTCTTGTCGGCTCTCCCGCCCGTCCGGGGAGGGCTGCCATCGCTGATCCGAGTGTGGCACTTCTGGCCGCGTGGGTTCTTTCGCAGACATGTGCTGAGCACGGCCCTTATGAAAAGGAGACCATTGACTGCCTGTCGTTAGTCTCTCCGTGGGGACCCAAGGTTTCAAATCAGTGCCTCTGAACCCAGAAAATTGAGGATTTGAGGGTCTCTCAAAATTGGGTTTTATTTTGTAATTTTTCTCAGTCGGCACTAAGCGAAGCTCAGAAATGACCAGCCAGGGAATAGGAGAATGAGCTGGAAACCTGCTCTCTAAGCAGCTCCCGCTGAAATCCCTTGAAACGGCTGCTTAGCTCGGACTTCTGAGAGAGCCCGCCTGGGCGTCATCTCCGCCGCCCCTCCCGCGGACGTCCGCGGAGACTGTTTACAGGGAAGCTCATTATTTCCCCTCGTGCAAAGCGCACTTTTGACTTTGCAGCTGGGCTCAGCCTCCTGGGGGGAGGACGGGTGGGAATTTCAGTGCTCCCGACTGCACCTCGGGTGGCCTAAAAACACTCATAAATTGGTCTCCGCTTCTCTGACCAGGCTGGGCTCTAATCGAAAGGCAGACTCTTCTGAGAATTCGGAGGGACTGTTACTTCCCACGGATGGCATCGCCTATAAATAGCAGTGCCTGCCAGGTAGCGCGTGGCTGGCCGGCAGAGCCCCGCGCTTGCATCCTTCCCGGGGAAATGAACGCTGCTGGAGGATGCTGGGAGTGGCGAGGCTGGTCCCGGCCTCGGCCTCGGAGAAGGTCCCTGGAGCCTCCCTGGAGCCCGGTCTCAGGGCCAGCCCCTCCCTCACCCAGCCGGGCCCTGGGGAGGCAACATGCATGAGACACACTAGAGCTTTTCAGGACGTAATAGTAGAGAACAGCGATGCCATCCAAAGGGCAATGCAAGACACGTTCGTAATTTCAAACATTTTAGCAGCCATGTTAAAAAAAGAAAGGAGAAGCAGGCAAAATTCATTTGACTAATGTATGGTATTTAACCCACTGTATCCAAAATATTATCATTTCAACTCGTAATCAATATAAAAAGATGAGGTACTTTACATTCCTGTGTTTCACTCAGCCTTTGAAAGGTGTGTAATTTATGCATTTAGCACATCTCCGCTGGGACTCTTTACTTTTCATTGGAATGATTCGATTTGTACTTAAATTTCATAAAATCACAGTAGAAACTCAGGTTGTTTCATGTGTTCTTAGGCCCTCCCCTTCCCTGCCCCCCCCCCCCCACAAATTAAATGCACGTAAGCCTTTGTCTCAGGATCTGCCTAGGGGGGAGCCAGGCCCTGAGATTTAGGCTGAAGAGATTCTAAAATGTTGTCAGATGGGCCATGGAAGACGGATTGTACTTAATTTGGTGTGGTCTTAAGGAAAAATGGATGGGAAGTGACCAGAATACAGTTTTCATTCATCCATTCGTTCTTCATTCATTCAGCAAGTATTTATTGAGCAGTTAGATGTAACACGTGCCATTCTAAATTCTGGGAATGTGATGGCGACTAAGGAAGGACCCCTCTCTCACAGAAATCACAGGTCAGCGTTTCGAAGGGTGCTTTCTCAGCCTGAGAGCTGTGCATGAACGGCGTGGGCTGCCTCGGAAGGCGGGTCTCCTGTCCTGGGATCGCCCAGGTGATTCCCGGGAGCAGGTCTTCCCGGGTTGTCAGGGTGACCTCGCTCAGGGCAGGAGGTAGGACTGGTGAGGGAGATGGCCGGCTACGGATCATGAAGACCTCACCCGCCCTCTGTTGCTGTAATTGTTTAAGATGCAGCCATCTTGGACCCGTCAGTCACATCTCAGCCCTGAGGGAGCGTCTTGATTCTGTGATAAAGATTCAATATCCTTTTCAGGTCTTAGGCTCAGATGTCGCTAATCTTTTCCATTCTTTCTTCCTTCCTCCCCTCTCCCTTCCTTATTTCCATCCATCCATCCATCCATCCATCCATCCATCCATCCATCCATCATTTCCTGCCATTAAACCTTCACTGCACCTGCTCTTCATGCCAAGAATTTATGTGTTTATCCATGAAGAGAGGCAGCGTGGTATGGCCAAGGACTAGAAGTGTGGGAGCCAGTTGCCCCTGAGTTAGAATTCTGGCTCCCCCATTTACAGCTGTGGAACATTGGGCACGTTGTTTTAGCAATGAACAAGGCATTGAGCAAGACCTTCGGGCTCTGTATCCTTTCCTCTTTGCCTTTGTCTCAGACTTTGGAAAAAGCCAGAACTTTAGGTGGCATCATCCTCTCTCCTGGCTTGAGATGCCAGCTGGTCGGGGGTAGGAAATCCAGCTGGGGGAAGCAGAGGGAAAGGAAAGGAAGGAGGATGGTCAGCGAAGTCTGGGTGTGCTGATTCTCAGAGGTGGGTGAGGTTTGGCCGAGAAGCTCACTGCGGATGTCCCAAAATGGCAAGTCCTTCTTATACCGCCCCCGAGCATGGCACAGTTCAGGAAGGCCCACAGATGGAGTCCCACTCATTCAAAGAAGAGAAAGGGCAAGGAGCTGGTAAGACAGCCGGGCCGCGTCAGAGCCGCCGTGTCGAGCCTCGCTCTCACGCGTGCTCCTCAGGGGCCGCTGCGGAGCCTGCCCTCAGCCGGGAGGACACGACGGGGGCCCGTTTCGATCCCCTGTCCTTTGGCCGACTTCACCTACCCTCAACATGAAGTCGGAGCTTCCGTTTATTGAGCGTCAGGCATTTTACACGTGCTGCTTGCATTTGTTTTCATCTTTTCAATAACCCTGAGGCCAGAATTATTATTTGCATTTTATCAATAAGGAAATCGAGGCTAGTAGGAATTCAGTAACTCTCCGGAGGTCACCCAGTTAGCCAGGTTTGAATCCAGGTCTGTCATACTCCAGGGTTGTGTGCCGTCTTCGAATTCACTTGTTCATTCATTGGTTCACTCACAGGGTGAGGAAAACAAATACCTGCTCACGGGAAGCTTTCTTTATAATAAGACGGGTGCCTAGACATCAAACGAGGAACAGGTACCACTGTATTGTTTTGTATAGTGAGACATTTTATGAGGATAAGAAGGGGCAGGGCTGAGGGCGGGGATATTTTAGACTGGATAATTCAGGAAAGCCTCTCGAAGGAGTTGGCATTTGAGTTGACGTTTAATTGAGAAAAAGTAGTTAGCCCGAGGGAAGATCTACAAGCAAAGATCTTCCATAGCATCCAGATGCCCCGAAAGCCATGCTCATGTTAGAGACGCACAGGCTTTCTTCATTCTGATCACCTAGCTCTCGTATAGTCATGGAAACTTACCAGTCAGGCCTGGGGGTAGCCTCAGCTGTCATTTCTTCCCATAAACAACAAATTGCTGTGCAAGGCTTTGCAATTACCAGTTGTCAGATAATATTCAGAAAGGTCTTGTGAGATGGAAAGAGTGTATTTTTGCCCCAATTTTTTAGCTAACAAAGCAGGAACAGAGAGTTAATCTGCTAACCATCATGCCTTTTAGGGCAGTTCTTTGCTGTTATAATTTTTTACCCACTGGGCAGAGTCTACGCTTATTTATTGTGCTAGGAACGTAGTGGGAACTCAATGGCTGTGTGCCGAATAGGAACCCAAGGATGTTAAACTGTTTCTGGGTTGCCCGGGTCCCTGTAATGCATCTCTCCTCTCAGCCTAGAGGATGACTCTCCCTTCCGAGTGGCGGGCTGTGCCTCAGATCTATGCTTCCCCACTTTCCTTATCGAATCTACCTAATCCATGCTCGGCTCCTCCAGAATTTGAAGTGAGAGCTGTTCAACTGAAAAATTCATACATTTATACATTCCAAGTTCGTTTCCCCAAAAAACATTTGAAGTGGCTTAAAAATAAAGTTTCTTATGCAATAATGATGTTAAAAGATATAAATATAAAGTAAGGACTCTCGGGCAAGAGAGGAGAGAAAGACGACGTGCTAACCTTAGAGGAATTACGCTTTGCCTTTTCTGCTCTGCTGTGCATGAACTGTTTATGAACACTTTGGCTCACTAGATACCACGCCCTTTTACGTATTCAAGGATGCGGTTTTGCAGTTTCTTCCTCTTATTTCCCAGCTTCATCAATTTTCCCTTTTCACCCCTATTGACTTGAAACTATACTATAATTTTGCCACATGAAATCTACATTCTCTTCCAGCTCCTGACCCTTCTTCCTGTTATAAACAACAAACACCCTCAAAACTCTCGCTAAGTGTGTATACATTTAAGATTCACCTTTTAGTGTGATATGATGACCCTTGTCATCCCTGACATTTCTTCTTGTTTTGAAACGATCTGATATTTGTCACATATTTATCTGATATTTGTCTGGTGTTAATATGGCAACTCCAGCTTTCTTTTGCATTCGTATGGTATGTATTTTTTCATCCTTTTACTTTTAACATCTTCATTTTTAAAAGAGTTTCCCGTAGATATCATATAGTTGGGTTTTGCTTTTAGAATCAATCCGATGATATGTTTCTTTCAATTTGTGTGTTTAGTCATTTCTGTTTAATGCGATTGTTGCTTTGGTAGCATTTCTATCTAATAATTGTTTCTGTTAGTTCAGTTTAGTCTTTTTTCTCTTTTTCTGCCTTCTTTGGATGAATAGAGTTTTTTGTGTTTCCATTTTACCTCTGCAATTGGCCCGTTATTCAAGCCTATTTAAAAACTTTCTAGTGATTGCCCTAATATTTAAAACATACACGTTTAATTTATCACAATATACTTTCAAGTAATGTTGTATTGCTTTACATATAGTGTTGAAACCTTAAAACAATATTTATGATTTCTCTCTCTTCTATATTGTACTGTTTTTGTCATGGATTTCACTTTTTCATGTGCTGTAAACACATAGTGCATTGCTACTAATTTTGCTTTGGGGAGTCATCTTTTAGAGTTATTAAAGGTGGGAAAATATTTTTATTTGCCTTCATTTCTTTGTGTATACTCAAATTTATGTGTGGTGCCATATCCCTTCTGTACGATGAATTTCCTTTATCATTTCTTATAGCACAAATCTCTTGGTAATGAAATTTTTTAGCTTTTATTTTTATGAGGAAGTCTTCATTTCACTTTTACTTTTGAAAATTTGTTTGCTAGGTATAGAATTCTAGGTTAACAGTGTTTTTTTTCATTCAGTATTTTAAAGGCGTTCCTCCATTTTCTTCTGGCTTTCATAGTTTCTGGTGAGAAGTCTGCTATGCTTCATACTTCTCATCTATGTAATTTCTCATTTCCCTTGCTTTTCTTCAGTTTGAATATAGTAAGTTTGGTTTTAAAAAGTTATCTTTTGGGACTTCTGTGTTCTTGTTAGATATGTGATTTGATGTGTTTCACTATTTTCGGAAAATTCTTGATGATGGATTGCCTCTTCAGATATTTTAAATATTCTCTTTAGTCACTGCTCCACCTTCCTTCGGGTCGGTCTAGCCAGGGGTTGTTGCTATGGTTACCGTGATGGCGCTGGTGGTTTCGCATTCCTCTGGTGCTACTTCACGCCCAGGACGGCAGCTGAGACGCTAGCGGGATTTTCTCAACGCTCCCGCGGTGCCCTCAGACGTTGGACTGCCCTGCGTGTCTCGGGGGGAAATGCCTCTCTGCGCCCTGGCCTTTTCCACAGAGCCGTCGTGTGCCCCTCGCTGTCCGTCAGGCTGTTGGCAGGTGGCGGTGGGGTTCCTGCCATCCGGGTCCACTTGCAGCCGCAGATGGGCCCCGTGCACCTGGCTCCTCATAGAAATTGCCCTTCTTTCCATGGCAGCCAGGCTCTACCTTGTGTCCTTGGCGATTGTCTGTGCGAGAGTCTTGTCTTCCTCCTCAGTGCTCAGCGGCCTCGGTTGTACTGATGTGGGATCCTGGGCCCAGGGCTGTTTTCTGCTCCTCTCCCAGGTAGCAGATTCATTCACCTTCCCCAAGCACCAAAGGGTCTTCACTTGCGTGCTGGGGCCACAGGTCTGCTGTCTTTCCCCTCAGCCTCTTGAGGCTTTTGTATATAGAGGACCAGATTCTGGGTGGATTTCATGTCTTTCCCTTGGGCGGCCGCCCCCTTCCCACATGCCACCATAGAGGGAGGCTCTCTCCTGCATCTCGCCCTTTCTCCAGTTTGTCCTGTGAACGCCCAGTGGAGGTCTGCAGAGAAGGCCCGACAGTGGGTACAAGTTCCTCTTTTATTGTGGATTCCAGGGTTTTATCCTCTTCTACTTGGCCACATTCAGCCTTTAGCAAGTCGTTAGGTCTTTTAGCTGCTTGTATGGTGCCCCGCATCTCTCTCTTCTGAAGTCTGCCACAGGTGACCCAGGTTCCCCAGTCTGCTGCACTAGCCCTGTGTCCTGAGCTGTTTGGTGGGTTCAAGGACAGTAATGATTTTGTAGTTTGTCTCGCTTTTTCTTGTTGTTAGGGTGGAAGCCAAGCTCTTCCTATATATTTTGCACTCGAGGCCTGCATCTTCTGATTGTCTTTATGGGAAAACACCAAGAAAAAGATGTCTACATTTACACTCTCCAAAGTATTCATCTCCATTGTCTCTTGAATCTATGCCAAGAAGGCCACCCCTCCAGCACAGGTCATCCTTTTCAAGGTCACCAGTGAACTCCGCGTTGTTAAATATAACAGTCATTTCCACGTTCTCGTCTTACTGACCTATCGGCAGCACTTCACACGGATGATTTCTCACTCCCTCCTCGTTACAGGACTTGAACTTGGCCCCTAGCGCACCACACTCTCTTGCGTTTTCTCCTTCTGTGTCAATGGCTGCTCCTCCCTGATCACCATTTTGGGTCCCTTCTCTTTTCCTGACCTCTAAACCTTGAGCGTCCAGGGCTCAGTTTCTGGACTGCCTTTCTTCTCCAACTGTGCTTATACTAGCCTTGTGATCTCATCTCGCCTCAGAGCTTTAAATATCTATCCACCGACAACCTCCCTTGAACTCCACATTTATAAACTACTAGACATCTCATTTGAATGCCTAAGAGACATCTTAATTTAACACGTCTAAAACCAGATCTTCCCCCAACAAACCTGTTCATCCTTCAGACTTCCCAAACTTAGTAAATGTATTCTTAGCAAAGTCCTTCTATTTGCTTAGACCAAAAACCTTGGACTCATCTTGGCACCTACTTTCTGATCCTACATCCATCCATCAGCAAATCTTGTTGATTATACTTTCGAAATGTATCCAGAACTAATTGCTTCTTATAATTTCTGTTGTTACCACACTAATCAAAGCCACAGTCATCTTTGGCCTGGATTATTATAGGAGGACTCTAATTGGTTTCTTCTTTTCTGCTTTTTTCCCCCTACCCAGTCCATTCTCAATACTTTGGTCAGTAACAAAAAAGCAATAGCAGCCCTAATTAGTAATGTGATATTGAGGACGTCACAACCCCCAAGTCTCATTTTTCTCTTTTGCAAAATAAGAATGTGGGCAGAATTCTAAAGATGTACCCCCAGGCTTTCTGTTCCCTGGTTATCCAATTAAACATCAATCTAGGTACTTTTGTGAAAGATGTCATAAATCAGTTGACTTACTAAATGAACTTAGAAGCAAATGCTTTGCTGGAGACTCCTGATACGATCCCAGTCTGGTCCATGCCTTGATTTCAGCCGCTCAGACCTTAAGTAGAGAGCCCACATGAACCTGCCTGCAGTTTAACGCTGACCTACAAAACAATGAGATTGTAAAGTTGTGTTGGTTCAAGCCACTAAGTTTGTGGTAATTGCTATGCAGCAATAGAAAACTAATGCAAGCGGTATAAGAATCTTTTTCTTTTTATGATAATTGCTCATTTCGAAAGGTAAGTCAGATTATGTCTGTCTTCTTCTTTTGAGAAAATGGTTAACTATATCCAACTGAATAAAAGCCGAAGATTTTAAAGGGTTCTACAGTACCTGATCTTGCCCTTTCACGTCTTTGACCTAATTTGCTGTTTCCCTCTGCTGTTCACCCATCCTCACTCAAGTTGGAATCCTTGCCTTGGGACATTTGCACTTGCTGGGTCCTTTGCCTGGAGTATTCTTTCCTTAGATATCTATCTCCCTGGCTCCTTTCTCAGTTAACGTCGGTTCTTTGCTTAAGCATCTGTGGCTCGATATGTTTCATTAGCTCATTAGCTGTGGAAAATCTTCTGTCACAATCTCTTCAAATACTGCCTTTAACTGATTTTCTCTTTTCTCTCTTATTTAATTACCGTTAAATCTTTTGGTCATGTGTCAAACGTATGCCGTTCTTTTTTCTTCTTGTCTGTGCTTTGTACCCTTTTGTCTCACCATGAGTTAGTCTAAATCTTTCTGCTGACTAATATTTCAGTGCGCAGTCCTTTATCTCATTGTGCTTAGTCCGTGAGTAAACCAATCTTTATTCAGATACTGTATTTTTGGTATTAAAAGTTTCCACTTCATTATTTGGTTTTATTTTTTATTTTTATATTTTTGTTTTGTAGATTCCAGATTTCTGGTGAAATAACCTGGCTGGTCATTTATTTTCATGCACATGTTAATCACGGTTATTTAAAAACTCACTTCTGGACCTCCTTTGGGTTTATTTCTATTGCCCGTTTTTTTCCCTCTTGGTTTTGCTCATTTGGTTCTATCTCTGGTATGGCTCATAAATTTCACTGAAAAAATCTAGAACCAACACGAGACTCTGGGATGAAGTTGTCTCCTTCTGGCAGGAAGTTAGGAAGACCATGACACATCATCCTGGGGCTGAGCCGAGTCGAAACTGTGTTTTCAGTCTTTGTGGAAAATGGTAAATTTCTAATTTGCCCTCATTTCTGGGGCATAGAACTTCAGTGGTCCTGACAGAAAGCCTGTGGTATTTACACATCCTCTTCTCCTTGACATTTCGTGAATTGCAGTTTTTGTCTGCTCAGTCCTCTGAGATGGCTGAAATTTCAGCCTCTTAGCTCAGGCTCTTCTTGGCTCCTTAGCCTCGTGGTCATCATTTACCAACCCTCAGGCGCCTCAAGTGGAGTCAGAGTGCAGAGCCCACACCTCAGTGTTCCTCCTCTCTCTGGGATCTTGGCCCTTCAGGTGGATAGCTCTCTAATTTCTTCAGAGTTCTTTGAACAACATTTATCCAGTTTTTCCAGTTGTTCTCAGGGAGCAGGTTGGCCTGATAGAAGCTAGCTAGACTAGAGCTGGAAATGGAAGAAATGTCACCTCCTTTATTGCGCCCTTCCTGATACCCCGTGAACATGGCCACCTAGCTCCTCCCCTTCTCTGTTCTGATACTTTTTGTTTCTCTTCTTCGCGTTTTCCTGTGTAACATTTATCAGCGTTTGACATACTATATATACGTGATTTACTATTTATGTGTATTCTCCACAAAGTATAAGATCTAAGAGAACAGGAATCTGTATATTTTTTTTCTTCTATTGCAATGTCTCTAGCCCCTCGAATAGTGCTTGACACAGAGGACAATGAATGAATGAAATCAGAAATTTGATTAATGAGTGAAAAAATGAATGGATAGCATTTGGAGTCACTTAGAAGTAAATTTGGTTTAGACACTTTTGGTAGCAGAGAAAGAAGAGGAAATGCAATGGATTGAAAGGCACGTTATGGTTAGAAGTAAGGATCCCAGCTATGTAAGAGGTACAAGCTTATTTCCCGCCGTGACATTCTTAAAGGAATTTCCTACCCGATGCTGTGTGTAAGAGCCTTTCAATGGCATAATAAACAATACATTAAACAGCACTTTCATGGTAGATACAGAAGGATTTTACCATTCTCTTGGTTTAATTATTAATAAAAATTGAGAAATACTAATTTAAGCCAGATAGGTAAAGATCGAAGAAAAACCAAGAAAACACCAAGGTAACTAGAATGGTGACATTCGTGGGTTATAGGCCATTCTCAGAAACGTAATGATCAAATCTAGTAACGTCAACCATAGGAACAACCACAGAATTCAGCAGGGTGACAAAGGGCAGGTTGATTACCTCTCCGAGCCTCAGTTTTCTTTTTTGCGAAAAGGGAATGTGGAGCCCTTACTCTTTCCAGAGAATTCTCGATCAAAGAAAGAATTCAGAATGCTCGCTAACAGACAGCCGGATCGATTTGTCACCGTCGACAGAATGCTCTTATGTGCGTTCTCACATTCACGTAATCAGGTTCTGTGACGAAAGTATTATCATCACTCACTGTTTCCTAGGCAAGGGAGCCACATCCAGGAGCCGCAGCTGGCCCAGCCAGCAAGCAGCAGAGATGTCATTCATCTCTCCGCCTCTTGATTCATGTGCTCTCTTTCTAGAACCATACTGTCCCTCCAGGGGAAGGATTCTCAAGTGGTGGGGACTCAGACCTCAGGGCAGACACTTAGGTGGCCTTTCTGATGCCCCTGTGGTCACCCCACAGCGACTCAGGTCATCCACAGCTGTAGATGTGGAAGCAGATGAAACCCCCAGACCTTGTTCCTCTTCAGCACCGAACCCCAAGGGCTCAGGGCTAGAGGAATTCCCCCCATGTATGAGAAATCTGCACGACTGCTATTTTTTCTTAGGTAAACGGCAAAGCATTTCATTTTATTTTTCCTCTTAAAAATCCACATTCGGTCTTCGTCTGGAGCCGAATGGAAAGCCCCTTCAAATGTCTGATTTAATAAATTGACTCTGCCCTCCAAACTTTGCCACGGCCTCAGGCTACCAGAATATGAGAAATGCTTTCAGAAAGATCAAAGGCACAAGTGTGTATCACTAAATGCTAAACCGAAAATAGCCAGGACAGCGGGGACTGGCCCTCCTTGCCCTCCTGGCTGCCTGCTGGAGGCCGCGGTGCCGCCTTGGGCTCACAGAGTCCTCCTGCGACCGGGGACACCATGGGGGAATCATTTAGAAGAAAGATGATCTTGTGGAGAGTGATGGTCGTGTTTGCTGAACTCCCTGATTCTTTCACTCGTTTATTCCTTCAACACACAGTTTCGAGTCCCCGTCGTATAGGAGGTATTTGGCTAGCATGCTGGGCGGGTATGAAACCAGTGAACAGGATACAGGTAGGTCTCTTCCCCAGTGGCTGCAGTCACGTTGGGGAAACACATGTAAACAAGCGATGAAACGCGCTGTAGTGAGTTTTGTAACAGAGAAGACACAGCGTGCTGTGGGAGAGGCCCGGACCTGGGAGGCTGTTTCATAAATCCCAGAGGACGTGCCAGACCCAGAGCACTTGCAGGATGGGGGAGGATGTGCCAGGAGGGGGCAGGGTGAAGGGGGCGCTGTGGGCAAAGGCGCGCGGCGTGAACGATGCGGCGTGTTCTGAGAATAATAGCTCGGTGACCCATCCCGGCAGGGGAGGGAGGGGTCGGTGGCAGGAATTAATGAGGGCCAGGCAGAGAGGACGGCCTGCGTTTCCTCTGGCTCCCCGCCGCACCCCCGCACAGCTCTGCCAGTCAGCGTTGCTTTCTGCCCCTTTAGTCTGTGCGACTTTTCCGGCCGTCACCGAGCCCATGGATTCCTGACGCACATTGCCGCCGATGATCAGCTTCGATCTGATGTTTCTTCCTTCGCTTTAAAGCAGTTATGAGACCCACTGCAGACTTCTCTCTATTGGGTTATGCAAAGCCAATTCCTTCCACTTTTCCTTAGGGCTCTTGTTTTATTAGAAAAATTAATGAAAAAATATTGTTTTTCTAAAAACACGCAGATGTCCTGTCCCTTGGGCCTTATGACTCTTTTGACTCCGTAAGGTTTTATTCTCATCTCCAAGGTCGGCCTGAGGGAAGGGAGACTTGAGGAAGGGGAGAGAGTGGGGGAGTGGGGGAGAAAGGGAGGGAGGGGGGCACAAGCGAGCGTTTCCTGTGGCCGGGCTCAGTCCCAGATGCCCTGTCATCTAACCTCCTGGCGACTACGACGGGGGACCATCGCCGTCTTCATTTTACAATAAAACTACGGCTTAGCCACTAAGTAGAAGAAGCTGAATTTGGACTCAGAACTCTTAACACCAAAGCCTGTGCTTGAACCGCGACTCGCTCACCTGCCTTCATGGGAGACACTTACTAGAGGAGGAGACTCAACAGAAAGGCACTTACTAGGTTAGGAATTCGCAGGTGGGATGCAGAGGAGCAGCTCAAAGGTAGGCTGACCATATTATTTACTCTCCAAGTTGGGGCACCCTTGAGACTAAAAGGGGGTGCTGTTCACCATTTTACCAGGATAACAGGCATCTACTGGGACTTTCCTGAGAAAAACTGGGGTGCACGGTCATTCTAACCAAAGGCAAATGTGCAAAAGGTGTCAGAGGGCTGCCTTGGGCTCCTTCTTACAGAGGAGAAAGTGGAGGCCTCAAATCACAGAGCAGGCGAACAGAGTAGCTGGGATTCTCACCCAGGAACTATAATTCCAAAGTTCGTGCCTTCTTTTCCATGACAACCATCTGCCTTCTGAAGCCCTTGAATCCCACTTCCTCAAAGCACAGCTCACCATGGGGCTGGTGGGCAGAGCTGGGTTTTGCCAACGCACTGGCTGCCAGCACATTGGGGACGCCCCACCTTAAATCTGTTCTTTGCAGAGACATCCTGTCCTCGCTTCCCCATATGGCAGCTCCCTCTGCTCCGAGCCCTGGGGACTGGGCAGAAAAAGAGGTGCTTTCCTTTTGCCAAATGCAAGAAGCTGCAGGTCTGTCTCAGGATCCTTATTCCCATCTAACCGCCTCCTGTGTGTTTCTCCTTCGCCCAGATCCGCCCTCATGCGCCCATGTGTTCATCTGTCTGCTCGGCTAATAGTTTAGGAGGGACTGCTTAGCTCACTGTACAGTTCCTGAGCAATAAGTGGACCCGGGACCCCGTCGCGTGTTGGGATTACGAGGAGAATAAGGCGCGTATTCTCTGCCTTCCAGGAGCTCACGGCTCCCGTTATCCAATCAAGGACATGTCAGGAGCACAAGAAGGGCATGGCTACGGTCACCTGGGCGTGGGGGGTTAGTGGCATCTTCCTGGGCAAAGGAGGTAGCAGTGTTGGGCAGTTACATCCATGTATCTACCCATGACCTGTCCGCCTGTCCATCCAACAATTATGCTTAAATCCATTTGTGCCTGAAGAGCCCTGACTGCTCAATGCAATGGTTTTTCAAATATTTAGGATCTTCTTGGGGGGCAGCCTCTGCACCTAGTAGTAGGTGTAGGAGTGAGCACGTCTTCTTGCAACTTAGAGTCTTCTGAAGTCGGGTCCCTAATTCTGTTGAGCATAACAGTCACTTGGGGAATGTGTTAACAGAGCATATTCTCCAATTCACTTCTAAATATCTCAGTAATTAAATCCGGAGAGCAACCTCAGACCTCCGCTGGTAGGAAGCGTCCCAGGTGAATTCAGGCAGATCACACTCTCAGAAGCATCGCTCTAATTGATGTATAGTGGCCTTGAAAGGTGAGAAGAAGTTGAGAGTAAAGCCAGACATTCCAGGTAGGAACGCATTAAGAAACAGAAGCCCAGGAGTATGAGGGTGCTGGGGCGTGGTCAGGGAGGGAGAAGGTTCAATGTCCAGACGACGGGATGTGCAGGATTCGGGCAAGCAGTGGGAGTGTGACTTAAAAATGCTGGGAGGTCCGTAGATGGAAGCTCGCTTTCGATAACAGGAGTTGGGGTTCGTGATGACGAGTTCTATATTGCAGACAACCGGAAGTTATAGCAGGTCTGTTAAGGAGTCAGTTAAAAGACCTCGATGAAGTTCCAGGAGCCGGGGGCCTCGGTCGTGTTCCACACAGTGATGAGCTTCTGTGACTTCGTCTGCGACAGCACGTCCCTTCCTTTGGGGACAGTGGCGTCCGCCTCCCAGGGGCATTTCGGGAGTTTGGCGAGGCCGAGCGGCACACGGACAGCACGCAGCTGACAGCGCTGTCCTCGTTTGCGTTATCATTCGAGTGGGCACGGCATTTGCGATAGTCCCCATGGACCTGTGGGGTTCCGGGGGCGTGACAAGGTGGGGGGCTCACCGGATTCATCGTATGGTTGGGGGTGTGCAAACATGCTCTCAGGACTAGTTTGTATAAAGGATGAATTAAAAGAGAATCGAAACTTGGGAGGAGCTTATCCCACGCCTGGCTGTTCTTATGCTAGACTCAGGCAGTCTTCAGAATGACTTTAGACTTCACAGCGACAAGCGTTCATGAACAGCCCCAGTAAGACATTTACTCCCAGCCCTGGTCTTCAGCCGCCATCCCTTCTCAGTGCTGTCCTTCCCCTGCCCTGTACCCTGCCCGCTCCTCCCAGGCTCTGCTCCAGGTCGCCTCTCCCGGCGGCACACCTGTTCCAGCCGGTGTCCCCGAGGGAGAGTGGGCAGCCACCTGCAGTCTTCAGGTTCCGAGCGCTCCTGGCATCCTGGGCATCCCCTGTGCCATTTGGCTTCCGGAAGCCCTACCTCTCCCAGCCTCGGCCAGCCCTGCATGGCAAGCGGCCTGGGCTGGCTTCTTCCCCGCGGGCAGGGCCCTGGGTTCTGGGAACAGACCCCTCGCTTACGGGGTCTGCTTCTCTCACTAATGAGTGAGTTGGGTGCGTGCCTAGAAGTCTATTTGAGTTGTTGATTCATTAATTTTTTTTTTCTTTCCCTTGGTCCAAGGAATCCAGCATAATCACATTACGGTTTGGTG
The DNA here is from genome assembly GCF_014176215.1 of Rousettus aegyptiacus. Classification (NCBI taxonomy): domain Eukaryota; kingdom Metazoa; phylum Chordata; class Mammalia; order Chiroptera; family Pteropodidae; genus Rousettus; species Rousettus aegyptiacus. Next base: position 56,975,158 of record NW_023416290.1, read on the forward strand.
GCAGGCCCTGGGGGATTCATCATGGTGGGGGAGGGACCTGGAGGGAGGAGGCTCTGGCTGCTGGACCCTCTGCGTGGTCACCCTCCGCCACTCCCTCCTTGGAGTCCAGGGGGCACCTGCGAGGGGCCCAGCAAAGCGGGGTCCACGATGACAGGGACACGGCTCCTGCCCCTGTGGGGTCCACAGCCCAGTGGAGAAGACGTGAGTGAATGAACGCAGGCGTGCGTGCGTGAATGAATGAGTGGCTGCAAACGTGAGTGCGCACAGACATGCAAGGAAAGGATCAAGTTTCGGAAGAGGTGGCGTTATTGCCACATCCTCGGGAATGACCAGTGTCCCCAGGAAGAAAGACTTAATAGGCAGGGATTACTCTTCTCAGGTGTGTATTTTTAGAATTTCCCACACTATGAGTCCCGCCGTCTCAAGGTCAAAAACAGAGGCACCTCCCGAGGCTCCCTGGAAGCCTGGATCAGGCACGTGATCTGGATGCCTTCAGCCCAGCCACGCTGGACGATCACCAGCAGCGAGAGCCACGGAGGCGGCGCTGGGGTCTCTTCGTGGTGTGCTGACAGCAGCCGTGGTCTGCTCGGCAGGCCAGCCCCGGGTCGCCGGCGTGGGCTGCTCCTGCCAGCCATGCCCGGGGCCTTTCCTCAAGCCCGCTCGGCTTCCTTTGAATTGACTCTTTTTCTGCTCAGCTGTTTAGCTGGTCTAGCCGCAGAGCGAGACAGCGACCGCACAGAGAAGCTCTCCTTACTCGCACTGACCACCCAGGGCCGTGTCCCCGGTGGCATGACGGTGACGGCGCCTGCGTCTTTCTCAGACTAACTAGACGCTTTCTTCCGTTGGCCTCGCTTGGTGTCGGCCGGGTTCCCCAGCGGGACTAGAGGCAGGTGCAAAGCGCCCTGCTCCAGGAAGGGGTCGGAGGAGGGCTGGGGATGGAAGAGGCAAGAAGACCACATTCCGTCACCTTGGAAACACGATGACCTCAGCCCTTCCTCACAGCCCTGCCCGGCCTGGCCTCGTTGGCCTTCCGAGCACCCTGGCTCCGCGGACAAAAAGCCACATGTACTTTTTCCTGCTCCAGCAGGGAGCGCTGACGCTTCGGAGGGTTTTCAGGATGTCGTCGCCCGCTGCGGGCCTGGGGCCAAGGACCCGGCCCGAGAGCATATCAAAACCCAGGCTGTCCCGGATGTCAGCGAGGCAGGAGTGTCGGTCTCGCTGGACACGTTTTAATAACGTGAAGGCAGGAACTCTGCCATTGTGCTGGCTCAGGAAAAGAGGTTTCCACCGGAGTCAAAGCAGAAATAACAGCTCTCTCCGCCTGGCAAGGAAAGGAGTGAGCACAGAGCTCTAGACGGGGCTGTGCCCACAGGGGCAAGGCTGGGCACCTGGCTCACGGGGACGGTGGCTTCCCCCACCCCCGCGTAGGGGACGATTCAGAGCTGATCTGAGGCCAAGCCCATGAGAAGCCATGTGGTGGATTTGAGGCACGTGAGAAAGGGGCCCCACTCAAAATGTCACCTTCATTCCACGTTTCCGTCATTAAAAGTCATGCCCTAGATTCCCGAGTGATTTTAAACTCGGTGAGTCGTTTTTATTTATACCGGGCTGCATATCGTAAAGAATTCTGAGTGCCTTTTGAGAATATGCTATAGGACAAGGCATGAAGAAGAATGAAAGGGACAAAGTAGAAGTAAAGGTAGAAAGTTACAAATAGAGGCAAAAATAATACAACTGTGAAAGTCATAAAGGTGTATGTAAGTGAGTCAGAAATGCATCTCTTTGCTGAGGAAACAAAACAGAAGACATACAATTCTTACTATCAGAGAAACTTCCACGTCAGCACAGGAAAGGTGCTGACAAGTCCCGCAGCAGATGAGACCAGCGTGAGCAGGAGCAGCCGCGTGTGGCCGTGTGTCCCGGACACCGTCCTAAGTGCGCAGCGCGCACCGTCTCGCTTGATGTCACGGTGACTCGTAGCCCCTCGGCATCCGGCACAGCTGTCCCCTTCTTCCGAGCATCTCCCTGCAGGGCAGAGTTGGGACTCCGAGGTGGCACGGTCCACACTCTCTTACACATGGGATTCCGGCTGAGAAAAAACTGCCGCCAGCAAGATGCCCTGTGGCGAGACGGGGCGGGAAGAAGTGAGGACGGAGCCGCCTTTCTCGTGTGTTGGCCATTTCGACTGTCCAGTGGGCGTGGGCGTGGGGAAGCCAACGTCCGGCTGCCATTTCGGGTACAGAGAGGCAGTGGCAGCGGCCACAGTGGCTGGACTGACGTTGTAATGTCCAGGCCAGTGCGGCAACGGCGTTGGTGGCTTCCTGATTCCCGGACGGCGCCAGCGGGCTGTTTGCACACGGCCCTGTGACCCCCAGTGATCCGATCGTGGCAGAGGCGTGGCTTCCTGGCAAGCCGGTTCCACTTTCTTTTATTTTGGGGAGTCACTCCTGGAACTCCAGTCAGAATTTTCTCCTCTGGCCTTTCCAGGGACTTTTGTAAACATCCGGTTCTCTGTATTGACCCCTTTCCCACTCAGCACTCCTGCAATACTGTCCGTTTCCTGTTTCCTGCCCTGAACCCTGACCGATACAGACAGGTACTCATATCATTTCCATTTTGTGCCCGAAGAAACCAAGTCACAAAGAACTTAAATAGTTTGCACGAAGTCACAAAGCCACTACATAGCCAAGCGAGGACTCAAACCCGCTTCAGTCTGGTGCCAAAATTCGCTCTCTTAGCATTTTAATTTTAATGCGGAATGTAAACTTAACGCGGGAAACCGTTCCTTCTAACACCCATCGGCGGGATTCCACGGGACTGACCAGCCGTGGAGAAGACCTCCCGCGGACGTTGTTTTGAATGCCGGCTACTTTTTTTTTCTTTTGTTCACTCGGTGGTTTCTGGCCAGCCGGGATCTGGCTGTATCAGTTCTGGGAGAAGAGGAGGGGATTTCCTCAAACAGATTCTGGAAAAACACGCGGCTGGGGGCGGGAGGAGAGCACGGCCAGGCCAGCAGGACACGGGGGCGTCGGCGGCCCCAGCGGGAGGTCTGTGCGGGCCGGGCCGGGGCTCGCGCTGCGGCTCGGGGGTGGGCGATCGTTTTTCTGCGCCTTCGTCTCTTCATCTGCAAAGTAGGATTCATACTGTACACTCACTGGTCGGGATTCTTGATTCAGGTTAGCTCAAGCCAAAGGCACATTGGGCTCCCAGCCCCTGGCCGGCCTGCTCGTCCCCCCTGCCCGCTTAGGGCCGCGTCTGAGCTCTGGCCCAGAGGGTTCTCAGCCCTCAGAGCAGTCCCGGATCAGGCGCTGCCTGTTCCTTCCTGGCTCTTGGTCAGGATTAACCGAGTGCATCCAACTGGTAGCCTTAACTTCCAATTTCGGAAAGAAGAATTGGAGTCGTCTTTATTCTCCCAAGAGGTATCAAACAACTCTGGCCGCACACAGGTGTGTGTTTATCACCTGTGGCCGCTCTCTGGCTGAAGCAGCAGAGGCGAGTCAGTGCACCGGGAAAGTATAAAACCGCGCGATGCAATACCCAGATGGCGTGTTATATATTTTTATTAACAAATGTCGCCCCCAAAAAGTTAGCGGAAAAACAAAAACAGTCTGCAGAATTGAAATATTTACTATCTGGCCTTTTACAGAAAAAGTATGCCAACCCCCAATCTACAGGAATGGATGAACTACGTATCCTAGGCAGTTGTCCGTAAACATTATGTCTTGTCCCCAGGACTTTGAAAAGAATTAGAAGGTAGAAAGTTTAACGTTACATTTTCTGGAAGAATTTGGCCTAGACACAGGGCACGTTGTCGATTAAATGGAGCTCAACAGGCTTCGCTTGACTGAATGAGCGTTGGGGTTAAAAGTCTTCAGCAGGGTCGCAGGGCAGAGCGGCCAGGCCCCGGCTCCGACGGGGAGGCGTGCTCCGAGGTGCGTGCACTTCCCACCGCACCGCGGAACTTCCTCCACCTCGGAGAAAAAGTCCTCCTAGCTCAGCCTCTTGTGAAGCTCTGCGGAGAGAGCAATTAGGAATCTGACTTCAACTACCAGAGGCTTTGTTCTTTTGAACTCTCCTCAGGCTCAGAACCGCTGAGGGGCAGAGGCCAGCCGTCTGGTCCTCCGCTCTGCCTCCTCCTCTGCCCGCTTTCTTCTCAGTTCTCTTTCAAGACAGACGCGCGGGCTCTGAGGCCCCGGCAGGCCCCTTTCCGCTCCAGCCAGGGCTGCAGTGGTGGGAGGTCCGAGAGTGGCTCGGATACTTCCCACGTGGAGTCTGCCCGCCCCTAACCTGCCCGCCTTCCACCTCCTGAAACGTTTTCTGCTTGTCGGCTGTGTTGGGTAAATGACTGCCCCTTTTCAAAATCAAGAGTTTTGCCCCAATTTTTTGTTCTTACAAAGCAGTATTTTTCAGACCAATAGGCATATGGCGGAAATAACCACTCCGTTTCTTGGCACTCTTAATTCGTCCACCAGAAATGTGTTTCTTGATACAAAAGTATTATTTGTAACTTATTCCTAATATTGTTCCTTGGTGAGGGGCAATGGGAAGCAGAGAGAAGAAGTAGGGGACATTCGTGTAGGAGAGCAGGGCTCGGGGGAGGGGTAACGGGAAGACGGTCACGTGAGTGTTATCTGCAAGAAAGCCAAAAGCATTTTTGAACATTTTATTGAAATGTAAGAATATGAAATCACTGAATATTTTTAGCAAGGAAAGGTTTTGAATGGAATAGATTCATCGGAAACAAAAGAAGTGTCATCGTTGTGTGTATTTCTTTGGGGGGGGCATATTTTCGTCGGTTTTTTTTTTTTTGAGGGTAAAAATATTCATTAAGGTTCTCATGGGCTCACTGGGGATGCTGCTCGCTCCGACACTCCTTTCCCACTGGGCATCATGCTCCTCGGCCGAAAGGCTCCTACCTACCACATCGTGGTTCCCAAACTCATCTTCACGGAAGGAAAGGATTGGTTTTATTCCAGGCTCCTGGTCTGTAGCCGGAGAAATTCCTTTCTTACTCCCCTGCCAGTTTCGCTGTGTCCCTGTTCTCTGGCCCCAAGAGCTCGGGCGTGCTCATGTTTTGATTAAGATCCTAAGTCTGGTTTTTTAAATGCCAGAACTATTTTGTCTGTGCCCATCTTCCTGTTCACATAGTTCTGCTTTGCTTTTGGCAATGGAATGTCACCTCCTCGCACAGGAATTGTCACCATTCCCCCCTCGTTTTTGACATCGTCGAGTTGTTTGGCAGCCCGCTTGGATTCCGTCTCACTCATAAGCAGTGATGTTGGCCCGAGCATACTTTCTTTGCGTTCTGACTTGTGTCTTCCCTGGGGAGCTCTGCCTTGTGACAGTCACCATAAGAGAATCAATTGATAAAAAGGGGTACTTGACATTACTGCAGAAACCCCCCGAAGGCTGGTGGAGTGTGAGCGCTGACAATCATCTTTTCATTCTGACTCCGATAACTTGATTAGATTTATGGTTGTGGAGTTTTATTTCTTCAGAACTTTAAAGTAATGGGCGAGGGTTAAGCACCTTCAACTACCAGAGAATTTACTACCCTAATGGGTATCGCCCACCATAATGATCTTGCCATGCTGATACTATTATAGGGACCTCATGTCACGAATGAGAAAACTGAGGGCCTGCGAGGTTGGGGGGCTCATCCAACCCTTTATTCAGAGCCTCTGACTAAAGCGTCAGAAATCGAAGAGATTAAAACTCCATTTCTCGCTTCCTCCCTCCCTCCTTCCTTCTTGCCTTCCTTTCTCTGCTCTATTTGTAACTTATACTCACCCACTTTAAAAAAATTGAGGCAGCTTACATCACAAAGACAAACTCGTGGTGAGTTGGCTTACACAGAAAAGAAAACTAGAAATGTTTTCAGAGATGAAAAAGAACTGAACTAGGAACGTAGGTTGAGATTCATTCACTTATCAAAACTTTCAGCGTTCATTGATCATTTTATCAATATGGAGGAAACGGGGGTGGAGCAGTCAGGTCCTCTCTGCCTTCCAAGAAGCCGTGGCCTAAGGAGAGACAGAAAGTCATTAAAAACACTTACTGTCATTGTAGTCTATGCAAAGCCCAGCGCTTGGGATTGCAGCTGGGTTCTAAAGTGAGCTGCGTTTCCCGGTAGCCGAGGCAAAAACGGGCGTGGAGCAGTGACGTCAGCCTGTCCCTGCACGTGACAGAGGGCGCTTGGAAGCCCTGGTGGGAGAGCAGCCGGGCTCACGCGACGTGTCGCGGGGCTGGCCGTGGGCCCTCATCGCTGTGTTCCTGCCGTCCTCCAACGTGCCTCACGTCGAAGTGGTGGTTACAGCGTGCGCTCCGTCACGGATGATGTTATACCACATCGTGCGTGTGCGTGTGCGTGTGCGTGTGCGTGTGTGTGTGGGGGGTGGTTACAGCATGTAACAAACATAATGACTTCATTCTATGCCTAATTTCGCCTTTGGAATGTTTTAGTGCCCCTTTTCCGGTCTCTCTTTGACCCCAGTTTGGTCCCCGTCCGCCTCCAAGCTCCCTTTCCTCGTGGGATGCTGTCCGATTGTCCCCCCGCTGCCCTTGTGTGCCGTTCATCTCTTACTCACCCTCGCATCCGCAGCCTCGTTCGTCATTCTCAGGTCCACCTGGGCACCTCGTCCCCTGTGCCCATCCTCTAGAGTGTGCTGGGTCCCTTTGAGAATGGAGGCAGCGCCGTAAGGAGACGGGACGAGTGGGCCCACGTGGTCACGCAGGTGTCCTCTGGTGCGCTCTGCCACTTCCCTTCCAGACCAACCCCCTCCTGAGATGTCCGGCTGACCTTGACCGTCCCGTCCCGTTCGGAGCCGCCCTCGACGTGTGCAGGAGGCACTTTCGCACACCTCACGCGAACCTCGGTGAGGTCGTGGGTATTTTAGAATACCGCTGTCTTCCCATTTAACGTTATGTAGCGTTTTTCTGTGTTGTACTTTGAAAATGTCGTTTTGAAGGTTTCTATTGTACATGTGCAGTGGGAAGTTCTCTAATATTGGACAATTAGGGTGTTTCCAGTTTTTATTTATAAAGCTACGTTGAGAATCTTTGTGCAGAAACCTGGCTCTGCGTCACAGGTAACTTCCCAAATAAAGGGGTTTTCTGAGTCAAAGGTTATGAAGCATTTTACGATTCTCTAGAAGTGTTTGATCTTTGCATTACTGGTCATACTTTTGAGTGAGTCCCCTGGAGATATTTTCACAATACCACGAAAGGTTCTTTAACTGGATGGCACAAAAGGGTTCACTCAGAATGGCATAGCCCGACCTACGGACAGTCATCACACGCACGTCTGCACACATGTGTGCACACACACACACTCATGTGCACACACACACACAGAACGCCAACTGAATTCCGTCTCCTTGAGGAATCGGCAAATTTCCTCAGGTGTGACCAGGGGAAGTACCTTGGTCCTTTCCCGCCAGGATGTTCTTCTTTAGTGGCTTGTGTCGTATTGAATGTTAATTCTCTTCCTGATTCCGTCTGTCTCATGTTCCAGGATAGTCTGTGTCTTAATGGTTCTGCCTTGGGTCGGGACCGTCTGCCGTGTGCGTGGGACTCTCTGTCTGCACAGCGCATGGCTCTCCTGACACCGTTCCCAGCTGTGTCCGTCCCCCCTTCCCGCTCTACCTGTCTGTGCGGTGACGGAGGCCCACCGCCTTTGGAGAGGGCTCTGCAGGACGCCTGATCCCACCGACTGCGTCGGTGAGCCGTTACTCTCCCTGGGTCCCATGACTCTGTGAGTGTTCTGTGACAATTTACCCATGTAAATTGTCACAGCTTATAGCGACGCCCCAAGTGCGTACGTCCCATGAGTTTCCGCTCCTCCCAAATATGTCCCCTAATCTAGACACCGAGGAGTTTGCTGTTTATTCTCACACTCAGAGGGCTTTGCTAGTGTACGAGCAGGTTTTTGGTTCTAATGATTTGGCTTCGGGCAACTTTTGTGCTTTGATAGGGACCTCGTGTCACTCGAGCTCTCGTGATACTGAGAGACCTTGGCTTTTCATTTCTCTCCTGGCACTTATTAGCGATATCTTTCGAGCAGCTCCAAATCCTGGAGCCACGCGAATGTGCCCTGGACGGCAGGGAGGAGCAGGGCGGGGGCGGGGCGGCAAGCAGAGGCAGGCGTTTCGAGTGGTGAAGACGTCGGTGCTGGCACGTCACGTGTCCCGGGGGGCGGGGGCGATGCAGCGTGTGAGAACCGAGGGGACGCTGGGGCTCGTGTGTGTGGAATCTATAGCAAGCCGATTCGCTCCCCAGAGACGGGTCTGCAAGAAGAAAAGCCCGTGTGAGCAAAGGAGGCCGATTTTAAGACGTTAGAGCGCTTGGCTCTAGTGGAGTCGTTGGGGAGGAAAGCCCTGGCGGAAGCCAGTGAACACCAGCTTTGCAAACACCACCTCCAGCTCGTCGCTTGCTCCGTGCTGGGGCCCATGGAGACAAGCCGGGGGCAGCCACACGCCGGAGCTCACGAGCCTTCATGAAAGTTTAATTGTATTTCGTGAAAAGGGAACAACTTGCATCTGGGCTTGCTGTGTTTAATATTAAAGCAAGGCCGAGCTCCGAGGATGGGGATGGAGCTGGCTAAAACCGTGATCCCAGAGATGGAGCTGCGAGCATGCGTGATTGTCTGTATGTGTGCATGGTGGCGCGGGGCGGGGGGGGGGAGGTGGAGAGAGAGTGAGAGCTCACGAGATAGGGTCCGAGGGAGCGTCAAACCCTCGGTCTGGCGGTGGCAGGAGGGGTCATCAGGCCAGTGGTCTGCAGAGCATGTGACCGAATAGCAACCATGACAATAACACAAGTCATTAATAACGATAACATAACAACAACGACCACCAGTTAGTGAGTCCTGTGTGCCAGGAACTCACCGGGCTCCGTTCTCGGTTCCGTACTGCATCTCCCCGTACGTGAATCCCGCTTTTCGCGGCCCGCCGTGCAGGTAACGGTAGGTAGGGAGAAGCGGGCCGCTTTCTGGCATCCACAGGCGATCTTTACTACCAGGTGCGTTTCATGCTTGTTCAGCGTCAGCTGTCTGTTCTCAAACCAGTTTTGTCTTCGTTATCAAATATTTAATTCACTGCTAGGTCGTACGATGAAATACAGTGGCAAGATACAACTTACTGTCGCCACGGCACCACGTCGAATGCTTTAGAAAGAATTTATTAGACACCTACTATGCGCTAGTCTCTCTAATCGGCCGAGCCGGTTGTGCATTGTGGTCTTTTCTTGTTTTAATAGCCACCCCCCCCCCAAAAAAAAACATTATCTATGATCCCAACTGTAATGGTAGCCAAAATGAAGCTCCGAGAGCTCACGTCACTTTCTCAAGGGTACGCAGCTTGTCGGCAATGGAACGGAAGCAGGAAGCCAGGCTGTTAGATTCCCAAGCGCTGTGCCTCCCTCCGCCCTGCTGTGATCAGCCGACACCCTCACGCCTGACCTTGTATCAGGCAAGAGGAGAAGTGCGGAGAAAGACACGGCCTTTGCTCAGAGGCCTGGGGCCAGGATGACGAGTACCCGGGTCACAACAGAGAAGTGCACGTCAGTCCACGCTCTGAGGGGAGGGCCTGGACTCCCTGGGACTGCCCACAGTGGGGTGTCCGCCGGAGCATCGGGAAGGGAAGCCCGGGTCGCATCACACCCGTGAGCAGGCAGCTGCCGGGCCTGCGCTGCAGTTTCTGGCCTGGATCACTGCAGCCGCTTTGTCAGAGCCTTTCCCTGGGGAAGCTCGGTCCCGGCCCGGTGCTGAGCGCCCAGTGGAGTGATGACGGGCCAGGTGGGAGCCGGGCCGCGCTTCCCTTTTCTTGCCTGTGGGTCTGGATGACATTGCTGCCCCAAGGCCTCCATAAATACCACTGTAATTTCTGCAAGGCAAATAGGGCTCTGTCAAAAAGCTGGGAATTGCTGACCTTGTCTCGTTCATCGCTTTAAAGGCAGTGAGTGGAGGCGGCCGGGAGACGCTGCATGAAGGCTCCGGGGACTCTTCCATGCTGATTTGAAGTGAGAAACGCCAAGCCTGCCATACTTAATGGCCGGTCCGGGAGTGTAGTTGACGGCTTGGAGGCCGCATTCCCCGTGACTCTTGCTTGCCCTGTAACACCGCCTCCAGCCTTGCTAAGCGGTGGCGCCATCCTCACCATGGACAGGGGCCGGGGGACCATCAGAGATTCTCAGACAGCCCGTTACCTGCCAAACCAATGGATTCCCTCCTTCCTTCCTTCCTTCCTTCCTTCCTTCCTTCCTTCCTTCCTTCCTTCCTTCCATTCAGCTCTTATTTTGAAGAAATTGGCTTTTCTTCTTGTGGGGTCTCTGAGGTTCTTTGGAGACTATGAGAAGGCAGGAGGGGACACAGCCTCTCCTGGGACCTGAAGTCCTAGTGGCGGCTTGGGGCCCCCTCTTCCCATTCTTGTTAAGTTGCCTTTTTTTAGGGGTGAAAACTTGATGACTGGTCCAGATGCCTAACTGGAAGTCATCCTGTCACATGGCATTCTGGGATCCAAGGCCTTCTTGTTTCCTGGGTTGTAGGGTGTCAGTTTCATCCTCTGATTGGCTGTGAGCTCGGCACCAGGTCTGCTGGGAAGTGCTCAGGGAGCCTTGCCCAGTCCCCTGGGTCCTGGCAACTGCTGGGATCTGGATCTCACAGTAGAGATGTTTTCTTCTCAGCCTGCTGACATCTGATCAAAGTCCTGGCCCATCAATTAAAGGAAAAAAAAAAGAAAGCTGCAGAATCAACACTTAAAAAAGCCTCCTCCTTGCCTTTTCAGGATGTCTAATTAATGATGTGAGTGGGCAATTTGCTGCAGTCCTTGCTGATTAATTTATCAAATGCGGAAGCCTTTCTTGTTTACCTCTCGGACCAATTAGTTAAGTGTGAGATGCGACAGGCGAGGCAGTACCTCTCCATGTCACAGCCTCCCCCAAACCCCACTGCCGGGGCACCGCCGGTCGCCTCTCCATTTCTCCTGAGGGAATTGCCCCAGGCTGGTTCCTAACGGTCCGGCCTGGCCCACCTTCCCAGGGATGACTCGTTCACGTGCGGCTCGGGGCAGAGGGCCACAGCCCCGGACTTACTCATTCAGTGGGCTCGATTTACTCCTTCACAGCAGACATTCTCATGTTGTTTTCTAATTAATAACAAGCAAGAGTTCACATGTGCCTAGCATGTCATCACTTGCGAAGTGGCTTTCACACCTGTTGTCATAAAGAATCTAGGACAGTAATTAATATAATCTCTATTTAGCAGAGGAAGAAACTGATGCTTAGAGAGGTGGATGTAAATGGTCCAAGTTCACTGCATCTCTCTCTAATTGCCATAATCGTGATGCAGAACATACCACCTTAAGACTCGGTGGGATACAACACCGAGCATTTGTTCAGTTCACTAATCTTTGTGTGAGCTGTGAGTCAGCTGATTTAGACTGGGTTTGACTCGCGTGGTTTAGTTCTGCTCCAGAAGTCTCTCCGTGTCCTCCTGGCATACAGGGCTGTCCTGGGCGTGCCCTTCTAATTGCGATGGGAGAGATGTCAGAGCTGGCACAGAGCTACATCTCACTCTGTTGGCCCAAAGAAGTCGTACGGATAAACCAAGTTAAGGACTGGAGAAATATACCCTGGTCTCTTTACTAAGAGGTATTGCCAAGTCAGTCACATGACAAGAGACACCCATCAAGAAGGGATGAGGAATTGTGGCCAACAGTGTAGCCTACCAGCCAGGGTTCTATTCCAAACCCTGTACCTTTTTTATGGTACAGATATTTCGGGGGTACCTACAGTGTGCCAGGCACTTTCTAAAAATGGCGTCAGAGCAGTTAACTACAAAAAACACCCCAACAAAGTTCCTGTTGTCGTAGAGCTTAATTTCTAGTGAAGAAAGACAGAAAAGTAGCTGAATAAGAAAAAAAAAAAACAGCTAGAGATATGGACAAAATAAACCAGGAACTAGAAAACTTCTGTGAAGGGCCAATAGTAAACATTTTAGGTTTGCGCTGGCCTTCCGGGCTCTGTTGAACGTGTCCATCTCACGGTTGAGCACAAAAGCAGCCGAGGACTGAATAGGTGGGGCTGTTTTACAAGAAAACTCTAATTTACAGAGAGAAGTAGAGACAAAATTTGGCCTGGGGGCTGAAGTTTGCCAGTCTCCAGAACAGCAAAGGTATGGAAGGAGCAGGGTGTTCATGTAGAGCGGGGTGACCGGAGTGGACCTTTCCGGGGCTGTGAGGTGTAGACCGAGTTCTAAACGGGAAGAGGGAGTTGGTCGGGTATGAGGCAAAGGGGAGAGCCAGCACAGCGGCCCGAAGGCGAGAAGGCTGGTGTGGCTGGAGCTGGGGTCGGGGTGAGGGCAGAGAAGGTGATATCCAGGTGAATAAAGCTGGGTTTTGTTATGAGTGTGATAAGAAGCGTAAAAGAAAAATTTTGACCTGACCATGTGTTTAAAATGATGAGACAGATTTTATTTGAGCTGCTGCAAGGGAGAGAGACTTTTGTGTAGGACTGAATTCAACTCCAAATCCAGAAGAGGTTGCCTGGGATTCAGAGCCAAGGAACAGAGTGTGGAGTCCAGCGGATGAAAAACCACGGAGTAGAACAGGATTAGACTTCAGGGGCAGGGAGAGTCTCGCTAAACTGGCTTAAGGAGATTTTTGCAAAAGGCAGGTCAAGGACTTAGATGTCAAGGGTGAGTGATGCAGAATTTGATCATATAACAAAGATTTGGGGAATTCTTGCAAAATTGGCTTCAAATGGTTCTTCACTATCACTGAGTTCTGCAGGTGAAACAGCAGCAGGTCAAGGTCAAAACCCAGTGAGGAATTGGACTCAGAGGAGTGTGGCCAAAGTTTCCTCAGTGTGGGAGTCTTTGTCGACGGTCCCTGTAGGGTTCTGAGCAGAGGAATGACAAAGTCTCATTTTCAGTTGATCAGACTGGCTGCTGCTTTTAAAACTGATGATGAGGAAACACGTTTAGGAGCAAGGAGGCCGGTTAGAGGATCATTTCGCTGGCCCAGGTTAGAAGTGCTGGTGACCTAGATGAGGGGTGTGCCAGTGATTATGAGCGGGAGGGTACGGGTTGGAGGTTTTGAGAAGGGACATTACTGGAAGCTTCCAATGAGTTGGATATAGAAGGTGAAGAAAAATGACAAATCCAGCATCACCCCTAGAATTTGGATTCGGGACATAGTAGCGGGGCAGCGATGCTTACTAAGATAGGGGAGCCTGGGGTAGGAGCAGCTTTGGGAATCAGCGAATAAAATTCTGCATGGTTCAGGTAAATGCGAGATGAGTATTAGACACCTCCGTAGAGATGTGAAGTGGCTCCATGAGTCTAGAGTGCCATGAAGAAATTCTTTCTGGAGATGCAAGTTTGAAAATCCATCTGTGTATAGATAGCCTTTAGAGTCATCGGAATTGTTGCGATTATTTAGGGGCTGGTAAGGAAGAGAAGCTGACCAAAGATTGAGTCTTAGGGAAGAGAAGAGGAAACCAGGAAGGCAGACTAAGGACAAATGGCCAGTGATGTAGGAGGAAGACCAGAACGAGGTGCCACCAAAACTAAAGGAAAGGGGGAGCGCTCGACTTTCCCGTTGCTGAGAAACCCGGGAAGATGCAGGTGGAGTTCTTCCCGCCTCTGGCCACCCACTTCCGGCGAGTGATGAGAAAATCATTAGTATTTAACACGTTCGCGTACGGTAAAGGTGGCATCGGATCCGTGATAAAGGATGAATTATTTATTAAAAGATGTTGAGAGAACTGGCTCATTACGTATTATAAAATACAATCAAATCCCTATCTTAAATCATGCAGACAAGTTTTGTTTCTATAAAACCTAAATACGGCAGGCAGAACTATAAATATGTTAGCAAAACGTGGGACATTGTCTTCAAGATTTTGAGGTAGAGAATGATTTCTTTAAAAATTCCTGAAAGGAACTATAAAAAGAAAATTAAATGAATCCGACTACATCATGAAGAAGATTGCTGTTGAATGAGTGAAACCATAGCCAAAGTTTAAAAAAAAAAAAAAACTTGTAAAAGACTGAGAGAACATTTTTTCAAAGTGCATAGCTGACAAACCATTTTATTTTTAATGTCGAAATTCTGAAAATCAGCAAAAGATATCAGCACCCCAGACTTTTTTCTTGAATATTGGGAAGAGAATATAAATAAGTAATTAAAAAATATATAGCAACCTGAAAGGCCACTGAGTATATGATGGGTTGATTTGAGTTAATCAGATAAATGCAAAGTGAAAGAGTAATGAGCTGTCCCTTTATAGACCCACTCAGCATAAAAAGCACCGCCAGAAACCTGCAGAGTGTTCAGAGCTAGTCCTCAGGAGGAAGCGACTGGCTCGAAGAGCCTACCTGGAGGCGACGTTTGAGCTCAGTTTTGCAGGATGTATGGGACTCAAGCAGGCAGAGAGGGATGAGCAGAATCAGGAAATGGGTCAGAGGAACAGAGCTATAAATATACCAATAGGAATGATTATTAACGAGGCCTTCGACACTGAAATGCCAGTCTCCCATAATCCTCATCCAGTGCTCTTGGACTGGAGGGAAGGCCAGGTGTCCAAGGGTGGCGGCTCCTGGAAACAGCTAACGTATGGAAGAAAATCTCAAGGGCGAAGCTCAGAGGGTAGAAATGGCGCCGTGAGCTGCATAGCGGGTGATTTTGCGTTCCCCCTTCTGGGAGAGCCGGCGAGCGGGTGCTCCGCAGAAGGACTGAGGGATGCTTAAAGGCCGTCCTGCCGCTCCAAGACCCGACGAGGCGTCCAGAGCTGCTCTGATGTGTGCTGCTCGTTGGTACCATGGCCTGATGCCCTCAGTGAAATATAAATATCTAGGAGGAGCAAGGTGTGGGTCTGTTTGGAATTGCAGTGACAGGAAGAGTCTGGACTTGGCGGGACGGATCTCAGGGAGGCTGGGGAAACTCTCCAAGATTCACAGCTGCTGCGGGCACTCGGGCCACAGCGGGAAGAACCCGGGACGGAGCGGAGAGGCGCACGGAGCCCGTTCCGACTGAGTGACCGCGAGTGATAAACCTTCGAACTGCAGATCCCTCGTTTACGCGTTCGTCCGTTGATCTCTCAACTCGTCTTCACGTATCAGGTATTTATCGAACACCTTCTGTGTTCTAGGCAGCTTATAGGGCACCTTGACGCTGCCCACGTAGAACTTACAGATGATAACAGACATATAATTATATGTTACCATATCATCTAGATGTAAAATGTATAATCATACAATTCCCACAGTGAAGTAAATGCTCGCAGCTGTGATACGTGATCGGGTCGGAGGGTCACTGTTCCTTTAGAATGTATCATAGGGAGCTTTGACCTAATCGGGCCTATCTGGGAAGGCTTCCATGAGGAAGTGGCAAGCAAGCTGAGATCTGCAGGCTCGGGAGACCCTGGCTAGGTGATGATGGCAGGCGAGAACCTCCGTGCAGACCGGCATGTGCAAAGGAGGGGGCCCGGGGCTTCCTGGAAGCAGAAACGAGCCCGCGATGGCTTGGGCAGGGAGGTACAGAAGGAGAAAGGAGCCAGACGCCACAGGATGTTGTAGGCCATGCTAACCGCAGGCGACGTAAACCGGCGTGCCTGTTGAAATGATCGCGTTGGCCGCTCTGTGGAGAAGAGCCACGGGGAGGCACTGCCCACCCGAGTGAGTCCTGCTCTGACCCCAGGGGGAAGCTGAAGGAGAGGGAATCGGTGGACGGAGGAGAAATACCTCGCAGGTAGAACGGTCAGGGCTTGGGTGTGGGTTGGTGCGGGGAGAGACGTAACAAGGGGGCCTCGGAGGTTCCGCCTCTCCCGATAGACGGCAGGGGCTCGTTCTCTGAGCCGGGGTCCCGGAAGAGGTCTGGTCACCTGTAAAACCGGGGCAACCTTGGCAATCTCTCCTCACAGAGCCGCTGCCAAGCCCCAGTGAGGGAAGTGTGTGACATGCTCTGTCTGATTCATGTGGCACCGTGGACTTGTAAACTATTGTTATTGTCCCACCTACCGTCGATTACGGCCCAGCTGCGCCCTGCAGGCAAAGCGTCTAAGAAATCTAAGTTCTCACTGAGGAGCAAACAGAACAGGTTCATCCGCATCTTGGCAATAATCAGGAAAATCAGCATAATAAAATCCTTGGGAAGGAATAATGGCTTTTCCCAAAACTATAGCCCACTCAAACGTCAAGTTCTAAGCTTATAATTCAGTTGAAGACTTTTCTATTTCCAGTTCTTCTTGTAGTGGGCAAAAGGCAAAGACACAGTGAGTGGGGGAGGCGCCCTTTGGCATCAGGCTTTCTGGACCCTTTTGCTCTTGCAGATCTGGATTCTGAATTATCATGATTCAGAATCGTGACGACGCAGCTGGCTCCGTGGTCCTGTGACTGCTGCACGCGACACACGCGTGGATTTTTTCTGCTCTCTGAGGAGACATCTTCCTCTCTTTCTTGTCTTGGAAGAAAATGCAACTGACAGATTTCATGGCATCTCCCTTGTTGCCATGGTTCCGAGGACTCTCAAAGGCACAGAGGCCATAAGCACAGAGGCTACGAGCCTCCGATTGCCAGCTGGACTCATCACTCGCAGGCGCAAGCCCCTGAGTCCGCCCTGTGAGTCCTCGGTGCCCAGCGGTCCTAGCGCAAAACCCACACTCTGCAGCATCGCAGGCGCGGGCCGTCAGGATCGGACCCCGCTTTCCCGTCTGGCGTCCTCTGTCGCCGCTCCCCGCGGGTATAGACACACTGTCCCCTCTCCCTGCGGAGAGACTCCTTTCCGAAAGCCATGCCGACCCACCTCACGGTCCTTGGCCTCTGGCCAGCTGCACCTCACCCCAGATTCGGCCGCGGCGCCCGGCGCCTGCCCTGCGTCCGGTTCCCTGAGCAGGCCGAGCTCACGCTGCACTCCCGGCCTTCGCGCCGGCTGCTCCCGCGGCCTGGAACGCTCTTCTCCCGTGTTTTCACCTGGTCGGCTCCTGCTTGTCATGACGAGTTTAATACGGACGTTCCTTTCTCCAGGCCGCTTTCCCGTAGGGCGCCGACTGCTGTCGCCGCCCTGCACCACGCAACACCAGGGGCGCTGTTCCCGGCGCGGCCCCCGCCAGCCATATCTGCTGGCGTTACAGACGTGATGGGCACAGCCGCCACGGTGGCCGCGGGCAGTCTAACAGCCCCAACCCGATCCCGCCATGCGTACGTAATCCCTCACGCGTTCATCGTCAGCCTGCTCGCACCAGAACGTAAGCCCCACGAGAGCCGGGGCCGCGACGTCCCGGTCCACTCTGTACCCCCAGTGCCTGGGAGGATGCCTGGGTCCTCATGACTGCTTAATGAACATAGAGTAACCCCGAGGGCCGAAATGTGAAGAGACGTCGGAAAGGGCAGCCACCACCGGCGGGCGCTGGGCTGGTCGGGGACGGTCACTTCGTAAATCGTATGGGTGTCTGGCCACCGTGCTGTACACCTGAACCTAACATAAAGCAATATTGGATGTCAAAAAAAAAAAAAATGAGTAGCAACCGGGAAGCGAAAAGTCACAAGAGACCGATGAATAGACTCTCTCCACTCCTGTCTCCGAGTCTCCCCGTTTGTCCAGGTAACTCCGTCGTCTGCAGAAGTGCTGCTCAGCCTGTGGCTCACTTGTCGGATGACAATGGCTGCTTCTGCATTTCCGGTTACAGACGCAACGCGGGACACACTCAAATATCTCCTGAGCCTGGACCCAAATAGAATTATTTTAATCTGAGCCGAGTGCCCATCACTGGCCCGAACAGTTGGAAGAGTGAGCCCGGTGAGGGGCAGCCCGGGGGGCTTCCCTGTCAGTAACCACCAGCGTCGCGTGGGACGTCCAACTTCATTTTCTTTATCCGAGACACGAAAGTGTTTCCGTACCCTCCAACTCTGCCGTTCCGTGTCTCGTGACCTGTCAACCAGCCAGACGAACCTGCCGTCACCTCCATTCTCTGATCCCAGTTCGCCCAGCCCCGCCCGCAGTGGAGCGCGTCAGCTTTCACACCTTCCTCCAGAGGCCGGGAAATGCGGAGAACTTTCAGAACTAGGGACTAAAAAGTCACATTACCATTCACAAGACAGAGGTTGCTGTATCCTCGGTCATCATAAGGACCGCGAAAGAGACCAGTAAAAGATGCTCAGACCTCCAGACCCAGGTAAACTGAACACGCTTGAGGGAAAAGAGAAAAAAAAAAAAAAGCGTAAGAAAAGGTGAACTCAGCTGGGAAAATGACCCAGGTGCTCAAAGAGAGATTATAACCCCCAGACGGGGACACTCAGCAAATGGACTGCTGTAACCCATTTCCCCAAGTTACGAGGCTCCAGGCCTTCGGAGACTGTTCCAAATCCTCCAAGCTTCCCCGACCATTATCCCATTAGTACGTTTCTGCGCGTGAGTGTGCTCTGAGACATCTTTTCAGCTGAAAGATCATTAAAAACAGAGAGCTCCGTGCAGCCTGAAGATCTGAGGCGGCTCAAGTGCTTAAGTGGTTCTGGCTGCGATGAGCGACCGCCGAGGTGCCTGGAATCAGACCCAGAATTAATCGAGCAGTGGAGAATCGGTGGAGGATGGAGAAGAGGCGCATAATGGGAGAGGCGCGGGTGCTTTGAGGCAACTTTTCGTCTGCTTGCCCACTGGCGGCGGGGACCGTACCATATGTGCTTCGTTTTTCGGTCCCTCACAGCGGCTGGCACGATGCCAGGTGCCGAGGAGGCACGTCCTCGTGTTCGTGGGTGGGGCGCCCACGTCGGAACAGTGATGCCTGCTGGGCCTGCTGGAGACTCAGCTCCGCAGAGCCTTCCTCGCCGACCTCCTGGTCTGACCTTCCCCTTTGGCCAACCTGGGATGCTGCAGGGTTCTCGCACACCGAGGAGAGTTCACGTGTGCTGTTAAAGGCTCAACATCTGGGGTAACCAATGGCCAGGGAAGCGTCTTTGAACAACGCTGGCCTCAGAAGCTGCCTCCGTTCTCCTCGGAAATGCTTTACTAGATCTCGATGATCTTCGAGGCGAGGTCCGACCATCTCGGCACGGCGGCCCGTGCTCACCACGCTCTGGCCATCTCCTCCAGTTCAGCTCACGACACATTTCCATCTCATGCCTTGAAGATCCCCGAACCCGCCATGCTTCTTGCAACCCCTGGATCTTGCTCATTGTCCCCACCTGTTTGGGAACGCCCCCTCTCCTCCTTCACCTGTCCCAGGCCTGGCTAATTCCTCGAGGGTTCGTCACAGCCTGCTTCATTCTGTGCTATGATACAGCCTCTTCTTCTTTCCCGGTCTGCGTTAGAGGAGGCTGTAGGGTTGCCGTGCCGTTATATTCAACACTGTCCCCTCAGTTGATGTGACCGTGCCTTGTGTGTGCGAGGTCTTCGTACGTTCTTTACTGAACGAATGCACAAATGAGGTGATGGGCTTAAGATCAATCTAGGAAGATGGTCGAAGCCACACTCTGCACGGTGGACATCTCTGAAACCCACAGCCGTTCTCAGAGCTTATCTAGGGAAAATATCACAATCAACTAGAAGGAATTGGGCTCCGCTTAGAAGAATCAGAATTAACTTGAAAGCACAACTCGAAGCAACTTCGAGAGACTGCGGGGGAGACTCGCGAGCAAGTGGAGGTCGTTTTCCTTCCATGGCCTCCTTCTCGACCCTAGACGCAGGCTGTAATATTGATGATATGGAGAAGGACTTTAATATAAATGAAAGAAGTAGCTGATCTTGTACTTTCTGCCAATCTTACCTTTAATAATATATAAGTAAGAACTTCACACGCTGCAGCTCTTCTCGCTTGGGGGTGGGGTGGGCTTGGGGAGGGTCCCGTCCCAGCCCACGTGAGAGTCCTTTCTCCTGTGTTTTGAAGTCCAAGTCAAACAGGGGACATCCAGTGTCCCGCAGCTGGCTATGGAAGAGATGGGAAATGGCTAGTGTGCGGATGGATAGATGGATGAGCAGAAGGGTGGACGGACACCTGTAATCGTGTGGGCGCGTGGATGGATGGGAGGGGCGGAGGAGGTGGGAGGGACATCGAGCTAGAAGCGCCGATCGGGCTTGGTATTTCATTATACTGAGGACAGAGGAGACAGAAAAATCAACTGTCATTAATAATTCTCAGTCTAGGAGACTAGGAGAATGGTGATGAAAAAAAACTAGGAAAAATAGAAGGATAAAACTGCTTTAAGGAAACGTCTATGCTTAGGGACATATGAGAAGTGATTTCCTTTTCTCCAAATGGAGGGATTTATTCTGATTGTGGAAGCAAGAGACGGCGTCATCAGAGAGGGGCACTGTATGTCACCATCGCTCCAATAGGACCTTTACATTTGTTCCCCACAGTATTTCACTCGGCTCAAAGGCGGAAAGCACCGAGTCAGGAGTGTGTGCACGTGGCGGGTGGGTTTGTAACCTGGAAATGTCTCAGGTGTTGAGGAAGCGCAGGGTTTCTGTTATTTCACTCATTAAACCTTCTGGTTACGAGACCATGGCCGCACAGGGTTTCAGGTACCAGTGTGACACGTGGGTAAAATCATCGAGGAAAAACCCTTTTGCATTCCACAATTACGAGCTATTATTATAGATATAAACAGCAATATAAATGAAACTCTTCAAGCGGAGATGAGATGAGCTAGAGGGGCCTCTGAGGGGCGAGCCCGTCTATTCTGCCGCCTCATGCCCCCTCCCCCACGCACGGTAGGCAGACGCCAACTCTGACTCTAAGGGGTGGTGTGGCTAGGGCTGTGAGTGTGGAAACGATGACGTCTGCGGCATTTGTATTCATGGCATTCACACTCACACCCCTGGGGGATAACTCCATCCCTGCCGACCTCCAAAGAGAGTGGCTTGAGGGCATGTTGATATTAGGCACAAATTGGGGGCTCAAATAGTGCCAAGAAGGAAATGATCTGTAATAAGAGCCGTTTGTCAAGTAAGGTGGCCCGGAGTTCAGAGAAGCAAGCAGATCCTGGTGCCAGGGATGGGAGGGCCCCGCAGGTGGTCTCTAGGCTACCGGCTGTCACTTTCTGAGTCATCGGAACATGCGGGATGGGGACATTTTGTGGATCACTCCGGGCACTCCTGTCATCAGCTGCCTCTAAGCCCAGGAAGGGGCTCAAATGTGTCTCTCCCAGATGAGGGGAGACACTGTCGCCCGCCCCCTCTACCCTCCTGCCCCCCTCCCCCGCCCCATGTCCTGGGGAAACAGAGATAAAAGAAACAAAACAAAAAGAAACAAGCAAAAAACAAAAAACCAAAAACCAAAACAAAAACAAAAGAAAAGAAAACAAAACAAAAAACAAAAAATCAGCAACCACAAGCCGTTTGCACAGAAACCAGGAGCATTAGCTTTGTTCTTGACCAATGTCAACAGCTGGGGGGCAACATTTTCTAACTCAGGAAAATGATGGCACTTTAATTAGTGGCTTGAAATTCAAACTCAGGACAGGACCGCAGGGCAGGGTGGCAGGGGCGGAGTCTGAAGGAGGGTCAGGCCTCCAGGGTGAGGAGGAAGAGAATGCAGGAGCTGTCTCCTGGTGCTCGGGAGGGTTCCGGTTCACGAAACCGCCGCCCGCTAGGGAACTCTGCCTGGGTAGTGTGGCGCAGGGAGGCGACCTCAGATTTGGGGTCAGGGTAGCACTGGCTCCCATCCCAGCTGGGCCACACTCCCTGGCAGGACGGCGGGGGGCGGGTCGCTTATTTACCCGCTGAGCCTCCTCTGCGCCTTCGTCTGAGAGGCAGGCAGAGCTGAGCTTTAGGGAAGTGGCATCGGCTCTGCTCCTCCTGAGTCCCCTTCGCCCAGGGCCACTGTGCGCTGACTGAGCCCGCCCCCCTCCAGAGCCTCTGAGAATAAGTTGTCAAGGGCAAAAGGCAGCCCTTCTATTTCAAGGCTTTTTGTTTTGTCTTGTTTGTTTTGTTCTGTTTTCCCCACAGATCAGGCAAGCTCACTGCCTGGGGTCTTCAATCAATGTTCCGTTGGTTGTTAGTCATTTTCCAGGCCGCCTTTTGATTTTCCCCCATCTCTGATGGGGAACCTTGGGCCTTCCAAGGGCTGGCTCAGGAATTTCACTGGGACGAGCTGGAGCAGGCTCCGAGAGCTGAGAGGGACACGGCAGAGAGCACGCGCTACCCCCCCCCCCACCCCGGGCTTCTGTCCCTGTGGCCTCTGCTCCCACGAGGGGTGGGCTCAGAGGAGGACGGCCGTGCAGAGCACAGCCCTCAGCGGTCTGGAGATCTGGGGCCCTCCGCAGCTGCACCCCCTTTTGTTCCGTTGGTTGGCATCTTGGTTCAAACATGTGACGTGTGCGGGGCACTGGGCTGGCCTCTGGAGCTGCGGAGATGGATAAAGTGTTGTCCCTTCGTCTCCAGGGGTCAGTCTTCTGTCGGTCACGCAAACATGTCTGCACACAACGTGGTGTTTCTGGCAAACGGGAAGACCACCCGGGTGCTCAACCCAGGAATCTGGTTGTCATCTTGGATACCCCTCTTTGGAGGGGAGGCTGTCAGCTCATGATGTACCCCACTCTGTGAAGGGATGGTTGACATGGAAGGTATGGGGGTCCTATGCCCCCCTCTTTGTTGATGTGGCTATAAGGTCAAGTGTTTTCTTAATGGCCTCAAGGGAAGGTTATTTGCACTGGAAAGATCACTGTAGTTACCTTGGTTTTAAAATTCATTACTGAGTTTATTATGTTTATAAAACAAGGTTGTACTCTTTCTCAAGCTTTGTAAGTTTAGATTATAAATTTTAATATGTTTGTAAAGATCTGGTAAAAATTAACAATCACTTATAAGGAAACCTTGATTAATATTTAGACTCATTTATAAATGTAGGATTTCCAACTATCTGTAATCTCGATATTCGATGTTCAATACTTTAAATGCCTGAATAACAAAGTCCCCAAGGACTCGAGTCTTATAAATTTAATAGATTACATTGAACTCATAAACATGGTGATTCTTATGACATCATAAATGTTCGAGTACTATATATAAATTTAGTAAAAATTTAACTTAAAACAGCAAGTCTAAACCAATGACCAAATTACTCATTTTAACTATGATCACAAAGTTTAACTGCTTTCTCAATAAACCAAACTCTCTTAAATACAAACATTTTTATATGAAATTTATATATTGCTTTTATAATAAGAATCCATTTTTAAAACCTATACTTAATTACTTTATTTTTTGGTAAAAGTGTACCCAAACAATTATATGAGTATATACACTAAAATGTTAATAACTGTTAACTCTGGTGGTAAAATTTTGGCTGCTTTTGTTTTTCTCATTTAAAACTTTTCTTCATTTTCCAACAACCATGTATCACTTTTTAATCCAAAGGAAGACATAATTTTAAAAAACATTTTCTAAGTGCCTGTTCTGGGATGGATGCCATGCTTGCTTTTACGGGGTGTTCTGGGGGTCCCTAGACCCGCTGTGCAGCCTCCCTTGGGGGCCATCACCAGATGGCCCGCACCCACCGGACGATGCAGCAGGCCTCGTGGGGCATGCATTTTATAAACCCGTTTGTGCCAAGACACTTCTTACGTTAGGCTCCAAGAGTTCTTCTTATTTTTTTTTAACAAAGAGAGAAAATTTATACCTGAAGCCACACTCCACAGTCTGAGCCTTTGGGACCATCATGCAAATTCAAGTTTAACTGAAGAAAAATGTAGACTAGAAGCTGTTCTCTCAAGGCCTGGTAGACAAATTTACTATGACCAAGTAACTGACTGCCTGACTTTCTGACTAGTTTGAATAAATACACGAATGAAAGCGAATTAGTGACTAACTTTGAAAATCTGAGTAAATGAGTGAGTAGATGACTAAAATAACTAATTAATTGTTTAATGACTGATTGATTGACAGAGCGAGGACTAACTGGATAAACGAATGAATGAGTAGAAGTCAGATGACCACCCAGGACTGAAATGTGTTGAATGATTAATTAATGATGCAACTGAATGGACGAAAGGCTAAATGACTGAGATCTGACGGACTCGATTGTCGAC
The DNA here is from genome assembly GCF_014176215.1 of Rousettus aegyptiacus. Classification (NCBI taxonomy): domain Eukaryota; kingdom Metazoa; phylum Chordata; class Mammalia; order Chiroptera; family Pteropodidae; genus Rousettus; species Rousettus aegyptiacus. Next base: position 56,999,177 of record NW_023416290.1, read on the forward strand.
TGAAAGACGGTGTTCATGAAGAAGTGAATGAGGGAATGAATGAGTGACTGAGGGCGAACTCAGGGACCAGATGACTTACCCAATGTGTGTATCTGACGTAGCTGACTGACCGAATGGCATGCTCGTTGTCGAAAACAAAACGATTATGTGATGGCAATAAACGAGAGACAGATTGACCGACCGAATAAAGGAATGAGCGAGCTGGAAGCAGAGAGGGCCTCTCTGGACCTCTTCTGCCCTTGAAGCTGCCTTGGCTCCAGCCCAAGGCTCCAGCTCCCACCGGCGTGTATGGCCTTCTCCTGCACACCCCCAACCCCCCTACACTCATTGGTGCAGTAACCCACAACGCTCCTGGTGGCCTTCATTTTGCGGACAGAACCTGGGCCCCGGCTTGTGGCCCCTGGCTTGTGGCCTGTCTCATTCTCTGGATGCGCCAACCAGTCTTGATGTCCCAGCTCGCTCCCTGGGGTGGCTAGGAACGCCGAGGCAGGCCTGAGGCTCCAGTCTTTGGCCGAGCACCGAGCACCGTGGGAAGGATCCAGAGCCCGGAGTGCGGCTCTTTCCCAGGGCCCTTCCCAGCCTCTGGGGAAATCCTGTCAGGCCTAAGGTCGCGGTCGGGTGAGAGGCTCTGGTGCACCAGCTCCATTGGGAGGCCCAGAGCTCGTCCCTGTCATTGCTCAGGGCCTGACGACTTCCGCACAGTCGTGTCTTCTCAGGCCATCAGGGCGGGATGCCAGGGAAGGCCGTGAACTTGCTCAGCTTCCCGACACGTGTTCTGCTGAGGAATTGAATTGCCAAGTCCGCCTGCTCATCCTCTCACTGTTGAGCTGCCCGATTCTACCCAGGTCTCTCTGTCTTACCTGAAACAGACTGATCCTTGAAAGAGTTTTTGTTGAAATAAAACCCTTTCCAGTGACTCATTCAGACTCAGCCTCTGGGGGAGCCGCCTCCTACCCCCCATCTCCTGCCAGCTTGAAGCCGCCTCCGTGGACCGGTGAGGGGCTTGTGCTCAGAGAGGCTCTGTGCGCTGTCAAAGGCCCTGTTCACGGGGAGCTCACTGTAGCCTCTTATGCATCCGTTTTAGATAATGGCGGATCTGTCGTCTCTTTGCATTTGTTAAAGGAGCCTTTTGGAAGGCTGTTTATTCTTAAAGGAGAACTGAAAGGTTAGCTTGAATTTCAGAGTAAGGACCTGCCAAAAGCTATGGCAAAGAGTCTGAGCACAGACACAGTGTGGATCTGTCGTCAGCCTCTCCGGGGCGGAATTAGCTGTTGGCACGGAATGAGACGTCACCTGTGAGCGCCAGGCTGGCAGGAAGGTGCGGCTGGTGGAGACTGGGACTGAGACACCAGACCGTTCTGCTCGGTTTGAAGCTCACAAACAAGAAGACGTTCCAATTAGACGTCAGCTTTCCCGCGGGATTTGTAGTGTGGGCTTAACTTCTCCAGGATCTTCGCATGAGTGAATGTTCACTTTGACCTGGGAGGAGGGGGCAGGAAGAATTAAACCAGATTTATCCCTGTCTCTGTCTAGGGTGTCTGTCTGCTTCCCACCTTTCCAATTTCCATAATCTGTCAGATTATAATTACACATCTCGTTTATTCACTCTCTATACCGTCTGACACATGATGGTGTTTGATAAATATTTGTTGATGAAATCAATAGGGGAATAAATGTCAAATGCAGTTCATCCTTTAAGGCTTGGTTCAAATTCCACATCATCATTTAAGCATTGCTTGAATTTGCTTACAACATGACACAAAAGAAAACTCAAGAGCCTTGGAGGCGGGCCAGCTTGGTTTCACATCCCAGTTCTTTTACTAATTAGTTGCGTATTTAACTTCTCTCAGCCTGTTTCTTCTTCATCATTATCACTATAATCACGATCACTATCATCGCGATAAGGAATACTCTCGTTTACCATGTGCCAGTTAAGCACAGGGCATGCATCATCTTTGTAATCGTCACAAAACCCCATTATGTAAGTTCTCTTAGCTTCCATGTACAGATGAAGAAGTCGAGGCGCATTGAAGATCGGCAGTAGCTCTCTCTCTACAAAACTCACTGTTTGGCAGGCATCGGGCTGAGCCTTTTTGAAGCCACTCAACCATAGGCTGACCGATGTGTCCTGCTCGCCTACGACTGCTCCGGGTTAGCAGTGGACAACCCATGTCCTGGGAAAACCCTCACTCCCGGGAAAACCACTCCTGCGCCAATCGAACCAACCGCTTTATACTATTTTCATACACAAAAAATTTTCTTTTTTGGTTTTGCTGTTTATGTGTTTCTTGTGAAAGAAGTCCCTCATGAGGAGAGGAAGGCAGATCGAGGAAGGCTGCCCAGAGCCAGATCCCGGGGTTGACTTCTTAGGCACTTGCCCTGGAGTCCCTCAGCTTCTCTGTGTCTGTCCCTGCACCTGTGAAACGGGGACCGTGTGATCTGCCTCGTGTGAGTGAAGGTAGACCGGGGCATCGCGCACCTGCCCCCATGTGGAGCCCCGCCCCTCCCTGGGAACACGAGGCTGTGGGTGCACAGGCGTGTCTGTGGCGGGTGGGAGGGGCTGGGGGCTGGGCTCAGACACGGGGGTGGCTGCAGAAACTAAGAGCCCAGGGCCCCTTGGGGTTCCTTGGTCTCTCCACTGGACCAGTGATGCCTTGGCTTCCTTTTCATCTGTAGCCTCTTTAACTCTCCATCTCTCCATGGAGATGATGCCACGCTGGACGGCCCTGCCCTTGGCCAGGGGACAGGTTTCTGCTTTCGCGGGGGGAAGCCCTAGATTTCTCTGTGTTTTGGGGAAGAAACAGGAAGGACTCTCCTGTATGCTTCCTCAGGGGAATTGCCAGAAAAAGTACAGGATGTCCAAATGATTTGAGTTTCAGAGGAATAATACTTTATTTATTTATTTATTTATTTATTTATTTATTTATTTATTTATTTATTTTTTAGCTTAGATATGTCCCGAATAGTTTATGGGCCATACTTGCACTAAAAATACATTTGTTATTTCTCTAAAATTAAAATTTAGCTGGGCAGCCTATATTTTTATTTGCTAAATCGGGCAACTTATCCTTCAGGCCCTTCTGTTTGGCTCCTAACATGTCATTCGTTTATCGCCTTCTCAAGTTTCTGACTCCCCAGCCCCACGAGGACAATGACTGCATGTTACTCGTTTTTGTATCCCCAGCATCTAAACAGCCCCCTGCACTTAGTAGGTGCTTAGTCACGTGTCTGCCGGACAGATGCCACAAGGAGTGTCATCTACTCTTCTCGCCCTGACTCCACCTCCGGCGCCCACACTCACACACACACACACACACACACACCCCGACAACTTCCCAAGGGTGCAAGGGTTTTATTTCATTCCTCAAGCAACGGGTAGTGTTGCTCCGCCCCGCCCCTCCATGGCCTCCTGGTCCTGGCACCTCACCAAGGTCTTGAGATCTGCAAAGGGCAAAGCTCTCCGTTCTGCGCTGATTCGAGTGAAGTTTCCTTGAGACTTCCTTCCCCTCTCCTTTGATTAAAGCCGTGTTTGCCTCACCTCCCGCTTTTTTCGCAATTACGCTAATTAAGCTAATTTTTCTTTGTTCTCTCTTTGCAATTTGCATAAATGGCAAATTTATATATAGTGTCCCTAATTCTCCTCTAACTGCTCTGTAATTAACAGGATACTCAGGCTAAATATAAATAAGTGCGGAAGGAAAAACAGCCTTCTGCTAAGATGCCGATAAAGGCTGGGAGAAAAGAAAGGCAGAGGGGAGAAAACAGTTCTGAGCCTTGTGATAAGCTCGTTATGCCTGATTGGGTCTCATTTGGGAGAGACTCGTTAAAGGTCAGCGGCTGCATGAGCAGCTCCAAGTGCCCCGTCTCCCAGGGCAATTTCAGGTCAAAATCCCGGCCGTCGGCTAGCAATGCCACTACAGTCGTTGAAGGTGGCGGAGCAGGGGGTGTGAGGGAGGCTGGCGGTCAGTGGGGCTGGTCTCAGGCCAACTGGGTCACGTCGATCTAGGGAACAACAAAAGTCAATACCTAGGCTCAGGCACTTTGCAGTTACCACATACTGCAGTGATGGAGTCGTGCTTAAAAGATAGTACCAGATAAAGATGAAAGTGTCCTCCTCCGAACGTGCATTAATGTATCGATGTATGGCTTACACAGTGGTCCTCTGTCCGTCGGTTTAGAGTAATGATTTAAAAGCTGGTCTTTGGATCCTGGTCTTAATTCTGTCTAGCCTTGTGAGTTGGGAAATCACATGCCGTGTCTAACGCAGGTTCCCTCTTCTGTGGAGTGGGGTGCAACACACCGCTGATTCCTGGAGGCGCTCACTCCCAGGACTCAGCACACAGTCGCACTCACGGCTTCGACTTACTGTAGGAAAGAACGTGAAGCAGGCTCAGCCCAGGGAACAGGTGCGTGGGGCAAGCGTGGGAGAGTCAGGCGCAAGCTTCCCACGGTCCTCTCCCGGTGGGAACGCACGGAACACGCATAGCTCCTCCAGCGGCACGTGGGAGGAGCTGCCTGCCGGGGATGCTCGTTAGAAACTGGGTGCCCAAGGCTTTCGCCGGGGGCCGGCCACGCAGGCACCGTCTGCCTGGTGCCGCATGCCGGACTCCCTGGAGGGAAGCAGGCATTCAGCGCAAACTGCTTATTGATGCAAAGAGTCTGGGCGCCGTGCGTCAGCCTTGTCCGTTAGGGGATGGCGGGCGCCTGCTCGAAACCCGACCTCCCAGACGCTAGCCGAGGGATGGCTTAGCAGGCCTGGGGACAGGGGAGAGCAGTGGTCAGGGTCCAGGCTCGCTGAGTTCACGCTCCTTTGACGTCATCACGGAGCGAAGCGGTATCCAGCACGTGACCTTGTAAAGTGGAATATACAAATGTGGTGACGAGAGCCACTCTGACCTAGGTGAGGGACCCAATCCGTCTGTGAGGAAGTAACTTAGGCTCTCAAAAAACCATAGTAATGCCAGTTTGTTAGCGAGATGTGTTTTACAGCAGCTCAACGTGTATTTATGTGGCTTAAATGGGATAATGTATGTAAAGAGCCAGTTCGTCCTTGCCTCTGTGCACAGTATGGCATTTGGCACAGGATAGGCATCCAATAAATGTTTATTGATAGGATGGGACCCCTTTAAACAGATGGTCAGCAGGGGGTCTTTTGGAAGACTGGCCTCGAGGCTGGTGTCGGTCCACAGGAGTCATGGATGTCCCCAGGGGTCACTTGCATCTCAGGGACACTTGTCTCTCTGTTTGGCAGAACTCACAGATCCCTTGCTTCAACTTCGCATCAACAGGAAAGTACTCAGAGTACTCAGTTATATTTTTAAAAAGTCGAAAACAGGTGTTTTGTTTGTTTGCTTTTAATATCATTTTAGTTGGGAGAAAGGTTTCCGATAATTTGGGGGGATAAGGGAAATCACTTTTACTGAATCGTTTGGTGATCAATCTTTTCATGGTGTCAGGAGAGAAACGCCTTTTGTGCTGAAGGAGCTCGTTCCGGGCCCCTCGAGGGACGCCTTCGTTGGCGTCCCCACTAGCTGACGGGTGCCACTGCAGCGTGACGTGGGAGAGAATGCAGACTTTGTCACTTCCAGAGCTACTTCGCATCCTGGCCATCCTCCGTGTGACCCTGGACAAGCCAGTTAAACTCTGAGTCTCTCACTGGAGGTAAAGGTTTGATTATTTAGGATCCCGACCGTAGCGGTGATTCTCCCAAAAGACCAGTTAATTCCAAGAGACCATTGGGAAATCTCCTTAGATGTTTGGTTTAAAATTATAATCATGGCTTTGTCCTTGTTAAAAGATGAGGTACTGGCAATGCATTAGACGGCTTCGCCAAGTGACAAATGGCCTCCAAATCTTAGCTATTTATGACAACAGACATTTATTTTTGGGTGTCATATGCTGGAAGCTGTGGACATGTCTTTGCTCCACGTGGCTTCTCATTCTGGGATCCAGGCTCACGTAGTGGCCCGCATGCGGACATGTCTATCCTTGAGACCGAGGAGGAGAGCAAGGAAGTTTGAATCAGACAACCGGCATTGCAAGCTCCCGCTCAGAGGCGGCGTAGTCACTTCAGAAAGAAGTTGTTTTTCTCCAGACTGAAAGTCTGGTGGAGGCTGAAGGTGAGAATTCTGCTCCCACATCCTCTCTGCGGGAGAGGAGCTGAGTGGACGCCCGTTTGCAGTACTTCTCTCCTCCTACTGTTTTGAAAGGTTCTGGTACGAGGGAAGATATCCTCTCTGGGGAGTCCGTGCTCTTTCATGATTTGCCAAACACCTCCCCGGCAAGATACCCACGAGTCCGCAGTAACTGACTGAGATGCAGAGACGAAGCGGTTCTAAATGGAGGGGTGGGGTGGAAAGGCGTGTTTTCAGCCTTGGTCTCTGGCGCCCTTGGCAGTCTTCCTCGGAGGAATTTTGGCACCATGCTCCCAGCCCGCCGGGCTTGCGGGAGCAGCAGACACATCTGTTTAAGTGGAGGAGAACTTATCATGGTGAGTTGGAAGCCGTTGGATGTACATCGGGGCAACTGCCGTTCATGGTTCTTCGCTGCCTCTAATGACCTCAGCTCTGAGTGGGACCCATGTGATTTTAGAGGAAAAGGGGCTTAGAAGATAAGGGGGTGTTGGACTGTGACCCAAATCCCTTATTTATAGTGAGAAATAGGTCAGAATGGGGAAATGACTGGCCCGGGGTCACATAATGCGTGATGACAGGTGGTAGCCCAGTTGCCACTTCTGATCCCGACAGCAAAGGAACAGGGTGGTCGCTAAACTTTTCAGCTTCGACCCGATTTGTTTCCTCCCAGAGGCCTTCAGACACTCTCCTGGATTCTAATGTCCTCAGGTGTGCGTAGCTCGGTGGCCAGTCTTGCAAAAAAGCATGACCGTAGATCAATTAAATGTCACCTGCATTTACTGAATGTCAGTTATAAACCCGGCCCTCTGCTACATGCTGGACAGTGAAAGGTGTAAGAAAACAAGAACCAAAAAAAAAATGGGATCTGCCCTCGTGGCCTCACTGTTTGGTGGGAAGCATAGACTTGTAACCAACCAATTGTCATACGCTGTCCAAAACCCAGCCAGAGATGACTGTCTCAGTAGCGCAGAACATGGGAGAAAATCATGAGACTCTTCCCGGTCACCATCGCTCTCCTGGGTTGACTAGTGCTCCACGAGAAGTCACGTCCATCCAGAAGCTCTGGGTGGGACCTCACTGGGACACAGGGTCTCGGCAGGTGGAATTCATTAAGAGGAGGTCATATCGGATTAGGATGGGCCCTGAATCCAGCGAATGGCATCCTTGTGGGCGGGCCATGTGAAGACATGGACATAGAGAGAAGTCACGTGAAGACAGAGGTAGAGATTGGAGGGGGGCGTCGACAAACCAAGGATCGCCAGGGATCGGTGGCCACCAGGAGCTAGAGGAGGAGCATGGAGCAGGTCCTTCCATAGGGTCTTCGTGGGGAGCGTGGCCTGCCAGCACCTCGAGTTTGGACTTCTGGCTTTTACAACTACGACAAATGCATTTTTGTTACTTTAAGCCACCCTTTTGCGGTTTTGCTGTGGCGGACGTTGGAAATTAGGGTGCTCATCAGGAGAAGGGGCGTGGCTTTATCACCCAGGCTATGGGGAGCTGCCGAAGGGCAGATCTGGTTATCACTGAGGCGGCCTCAGATCTCTGGGCTGTTCTCTGCCGTTCTCTTCTATAAATGTGCATGGACATTGTGTCCAGTGGACTCCACTCCCTAACACCCCTGTACCACGAACCTACTGTGCAGAGCTCCCACCTACACAGAAGGCAGGCCAGGCCCACCCGCCACCCGGGGGCACGTCCTGCCCGCGCTCTCTCCTCGACCCTCCCGCCATCCGTGTCCGCTCACCCACCCTCTGAGCAACTGCGTGTCCTACAACTCTGTGAAATGCCGTCCCTCTAATCCTCTCGTTTTGTAGATGAGGAAGTGTCGGCTTTCATTCTCATTCTAACATAGCTCAAAAACCTCCTCTTCGTCCCCTTGACTGGTCACAGATCATTCTATCAATGAATCCATCCCGGGTGCGAATGGCTGGCTCTGCCCTTTTACCTGTGCTGGGTGATGATATTCACCTTACGAGAGGGGAGCCCGGAACGGCCGAGCCTCAGCGCACTGGTCCCCAGCCCTGGCCATGTACCAGAACCCCCTTTGTTGCCAGGTTAGAAGAAGGAATAGACTCTGGTTCTGTAGGTCGTGGGGGGTGCTGTCTGCTGGGCTTTTTGCAAAGCTCTGTAGGAATTCCAAGGTACATTGATAGTCGTGACGTGGTTCAGCTCCAAACAGTTCAAGCACCGGGGCAAGCTGTGCTCGGCACCGAACACTTTTTATGGGGGTGGGGCTCGGGTAGGTTGAAACTGTATCGTGCTGTCCAACTGCCCTGCAGCGTGGTGGTGATACTCATGAGGCTCTAAGGCTGGGAGGGCGAGGTCCAGTTCCGTTGTCTTCCACGTATTAATTGATTACCTAGTACGTTAATTGAACAGTCCTTTCTTGTCCACTGATTTGTAATTCTGATTTATTTTTTAAGTCATAATATGTGAGTGAATTTCTTTCTGGGTTCTTCTTTCTCTTTCATTGATCTATGTGGAAGATTGTTTGCAGAAATAGCCACAACTTTGTAGAGTAGAGGCCAGAGGGAGAAGGGTAGGAATGGTTAATGTGTTAGTCAACAGCGTTTGTCACATGGTTTTGCTCCTTAATCCATTAATGTGACAAATTTGATCAATAGATTTTTCTAATATTGAACTCTTCTTCCATTTTTGTTCTCTGTGTGTGTCCGTGTGTATAAATACCTTGCTGTACTCTGTTTGCTAATAGGATTTTTGCATCTTTGTCCCCAAGTGATATTGTCAGTCATTTTCTTTTCACTGTTATCCTCATCTATTTGGTATCGAGTTTACAAATAACTTTTTAATTTTGCCTGATGATTCACGTCTTGCAATACCCACAGACGGTGCTCTTTGTTTCAACTAGACATTGAGATTCTGGGTCTGAGTAGGTCACTCCTGGCACCGAGTTGTGCCCAGTGACACGTCAACCCCACACAGGAAGCTCAAATTTAAAGCTCTCCGCCAGGCATGTACATCCTATTCACAGTCCTCCCAGGGAAAACGCGGCTCACCATCATGGGCCTTTTTTCCTTCTTCCTTAGCCATAAGTTATGATGCCCGGACCGGAGCTGACATTCCCCCACGGCAGTTGTTCAGGGTCATTAACCCACGGTCAGATTTGTCCATCCAGAAGGAAGGTTTTTTGGTTTGTTTTGTGTTTACCCTTTACTGTCAGCTCGTTTTCTTCTTTCCAGCCTCTGCAGGGGCTTGCAGAAGGTAGTGATTTTCCATTCTTAGAGGCTGCACTGTAACCTGAAGTTATCTTATGCTGTTGCTCTGGTGTGTGTGTGGGGGGGGGCGGGCAGATTTTTTTACCACAAATTTAACTTACTGAATGGCCAGTTCAGAGTTTCTATTTCTTCTTGAGTCAATTTTGGTAACTTTTATTTTTTTGGAAGTATTAATTTTGTCCTAGTTATTGAAATTATTGCATAATACTATTTACGGCATTGGTTCATGCTTGCTGAAATTTCTGCTGAGACTACATTATGTCCCTTTGTCATTCTTAATATGGTTTGTGTCTTCTCTTGACCAGCCTGTCAGAGAGTTACTTTCTAAACCTCTTCAATGAGCTTCCTTTGAAAAGAATAAACATCTTTGCAGTGTCCGTATTTTCTATTTAACTGGTTTCTTATTTTATCTTGATTTTTCTCTTTTTAAGTTTCTTTCAGTTTTTTCTGCTTCTTTTTCTAGCTTTTGAATTACATATGCAGCTTCTAAAGATTTTATTTTTTTCTAATACATACATTCAAGACAATATACTTCCCTCTAAGTATCCTTATAGTTACATTACTCAAGTTTTAATATGGAATGCTTTTATCATCATTCACTTCTAGATTTCCATTATGATTTCTGCTTTGGCTCATGCATCATTAATTGTATTTTTTCAATTTCTAAACATATGTTGTGCTTCATCGCACGATTTCACTCAAGTAAGGTGGCGACAGCCTATTCTCCGTACAGCAATAAAGCAGAAGGTTCCCAGAAGAGAATTATGGTGGAGGTAATAAACATATCAGGTTTATCTCACACGCACAAAAATAAAAATAACGTTCTAAGATCAGAATAGAACAATGCTTAGAATAATGTTTACTTACCACCAAGTTGGATCTGCTTTTTTTTTTTTTTTTTTTTATGGGCATGTTATCATTCAACCATTTAGTTACTACTTAATATATGCAAGGCACGCTTGGGACTGGGGAGACAAACGTGAACAGTTTCGTGAAGGGGTCAGTGGAACGTGCATGGGGTGAGTAGAAAAGGGGCACGTGACCCAGAGAGCTGTCAGGTGAGGATGAGGAGCGTCCACAAACCCCGGGAGGGGAGGGCTGAACCGTGCCTTGGAGAAGAAGCGGAAGCCAGTCAATGGTGGTCCACCCGGGAAAATGCACGGACCGTCGCCGAGTAGGTAGACTTAAGTACGACGCAAGGGTGGGTAGAGCACTGAGTCATTGTAAAACGGTGTCAGAAGAGCGACAGGGTCCGGAGTAGGGCAGACTTTTCTAAAGTGATGGCTCGAAAGTCGAACTTCGCCTCTGCCCTGAGCCCTCCAGCCTCTCCAGGAGCTCAGGCTGCTGCTTTGGCTCTGAGGACCAGGTGGGCGGTCTTGATCTTTTCCTAGCAGAAAGCAAGAGCTGGCCGGTCTCAAACAACTAAAGGTCATCTGCCTCCCTCACCGCCCTGCGGGTGGAGAATGGAACGAGGGCACGGCAGCGGCGGACTTCCGGCCCTTGGGTGCGTTCGCTCCTCAATCCCACGACAAATCGGAGACGGTCCTGATGCTGCGCTTCAGGTGATGGTTGAGGGAATTGAGTTTCGGGATGTGAAATACTTGCCCAAGATCACACGGCTAGAAAGTAGCTGAGATGGGATTCAGTCCCTTCGGGTCCAACAGAAAAAGCCTGTCTTCCTCTTTGTCCCTCTGGAAAATAAGAACATTGATTTTTCTTGCAGGCCTCCCAAGGTTAATAAATCAGACATAAGGCAAACTTCAGTGTCACCGAAGGCGCCGTTGCAGTTATCCACACACCACAGTAGGGTGTCACGGTGACCAGAGCAAAGGTTAACTCGCTAAACAAGTTTATCAGTTAGGATGCTTTAGCTAAACATAACCGACTATCCAACCAAACATGATTTAAACAATAGTTTTTTGTTTGTTTGTTTGTTTGTTTGTTTGTTTTTCAATAACAAGGTGTCCAGATATAGGTGGTCCCAGCACTGATTCAGTAGCTTGACGATTTTACTACCCAGGGCTCACGTGTTCCCTTATCTCTGAGCTGACTCCCCCAGTGCATAAATCAGAGCATCACTGCTGGTCCTGGGATGGCAATTCCTCAAGGAAAAGGGGGTCGCAGTGTTTTCATTGTTTAAAAAAATCTGTTTGTATCATGCAGCAGGAAGGCACATTTTCTGGAAGTCTCCCCCAAGTACGGCCACCTTCTGTTCATGTCGCATTAGCCAAAACTGATCCCATAGACACCTGTCATCGCAAGGAAAGATCTATGACAAGGACCTAGTGCTTTCATTCCCCACCAGGAGAGACGGGCTTTGCTAGGACAAGGAAGGACAAGGAGCCTGGTCCCTGGTTTGGCAGCCAGCGGTATCTGCCGCAGAAGCACGATTTAATAGCATTTTATTGCTGTTTCCTGTTGTGCATTTATTGTCTTCTGATTTGTGCACATCTATGATTAATTTAAGAAGGGGAAACCGTTACTTATTACTTAGGAAGAAGAATCCGTTTGCTGGAAACGCTTTCCGAGCCCAGTCGATCAGATTCTTCCAAGGAGCTTCGGAGTCTTTCCCGAGGGATTCTTTTCATAGTTTCAACTTCGACCCTCGGGGGGCCACCCAGAGAGTCTTAACATCACATTTATTTCAAGGAGCTGTGGGGGTGGCAAAGAGGACACAGGTTGATGTAAGAGAGACGCCGTCCGCAGGGCGGTCGCCAGTGTGCCCGGCTTCCCTGAAGGTGAAGCCCACGCCCTGGCCCCGCCCCATCCCGTCATAAGGTGCCCACGAGTTTCTCCTCACGGAAACGAGCTCTGTCTCCAGTTTTGCCCCCAATTTCTACGTTCAGTACCGGCCACGTGGGCAAGGGTGGCAAGATGGGGTGTTACCGGGGAAAATTAGATAATAAAAACTAGATGACACCGTCTTTTGGAAATGTGTCCCTCATGCAAAATGCAAGATGTGGCAGCTTTCCTCCCCGGAGCTGCCCGAGAATTGAGTTTGTCGTCGCCGAGGAAGGAGATGATTTTTATTGCCGGACTTTTTAATGTCTTGGTGCTTATGAGCGAATATAGATTTTTATTTGTTTATTTTTTTTATTGCCACTTTTGAAATCCTTGAAGACCGATGTGCCGGTTCTGAATTTATTCAGATTGCCATGTGTAATGAAATACCATTTAATTTTATCTCTTCGAATTCATTCTATTTTTCCTGTTCTCTTGCTTTCTTGAGAGTTGGCCAGAATGTTTGTCACTGGCCCCCTTCCTAAGGTCCCAATTTAGGAAGCGCTTATGGAATAAATGCCTTCATCATACACATATATACTTGGCAGCTTGTTTTCATTTATGATTTAGTTCCATCCCTCCAGTCGGTAGGAGGGCGGCACGGCTTTCGAGAACGCCACGGTGTGCTTCTTGAATACAATGCATGCGTTTGAAGTGAGCTGCTGGCTTCCGGTTTCTGTCCATTCACGCGTTTGTGGTTACGGGCAGCCATGCACGTGCCATGCTTCGCTGAGGAAGGTGCATGAGGACAGAGGACATGGGCCTCTTAGCCGGGCCAGAGTCTGAGGCACTGAGAACCTTTTCCCTTATCAAATTGGTGAAATTATTGGCAATCCTTTGCTTTCAGAGAAAGAGGGAGAAGTTACTATTTCTTGGGCGTGTGCTATGACAGGAGCTAATGCACCTATGAGGCCAAAGTTACAGGGAATGTGTCTTATTTGTTCCCTCCCTCTCCCGAGTCCCATTTTGTGGGAAGCTGGAAGCAATCCTTCTGTAGCTTCGGCCCAGCTGGCCGGTTCCAGGGGCAGAAACGCCCAGCACAGAAGCCAGAGCAGCTCGCCAGTCACGCCCCAGAAAGAGGGAGGGGTCAAAAGCACCTGGGCCACAATGTTATGCATGACCCCACCTCCACCCCCCACCCCACCCACCACCCTGGGGCACCCGGGATTGTCTGAGAAAATTCAGTGGCCCGGGACAAGCCCAGAGGGCAGCTGGTTGGGATTTGCTGAAGGGCTGAGTCTTCCTTTGGCTGATCAAGGACTAGGGCGTGTAGGCAGATGGGTGTGGAGTGGGAGGTGCGTCCAGAGGGGAGAGACAGCTGCCATCAGGAAGGAAAACTGGAGACAAGAAAAAGATGCTTAAAGAGGAAATTCAGGTCTGGGCACTGGTATATGTGATTTATTTCTCTCCTTCGTAACCTTAAACAGCCTTCAGAAATAATACTTAATAAAAGCAAACTACCTTTCTCTTCCAGGTTTTAAGAGTTGATTTCTGATCTGGCAGAGGAGGAGGTAGTTTGGGGTTAGTGTACGCGCGTGCGTGTGTGCGTGCGTGTGTGTGTGTGTGTGTGTGTGCGCGTGTATGCATGCGTGCGTGCGTGTGTGTGTGTGTGTGGTTTGCTTTTTCGATGCTTACGTAGTGAGAAAAGACTTACGTGTAGATGTGGCCACCAAGACTCATAGCTAAATCCAGGCTCCAGCGATGGACGGAGCTCGGAGACCGTGAAGGGGGCTCAGGACGGAGCCGGGCAGTGAGGAGCCGTGTGCGTGATGTTCCCGCCCTGCCCACTGCTGAATCTTCTGGGGCTTTGCATGACTCATGCCCGAGAACTGAGCCTTGGCTGTGTTTAGCTGCTTTGATCTATTTATTTTTGTTGTTACTACAGCATAACCTAACCTATGCTGTCTAATACATAAGTGAAACATATATTAAACCTTTGCTATTGCTGGTTTTACATGAGGCCGTGACAAAGATACTCATGAGTCATGTTCTCATTTAGCTAAGTAATGACGAAGTAGAGATATAAACAGACAACTTTGGCACAGCGTGATACCTACTTAAATCTATGGTTTGCTCTGGAAGAATAGAGCAGGAGCGTTTAATGTAGTCCGGGATCAGGAGAGCCTTGCTAGAGAAAGTAGCACTGAATCAGAAACCGGAAAATGAACGCTGGTTAGGCAACACACAGAGGCGTTTTAAGGATTAGGTGACGTGCTGTGTATGAAACTCGTGACAGTCCTTCGTAAATAATTCCATGTATCGCCTTAATTTTTTTCAAGTACTTTTACCTAGATCTAGTCGCCGTCTTTCCAGAATAATGCAAAAGTCCCTCTCCTTAATTCTCAGCACACAAAATCCTCTCTATTCTGAATCCCATCTACTCAGAATTCTAGAGCATCCAGACTGACTTTGGTATGGCCATATGTATTTTATGGGCTTCAGTAATAGTACAGACCAGACATGAGTCATTCCATTTGTGACTTAGAAAATACATCTTAGCGACTGAGTCATAAAATCATAAAGGCATGGCACATTTGGACGAGAGACCAAAGGGAGAAGAAAATAAGAGTTCTTCTTCGCATACAGATGATCTCGATGCAAATCTGTAATCAGAAGTCGAAACCGAAGGCTCCGATGAGCACCATGAGGTCGCAGACGAGAGATTCAATGCCAGACCTGCAGGTCTGGATTTTGCAGAGGGAGTCTCCGAAGGCCTCCCCCAAGACAGTTAAGGGGGTGGGGGGATGGAAATTGTCCAGGAGGTGTCTTCAGGGGTGCTGCTATCCTTTGGGTGCTGGCTGACGTTTGGTGAGCCTGCAGTGGAATCATCCCAGGAGACCTGAAGCGTGTTTTTGCGGTCAAGGACCTGCTGCCAGGCAGGAAATGCAGACGGCAGAGGAGGGCTGCTGTGTCGCATTGGGGTGCAACCTGGCAGACCCTGCTGACTGGGACCCCGTGTTTCCCATGAGCTAGTGTGGGACCCTCTGGGGTGAAAGCAGGACAGGAATATTCCAATCGGTAGGGCTCTCCGGGGGTGGTACCTTGTCATCAAGCACCTGGGTTCCTAGAGTCTGAGCTGCTGCCCACTGGGTTGGGGGAGTCTCAGGGGACGTTGTCAGTGGTAGAATTTCCTGTCTTTTCCAAAAAAAGAGTGCGTCTTAATGTTTTACAGGTGAATGAGAGGGAAGTTTTCTGTGGATAGATTTAATTCTGGCAACTCTACTGAGTGCTCACAGGGGCCAGACAGGGGATGGATGGGGAGGGCTCACAGACGGGACCAAGTCCCTGCCCTCTGCGCGTGTTCGATCTGACAAAGTGCAGGCGGGACCCTCGGACACACCACGCGACAGAGGCCCTTGGGAAAGGAGGCAACTGGAGTATGTGGGTGCGGAGGTGGAAGTCGCGGGGTGAAGGGTGGGAGAGGAGGTTGCCCTGCGCCACGGGGCTCATGGCCAGAGCAGAGCTTGGGGTTCCGCACGACGGGCTCCGAGCTCACGTCCCTCTGCTTCCTGAACTCGCCAGCGGCTCAGCGTGGCCCAGTGGAGGCGGTGCCCGTTGTTAGGACGCCCCAGTCGTAGTTCCTGCCCTGGCCGATCTGCCCAGTGGCCTTGGACACTGTCCGCTTTGAGGCTCAGCCTTCCTTCAAGGCCCCGGCAACCTGGGGAGTGGGCAGGGCAGGCGATAGTCTCGTCTTGAGAGCTGAGCATCAGGGGAGTGAGGAATGCTGCGGTCGCCCCGCGAGGCACGTTGCTGTCACCGCCCTCCCTTCACGGACGAGACAGCAGCCTGGAGAGCCTGGGTTCCCTCCCCGAACCCGTGACAGCATGTCCCAAGGCGCGCCAGTGGCCTCCAGACGGCGTGTCCCTCCACCTCTGCTCACGCGTTCGCGGCAGGAAAGCCTGGGCGCGATTTTCAGAAAATGCGACACGGCACCTCCGCCAGCGTGAAGACTCCATGCTTCAAAAACTTCCCCAGACATCTGCCTCTGGTATTTTTCGCATCCGTACAGCTCCGGGGCCACTTCGCAAAGGGCACACTATGAACGGGCCACCAATCTACATCCCCGTGACTTTGAGGGACCGATATTTTTTTTCCTTTCTGAAGCAAATTAACATCCCATCAGTACAGACTATTTAATACACCTCTGAAAACGAAGCTCTGGCTCTCATTAAAACGAAGCCACTCATTTCCTGCGTCACCATATGGGGGACATTTCCTGTGACCCACTGGACCCCGGATCATCTCAAAGCCTACAGTCAAAGCCAGCTTGTGCTATTGGACTCCCAGACTCGTTCCTCTTTAAATGTTCCTCAGTTTACGAAACCCGCGTGGAATGGCTTTTGCAGTGTGGGGACGGCCCATCGGCCGCGGTGTGTCTGAGTCGCGCAGCGTGGACATCTGGGCTTGGACGGGCCGAAGCCGACTCTCCGGGCCAGCCGTGGGCAGCTGCACTGGCTCACAGCGCCTCCGTTCTTGCGTTCTGCTGGCGCCTCTGCCCCGTTTTCCTTCAGGCCGGCCCCATCTTGAGTGCTTCCCCGGGAGCTCCGGTCGCGGTCTCGGCGCAGTCGCCCCAGGCGATCTGTAGGACGTCCCGACGGGCCGTGGCGCTGCCCGGCGACAGCCCCACACTGTCCACCGCGGGGCGAAGCCGCCTCCCCTGCTGCCCTGCCGGGCCCTCCGCATTCCGTGCGCGCCCTCCTGCTCCTGCCTCGTCCCTCGCAGTCACCTGTCCTCCTTGGGCACGTCGTACTGCGCCTGTCCTACCACGAGTTACTCATCCTCACCCTGCGGCTCCACGCGCTGGTCCCTCCGGCTGAAACCGTGCCGCCCACCACCTCTCCGCCGACTCCGGCTGCCCCCTGGTGCCGCCCACGGCCAGACTCAAACGAAGCCCTAACTTCCTCTGGGGAGATTCTCGCGACTCCTCAGTCCTGAGCAGGATGACGCCTTTGTGTTCTCATGGTCCCCTAAACGACCCCCATTGTTGGCTCATCCCCGTGAACGGTCACTGCCGATTAATTTATCTGTGTCCATGAGGAGACCATAAGCTCCTCCAAGGTGGGAACCACCAGAAGGTACTATCAGAAAAGTGCCTGTCGGTACACAGCAGAGTCACAGTCCACGGCATGTGAAGGAACAAAAGAACAACGGCAGCCACCCTGGTGGAAGCGCATCCCGGGAAGCTGCAGCTCGGAGGTTTCAGTGACCGTCCCATGGGTGGGTCCTAACGTCACAGCGTGCGCGGTTTCAGTGACCGTCCCGTGGGTGGGTTCTAACGTGACAGCGTGCGCGGTCCGTCTCTGGGCTTCCAGCAGCACGAGCATCGTGCCCTGGGCGTGCTCAGGGCTCGGGAGACGGTGCCACACACGCGGTGACGGTGGGGGTCGTGCTGGCTCTGGCTGTGAGCGCGTGGTTTCCTGCGAGCCGGCGCCAAGTGTGGTCACAGGGCTGCGGACGGACAGCTCAGCCGGTTCCAGTGACCCAGAAGCGAGTCCACTGTCTCCGCTTTTGTCCTCTGCTCTGGGTCACCTCGAGAAGGATTCGGAGAAAGTCAAAACAGCTGGGCGATTCCATTAACCACCCATAATCTGGGAATGCCGCGGAATGCTTTAGAACCTGAAGTGGCGATGGCTCCCCACGGGTCCATCAACCTGCAGCCGAAATTAGGTTATGTAGAAATAACATTAAATATAGACCCACATTCCTCAGTTAATTGAAAGGCAAACTTGTGAATTATAAGGTATTTTCTTTGAAAGGCAGACTATTCCATCACCCCAAGACCCTTGGGACCATTCTCAAGTGTCCAGCTTGAGGTTTGTTTTAGAGAAATTTCCTTTTGAGGGCACTTTAGAAATCTATTTGTTGTAGAAAACAGTTTGAAGTGGGGAAAATTAAAAGCTTTGGAACGAGATCCGGGTAAGGTAGGTTTAATTAAATCTCGGATCTGCCACATAATAGCTCTGCGATCTCGGGAAAGTTACTTAATTTCTCTGCGCTCCAACAGGGTTGTTCTGGTGATGGTGATGGCCATACGTACCTCCCAGTTTCGCGAGGAGGACAGGCACATATCCGGAAGGGAGTGCACTGGAGAGATGGTGCTCCGGGAGCATCCAGGAGGACCGCCTCACCTGCTGGCTCCACCTGAGCCGAACCCTGAAGAAGGAACAGGTGCGAGCAGGTCAAGGGGCGGGCCACCGGGCCCAGCCCTGGAAGCCACATTTGCTAGTACCAGGTCCTGACCACTCAACAATGAGGGGATCGAGGTCAGTTTACTGACCAAACTTCCTGCTTTCCACTCTCTCCCTCCCTCGCTTCCGTCTGAGCTTCCAAGTTTACTTCCTTTCATCCTTCCTGCGAAAATTCCCATCCTCTTCCTCGTCTTGGCTTCAGCAAAGCCTGAAGAAAACCGCCAGGGTCGCAGGGGACAGGGCTCATTCCGCCCGTCTCGATGGCACCGTTGGCTGGGAGGCGAGGACGCTGTCGCCGTATCCCTCAGCCTCTGGCCGATGGCGGGGAGTGCCGTGTGTTCCCACTAGGGAGCACGCTGTCCGTCCCCCCGAGCCTCGCGGGCCTGTCATGAGGGCGTCCGGGAGACTCGGACTCTGCGCCTGCCCTGTCCAAACGCAGGGCCTCTGCGACCTGCAGCATCGCAGGGCTGGCCCGCGCCTGAGTGCATCCGAGGCGCTGGGCGCCGAGGTCCTGCGGCAAGTGGCTCCTGAGACTCTGCTCACCGTGCACGGCGCTTGGTTGATGGAGGTGGCAGGAATGGCGCCATTATCTCTGCCTTATGGATTAGGAAACTGAGCCCAGAGGGGCTCTGTAATTTTCCTAAATTGCGCAGCAAGTGCTAGGTAGACAGAGATGACAGGCCCGGCCTCAGCCCACATCCAGCGCTCTTCCATTACACTCTACCGGAATATATTCACAAATAGCTAGATTTAGGGCAGGTGTAGATGAATAACCAGGGATTCGATTACACTTTTACTGTCTGGTTTTGACTTTGCATATCCCTAAATTAGGAGCCAAAGTTTTTCCTACGAAATCTGCCCTTTCTGTCATTCTCCATCTTTGTTGGGACACTGCTATCACATCGGCCCATCGCCCAAGCAACAACCTGGTAATCATCTCGAGCTCCTCCGACTCCTCAAACCCCACGTCCTCCACCCGCCACCTACCGCGAACCCCAGGTCCTGCAGCTTTGGCTTTACGAGTACCTCTTCCGTGAGTCCCTCCTCGCCTTTCCCCTCGCCCAGGCCCTTCCTCGCCCCGTAGAGCACGGTGGCCTTGCAGCTGGTCACCTTTCTTGGGGAGGTTCCAGTAATCAGCGTTCCACGTGTCAGCAAGACGATCTTTCGGCATCGCCGTAAATACCTTAAGTGACCACCCGTTTCCTTGGGAAGGCAGCTAGCTCTTCACGGCAGGCCGTCTCCGAACCGGGCGAGGTGCCACGGCCTTCAGACGGAACAGCCCGGATCCTCAGGACGGCTCTACGGAAGAAGACTGGTCACCCCAAGCTCACAGTCGGAGAGGGGCCGAGCTGGACCTCCGGTGCAGGAGGATGTGACAAATTGGCTGTGATCCGTTCCCCGCACCAGCTGCCTCAGCATCAAGCACAGCGTCGCCTCCGGCCACCAGACACCCCCGGTGCCCGCCCCCGGACGTGCCGCCCCTCCTGTCTCTCCCGGTGCTTCCGTGTTCCATGGCTGCGCAGGCGCTGCTCTGCCCCTGCTTGCGAAGCCTCTGTCAGCCGAGGTGGGAACTCGGGACTGCCTCACTCCAGCCTCTCCTCGTCCGCCATGGAGCCCGCCTCCCGCCCGCGCGGGCGCTTCGCTCTTCACTGACGGTTATGATGCTCCGATCGTCACGGACGGGCATGGAGACGCGCTCCTGGGGACCGCTTCAGCCGGTAGTTAACACACAGGGATGGGCCTCTGTTGGCTCCTTCTGGGAAATTATTTCTAGATTTAATTTCTAAAATGTAAAGGAAACAGAACTTGGTTCCCCGGTCAGACTAATTATTGCGCTCCTAAGGCACACTGATGAGAGCGCTTCAGAAACACAGCGGGCTGTCCCACGGAGCCGCAGGGCAGAGGGCGCCGGATGCTGCTTTCAGGGAGAGGCCCTGCTGCGCTGCCGAGTGCCGTTTCTTGGGGATCGAAGGCAGCGAAATTAATCCGTTAAGTGTGTCTGTGTGGCGAGCGGGTCTCACTCTCCGCGGTGACCGACGCGATGCAAGACGGGATGTGTGTGGGGCGTGTGCCCCGTGCTGTCAGGCTTGTTCATAGCAAGCGAAGGACAAAAACGACACAAAAACGAGGGTTTGTCCTTACGGAGTTGTTGAAGGCGAAAATGCTGGCTGCCGAGCAAGGCGCCTGGGAATGTGGGACCCGACAGCACCCCGAGCGTGGGAAAGGGGCTCTGACCCTCGCAGGTGGGCGGGAGACGGTGAGACAGACCTATGGTCGGCAGCTGGATCTGGTCCGCGTCCGCGGCAGAGCCCTTGGGGACCTCTGGCCCCCCCCCCCGGCCTCTCTGGGACTCGCATTTCTGTTTCACAAAACAAAGAGGCTGAACTACATCACCGTCTTCCTAGTCGTCATAGTTTTAATGTGGCCACGTGCTACTTGTTTTCTAATCTAATGGTTTTCTTTTAACTAAAATCAATCCGATTTTAAAGCTTTGCCATTTCCAAGGGAGTAATATCCATAAAATTGTGGGTTTCATTTGCTAATTACATGTTTTTGCATTGTATCCGTTAGAAAGTCCTTGGTTAACACCAATTGCAAACCATTCCGGCCATCTTGAGAAGAATTTTTTTTTATTGGAAGCATATTGGAGCCTCAGCTAATTTTTAGGTGGCTAGAAGATCAGGCTTCTGGGGAAGAGAGTGGACTGAAGATGGTAAAGGCAGATTTTAAATTTTTTCTTAGATAGGATTTGAATTTCTCTAGAACAGCTACATATTTCTTTAAGGCACTTTACAAACAATATTTTTAAATTAAATGATGGGTTGAGCTCTGGATGTACCAACCAGATACGCTTCCGACTCAGACGTTCTGTTATTTTCCGATCTCCCCCGGGCAGTGGGGGCGTGGGTGTCCGAGGAGGAGCGCGCGCGCAGCTGTAGGGCTTCGTGGGTGGCGTGGGCGTCCGAGGAGGAGCGCGCGCGCAGCTGTAGGGCTTCGTGGGTGAGCAGCCACTCGTCCTGCTGCCCCCGCCCCCCTTCCCTGCTGCCGGCACGCGCTCTCTTCCCGCCGGACGCCAGGGGTTTCCCTTTAATTTTCTCTTAGCCGAGCGCTCAACACTCAAGTTTATTTCTCTTTTGAAAGTCTTCATTGTTTTCATCTTTTTTAGACAAAAATTGGTTTCTGAAACGTTTCTTCTCTGCTGCATGCTGAGTCTCCGGAAAGGATGCTTACAGCTAAAGGATTTATCTCCTCCTCCCCCCAGGTGGTGAGGGTTAGTGGCAAACACTGTGCCAAGAACCAGGAGACCGGGCTCCTGGCCCCCGACTAGGTGCTGGCCTGGGGTCTCACCCGCTCTGAACTCCCGTTTCCACAGTAACAATGCAGGCAGGTCGAAGTGGAGATCTTGTGAGAGCTCATTCAGTTGCACCTGTCCAGGGTCCCAAGGCAGTTATGGGGCATTGGGGCTCAAGTTATTGCAGAGAAAAAGAACACTGGCCTGGTGCCTCTGTGCCTGGTGCACCTGACCCTCCGCCTGACCCTCCACCTGACCCCTCCGCCTGGGATGCTGTGTCCCCGTCTTCCGCCCAGCCAGCTCCTGCTCATTCATTCATCCGTCATTCAGCAAATACTGAGCACCTACCCTAAGCATCGACCACAGACAGTGAACAAAACGAGCATGGCTTCCACGTAGCTTGCAATGTAGCGGGGGAGACAGACGTTACTCAGACGACTGCGGAGACACCTGTGTGGTTCTCATGCTCACTCGGCACAATGCAGGCACATAAATGGCGCTAGGAGGGAGAATGGGGAGGCGCCCTTCGCTGGGGGGGTTTCGGAATCATCCTCTCAGGGCAGGGCTCGCGGGAGGGAGTGTGTTCCGGGCAAGGGAGGGAGGGAGTTTGCTGAGTCTGAGGAAGAGGAAGAAGGCCGTTGTGGCCTGAGCACGGTGAGGAAGGGGGCGGCGGTGACCGTGAGCCCGGGGAGGCGGGCAGGGGCCTGGTCAGGAAAGGCCCTCTGGGAGGCCACTCCGAACCCGGGTTTTCTAATCACGGAAGTGACTCATTCTGGTGCACGTGTTTACAATGTCACTTTGTCTGCGTGGCGGATGAATTAGGGTTTGCAGCAGAGAGAGACGGGAAGTTACTGGCCACAGCTTGCTGTTGTCCCTGGAGAAGAAACGATCACTGAGACTAAATCACAGTGAAAGGGAGACGGGACGTATGGGCTCCAGAGGAAATCGAGATGTATCTAGAGTCAGGTTTTCAGAAACCCTTTAAAAAGACGCCCCCTGCTAATACTGCATATACATACGTGCACACATGTACACGCACATGTAAACGCGTAAACAGATGCACACACAGGCACACAGTGCTCATGTGTACACATACACACACATGTATACACATGCTTGCATGTAAACATGTACACACAACACTTATGCATACACATAGCACACACATGTATACACACATGTATACACACATGTATACACACATGCGCTGTTGCCAGATCATCTGCCCTTTTCACAAAATCCCATATTTTGTAAGTCAGAGAAAAAAGTATATCTGGGGCCGGACTCAGTCCATGCACCGCTGGAGTGTGATCCTTAACCGAGACAAGCCGAGGGCGGCGGTCAGACTCGTCTGTTCTGAGCGTCCACATGCCTAGTGCTGTTCCTGGCACACGACCGATGGCCAATGCACATTTACTGGGTGGACGGAAGGGTCAGGGCCAGCGGCGGCTGGAGATAGCTGGGTATGAGAATGGCGACCATGTGGAGTCCACTGGAGGAGCCAACCAGAGGGAGACCAGGGACCTCGTTCAGCACCCCGCAGTGCACAGGACGCTGCGCAGCAGAGAACAGTGTGACACAAAATGCCCTTAGCATCAAGGTTACGAGATAAGAAACGCACCCTGGAGGCAGACCCTGCAGAATGCGAGGCCGTCAGCCTGTGTGCGCCGCGGCGAGGGGAGAGCGAGGAGCTGGGAGCAAACTCCAGCCCCGCTCCTCGCTCCCGGGGCGTGCGAGGGCCGCTCCTGCCGCGTGGGACACTGTGGACCTTAAACGGAGCACACGCGGCTCCGTGCTTCCCACACCCCGTCCTGGTCCCGCCGTGGGCCGGGGGCTCAGTGAAAGCGTTTGAGGCTGGGGCTGCGGAGTCAGGCCTGTATTCAGACTCGAACACCCCCGCTGGACCTGCGGAATTCCGCATCACTCGCTCTCATCTTTTTCCCCAGCTGAGATGTAATAGCACTGACCTCACAGTGATGCTGTGAGGATTAATTTGGAGTCTGCAGGAATGATGCCGTCGCAAGCATTAGTGAGAATATGAGCACAATTTTTATTCAACTGTGAAATATTGAAAATAATAGGGACCCTAGGAGAAGAGAAAGGGATCCGATTCCAACCAGGTGTCAGTGCTTTGCTAGGTGCCTTATATGTCTTTTTCCAATTGAAGCCTCAAAACTATTCTACATAGCTCAATGATCTTTATTTTACATGTTTACATGGAAATTGAGGCCACAGAGGATAAGGAACCTGTCCCAGGATGCTCAGGTGGTATAAAGAGCTTACAATTTTTGAACCTATGTCCCCAAAATTCCAAATTCTTTGCTCCTTCGTCCACCCCGATGTGACTTGGCAATCCACAAACTAGATGTTCGGTTCCTTCAGCTGCCTGTTCATTAGAATTACTTGTGTGGCTTCGTAAACAGACGCTTCCCGGAGCTCCAGCCTTTGGCTAGAGTCAGCTGGAAATCTTTACTTTTAACAAGCGACCCTGGGTGGCACGAGCTGCCAGGTTGGGGCACCCTGGGAGGCTGGGCCACCCAGAGCTCTCTCTCACCTCCCACTGTGTACGTATGGCCTCATGAGAAAGTCAGAATGAACCTGAGGATCAAATTGCAAGAATCAAGTACCTTGCTAAGAAAAACCTAGCGTTTTCTAAGGGACATATAATTAAAGCCAATAGATTAAGATTTCTTTAAGAAAAGAGGAATACAAAGATTGAGGCACATCTGCTACAGCTTCTTGAAGGGGCACTCAGAGATTTATAGGCAGAGGATAAATCAGCTCCAACTAGAGAGAAAGTCATGGGTCTTATCACTCACATCCTGCAGCAGAAGGTAAAGCGTGGGGTGAAGGAGAGTTGGTGATCGTCACACTAGGCACCAGAAGGGCTTTGGCAAATATAATCCCGACCGCGGAAGAGAAGACCCCCTTCCGGCGAGAGGGGGCACTCCGGTCGTCAGCCAGGAGTCGAGTGACTCGGCATGTCAGGCCCGTTCTTGGGCCGGCTTTTTATCACACATAGAAAACGAGCAGAGGAACTTGGAGTAATTAGGAGGTAATGAAGTTGTCAGAATAAGCTATTGACCCAAGAGCAGACAAGGGAGTAGATGAAAAATTTAAACGTTTCTAATTTCGCCGATCTGGAAGTTTCGCCTCCTTCGTCCATATGGGAATTATCCTCAGTGCCTAATGAATGAGCTTTTCTGGGCAAAGCGGGGAGCGTCCCCGAAGACAAAGGAAGAAAATTGGAATCAAAGTCCAAAATGGTAATAGCGATAGTAATAGAAATTATAATTAATCTCGTACATTTTTATTCGTCTTTGCAAAGCACTTAAACATATATCACCTTGTTCGACTTACACAGAAACCTAAGCGGGAGGAAGAAAGGTCTACAGACATAGTATGGAAACTCAAGGTCAGAGAATGCAATGACTCGCCTGCAGGTCACGCAACTCTGCACAACTTACTCTTCCGAGAGCAGGGCCGGGACTTGAATTCTGGTCCTTGCAGCCCAAGGCAGGTGTTCCCTCCATTACAGATCAACCCGGGGGCCACAGAGGGTATTGGAGCCTAAGCATAGACCGGTTAAACTCGATCAGGAGTGGCGACATGAATGAGCACCCGCTCCCCCCAGTTTCCAGTCGCCGAAGGTGGCGTCAGCCTCGGTAATTCTCCCAGACGTGAGGTTCATGCTTTGGACCAGTGACAGAAGCCTGGTGGTGTTCGTCCCGTGATCAGAGCACACAGGGCTGAGAAGTGAGGGCTGTCCCGGGAGCGCACCCAGTACGCTGCCCCCCACTCCCGCGGTCTTCGAGTCCTGTCCCCCCTCCGGCCTGGAGGGCTTACCCCCCATGGAGGGACGTGCCCAGGGGACACACAGGAGCCGCGGGTCCACACTGCCGGTTAGCCGCTTGGCGCCCTCTTGTTCCCCAATATTCCGTTTTCCCCAGTTCTCCCGTCAGCCGGGTCATCGATGCCCTACGTTGAACCCCCTCTGCAGACAACACGAGTGACTTCTGCGTCCCTGGCTGGCTGCCGCCGGGCCCCCACGGGTCACAGTCACTAGCCGATTGCTGTCCCCGCCTGCAGGCTCATTTCCGCGCTGCGCTCCCACGCGCACGCTCGTCCCCGGGCCCGGCCCCTCCCGGCTCTGCCGTGTCTCCGCGCGCTCGTCAGCCCCGCGCTGCGCCCCGGGGCCTTTGCACGGGCCGTGCCAGCGGACGCGCGCGGGGCTCACGCTCTCGGCTCCTCCGATCGGCGCGGCGCCCCTCAGTCCTTGCTCAGAACACCAGCCCGCCCCGCCTCTCCCCGCTCCTCCCCCTGCACCCCCAGGCCCCCTGAGCCTGTCTCTTCGTCTCTCACAGAACTTACCATCTTTGAACGTACGATGAGGTGTTCTCGTTTGTCGTGCTTGTCATCCATGTCGCTTCTGCA
Source organism: Rousettus aegyptiacus (assembly GCF_014176215.1). Taxonomy (NCBI): domain Eukaryota; kingdom Metazoa; phylum Chordata; class Mammalia; order Chiroptera; family Pteropodidae; genus Rousettus; species Rousettus aegyptiacus. Next base: position 57,025,242 of record NW_023416290.1, read on the forward strand.
CTGGCCGAGCACCACGAAGTCAGAATCTCACCTGTCTCTGGTCACAGGTTTGTCCCAGAGACCTCGACCAGGGCTGATACGAGGTGGGCATTCGCTGCGTGTGTGCCGGATGAACAGATGAAATCTTATGCAGAACCTCAATGTCCAAAGTGGGGAAAAGCTCAACCTTTCTGGCTAAGACCCCAGGCCGCTCATCGCCCGCCCTCCTTTATGACCTGACGAACACAGTTTAAGACCCACGGCTGCCGGGGACCGCACAGCCCGGGGTGGGCTCCTAACTTGGTCCTTATCTACTGCAAAGTTTGTTTCGCAAACACTGTCGCTGAGTTTTAACAGACGTATCCCCCAAGAGGGTTTGGCGGACAGATAAAACACAGGAACAAACAGGTTTCTTTCCCGCAGTATTTCTCAGTCTTTTAATATGCTCGCGAGTGGGGTGAATTTCCGAAAGCGCCTTGGAGCATTCATATCTAAGCACGGACACTCTCTCTATGGACTGTCTGGTAAAACACGCTTCGGGACACGCATGTCTACTGGCCGACAGCAGCCTCCAATTTGTCTCGATGACAATTTAATCATCGTATTTAACTCATAACTCTTAACTCGATTTCTAATAACTCCTCATTAATCTCATCGCTTCATTCATGTGACCATAATTATTAACCATTAATTATAAAATGGTCGACCGCAGGTGACCCTTGGTCCACACCGATTCCATTTCAGGCCTGAGGCGAGGTCACGATGGCGGACGCGTGGGTCGAGCACTCAGGTGGGGTGCAAGCAGCCCGGACCCGGCTTCGTCAGAGGTGTGCGGCTTGGGGCAAGTCACCACACTCCGGAGCCTCGGTTTCTCTGTTGTTAACTGAGCCGTTTCCGTTCCATCTGGGTGTGTAAGGTCCCTCAGGCAGGTAGCGAGGAGAGAGGGAAGGACGGCTCTCCCCGCGCGCACCCCAAGCAGCTCCGTTGCCCGTCCCCCGGCGACGCCGGCTGATGAGCGTTGTTCCCTTGCTATCCGCCAGGTGTGGTTCTGACGTTCCCTGTCATCATGCCTACGACAATCAGTGGTATGTGCTCCAAAGAAACGACACGAGGCAACGAAGTAGCAACTGACGGGGGACATTTTATTCCGTGAAGTGTTTGACTTCGACGTTCTCGTAGAGCAGCTCTCCTGCACGCACAACACACCAAACGCATATGCGTGTGAGTGCCGGTGCGCGTGCGTGTGTGTGCGTGTGGATGAGTGTGTCTGTGTGTTAGGACTAAAGACGAATATGTCGGCAGAGTTTGAAGAAGTGTAAGAAAGCACACAAACTGAAGGAGTTCAGAGAAAGGAGAGACCGACTGTCGTTTGAAAGAAGGGTGTCAGGTCAGCAGCTCGAGGGCGTCTCCCCTCAGCAGGGGTATCGCCACCTGTAGGGAGGAGCAGGCTCCCAAAGGCTCAGGTGAGTCAGCAGCCCAGAGGTGGCATGTCACTTGGATCGGCTTGGGTGCTCAGCGCTCAGACTTAGAAAGGCGGTAAGAATATTCCCTTCTACCAGGGCTGCCTGGAGTCCCTGAGAAATTAGAGACTAGTTTAATGTTCTCACACTCTGGGTCTAGTCTCTCCATGTGGGGACGCCTAATAGCCGAGCCCATCAATCAATGAAGGAAAAACAGCGCTTGAATTGAGGCAGTTCAAGCTCCAATCTTTCTGAGTCTTTGAGCCTCTCCAAATCCCGTAGGTGACAGATCAGACACATCTAGAGATAAGAATCCAATAATTTATGCTCGACTCGTCTGGAGATTATAAAGGTTCTTCCAAAAGTATTAAATCTAAGGGTGTAGATGAAACAGCCTCCAACAGAGACTTGTTCAGATTCCCTTTTCACAGACCTGGTAAAGTTCCAGCCACGCGAGATGGACCGCGGTTGGAGGTAGGACCAGCTGTCTTCCCTGAGCTCCAGGGCTCGAGGAAAGATTCTGGTCACAGTCCTTAAACATGTGCCATAAGTCAAAGCCCAGGATCCCAATCTCAGTGTGACGGTCAAGTGCAGGGTCAGGAATCTGATCCCCGTGCCAGATGCCAATGGGAAGAATAGCACGGGCAAATCCAGAAGGATCCTTCAGGCAAGACCCGGCCCTCCCGCTAATTCTCCATGACGTTCAGCAAGTCCTTCGCACACGCCGGGCTTCGGTTTGCCCATTTGTAAAGAGGTGGTACAAGAGGGAATGTGACAGATACATAGCATGATGTGACAGATACATAGCATGGTTTCGTACATTTGCCTCCTGTCGCAAAGACAGGCCTTGTCATTCAGTCAAAGCACTGTCTTCCACCAAGCCCAGACGGTACTTGAGAACCTGTCCCAACACTTTGCTCCAAGGAAGCGTGCCAGGGATGACCCGGGCGCCCCTGAATCAACAATATCAAACATTCCTTTCAGTGCAGACATGCTTTTTAATTCTATGGAAAATAGGTTTCTTCATGTTAAAGCACTTGGTGATTGCATTTTCCTCTTACTTTATTACTGCCACGTTCCTTCAGGCTTAGAATTGCTGCCCCCAAGTGTCCTCATCATGGGCTATTCGTCTCAAGGTATTTGCACCTGAAGGTCACCTGTAACCCAGAGTCCCCGATGCTGTGAGCAATCTTCCTGATAAAGAATCCATTATGAAGACAAAGTCTTAGGTGTTGACAGGCATCTTAATGAGTAAATCTCGGCTGCTGTTACAAGCAAACACATTTTTAATTGGACTTCCTCGGAGACCACCCCTCTGTGATGTCTTCCGAACGTTCCTGCTGGCATCCTTGTGTGAAGGGCACATCATGACTCTCAGTGCTAATTACCCTCCGGAGGAAAGAGGATAGAGACCCGGCCAGCAGCCGGTTCCATACTCTAGGTCAACTCTCTCCAGTCGGTCTTTTGTTATTTCAATTTCCTCCAGCTCATTAGGAGGGACCTAACAACTCTTGACTAACGGGGCCCTAACTGAACAGAATGTTTAATTCCCAGTAAAATTTTCAGAGCCCTCCTCTCAAAGGGCAGGAGGCAAATGATAGCAAAATGAGTTGATATAAGGGAACTCAACAACAAAAGATGCTTAGGGAGAAAACATATGTGAGCCTATGGCATTTATTGTATTATTCTGTAATTTTTTTTTTTTTATTCTTTATACCTATAGCACCTGGTCTTCCTAGGTGGTTTCCATCCAAGTGCTAACCAGGCCCGACCCTGCTTAGCTTCCGAGATCGGACATCAAGTGTGTTCAGGGTGGCATCCCCGTAGACCATGGACTGTAGCTCTGCTGGGGTGTGAACCCAGGACCTTCTGTGTGTAAAGCAGACGCGCTAACCACTACATTATGGAACTACATCCTTTTTGATTGCTTTAGTTGCTTAAAACGGCAGCCATGTTTTTGCCTCTGCGTCTGTGGGTTTGGAGTTTGGGCTGGGCTCAGCAGAGATGGTTCATCTCTGTCCTGCATGCCGTCGGCTCAGGCAGCTCGACTCGGGCTGCAGCATCCAAGATGGCCTCACTCGCACGTCCGGGGCCGTGGTGCTGGCTGTTAGCTGGGAGCCTCACTCCACCTCTGCCGGGCGCTTCTTTCTCTCAGATGGTCGCTCATCAATCAGGAGTCTAGACCAAGCCTTTTATGTGGCAGCTGGCTTCTAGAATACACACTATTTTTGAAGTTTGCCTTTGTACTCTTTCTAAAACGTCAGTCTGAGAAGGACCATTGGGAAGCCGTGGGCATCAGTAACCATGGTGAGGGAAGAGAGCCTTTGCTTCTTCCTCTTCCCGTTGGGGTCTCGCGACTCCCTCCTCTTAGGCGTCTTCCAATTCAGAGATTCAGAATAACTAGGACGCTCAGGCTGGGAAAGCATTGCGTAGCCTTCGCTAATTTGTTTTTCTCTGGCACGTCGTTGGAGTAGAAGTCCCAGTGTGTGTCCGTGTGAGATTTCTCCTAACTTCTCCCCAGTACGTGGCATTATGGAATATAAACCGTATGTCAGCGAGAAGCCCATCCTTCAAGTCCACTGCCCACATGGACCGTCTCTGAGTTTATCTCATTACCCACCTGGCTGCAGACTTCAACAGCTGTTCAATTTCCCCTAAAGAATCTACTTGTACCAAAGTATCAGTGAGCAATGTGGATTAACTGACAATTACGGAATGGAGAAAATTTACATAGCACAACCCTCAGCAAAATTAAGAAAATATATGTATCCCCTGTTAGACATTTATCTTTCCCAAATTCCCTTCTCTGTGAGATCGTGGGAGTCCTTCCCCTCCCCCACTCCCTCCCGCCACGCCAGCTCCCCAGATCCTCTCTCTCCTCTGCCCCCCACCCCGATCCTCTCTCTCCTCTGCCCCCCCACCCCGGATCCTCTCTCTCCTCTGCCCCCCCACCCCGGATCCTCTCTCTCCTCTGCCCCACCCCGGATCCTCTCTCTCCTCTGCCCCCCCGCCGGATCCTCTCTCTCCTCTGCCCCCCTAGATCCTCTCTCTCCTCTGCCCCCCCGGATCCTCTCTCTCCTCTGCCCCCCCCCTGGATCCTCTCTCCTCTGCTGTGTGTTCCCAGGCCCTCTGAATCCATCCCGCTTTTGCCATCCAGAATGATGTGGTCCTTTCCTCCTAAATCCTTTACCTTTCTCAGTAAAACATTTTTTTTTTTTTTTTTATGTTTTGAGAGCTCAGACCATGAAAAAGCACGAGGTAAAAAAGTGAGAACATTCTGACCTGGCTCTCCCCGGCTGTCCCTCCGCCGGGGCCACCACCCTCGTCGCGACCAAGACCACGGCAGGGTCCCGTGAAGCCAGGAGCCGGGTCAGTGGCCCGGATCTGTTAATTATGCATCTAATTAGCAGATATTTTTCGCGGGGCTCCCCCCGTCAGACACTGTGCTAGTCACGCGTGCAGGGGCGAACGGCACACATCTGCGTGGACCTCACCTTCCGCGTGTAGAAACAAGCAGTTTTAAGGCCCACGCACAAGCGGGATGATGCGTAAGGGGACCTAGGTGACAGGAAAGAAACGGGAGACGGGAGAAACTTCCGCAAAGGCCTTAAGAATGGCCTGTGAGCCCAGGGCGCTGAGGCCGAGGCCCGGAGGGTGACGCCCGGAGGGTGACGCGGTGCCCTTCCCCTGCCGGACCCCCGTCTTCATCCCGTCGTCTTCCTGGTCTCCCGGCAACGGCCCCAGGGGTGTCTAAAAAAATCTAACGTATCAACACGAAAGCCTTTGAGCTGGCAGAGAGCTTGGCGTGTCCGAGGGAAGGCGGGGTAGAGGCCGCGTGCGACCGTGGCTGGGGCGAGGCTGGAGAGGCGGCCGAGCCCTGACAGCAGGAGCTGTGCGGGCCGTGCCCTCTGGGGGTCCGTCAGGGAAGGAGTCAAACAGACTTACCAGGAGGCTTCTCAGATAAGTCCGGAATTCCTTTTCTATTCTTCCGTGACATGGTTTTGAGTCTCTTGGGGTCTCTCTGCACTGAATATGTACCAATTAATAAGACTAATGATAATAACAACTAATGATAACTAATGATAACAACTAATGATGATAGCGACAATAACAACAGGTACATACGAGCACGCGGCCCTGTCCCCTTTGTACTGCATCATCTCTTACAATCCTCACAACTGCCCTGGGGGCAAGTATCACTGTGCTCGTGTGCAGATGTGCAGGTGGGGAGCCCATCTCAGAAAGCTTATTAACGTCACCAGATCCGCACAGCTGGTACGTGGCAGAGGCTGTCTGGCCTTAGAGCTCGGCCCTTGAACTCTACGGCACCCGCTGCCTCCCGTGGAGCTGTTCCCCAGATGCGTCTGAGAAGCCGAAGACGAGCTGACGCCTTTCTAAAGCCCTAAGAACACGGGCTGTGGGGCGTAAGCATCCAAGGGCGAGAACGGGATTCTGCGATTCAACGCGCGAAGCAGGGACGAGAACGTGCTGTCACGTGCCTCAGAAGCACTGCCCTCCGGGCACCCGGAGGTGCGTCCGAGCGTGTAAGGTGCATTAAAACCATCTGCGCACACTGGACGCAGCAATCGACAGAGTAAGTCATGGCCATAATCCGGATCACAGGTGGAAACTTTGTAGGTCCACTCTGAGGCTTCAGACGTGACAGCCTTGAGGGCTGTATTGAGAGGGATCTCGAGGGACCCCTAAGATGTGTGGCATCATGCCCGACGTCTGCGAGAAGAAAGTCAGAGAGAAGCTGATCTGTGCCTGCCAAGCATTCGTCCTCCTTACGGGGGAAAGCCACCATCTCATCTGAGGGATGGAGCTTCTTGGAAAAGGACTCAACTAATATTTAATTTCGTAAAAAGGAATGAGAAAACGGATGTTATTTTAGCAGCTGCTATTGGGGATGTGCTCATGTCACTGCTCCTCACAACACAGTGCAAGTGGGCACTGGGGTCCCCTCCCCCAGTCAAGAAGGCGAAGGCCCCGAGATGCTAACTAACCGCCCCCGGGAGCCACAGCTAGTGAACAGCGGGGCAGGATCCAGCTTTAGGTCTGATGGACTCTCGACGGCACGCCGCCTTCTACAAGGCTCAGAGCCCAATAAATAAAATGTCCCACTCGTTCAAGAAGTTGTTTTGCCTGGATCTCGGCCGAATCCGGGACACCCGACACCTTTCTGTTCCTGCGTTTCCTCTGGCTCCTCGGCGGGAGACTCACCCCTCTCAGAGCACAAAGACACTTGACGCTGGACGAGATCGTGCCTCCCAGAGTGGCATCGCGACTTCACATATGGTCTTGGCACTGGCAGCAGGAGGCGGGCAGGAGTGTGGCTCTGCCATGCGACAAATATAGAGCCGCTGTCCTTAAAACCCGAACAAGAGACTAACCCTCAAGGGAGACGCCACGCGATAAATAATTTTTGCCATAACACATTCCTTCCCTTTGCATAAATTTAACACCCTGCTCTCTGAACAGCACGTGATCTCCCCGCTAAGTCCCCACGGACAGAAATAGCTCCGGCGAGGCGTGGCAGGAAGGAGGGGAGACACGGCGTTTTGGAGAGCCTCCCTTCGCTGCAGGCTTCTCCAGGGGCTTGTTCATGGCATTCTTCACAATTAACGATTTCCAAAGGACGGCCACGGTGGGGCAGGTCACCAGGCTCACGGGCCGCCCGAAGCCTGACGTGCACCATAGCGTTGGGCTCTAAGGCGCTGGTTCCCCGTGTCCTCTGCCAGGTGGTACCTGGCTGCCCGCCTCTGTCCCCCCCCCCCCGCCCCCAGCAGTGGCGCTGGCCCACTTCCCGCACCCCAAGCATGCAGACCTGGCACGAGCCCAACAGCCAATCCTGCCTCGGCCGGGAGGGTCACGTCTAGCAAAAGTATATATTCAGCTAGCGTACCTCTGGGTTTTGGCTCAGTTTAGGTTCTTTAGAACTCCAGAGGGGATAGGCAGATAAACATGGCGTCCCTTCTGGAAATCAGACCACGAGTGCAAAAGTCTGCCTCGAGTGTGTCACATCTACCTGAACCATTCGTCTTGAACTTTATGTGTCCCCAACGGGGCCTTTTTGCACCTGGAAGACCTTCAAATCTTTGGTGGTACCATATTGTTCCCTTCGACCTAGTAAGCCCATGTAATCTTGATGTTCTAGTTTCTAGGGAGGAACTACACTGTTCGAGGAAAGTCCCTAGGTGTCCCCGCAGACAGAGGCCCCCTGATTAGGCCGGGGCACCTGCTCCATGCTTCCTCATCGCCAGAATCCTGGCGATGGCATCTTCCTCGTCACGCTGCCCTTCCTTCTCCCCATGTCATCCCGTTCGGGCGTGCCCGTTATAGTAACCCATCCTCCACCTCCAAGCGCCAGCGTGGCCACGTGACCTATATACTCCGCCCCGTGAAAAGCAGACCAGGGGAGCACCAAGGGACGAGCATGTGACCCAAGGAAGAGCAAGCACATCACCGACATGGTTTCAGGCGACAAAATCTTCAACCCGAACTTGTTCAGATGGAAAATGGAATATACGGGACTTTGTCAATCGAAACCAGAAGTGGACATAATTCAGAAGCAGTTGAATCGAGGATTCCGAATGAGGGCGCCAGGCATAGGTCTCTCCCCACCAGCTCTGCTTTTCTCCGCTCCCCCTGCCCGTTCTCCCTGCGGGTCTCTGTGCAGGCTCCGTCGCCAGACACCCTCTCGCCATGGGGCGGACACGGCGCCCACTAACAGGCTCGGTTTCCATCACACGGACTATCTGGAGGACGTAGGGCCCTTCTCTCCCGACCGATGGGGTCCCAGGGCTGACTCTCATGTTCCCGCTTGTGCGTCCTTGTAATCCAAATCAAGTAGCTGAAGCCGTTTTCGGGTGGAGTTCTGTCATATGCAACTGGAAGAAATGGACTAATACCAAGTTTTCTTGCTGATGAGCTGTTGCCTTAGACCTTAGTATATCAGGAACCCATAAGAGGAGACAAGGCTACTGGAAGACACCCCAAGACGTAAACGTCACTGAATTTGGGAACATGATACACAACATAGAACTCACCCCTGCTCCCTTTGCTCACTGCTCCGGACAAAGGCCCTACTAGCTGCCTGACACGGGTCATGTGGGATGCTCTGCGACCCGTTCCCCCTGCCCGGCAGGTGTGTGCTGGTTGTGGCCGTCACATGCGCTTGGAGTTGACACACCTTGCAGACGTGTACTCCTGAGCACTGAGCTCGTCCCCACGTTGCCTCTGACCACTGCCGGTCGGCCTCGCAGTCAGAAGTCTGCCGGCTGCTGCCCTTATTATCTCCGTAATCCACGAAAAGCCGTAAATACTGAGTGGGAATACTGTCAAGCTCCTGCCGCGTTCCTATGACCCGGGTTCCCATTCTCATTTCTCAGTTTCCATCTGGGTCACGTATTCCAGTGACAGTGTTGGCTGTCGGCCTGGCGTATCAGGCCCCTAGGACTTTCAGAAACCGAAGCTCTATCCTCGAGCCCCGCCGGCCTGTGCCGGGGCCGCTGCATGCTGGGCTTCCCGCAGGACGAGCATGTCTGCCAGACTGCTGGTGGAAGTCAGGTCCCAGGCTCAGCCGCTCGCCTCCGCGATCGACAGCCCCACTGATGACCCTCGAGCTCCGCGTGCCCAGGACCGATCGCCCCGAATCTCTTCTCCCCCACCCGTTCTTCCTCCAGTGCGCTCGTTTTCCGCGTAAGCCTTCCCTCTCTTTCCGTTTTCGCAGTCCGGAAGTGCAGAGGTCACCCCGACTCTGCTCTCCTCCACCCCGACGTACGATCGCCCGCCCGGTCGCACCGACCTGGCCCCAGCTGTCCCTCAGGACCGCCCGCTGGTCTCCGTCTGCATCTCTCGCACCTGGGCCTGAGCCGCCAGCATCCCTCGCCTCAGCCGAGGTCTCCGGGTTTGCACTCCGCCCGGCTCCAGTTCCTTCCTCACGTCGCAACCGGGGCGATCATTTCAAAGCGCGGGTCGGATCGTGTCGATCCCACGCATCGCGTCCTCCAGTGTCTCCCCTCGGCCTCGGCCTCTCTTCATCCTCGAGGTCTCGGATCGGATGCAGCTTCCTCGGGGCGCTTTTCCCTGACCACTCGCGCAGCATTCCGTGCTTAGTCTTCATCATGTTTATCGGAACTGGAATGTGTCAATTACTCGTGTTACTCTTTATTTGCCATCTGCCCTCCCGGATAAATTAAATTCCGTGGAACATGGGCTCGTTTCTCCTCCTGTTTCCCCAGAACCTAGTTCCCCGCATCGTTAATGCTCCAGAAATGTTTAATGAATAAATTTGTGAACGAATATCACAGCACATTCACGCAGTGTCTAAGCAGAGCTTAAACGGTCATCGTTCCGGAATGTCGCAAAGAGAAATCTCTGTTTCGAAGGTTGGACCGGATAATTCTTAAAGCTCCTTCAAGTAACCCTTTTGGATTCTTTCTTAGAGTCTCATCGTCCTGATGTGTTTAGTCACCATTGCTCAGTGTCGCAGCTGCAAACATGGAAGACACAGGGTAATCTCAGCCTGAACTAAATTAACCTACCAGAGGCGGTACCATTCGTTATTATAGTTCCCATTAGGTTATCTTATTTCTATTCTATTTTCAAGCCTTATCTTCTGAATAGAGGAGTGGGAGAGGGGACAAAATTCTGATTTATCGTCATCTAAAGAAATGTAAACCTATCAATCTTAATAGATTAGGGGATGGTTTTAGGCCTCACAAAAGGATTCACCAAAGAGATTTCTTGAAACAGCAAGCTCTCCAAGGGCATTTAAAATTGAATTTGATTTACAAAACTTTGACTTGCACGTAACTATTCAGGAACATATTGATCAGTTAAAGTGAGGTACATGGGGACATAAATACCTTTAATCTTTTATAACAAAGGCAGCAATTAAAATCGCTTTTGGTAAGCAATTTTTGAAGTGGAGGGTTCGATCTCTTTGCTGGCTTTCCCCTCCCCAGAAGTCTCCCTTTCTCCCCACATTCTCTTCCCCTGATTAAATGAGGCAGCCATTTTGGATTCTTTGTAGAATGCAGTTTCTGACCGAATTGCTCTCGCATCTTAAGGATACTGAAAAAACTGCTCTAAGGGCTTAATTTCATTTCTATCGCTCTTTGTTAATCCATTCTCGCTTCTCGGAAGCATTGTGAGAGAGAAATCGATCTGTTGGTTATTAAAAAATGGTCAATTACTATGGCATTATCTGGACCTGTATCCCCTAACCGTGGCGTCGTTAGCATCCTCTGAAAAAGTTTGCCCTTTGTGTGAGTGTCTGTCTGTTTGCTTTATTTAGCTCGTGGTGCGGAGTGCCTGATAAGGAATCCTGATGATAGTCTGTTCCATCTCCAGATTGAATTTCTTTATAGATCAGCCTCATTCATTTCCCAACTGGTTCTAATCAATACAGCTTGACTCGGCTTAAGGTTAGAGAAACTAACAAAACCGTGGTACTGATTGGGCGTCCCAAAGCACCTTCTTCATAAAGGCGCTCTCTGATGGTGACCTGTCAAACTGATCCACAGCCTCTAAGTGGGCTCAGGCCCTGAGCTCTACCCAGGCCCCAGAGCTGTCATTGTCTTGTTTCTTTTTGATTCCTGAAGCCAGAACGGCTTTTACAAATCGGTGAGGTGTGAAGGAGAGGGGAGTAATGGCCTATCAGGTTGTGCCGAGAACTTGCTGTAGAGCTTCAGCGAGTGGTTCAGCCATTCTGAGATTCCGTTTCACTATCTACAGAATAATGCAGCTGGACCTAGGCTAAGGTCTCATTGAACTTGGAGGTGCTAAGACTGTGTAGAGGCAGAAAGACCTGCTGTATTCCCACGCATCTGCCCCACTTTTCAAAAGGGCACCCTAAAATGACTCCCATCTTTTCCAGATTGAAAAACTGCTTGCCCTCTGTCCCAAGGATTCCAAACCCAGCTCTCAGGCTCCCTAGTTGTGTGACCTTGGCGGACTCACGTTATCGCCCTCAAGGCTGGTTCTTCATCTGCAAGATGGGGACATGCAATTCTGCCCTTTATCCATTCAGGGGATGTTGTGACAGTCAAATGAGGTCACAGATGTGAGAAGCACTTTGGAAAGGAAAGGAGAATGCATACGAAAGACTAGTAGTCGGAAATCATGGCTTGTTTACAAGCTGTTTGAGCGCAGAGCTCGTTAGTGTGAGCAGTGACACCATCCTCAGGGAGCGCTACGGAAATCCAGCCGAGCAAGCTCCGCCAGCCTGTTCACCCCACGGGGGGTAAAGGCCCTTACCCCTCCCCCATCCCCGCAATAACCAACCGGCCAGCCAATCACTGCTCTGCCTAACCAGCTGGGTGGGCATGCAGGGCTCCTGAGGGCTGCAGGTGTAGGATCAACAGTGATGGTGAGCTGACCACACCTTTTAGATCAGCGGCGGCATTAACAGACCAGTCAGTGGAGTTCCAACATGATGCATGTTCAAGCTGTTTTCCTAAGGTACTACTTATTATTATTTCTTGAATGGAATATCTATTGTCCCTAAGACCTAGAAATATAATTATATTGAGCCATCATTTCTTTTAAATATCTATAATATCCTGGACCCTTACTCCGAGCCAAGTTCTTTACTGGCCGCATTACATAAATGATGTAATTTATTTTTCACAAGATCTCTGTGAGGCTGGTATTCACTTAGTCATATTTCTTGAATGAATAAAAAGGAATGAATGAATATAGTTAAATTGTAAACATATGTTGAGCGCTTTCTACATGCTAGGCACCATGTCAGTCATTGGAGATTTACAACTGAGCAAAATAATCAAGGTTGCTTTCATCCGTGGGCTTATGGTCTAAGTATTATGCTCCTCATTTGTAAATAAACGAACTGAAACGCAGAAGATGAATTAACTTAACCAAGATCACACAGCAAGCTAATGTCAGTTCAGGAGATCAGAAGTAACTCTGGCTCTGCCACAATGGAGTAATGAACATAAACTCACCCAAATAGTGATGAAGCTGTATAAGATGTATGATGTGGCTGTTTTTGGTCATTGGACCTCAAGCGGCATGGGACCGTAATCCTAAAGAAAAGAGAATCACACAAAGTGAGCCTCACGTTTGACCCGGCTCTCTGCTTGGGAGCACTTTCCCAATTTCGGGAGCGAGGCACCTGTGTGGGGGTCCCCACTGCATGGGCAAAGCAAGACTGCAGACTCTTCACAGGGAGCAGCTGCCGTGGGTTGAAAACTGAAGGACGTGTGTAGAGGTCACGGAGAACCGGGAGACATGGCAGTTACAGTTCAGCCAGAGTGGAGAGACCCCGCAGAGCCCCTCGAACAGCCAGTTAAGTCCTCGGAAAGGCCAAGCTAGGTCAAGTCCTAGTGGATCAATCCCTAGGATAAGGGAGAAGTGGAGGAAAAAAAGAAAAGAAATCAGACAGTCCTTCACAGTGTAGAAAACCAGGCCTGGAAAGTTGAGAGGCTCTGCAATAACTTAACATTCCCAAAGCAAAAATACATTCTCTTTAAAGGAAAACAACACGATCCAAATTTCCTATAATGTGTCTTTCTAAATGGCTAGCATATTTTAAAAAATTGATGAATCTGTATAGAAGTAGGAAATCATGATCTGCGATCTATAGAAAAATAGGTCAGTAGGTACTGACCCCAAGATGACCCATATGTCAGAATTTGCAGTCAGGGACTTAAAAACAATAATTATAGATATTTCAAGGATATAAAGGGGAAGATGGATGTAATGATTGAAAAAATAAGGAATCTCAGCAGACGAGTGAGAACTTTTAAAACTTAAGAGCTAAACGTTCTAATATTTAAATAAAATGTATTTAGTAACAACACATTAAGATGACAGAAGAAAATACCAGTCAACTCGAGACAGCCCAACGGCAGTGGCACAGTCCGAGGAAACCAGGGGAGAGGCAGCGGATTAGGCTAACGCTAGAGTCCCGTATGCCTCTGACCATCTGCGCCCCATAAAAGGAATGCAGTGTACGGATCTAGATTATATATGGCCGCATGCAACAGAGGCCAGAAATAACAGTGTCTTAAAGAAGCTTGAGGTCTCCTTCTCTCTCTCCCTCCTTCAGGTCCGGAGGTGAGCGTTCTAAGGCCAGTTAGAATTCCAAGCTACCGGAGACTCAACTCCCTATCTTGTTACTCCACCACCATCTATCTTTTGGGTGTGGTCCTTGTCCGGACCCTACACTGTGTCGCCCTGGCACGAGACAGCGACCAGATGGAGACAGAGAAGGGAGCCATAATTCTACATTCTTCGCGTCAACCCTTAACTGTTCTTAATCTTCCGCTGTTCTCTCATTTGCAACCTGGACGTACAAGGTTGAAATTGGAAGGAGATTTAAAGTTCGGCTGATTCCAGGAAGGCAAATAGATATTTATCTCATGGCCCACAGGAAGGGCGACAGCAGCTCACCAGTAACTCGTCCTCTCTGGTTTGTGGGATGGGAAGTCCAGAGCTCAGAGAGGAAGTGGTCTTTGTGTGGTTGAGACGAGGAAGCGAGTCCCCAGCATGCTGGTTTGCTTCCCGTTGCCTCAGCTGTGGACATGGCGTGAGCCGCTGCCCTAAGAACGGCCTCGATTTAGTGCGGGGGGTTGGAGAGGCGATGGGCTCGGAGCGGTCCAAGTGTGGGATTCAGACCCGACACACACCTGGCGACGAGGTAAACAACTCAAAACCGGGTCCTGTTCTTTTCCCCTCATTTGAAACTGGGGCCCTGGTCTTTTATCCATAGCAAACAGACCCTGCCACTTCCCCAGGGGGCCTCAGTCAAGGGGAAGTTGCCCTCCCCTAGCCGTTTTGCAACGGCACAGGGATTTCTACTGGCAGCTGGCATGTGGAAGCCAGGGATGCTGCTCTTTGGGGGACTGTCCCCCCAAAGAGAATCAGCCAGCCCCAAACGTAAACCGCGCTGTGGCCGAGAAGCCTCGCTCCACACTGCTGGTCTCAGAAACAGGACATGTGGAAGCACGCGCTTTGTATTTGAAACCGTGGATCTCCTCACCCTTCACACATTTACTATTGAGTGTCTACTAAGTTCCAGGGGCTGTTTTATTTCCCAGCTTTATCATAGTATAATAGAGAAATACGAATAGTATATACCTAAGGTATACGATGTGGTTTTGGTATATGTATACAGTGTGAAAAAATTAACACAATCAAGCTAGTTAACATATCTGTCATGTCACATAATTGCCATTTGTGTGTGTGTGTGTGTGTGTGTGTGTGGTGAGAACACTTAAGATCTACTTTCTTAGCAAATTGCAAGTACACAATACAGCATCAATAACTATGGTCACAGGCTGTGCATTAGCGCTCCAGAACTTTACTCAGCCGGCATAACTGAAATTTCGAACCTTTGTTTAATGTCTCCCCATTTCCCTCGCCATCCAGCCCCCCCGCCCTAGAAATCACCATTTTACTCTTCATTTTCATGAGTTCTGCTTTTGGAGATTCCGCCTATAAGAGAGATCATGCAATACTTGTCTTTCTGTGTTTGGCTTATTTCAAACTGCATAGTGTTCTCCAGGTTCGTCTGTGTTGTTACAAAGGACTGTTTCCTTATGTTTAAGCCTAAATAATAACAATAATCATATATAATAAATATATACACTATCAAATAATCTCTATATATATCATCAAAGAGGAGCCTCGTACACTTTTGACGGGAGTGTAAATCGGAGCAGCCACTATGGAAAAGAGTATGGAGTTTCCTCCAAATATTCAAGAGAGAACTACCATGCGATCAAGCAATCTCACTCCTGGGCATATATTCAAAGGAAAGGAAATCCAGGTACTGCTTTAGACTCCAGATACAGAATTGAATAGAACAGTTAAAATCCTTCTCCCTTGAAATTTACAGTCTAATAAGAATACTGACAATGACTACATCAGCCAGAGAGTAGACACCGTGCAAAGCTGTAGGGCTGAATGAGTTTATCTAATGGGAAGGCATCCATGGAGAAGACGGATGAGAGCAGAGCCCTGGGCTCTCGAGAGATCAGAGAAAGGAACAGGATCCAGCAAAGGGGCTTTGAGAGGCCGCAGCCAGAGCACAGGAGCAGAACCAGCAGTGTGACTTTCTTAGAAATTAGAGAAATTAGCTCAGAAAGGAAGGAGCATTCTCCTGGGTCAGAAGCTGTGTTTGCACATTCTGGCTTCGCCACTCCCCTCCAGGGAGACAGGGTCGCAAGGGTCTCAGTTCATCATCCAGAGGCACCATTTTTTTTCCTCTTGAAAACGGGACCCCTGAATGTTGTCATGCATGAGTGCGGAGTCTCTTTGTAAATTGCTTTGCGGATGAAAGAGATTATCACGGTGCCCTCCAGAAAACCTGAGGGTTTAGATGTTGGTTTTTCGGTTTTATTTGTTTTTGTTTTTAGTTTTTTCCATTTGGAGTCATAACAAAATGAGACTACTGATGCAGACAGAAGGGAGGTCTTTTCTGATGTGGCATGTCTCACAAAACCATCAGAAACAGCCTCACAAAACAGTGGTGGGGGGGAGGGAGGATTTATTTTTGAGATCACCAAAGATGCTTTGGCCAATTATTGTTTTTTAAATTTATTTTTGACATGTTCTCTTAACGATCTGTTTCCTTGTCATCGGAGAGATAATAGTGCTCTACTGTCCTGCAGGCGAGAGTCTGAGGGTATTTCTCCAACGGATCTCTGGGGGCTTTTGGGAAAGGGAAAAAAGGAACTGGATGCTGGGTAAGCAGCCGAAACATTCACTAAGGTGACGTGTCATCCTTTACGTCCAGGAGGAACCGCGAGTCGGAGATGTTTATGTTGCGCTTACCACTCACCGGACACTGTTCTAAGCACTTTACACATTTTGACACATTTAATTTTTCAAACGTAACAGGGTGGGTACTGCGAAGGTTCCCGTTCGATAGATGAGAAAACAGGCTGGAACGCTTCCAGAGGACATGCAGCTGCTGAGAAGCGGCGTCTGTGCGTGCGACCCCCGTTCTCCAGTCTACGCCCCTTCACGCTCTGCCCCTTCTGTCTGTCGCAGGGGCGAGCCGACGGGCGCAGGTGGGCAGGGGCTTAGGCGCGCTCCAGCACCACGGAGCGATGGCGCAAGGCCAGGCCTTCAGTGTGCCCATCTCAGCAGCAAAAACGATCAAATTTTTTTTTTTTTAATCAAAGATTTTAGGAATTTTTAGGAAATACATAAAGACATCTGCAAATGGGGGAGGAATGGAGGTAGGGCCAGACTCTACCTTGCAGCTGCTGGAAGCTGCAAAACCCTCTAGCCGACCGAGTACGGCTTGAGTGATGTCCCTCTGCCTGACTCGTCCTTCATCCTGGGGCTGCTGGCTGCTACAGGTGACCCGCGCGGACTGGTCCGCCCCTTGGAGACGCCATCCGCATGGCTCTGCCGCTTTCCAAAGGCTAAGCACCCATGGAAAGTGAAAGCCTCTGCCTCCAGCCATTTTGCTCGTTAAGATTCCTTGAGCCCAGCGTCTCGGGCAGTCCTGGGGAAATCAACTGCTGAGCCAGACAGCCAGATGAGTGTGTTTTTCTCTGAAAGCCACACAGCTACAAAAGAATTAACGAGAACGAATTAAAGGTCGTTAAAGCTTGGAGGAAGTCAAGCTATTTTCTACCTAGGAGCAATCTGTTAAGATCATAGAAATCTGGACAAGTAACTAGAAACTACAGCTCAGGGAACAATTTTGGACCAATGAACAATACGGAATGATTGTATGGTGAAGCCTTGTCCATCCCCATTACCTCCAGTCCTCTTTCTGGCGGGTCTCTGCAGAACCGTCTAGTGAGTAGCATCTCCCCACGGGGCCCCACGTCGGGTCAGCCTGGGGAGTGAGTCCTCTTTTCCTCCTAATACCCACCCCTCCCACTCTGTCTAGGAAAACTCCAAGGTGAATTGTGCCGTGAGCAAGGCATTTCGTTTCTGATGGACTCTGACTCATAATGAACAAGGATGTGGATGTCCAAGCTAAGGCCAGTGGGAAAAGGCAGACAACAGTGTGATTGTTTCTGTGTCCTTGACCTTTAAAGCAGGTTTTTCTGATTGATCTTAGAACTTGTATTTTACACTCAGTGAAGAGAGAGGTATTTTTTTTTTTTAATGCATTTGTTGTGTCTAACAACTGAAAAAGGAACGTCAGTGAACTCCTCTGCTTAATTAAAATAATGTTATTGTTGAACATTTACCAAACTATACAAAATGGATGGATAGATTGATGGATGGTGGATGGATGGATGGATGAACGGTGGGTCAGTGTAGTGATGTATGTGTATTAAGCTTAAGGTTTATAGAAGCATTGATGACTTATATTGAAGCAGAGAAAACTTCTAATAAGACCACAAGAGTTATTGTTTAAGGTGTATTGAGTACCTACTATGTGCCAGCCACTGTGTGTATGGCTCTCAACATAACAGGTGGGCTGAATCCTCAGCATTGCCTGATTTCCCACTCACACTACATTACCTATCTCTCCCAGCTCAATAAATAACGAGCGTCTGACCAGCCGTGGTCAGTCATTGCCTTGCACTGGGCATGGTGCCTCGTTTCACACTCACTCATTTATTCATTCAGCAGGTGCTTACTATGCATGCACAGTGTGTCAGGCTGCTGGGAACAGAGCAGCGAACAACAAGATAAAAAATCCCTTTCCTGTTGGAACTTACATTCTAATGGGAGGAAACAGGCGATAAATGAATAACCGTGACGGTTATAAAGGGGAGGGAAGCAGAGTAAGGAGAGCAGGTGAGTCACAGCCACCCAGTCGGCACGTGGTTACGAGCCCCAGCTGCGCAGGAGACAGAGAAGGAAGCTGGAACTCATCTGGATGCCAAGGGGTCAGGGCCTGGGAGGCGAGGAGACCAAGAGCTGTGCCAGTCTGAGTCGGGGCACCTGGAAAGGAGTGGTCGCTTCCACCGCGGGGGCAAGGAAGTGGCCTAAGTAGCTAAGAAGGTCTTTGAGATCCAGGAGGTCCTGAATTTGTTCTCTGAGCAGACAAAGAAGGAGGCCGTATTCCGAGTTGAAGGATATTCTCATCTAGGGTTTTGCTACTCGACATGTGGTCTTAGACCAGCCGCATCAGCACCACCCAGGAGCTTAAAAGAAATGAAGACCCTCAGGCCAACCCCAGCCTCCCGTATCAGAATACTTATTTCAATGAGATGCCCAGGTGATCTCTATGCACATTGTACCAGCATCTCAGAGGGCAGCAGCAGACGTGATTAGTTTTAAAACTCTCAGGGGGAAAGCCTCGCCTTCCGCATGTCCTTCTTGCCCCTGAGCTGTCCGCATTATCCTCCATCAACGTGCAGTAGCCACACAAATGGACTAATTTGTGAAACGGGAATTCTTAACCCCAACTTTGCAGATATGGTTACCTTGGTCACAAATCCCAAGAAAGCTTCGTCACAGAAAAGTACACTTCCAGCTCGTACGCGGGGGAGGCTGTGAAGTGGATGTCCCTGCCCGGTGACGCGTTGGCACATCCGGCCTCCCGCAGATGGCTGGGCTCTCGCAGACAGCACTGCGTATCTGACACATACGTGTCAGGCTTAGTGTTCCTTCCTGAGCCAGAGCGGACAGATTTGGGAGGAGAGGACAGCGGGCCTTTGGAGAGGAGAGCATGCCGTCCCAAGTCCTCATCAACAACAGGCTCTGTTCTTGAGGAACAGCCAAAACGCTCGTTTCTCACCCAAACTGAGTCATGCTGGAAAAGCAGGAAGTGGAGCCAAGATGCAAACTTTTCTCAAGAACTCTCTTCCCAGACCTTCAGTCTGGTGTCGCTTGCCTATGTAGGTCTTGCAAGCTGTTTCTCCCCTAAGTCCTGTCCCCAAACCCGAAATCCATAGCAGAAGAGGGAGGAAGTCTCCCTCGACTGGGGTGTCAGAGCCCCAAATGGGGGCCCTGGAGGCGCAGTAACAGCTGCTGCGCCTTGAAAAAGGGGCGTGAATCTCTGGGCCTCGTCCCCTGGCCCTGTGCGGAAACGACGGTCCTCACCGGTGCACACTCTTTGCACGTGCTCCTGTCTCCTCCCCCCACGGCCATCAAGGTCGGGGACCAGAGCGCGACTGGACCTTGCAAGGATGCTACCGTAATGGAGGAGACCACGGGACAAGTCAGAGGCCGCGAGTTCCAGGTTCTTCCCGGGGGCGTTCACGAGTCAGCATCCCATCTCCACCTCTCTGCGGTTCCTGGTTCTTTCTGCCCGTCTCCTCTCGTCAGTCCATCCACGCTCGCGGAGACTCCTCCGTCTCTCTCCTGTCGACTCACTCACACTCACACCCGAATGGAACTCGAGCTTCGTCGGATGTGTCAAAGCTCAGAGAAGGTCACTGTCATTCACCATCCTGTTATTCCTCAAAACTTGGCCCTTATCCGTGGCTTCTTTTCGCTTTTTTTCCCTATAAGAAATTGATCACCAGCTCGTAGTGATGCCCATTCTCCTCACGGCGGCAGAGAAATGCATCTGGAACGTGTCTGGAATGTCACTCCTTTCTGCAAGACTGTTCAGTGGCTTCCCATTGTGCCCAGGGTAAAGCCCTGTGCCTCCCCTGCCTCCTGGTGCCCTGCTCGGCATGGCCACCCTTCTAGCCCTGTGCCTTTTGGTTCGCACAGCTGTCAGGCCAGACAGGAAAGGGACCGTGCCTCCATCTTTTCTCTCCAGCACTGAGCGCAATGCCTGGCACGTGGCAGGTATGCAGTAAGTGTTTACGGTATGCGTGAGTAAGAAGTTAACGAGCGCTTAGTTTTCACCAGTTATACGGGGCTCTGAGAGAATGGGGCACAAGACGCGTACGTGTGATAGAGGAGAAGGACAGAAAAATGAGGCAGGAGCGTGGTTTTCCTTGAAGAAGAGACGGTTTGTTTTTTATCTCCATTTCATTGGCGAGCGAACCACAGTTCAGGAGATTCCGTAGATTGCACACACGGAAACAAAACTAATAAACAGAATAAGGATTTGAACCCAAGCCGAGTTGGTTTTAAAGGCCCTGCAGTTTCCTCTGTACTAATCCAGTGGCTCCTGCTTAAGCACTGACTAGTCAGGCAGGTAAACATTTGTTTGCACAACTTTCTTTATCTTTGTCAGTGGCACTAGGAGATCGACCCTGTTATTATTCACATGACACTTAAAAAAAAAAATCTGAGGAGCAGTTGGTCAAGTTCTCATCTAAGGATACATGGTCGATGCGTGCTAGTGCATAGGTTCAAACAGGATCCAGCCTGCCCGAGCCTCTGCTCTTGACCATCCCTCAGAAGAGCTCTCTCTTTTACTCTAAAAATATCCTAAGCCTTGTGACCATAAGCGCGTTCCTGGGATTCTGTAATTAACCGTGCTCCAGGAAGTCATCGACGCTTTGCCACGAGGGGCTCCATGCCTCCTCCTCAAACTCCGTTTGCCTCACGTGCCTGGGGATCGAAGCAGGGGCTGCAGCCAGCGTCCGTCGTCTCGAACCCCTTTCCCACGAGGAGGCGAGCCGATGACCACAGGAGAGACCAGGAGGAGACGGCGGAGGACCGGTTTGCGCTGGTGCTGACAGATGTAGCGGGAGTCGTAGGTGCAGCGCCGTCTTGATGCGATCTGCAAGCTGCAGATGCTGGCATCTGGAACACTGAGAGCGGCTTCATTGATTTGTGTGTGGTGGAGACTTGAGGCATGGATATTCAGGCAGTAATGCCTGAGAGCGTCTTTTTTCCTGGGGGGCGGGGGGGGGGGGGCGGGTCACTGACCACGCAAGTGGCATGGCTGGTCCAATGTCTATATGAGACAGGTGATGTCCTACCCAGGTAGCTGAGGCTTGATCCAAGACTCCATTTACCCCCAGGTACCCTCCCCTCGCCTTACCTCCTTCAGAGACACTAGGGCACTTCCGGGGGGTGCGGGGGTTGACCTCGTGCAGAGACGGAGAAAGTGATTGACTCGCTCATGTGATTTCCGCCCTAATTTTCCCCATGGTTTTTCCATGAAACCTAAAACATCAGAGGCAGAACTTGAGTTAGAAAGACAGCAGTTGTAAAATGGAAGGATTATTCTCTGTCATTAAATACTTCCAAATAGGACGTTTAATGAACACATAATATTCCACCGAGTATTTGTATTATTAGAAATTAAGATTATTTTTCTTTTCACTACTTTATTGATGCACTTATTTAACACTTTGATACACATTTAATAAATAAATATTTTTATTTATTTATTTTTATTATGGTGACATTGGTTAACAAAATCCAGTAAATTTCAGATGTACAGTTTAGCAGTAAAGCATATATACATATTACATTGTGTGTTCGCCGCCCATAGTTAAATTTATTTCTGTCACCACATATTTGATCCCTTTTACCCCATCTACCACCTCCTCCTCCCCGCCTTCTGGTAACCACTAGTCTATTGTCCATGTCCATGAATCTCTGTTTGTTTGTTCTGATCATTTGTTGATTTTAGGTTTATATCCCTCATATAAGTGATATCATGTGATTTTCAACCTTTTCTTTCTGGCTTGTTTTGCTCAGCACGATTATCTCCAAGGTCCATCCATGTTGTCCCAAATGGCAGTATTTCATCCCTTCTTATGGCTGAGTAATATTCCATTGTATATATGTACCACAGCTTCTTTATCCAGTAAAGTCTATTATTTACTTATCAGAATGTTCTAGCAATGGATTACTAGGTCAAAAGTCCTGAAGCTGGTAGAGATGTTCATTGGTGAAATATTTGTAAAACATTTTCCCCACCTCTGTGATTTAAAATTTTTTCAAATCCTTTGCGTCTGAGTGGCTGTAGACCAGGTCTCCCCTGTCCCCAGCCCTGTGTCATTGATTCTGTGTGTGTGTGTGTGTGCCTGTGTTCACTCAGCACAGGAGGTGACCCTTACTTCTCTTTACATTAAACGTGGTCTTGCTCGTGAGTGCATCATGATGGCCTGATGACGTCCTGTCAAACATCTGGTCTACCCCTTTCAACACTGGTCCAGAAAGGAGCACGCAGTGGGAGCCGGCCTCACGGAGCCTCTCCCTCCGGCTCGACATGAAGCCGTCGACACTCATGATCTCATGTTCACGCAGCTCCGAGATGGTGCCAGGGCACCATCTGAGCAGCGGCTCCCGTAAGGAGGCACTTAGCAACGCTTTGTGATCCCCCGTTCGTACCACTGCAGCAACGGTGCCCATAATGGAAAATTGCCCGTGGTGGGGGGTCGTGTTGGCTCGTGGGGGTTCCCACTTCTTTTCTGCCGCCCCCTCCAAAAACCCCTGTAGAACGCAACGCCACGGAATGTTTCTGGACAGGCAGTGCTACCCCCTCAGAGGAGATGATATGTAAGCCTAAGACATGAATGACAAGGAGGGTCAGTCGCACGAACACCAGGGACAGGGCCGTGCCGAGGACCTGCAGTCTCCCGGGCACGGGGCTCAAGGACTCAGTGGAGAATCTGACAGAGTCTCAGGCAGGGCCTTGGCGCTGTGGCAGGTGGAGCCGAGGGAGGTGCCAGCTGGCCGGAGCTGACGGGGGGAGCGGAAGCCGCCAGCAGTGGGCGGATGCTGTTTTTATGACATTTTCTTCAAGCAGTTCTGCTTTCTGTTCTAAGATTTTGTTCTTCTTCAATCCAGCTTCCAATTTGTTTTCCCATTACTGATGATGTTTTATGTCGTAGATCTGTTTATTCCCTTCTGGCTTCTGCCAGAAGGCTTCACACCTCCTCCCAGCGCAGGGGGTATTTGTGTGTGCATGCGTGTGCTCTTCGAGAACACTCAAGGTCGGGGGAGGGAGCTGACCTACATGTCAGTTACGGGGCGTTGTTTTTGGCCTGCAGCTCCCTGTGATGGAATGACGTGGAAGAGTCATGCGGGCTTTGCCCAGTCGCTCGAAAGATCTCTCCCGTTACTGATGAGTGAAGGCTTGCGAGTCAGGAGACAAGGGTCCAAGTCCTAGCCCAGACACTAGGTAACCTCGGCCAACTTTCTTTACCTCCTCAGATCTCCGATTTCTCATCTATACAGCAGAGATTCTTTACGCGAGTCCAGTAAACCCGCCGGGGGGCCCGTTCTGGCCATCGGACGCGCGTCCTCCGCCGTCGCAGAGATTCGAGCCGTCGGTCTAGACTTCCTCTCCCACTCCTGTCCTGCCCCCATCGTCATGCCGAAGCGACCCCGCTCGAGCTCCCCGGCTCGGGGCGCTGGACTTCGAACCCTGTCCTGCATGACCGCTCTTCCCGAGCTTTCCCCGTCCTCTCGCTCTCTCGGGCAGGTGGACCACCGCTTCGGGGCGAGCGTGCGGGCGCCTCTCTGGCAGAACGCGGCAGGACAAAGGAGCCCCGCGGTTTGAGCACAGTCCGGGCGTGCAGGTCAGAGAGGTTTCATACTCTTCCTGAATCCTCTCTGCTTCCCCGCCCGTTGCCCCACTTACTAGTCTGGGGAGGTTTGGGGAACACCCGATCCTGACAGCGAAATGGGGTGACGAAGGCCAGGAACAAGCAGAGGGCGCGGCTCGTGCCGGGCGCTGGGCACGTGGCGGCGGCTTCGACGCGTGTGTCGGTCCCTGTCCCAGGTGTCTAGTGAGGTGCAAGGAACGACCTCGAGCTCAGTGGTTTCGACAATAACCATTTTATTTCGCCTCACAAATCCAGCGGGTCCCAAGTCTGGGCAAGGGCTCGGCCGACGCTTTGTTCTCTGTGGCCCCACCCGGGGTCCTTCCTGACACTCGACTGGCGGGCGTGCTGGGTGCAACATCCGAAATAGCTCACTCGTGCGTCGGGCACCTTGCCGCGTGTGGCCGGAAGGCCGGACTCGGCCGAGGCTCGTGATCGAAGCCCCATACGTGGTCCCTCCTGCGTGGTGGCCTCAGGAAAATGGGACTTTATATATAGGGCTGGCCTCCCGTAGAGCCAGGGTCCCCAGAGGAACTGGCGGGGGCTCCCTGCCTTCCTCTAACTCACCCATAGGAGTCACACGGCCTCACTCTCACCACACTCTCTGGGGAGAAGGAGCAGTGAACCGCCCTGAGTCAGCGGGGAGAGGGCTAGGCCCAGTGGGTCTAGCAGAAGAGTGCCAGGGTCTCGTTGCAGACAGACGCGTGGGATCTGCGGTGTGGTCCTTGCCGTCCTCGGTGGGGAGGCTCTGCCACAGAACCTCTATCCGTGCACCTTAGCACTTTGCAGACATATGATGTGTCCATCTAGAATCTAATGTGTACCCTCAGATTCAATGCCGGAGGCCCGCTTTATGTAACAGAACCCTTGAGCACACAAATAGATCCGTGCCAACTCTGTCTCAGAACCGCCGCGTGCGAGCGGCAGGCCTGCTGCGTGCGAGGCCCGGGCCGTCTGTGTGGGCAGGCGCCGGGAAGAGGAAGGAGCCGCCCCCCGGGAGATTTAGTGTGGGTTCTGCCCTTTGCAAGATGATGTGTTTCCTTTCGCTTCCCCCGTTGCTATGGTATCTGTCCCTGTATTTATAACTGAGTCTGTTCGGGCGCATCGTGCACTTGAGAAGCTCTTCTGCTCCGAGAGAGAGCCGCGGGCGGCACAGGAAGCTCCCGGGTCGGGGTGGGAGGGACGCGGGTCGGGGCGCCCCTGCTCGCGCTCTGCCGCTGCCCTCCCCGAGCTGTCCCGCCGGCTGCCCCGAGGCTCCTTCCCCGCCTGCCACGTTCACGGCCCTTTCAGTGTCTGGAGAGCTCCGAGCCCTTTCCGCCTGGTGGCCGTCGCCGGTCCTGACTCCTCCGCCTGGCAGCTGTCTCCACCTTCGAATGTCGCCCCCCGTGCGGAGCCCGTGTGCAGCAGACACTCCGTGCGCGGTGCTCACGTCCGCCGCTTGCACATTGGCTTCGGGGGTTTGGTTTCGCTCCCACAGCCAGCACCTGAGTCACTTCGCCGACGAGCTGCCCTCAGGCTCAGAAGCCACTTTGCCTGGATGCAAGGGGAGCTGGCAGTGCCGGGGATAGCGTCCCGGGGGTCGCCCTCGATCCCCGACCGAAGGGCGAGAAGGTGTCGCTGATGTGGACAGCCCCGCCCTACGCTCCCCCCAGAGCCCCCTTGTTGGGCGAGCCGCCGTCTCCTTGCTGGGACAGGGCTCGCGCTCGCTCACTGGCTTGGCCTCTTTCCAGTCCCTGTCCCACCAATCCATCTCCTCACTTCACCGCCAGGTCTCCCCGAGAATGCCTCACACCCAGCCCGAATCGCTTCCAAAGCGAGAGCCCTCTGCGGGGTTGCCCCGCTCCGCGTCCTGTTCGTTTCCAGGGGGGCGTATCTCCCCGTTCATAGACACTTATTATTTGCCTCACGAATCTCTCTCAGCCCTCTGCGCCGTCTGTTTTGTGAAGACAGAGGCCATTTCTGCCATGCGCACTCTTCTGTGTCATAACAGAGTCGTTGGAACAGGAAATATGCTCAAAGAATTTTTTCAGATAAAGGAATCATTGAAAGATTATTTTTTTATAATGCCCACTCTGGCCCCTTCTTCTTAGGTCTTGGTGTTGCCTAAGATATCGTCACTGCCATCCCGCCATCAAAATCCATTCACTGACCACAGCCAATTCACTAATAAAAAGACAACCCCATTAAAAACGCGGAAAGGACCTTTATAGACGTTTCTCCAAAGACATACGAATGATCAAAACGCACGTGAAAAGCATCATCGGTCATCATCGGTCATCGGCAATATGCAAACCAGAAGCACTTCGCACCCAGTAGGATGGCTAGAGCCAGAGAGTCAGATAATACCAAGTGTCGCAGGATGTGGGGGAAGCAGAACCCTCACGCACTGCTGGAGAGAAGGGCAGACGGCGCGGCCACTGCGGAGAACAGCCTGGCAGTTCCCCGGAGACGGGAGCAGGGCGACCATCTTACCAGCACTTTCCCCTAGTTCTACCCAGGAGACGTGAACACACGTGCCCGCACGTAAACTTGCACACAGACATTCGGACGGCATCACTCGTGAGAGTCGAGAGGCGGAGAGAACCCACGTGCGCGTGGCCTGGTGAGTGGAAGAGCAGAGTGGTGCGTCCACGCGGTGGGATATTACCGGATCACGACGAAGAATGGAACCCTTATCCACGCTTCGCAGGGCTGAGCTCCGAATACGTCATGCTGAAGTAAAGAAGCCATCCACAACGACCGCGTATATAGCTCCGTTTATGTCAAATCTCCAGAATGGATGGATGACTCTACGTAACAGAGAGCAGGTGAGCGGCTGCCGAGGGCTGGAGGGGGAGGTGACAGCTCAGGCGCAGAGACTTTCTTTTGAGGGTGATGAAAATGTTCCGAAATTGGTGTTGGTGATAGTTGTCCAATTCTGTGAGCATTCTAAACATCACCGAGTTGTACACTTCGATGACCGCATTGTACAGAATTTGAATTACATCTCAATAAAGCTGTTGCCAAAAGAATTAACGGTAGATTCAGAAACCATTTTAACTTGTTAATTCATGATAAGTGGAGTATGGTGATGGCTCGATGGCGACATTGCGAAACAGCATGAGCCTTTTGTAAAACAAGTTGGCCGTACTTATCCTTTGGCCCTGCCATTCCATGCCCTGGAAATGCAAATTGAGGACTTACTCCAAAAAACAAATAAACAACAACAACAACAACAAAAACAGTGATAGACATGGAGCTGTTCGTCATGATGCTATTTATAATAATTAGTAACACGAAAGAACCGAAATGTCTCACAAGAAAGAGCAAGTGAACTGAGCAGCACGTGACCGTGGTGCTGCTCCGGGCCTCGTGGAAGCCAGTGGCACGTGGAGGCCCCAGCTCTGGGGTTCCAGTAGCACGAGGCTGTGCCCGTGGGGGGCGGGGCCTCATCGGACGTTCTGCTCCGGCTCCTCGGCGCCTCCACGGTTTCTGTGGTGTCGATTTATTCATTTTATGCTTAAAAAAATATTCTTCAGTGTCTCGACTGCAGCCCCCACTTCCACGTGTCCCTCACCGCGATCGCCCCCAGGCCACAGTGCGTCCTCACGGTTCTGGCTCCCTGGTGATTTATGGTTTATGTGGTGCGATCTGGCCCTGGATTAAAGCAATAACGCCAAGAGCCGCCCTCCATCGAACTCCCGCCAGGAGTCGGACGGTCCACGTGAACACAGTTCTTCGCCTCCTCTTCTCAGCCTCATTCCCTGGGGAATGACAAAGGCGAGAGGAATCGCCGCAGGCACAGAGGCTGGGGCAGGGCCCGTGCAAGCGGACGGAGGCCCGAGGCCGGCGGGCAGCTCTGCTCTGCCGCCGCCCGGGGCTGGGGCCCCTCCGCCCTGGCCCGAGACGAAACGCGCCTGGCGCAGGCTGGGCCGGTCGGCCCGGGCGTCCGAACGCGTCGCCTGGCAGTGCTCCTCCTCCTGGTCTCTGGACAGCTCTTGGCGGTTTTCCTCTATTTAGGGTTTTTCTCCCCGTGCATTTTCATTGAGCAGACCCGACAGTCGCCAGAATGGAGCCACCACTTGTTTCCAGACTCACCTGACGAGCCCATAATGAGAACCGCTTATCGGAAGAACGTGCTGCGGGTAGTCGGCAACCACAATGCCGTCTGTTTTCTTCATGTCCAAATGCGATGAAGTCAAGGGCAGGAGCTCGCCCGACGACGCGCAGAGGGGGCAGGATGGCGCATGGGGGGACCCCAGGCGAGGATGTGGCCAGCTGCCGCGGACAGAAGGCAGCTGTCCGGGGCCTCTCCTGCGGCTCGGTTCGTGGGGCGTTGGGGTCGCTCTGGCTGGGGACCCAAGTTTGGGGCTCCTCAGGAGAGAGACGTGGGCCGTGACACATCTGTCCCTTTCTCGGATCGCTGCGCTAATTAGCTCTCGAAGGGGACGCATTTAACTTGATAGAAGCACAGTGAGTTGTTCATAGCAGGCACTCGATAAATATTTGCAGGACCGAACTGTGCGGAGGTTCCTCGTTTATCAATATGCATAGTCAAAACCTAAAAAACGTGGTTTGGAAAGATGTGATCACTTCGGGAGGGAAGGAGAATGGAACGGGAGGGCTTCTGTTTTGTGTTATATTTCTTTTCCTCCTTAATGATTTAGGAAGAAAATGTCTGGAGGCAGAGTTTTTGTTTAGCGTTCTCTGTACTTTTGAGTACGTTTCATAATTTCAGAGACTAAGGAGAGTAAGCACGTGACTTCAAGTTCCGCTGTCAGAAGCTGGGCGACGGGAGGAGTCTGGGTGCTCGTGGCTCTCGACGCCTTTCCCCAGCTCTCGTCTTTCAGATTTCAGGGGTAATCCACGCCTCATCACGAGTTCCCAGATATTTCCGATCATCTCATATTTTCTGGAAACAGCTCTTGCTTTTCAAGAGCTGGTTCTGCTCAGCTTTTATAGACCAGGTGGTCTGGATTCTTAGCCAGGACTTTGAAAAGATGTACACAAGAGAAATAGAGGAATGCGACAGAAGTGTTCTGGGGAAAGAAATAAGCAAAAGAAGGAGAGTTTTTACGCAAGCGTCTGACTCCTTAACCTTTTGTACCCTCGCGTGAAGTCAAGGCTCCGACACTCACAGGGGAAGAGGGGGGGCGTCGCGACCACTTCCTGCCCGTCTGCACAGCCGAGTCCACCGTGTGGGCACCACCCTTCCACAGGTGGATCTCAGGACCGCCGAGCTCATCTCGTAGATAAGCCGATTTGCATGAGGGTCACAAATGACGACATTTGACGTAGTGCCTCCTACTTGCCAGGCGCCGCACTTGACAACATGTGCATTATCGTTTTTAATCACCACAGCCGCCCGTGAAGATGTGTGTTTTTTCTTATTCCGTGAATGCAAAGAGGCAAAGGGCACGTGTCTGGTGAGGGGCAGGGCCAGGACTCAACATAACAGCAAGGCTTTGCGTGTTCGTTTTTCCCTGTTCCGCTTTCTTCGTGGCGATTATCTGAAATCGTTGTATTTTGTTTTATATAGTTGTAATTTGAATTCAGCTACTAGGTGGTAAGCCCCAAGAAGAGCAAGAACTTGGTACTTTCAACCAGCGCCGAGTAGGGGCTCGTGAGCGTTGGGGGGGGAGAGAGGGAGAAAGAGAGGAAAGAAGGGAGCAGCCCTGACGCGGCACATTCTTCCCCCGACCCCCCGAGCCCTCGTTCCGACCCCAGCATCACTCACTCCTCCTGAAGAAGCCTGCTGCTCGAGAAACGGTCTCGGAGTCATCGTTTCTGCATTTCATAGGTTTTTACCGGCAAAAAAAAGCTGCCCTTTCTCAGTCCCAGGCAATGACCTCACCGCATGCAGCCCACCTGACTACAACATTCCACGCGCGTCCCGACAAAACTGGGCTTTGATGATCAAGGAAGAAAGGGGCGTGCACAGCGGGTAGGGGGTTCAAAGTGATCGCTACACATATCATTCTAGTACACATTTCTATGCATTTGTTCACGTAATCCCTTCTACTCAGCGTGCACCGTTTTCATGTAAAGAAAGAGAAATAAGCATCTGGCACCCTGTCTCCTCCCCAAGGCCAGCAATAGGCAACCTCCAGACATTGCGTTTCGTGGAAAAAGCAAGGTTTATACTGAGATAAGCCACTGCATCCAGCTCTCACTTGTAGCCAAGTAGAATCTCAGCTGACGTGCGGCGGTCTGTGGAGTGGCCCGCTCCTGGCCCTGTCCTGTCTGCTGGCGCCCTGACTCGAGGCGCCTGCACCGCAGACTCTGAAGACCCGGGGGAGGGAGGTCAGCGCCTGTCTGGGATTCATTCCCACTCTGACTCTCAGGGAGCAGATCCCCCAACGTGAAGTCAGAGGCACCTCAGATTCAAGGTCGTCATCACCGGTGCCATGTATCTGCTGCCCTGACCCCCACCTGGCTCAGAGCCTGCTGGCGACCCCCGGTCTGGATCACCACGCCCCGTCTTCTGGGGAGCTACCTCCACAGGTTTGGATCTCCACCCCAGGAGCCCAGACCTCCCCCCACAGACTCAGTGGATCCCCACGTCTTTGGCTCCACTCTACACTGACCCACCCCCCTCTGACGTCTCTGTCTCAGGAAGGTCCTGGGATGACATGATCATGTCCAATCACGTTCCGTCGACACCCTGCAAGATGGCGGACTTCATTTTTCCAATAAGCAGCACATTTCTCGACTCAAAATTTATTATACATTATTATCCCCAGGTTTTGATGGCATAATCGTTTCACAAATTACAGTTCCTACTTGAGATTAATGCTGATTATGACTTTCCCCAGGTGCATTATAC
This sequence comes from Rousettus aegyptiacus, assembly GCF_014176215.1. Lineage (NCBI taxonomy): Eukaryota > Metazoa > Chordata > Mammalia > Chiroptera > Pteropodidae > Rousettus > Rousettus aegyptiacus. Next base: position 57,055,844 of record NW_023416290.1, read on the forward strand.
TACATTTATCTATATTAAATCTCATCTCATTTGCTTCCAAAACCTCACATTCTTTGTTCTTTTTAGCTTCCCCCGTACTCACTGTGGTTTGGAATCTGGTGGCATCCAAAATGTAATCAAGTTGTTTTTCTTTCTACATCATAAACGAGCTTGAAAAAATGCCTCTCACATGTATAGAAGGAGATCTAGTCTCTCTTGCCCATTGGCTAAGTGTCTGAGCTGGGATCTCCCCAAAACATACCCTAGGACAAGGGTTCGGTACATACGGTTTATGTGGACGAAGACCCCGGGAAGCACAGTGATGGAGTGTAACAGGGAGAAGGTAATAATAACGAGTACGCAGTCGAGTTGGTTACTGCTGCTGACTCCTGGGGCTCGGCCGACTGAAGACCCTCTGAGACCGCACAGCTCGCTTTACTGCCTGCTGCCAATCATTACGTGGTGGCTGCTTCTGGGGGTCATTAACTCCCTGCCACTTACAGTCAGCTGGACCCTAGCAAGCTCCTGTAGCAAGAGAGCTCTCAGGGAGAGGTGCAGATGCTAGAGGTGGAAGGTTTCGCATGGATGCAATTTGCCCAGAGCTTCAGAGGACCTCTGACCTCAGGGGAGATGAGCCGGGCTCCCGCTGCAGCCCACCTTTCGCTCCGTCCAGATCCACTCTTGTCACACGTTAAGTCCGCTTCGTTCTGTCACTGACTGTGCGAGGAGGCGTTCTGCATACTGCTCGTCTCCTACCTGTGCAGTTCAGCCGTGACTGCATGAATCGGCCTGGGCCAGCACACCTGGCGTAAGCTGCTTGCCCTGCGGGTTAACTCGGAACTTCGTCGCTGAGGTATCCGAGTCCCTGCTTGCAACGCCCCGCCACGCCACGGTAACGTGAACTGCCTGTTCACGTTACGAATGGGCTTGGAAGCACCGGGAAGCATCCCGGTGAAAACACCGAGCCTCTCTGCGCCATTATGAGCAGCATGCTCAGCTCGCGTGCCGTTCATTTACTGCTGCAAGCATGCCGACTCTCCTTGTGCCTTCTGGTCCACCCGCGCGCATGCAGCGCCCACCTAACGGGGAGCGATCACAGCTTCAGGCTCTAGGCTCAGCGGAACCCTCCATGTGTTTCCTGGGAGGGACATTCTTCTCTCGGAAACCAAGACCACTAGTCCCTGACAGCCAAAGTTGTAGTTTGGGGAGGTAAAAAAAAAAAAAAAAAATTGCCCAAGAGGTTTAATGGGAGTGACGGCGACAAGGCCATCAGGACCAGCGCTGTCCGTATCCGCTTCTGTAGGTCCGTCTACCTAACCCTTCCCTAGACGCCCTCTTCTCCAGTCTTCCAACCCCGTTTCCTTTAGGCCTCTGGCCAACCGGTTAAGCCATTCACCACGGCGTGTACCATTTCCTCGGCCACTTCTGCGTCCACAAAGTGGTGACCGAGTCTGCTCACAGCCACGTGTGCCGAGACGGTTTCCTACCTCCGCCTTTCCTGCTCTGAGTGGGGCTGGGGAATGGTGGGTGACCTGACAGGACAGAAACAAAGTCAGGACAAATGACAGATTCGGGGGAAACACCTGCAACTCCCTTGACAGAAAAGGTTACTAGAGAAAGAATTTTTACAAATTAATAAGAAAAATGCCAACTACCCAATAGAAAGCAAAATGGAGGACGATGAGCGTAGTTAATCGACAGCAGAGGTTATGGAAAGGGCAGCAGACGCAACAGTTCCCGGGTGGAAACCGATCCATTTCCACAGAAAAGCCCCCTCTTCCGCGCGTGGGAGAACAAGTTCCTGCCGAATGGAATGAAAACGAAGCGTCTGAGCCTTCCGGAGTGAGGATGAGAGAGTTGCAGATGTGAGCCGTGCCTCTCTAGGAGCAGTGAGCAAAGGCGTCATCCAAAGGAAGGAAAACATAGTTTCCCTGATGGCCTACTAAGTGCCAGGCAGTGCACTCGGACCTCCGTTTATTTAACTTCATGTGAAGCAATCTGAAGTAATTTACATATCAAAGAAAATAGTTTTATGAATCTGGTCGCATATTGCATATCTCCAGAAAAATCAAGCAATGCGAAACTGGTGTTTTTTTTCCACCCCGACAATATTTGTGTGTTGCTGTTTATTCAGTGGATGCGCAGTGGTAAATTAGAAGTTGCTTTTATTTAATGTTACCTTAATTGCTAATGACGCTATGCATTTTAAGTAGGAGTTATTTTGTTTGTTTGTTTTACTGCCAAACTAACACGTCGGGCATGAATTTCTGCGCCAACCTCAGGTCTCGGGCCAACTGGGACTTACCCGGCTGTTATTATTGGACTCAGGTTCTAGTAACTGGTCTCCCCGAAATAGTAGGAGCCCAAATTCTTGGCCTTAGTGGAAGCAGAATCTCATGCCCTGAGGGTCTCTGATCCTGGGGCCTCACCCCTGTCTTCCGGCCCGTTGGTGAGGCGAAGGTGATAGAAACTTACCCCCCCACACACCCCCGCTGAGTGGCACACCTGGACCAACATCTCCTTTAACCACCTGGGATGTGAGCTCCTCAAGCTGGGGTCACCTGAGCTCCCCCTCCTGCAAGGTAACAGTGTTGGTAAAGCACTTGGAGATTCTTCCAAGCATCCTAGATTCTCAGGACAAGGTGTTATTATTTAGTTGATGGGAAATAAATATCCCCCTAATAACCGTAATTATGTTGTCAAAACTGCTTAAAATATCCACCCTGCTGAGACCGAAGGCATGTCAGGAGTTTTATGACTAGTAAATTGGGATATTATCGTGAAATTAAAAAAGAAAAGTTACATTACCGAGTAATTCATGGGAATGATTCGATTTTTCGAGGATAACCACCAAGCAGTCTCGGGAACCTGTAATTATTTTTTCGCTAGCTCCTTTATGAAATGCACCACTCAGTCACCGTGTGGCTGGCCATGCCTTTCATAATGGAAGAGTCACAAATAACAAGTCATTAACAGCTCAAAGCCCAGGCAGGACCACGGCTCGGTGATCCTCCCCTGCTTGCAGAATCAAAAACCTCCAGTGTCGCCAGGGACCCTGCGGCACCTGATGCCCGAAGCCGGGGAATGTGCCCGGCGTGGGACGGGCTCGTTGACGTGACGCCTCGGTTCTTCCGTTGTTTGACGTCGCCCCGAGTCTCTGTGCCTTTGAACACATGCCGCTGTTGCCGAAACCCCGCTTTTCCCTCTGGCAGACCTTTCGTCATCCGTCATCTCGTCCGCAAAGCCTTTCTGACCCCAGGCAGTTCCGGCGTCCGAGCCACGGAGCTCTGCCGCCCCTCATCCCCACCTCACTGGAAGACCCGCCACACTGACTAGAAACATCTGTTCCCACACCGTTTCCTCACTGGATCGTAAGCTCCTTGGGGACAGAGATTGCTGGGCTGTCCTCGTTTCTGTCCCCCATTAACAAGCACTGGCCCAGCCCCTTCCCGGGTCAGGCACTGGGGACACAGGGGCGAATGAGCCAGATGTGGCTCCGCCCTCAGGGGCCTCTGGTTTAACGCAGCGTTATTTGGCATTGCAGAGTGAATTTCTTGTACAAACCCTGCTTAGTAAATAAATATTTGAGGAAGAACTGATAGAAAGATGGAAGAAAGGTTGGCAGGGGAGGAAAAGGAAGGGACAAGGGGCCTTGGAAGGATCCGCACAGAGATGTCAGCAGAATACGAAATTTTACTTCCCGCTCTGCAGGGAGGGTGTGCGGTAGCAGCCCGGAATTTAACTTCTCAGGTGGCAGAACGAGAGTCACTGGCTAGGAGTTTCAGGAAGGTGAGCACCTCCATCGCTCTGTATCAAAGGATGCTCAGAGGAGAAGCCGAGTAGTGTTCTGGGGAAGAGGCTGCAAATGCTAGCAGATTGCTAACCTCAACGCCTGGACATAGTAGGTTCTGGAAGAAAGGAAGAGATGGAGGAAGAAAAGGAGTCCCGAAATAGGACCGTAAAGCCCCGGGGAGACATGACTTGAAGAAGCGCATCAGGAGAACAAGCCTACTTTCCAGTTCCTTTCACATTCACTCAGTAAGGAAGACAAGTCAGCTGGCGAAGGCATTCCCGCGACCTCAGGTGGCTTGGCGGGGTCTGCATCCATCGTCAAGGTGGGCGGTGTGACCGGCCACGGTGACGGTGAAATCACAGGTGTCTTATGACAGTAACGAAAAGAAAAGATGAGACGAGACTGTCCAAGGTCGGGTGGGGGTCCTGCCGCCTCTGGAGCAGAGCGTCCTCCCACGGCCGGTCCCCCGGGTCCCAGGTGTGGGGTGCTGGGCTGAGGACGCAGGACAGCAGGCCCGCGGCGCGGACCGCCGTGAATCAGGACACCCCGAGTCGTGCCCCTGTGCAGTGAGGCTCGTACGTTCGCTCTGCTCGTCTTCTCACCGACGTCCTGATCCTAGTCCAGTCGGCGCAGGGACCCCGCTGTCACACGCTCCTTCTCCGCTTCATCACGCACGTGCTGTGGCTCCTTCACGAGCCTGCGCCGTGTCCCCCCAAGTTCATGTGCCGAGTCTTACCTCTAGTACCGCAGAATGTGACCGCGTTTCGAGTTAGCATCTTCAAAGGTAATTAAAGGCAAACGAGGTCACTGGGTGGCCCTGGATCCGCCGTCTGGTGTCTTTATGAGAAGAGTTTGGGACGCAGAGGCACACGGAGGAGAGATCGCGTGAGGACCAAGGAAGAAGGCAGCCATCCCTAAGCCAAGGAGCGAGGCCTCGGGGGGAACCACGCTTGCCAGCATCTTGACCTTACACGGCCGGCCCCCAGAACTGCGAGGAAACGCATTCCTGCCGCTTGACCGCCCGGCCTGCGGCGTTTCGTCGTGACAGGCCTGGCAAGTGAAGCCCGGCTCTGGGGCCCCACAGCATGCTTAGTCGTCATCGAGCCTGGAGGTCCCTTGCCATTGGGTTCCTATCAATGACTTCACTTGACGACACCGCCGCTTCCCGCCACCGACTGCCCCCGGAGTCAGACGTGACCGATTCGCGACAGGAGTGCGGTTTCCTGAGCACGGACGCGGGAGTCGTGTTCGTCTCTGGCCTGCAGGATCCTGCTTGGGTTCGATGTGTGTTCCCAGCACTGCTTCCACTGGCATGTTTGTCTCCCCGACTAGACCATGGGCAACGCCATCCCGGAGTGTGCTGTTGCACACGCACACGCATACACACGCACACACACACACACGTACACACACACACACACGCTACAGAGTTCCTGCTGCAATGAGCGTCATCCGAGTGCACCAGTATCCGCGGAGAATAATTCATCTTCTAGTGATCGGCTTCCTCCTGGGAGAGAAGAAACAGAGGCCAGGGCCCACAGAGCCGCTTGCGGTCTGGGCCTCGGGACGGGAAGCACGCTTTCCCCTGCAACTTGGGTCAGCTGACAGCTTTGTTTTCTCACCATGATTTGTCCAGTACCCGCCGGCCCTTCTAAGGCCGGATGAGCTCTGTGTAAAACCCCATTTAAGTGGAGCTTCTAAAGCGTTTCCGAAAGGCGTTAACCGCTGGCGCCCACTGAGGCGCTCTCTCCCCCTCAGCCTCGCCATCCAGCCTCTCCTCGTCCCCCCCCTCTGGACTCGCGTCACCCTCATGTCTTAGTCTGTTCAGGCTGCGGTAGCAAAGATACTACACACGGGGTGGCCGTAAACCGGAAGCGTTTATGTCTCCCAGTTCCGGAGGCCGAGAAGGCCAGGGTCACGGCTGCCGCAGGTCCGGTGTCCGGGGAGGGAGGGTCTGCCTCCTGGCTCACAGATGGCCATCCTCCCACTGTGTCCTCACTTGGCAGAAGGGCCCGGGGGCTCCGCGGGGTCCCTGTTGTAAAGGCGCTAATCCCACTGGTGAGGGCTCCGCCCTCCTGACCCAGCCACCGCCGCACGAGGTTTCAGCGTGTGAGTGTTGGAGGGCCACCAGCATTCGGGTTGTGGTACACGGGCACCAGGCGTCGTGGGCCGGGCAGCTGAGGCGGGCACTTCCTCCAGCCCAGCTTGGAAACCCCGGCTCACACTCCCGTTTCTGCCCCGAACCCTCGGTGGCCTCCGCGATGGTCCTCAAAACAAGGTCTGAAAACAAAAACGCTTCGCGCTCTTTCTTCCATTTTGGTGACAATACATAATGTATCTTGCGATTTTCGGCAACATTAAAGGCAGAAGGTTAAAAAAAGCAGGCCCGTCTGACACAGCTCACATCCCTTGGCGTGCGTCCCAGCCCCCGTGCCCGCGGTCCTGACTCCCTGCCTCCGCCTCCTCAGTGCCACGTCCCCAGACGTTCCAAGACACGAGCGTTTTCCGAGCTCGTGCCCACCGGCCCCTCAGCCTGGGACGCCTCCCAGCCCTCTCCCCTTGGTCATTGTGGTCATGCTTCAGGGCGCAAACCTCGTCACCAACGCCCGGCCTCTCTGGTTTCTCTACCGGCACCTCGATCGCACCCCCGTGATAGAGTTGGGGTTGGTCTTTGCTTCTGAGTCTTTCTCTTCCTAGTAGCAAAATGGTGGTTTCTCCCCATTTTTCCCCCAGGCCCAGCACAGAGGCAAGCGTGGGGAGCTTGAAGGAGCGAGAGCCGGGGTGAGCGGGAGGCGCTTGGGGGCCGAGCCGGCACCTTGCAGTCCTGAGCCATGCGGTTCCACCCGCTCGTGGGTCTTCCGAGGCCTCCGGGGCGGGGGTGGGGAGTCCCCGGACCATGTTGTGTCTTCCAGTTGTGCTGGGCCCGTTAGGGAATTCCTTTCTTGAGACATCTGCCTGATGCGCTTACATCCACCCAGGTTATCTCCTTGAGCTCGCTCCCCTCACTGAGCCTTGTGCCTGCTGGTTACTCTCCAGGTTTAGTGACGATGCTGTGATATAATCAAGATGTATGGACGGTAGCAGAAGGTGTGGCGTTGGCACACGTGCGCGCTGGGGCCAGAGCTTCAGCCATCGATCACGCCCGAGCACTTGTCACCAAGGTGAAATTACCAGCTGTCTTATTTTCACAACTTTGTAATTCTCTCTGAACAACGATTAAAAAAAAAAAATGCTCTATCCAGAAACTACGTTTCTCTTCCAATAACGTCACCTCCAGCTGCGACTGTCTACGTAATGCAGTGTGCCAAGTGCCCTCCAGAGCTCGCTCCGCTGGGGTGGCCCCAAAGAATGGGACTCGGGGAAAGGGACAGGGATGAAGGCAGAGCTCCCGCGGGCACCAGGGACAGCAAAACAGTGACCTAGAAAGCAGTTTATCCCACACAAATGGGTACGTCGTAGCTGTGTCCTTAGACCTCGGCAGGGCGGCCATGCGCCTGGGTCTGCTCCTCAGCTCCTGTCCCGGAGACTTCGCTTTCGGGGTTCCTTCCAAGGTGAAGAGCTTCCGAAGGGGTGCAGGAGAGCATAGTGGACGAAGAGATATGTTTGGCCAGACTCAGAGGTGACCTTGGGCAAGTGACTTAAATGCTCTGAACTTCCTCTTTTTTTCATCTGTAAAAGTTGTCCAGTCATAGCATTTGTTTCTTAGAATTGCCATAGGAGTCAAAAAGGATAATTCAGGAAAACACAAAGCAAAGTATTTGGCATTTAGTTAACACATTATTATTATTATAAACACAGAAATGTAAAAATGGGTTAGATGATGAAACTATTGTCTACAGTAGGAGAAAAATCAGCAATGATCAAACTATTAGTAAACTAAACAAGAAAAAGACTTTCTAGATGAAAAAGTAGAAAAGGAGAGATTCTGGAGACAGACGGACTTGAGTTTGAGTCCCCGATCCTCCGCGTCCTAGGTTTGCAGATTTCTTCCTGTCTTTGTACTTAATCTTTAACATGGTTCAACACGGTGCTCATGGGGTTCAGGCGACAGCCTCCAGCAAGTGCCGGGCCTGGCGTCCGCACAGGCTTGGCGAGGGGCCGCGACAAGGGTTCAGGTCGGCCGTCCGTGGTCTCTGCTGCAGATACACAGGGAAGAGCGCTGTACTCACAGGAGGGTCCTGAGTGTGAATCCCGGCACTTGTACTAATAGAACTAGGTCACTAGTTAATTTTTTAGAGGCTTTGACTTCCTCATCTGAGGAAGCGCCCAGCTTAGGTGAATGACTGGACTCGCTGCCGTGGGCACCTGCGCCTCCCTCCTGCGGGGCTGCCCCTGGGGCGGTAACAGCCCCGCATCTCGTGCGTGTGGGCACTCCCAGTGACGTCACCAGCATCGGGGCATCCGGGGGCACGAGAATGAGGCGCGGCGTGAGTGTGACGTGAGAGGCACCAGTGGGAGGGTGCTGGTGCCATCGGGCGCCACCGCCGCCTGGGGCCACCTGGCTCCGCCCACCCCGCCGGGGCCGGGACCAGAGACGAGGGGGAGAGGCCGTGAGCCAGGGCACAAAGGGGTCTGACGCACTCTGCGCAGCAAGTGACCTCGAACTGGCTCGAAAGGTTAGAACCGAAAGGCCCCCTTCCAGTCCTCATAGCTGGTTCGTCTCGCCCCGAGTTGGTGCAGCAACAGAAACCAGGTGTTGGGTAAAAATGTCTTTCAATCAAGTATGTGATGACAGATTTCTGAAAACATCTGGATGCTTGATGAAATTTATATTCAGTTTGCTCTCTCTTTCACGCACACAGAGAGGATGGGGATGGAGGGGAGCAGAGAAAGAGACAGAGAGAGAGAGGGAGGGAGGAAGCAGTAACCCCTGAGCGATATTGAGTACGGGGTGCTACGAGCTGAATGTTTGTGACCCCCCAAAAGCCATATGCTGAAGCCCTCATCCCCAGTGCAGTGGGGTCTTTGGGAGGTAATTAAGTGTATGTGATGGGATTGGTGCTCTTATAAGGGGTGACAGAGACCAACCAGTGCCCTCTCCCCGCCCCCCCCGTATGTGGGGACACAGCAAGCAGGCGGCCACCTGTAAACCAGGAAGAGGGCGTTCAGCAGGAGCCTGACCATGCGGCTGCCCTGGTCTCGGACTTCCGGCCCCCAGGCCAGAAGAGAAATAAGCATGTGCTGCTGGGGGCCCTGGCCTGTGGGGTTCTGTTGCAGCCCCTGAACTGACAGAGGCAGGGTGGGGGCAGGGTGAGGGGGACCCAGCCTCCTCGTGCCTCGCCCACTCCCAGAGCTGAGCGCCCACCCCTGGGCCGGCTGAGGAGGAAGCCCTGCGTTGCAGAGACTATGGCGCAAAGGTAGAGAGGACAGACGCCTACTTACGGATCTTTGACTAGATCATCATTCCAAGGTCTTTGAAATCTCTCCTTTCAAAGATCTGAGAGATTCTCTGTGCTGCAGTAGGTGGGCCACCGAATTGCCATTGGAACACGCCACCTTTCGGGGGGTGGGGGGGGCGCTGCCCTTCAACTCGCCCTCCTTCCCGCTGCCCGGACCTGTGCATGGCCCCCGGCGCAGGGCCTTCTTCTCTAACTGGGAATTTAAGCCGCTCGGATTCTAGCCGCTGACTCTTCACGAGAAGGCGCTTGCATCACGGGCCGGGCTGCGTGTTTGCCACTCGTGTTTCCTAGATAACGGTTTCTGCTTTCTGTCTGCACCTTAGAATTGAAGATTTTCATGTGTTCTATGACGGGCACGTACAGGGGTGTCTGTGCGATCATTTTCTCATTTGTCAGGAACTAAGACCCTGAAGATTCAGAAATGACATGTGATCCTGGCCACCACCTCCGGCTCTAGGAGAACGTGCAGTCACCCCATGACAGAGCGTGTGTCCCACACGTGGGGAAACAGAGAGGGACAGACAACCCCAGAACGGCGCTCGCGGCCGAGTGCCTGGCGTGGCTTCCGGACGATTATGTTCCGATGGGATTGGTCTGGGGTGGGGGGAAGACCCTACGCGGGGCGGGGGCGGGGGCGGGGCCGGGGCCGCTGGGAAGGAGCTCGCTTTCCTGTAAGGAGCGGGCCTGGAAACGGGGAGAGGCCTCTCCAGGCAGACCTTAGACCAGGACCGACGGGAGGGACCCTGAGGCGTGCTCAGCGCCCCGGCCAGGTGGCGTGGGAGGGGCGGGAAGGGACGGCTGACTGAGCTGGGCCGGAGGGGCCAGGAATGGCCGCACGGCCCTCAGCACGGGGCCAGTCCCTGGGGAGACTGAGCAAGCGGGTCGACCCTCCCCCCGGGAAAGGCCCCGACCCCAGAAAGGTCGGTGCTGCCCGAGCCGTCGCCGACCGCGCTGCAAGGGGAGCGTTAGCGCGACCCGCATCTCCGCGCACCCTTCCCTTCTCCCCGGACTCCCTGTAATAGAGAAATTGAATCTGAGATGAGCTTTTAATTAAAAATCTCATAATAAGATACAAAATCCAGGAGATAGGAAATTAAATATTAAATATGGTTTTCTCCCCCTTCTCCCTTCCTCTCCGCGTTTCCTGCTGTTCGGCACGGATGAAGTTTATTAGCGCGAGAGGAGACGGAGGGACTTTGGGCGTCGTCAGCGGCAGAGGCGAAAGTGGGTGGCGGGGAGACCTATCGGCTTTTGAACTCCTCAGTCCAGAACCTGACCAAGGGGGAGAGGTTGTTCTGCGCCCTATTCTCAGGGGCCGCCCGTCACTCACAGAGCCCGCCCCACCCGGCCCAGGCCAGGGGTCCCCTTGGGGACTTCCTGCAGCCGCCCACTCTGCTCATTACTGTCGTGGACGACCACCTACCTAGCAGGAACCAAGAGCTCTCTGAAGGGGGCGCTGGAGCCTGAGCTCCCCCACCGGGCCCCTGGCACGTTTCATAATAAGATTTCAACCAGCAGGTGTTCCACGAATGGATGAACGGATGAATGAATGAAGGAATGAATGAATGCAACGCAGCCGGGCAGCGCAGGAGCTGGCGGGCCTGTGCTGTGAGAGGCCGGGCAGGAGCTATTTCAGGCTTTGTGAGCCGTGTGCCCTCCGCCACAAACACTCCACACCGCCACAGACAACTCCTGGGCGAGCAGGTGCGGCTGGTGAAACGTTGGAAGCTTACCAAACCAAGACTCGGGGAACCTCTGTCCTACGTGATCTTTTACTATTATTATAATTACCATTACTAATATGTAGTTTACAGGCCTTGCAGTTCGTCCTTTTAAAGCGCACATACAATTCAGCGGTCTTTAGCGTATTCACAGAATCGTGCAGCCATCACCACTCTTTAATTCTGGAACATTTCCAGCATTCCTAAGGAAACTCGGTCCCTCCTGTCAGCAGTCGGTCCCACTTTGTCCCTCTCTCCAGCCCCTGACAGTCACTAATCCACTTAAGAGCTGTGTGTATCTGCCCGTTCTGGACACTGTGTACAAATGGAATCATGAAATACGCAGCCTTTCGTGTCCGGCTTTTAGTTGGCATAACCCAAGGTTTATCTGCATAGCCCCGTTACTTCATTCCTTTCTATGGCTGGATAGAATTTCTCTGTATGGACATACCACGTTTGTGTCTCCATCCACTGACCGAGTCGTTTCCGCTTTGGGGTCATTACAAACGATGGACATTCTCATGCACGTTTTCAGGTCCTTCGATCGTGTAAATAAGAGGGCGGTTGCCGGGTCATGCGCTAACTCTGTGCTTAAGCGTTCGAAGAACTGCCGTGCCGTTTCCGGTCCCACCGGCCACGTGCGAGGGTTCCGGTTCTCCGCGCCCTCACCGGCGCTTGCCGTTGTCTGCGTGTTAATCACTATTAGTCCGTCTGAGCCACTGGAGCAGAAACACCACAGACTGGGCGGCTTAGGCAGCGGACAGTTATTTCTCGCAGTTCCAGGGGCTGCAAAGTCCCAGGCCAAACCGGCAGCAGAGTCGGCGTGTGGCGAGCGTGTTCTCCTTGGCCTGCGGGCGGCTGTCTTCTTGACGTGTGCTCACGTGGAGGGAAGAGAGAGAGGCGGGCTCCGCGCGCCCTGCCCTGTGCTGTCCTCCTGGGGCTTTGCCACAGCCCGAATGCCCCTGATGGGGTGGACATTTGTCCGGCATTCTTATCACATCCCAGGGCCAAGTGATGGGGGAGGGGGAGGCCTGGGGCAAGGCCCGGAGCTCATGTTTCGAGCTGGGCTCACCAGAAAGCAACACAAGGCCAGCGAGGGGAGGGACACACCTCCAGCCTGTCACTTGGAGTAATGTGACACGTCCCCACATGTCCCTTTCTGATGACAGCAAGCAAGGCCACCGCTGAAAGACAAGGACTTCTATTGTCAAGGAGCACAAAGGAGCCGGGCGCATTAACATTCGACTTTGCGGGAGAGACGAGGTGCCAAGTGAGCCTCAGAGAGCCGCTCCCCAGGGCCCTCCCGCAGCAGGTGACCCCGGAGTCCGGAGGAAGGACCCCAATGGCGTTATCTCGACATTATCATCACTGTCGCCAGTTTGACAGTTGGTTCCCAGTATGTGTTTCTAGGATGTTTTGCTTCCAGTGGGCACATGCGCCCATTCATCAGTTTATCTGAACCTCACACACGCGTGTGAGTCAGCAGAGGCTGGGCTTGTTTTTCCTATTTTGACTTGTGAGCTTATGCGACCGACTTAGCACTAATCCCGTGCAGTGCCTGACTCTTTTTGGATGGGTGGAGAGTTTTTCTTGGACTTCCTGAGAATTATTTGGCCTCTTCCCTTTTAATGGGCCTTTAGGTTGTTTCCACTTGTCAATGTTAAAAATAAATTTCCAGTTAATCTCCTAGAATTAACATGTTTGTGACCAAGAATGAATATTTATTTCGGATTTTTCAGTGACGTGTGGAACTCTTAGGCCAAGTGTAGATTTTAAATTTTGATAGCTATTGTCAAACTTCCTTTTAAAAAGCCTTTACCAGTTCATCTCCCATCAACTACGTGTGAAAGTTCGTATCTCCAAACATCTCCCCAGCCTAGGATATCAGTCTTCAATCTTTGCCAAACTGGGAGGTAAAAAACGTTAGCTTATTTTTATATTTGAATTTCTTTATCAATGGACGAAGTTGGGTATTTCTTCATGTGTTTATCGACCATGTTTTCTTCTCCCCTGTGATTTTGCCCATTTTTCTTTTTCTTTTCTTTTTTAAAAGGATTTCTTTAATTAATTTATTTTTTATGATGACATTGGTCAATGAAATCCCAAAAGTTTCAGCTGTACATTTTGACAGTAAGGCACATGTATGTTTACGTTGCGTGTTCACCTACTATGGTTAGATTTCTTTCTGTCACCACGTATTTGGGCCCTTTTACCTCATCTACCTCCTCCCTCCCCCCAACCCCCTGCCTATTTGTCCATTGTCCTTTTCAGCTTTCTTAATAATTTTTTTTATAAAAGTTCTTGATATATTCTGGATGTTGATAAAAAATATTCATGATCTTTTATTCCAGTAATTTTATTGCGTAACCGGTCAAATGTTAAGCAATTTTTTTTCACTTTTTAAGTAAACTTTTAAATTCAGAACTGTTTTGGAGTGATAGAGCAGTTGTGATGAAATAGAGAATTCCTATATACCCACATCTGATTTCCCCTGCTGCTAATAATCATATTAGTATAGTACGCTGTTCCAGTCAAAGTGGTTTTGTGACATTATCATTAACTAAAGCACATACCATTTTATGTTTCTTTAGCTTTTACCTGGCGGCTTTTCCTCTTCTAAGATCCCACGCAGGGTACCACACTAACTTAGTCCTCCTGTGTCCTTAAGCTCCTCCGAGCTGTGACAGGTTCCCGTTTTTGATGACCATGACAGTTTTGATGAGTAGTGCTCAGGTATTTTGTAGAACGCCTTTTAACTGGAATTTGATATTTTTCTTACGATGAGACAGGGTCATAATTTTTAGATCGGAAGCCCACAGAGGAAGAGTGCTATTTTCGTTGTATTATATCAAGACCGCATACTATCAACATGAGGCGTCGCCGTTGACATTGACCTTGGTCACCTAGCTGAGACGGCGTTAGTCAGGTTTCTCCACCGAGAAGTTACCCTTCCCTTTCCCCTTTCCTATTGTGCCTTTTAAGAAGAAAGTCACTCCGCACAGCCCACCATTAAGGAGTGGGGGGCTACACTCTGCTTTCCGGGGGGCAGAGCGCCCACGCAGATTATCTGAAATGCTTGTGCATTGAAGAATTGCCTGTTCTCTTCACTTGTTTATTTATGTCAGGACCCACGTGTGAGTATTTGCTTTTTACTTGGAGTATAAGCCAATGATGCTTCACCTTCTTCGCGCGAGTCCTCTGCATCTGGCCGTTCCTTCGTTGGCTCCTGTGTCCCTTTGATAGCATCTTCTCCATCACTGCGACTTTTTTTTTTTTAAGCACTTCCTGGCTTTCTCACATTACGAGGCTCTTCTAGTGTATTTCGTGCTCCTGACTTAGAATTGTCTGTTTCTCCAAGGAACCTTGGTTTCTTTCATTGGAGAATGAGATCAGCAACTAAGATCTGGGCGATAGGTACGTGTGTTGCTTTGTATCTGTTACCTCCTCCCCGCACTTGTAAACATTCACAGGCCATCGTATAGGCCAGGCACTAGCCGGAGACGGCAGCGTCTCCATTTCGATACCTGGGAAACCGGATGACCGGAAGATAAAGGAATGCAGCGAAGGTCTCCGAACTGGGACCAGGATGCAGGTCTAAGTCCCACGTTCACGCCGTTTCTCTAACACTAGGTCGCCGTCCTGCCCACGTTTCTTGGGGAGGCGAGAGCACCCAAGGCTTTCTCTCCCCCTTAAAAGTACTGCCAGTGCGAACAAGAGCCACCCCTGACATTCCCTGAGCACTTACTGTGTCCCGGGCACTGCGCCCGGAGAGTGGCACACATCGCCTTATTTAACTCCCGACAGCCCTGCGTGGCAGGCGATGAGACGGAGGCCCAGGGAGCTAATTAGCCCAAAGGAATACGCGTGACGTCGAAGGCTCGTGAGCGCCCGTGAGCGGCAGGGCCAGGTGTCAGCGCCCAGCTCTGCCGGACTCTGCCCCACCCTGGCTTTTCGTCTCCAGCAAACACACGAAAAAAATGTGCCTTCACAGGGCGCCTCGGCTCCTATGGCGTTTGAACCATGGGCCAGCTCAGGCTTAAGTGACCAAAGGACCGAGAGACGCAGAGACCGTGTGGACGCCGTGTCCGCTGAGGGTCCTGTTCTGCCCCCTGGTTTTCTGGGAGAAAGTCGGGGTCGCAGCCCAGCGCTCGCCCACGTGGGTCAGCGTCCACCAAGCAACCAGAGCACCCGAAAGTATATCCCAGGCAGGTTTTGTTTTTTGTTTTTTGTTTTTTGTTTCTTTTGTTTGTTTGTTTCAGGCAGACCTGGGAGAAATGTTCTGGAACATTTTTGCAAGTGACCCAAGACGAAACTTTTTTTTTTCTCTTTTGAACGGCGTCCCCTTCATCCGTCTTCTGTTGTAATCAGAGACAACCTTGACGGAATGAAAGCGGAGGTCACACTGAACACACTGGCGCTTTTACGTGCTCGGAAAAAGGCTCCTTTGTGCCTGGGAAATTACAGCGTTTCTGGAGAGGGACTTTTCTTGAAAGGACAGGCCACTTTGTTCCCGCGGCGCTGACTCAGCTCTCCGAGCGGAGGGCCTGTTCGGGCCTCCGACCTGCTGGAGTGCGCGGGTTGCCTTTTGTTTGTAGAAACCGCATCTATTACCGGGCGTGTGTTGGAGCAGAAATCATAAACCATTTCTAGGTAATGTTTGGATCGTCCCAAAACATCGGCCAAACCGTGAAATGGTCCCACTTAACATTTCGCTTCTCCGGCGTCAGATGTCACGTGAGTGCCGCGGGTACCTGGTGCCACCGCTCTCTGTGGGTCCCGAGTCGTACTTTCTCTCCAGAGGCGTGTAGATTCTCCTGCGGGGAGAGAGACGATGTTTTTGGATTGGTTTTCCAGATCTCAGTTTTAGACTTGCATGAAACAGGAAAAGCCACGCCGCCACCAGACTCGTGAGTCTGGGGGCCGTGCGGGAAGACAGGCTCTGCGGCCTGGACCCCGGCACTTCGCGGTCAGCCGGGGCCGGGCCGAACGCTGGGAAGTCTTCCTGCAAAGCCGAGTGTGCAGGTGCGGAATGTGCGCGAGCCGGAAAACAGAGTTCCGCGTCATCGAAATGCCAGCCCCGTCATGTCTCGACGTGCACTGTTATCAAAAATTAAGCGAAGTGTTTCATTTTCCAGGTGTCAGTTTTAACACTTAACAATGTTTTTGGCATCGCAATTACTGTTTTCGTTCCATTAAGCCTCCCGTGAGGAGGACTGTTTTGTCTGCTATTTTAATAATCGCTTATACTTTTCGTGAGCAGATGCCTGTATTGCTTCATTAAACCCGATTGTTTATAGCTAATAATAAAAGTTTTACCAGACGTACTAAACCCCATATTTGGGTTTCAAGCGTTTCTTTCTCACCCCCTTCGAATGTCATGAATGAAATCAGTATTTTTATTGTTCTCGAAACAGCTTGTTTAAGGGGAGTAAGACTTCTTTTCTCTCCTAGGTGATAATAAGAAAGGAATTCCAGTGTGATATTCTTCACCTCCCTTCGCAGTGTAGGACGCTTTGTCATCTGCATCTGGGCAGGAAGGGGCTGCCTCCCTTTGCCATCATGAGGCCATTATCTTATTTTCCAAGAAATAGGGTAAAAGTTTCGTTAATAGGAGAATTGCAAGTGTCGCGTGTGCTCTCGACCATGAATATGGAGGAAACAATTCTAGAGGCAGCAAGACGAATTTGATGTTGGGCGTAGTAGGGGAGACCTAGCTACAGCCAAGAGAAAGAGGACGCTGGGATGCGTCCATTTTGCAATCCAGCCAGGATTCTCACGAGCCACACACTTTGCTTGTGTGAAGCCACCGAGATCCCGAGGCTTGTGCACTCCCGAAGTGGGCGGAGGCTGTTCTAATAGACTCCCGCTTGCCAGGCTTGTCACTGGGGTGGACGAGATGTCTGAGGAGCGCCTGGGGCGGCGCCTAACACCCCTCGTGCTCCATAAATGGGAGCCCCTCGCTCACTCGGCCTGCCCCACACTGGGTCATGAGCGAAAGAAAGGAAGGAAGGAAGGAAGGAAGGAAGGAAGGAAGGAAGGAAGGAAGGAAGAAAAGAAAGAAAGGCTCGCCTGTCGCCCAAGTGGCACGCTGCTCCTGCCTCACCTCTCCGACTGTCACAAGCCTAGGAAACGTTACAGAGCCTAGGTGGCCGCATGCGATGAAGCGTGGGGCGGCCGGGTTTCCGGGAAGTGGGCGACGGAGCTGTCGGGCTAATAAAGGCAGCTCTGGAGTGGAGGGTCGGAGAGGATTTTGAGGCGAATGCCGACGAGGTGTTTCTCTCTCCTTGCCAAGCCTTCCTTGGCTGAGATAATGAACAATTAACCGGACGTGGCGTTCAGCAGGGACAGGGCGTGAATGGATTCAGGAGTGAAAAAGAAGAAAAGGATTTTATTCCCCGGTGTGTGGGGTTAAAAAATCAATAAATTAATGAATAAACAACCTGGGGTCTTTGATTGTTTATGGAAGACAGGAGGTGGGGGGTGGCGAACTCCCCCAAGATCTGGATATTTTAAAATTTATTTAGAAATTACATTTTACTTTAGGACATTGTTCATTTCGAGGTATTGCTGCAGAAAATCATAGTAGAAATAACCATCGTTTCTACTTCCTTAAGATCACCCTGGGGGATGCGGGTTTCATCTCTTATTGGGGCTTGGTTTCTGTTTCCTTAGTCTTAGCAGGAAGGTCACCAGCAAAGGGGCTGGCGACTGCCTGGGCACTGGCTACACTGTCTGTTTGCTAAATGAGGAGAGGGAGGCTCAGGGGTGTCACATCCCTGGCCCAGGCGGGACCCCTAAACGAACGAACGGGCCGACGAGACCTCCGCGTGTTCTGCACAACGTGGACGCGGCACCTCGCCCGCCGCCCGGGGCCACCTGGAATGGTCCACCGCGGGCGCCACGGCTCCTGGGGCCTCCCTCCAGCTCACGCTCACCTCTCCAGCCGCCTTTGACGACGCGAACTCAAGCTGAACAGGTTTACGAGAAAATTCTTGATTCTCTCTCCCCAACCGTCTCCGGGTCCGAAAACAGATCCATCCCTGCCCCTACGCTGCAGCTATCCACTGCTGTGTAACAAACTCTCCAAAACCGAGTCCTTAAACCAGCTCTCATTCTATCATAGCTGATAATTTCGTGGCTCAGGAGTTCGAGCAGGATTCAGCTGAGGGATTCCTCTCTCCCACGTGGCTGTGACGGAGGTCACGGGGTGGCTGTTCTGAAGGGTCCCTCTCATGTCTGGCGTAGCTGGAAGGCTGGTGTTCAACTGGACTGTTGGCTGGAGTGTCCACATGCGACCTCTCCAAAGGGCGATGAAGGCGAGGTGCTGCGGGGCCAGGAAGTGACTCCTCAGCACCTGGGGGCTCTGGAGACGGAGAAGCCGGGTCTGAGTTTCCGATGGCTGCCGAACACACCGCCACAAACGGAGTGGCTTAATGCAGTGCGGACGTATGACCTTACAGGCTGGAGGTCAGGAGCCTGAAACGGGTCTCACTGGGCTAAAGGCAGGGCGTTGGGGGGGCGGCCTGCCTTCCGGGGGCTCGAGGGGAGAATCCCGTTCCTCGCCTTTGCAGCTCCACGGGCTGCCGCACCCCTTGGCTGGGAGTGGCTTCTGTGGTCTTCAAAACCGTCCCAGCACCCGCCGGTCTCCCTGTGACAGTCACGCTGGGCCCCGCCGCTTCCTCTCTAAGGGACCTCTGTGACTGCTCGGGGCCCACCGGACAACCCAGGGTGATTTCCTTATTTTAAGGCATGCCGATGAGCAATCTTAATCCTATCTGCGATCTTAGTTCCCCCTTGCCGTACGACCCATGTGGTCGCAGATTCTGGGGGACTAGGATCTGGGCATCTTTGAGAGGAAATTATTTCGCCTCCACTCTAGGACAAGTCGAGAAACTGCCCAGGCCCGTAGCCTCGCCTGCGGCCGCTGACCCCGTCATGGGGTGAGATCTCCTCCTATAAACCCCCCCCCCCACTTATTCATCATAAATTCCTGAACCATTTATTATGACTACGTGTCTAATAGCTGAGTCCCCCCCACCCCAAATTGTAACTTCTGTGAGGCAGGAAACAGTGTTTGCCTTGTTCAGTCTTTTACCCTAAGCACATAGCGTATCAGTCAGCGTTTGCTGTGTTAACAAACAGGCTCCTCCCCCCACCCCCCCCCCCCCACCATCAGCCAAACCTCAGCGAGTTGACAGGGATTTATTCAGTGCTACAGATCGAATTTGGGTCTGTCCCATGTGTTTTCACGGTCAAACATCCAGACAATAGTGAGGACATATAATCAATCTTCTTACGGGGAAAAAGCAAATAATTGAGATTAATAATACACACTACCCCACCTAGGACCTGGCAAAAACATTACTTGCCAAGTAGATGACTAGACGAGCTGCTTTCGTAAAAGAGAGATGACTCGGCCTTTCCTCTAGATTACGGTCTCTTTTCATCTCACAGTGAGTTTGCCAGGACGTCTTATAATTTCTGTCTTCAGATAGACGATACCTTCATGCTGGAGTAAGAACTCCATCTGGTTCTCTCCGGCCCTGAGGTCCACACCCTCCTCCTGACTTATTTTCCTTGGAGATTCATTTGGAGGGTAAGACATGCTAAAATGTTGTCATGAAGGATCGGCATTTAGTGCGACCACGGGCA
This sequence comes from Rousettus aegyptiacus, assembly GCF_014176215.1. Taxonomy (NCBI): domain Eukaryota; kingdom Metazoa; phylum Chordata; class Mammalia; order Chiroptera; family Pteropodidae; genus Rousettus; species Rousettus aegyptiacus. The sequence goes on from NW_023416290.1 coordinate 57,075,388, forward strand.
TCATTCTTATTTGTGGTGGGAAGTTCGGTCAAGGTGAGTATGTGTCATGGAAACAGGGCCGATTTATAAAAATCTCAGGTCTGGCCCTACAGACACAGAGCAGTGCCTGTAGCAAGAACTGGAATCCGATTTCCTCATCCTGAATTCGGATCCTTTCCCCCTCGTCCCTCTCTCAGCCAAAGCCGCTTCTCCCCATGGTGACGTGGAGTAGTTGACAAGTAACTGGCAAAAATCGCATTTGCTGTTTGCCGTTCCACCGGGATACGAGAGTCAACGATCCGGTAACCCAATTGCCGGGTGCCGTCTTCGTTTGAAATGATTGCTGATAGAATCGGAAAGAAAACTTCAGCAAATCTGAAAACAGATTACGGCCGGACTCAGCGGAACGATGGGCCGAGGTGAGATCAGACTTCATGTTGAACCTGGATGAACGCAGTGTCGCGGGGTGTGGATGAAAGCCAGGCACGGTCGAGTCTCCCGTTCCTCGCGGTACTTGGATTCTGCGCTGGGAGCTGATTCTTAAAGCAACTCGCCTGACGTCACCTCAGGTTCACAGCGACTGAGGATCTGGACTCGAGAAAAGCATCACCCGACGTCAGAGTAACCCCGCTGAACGCCCCACTCACGGGCCTCACGTCCGAGGAGGTGGATGCTGCGTCTTTTCTCACATAACAAGTGAAGGATTTGATTCTTGCGCCAGTCCGCAGAGGGAGCGAGAGGCGGAGCCAGGGCCGGGCTCGGTTGTCGCGCTGGCCCATGCCGCCTCTTAATCTGTCCCGAACAGTGGTAACTATATCACATAATTGGGGGTCAGAGTCTACCTCGGATAATCCTATTTAGCTTTCTACTCTGATTAGTTTAATTATGCTGCCGCCACAGTCCACTTCATAAGCGCCACACAGGAAAAGCTGCATATAATTAAAAGAGCCCGCTATTCAAACAGATGTGCCTCTGCAAAGCTGAGCACGGATTGAATTTTTAAGCAACATATCGTGTTTTATATGCAAACCCATCCCATTAATGTGTTCATTCAGCGAACATTCTAGTTCCTTGATGCTGGCCGGCGCTCTAATAGATACTGAAAATACAGACGAATGTGGCCCAGCGTCTGTGTTGAGAAGCGGGTAACCAGTGAGGGGTGACGAGGAGGCCCCTCTGCCTTTCCCCTCCCCCCCGACCCTGGACCACCCCTCCCGCACTGTCCCTGAGCCACGTGCAGATTTCTCCCATTCTCTGGCATTATGCAAGCAATCTGCACCGCCCTGAGACCGCGCCTTGTTCTTTTCCTCACCGCGAGGGTCCAGGACGGGGTGTCAGCACAGGCTTCTCTCTTCACGTAACCCAGAAGTCCCAGCTTCGTCACCCGGCCCTGCGAGAGCCATTAGCCACGTTCTGCTCCTTCGCGGCCTGTGGAAACGCGGCCTGGCCTGTGCGATTTCTGCTAAGTCCAGGCGGCTCCGTTCCTCAGACCCAAAGTGGCAAGAATGCCAGGTGAATCATCCTGACTGCAGCCTTTGCACAGGGCTGTCGGGAGACGAGGCAAGGGCGCACCTGCTGTCACCCAGTGAGGAGCCCTCACCTGCCCGCCAGGAAGCTGCTGACCCCTTGGGATGGAATATTCAACAGCTATTTCACATGATGCTGAGGTAGTGTTTGGTCACACAGGAAACTGCTTGCCTTTCCATAAAGGGTGAAAAGATTGGAAATGTGGTTTGGGGGTGGTAGAGACCCCCTCGGTGCCTGCCTGAGGCCACCGGGCCTAGCCCGGCGTACCAGAGTGCGCCCTAGGGTTGGAGCCCAGGCCGGCCGGCAAGAAGCTGTTACACTTCTGTGTGCCTCGCCCTGTTTCTTGTGCACGTATCTTCCTTACGGGTCTCACTGGGAAAGGCGGCCGCGGTCTGGACCAGGACCTGGATGCTCCTGTGCTCCTTGGCCGTAGTAGCGTCGCGAGGCCGTTGACCAGCAGCCCACACCGACCTTCGTTCCTGCAGGCAACACACGTTTACTGGGCATGCGCGACATGGCAGGCGCAGGAATGCAACCGAGAGCACAGCAGCTGCAAAACGCTGGCCTGGCCGAGAGGGAGCGGGAAGGCACTCAGCCGCAAAACGGGAGAAGCGAGCTCTGGGTGTGACAGGCACGAGGCAGACAGGCTGGAAGTTCCTCGTGGGCGTGCCAGTGACGGGAGCCTACAGACAGCGGACCGGCCGGGCTGCGGTGAGCGGGCCGTGGGGCGGGAGGCCGGAGGGCCGGGGGGGGGAATGGAGGCCCGGGTCTGGCAGGGCCTCGTGGGCCTTGTTGGGACCTTGGCCTTGGCTCCCAGAGAGGCGGGAGCCAAGGGAGGTAGCCCGCTTGCAAAGGCTCCCCCCAGCTGTGGAGGTGAGCATGCTCTCCGGGGCGCCGACTCGCTGAGAAGCCAGAGAAGGTCATGCGATGCGGTCAGTTCTGCGTTGGTTTTGGGGGGAAAGGCAACGTGGTTCTCTTATGGATTGGGTGTAGAGTATAAGGAGAGAAGGTTTTCGGCCCGTGCGGCGGAGAAAAAGGACCCGTCATCAAAACGAAGTGAGAAAAGCCACAGGAGCTGAAGTTTTGGACAGCGACTCTCCTGGTCTCCGTGTTAACATGACGGTTGTCATTTACGCGAGTGCCGTTCTGGATCGCGCCCAGCCTCTGTTGCTAACTAATGGCACGAACACGATTTCAGCTCCTTTCGCTTAGTTTCCTCATGGATGCAGCGGGAACCATGACGACGATCTTACAGGTCCGGCGCGTGGGTCGGCCGTCGTTTGGCCAGCGTCTGCCGTGGTACCTGACACGGTTCTCGTTCGCCGAGTGGGTACGCAGGGCGTGAAGTAGCTGTGGATGCGATGATTAAAGAGGAAAGGCCGGAACGAGGTACGCTACATGCTCACTCACTCACTTTGTTTTTAGTATGCGTTTAAAAACGTAACGGAAAGCTTTGATTCCTCATTAAGCCAATATTCCACACAAAGACGCACCTCAAAATGGTGGACTTCCAACCCGAAAGAATGTGGGAAGCTAGCTGGCGAGTTTCTTGGCCTTCCCGGTGTGGCCGTGGGCCATGGAGACAAGGCAGCCGTTGTTCTTATGGCTCCTCTAATGCCGCAGGCAGGGAAGGCAGGCTGTCGGAGTAAACTGTTTACATCCTTTCCACTGGCATCCGGGGCAGTTTGTAGTTGGCGCAGTTCGTTACCAAGTAACAAGATGGAGCAAGCGATCCATCCAGACATAATCGTTACTTCCTTGAGCGTTAGAGTCCTGTTTTATTTTTATTTTTTATTTTTTCCTTGTATGCCACATAGCAGCAAACCTGTGCCGGGAGAGCAGATGCCTAACAAATAAGGCTGGTGGAGTTTTGTTTGTCTGGCAGACGTGACAGAGCTCAATGCCAAGCCCGAAGTCACTGCTCACACTCTGTGCTCCGCGTGGTAGAGGTGACAATACTCTTCCCAGGCGCAAACATGCATGGGACACTTATTGTGGGTCGGACCCTATAGGAAAGCTGATTATGATTTTATCTTCGACCCTCTCAGCAATCCAGAGAAATGGCGTTATCCCTATTTTAAGATGAAGAACCCGAGGTCATGAGAGTTGGATAATTTTCCCGGGGTCCCGCCACTTCTCTGAACCAGAGTCGGGATTTGAACCCGTGTCTCCCCAACTTCTCATCTCACCATGGAAAGAAAAGCCTTGTTCACACTTGAGTTAATATTTCCTCGTCAGCCGGCAGAGCACAGTAGAAGCAGATGCAAATTCCATGATTCTCGGTCGGCAGGTCTAGATGGAATTCACTTCAGGTAGCTTTATTATTTGGACAATCAGCGGGCGTCAGACGCTGCTCATGCACTGGGCAGTGGGAATCCCGGAGTCACCCTGAGCCTAGAAATGCTGTCTCTGAGGAGAGACGGACAAGCGAGGGCCCCAAGGGGACCGCAGGCCCCCTACTCTCACCTCAACCAGAAATGTTGAAGTCTTTTGATATTCGGGCTGGGAGGGAGACAGGGACGGAAGGATGAAGGGGCAGAAGGAAGAGGAGAAGAGAGGAAGGAAGAAAAATGTGAGCTACCTCTACCGAGGAATTTCTGTTCAATTTAAAACAAAGCCGTAGCCAGAAAGAATGACATCTCGGAGAGCAGTTAGTGAAAGATGATGGTATTTGGGGACTTGAGACACATTCCAGAGATAACTAACATTCTGTGATGAGGACTCTGCCTATTTTAAGAATTTCTTTGCAGTCAAGTACTATGGAGGGGGAAAAAGAGGAGTCAGGTGCATTATGGGAAAAGCACTTTCTATTAGAAAAATAATGGTGTTGATATCCTTTCAATGGATCTTTAAATACAATTTGTCCCTTTGCTTAATTAATTGCAGATTGCAGAGAATATATTCTGTGACAAGACTTTGTTCTATTGACACTACCATCTAATGAAATATAGATTATTTTAGACTATTTCAGAAAGTGTCTTTTGCATATAGGTTCTGATTACATGGCTATTAAAACGAGCCCGGATTATCTGGCTATGTTTCTCCTTGCCCCAAATTTCACCCTCGTGGATTTTCAATCATTTCGTGTCTGTACATGTTAGCATGCAGTTCTTTTTCAGAGTTAAGTTATGTTACGCAAGAAGAAAGTGTTTTTTAGACATTATGAGAAAACATTTAAAAAAAGAGGGGGTGGGGATGAAAAGAATTCCCCCAATGGAATTGCTATGATTGGTTTTCGTCAGTGATTCCTAATGGAATCAGGAAAAAACATATTCAAAGGGCGTCTATTTGAGTGGACTTAATCAGATAAGATCTTCGAGTGTTAGGGAGGCCTCAGCGATAACGGCCCCTTCCACGTGTGTAAAGGTGAGCCGGGTTAGCAGGGGGGCTGGTGCCCCGTGTGTGTCGAGCTAGTGGAGAAAGCTCGGGCTTTGGAAAGAGGGGCCCAAAGTCCCGCCGCACCTCTGTCCCCGGCCTTCAATAACAGCCTCGGACCCTGGGGACTCCACCTCCCCACCTGTCAAACGAGGACTCAGGACTCACCTGCCGCGTTCCTGACCTCCTGATCGGACGGGTGGCCCGCCGTCCCTCCTTCCCCTCCTTCGAAGCGCGTCATCACCATTTGCAATCTCGGGGTTGGTGCCTGGACGTGTTTGTTTAACACGCGTCTTCCCCAGAGGAGAAGCAGAGACCAGAACCCCGTGAGGCCGCAGCCGCCTCCCTGCCGCTCCCCGTGCCCGGCATGTGGCGCTCGCCGATACGCTGAACGGATAAGTGAACAAATCACGGAAACGTGTGCTGTTCCTCATGGAGGTGGAGACGAAACCCGCGTTTCCTGCAGACCAGATATTAGGAATTAAAGAAAAAAAAAAAAGAAACCCACACAGAAGCTTTTTTGACTCACATAGATTTCAATTTTATTGAAATGGATGCGGATTTTTTTTTAAACATAATTGGCTTTTTAGACCTGATAAGTAACAAACTATTAAGTAATTTAACACTCTTTTTCACACTCTTAGCTGCTGAAACCCAGAAACCTGATGCATCTCGTGAGTACAGGAAAAGAATGCCTTGTTTTGTGAAGCCCTCCCCTCCTCCACCTCCTCAAAAATTCTCTAGTTACTATAGCTAGATAATTCTCCTAATGATAGCTCTAGGCATTTTCCCGTAAATGCTGAAACTGGTTCTCCATAACCAGTCTTCCTTTTCTTATGTATGCGAAACGACCACATCTTGGAACCAGTCAGCCCGGTATAAATGCGCCGGACATGAAATGTGTGCAGACGGCATATGTAGCACATGTGAAAATGTATATTTTTAACCGATTACATGGAAAGACTTGCCACAAACTCATGGCCGCAACAGAGATGGGTCATTTGTTCAGCTGCCCCGCTAACGTTTACAGAGCACCTAAGGCCTCTGGCTTCCAGGAAGACAGGGCCCAGAGAGATGGGGAGGCGGGTGAGCACAGAGCCGGCTGCCACACCACGAGGGAGCCCTGTGCTCCGGGCAGGTCCAGGAGGGGCGTGCCCCCGGGAGGGAGGGGGCAGGGGACAGGAACTGTGAGCCCTTATTTAGAATGCAGAGTAAGTGCAGGAGAACGCGTCTGTCTCGGATCCTAGAGCACAACTGTGAGACAGATAAGGCATCGCGCAGCTCACAGAGCAGGGGCCAGGGTCAAGTACACAGACGGCTGGTTATGAAGAGGCGAACTCTGACAGGAGCGTTCAGAGCGTGGGATGGGTTCCGAAATGCGATGGAAAGAAGTCATGGCCACATGCAGACCGAAGCTCGCGTGATCAGCGGTGAAGACCACAGAGGGCTTCCGGCGGGCCCGGCAAGACCGTGTACGGTGACGATTCTCGGGAGGAAAGGGCACACCAGTTAGTTCAGCGCCTTCAGTGGCTCAAAGCTGAATGAACTTGGCCTCAGTGTCTAAATCTGTGAAACAGGAATGATGACATCCTTCGGTGGACTCCGCACAGAAATCTAATTTCAACGATTTCCCCCCAACCCAGTTCTACCAATTCCGCCACGTCGGCCCCTTCGCGACTCCTCAGCTTCCTTCTCAAAACCGCGTCCTCCTAATTCTTATTTCGGAAAACACGGCTTCCCGAAGAAAAGTGCTGTCTCATTCCGCGATCATTCAGACAGTCCTTCCGGCTGCGAAGACGTGGCCTGGGTCGCTCGGGTCAGAATCGCCGGAGTCTCTTTTTCCCTCCTCGGTTTCCCTCGCCTCTGGCCCAGTGTTGTCAGACCTGCCGATTTAGCACGTCCCCGGAACTGTGCGCAGGAGGAGATGAAGGGAAAAAAGACGAAGAGGAGGAAGGACGGGGAGAAGGAAAGAAGGAAGACGGGGAGGCGCGGTTCCAGCCCCTGGAAGAGTAGGTCTGTCACCCCTGGCAAGAGGGGCTTCCGGACTGCGTGCCGGTCGGTTCTGGATGTGGCTGAGGGTGGCGTGCGAAGGGCCCGGCCCTGGAGTCGTGTTGGCACAGCCCAGACGCCCGACTCACTGGTGATGTGAACGACCCCGAGGAGGTTACTCATTTCGGAGGCGCCGAGCATTAGGGGAACAGAGGCAGCCTGGTTCCGATTAAATGTCGCCTCCGGGTGAGTCTCCCCGCCTGGCGAGTTACGTCAGTTCTGTTACTTGAAATCCGCCACGTGGAAGGTGTCTCCGTGGCTCTTACCTCCATTCTCTTCATTCTGGACGCTGTAATTTTCACTTTGCAGATGAAAACACTGAGCCTCAGAGCGGCGACATGGCCCCCCTGGGGACTCGGCGAGCCACAGAGACGGTGTCTGGACCAGGGCCGTGTCGCACAGCTTCTGCTCCATGCCAGGCCCCGGCTCTGACGACTGACTCCTTCCCGTCTCAGCACTGTCCCTGGCCACTCCACCAGGCGAGTCCCCCGAGCCAGTCTTCATCACAGCGCTGGACCGTCTACCCTCAGAGGACCGGCCACGATCCGCAACCCCACATTCCTCTCTTCACGCACTCATAACACGAAGCCATCATTTCTTGGAGACGTAGTACCCTGACACTATTTAAGCGCCCTTCTCGTATCGTCTCATTATCTCACGTCCGTCTTACAAAGTCAGCACTTTGCAAGTGACACATGCCATTTTATTTCATTAACAACGCTGTGGAGGTGACGTCAGTGTTTTCGTTTTACAGACAACAGAACCGGGACCCAAGGAGGTTAAGTATCTCACTCAAGGTCATAAAGCTGGTAAGCAGCACGTCCACCTCCCCTGCTGGACTCCAGGCTCTCTGAGGGCAGAGCCCCTGCACCCAAGTCGGAGGCAGTAACCGAGGCGGAATCGCATCCTCACTAAATGCCGAGTCAAGGAACACCGAGGAAAAAACACGCTGTAGTTCTGGTCTGTGGATGGGATGTTTCCTGTGCGCGCCGAGCTGCAGTATCTCTGACCGTCCCGACGTATCGATTGGCCATCCGGGCACTGGCTTGGGTGCTATGTTCAGGGAGCAGTGTGCGAGTGTGAGTGAATGTGTGTGTGTGTGAGTGTGCGTGTGCGTGTGTGCGCGTGTGTGTGATTGGCCGATGGATCGAGGTCGTGGAAGGTCAGTGTCCTAGTTCACTGTCCCATTTCGCCACCACGCAGTTCTGGTGGAGGGAACAGAACTTAAACTTCCTCTTCCACCCCCCGGGAGAGAGGCCACCCATGGGCTCTGACTGTGAAGAGGGGAGAGGAAATGATAGAGGAGTCAGAAGAATGTTAGACTTCGATGCTACGAGCAAAGGGGGCCCTTGTAGGTTGTGGAGCGACCATTCAACGCATTCGTGGTCCATGTCTCCAAACCCGAAGATGAGTTTGGCTGCGAGGGGCAGAGAATGGCAGAGCGGGCAGGGCCGAATCAAAGTGGGCTTGTCGGGTGAGAGAAGGCTTTCGGCCTTCGCCTGGGCTGGTGGCCGTGGAGACCACGGCCGGGTTTCTAGCAAGGGGGAAAGGGGAGAGGCCTATGCTGCCGGCGATGAGTCGGGGGGCAGTGCAGACAGTGAACGAGAGAGAGACGACTGGAGAGGACAGAGGAGGGAGAGAGAAGTGGGGGGGGGGGCGGTTGAGATATTTAGGAGGGGAACCAGTGGGAATTCTGCCGGAACCACCGTGGGCCAAAAGGGAGGACAGCGGCCTCTGGGTCCGGAGTGACAGAGAGGCCGTGTGTCGAGAGAGAGAGAGAGAGAGAGAGAGAGAGAGAGAGAGAGAGAGAGAGAGAGAGAACCCTAGAACCCTGCAGGGATAAGACCTGGGCGGCGGGGGCAAGCAGGGGAAATTTAAAGCTGTTTAGAAGAGACAGCCAACTATGTTATGAGAGACCGAGATGCGCATGCAAAGCAAGACCGCACTCGTCCTTTAATCAGAGCTCCGTTGGTTATAAGGGCTCTTAGGCCGACGCGAGGGGCCCGTTTGAAAGTGAACTCGACATCGTGGAGAAACTGTTCCGTGACTAACAACAACCGCCATCCACACAGCCTCAGAGTCTCGGCGAATTTTAAAGACCCCTTTAGAAGCAGCTCCTCCAGCACTGAGCATCGGCTTGGACTTCACTTGAAGTTAATTGCCCTCATGTCATTAAAACTCAGCAGAAGTGACATTATTTCTTTGGAGCATGATATTGTATCCCTTCCCTATATTTCAGGAAATCTAGAAAATAAAGCACGAGCGAAAGAAGCAATTTCTGTGGATTTTTTTTTCTTTATCCACTTCATAAGTCTATGTGATTTGACGAGAAGCTTAATTTTATTTCAAGGGGGATATGAACTTAAACGGTCACCATTTACTAAGCCTGTGGTGTGCCAGGCAATTCATGTACATATGTTAATTAATCGACCTCAATGTTTCTGAAAGGTAGCTATTTACAATTGAAACTAAGGCTAAGAAAAGTCAGTGGTCTTGACTCTTTAAAAACCCTTTAATGCTTAAAAAAAAAAGTTAAGTCACTTGCTAAGTCACACATCTCGGAGTTGAAAAGCTGTGTTCCGAACTCTGTGTTCTTCCCGCGAGGCTTCCGAGGCATCAGCCCTTCTCCATTCAAAGTGGAACAACCGAGCCTTCTTCTGGTTAGCACGGGCAAGAAGCATCACTGTGCCTTATACTCGGTTAAAAACACACAAAAAAGACAAACCCGGCGTCACACTTGCCTTCAAATTTGTTAACGCCTAATTAACTGACGCCATCTCTGAAATTCGGTCTTCCAGACTGGTTACCTCCCAGACTTCTTCCGTCTTCATAGACTTTCAAAGACAAAAGGTAGAAGGAAATTTTACCATTTACTGAGAGCCCGAAGGGTTATTTGATGTAGAAATTATTATCCCAATTTCATGGATGAGAAAATAGAGGCTCGAAGAAAGGTGAAATGGCTGGACTGAGTCTTACATCTGAGCTAGTAATAGAAGGAGTAAGAATTTCATTTCCAGTCTGCGAATGTTGTTGGTGATCAGGAATGACTGGTGGGGTTTTGTCTAAAAGATAAAAAAAAAATAATAATCAAACTGTTCTCAGGCTGTAGAACGCTAAACAGCAGAGCTCAGTGACATGTGTCAGTGATCGGACCAGTTGATTTTGCTGACTTAAGCATTTTCTTTTGATATGCGCTCAGCTCTCAAGGGAGAGCCACGTCTCAGACCAGCGCTAAGGAAATCGTTTATAGAACTGAGGTTATTCTATTTATTCAAGAAGCTTATGTAAAGCACCTACTAGGTGCCTGGCCCTGTTCTAAGAACTTTCAAATATTAACTAATTCATCTTCATAGCAATCAGCGATGGAGGTGCTACCATGTGATCCCATTTTTACAAGCGAGGGAACTGAGGTGCAGAGCTGTTAGGTAACTAGCTCAAGGTCACACGGCGGGAGAGAAGCTGGCTCCTTAGAAAGGATCTTAACCCCTGTGCTGAGCCGCCCTATCCGCGAACTAAGCCCAGGCGTTTCTTGGGCACAAGAGCGGGGCGGCGGCTTCCATGCTGGTTTTCCTTTCCCCAGGGAAACGGGGTCACCGCCACCCGTAAGCCCCGCCATGAGGCTTGTTCCTGCTCCGATGCCCCACACTCGCCTCTGGCCTCTGCTGTGGCCAGTCTGAGGGGGCGAGGCGGGCCCTGCCGCCCTCTGCGCGCGGGGTCCGGGGAGGGCGCTGTCCACGCCGCTGGTGCTGATCGGCCCTGCGCTCCCCGCGCGCAGGGCTGAAGCTGGGCGTCGGCCGGCGGGGAGCCGGGCGCACCGTCTGCGGCTGGCGGCTTCACATGGCAGAGCTGGGGTCTGAACCCGAACTTTCCGTCCCAGAGCCTGTGCTCTCAGCCGCTGCGTCTCCGGCCTCCACGGAGCAGCGAAGGCATAGGACGCTCGCGGCATTGCACCTTGCGCTCCCGGCCAGGCGGCGAGGCGCGGCTCCTGTGACGCCGATGGGAAAGCTGGGCGCGGGAGGGTCACCGGCTGGCGACGGGGAGGCGCGCGGCGTGGGATCCCGAGGGCCACCACGATGCCTCTCTGCCTCCGGACGCTCGGCCAGAGGCCAGGTGCACGGCGACCGAGCGAGGGTGGCAGACACGCCCCCCCCCCCCTCCACCGCAGACGCGAGAAGCAGCCGAGGGCAGATCCAGCCCGCCCGCTGGACGTTCGCGGGGAGACCCTTCACCCGGCCCTGCGCACAGCCGTCTGTGCGTTTCCCGGCGCCCTCTGGACCCAGCCCCCACTCCGCTCCACACCACCGTCTCCCCTGGGGTTGACCATTCCATCGGCTGGGCTTCTCCAATGTCTGGCTTCGTAGGGACGTGGCCCACGGAGGTGAGGGTGGAAGGCTGAGGGCGAGGTGTCTAGTTCCCTGGCTCCTTCCGTGAGACACCTCGGATAGGCAGGAGCCGCGTTCTCTGCCTGCGGCCACAGGCACGGGTTCCCCCCGGCAGCCTGTTTGGGGCTTCCCGTGGGCTAAGACCAGGAGATAGCTATCCGGTTAACCATTGACAGATGGGATTTTTTAATTCCGTGTCTCTGAATCTCTTCTGACATTGCACTGCCCTAACACGTGTGGCTCGTGAGCGTTTGAATCGGGGCTAGCATTAGTGAAGAACCATGTTTAGTGTTCTTTAATTTGAAATAATTGATTTAAATCAAAAAATAGAAGCAGCGCAAAACATTTTCTCATTAGATTAAACTTTGTAGTTTTATAGTTTTGCTAGGACCACATTTTTCTTTAACCATTGAAACTTTTGCACATATTTTGAGATGTCCTGTGTAGGTATAAAACACACACACTGGCATTCAAAGACTCAGTATAAAAAATCAGGAGGGCAAAAGCTCTTATTAATATTTTAAAATCATTGATTACATGTTGACATACTATTCTGTATGTACAGGGTTAAGTAAACATCTTATTAAAATAAACTTTGCCTGTCTGTCTCTTTTCGCCTTGTTAATGTGGCTACTAGACAATTCAAAGTTCCACGTGTGGCTCACGTGTTTCTGGGTGCTCCGTGGGTGGTCCAGCTGTTCTGTGCCCACCGAGTGCCAAGCTCTGTGCTGAGCGCTTCACGTCCACACGTCTCGTGGGGATCTTGAAGGTCCTGTTTGGGGGGTGATACTGCCCTCCTTCTGTCAGTGGGGAAAGAGACTCCAGAAGAGGCTGCTTTTGGACGACGCACCCAGAGAGAAGAGGGGCAGGCCCACCGCCGCGATCGGCGCCTCAGCTGGTGCTGTGACCGCCGCATGCCCGAGGGGAACTCGTCACGCAGGGCTGTGTGCCGATCGCTGTGCTTTGTGCGTCGAAGTTGCCGCTGTGTCACAGACCTGTTATTGGCAAATGTGGCTCGAGTGACTGGGAGAGAATTGATTCACAGGATAAGATTTGACAGAGCAAGCTGGAACTTCCCCCACGAACCAGGTGCCCTCTGAGGCTGGATCCAGTCAATCCAGATCACCTGAGCGTACCTGGTGCCCTGCCTCTGCCCCCATCAACCGCAAGCAAGGGATTCTGAGGTGTTATATGTCCCTCTGGTATAAATCCAGACAGGGTAGTGCTGAGAGTGTGAGAAGTGAGCCAGGACCCAGAGATCGAAACCCGCACAGACACTTACAGACCACAGACAGATTACCAGCAACAGTCTGTTTTGTTTGGAGAAGAGAAATCTCTTTTTATAACAGAAGTAAACAACATCAACTTTATGTCCGTTCTTCCCCTACCATTTTTGTTAAGATCATCTCTTCATTGTTTAACTCCGGAAAAGACACAAGGTGGCATTTTTATATGTGACCTGGATGTGTTTACTTCTGCGGCGGACTCTAAAAATGCCATCGCCCCCTGGGTAGCTGTTCGGACACCAAGGGTAACTTGATCCTTCCAGAAATATTTTGTGTGTGATCACTTTGCCAAACTCCGACATGTGCAGTTTTATCGTAAAGTATGCTGCTAACGCGGCCAGAATTGTTTTGTGTGGTCTCCATGCATACCGACAGGAATGAGTGGGCGAGGAGATGAACATGGATCTCTTTACTGCCGTGGCCATAATGTTTTATATTTCAACGGCGCCTTTCAAATCACAGCGTCTTACAGAGCACCAGAGGTCGTGATAACTGACGCGTTGTTGAAATACAGCGAGTCCTCGGGCGGCCAGCGTCGCATGCCACCTTTCCGTCTGGGGAGCAGAGGACGGACGGCCGCTCACAAAGAGAGTCTGAGGAAGATTTAGGTTGGGAAAGGGTTATCAAGTCAGGCAGGGTCGGAGTCCCCGGCCCCTCTCCTCCCTGGCCCATCTGTTCCCACCTGGCTGCTACAGCGTGGCCAGCTCGCCCTGGGCATGTCCATTCTTATTATTTTCAATTACTGTTTTCCTGAGTGTTTATCTTTGACACGAGGAAAGCCTCGGCATAGAGGAACAGCCTCCTCCCTGCACCCTCCCCACCCAGCCTGTCCTCATTGCTCTGGCTCTCTTCCTACTCCATACCCTGTTTCTTTCTCTTCCTTCTCTTTACTTCTGTTTTTTCCCTCCCTCTCTCACATTTTCCTTCCTTTCTCCACCCTCCCCCCTTCTTCACCTTCTGCCTTTTCACCCCCTCTCACCTAAGACCGTACTGCACGGCCCTCTGTGCTGGGAAGGAGTCGACATCCTTTTTGAAGTTCCCCTTTGGTGGCGACCAGGTACAACCCAAGTGGCTGTCTGGTTCAGCGGGAACTTTTGGGCACGTGCGCTTCCACACTTGGCCACGAGGGGGTGCGTGTGTGCCATATCTGTGGTTTTATTAGCTGCCGGTACCGGGATGGCTCCTGTCTTGGAGGAAGAGTTGGCTTGAGGGCCTGAGCTTCCACCCGCCACGTGGCAGGAGGAGGGTCCACAGAGACAGAGACGGGCCGCGGGCCTCCAGGTACGTGAGCGACAGGCCAGAAAGCTCTGCTTCCATCCGTTCTTAGGTAAGGGTGTGTGCGTGTGCACACGCTCACAGTTGTCCAGTTACTCCCTCGGGGTCGCTTAAGTGTCCTGAGCAACAGTTTCTTCACAAAAAAACTAGTGACTTGTGAGCTAGCCGTGTGTGGTTCCTCCCCTCTGTACGTCGAATGCGGGGGGTTTGGGGGGACCGGCTGAGTAAAACGGAAGAGGACCGCTCGCAGGAAGACTCGTCCTCGCCGGGGGCCCCCCGCTTTGGCGCAGGTCTCCCTGTCCTCCGCCAGCCTTTCCGGCCACACGCGAGGTTGGAGAATGCACTTCCCGCCTCAGCGGCGGTCAGAGCGACCCTTCTCGGTGCCTTTTTCCCTCCATGACACGTGAATGACTGATTTCCAGGTGCGGCCGTGCCATCTCTCGGTGCTTGTCTTACATGACAAACTCATTTGTCTCGGGCACCCGAGGAGCGGGGCCGTTAGGGGAGAAATGGGCTTGAGCGAGCGGCGAGGGCTTGCTGAGGACCGGCCGCCTGGCCGGGCGCCGGGGCTGTGGAGGCGCGCAGGCTCTGGGGCCATCACGGAGGTGGAGGGGTCCGCAGGTGCCTGGAACCGATGTGCTTAGTGTGAAAAAGGAGCGCAAACGGCGCTCGTGCAACAGACGGCAGCGGGAGTCGAAGGCTTTACGCGCGGCCGCTGGGCCCCCAGACGGGCTCCTGCGTCCCTCCGCGTGGCCCGAGCGGGGCCCCAGGCGGTGGGCGTGTTCCTCTCCCCGTGCCCAGGCGCGGAGAGCCAGGCCGTCTGGGGTCTCCGGCCCTGGGTCCGGTCAGCTTTGGACCTCGCCACCCAGGGTCCTGCGGGGTCGGGGGAGATGGCGTGGGGCCCAGGAAGGAACAGGAGCAGGAAGCTCGTAGTGCGAGCAGCGGCCCTGCCCAAACGTGACAACTGCCCCGGAGACGCACGCCCCTCCTCGCCTGTGTGTCCCCCGAGGACACCGAGCTGACGCACTAGGGCCTGACCTGCTGCTGTTGGTGTCATGAAGGCCGGGGACCTGTCTGTCCTCTCGTCGGGGGTGGGGCGGGGTGTGAGAGGGAGACAGGTGGGGGATATGACAGACAGCGGTGGTGCGTGGCCGGGGCTGGAGGGACTTGCTGGGGGTCGGGGGGGGGCACACTGAGGTTCCCAAGAGAGCAGGCGCCACCGGGCGAGGCTGGTTTGGGACGTTCCCTCTGTCCCTGGGCTGAGAGTTGAAGCCCTGACCTGTGGACCTGAGGAGAAAGGACGGCCCGTTTCTCATCACAGCCCAGGGCCTCCCGTCCCGGGCGATGCAGACTGTGCACACGGAGTAAGCGGCCCCGTTGCTCCGGGGTGGAGTGGCTCTGGAGAAGCCACACGTGGCATCTGCTTGGTGAGCACTGGTGTGAGCCCCTGGCCTGGCAGTCAGGACAGCCGGGTTGGAGCACTGTGGGCAGCTGCTTGCAGAAACATGACCCCCTTTCCCAGACGTGATCTGCTCATCTTCAAAGGGCCCCGAGGGTTGGTGACTGCAGGACGGCCGCCTCCTGACAACCAGCAGAGTCTTCAGGAAGGTGTGGAGGTGCCCCCCCAGCCCACGGTGCAGCCAGGCTAGTGGGCGGGGACGACTTCCTGAGCTTCCCACAGAGACCTTCGTCTCCTTCCTCCCTGGAGGACCCCCTCCTTCCCCCCACGAGCACTGACGGTGCTGGGCACCTGCCCTCTCGGACGGTTCGGGGAGAAGGCGGGCGAGAGCAGAAGACGCAGCGCCGTGGCCGTCTGTCCGCTTCCCGGCGCAGGGCCCTCCTCCCCAGCTGCCGGCGGGGTGTCTCTGCCAACGGTTCAGATGCAGGAGGGACAGAGCCTGTCGCGGGCGTCCCAGGCGGCTCCCCGCGAGGGCAGGCCCGGCAGCAGGGAGAGGAGGCTTCGGAGTGCGTGGGGCTGGGGTCGCTGACCGACAGCCCTGGGACTTAAGCAAAGGGTCCAACCGCTCCGGGCCTCGGTGGGTGTCCTGGCCGGAAACGGGCGAGGGCCAGTGTCTCCCCCGCAGGCCACGGAGAGGACTGAACCAGTGACACGAAGCCCCTGGCCCCGTGCCCGGCACCCAGTAAACGCTTCACTGAAAACGGCCGTCACGCAGGTGTGCACCGTCACTGCGACGGGGGAGAGGAGAGCAGACAGCGGGGCGCCCGGTCCCCACCTCCTCGCCTGCGGCTCGTCCACGGCCCGGACGCTCTCCTTCTCTCTCCCCCCCGCTTTCCGAGCGGCTCTCAGCGGCTCGAGTCCCAGAATGTAAGTCCTGTGAGTCGGGGGTGTAAGCCGGAGGCCTGTGCATTCTGTTCCGATGTCACTGGAGGAAACTCTTCCCAGGGAGCCCTCTACCTGCCCCCCGGGGCTGCCGGCACAGCCCGGGTGTGGAGAAGTCCTGGACGCTCAGACCGGTCAGTGAGCTGAGGTCACACGGGGAGGTGGGGAGGAGCTGGGACCCCACTGCTGTCCTCAGCCCCACCCTCCGCCCCGGTCAGAAACAGCCCTGTCGTCCTGGGCCCTCCTCTCAGTCTGCTGGGGCAGAGCAGGCTGTGCAGCAGCGAGGACTCCACGGGGTGTGGTCTGCTAAGTGCCCTGGGAGCTACAGCTGAGGAGGAGGTTTGGGATACTCGGGGGAGCAGGGGGCAAAGCCCAACAAAGGCCACCGAGCGTTAATGGCGCGCCGCGGGCGCGGATTTCATGCCGAGCTGACGTCTGTCCCATCTTCATGGCTCTCGTGAAATAGGTTCTGTCACCATCTCCACTTTAGAGATGGAGAAACTGAGGTGCAGAAAGGTGACCTGCCCCAGATGCAGGGGTGGGGGGTTCAGTTAGGGGCTGGGAGGCGGGACACAGCGCAGCTCGGAGCTCCTTGGTTCCCCTCTGGGCATCTCTGGTCGTAGAGTTTTATTTGCCTCCTGCATACAGGGTGGTGGACCAGGAGGAAGACTGGGCCCAGGCAGCTGGCTAGAGGGGTGACATGCCACCGGCTTATTCTTTCCACCCATGTTTCTGGTGCCCTCACGCCTGGCCGGATGTGCCAGAACCAAAGCCTAGCCCTGCCTGCAAGCGGACCACGGGCTGAAGGAAACGGAGTCTCGGCTTTCTGTGAGTGAGGCTGCCCAGTGCTGGGGGGCGCAGAGCAGGGACCAGCTTTGCGCGGGAGGGGCGGGTCGTGGAAGGCTGTCGAGGGAAGGTGACATTGCGGCCAGGATGTGATGCGGGGGCTTGGCGGGGGGGGGGGGGGGCGGACACACGTGGAGGCCTTGGCCTGCTTGAGGGCAGTTGAGACGAAACCGGCGGTGGGGAGGGTTGGGGGAGGGGGCGGAGAGGGACGGGCATCGGCACCCACGTGTGTCAAGGGGACTGTCCCTGCGAAGGGATGGCATCGGCCCCCTCCTCCGCGCCCTCCACGGCTGGTTTACGGGCGAAGAGAATGACAACCCGGTGGCAAGTCGGGATGACAAAGACGCACTGAAGGACGCGCGCGCTTTTATGTAACCGACCTCGCCCCGAGGGTCCGCGGTTGGCGCTCGGCGCCCGGCGCCCCGGCAGGACGCGCGCCCGCGCTATTTCCTCGTAAACAGGAGGTGACAGCAAAGCTAACTAAGTTGGGCGAGTCCTCGGCGCCTCGGCCAGGGGGCGGCCCGCCCGGCGGCCCGTCCGCTGAGCGCGGGGCGAGCCGGGTCCCTGCCTGTCCTGGCTCCCGGCCGGGCCCCTGCCCGGGGGGTGGACTGCACGGCCCCCCCCGCCGGGGTCGCTCGCTGGGTGACCTTGGACCAGCCGCTCGACTTCTCTGGGCCTCAGTTTCTCGGTCTGCGTCTGGCGACGCCGCAGCCGCATCGCGGGGCGCCCGCAGCGCCCCCAGGGCGGGCGGGGAGCGCGATCGGGCGGGGGGCGAACCCGACGCCCCCTCCCCGCGGCCCCGCGGCGCGGCGCGGGGAGGCCCCACGAGGGAGGCGGCGAGGCGCGGGGCGAGGGGAGGGGCGCGCGGGGAGCGGGAGGGGCTCAGCGCGCAGGCGCGGCGGGCGGGCCGGGCGGGCGGGGCGGGGCGCGCGGGGCGGCGCGCGGATGTGCGGGGCGCGGCGGAGCGGGGCGCCGGCGGCCGGCTGCGGGGCTGCCTGGGGCTGGCGGAGCGCGCCGCCCGTGCGCCCGAGGGCCCGCCTGCTCGCGCCGGCCCGCGCCCGCCGCTGCTGCCTCTGCGCCCGGCGCGGGAGCGCGGGGGCCGCGTCCGGGGCGCTCGGCGGGCGGCCACCCCCGGGGGGCCGGGGCTGCGCGGTCGGTTCCCGCCCCGGGCCGCCGCCGCCGGGCCGACCGCCGGGCTTGGCTCGGCCTCGGCGTCCGGCCCGCGTCGCGCGCCGCTGGGGCGCGGGCGCGGTCGGGGGTTGCGGGGCCGCCGCTGCCCGCGCGCCGCGAGTCCGCGTCCCGGGCCCGGGCGGCCGGCGAGCATGGAGGAGAAGTACCTGCCGGAGCTGATGGCGGAGAAGGACTCCCTGGACCCCTCCTTCACGCACGCTCTGCGGCTGGTGAACCAAGGTGAGGGCGCGCGCCCCGGCTGCCAACTGTCGCCCGTGGCCGTTGGGGGCCTGGGGAGTGGCGGGGGGCTCGGGACCGGGAGGGTAGGGCCCGCGTAGGAATGCTGGGGGCTTGGCAGGCGGAACTGGGGGGCTGGCTGGAAACAGACCCCTGGGAGGGGCCCAGGCAGCGATCTGGCGGCGTTTGGGTGGCGACCTGGGAGAATGGAGGACCCCTGGGGGGAAAGCCCGAGATGCGAATTTGGGAGACTTGAGAAGGAAGGAGGAGGCTGGGGCGTTCGGATGGGACTTGAAGGCAGTCCTCGGGGACCCGAATACCCAAGGGAAACTTCTGGGTGGGGGACAGCGATCATGTGGGGACTTTGTGGGGTCCGGGGGTTGCATTATCTCTTTGGAGAGGAAAGGGTGGGGGGCTCCAGGAGGTCGCGTTTCTGGTTTGTCTGAGGAACTGGAGGAGAGTAGAAGGATTTGAGTGGACCACATGCAGAAGAGGTGAAGGAAACAGGTGCTTGGATTGTTAGTGAAGTTTGGGGACCCTGGAGGAGGTTTTGGGGACAGACCCCAAGCACCTTAGCGGGGGACCCTGCCGTCCTGGTGGCAGAGCCCAGTCCTCTCTCCCGCCCCTGTATTTCCCCCCATGCCCAGGCTCTCGCGGCCCTGGCGGGGCGGTCTGCCCTCCCCGGGGGTGAGCAAGTCCTGCCAGCCTTGCAGGCTCGCTCTGGGAGGGGTCCCCAGCAGAGAAGAGGTGGCACCAGAGCCCCTTCTTGGGAAGAGGGAGTGGGCCACCCTCATTGGTGGCTGCTTCGGCGTTCAGAACCCTGGCCAAGAAGTCCTCTGCCCAAGCCATTTTAGCAGAACTCCAGCCAGCCCAGGGTGTGACCAGCCCTGGAAGGACAGGACGCAGGGGAACAGGGGCGCATGGAGGCGCGCCTCCCCAGGACCGCAGTCCCTGGCTCCTTCCTCCTCCAGCTTCCCGAGTAACCTTCTGGGATGGAAGGTAAACGGAGCCTGCCTGCTCAGGAGCCGTCCTCCACTCAGCCTGTGTCCGGATGGCGTGTTTCAGATCAAGATGGGCTCGGGAGCCACCGGTCTGCTCCCCCCCTGGGTGACGGCAGAACCATCGGCCGGTCAGATCTGGCGTTCCCGACAGCCTGTGGTTCCCGGGATCAATCGGGTCTGCTGGTCTCCACGCCGGTCCTGGCGGTTTCATTGTTGAAAGTGAAAGATGAGGCAGACATGTTCTATTTGTATGTAGATATCTATACTTTAAAACAGCCACCTCCGGCATTTGCCGATTGCACCGGGTTCCTCAGAGTCGAGTGTATGTCGACCGATGGTGATGGTGCCGGAGAGACTCACTGTCTCCGAGAATTTAATCATGGCATTTGAATTGTTGGAGAGGAATCATTTTACAGAGCTTTCCGGTTTTATTTTAATTTCGGCTCATTTTGATTTCTTAAAAAAAAAAATGGACTTGTGAAAGAGTCATGGGCATGCGTCCTTAAATTTTATTCCCATGCTCGACTGAACAGAACAGTTCCACAGTTAGGTTTGTACTCCTTGCTCTTTGTGATTTACATACATCGTTTGTCGCCTGCTGGGCTGACATCTCTGTGAAAGAAACGTCTTAGTACATTGTGTGAGATCAGCGGCATTAGAAGTATTCCAGACTGTAGAATCAAGTGAATTTTTCTTAATGGAGAAGCTGAATCAAAGTTTATTGTTCTCAGTTAAGGAAACAGTGTAACTAAAAGTTTAAGGAGTTATTTTAAAAGTCAGAATGATTTTTTTGTGCGTGTGTCATGTTGCCATAGTGTTGTGTTGCTAATACAAAGTTCTTTTGGTTACTATGTTTTTACTAGTGTTAATGGCTTCCAGTTACTTGAAACAGATATTGGACAATGTTGCCATTCTGTGTGTTTTTTTTCCTTCTTTTTTTGATGTTAAACCCGATTACTTTACTTTTCCGTCGAAACATAATTCTTGTAAGAAGTGCATCTCTCATATTGAACAGTCACGTGAAGGGGGGAAGCGGCTCATATGCTCTCATTACTGTTAATTTAGACTACTTCACACTAAAACGTTCTTCCCTTAAGTCATAGGCTGATATTCAGGATGCAAAGCCCTGGCATTTAAAATATTAATTATGCTGTTATGTAACTCCAAAATTATAAGTGCATTTCTAAAAGTGTCTTAAATCTGAATTGGAATGGTTATTAGGAAGCTTTGATTTTCAATCTGATAACCATGTTGCTATTGGCTAGAGGAAAGCCTATTCATCTTAGCTATATTGTTTGTTGACTATTTCCCTGTAAAGAAAACTGTTTTTTTTTTTTTTTCTTCCCGGAGGTTATTCTGAATCGCAATACTGGGATTGGGGATTGGTATTCCGGCGCTAGCTTGTCCAGTGGTGATGGGTCTGCAATGCAAACCTTCATTTTACTGTGGAGTGGCATGTAAGAGATGTATTTTATGGTTAACGTCTCCACATGCTAGCTCTGCGTTAATGTTTGCATAGTATTTGGAGGTTCCCAAGGCAGAACAGGTACACGCAGTCCAGCTCCATCCTCACACGTGCGCCCTGGTGAGGCTGACCCCGCCGTGTCTGTTTCTCTGGGGGGGGGGGGGAGCTGCGGACCCAGCTACTCGCGCTTGCAGGCAGCTGGCACAGATGCCCTCTGACCTCAGGTCTCCTGTCTCTTAAGGCCGTTGTTCTTGCTACTTATGCCTCCCATAAAGATGGGACGAAACGCTCTGCACATGCTGATTAAAAACCCTGCAGAAACCGATAAGATTAATATGCTCGCTTCTTGTTGACTTGGTTTTCTAAAAAAGTTTCTTTCTGTATTTGTCTAGTGGTCTTCTTTGAAGAAACAGACATTCAAGGAGCTTTATCCGATGGGATTTTAGTGCGCAGGCCATGAGGCACGTTTGAATTAAAGCCGTATTACTTTAGTAATTAACACATTATGGTAATGAAACAGTTTATAAATGAGGTGGTGTCACTATTAAAAAATTAAGTATTTGTTAACGTTGACCAACTTCCTAGCCGAATTACTTTTTTTTCCCCTAATAATCTTTAAGAACTTGAGCTAGCATGATGCCAAGATAGAGACTCCTATGGTAATTAATCCAGGTTGGCTTTTACACTTTTTCCAGGCTTGTGTTTTATGATGGGCATTAGTTGCTGACTTTTATTTTTATTTTCTTAGGATAACTGGTTTTTCATCCCTCCACCCCTGAAATAGGGAATACTTTTGTTTCTTTACCAAAAGTAATGGGTAATGTTTACACGATATAAAACCAAATAAAAAAATAGGCTTTGATACCCCGTCCCCCTACCCTCTCCCCCTTAAGTGACTATGGAGGGAATTGACATTGCAGTCTCTTGCCAAGGAGGTTAATTGGAAATGAAAGTACCGTTCCATGTTTTATGTTATATTTGCTAGTGGGGGATATGCTGACTCCTACGAAAAACCATCTTCAGAAAACGTCTTACACATTATCATTTAATCCAGCACTCTGGTATTGCTGTGGATGGTTTTCAGTACAAGCCAAGTAACCATTAAATAAGATTACATAACCCTGTATTTTTAATTATCTGATATAATATATGGATTGGTGGCTGGTTCACTGCCAAGTTATATTTAGCAGTGAACAAGATTATAAGGGAAAGATCTGTTTCCAGATTGATAAAGTTCCTTGTTGGTATTTTAAAATAAATGTTCATATTACATCAATTTCGCTAATGTCTGGACTCGTAGCATCACTCAGGATGTATGTGGGATAAAAAGGTATAAAGTGAGGGCCCTCGCCTGCCCCGCGTGCGTCTCCGCTCAGCAGAACCCCCTGGCTTCTGCTTTTACTTCCGGCGACCCCTTTAGGAAAGTACTTTTGATGTGCTCGAATGTTGTCGGACATGAGCGGAAAGACGGCAGAACTGCGTTTCAGTGAGGCCCCTTCACGTCTAGAGGAGACGCGGCCGCGTAGTTTTTAATTGTGGGTCTCAGAGTTACCCGTTTTTGTTTGGGGAGAGTGGGCGTGATGACTCACGCTTTCCGAGCGGGATTCAGAGCGACCCGGCGTTTGGGAGTGAGCGTTCCGGGGTCCGGACGCTGGCAGCGAGTTCACGGAGACCCCACCGTGAGCTGGCGCTGGGTCATCAGGTAGAGAGGGGACAGCGTGGTCCCTGCCCTGGCGAAAGTCTGGCATTCCTCCGTGAGTGTGAGTGTGAGTGTGAGTGTGAGTGAGTTTTCACTTTATAGATGAGGTTTTCTTTCCTATGGGACGTCTTATTACCCTTTCACTATCCTTTTGAAATAGTTAACGATTTGATGGTTTAGATTTAACTCCTTCCGGCCTAGGGACGTTTCTGAGTCACTTCTCTGTGCTGGGATTGTCCCTGACGTCAGTGGTACTGGAGACAACCCAGAAACATAGAGGTTATTAGCCCAGTTTCTCAGTTGTAGGAACCGAGATGCCAACAGCTGAAGTGACTCACCCAAGGCGACATACGCATAAAACATCTCGGCGAAGGTTCAAGCCCACTGTTCTTCCATCAAACCGCCCCGACCCCTGTAGCTATAAAGGGTCAAAGTCTGATAGGGCAGCTGCTTAATGACGGGACGAGGACGAAACCCGGGCCCCCACGTGCCGTGGGCTCTCTCTCCAGCTGTGCCGGAGTCGAAAGAGAAGTGACCTCGCGTTCGGTGTTATGCTCAGTCCTTCACACGTCTCCTCTGACTGCTCGCCTCCCTCTGGGGGGTCGGCGTGCCCACTCTCTGTCTCGCTTCGAAGGGGCGACGCTCATCACCCCGTGCCCCCTGGGCCTCCCGTCCCTGGGAGAGAGTGCGTTTCCTGGGGTGGGGGAGTGGGGGGGGGGCAGGGCCTTGTCTCCCACGTGTCCGCGTCTTCGGCACCCCACGTGATCGTTGGCGCAGGGCCCTTCCCAGGGCCCGTCCTCAGCGCCAGCCTTCCTCTCAGCGTCATGTTTTCATTATCGCCAAGGCAGAATCGGTGTATTTGGAGTTCAGTCAAGAGAGAGCTTCGCCTCCTACGGTATTAGAGTCTCTAACTGCTCTGTAAATACAAAGGAACTCGTGCTCAGGTGCTCAGCGAGAGGCGGCCTCGCCCGGGCAGGGGACGTCCCCGGCGGGAGGGGTCCTTCTCTGGGGGACAGTGGCATGGTGTCAGATCTGCTTCAAATCACATGCTTATTTCGTTTTTTTTTTTTTTTTTTTTCCCTTGAGGAACTTATTTAAGCCAGTGTACTCTAATACAATGAGCTCTCCTACCCTAAACTCCTAATGAGATCTCTCATGACAGATCACAGCCTGACGCCTGACGCTCGGAGGCCCTTGTGACGGGCCAGATGAGCCGTCTTACCTGACAGAGGTGTTCACCTATCTCAGGTGCCCTGAGACCCCCCGCAGCCGGAGGGGCAGCCGTGACTGCAGGCCAGATGCCAGCAGCAACCAGGCGACCCCAAGACCCCTTTGCTTGTTGTCATGGTTCCTACTGTGTGAAGATAGAATGGTTTACTTTTTTTTTTTTTTGAAACCGGAAAAATAAAAGTAGAGCGCTCCCTAGCAGTGGGGGCTGATGATTATGTTAGAAGCTGCCGAGTTCCGGGCCTCTTCTGCGCCAGGGCTTCCTCCGCATTCCCTCCAATCCCGCAGCCTGATCTGGCAGCTTCGGGGCTTGCGAGCCCTGCCCGCCTGCTTTTCCGTTCTCCCAAGTGACATCTGAGGCTCAGGAGGGTGAAGTCGCTCGCCCAGTCAGGGCGCGCGGCCGTAAGTGGTCAGGCGGAAGTTTTAAACCAAGTCTACGCTAAGCAAAGAGCTAAGAGCTAACAGGACAGAGCGCGACATCGCTGTTTGGTTTTGGGTACAAGTTCCATTAGCGCAGAAGCCGGTTAGGAATTTGGGTTGGTGGCGTGCACTTTTCAAAGAGGTTACGGGAAATGCATTTTTTTTTCTAGAAAGGCAAGCTCACTTTTTCCTGTGCTTTCCAGCGATACTTTTCAGTCCCGAGGAAGCAGTCACGGTCAGGATTTTTAAATACGGATATTTCAGTGGTCGAGGAGAAAACTGGAGAACTTGTCGCATGGAAAGAAGTCACATTGCTGATAAAAGTCTGTCTCTCTTGAAGGAGTGTCTTAGAGGTTCAGAGCTCTTCGTATTTAATGCTCTAGTGATCATAAACGATCGGCTGGTAGTATGATATCAGGAATTTGTAGTCAGTTTATGGTGTGTTTAGTAATTCTTAATTTCTAAAACTAGGCTCAGAAAAGAAAAAAAGAGTGCTAAGAACATACAAAAACCAGTTCCCACAGATGTGTCGAGCAATTGCTGATAACGGTAGTTACCGTTTATCAAGACCTTTTTCTGGGTTACATGGTTCAGGTTCATTATTTCATTTAATTCTTCTAATAGTCTTAAAAGAATAATCATTTTACCTTATTTTATAGACGAGAAAACGAAGGGCAGGGAGGTCTAACTTGCGTAGCCAGACAGCTGGTGAGAGGCAAACCGGGGTTCAGGTTCTCATGCGCCCAACCCCAGGACGCCGCGCACTTCCCCTGGGAGCAGCAGGTAGCGTCAGAAGCCTTCCCCGTGGCTGGGTTTGCGCATTTGACTTCCGTGAGACGTTCTCAGTAGGAAGCTCTTAAAAGTCATTGCCTGGTATGAGACAGGTGACCCGTGAGCAGGTCAGACCGCATGCCACACGGAGGGGTGTAGACCGGGGTGTGACAGGATGGGGTAGGGACCTGGTGACTGCTGGCAGCATGGAAAGACTGGCGGATGGCATTCACACGAGCTGGTGCCAGAAAGGGCCATGCGATTAGAGGAGGCTGTAACCCTGTACAGGTTCATTTGTCGGAGCCTCAGTTTCTCCTGTAAAATTGGGGGCCTTATACTTCCATTGTAGGGTTGTTTCAGACATGTAAGTACAGAGCCTGACACACCATATTTATGTAAACATTAGGTGCTTAATAAACACTTCCTGCTCTTTTTACAGAATGTCCTGAGACAGATGTGTGTGTGTATTTGTGTCGCTTTCCAGACATAAAGTGTATAATAATAATACATAAATCATCGAGTTTCATTTCTCAGGGTAATTTTATGTTATTAGAATGATGTTGGTTCTCCAGTCCTGAAAGTACTGAAGGAGAAACTCATTCTTTGGGAAGCCGCACTTATTAATATCACGTACAGAATTAGCAGCGGCTCTGATGGATTTTTATTATGCTATTCAAGATGCACCACCTGAAGCTTCAATTAACAAACCAAGCTTCCATAAACAGTTTTATGGCTGCACGTCTGAAAATACGTCTGGACGTTCAGCAGCCTCTCCGCACGAGCACGAGATCGCTCACTCTGCACGGGTAAGCTGTACATTTCCATAATTTTTTACATTTCCATAATTTTTCACCAGTCAGCTCCTGCCGTTATTTTAAGGACGTGAACGCATGGTCCCGGCATATTGTTGACACCCTCTCTCGACGTGGCACAGAGCGTGAGTTTGCGAAGGGACCCTTTTGATCTCTCTTTTGGTGTGAACCTTACACGTGGGGGTCACTTGGTTCACGCTCTCGTGGAGGATTTACAACGGAGAGGAGACGGGGCAGTGTTTCTTCCCATAGTTTTTCTTTATTCATCGATTTTCCTGTTTGCGCCGTTTGCACTCTGCTCTTCCTCCACTAGATGGCGCCCCACGCAGCTAGGTCACCCCCTTTGTCCACGCTTGTAGCTGGTAGCTACTCCTGAACCCATGTTGGTCTCGATCGGTCAGCAAGCTTGCATTGCTTTTGATTTTCACGTACTGATAGTAATCTTCATGTTTCTGACATTTTTCGAGGCATTCCCTCTAATGAGTATGTGCAGAAAATCGTGACTCGTTTTTGTCTTGCAGCCACCATTTCTTGCGTGTCCGAGGTGTGCCAGGCACTGTTGCTAGCTTCTTCCTCTTCTTCACACACTGCATCCTTTAATCCCGGTGACTGCCCTGTGAAGGGGTTTGCAGTTCTCATTGTACAGGTAGAGATGGAGTTTAGAGGGATATATACCTTGTTCAGGGTCATGCAGCTAACTTACAGTATAGGGCTTACTGTGCCCTACAGAAAAAATATTCCGAAAGCATTGAATTGAAAAACTTTTTTCAAGGAAAGCGTTAGGGCACTCTGGTTTATACACTGGCTGTTGCGATCTGTTTATTTTGTTGGGGAAAATTGTAGTCCTGGCAGTTATTTGCGTTGGTGTGTGTAAGTCAGATTCTTTGATTTACGTAAGGAAGCAAACAATAGTAACCAAAGCCGGTGTGGAAATTCCTGCTTTCCCCTGCCTAATGTTGTCTCCTGCCTGGAGTAGGTCAAGGGACTTGATCAGGACCAGGTACACAACATGGGGAAAATTTTGGACAGAGCCATGATTCCAGTTTTGGTAATTTTAGCAGGAACGAATACTAAATTGAGTTGACAGGACTCTAGAAATTTATATTGAGGTTTCTCTCATGTTATTAATTTATCGAATTAATATTTGTTGAGGATCTGCACTGCTAAATCGGACTGTGTGTTCTGGGCCAGATAGTTCTCTGAGCCTGCCCCTCGTCTGTCTGTACATGGCCGTAATGCCTGCCCCCTAGGCTGTCGTCACGGTGAAAGGACAGTGATTTATATTTGTTTAGTTTTAGTATACATTTCTAACATATAGAATATGTTTGTTGTATCTAATATGAGATCATTACACATTTATGTTTCTCTTTCTCGTGTTATCTTTTACATCTAAATTTTACACACCAGCTCTTGGTTATCTACCAGTGCAGTGTATTATCAGCTGGTAATTTTTTTTAGGGCTGGCCTTTTCTGTCACCTTGTGCCTCCTCCGTCTCTTGTTTGAGGTTTGGGTATCCTCAGTGAATAGAAACAGCAAAATACTTCAAAAATTCCTCTCACCTTTCGTTTACCTAACACGTGCAAGCCACAGTGATCTAAAAACGATACGGAAATTAGCTTGGCTGGTGGTGAAAGAGAAAGCCGTTAGAGGCACAGTTTCATGTCGGATGAGCCTGAGTTCCCATCCCAGCTCCGCCACTTCTTCGTGTTTCGACCTTGGAGATGTTGAGTCCCTCTCAGCCTCAGTTTCCATGTCCACGAAATGTTAAAAACAAAAAGAAAGCCCTTTTGGAGTTTTTGTGGAATTTAAATGAGATACGTGCGAAGAGTTATTTCGTGAGGTGCCTGGCATGTAATAAGTGCACAGTAAATAGATGCCACCGCCTTCCTGATCATCATCGTCCCCGTCGTCATCACCGACATCATCACCATCATAATCACGACCATCATGACCATCATGACCATCACCATCACCATCATCATCATCATCATCATCACCATCACCACCGTCACCATCATAATCATGACCATCATGACCACCATCACCACCACCACCATCATCACCATCACCATCATCACCATCACCATCATCACCATCACCACCGTCACCATCATAATCATGACCATCATGACCATCATGACCATCACCATCACCATCATCACCATCACCACCATCACCATCATAATTATGACCATCATGACCATCATGACCATCATGGCCATCACGACCATCACCATCATCATCAACGCCACCATCATCATGAGCATCACTGCCACCATCATCACCACTGTCACCATCATAATCATGACCATCATGACCATCATTACCATCACCATCACCATCACCATCATCACCATCATCATCATCACCATCATCACCATCACCACCGTCACCATCATAATTATGACCATCATGACCACCACCACCATCACCATCATCACCACCACCATCACCACCACCACCACCACCACCATCATCATCATCATCATCATCATCATCACCATCATCATCATTATCATCATCATCGTCATTTTTTAGCAAGGAATTTGCAGTCCAGTGAGGGAGATAAACATGTGGAGGGAGCAATGTAAACGTTGTGTTCAGGGCTGGGGCTCAGAGAATGACCTGGCTTCTCTCAGGGCCAGGACGGGCTTTCTTGAGTTTTTTTTTTTCCCCCCAAAGAGGAATTCGCCGGATGCAGAAATCCTTGCAGGCAGGGAAGGGACGTCGGCAGGATCTCTGACTTCTGACTCCTCCAGATTATTAATTCCCATCTGCTGTATAGCTCCATATCAACTGCATCTTCCTGCTTGTCGTGGTATAGTGTAGTTCTTTATCTGTTGTCCCCTTTCCTGCCCCCTCTCATTTTAAGACTTTTATTTCTTCTTTCTGGCATTAAAATGCTTATTTGGAAAATCTTTAAACTTATAGAAGAGCTAAAAGAACAGTACTAAAAGCCCCCGCGTATTAATTTGTCTGGATTCACCAATTGTTACCATTTTCTCGTATTTGCTTTACCTTTCTCTCTGTGTATGCAGGTATTTTTGTGACTCCTTTGGAAGTGAGGTGTGTCTCTCTCTCTCCTCACTCTGGAAATACTTAAGTGCCTTGGCCAGTGTTCTCTAAGAATAAGGGTCTTCTCTTAGATAACTGTAGTCACAGATAACCATGGTCAAATCAGAGAATTACTGGTGGTTTTCTAGCTGTTACCTAATCCACAGTCCACATGCTAATCTTACCTGTTGTTCCCAGTCTTGTCTTCTGCAGGATCCAGTTCAAGACCACACCTTGCACTTGGCCGTCAGTACCTTTAGTCTCTTAGAACGGAGGAGTGCCCGTCTTCCTTGGCCTTTCCTGACGTGCCTGTTCGAATGGCATGCGGGCCCGGCTTTCATGGACCGCCTCTCACTTTGGGCCGCCCGAGGTTTCCCTCAGACAGACTCGTGTTTTGCCCTCTTGGCAAGAAGTCCACCGAGGTGACGCTGTCAGGAGGCGCATGGCCTCAGCGTC
This sequence comes from Rousettus aegyptiacus, assembly GCF_014176215.1. NCBI lineage: Eukaryota > Metazoa > Chordata > Mammalia > Chiroptera > Pteropodidae > Rousettus > Rousettus aegyptiacus. The sequence continues at coordinate 57,104,761 of NW_023416290.1, forward strand.
ACTTTACCCCGTTTCTGGTGTCGTGAAGTTTGATTACTTAGTTAAGGGGAGTGATGGTTCTTTTCACTGTAAAGTTACCATTTTCCTTTTGTAATTAATGAGCTCTTTTTTGGGGGAGAGGGAGGTATTGTGCAACTAGGTAAATACTCTGTACCTCATTACTCTCTCCTGCACAAATTTTAGTCCCCGTTAATGTTTCTTACCTGGATTCATTATTACTGCGATGTTGTAAAATGGTAATTTTCTAACTCGGTCATTCCATCTAATTCAATGGTTGACATTCTGCTAAGCAGAATCATGGTCATTTTTCTTCCTTCTTCCTCCCTCCTTCCTTCCATCATTATCTACCTGTATAAGTTCAGAGATTCTTCTTTAATTCGAATGCTTGTCATCCTTTACTGTCATCATGTAAATCGATGCTTGAATTGCCCCAGATTTGGCCATTGGGAGCCCCTTTCCTCTGCCTGCCCCTTCCTAGCTCTGAGCCGCTGGAGAGCAGGGACCAGGCCTGACCTCTGCTTACCCATGCCGCCCACGGTAGGACACAATCACAGTTATGTGGCCGAGTGAATTAATGATCACTGTTAGCTGTTTCTGTTGCAGACCATGCATTTCTCTTCTGTGGAGCTTTCAAATATTGATTTCTTGTGGCTTGTCGATCTGTCGAGGTCCTTGTTTGCAAGATGAGTCTTTTAAAAACATTTGCACAATGTACAAAGCAATACCGAGAGAGAAAGAATTTCGTGAAACTCCTGAGACTGTTTTTCGTGTCCTGATAAAATGGTTACCTTTTTTTTTTTTTTTTTGTCTCAAGGCAGAAGCATCACATGCCCCGCTTGACTCCAGTTAGCGTGGTCTTCGCTGAAAGGCAGAACTCCAGCTCCAATCGATTGGGTGAAAAATCTCAAAATTATACTCCTTTTATTGTCTCAGAATAGGTTTGTTTTTTCACAGTCTTCTCAATGTGATTTCTTGCTCTGGTTTATTCAAAAATAGGACTTCCTCCCAGCAGTGAGAAGCGGGTTTTTGTGGGGGGAGTGAGCCCGTTGTCGGAGGGCGAACGTCATTAGGAAGGCCCACCTGTTGGCGGGATCACTGACTGCGATCAAGGTCATGGGCACTGAGACGGGCCAGGCTCCAGAGCGATCACAGCTGCCGGCAGGAGACAAAGACCCGCGGCATCTCACGACTCTGAAGCAGCTCAGACTTCTAATTACCGCTTGCCTTTTTTTTTCTTCTTCTTCTTAAATTCCAAAAATCTGCCCTCAGCTGTGAACTCGCCGTCGAGGAGCGGTTTTTCTGCTGTGGGCAGGCCGTCTGGCGGTGAGAACAGCTCCGAACGTCGCTCGGCCCTCTCTCTAGGAGCCGGAACAGCGGCTTCCACGCGCGTCTTGGCAGGGCGTCCAGGGCGCGTGCGGCGGCTTGCTGCGGTGACGAGGAGGCCGGCCCGCGGCCGCCTTCCCCCGCCCGCGCCCTGCGGGGCCGCGCGAGGTTCCGGTTCGGTGACTGAGTTTTACGGCTTTCGTTTTGTTAAGAGTGAACAGTGCCGTCGAAAGGAAATGGCATTTCCATGTCCGCCCGTCTGTCTCTGACTCCCGGAGGCTCGTGGAGGAAGGAATTTCTCTCCTTTTTAGGGACCTGCCCATCGCTTGGTGTGCCCTCGATTCCGAGCAAACGGGGACCCCCTCCCCCATCCCCTGCCCTGTATTTACATGGTCCGCCATGACTCCGAATACCAAGGGACAAGAAAAGAAAGCCACGTAACCTAGTAGTGGATTCTGTTCTGTCTCGCACTTTCTTCCGGCCCTTTACCTGGGTGGTACGCGCTTCGGTTTCTTGGTCTGTGCGGTGCTTGCGAGAGACTCTGCGGTGCTTGGAGGTGGCAGGCTCTCGGAAGGTTAGTTGCCTCTCGCTCCAAGGTTCTTGAGGCGAACGGGCCACTTCGCTTCTTCCCCCGGAGCCCAGCGCAGAGGACCAGGCACAAAGTTCGCGCACCTGAGGTGCTTACTGGGGCTTTTACTTAGAAAGCCGTCTGTGGATTCGTGGCTCACTGGCCTTCGTTAGAGAACCAGATCACTTCCGATGAAGGATGCAGAGCAGAGAGCCCCCGTTTTCAGGCTTGGGGCGTCAGTGGCATGGCACAGGAATAGCGAAATCTGCTGGGCAGCCTTCAGACTTCGAGATCCTTTGTGGAAATCGCTGTCCGGACTTCGGGGGAAAGGCCATGGGCAAAGCCCGGGAGTGTGCGTGTTTCTCCAGCCTTCCCTGCAGGCTGGGGGATGTTCAGTCCATCCAGCAAGGATCCCGTCCGCAGGCTGGCCGAGTGCTGGGACACCGAGCCGGCCAGTTCTCTGTTCCCGCTGGAAGTTTTCAGCTCGGTGGGAGGCGCCAAATTGAAAGACATTCACGGTGCAAGTGGTAAGCGCCGTGGTGAAGCCCAGCGCACAGGGCACGGCGGCCCCGCCCAGGAGCTGTCTGTCATCCCAGGACACGGGACCTGTGCGTGGCGCCTGGCGTGGCCGTGGAGCCCTGCCGGGCTGCAGCGTGGTACGGGAGGCCGTGGATGCCCGGAGCCTCCGCCCCTGGTGCGCGGCCGCCGCGCACATGCCGTGGTTCACAGTCGCCTGCACGGCCTTGGCATTGCTGTCAGGCTGCGGCTGAGACCTGGTCATCATGGTGGCTGTGGGGGGCGGGCGGAGGGACATTTTCTGTACTGTGGACTTTTGGAAGCTAATTAGTCGTCGGAGCTAAATAGTATGAAGTGTAAGCATCAGCTTGGTTCTCTGACTTGGCGTGGCTGGGCTTTTTCTCCATCAGTGCCCCTCGCCACGAAGGCGGCCTGTTCAGGCGCCTGGCTCCGCCGCCTGCCCGGATCCCCGACATGCCCCTGCTGTCCCCCCAGACCTGAGTTTCCCTCCCCCGCCCAGGCCCAGGAGACCTGGGTGTGACGGGGTCCAGCCCAGATCCGCTCGTCCTCCCGGCCTGTCCGGGGCTGTCGGGACTCGGCTCCTAGACCACACAGGAGGTTTTCACACAGACTGTCACGCACAAACGCCCGTTCCGGTCTCTTGCGATGTAAGAAGGCTGTGAATGTCCAGCATTTGGATAGTGATCGAGGCTGAGGCTTCCGGAGTCAGATGCTTGGATTTAAACCCCCTCCCGCCACACCTCAAACCCCTCCGGCCACACCTCCACGCCAGCCCGTGCCCTGGGGCCAGTCCTTCACACCCTCCCTACCTACATTTCCTCAGTCGAGGTAAAATGTCCAACACAGTAAAAGCACTGTCTCAAAAGATTGTCGCAAAGATTAAATATGCTAACGTAGGTAAAGCATTTATTACCTGGTAGGGAGTCGTTTGATTAATGTTAAGCTGCTAAGATGATGATGAAGATGATGATTACTATTACTACTACTACTACTACTACTGTTTTACTATTTGGATTTGTCAGGTGCTGTGCTAATTGCCGGGGGGTGTGGGGGGGCAGGTAGTGAAGACGAATAAGAAACAGTCCCTGACGTGAGGAACTGAAGTCTAGGAGGTGGACAGCGTGGTAAATGCTGGGCACAAACGCACCCTCCCAGGTCCAGGTCAGCTTTCTTCCAGGGCTCCTTGGCCGTCTGGCGAATGACCCGTTCATCACCCGTCTCCCCCCACTGGGATGCACGGCCACGTGGGCAGCATGCCGTCCGCTCGCTGCCGGGTCCCCGGCACCGGCCGCAGGGACCGGCGTGCCGTACGCCTTCGACGAAAGACGTCTGATGCCCGGACACCGAAAGCGCCGAGGCCGCTGGCGAGAAGACGATGAGCCGGGAGGGGACGGGAGGCCACAGGGGCGGCGCTTTTCGCCTGGACCTCGAAGGGCAGGGAGAGTTCGCCAGCCGTCTGCGGGGTGCACGGGGGCGTTTTAGCCAGGAGAGCAGAGGCTTAGGGAGGACTGTGGTGTGACCGAGGGGGATGGGGCACCTGGCGTCCCATCAGATAATGCGATGGCTAGTTTGCATGGAGATGATAAGGATTTCCTTTCTGTCGGGTTACTTGCTTAGTGGTCAGAGCCACGTTCTCATCTAAGCTCTTGCTTTGCTTACTGCAGGAAATTAAGTTTTTTTGTAAGGTTTCCAATGGCAGCTTCATATTTTTTTGGTGAAGTTAATTTCTAGAATATCAGTGATTCTTCATTGATATAATCAAGCGTAAATATAACTAAATGACAGTGAAGATAATGATGGTGAACATGGTGATGCTGGTGGTGGTGCTGGTGATGATGATGATGGTGATGATGAAGATGATGATGCTGGTGGTGGTGCTGGTGATGATGATGATGGTGATGATGGTGATGGTGATGATGATGATGATGATGGTGATGATGCTGGTGGTCGTGGTGGTGATGATGGTGGTGATGCTGGTGCTGGTGATGATGATGATGATGATGCTGGTGGTGGTGGTGGTGGTGGTGATGGTGATGATGATGGTGATGATGCTGGTGATGATGATGGTGGTGATGATAATGATGATGATGGTGATGGTGGTGATGCTGGTGCTGGTGATGATGATGATGATGATGCTGGTGGTGGTGATGGTGATGATGATGGTGATGATGCTGGTGATGCTGGTGATGATGATGCTGGTGGTCGTGGTGGTGATGATGGTGGTGATGCTGGTGCTGGTGATGATGATGATGGTGGTGATGATGATGGTGATGATGGTGATGGTGATGATGCTGGTGGTGGTGATGATGATGCTGGTGGTCGTGGCGGTGAGGTGATGCTTTACATGTTGGTGATGATGTCGTCATGCCATTTGCACATCACTTTCAGTGTTTTTACTGAAGATTCTCACTTGTTACTTCTTTCGAGATTCTTACTAGCACTCTGAGGTACTCGGGATTGATTGGCATCCCTGGTTTCTAAAATTTTTTTCTTTGCCTACGCCCTCAAAATGTATGGCTTGCAAAGATACACTAGGCGCGGGTCCTGTTATTACCACCAAAGGCCTTGGCTCCTGGATCCTACCTGGTGTCCTTGTTCTCGACCTGTGCTGAGCAGCCAGGTAGGCCTGGACCCTGGGCCCAGAGAGGGGAGAGCAGCGTTCCGGGGAAGAGTGGCCCTTGCACCCCATTTTGCTTTGCACTTAGCTTTCCGAGGGTGGCGGTACAGTCCCGAGGTCATCCCGGGCCAGTCAGCATGCTGACTTCGCGGTCTGAGGAGCAACGCAAAGCAGAGGTCAGTGCGACAGCGGGTGGCGGACCCACGTACCTCTCCGGTGTCATTTATGACCCTTTGTTTTTTCTCTCTAAAATCATCGTCCCTTCGGCAGAAGTAAGCTCGGCGAGGGCAGGGTCTTTGTATTACTGTCTCCGGGCACCCAGCAGTCAAAGCAGTGCTTGGTATGTAGAAAATGCTCAGTGGGCTTTTGGGGTGAATGGATATTTAACGGGTGGTGGCCTCCTTTTGTCTACAGGAAGTCCATTTCCCCCTGTGTATGAGCTCCTGTTTGTGGGTGGAGGGGGAATGGGAGGCGGTTTAGACTTCTCCCAGAAATTAGAGGCTTGCCAGCAGGTGGGGTGGATGTTATCTCTGCTTTCTAAAAGAGGTTAAGTAACTTGCATAGGGTGGTGGCAGTTAAGTGTCAGAAACACATTTAAACCCAGGTCTCGCTCATGGAATTGAATGACTTTCTGAGCACCACTAGGAAGGAGTGTTAATAGTTATTTTTTTGTAATCTGTGCACGTTTAGATGCGTTTGTCTTGGGTTTTGTCTCCCAGATGTTTTCAGTGTGTGAACACAATTTGGATAATAATGACGATGTTTACCTATGTAGCAAAACCCATTCTTATATGGTGTGTATTTATTATGAATTGGGGTGCTCAATTGTGACAGAAATTGATTTGCAGAAATACTATTATCAGATCTGATCAAACATGAATCATACTGCACACAAGTCTTGTTTTCAAAAGCATCTCTGGTGAAAGGAACGCAATTAGACTTTTTTTATTTCCTCTCTTTTTCTAGAAGAGGGCAGCTTAAGCTAATCTGTTTGGATATATGATTTTTTCTCTTCTGATATTTTTACCTTGAACCTTTAGACCTACGTAAAAAGTTTTCTTCCTTTATTCTTCCTCTTTAATTTTTCTCAGCGCTTAAAATCACTTCAATATTTACGTGCAATGTCTCAGTTTGTTTATCATTTGACACCATCTGTTGGTGTGGTTAATACGTTTAACGTTAACATTTAAGGTTCAAGGGGACATGTGTGTCGTGTCTCCTGCTCGGTGTTGATTTCCTAGCAGATAGCGGGTGTCAAATGTTTGTAGAATGAGTGAATTCATTAACTACCTGTTATACTAGAGACCGTGGCAGAGCTGGGGAGGGGAGGGCAGGGGAGGGCGATCGAGATGACACTCTGCTTTCGAGATGCACATAGATGTGAGAAAGACACAAGGAAAACAAAGCGTCATCTGCCTTGTCACTGTCACGTGCGGCCACATGCCGGCAGGGCGGAACTCACAGGAATGCGCAGAACACCGACCTCGCGGGAATGGTGCAGCTGGGACTGGGCTTGGAGCTTAAACGCGATCGAACGGGAGTAGAGAGAAAGGGAACAGCACATACCACCGAGTCGGCGAACCCCGACGGGCCACGGCGGTTCTGGAAGGGTGAGGAATTCACGCGAGGGAAGGAGAGGGAACGAGACAGAGGCATCGTCTTCCCGGGACTCCGTCTGGGGAGCTGTACTGATCGACGGAAACTGGACATCGCCCCGCGAGTGACTGGGAGAATCCTTATAATTCTTAGTGCTGGGCTTAGAGGATTGTTTTAACATCATTGGAACTTGTCACACATATATTTATATGTCATTTATAAATGTGTTTTTATGAAAATATAATTTCGTGTAAAGTTGCGTATTTATTACATAGTTACGTATGTTTGATTGCCAATACTGATGATGCTTTCGCTAAGGAGAGGTTATTGCCATTTTGATCTAAAAAAACAGAACTAAGGGGAAGTGAATTTTTAGATTTTTTTATTGTTGCCAAATTATTGAGTAATCCGCTTTATTATGTATGCATAATGGCTTGTAGGAAGGATCATGTGTTGTTCAGTTGTTGAACTGTGAAAATATTCTTATTGCGAACAGCTCCTGCAGCCTGGCAGGGAGGAAGTTGGGGGCTTATTAGGAAAAACACTTAAAAAAATTGTGCCTTACCTGTCCTACTATTTTGATCCGGCATCTAGAGGTTAGAGGAAGTCAGGGGTGGCGAGCCTGAGGCTGGGCCGCTGCTGGTCACGGGCGACCCCACAGGGAGCGGGGCGTCCGCTGCTGCCCGAAGCGTGGGCAGCGCCCGCGTGCCGCACCCCGGGACAGCTCAGCGGGAGGGGGACGGGCCTGGACGCTCCCGCGCGCTCGGCGTGCGGACCGTTCCTCTGCGTGGCGACGCTTCGTAAACGCTTCCTGAGTGGAAGCCGTCGGGCGACCCTGCCCAGCCAATCCCGGCTTAAAACCCCGGTGACGTGCCGATTATCCGCTGTGCCTCAGATCAAGTCGCCTAGCTCTCTGACTGTTCTCCCTCGCTCTGACAATCAAGGGCGATATCTCGCGGGAAGGCCTTGTTTTATAAACTATATAAATGTCTAACCCATGCACTGTATGCTTGAAACTAATTACAGTTAACTAATTAATTAATTTTTTTTAAAAAGAAATGGAATTTAAATCTACTTCTTCCTATTTTTAAATCATTCATTCTACTGAGCCACCTCAATGCTGTCAAAACCCGAAATGCTCTAGTATGCTTCTCTTTATATGAAATGGAAATTGCAACCGTTATCTGTAACTTTGTCTTCATTATAATTTCCTCTTTTCGAAGATATGAAATCTTAGACACATTATATAGGCACAGGTCATATTTTTGTTATGGCCCTGTATCTACACATGTTAGTTTTTACTTTCATTGCATTTTAAGAAATTATGAAGATTTACTCTGGAAACACTTCCAAGTGTCTTAAACTCATTTCTCTTACTTTCTCTTCCTGAGTTTTTATCCAGGGGAAGAGATCGACTCTGCGTTTTTATTTTATCAAGGAGACTTCATATTATGGCAGAGAAAAATATTTTTAAGGAGTTTCCCTCTATCTAGTCTGTCCCCATGCCAGAGGTCCTGCCCCGCCTTACACTGCCACAAAGTTAAGATGAAACAGGGAATATTCGTTAACATTTAAAATAAAGTTTACCTTTGTTAGTTCTGTGGTTTAAACTACTATGAAATGCCTACAATTACCGTCAGGATTTTTTTTTTTTTTAACAGAAAATCATGCTTTCATATTTAATGATTCTTTACTTAACTGAAGAAAATTACTGCAGCTGCTAAGGCAGGTCAGACTTAGCCCTAAAAACACGGACAAAGGACTTGAAGAAGAGAGAACAGTTCAGTCAAAAGTGATACAGTGGCCAGCAGGAGAAAAGTTTATTGTTGAGGATCTGGTAGTAGATTGGTTATAATCTTCTTTTTTTTTTTCTATTTTGATAAAAGATTAGATGAAAAGAAAGTAATGGTGAAACACTTACAGTGTGGGTGAGACCACCGCACACTATGTCACTCACAGCCCCTTGTTCCCAGAGAATAGGAAGGGACCCTGAGTCACCAGCGAAACCTGAATTTGTCAGAAGGACTGAGGGAGTCATGGGTCGATGGAAGATTCTAGACGTAGGTTTTGACGGGGGCAGGAAGAAAGGCCGGTCTGAAGAGGAATCGTCGGGAAAGGAAGCGGAAGTCACCCCAGCCTCTTCTGGGAGGACAAGTTAGTGCCTAACTTGTAGGCCGCAGCAGGGGTGGGAAGAAGTAGAGAGCTCAGGAGACAGTTCCTGGAAGAAATGGAACACACCAACCGGAAGACTTGGAGCTGGTCAAGGTCACTTCTCAAGTTCATGGCAAAACCCAGCAGGGAACTCCAGTCTTAGGATCGCTTAAGACTTTTTTGTCACACGCGAGGCACCATTCTGGGTGTTAAAACTGAGCCATGATTAAGCCAGATGTACACAATTATGGTCAATACTACAGAGTGGCATGGAGTGACTACTTTTGAAAGATGAGTAAATGATTAACCAGGAACTAAGGGACGCTGATTTTAAGTATATCACACTTGGATGAAGGATTCTCACCGAAGAATGGAATATGGTTGCCGTAGCCAAAAACATGGGCCTTTAATCAGATGTGGGTTCGGGTCCTGTTACGCTTCTTAGCTTGAAAGGCAAGAAAGGACCCTCTTGTGTTTGCCTCCCTCCCGCAAACCATAATTGAGACGGAGCATATTTAAACGTGCCCAGGATGTGTCCGTGGGCTTATTCAGTAGGCACTCAATAAATGCCAACTCCCGGCTCCTCCTCTCGCTAAACTGCACCCCGTATGGTTTATGGCCTGACAGACACTTAATTTACAAAACACACAAACACAAAAACAGTACTGGGTGAATTCCGAGCCCGTTTTCCTTTATTTTGTAACGTTTTCTTTCTTAGAATGTAAGGCTTGGAACATACGTGAGCCTAGAAATGTGTGATGCCGTTAAGACTTTCAAAGGGCCACGTAAAGCATCAAGCTCGACATGGTACTTGCTTCCAGCAGAGTTTTTTTTTTTTTCTTTGAACATATCATTCTACGAATTGTAAAAGTTATTTCCAGAAAAATCGAATGTAGCTATTGAGCAAGAAACTTAAAAGATACGAAGAATGTTTACGAGATCTGAATGCATCTGAAGGAAAGAGGAATAAATCCAACAGCTTTGAGCTGGAAGGGTTAGGGGGAAATGAATGGGGAATCATACATTTTTACCCATCCTTCAGTAAGATTTTTATCTGTTTTACCAGTCGTCAAAAAATGTAGCTCATCAATCCTTTGCTTCCCATCTTTTAGAAAAGTTGTAGTGTAGGGAATTTTTTGTGTGTGTGTAACAGAATTTTCTGTAACATCTTATTCTTAGTCTCAGAGTAAAATGACTTTGTGGTCACAGGAAGACATTTTGGGGTGCTCCTGGCAGTAATTGGGTAGCAATTCTCACTCTTTTCTGCCTTCAGCCTCTGGCCTGAGATCGAACACAGAACATGTGGGTCTTTTCATTGGCATTTGTACCAGTGTCTTGCACACTTTTCATGAATTATTGAACCTTTTAATATCGCCTCAATCTTCTGGTGTAGGAAGTTCCTAGGGCCTGTGGAGAGTCTCAAAAGCCACTCTTTAAAAAAGAGAACAAATAACTTTTTATTTTTCGATTCCCGCCGACATGCAGTATTGCATTCGCTCCGCGCGTGCGGCGTGGCGATTCAACATTTATGCGGCTTGCGAAGTCCTCCCGAGAAGGCCAGGCCCACGCGGCGCCACCCTTTCCGCAACGTGTGTTCCCCGCGCCGTACGTCACGCCCCGCGGCCAGGCTTTCTCGGTTGAGTTTTTTATTCCTGTACAGCCTTTCTGGGGCTCGTTTGTTAAAGTGGTTTTGCCTTGGCGCCGGTCGCAGCGGACAGACGCTGAGTCATCAGTCAGAACGGAAGCCGCGGGACACGGCCGCAGGGCGCGCCCGGCTCTCTCCTGCGCCCATTTCACAGGTTATGAACCTGGGTTTCGGAAGGGCGAGTAAGAAACCCGAGTCCCCCGGTAGCCCGGGCTGAGTTAGGACGGGAGGGGCTGGGAGCCTCCGACCCCCCGCTGGGCGCTGTCCCAGCTTGCCGACGGTGGCCCTGCCACAACCCCTCGTTTTCTGGCTACGAGAGAAGCGGGAGCTCAGGGGGCCGGGGGTCCTGCGGAGAAATCACTGTCACCGCTGGAATGTGGAATCCCCGGCGGCATGCTGGGGGAACAGAGCGGGGACCCGGGAGCAGAGCGGGGAGGAGCAAGCCGCCTCAGCCCCCCGTGCGCCCCGCTGCGGGCCCGTTAGGGAGCCACTGGCGGAGGAGAGCGACGGCTTGCAGAACCCCTGCCCAGCTTTTAGAGGGGGCCGGAGGGGTGTGCGTGGGGCTGGGGGGCCATCGCTTCGTGACCGGCACGGATGGTCTGTCGGTGGAAGTGGAGGGAGGCGACCTCCAGTTCGGTGAACTCAAACCCCGGTATTCCTGAAAGTCCCTCAGGTGTCACCGTTGCATTCATAGTGCAGAGCTGGGGACCGGGAATGTGGCCAAGAGCAGCGTGGCTTTCTGCACGCAGGGCCTCTCTGTGCTGCTGCTGCCCGGCGGGTCCCGTGTGTGCTGGACAGCGCTCTGCGGGACGGACCTGAAATCTCCCCTGACAAAATCGAATCCCTCTTTCACGTGACATACAAAAATATTTGCATAGAAGTTTTATTCCCTCCTTAACATTCATCCATTAGGATACGAATTTTCAGTTACCTCAGCTGGTTTTTTTAGACTGTGCCTTTTAACTTCTTTCCATATTTTTTCCCTTACAGAACCTTTTTAGATAACTTTTTTTTTTTTTTCCCTAATCATCTTCCCCCACTTCCACCCTCCCATGAAATAACGATACTTAAGCTGGACTCTGTGTCTGTCTGTGTTGAGGCCCTTTGGTGGGCCAACAACCGTTGTTGCTATAAAAATTGGAGCGTTCTGGAAACTGGTCCAAGGGGGCCCTTCTCCAGGTTCCAGGTCACCCTTCCAGTCTCAGCAGGTTCCTCGTCTGTAGTATTGACCAACAAATGATCCCACCTCCCGTGTTTAGGACAAGAGACTGGGAGACACACGGATGTCAACCGAAGGCACTCACTGTTGGTGCTAGTCAAAGCGAGGCTCCGTGCTGATGCTTTGAGTCTGTCTCCCTTGCCCAGGTGGCGCGGCTCCCTGAAGCAACAGGTAATCTGCGTTCTCAGCCTTAGAGTAAGTAGATCAGCCAGCCATCAGTGGATCTGACAAGTGGAATCCACTGGAGTGCATAATCGATTAACTGCATCCTTTATGGTTGAAGGAACAAGTGAAAGCAAACAAATGCTATTGACCAGCCTTAGTGTGGGTCCTTTTTTTATATAAGATCCCTCGATGGTTTTAATGTACGTCTTGATCTAGAATGTGAAGATCTATGCCCAACGTGACAAATGTCTGTAAGAAGAGCCCCAGTGGGAATGTCTGCTGTGAAGAGAGAGCACCTGACTCTTGAGGAGAAGGAGTGTGTGAAAGGGGACCCGAGCAGGACCTGCTCAGATGACTCTCCCTGGCTTTAAATAGACCTGGGAAGTTGTCCTCATTTTCAATAATCGTATGTATTCAGGTTGAGATATTTCTTGTCCTCCAAGGCTATGACTATTGAAGTGTATGCAGATTGTTTTCTATCATGATGATTAAATCTTAAGTGAAAAAACATGTTTCTCTTGTAATTATATTTTGTTTTTAAAAAGTTTTTTTTTTTTTTTATGCCTATTTGGCAGTTTTCAGGTAGCTTAGAAGAACATTGAGTTATGAGGAAAACATGGGAGTTTTAGGCTTTGTGTATGTTTTGTACTAACCTTAAACTGCACATTTTTTAGCCATGTTTCTTATTCTGGCATCTCTTACGGTTTCGTTGCTACTGCTTTGAAACAGCATCAGAGTAGGCGTGTTCTTTGGGATCCAGTCGTGGTCCTTGCTCATGCTATTTATTTTTAGATTCTTTTTACAAAAGTGACCCTGTACATAATCATCATATGAAAAATACGACTTAATGGCTTCAAGATTATCTTCCTTTGATTACTCTCACCCCGTGCTATGTATTGTATAGCCATAGCTTGATTATATCCTGCTTCGAATTCATTTCGAATGGTCGGTCATACCTGTCGAGTCTGTACTACTGTATATCTAACTGGTGGAAAATATTCGTGGGTAGTGTCAGTAGAGCAAAAGGCCCGTGCTGTATGGCTGTTGTAGAACATCGTTAGCACAATCATATTTCTATCTCGACGTGTAACGATGCCAGCAGGGTAAATGGGAAAGACATCGAATCTTCACACAAAGGAAATGGGTTTCGTAATGAGTGCCGTCCGAACAAAACTAATCTCTGTCTTGGATCATTACTTTACCTAATCATAAAACTTTTTTAATTCAGATCCTTGCAGGGTCCTAATTGGTGACCTCTGGAGCCTGATAATTGTTTAAGAAAGCCGGTCTTCTCCTGTATGCTTAATGATGTTTGCAATCAAAAGTGAGAAGCGTGGTTAACCCTTGGGCAGGTACGACTAAAAATTAGGTTTTGTTTTTTTCAGTCTTTAGTTGTTACTCTCATCTTGACTTGAGTCCTTCTGAACTTGAACCTGGAGCACTGTTCTCTCTCTTTAGCCTTTGGGTTTACCAGATCTTCATTGGACAAATGCCTTGAGTTAGAAAGAATAATCCTGAGTTATTTCGAATGACCACGAGATTGGGCTGCTCAGGACTGCTAGAACTCCTGGCCTCTTTTTCTTATGTTTTGTATGTAAATTGAAGGGTGTTTTGTGCACAGATATTTGTTCTGCCTTTATAAAAGTAGTTCATTTCCAAACATTCTTAATGTTTAGAGTCTCGGCTGTTGTTCCCTGCTCCCTGGATGGTATATTTATATGCATTTATGATGAGCTTATTCGTGCTTATTAGACAGTGATATGCATCCCTGCCCTGCCCAGCTATTTATTTCTGTTTATGGAATATTATTTGCAAGATGGTGAGCTGTATGAATCAATCTAGTCTGGGCAGGTTTCAGTGTGTTTGGCTCGGATTTGGATCTAATAGGTGTTCAGTTAGATTTGGATTGCTTAAATAAAATAATTCCTTAGTGAAAACATTTGTCATGTTGGAGGTTAAAAAAAATTTCTTTTCAGACCAGCAGCCACAGTACCATTTCAGTAATCTGTCAAATAGAATTTGCAATGGCTGTGAACACTATTCGTATCTCTTTTAAGATCAATTTAAATCCTCCGAGTGGGCCGTTGTATTATTTTGGAATAGATTTCTGAATATTGAGCATGCAGGTACTGTCATTCTGATGAGGTCTTCTCGTTTCGTTAGATCCAAGCCGAGCCCTGTCCGTTGATGAGTTTGCGAAGAGTTCAGGGGCTGGGGAAAGGGGGCGTCATTTACCAGTCCCCGTCCACGCCGGCACCGGGTCGTGCCGGCCAATGTGCATTATTTAGTTCTACTTTTCTAACCCTTCCACACGTTTTTATCAAATAGCTTTAAACAGCTAACAGGACGGGCTTTGATGTTACACATACCCGAGTGTGAATCCTGCCCCTGCCACTTAGGAACTGTCTAACCACTGGCCAGCTTCTGCTGTTCGGTCGTCAGGATCTCCTCCTGCAAAACGGGGGCGCACCACCGTACATTTATGAGAATAAAGAGAGACTCTAAGTAAATCAAACACACATCCCTCTGCTTGGTGAACCATTGTCAACAAAGCAATAATGAGCAGTCTCTAACACAGTGCCCATTGCTTTTCAGCATTTTGCTGTGTGATAAGCTCAGAGGGAAATTCTCAGACGTCAAGAAGGCGTCAGAAACGTTGTCTAGGACCCTGCGGCGTGCCAGAGGCATGGGGCTGGAGAGCTGCCTCCTGTCGGACCAGCTCCTCTTCCCGGCCGCTCTCCACTCTGCTGCGTCCCCAGGAGGCTGATGGGGGTGGCACGGGGACCCCACCGGCAGACACTCCCACCCTCTGGCTTCCGGCCGTCAGTGCTTCCCCAGTGGAGGTCACCTGCAGGAGGTCAGCAGCGGGGAGACGAGGTCAGAGCGTGGTTGTCTTTGGCTCCGTCCCGCTCGGCGGCTTCCCCCTGTGACTCCACACGCCCGTCCTGGCCCTGCAGCCTCTCTCTCATTCCTGCGCCGCCTCCATCCTCCCGTCTGGAGGTGGGACCACCTCCCTCCCTCACTGACCCCGGGGCGATACGCCGTTCTTCCCTGCTGCTGTTCTAGGCTCGCCACGCCTTCACGCACAGGCCCTGAGATAAACCCCAACAGCAGCCGAGCAGTCTAACCAACGCGCGGGGTGTCACACGGGCTCGCCGTACTCCGCTGAAGACTCCCTCAGTCCTTCGCCTGGCAAACGTCATTCCTTATGCTTTAAGAATTCAGCACACATCTGTTAGCTTTTTGGATCATTTCCCAAATTCCAAAGCTTCCTGCGGCTCTGTGGACGTTATGTGAAACTCGCCCATTTATATGCCACGGACCCCCCTCACCTAGCGCCTGTCACAGCTCAGCCCGTGTTTTGCACAGATGCCGGTCTCCCCCAACCTAAGACACCCCACTGCGTTTAAGGTACCGCATTCTCAAAATAAACGATTTTACCTGGAATTTTTAGGAACACGTCTTTTGCTTCAAGTGAGGTAGTAAGCAGTCCAGGTAAATTCCCAGTCACAGTTTCGGTGAAAGAATACTTTAATGAAGAACTTACAATGAATGATGAGAGAGAGAGTGCAGCTTGGATTTCCAGCCAAGGTGCGAAATCTAAGCACAGCCATCTCTACAATTTTTCATTTTGTTCTGTTTCAGTTTGTTTTAAAAAAATCTAAAAACAACTGTTTAAAAATTGCATTTCGTATAAATTTAAATGAGTAAAATAGTCACCTGTTTCAAAAACTTAAAACAATGGAGAGAGACAGCGAGAGCCCTCTCTTCCTGTTCACGTCCACCCCACGCACCCCGTGGCAGTGGGATAACCGCTGTGACACGGTTCCTCTGTCTAACCAGGGAGACGCCCCCTGTGCCCGTGCAAGTGAACAGGAACACATGTTCGTGTATCGTTGTACGTCGTGTGTGTGCCGGGGATGACTTCCTGTCAGAACACAGACGGTTTCTCGACCTCACAAGGTAGCTGTGTGTCCTGTCCTCTCCTCTGCGGGCTGCCCGAGCCCGGGAAACCAGGCCCCTCTTGGTGGACGCTCAGGCGTTTCTGGGGTTTTGCTATTAAAGACACTACTGTAAATGGATAACTTTGTCCGTAATACTTCGTGTCTATCCACGTGGGTAAATTTTGTGGAAATGGAGCATCTGGGACAAAGGAAAAATATCAATCTGGATGTCCTGGATTCTGTGAGAGAATTTTAGCACATTAGAATTTTTTACATTGGGAATTTAACTCATTTAAGTCCAAAGAGGGTTAGTGGATTTTAATATATTTGGTAGGCTAAAAATGTGAGTGGCCATTACTTAGGAAGCTCTGTTCTGGGCCAAGACAAAAAAAAAAAAAATGAAAAGGCAAAACAAAAGCCAAAAAAGACATTATAACTGACACTAGATTTCTGGGTTAACAGAAAATTGGTGTCCGCGGTTTGGAAACACAGCCTTTTAATCCCCTACGTTATCGCAAACCGAATCCTGCGTTTACTCATTAGTCCCGAGCTGGGGGATGGCGTTGGTGCATTCGGCTGCTAACAAGTGTAACCTGGGGCTTACTGAGCCGGAGTCCCTCTGTTCGACCTTGAAAACCCGATTGGTTTTCCCTAAGGCTGGCTTTCGTTGGCTGCAATCAGCCGAAAGATCATGTCCACCTTGGTGGTGTCAGGTGACTTCTCTCCCCTCGGAGAGCTCAGGTGGTGGGGGCAGGGGCTGTGGAACAGGAAACTCCCACGGAGACCGCACCAGCTCTAGAAGGCTGCGGGAAGACGTTACAGATCGTCTTGCACGGTGTTCCTCCAACCCCCACTTTTTATTTTTGTTTTTTTGCGTTGTATTTGGTTGGAATTCATGGAGACATCAAACTACTTATAAGCCTCTTTCAAGTAGAAAATACAGAATTGTCAGTTGAACAGTGCCTAAAGAAATAAAAGTTTCGTCTACGGCCCCGCCACCCTGAATGTGCCCGATCCTGTCTGATCTCGGAAGCTAAGCGGGGTCTAGCCTGGTTAGTACTTGGATGGGAGACCAGACTAGGAAGACTGGGTGCTATAGCTGTACAAAATTTTAAAAAATAAGGAATTGAAAGCTGACAAGGTCCTTGCAATCTGTGAGGTTAACCAAGGGTTGCTTCACCTAAAAAAAAAAAAAAAAAAAAAAAAAAAAAAAAAAAAAAAGAAAGAAAGAAAAGATTTGACCAGTTTGGAATTTTATAGCTGGAGGGCACCAAGGCCGTGATTGAAACCAGGGACGGAATCGTTCCTCGTGCCTCAGTTGCGCTGGCTTTGGTGATTCACCAGCTTGACCATAGCGACTCCATTTCCTTCGTTCACGCGTCTCCTGAGGACTCAGGTGTCCGGGTTGCAGTCTGGAGGGGTCAGTCCGTGAATGCGGTCGTTCAGCAGTCAGTCCTTCAAGCATCTGCTGAAGTACCTCTTTCTTGTACAGCGGGTGCTGTAGGCAGTGATGTGAGGAAACGGTACGCCGGTATTTTCCAAGAGCTGGAATTTGCACATAGTAGGTGCTTTGGAGGTGTCTGTCGAATGAAGAAACAGATGTTACCCTACGGGAGATTTATGTTCTGCTGAGAGAACAGTCCACTTGGGCTGCTGTAATACAATACTACAAACCGGGTGGCTTATTATAGCGACCTGTTTGGCACCAGGGACCGGCGCTCTCGTGAGAATCCAGTGCCCGATGATCTGAGGCGGAGCTGAGGCGGTGGTGCTGGCGCTGGGGAGCCGCTCGCCGCTCACCTCCTGCTGTGCAGCCCAGTTCCTACCAGGCCGCGGACCTGGCGGTCGGGGACCCTGGCCTATAAATGACAGAGGGGCATTTCTCGCGGTTCTGGGGCCGGGAAGTCCAAGATCGACACCCCGGCGAATGCGGTGGCAGGCGAGGGCACTTCCTGGTTCGCAGGTGCGGTCGGTCTTCCCCCCGGGTCCCCACGCGGCAGGGCAGGCGAAGATGCTCTCCGGCGGCTCGTTTATAAGGACAGTCATCTCGTTCATGGGGACTCCAGCTTCATGATCTGCTCACCTCCCTCAAGCCCTGTCCGCCCGATGCCATCACATTGGGGGTCAAGATTGCAGTGTACGAATCGGGCTGGGGACATGAACACTGTGCACTGCAGAAGGTTCTGGAAGGGCTGTGCATCGAATGCTCGCTGAGCGTCGGGCTGGGAGTGGCGGACTCTGCCACGCCCGCCGCCCGGCCACCCTGCCCGGGAGAGGAACAGCCGCACGCGGCGTGTGGCATTTAACGCGCTCGGGTCTTGGGGATGGATGTGGGGAACCGAAATCATCCAAAGAACACCTCGGGCGGAGAGAAGAGCGTTGGCGAAGACGCGCGCCTGGGGCGGGCCGCGTCACCCGTGAGGACGGACGACCCGCCGGGGAGGACGGACGACCCGCCGGGGCGGTCGGCTGCCGGAGGGCCCTCTGGGATCGGTCCCTGGTGGGACGCGCCCCGGAGAGCCGCGCGGGCCTGAGTCCCAGCTGGCCTTCCTCTGCTCGTCGGTCCCTCAGCCTTTCTCCAGGGTTCCAGAAGGCCCCGCGGAACTTACTTCTTTACATCTGCATTTGTTAGTTAGTCCATTTCCCTCCATCAGCACAGGCCGTTGAGATTCGACTTTGTAGGACCACGGAATATGCATTTTTTCCCCACTGTACTGGGGAAGAATTATTGATAAAATGGGAACTACACCATCACTTTGAACAAACGGTGGCCATCTAGTCCGCATTTCTGTGTGTGGTGTCGTGCCGCGGTAGTGCTAACGACAGCTCGCGGCCTCCGGAGTTCCAAGCCCTGCACGTCACGGTTATCTTTTTTTCCTCCACAGAAATAGAAAAGTTTCAAAAAGGAGAAGGAAAGGATGAAGAAAAGTACATTGATGTGGTGATTAACAAGAACATGAAGCTGGGACAGAAAGTGTTAATTCCCGTAAAACAGTTCCCTAAGGTAAGACCACGAGGCGGGCCTTGCAGGTCCGGCAGACGAGTGATTGTATATTTCCTTCGATGTGTTCTTGAGATGCTTTTCCTTCGCACAGCCCCTCCCCCCACATCCCCAAACACAGATTTTTAAAGTTAATTAAAACATATCTAGGGGCTTGGTCTTTTCTGTCTGACTTTAGTTGTGCAATGAGTCAAACTAGCGAAGTGACTTTGGACAGTCCGTTCTTTCCTCTTGTAAGATGAGGCTGCATGAAAAATCGAATAAGATTATCTACGGTAAATGCTTAGCACACGGTTTAGCACATAATCTTTCAACATGGTATTTATTCTAATTGCCTATTCTGGAAGAAGTTTTATTTTTCATTTATTACGTGTGTTGTTTTGTGTCATCGAACACAATTACAAAAGCTGCTTTAGAGTTTGTATGTAATTCTAACATCTTGGTCATCTTAGATTTGGTCTGAATTGAGACTCTTTTATCTTGTTTTTCTTTCTTTCTTTTTTTTTTCTTTTGAGTGTCCATGTCCATGATTCATACATTCTTTTGTATATATCAACAGTTCATTTCTTTCAATTGTCCATTCCCTGAATATACCCCAGTTTATCCATTTGCCTGCACAGGTTTCAGTTTTGGGTTCTTATACATTAAAATGCCGTGAACATTTTCGTACATGCAAGTCGAGGCCGCTCCACGTCTCAGTTAGCATTTTTGTTGTCCGTCCTCTTACTTTTAGCCTTCCTGCTAATTCGTTGGTGTTTCCTTGCGGTGTTGATTTGCATTTTCCTAATGATTAATGATTTTGTGTACTTTTTCATGTACTTATTGGCCATTCATTTATCATCTGTCCTCGAGTGTCTTTTTAGATTTTTGCGTATTTGTAAATGGGCTGTGTGTCTTCTTATCATTGAATTGTAAAAGCTTTTATTTTAATGTCTCCTGTACACAAAACTTTTGTTAGGTAAATGTTTTGTGAATATTTATTTAGCTTGGTCCGTGGCTTGCCTACTGTTTTTTAAATAGAGTCTGTAAGAATCAGAAGTTTTTAATTTTGATGAAGTCTAGTGTATCAGGGTTTTTTAAAGATGATTATTACCTTTACCAATGAAAATCTTTGCCACCTTCAAGGAAATGTTAGAGTCCTCTTTAAAACACACAGGTAGTCTGTGCTTCCTCTAAATGCTTTTATCATTTGTAGCTTTTTACTTTTAGGTCTGTGATGCATTTCAAATTAATTTTTGTGTATGGCGTGAATGTCAAAACTCATTTTTCTCCGTATGAAAATATTGTTCTTCCAGTACCATTGTTCGAAAGGTATTTTCTTCCCACTGGTCGTGCTGGCACCTTTGATGAAAAGCAGATGACTCTGCAAGTGAGGGTCTGTTTCTGCACTTCCTGTATCATTTCATTGATCTACTTACGGATCTTTATTCCGGTACCATACTGCCTTCATTGCTGTAGCTTTTTATAATAAGACGAAGTTAGTTCATGTGGCCCCTTCAACTTGGTCTTTCTCAGAATATTTTTTTGGATATAGGTCCTGTGCAGTTCCATATAAATTTAAGAATTATTAATTTTCTTAAAACATTCTGCAGGGATTATGATTGCAGTTGCATAGACTATTTTGATCAATTTAGGGAGATTTGACATCTTAACCATATTGAATCTTCCCTTCCTTGAACATGGTATATATTTTCAATTTAGATTGTTGAATTTCTATCAGCAGTATTTCAAACATTTCAGGGTAAAGCTTTTTGAACTTTTGTCTTTTGTTAACCTTATTCCTAAATGTGTTATTTTTGACACTGTCATAAAATGAATAATTTAAATGTTTTCTGACTTTTCTTTTAATAAAAAATTTGGTACAGTGATCTAGTATTCTTGCTAAATTTAACCTTGCTAAATTTAATTGTTAGTTCTAGCAAGTTGATTTATATTTCTTTAGGATGTGCTGTGTACATAATCATATCATCTGCATAAACAGTTTACTCCTTCCTTTCCAATTTGCATGCTTTTTATTTCTTTAGCGTGGATTATTGTATTGGTTAGTCTCTCGTGCAACCCTTGACTACCAGCTGATGCAAAGAGCATTCCTTGTTTTCCTTTAAGACAGGTGAGGGCCGGCGGTTTCTTTGGAGATGCTTTTCGTGAGGTGGAGGAAGTTCCCTTCTGTTTCAGTTTTGCAGATTTGATCCTGACTCAAGTGGTGGATTTTAATTAAAGGCTGTTTCTGCATCTGTCAAAGTAAACACAGGATGTTACTCCCTGAAACTGTTAATGTAATTGTGAGTTTTGTTGATCGATTTGTCTAAATTAAGCCAACTTTGCATTCCTGCATTAAAGCCCTTCTTGGTAATGACGCATTAGCCTTTTAATATATTTTTGGATTTGGATGCATCTGTGTTGAAGAGTGATACTGACCTGTAATTTTTTTAATGTAATATCTTTGTCAGATTTTTGGTGTGGTGTTACATGCTAGTTTTATACAGTGAATGGCCAGCGTTTCTTTCCTGTTTTATTTTTCAAAGAATGCATGTCAGTTTGGTGCCGTTTCTTCCTCAGTATTTGTTAGAATTCACCAGTGAAGCTGTCTGGGCTTAGAGTTTGGTGATGAGTTTAGTGTGTTTAATTGATATATCACTAATCAGATTTTCTATTTCATCTTTTGTGAAAAATTTTTTTGTGTGTTTTACACAAGGGGTTTGTCATCATGTGTCAGCCATTCCTTCCTCAAATACTTTTGGGTTTTTTTTGACATTTTCTCTCCCCATCTTTTGAAACTTCGGTTACACATATGTTCAGCCTTTTAATTTTCCCAAAAAGGCTTCGGTGGCTCTGATCACTTTTGTTATTAGTGGTTAGTTTTGTTTTCCCTCTTATTCTTCAGATTGGATAGTTTCTACTGCTGTCTCTTAAACTTATGGGTTCTTTCTTATGTTATCTTTATTTTCTGTTAAGCCCATCAGATAAAATTTTATATCAGGTATTGTAATGATCTGTTGCAGAATTAATATTTGATTTATTTATAAATATATGTATGTGAAAAAATATTTTTTCCCCGCTGGTATTTTTCTATTTTTTTTTTTTTATTACTCACAGGTATTATTTTATGTCATTGAGCAAAGCTAAAATAGATGCTTTAAGTTTCTATCTGATTCTAAAATCTTAGATACCTTAGATTTGACCTGACTCGATAATCCTTTATCTTGATAACGAATCACATCGTTCCAGTTTTTCATGTGTAGGGTAATTTCAGGTCGTATGCTGGACATTGCGAGTATTATATTGTGCAGGCTCTGGACTCCATTCTGTTTCTCTGAGGAATGCATCCAGACCACAGACCTGGTCTGTGGGGTTGGAGTGCAGGTCTCGATTCAGTTCTTAGTTTGACTTTTGCATTTATTTTTTGGCAGATGTGATTTGGAGGTCAGCCAGAGATTTTGGCAGAATTTATCTACAAAATTTGGGGGCTTTTCAACTCTTATATTTTCTAGTCTACCCTTCCTCACATTTCAGCACTATGGCTGCCTCAAACTGCTACTCAGGCTAAAAACTCTAAAATCAATAACTTCTCCCAGGCCATTCCCTTCTTCCAAGTCTTGATTCCCTTCCAGAATCTCCTTGCCTTTTGATCATTCTCCACAGGCTCCAGATAATTGGTTTTTATATTTTGTTCAGAGTTTAAGAGTTCATAGTTGCCATCTGTAGATGGTCAGCCTGTTAGGAGCTTACTCAGCCATACTTGCAGTAGTAGGATATACATTTTTAGTAAATAGGAAAAAAAAAACTACATTTGAGCATTTCGTAGACTCATGACTAAACAAAGCATGGCTTATGGAAACCTTTATGCATTGATTACTAGGCTCAATATACTCTTTATGCTCAATATACAATAGAGGAAGACAAACAGACACCGTCTTCATATAGTTCATAATCTAGTAGACGATTAATCTATAATTAATAGCCTGTTGTGCATAAGTAAGTATATGAATAAAGTATATGAAATAAAATCTCAAATATTGTTTTTCAATGTCAACTTTAATGAGAGTAGAGGAAGACAGATTATAATTTGTGTCTAACAGAGAACAGAGTCCATTTCAAGTACTTATAGTGTCTGAAGTAAGCTCCTTAGAAATCTATTGCTTTCAGAATGCTGAAAAAGGATATTTCTACTTAGAATAATTGAGCCTGCACGTTTCAAGCCAGCCTCATATAAAAGGCTGATACAGTATGTCCATCAGTTCTAAGAAAAGGCTTGCAGGTCAGCCGGCGTCAGTTAATAGGCTGAGCCGGAAGAGGCTGGCAGCACCTGGCCCTCTGGAATGGCAGTGGGCAGAGGACAGCTCGGCGTGGAGCCGATGCTGACGGACACTTTTAGCTTCTGGGGCGAGAGAGAAAGGCTGTTTGTGAACCTCCATCCAATAGAGTGATGTCCATTAATTGAATGATTGCTCTTCCTTTAATGAACTATCTTCAACACTTTGTCAATGGCACACCACTGAACGTACTTCTTAATATTCAAACTTAACGCATATTCCTTCTCTCGAGTCCTATGTCTGAGCTTGTAAAGTGTGAAACTCAAAGTAAACACTGTTTTAGGATTTTATTAAAAATGATTTTAAGCTGTAAAAATTGTTCTCCATAGTATTCCTTGGTCCTGAGCAGTGAGTAGATAAAAGAGAGTTAATATAAATGCCACTCAACATTGGAACAAGGTGCCCTGTCTCTGAGGACCTTGTGGTTTAGACCGCATATTTACCCTAGCGTTTGCTGGTTCACCCATCACTGAATCCACACATCCGTTCGTATGCCTCTCATTTATCGTGGATCTTCTCTGAGGCAGGCGTTGGGCTGGGAAGAGAGAAGTGATTAACACAAGTGGTTTTCTCCTAAGAAGCTCTCGGTTTTGTGGGGCCTGCAGATGATGAGGTCAATCTTTAGATTACAGTGTGAGAAGTTCAATGTTAAGGTGCTTTAGAAGACAAGAGAAGGAAAATGTTGACTCTCAGAGAAGGCCTCCCTGAGGTCAGAAGTAAGACAGGGCGAGATCGAGGTGACCGTGGCAGAGGGGCACAGGACGAGGGCGGAGGGCCTCTGAGACTTCACAAGCCATTCTGTTTGGCCAGACCGGTTCATTTCAAGATGTGCAGGTTTTTATGAGGGTTTGTAAATGAAGTGTTAACGAGGGCGTGGGATAGGGTTGGCCATGAGGGCCATGAAGTCGGAGTAGGAAGTGTTTGAGCTGTTTTGGAGGATGTGGTTGGCTTCTCTGTGTGTTTGACAATGGGGAACTATTTCAGGAGAGGGAATGCCACGTGCAAACTCGTGCCAGAGTGAAAGCATACTTAGGCATCCTTAAAAAGTGAGTCGTAATATGAAAGTAAATAAAGTTGGTCTGTGTCATTGCACGTACATGCTCTACTGCTTTGGTAAATGTCCCTATTATATTCTTAAATAAAACCAGAAAAAGCAAGGTGCAGAATAGATAGGATCCTGGTTAGACAATCATTTGGGAAGCAAAACAAAACAAAACAAAACAAAACAAAAACTAGAATCTTAACAGCAGTTATTTTGGGGAGGGTAGGAGTATGTGCTTTTTTCTATTTTACATGTTTCTGTACTTTTAATGTTTTAATAATTTGCTGTAACTTTTATAATTAGGATAAAAAAGACTTCCATTTTGGACAAAAAAGGTGCCTGAAGTGGTTAATTTTTGAGATACCTTTGTTCTGTGGTTATGTTTTTTAAGACTTATTGTGTTGTTAAATTCTACAGGTTTAAATTAGATTCATTTATTTAGTCTAAGCATTCTAATGTGTACATACTATTTTAGTAATTTTATATTAAACAACATGGTTTCTTATAGTAAAGGTTTTCCTGTTATGTACAGATTTTAAATTTTATGTATTTGATGCCTCACAGAAGTCTTAGGCTGGCTTGCATTTTTCCTTTGTAGTGTGTTGCAGAGCGTTCAAAACCCATGACTTTACTGCTAGGTGGAACCCTCCTTCATAGAAATCATGGATTTAAAAATTTCTTTAGTAAATATTTGACAGTCATATTAGTGTGTTGTAAGGTGCCTTATCTGGGATTCCTAATTGAATCTCAGAGGCATGTAATATTTTTTCCCCGGAGGATTTCTGTGAAAATAATTTGTATTTGTGTGTTCAGTTGATAGTTTACCTTAGATATAAAGTGATGATGTCCATTAGCTTTTTTAAAACTAAGTGCCCTTGCCAGGATTAATATGGATGGCTAGTAAGGATTTTGAAGCTTGTTGATGTCAGGGGAGCCCGATGCTAAGAATCATCACTGAACGACACATTTGTTTATCCTAAGTCCCTGGGGATGTCCTTCCGCGATTCCCTTAATCACGAGACCCCGTGATGAAGTGCGAAGGCCACTCAGGGCAGCGGATCCTCTGGACAGCGTATCGGCCACTGAGGCCCTTTTCTGTCAGTGCGCGGTCCCCTCCCCTGTCCATCCTCTCCCTTCGTGGGGGTGAGGGGGTCACATCTTCTGAAGCCGCTCTGATTCTGTGCTGAGGGCTTCTCAGGGATCCTGTGACACCCAGTCCCTGTGTCGTGAAAGGTGTTTTGCTTGGCGTTTGCAAATACGACAGCATTCGAAAATACCGTGACGGGATTTCAGATCCTAGGCTGTGACTGCTCCCCTATTCTCTTAAAAACATCTTCGTCGACCCGCAAAGGAGCACGTGAACTTCGATTTGTTAAATGGGTTCTTAAAGCAGCCAGACGTTTATTGAGGGGTTCCTGAAAGAATTACACGTGTTGTTTTGGCGGGGTGTCATTATGACTACTACTATTTTACTTACCCAAATGAGTAGTTACAGAATTTGGTTATATTTAGGCTCCCCACGGCCTCACTACTTTCAAAAGACTAGGAAAGCTTCTCTGTATGCACTGTGGTCACAACGCAGTACATTTCGGAGGTTAAAGTCTGCGATGAATGTTCCGCAGGGACCGTCCACCACGTCCCTGCTTGCTCTCTGGCGCTGCCGAGCCGAAAGGTCCCAGCGGCTTTAGCGCCTTGCAGCGTCCTGCCGGCCTGGGGGTCACGCAGTTTACCGGACGGATCACTTTGGCTCTGGGCCCCCTGAGGATCCCCCAGGCGGATCAGCTGAACACCGCGTGCCCACACTGGTACCGGGTGTAGGAAACGTCCTCCCGCTCTTCTAGGACTCTGGGCCTGGTGGAATAAAATGGCAGAAATTCATACCGTGGACCAGACTCCGAACTTTTATCTAATCGAGTAACCGACACATAATTACGCCGAACGAGGGCCACGTGACGTACGGCGATGCTGCGAAGCGCATTTACAGAGGGGAAGGAAGTCGGGGACTCACGCCCGCCCCGCCTGCCAGGCTCCTGCACTCGGCCGCCCCGCAGACGTCCCGGCTCTGGCATGTCCCTGAGTGAGCGCCGCCTCCCTCCTGTTCTTGGCCGACCGGGCCTGTTCCCGGGTCCCTAATGCCAGTGAATGACCGCGCGAGCGCCCGCGTGCCCACGCCTGAAGCCAGGGCGTCCGTTGGCCTCTCCCTCCTCCGCCTCCTCCCCTCTCGTCTGCACGCACCATGACTCACACGTCTCATTCCTCCTGTTCCTACGCCGTTATCCATCTCCGTATCTCCGTCCCTCTCTCCACGGCCACCCCTTCACGTAGGCGACTGTCCTTCCTCACCCGCTCCAGTCCACTGTAGGAGCCTCTCATCCGGATCGCGTTCCCGCCCTCCGTTTCAGGCCCTCCACCCCGTTCTCCGCACCTGCAGCCAGACCGTTGCTGCCCAGGATTTTCTGGAATAACGATTCATGGGCCATGTTGCCTGCGTTGTTCGTTTGGCCATCCGGCCCACCCCGCTCCTCCAGAATATAAGTCAACCTTGAGCAAATAGATAGAAAGTACATAAGATAGATCATTTTAGATTGTTTATTAATTCCGCATGCCTGCGTATATTTATTTTGTCCGTATCGTCTCCTAGAGAAGTAACCGTACACCTCATTGATTTTTTGAGTTGCTAATATCTCAATAAATTGGTCTGTTTCCCATTTAGAAGTAGGTATTACATTAAATTACAATCAATGGAGCAACACCAGATAATCCCGCCACTGCTAACGACACTTAGTGATTTGTGGCTGGCGACTTAATAAATTTAAATGATGGTCTTTTATCTGTAGTTTTAATATGTCGCAATAATTTCTATAAAACTATGAAAATCAATAAAGAAAATCAATAAAAACTATGTTGAGTAGTGCCATTTGATTCGGAGTAAAATAAACTTCAGTTCCACAAGTATTTATCGAGAAGCCTTTATGTAGGAAAATGATGAATAAAATCTGGGTCTTAAGTACTCTTGAGGGGTTTATAATCCAGCAGGAGAAACAGTGGATTTCACGAAATCATACAGAGTGACTGATGATTAGATTAACACAAGACGTGGAAGGGCTCCGTGTGGTGCTCAGGGTGTGAGGGGGGTTATTTCTGAGGAAAGAATCAAGTGTGGAGTTACATCTGGTCCTTAAGAACAAGTTCAGGACTCAAACAAGCAGAGGTTGGGGTGGGGGGTGATATACTTAAGGGGAATGGTGGATTGTAGCGTTTATCGAGTGACGAGAATGCGTCTGGAGAGTCGCTCGTGCCACATCTGGGCATTCGAATTTTAGACAGCCTGTCAGAAGCTCTGAAGGGTTTATGACAGAGATAAACAAACATTAGAATATAGAGGAGAAGGTCTTCTGCATTATAGAAGATCTCGTGTTTTTCGTTAAGTGCTTTTAAAATTTAAGAACGATTGATTTAAATGATTTTTTTTGGAATGACTTTTATTCCTGGGACGTTCAGCTTCCCTTGTAAAAGTGATTGTTATTTTTAGAGGCGATTGTCAGAATCGGGAAGGGTATTGTCTGTAACTCAAAGATTGATTCGGTCATTAACCAGGAAACAAGTTTTTTCTTTCTGAGGAAGTTTGGTGTCAGCCTTAACACTGTTTGGAGTTTGGCACTTATGACATTGGTTTAATTCGGATGCCATCAGTATTCTGAATGACAACTAAAATGTGGATTCGTTTAACTAATCACTGTTAGTGGTGAAATTATTGGAGCCTCGTCCATATAGCTAATAAAAGTTTGATCTGGTCTCTCCTTTCAGTAAAGAAGGGTCTGACAGACCTCTGCATTCTGGTCCTTGGGAATCGGACGAGTATGGAGATTATAAAGTGTTCCTTGACAGTTAATTTCTAGTCTCGAAAGCAAATGCTGGGGGGTCACTCTCCAAAGAGGAGTGTTTGCACTACCGCGCATTCGGAGGCCAGGAAAACACACTAGAACTTCTGTTTGAATGTACCCATGGGGCGTGTGCTCTTCTCTGTGTCGGGCACCGTTCTGAACGCCGTGTGTATATTACCACATTTAACCTGTGCGACTTGAGGAGGGGGCCTGTTATCTCCTGCTCACGCATTTGAAAACCCGAAGAACCGAGAAGTCAAGTAGCTTGAGGGTTTTGTAGTTACTAAGTCACAGGCATTCGGATCCCAGCAATCTGGCCCCACGGCCATTGTTCCTGTTCAAAAAAGTAAACGTCACTAATTTTTAGTGCGTGGATTAACGTCAGCGCTGTCGCATGCCTCATCAAGGGCTGCCCGGATGTGGCACGTGGGGAGGGTGCCCTGGAGGAAAGGGGAGGGCCAGCTGCAGGTTTTAACGACCCTTTTGTTCTCAGTATATTGAGGCTCGGAGCTGTGGGACATGCCTGCTTGTGGATTCATGGATTCACAGATTACGTTACCTGCTTTCAAACTTCCCTTTCTTTAAATGGGCAAAGATTTCTGCTAAAGAAGCTGTGAACTGAAACTCTGCTAAAGGTACAGTCGACCAAGCAAGAACATGACGGAGCCGCCCTGTGTCCTCTGCCCAGCACAGGCTCAGCCTCCTAACAAGTCAGAGGTGACCGTGACCGGTCGGATGTGACGAGAACTGTTCCTCTACACCTGGTGGTGTTAATGGTGAATTTCTTCCCCCCAAGTAAATGCTGAAATATTAACCAACGATTGGACAGGTACAGGATTTTAAAACAAATGTACGCACGCATATGCACACATTTGTGTGTGTGTGTGTGTGTGTGTGTACACATGGCGTGAGCGAGGGCCGGCGTGTGGGGATGATTTCTTGCTCGCTAATTTAAGGTCCTGGAACTGCGGTGGTCATAACCCTCAGGGGATGGTGACGTTTGATGTCACCGTGGGAGGCCCTCGGGGCCCTGCTGCGCTCGGCCCCCTTCCTTTCTCAGTGTCTTAGCTCTGAATTTAAGCTGTGTGATTTAGACCGTATCCGGATGTGTTTTAAAAAGTTCTTTTATCATCTCTCTTGTTTCTCACATCCCTTTCCAGCCCCATCTCTGCAGCAATAAATTTTCATTGTTTATCTAATACAGAACCCCATCATTTGACAGTCTTCCTCAGATGTCTTTGTAAGCCTTTTTAACAAACATTTAGATTTTATGAGGCGCTCAGTTAGAAGATGCTGTCGGCCAGTTAGGACCTAGAGATCGGAGATCTGCTCTCTTCTGTGCCCGTGTGGTGTGTCCTAGGCTTTGTCTTAATTATCATCTTGGATGCTGAGTGCTGTGTTTTGGTCGTTAATTTTGGTCGGCATTCATCCCTCACTTTTCAGCGCATGGAACATTGCCTACCTGTTAGAAGCTAGGTGCCGTTTTCGGCTGTTGCTGGGATGCACGGCTGGATGAGCCAGCGTCTCTACGCTCAGATCCCTAACCAATCCTACTGACACCCCCTGAGGGGAAAGAAGCTACAGTAGGCAGGTAGCCAGGACTAGAAACGACCGCGATGTTTGAGGCTATTAAAACTTGACGTTTGAGGAACAGCCGCTTGTCGGTTGTGCCTGGAGGAGGCGTGTCATAGTGTGCTCTCCCCGGGACCACCTGCTGGTCCGCCCCCGCCCTGTAGGGCGCCCTCCCCTCTGCCCCAGTCCGTCCTGACCCCACAGCTCACGGACCCAGGCAGCCGAGCTGGCAAGATGCCGGGCCCAAGCTTCGAGGAGGAGTGACGGTTTCTGCTTTTCTGATCTCGGAAGCCGTGCGAAACCCCTGCCACCCTGAGGCCACCAGGGCACGTGGAAGCCCAGCATCCAGGTGCAGGGCGATCGGTGAAACCAGCAAGAACTTGGGTCCCCGGCTGGCAGCCACCACCAGCTTCAGGGACACGCAGTGTGTGTTCAGGTCGCTGAATTGTGAGCAAATAAATGGTTATTGTTCAGCTGAAGTTTGGAGTTAGTTTGCGATGCACCATAGATGACTTGGCCGTATCCGAGCTTAATTACACAGCCCCCGAGTTTCTAATGGCCAAGTCGGGCGGGGCTGTGTGACCGTGTCGCAACCATGCGGCCGCCGGCTGCAGGCGGCGGTTTTAGGGTTTGTGGCGGGGGGTGGGGGCGATGAGAACCAGGAGGAGCCATAACGGGCCAAAGGGAATTACGTTTAGCAGGTGTGAGGTTTATCCTAGGATTCGATTTTGTCTATGAAATTGTAAAGGGCATTTCAAGAAAAATAGCTAATATGAAAAGGACATTAAACAGTGGTGTGGTAGTCGAGGAGGAGACCGTGCCCCTCCGAGCACGTTTGTCATGGTGAGCAGGAGGGTCGCTGCCAGCGGAAGGCAGGTGCGGTGGGCGAGGTGAGCGATGAGGGCAGCTCGGACTTGGCTAGTTGTGCTGGGGCTATGGAAAAATAGACAGGTCTAAGAGAGCTCAGGGGGCAAAACCGTTAAGACGTAACTAATGCATCGAACATTTATTAGATGCCCTCTCTGCCCAAGCACCGAGTCCCAGCGTGGACGGCGGTGCCGTTGGCTGGTCTGAGGCGCTCCGAAAGAATCACGTGGTGGCAGAGGGTACAAGTTCAGTTTCGGTGTGAGTCAGAGGTTAGTAAGACAGCTCTTTGTGAGACTAATCAACTCTTTGGTGAGCATCCAATTAAGAGAAGCTTTTTAATGGAGACAGTGACATGTTCTGGATGCTTAGTTGTTTATGAAATGACAGCTTAACTGTAATTGTTCCCCAAGGAACAGTGTCATGACACAAATATAGTTTAGATCAATTACAGCTAGTTCAGAAAGGCACTTGGCTTTACCAACAAAGGACATAATTATCAGATCTTATACATTATGCAGTGAAACTCAAATGTTCTTATTTTGTGCGGGTTTACTGTCTTCATAATCATTTGAAAGTTTTCTATTTACAGTTGTAATATTTGTAATATAATAATTGGCACGGGAGTGATAATTAATGATCTTACAAATAACACCTTCACCTTCTGTGCAAATCTCTGCACAGACGAAATGATTAACAAAAATGAAAATTAAAAGGTATCAAGTTCTTGCTCTCTGTCTTGCAAATACAGTTATCAAATAAAGAACAAATTGCGACTTAAGTGAGCGAGACCTTATTCGAAGGGGTTATTGCGAGAGCAGGGACAGCGAGTAGCTCTAGTCATGGGCCGGAGGCGCTGAGCTTGCGATTGCGCGGTGTCTCGGCAGGCGGACAGCCAGGGGCTCTTTTGGGGAGCGGCGACCGAGGCCAGCGGGGTGTGGGGAAGTGAGGGCAGTGGGTAGAGGCGGCACGTGGGACAATGAGGCCCGAGGCTGGTCCACCCCGAGGCTGGTCCCTGGGACGCGGGGGGCCTTGCTGGAGAGTGTGTGTGCCCGCTTAGCTTGCGGCTCAGTCGCTGCCCAGGGCTGGACAGCCGTCCCCAAAGTGACCGGTACAGAGAAATATATTGAGTCTTCTTTTAATTTCACGATTTTTAGCCCTGTTTTATGTGGTTTGGGGAAACAATAGGATTCATTAAATATTTGTCATTTATCAGTGATGTATATCGATTAATCCAGTGTTTCCTAACATTGAAGATCAAGAAATTACTTTCAGATGCGAATGTTACAAATTCGGTTTGTTTGTTTTTCCCAGTTCAACTTCGTGGGGAAGCTTTTGGGTCCACGTGGCAATTCTCTGAAGCGTTTACAAGAAGAAACCTTGACAAAAATGTCCATCCTTGGGAAGGGGTCCATGAGGGACAAGGCAAAGGTAATGTTCGTCATAGACAGTGGCTGCGTTTTTGGTCGTTGTATAGATCATAGATCGCCTGTCGTACCAGTACACGTTACGTGAAAGCTGACTAGAGTCTCAGGTGGGATTATGTGAAAATATATTATATAAGGAGATGCATTGATGATGCCGCTTAGCAAATTGAGTCATTCTGGCCAATGCGTCAGAATATGTAGTATCTTAAACCTGCATCTGTAATTGTTATCATCATTTATAAAATAAAACAGTACCTCTGGTTTTGATTCTAGAAGCAGCTCGGTACCTTGCAGATTTCATTGACGTTGAAATTCTCATGAAGAGAGATGAAGGTTGCCTGCGGTCAATCTCACCTTCACCGTTACCATTCTAGAATAGTTCTTCGGGGTCTTTCTCTAGGCCTGTGTTTCACGTAGTTGAATTTATAAAGTATATATTTTGTTTGCCCTTTTCGCCCTTCATTCAACATCCCATGTATTTTATCACGTTAAAACTGATTTTAAACGTTTTAATAATGGCTCACACATAGTTATTCTACTTGGATGTGTTCACATTAACTGCTTCCTTTTTTAATAAGCAAAAATTACTGACTTATTTTTATTGGTCACTTTCTTAAATAGACCAATTCCGAACGAAATTTCCATGTTTCCTAGTGTGCTATCACTTAGTTGTTCTCTGTTATCACTTTGCTGTTCTTTCACTGTTAAAAGATTTATATCACTAGGAACCAAATCTACATTCAGTGGTCACTGACCGTGAAATGTTGAGCAATGAGTGTGTCAGACGAGAAAGTTATTTAGGTAAAATCCGGCCTCCTCACAAGAAGTTCATGTAAATAATAGCTTTCATAATAAAAGAGCTATCTTTCGTTTCTCAAACAGCCACTGTGACTCAGGCGCTGTGTGAGAAGTGTCCTTGCGTTAATCCATGTTACCCCTGGAAAAACGATGGAGAATAAACATACACACGTGTGTGTGTACACACTTAAAATTTTACCTGTAAGAAAACTGAGATTCAGAGAACCCGAGCGTATTATCTGGGTTAATCAGGGAGGCTCATTGTATTATTTGCTTAAAACGTGGCTCTGTGTCAGACTCATGTGGGATGTTGTTTAGAAATACATATTCCCAGGCCCCCACCTGTTTAGGGTGGCGCGTTAAGCTAAACTTTCAGTAGGTACGTGAAATGAGTCTGATTCTCAGCCGGGTTAGGTTAACTACTCCCTAAGTGTTTCTGTCCCTAAGGACGTTGAGTGGCCCCCTGTCTCGTCTGTTCTGGGGGGAGGAGGAAATGAAACCCCGTATCGGTCAGTTGGTCAGTAATCATGTGTCTTATGAGCGAGCGCCCTGACCCTCACCAGTATCTCAGTTAAGTCTCCATGAGGCCATCGCAAATGGGTCCCTGACGTGACCAGGGAAACCCGCCGACGTGGAGCCACTTTGCTTGTCGTTGATGGGGTTCCTTGGCCAGAAGCGGGGTCTCGTGGCATTTAGTGGCGGTGACCAGGCAGCGCCCACACATAGCGTTACAGGAAGAGGGGAGTGGGGGACCCAAGTCTTTATCTGGATTAAATGCCCAAGACTCATTGTCCGAATGAAGAAAAGGAACTGATTATTATCGGCTCGCTGTCGGGGCTCAGTGGTCCTTCTGGATCATGTCGTTGTTTCGAGGGCCGGAGGCAGTTCTCCACTGCCAGCGTGGCAACACACGGCTGTGGGGACAGCCAGTCGTCCGTTTCGAGGGCCGTCCGTTGTGAGGCCACGCACAGCCCCTCTCCCCGTCACCACGGGCCCTTTGTTGCCGAGGCTGGGTATGTCGAGGTGCTTTGGTGTCTGCCGTAATCGGTCCCCTCGGCTAGCTGGTCACTGGATGCCTGCTCTGCGTTGCCCGCGGCGCTCACTCTTACACACCTGGGCCTCCTCCCCAGCCCGCTCCCCACCCACCCACTCCCTGACCTCTCTTTTCTGTGTCCCTGACCTCATCAGACAGAGAATCGATATGGGATTCTGCAACCGATGGATCATTTATAGCCCATCAGGACAGCCGGAAACGGGCGCAAAGCATTCCCCGGGGGCTTACGGTCCACTGAGCCCGCTGCCCCTGGGCGAGGACCCGGCGTCCTTCCATCTTTGACTCCCTGAGCCCTCCTCTCGCTGGTGTCCCATCTGCCATAGCGGGATCAGATCCTCGCTGCCTGAGCTCTTGGATACTGAGTTCCCGGGATCCTCTTCGCTAGTTTCATTTAGTCGACAGACATTCTTTGTTTAATAACATGTTTATTTCTAGAGAGATTCCGTTACTTCGTATTAAAATCTCATTCTTTTAGATTTTCAAAGTGTTCACTATTTAAATTCTAATGGGGACATAATTCATTTTCTTCTCGTGTTTGCTACATTGATGAAATTATGGTACAAATTACTGACATGTGCTAGCTGGTTACGTAGCGTAACGATCGCTGTGACGCTGTGGTCTTTCGAGCCCTCTGCGACACATGGCATGTAGGGTGTTCTGCCCATGCCATCTGTGTTATAGACTAATAGACTAATTAATATTAGAGTTGGGTAATAATAATTATCATTATCGTAATAATAGTCACTGTTCATCATTTATTGAGTGCTTATTATGTGCTAGACATATTCTAAAAACTTCTTGTCTTTAGACACAAAACTCCTTTATTATCACAATTCCTTTATTACTAATCACTCTTAATTACTGTTATAATAACTGCTTTATTACTACAACAGCCCTATGAGCAGTAGATACTGCACTCTTATCACCATTTAAAATCACCCCTTCAGAATGAGGAGCAAGTAACCCGCTCGGAGTGGCACAGTGTAGATTGGATTCAGGATTTGGATGCAAGAACATCGGAGTCTGGGTTCCTCCCCAGACACCACATTGCCTCCTCTCATTAACCATGAAACAGTCTGGCAAGAACTGCTCACTCAGTGGGCTGTGATTATGCTAAGAGAACCTCCCCAGCCCCCGTACCGTCTTAAGTCTGTGGCAGAAATGAAATGGCTTGACTGTGAATCGACAGTTATAATCTCATTAAAATTAGTATTTTGGTATGTATCAGAAAAAGAGTAAGGAGTGGTTATTTTAGCAGCTCATGCTTTCAGAGACGAACTACTGTGCACAGAATGCAGTGTCTAAAGCTTCAGCTCCAAAAGGCAGAGTATCAGACCGAATGATTGAAAATGTTCTAATTAGAACAATAAATAGTCTATTGTTGGTGTAAAAGGGTAGTACTTCCTATACTCACGAAAAATTTCAGAGCAGCTATATATAGGATATTATGGTAGCTTATATCTGTTCTTTCTTCAGAGTTTTCTTGTTTTCTTTCAATTTCTAACTTTCCACAAATGTGAAGGAAACCAGCATTTATCGAGTGCCTACCAAGTGTAAGGCAACATACCTAGCAGTATAAACACTCTATTTTGCTTGGCTTCTATGTAAAGCTGGACCTTTTGTCTTTTCAATGACCCTACATTAATGAACACCAAAGTGATTTTGCAAATTAGACGTCTGATTACATATAACCTGCCTACACTCACCTGTGACCAGCCTAGCGAAGATTCAGGTGTGTCTGACTCTGAATCCTGTGTCCTTTTCATTCTGATATCTCTTTGTAAGAATTCGGATTAGTTACGTCATAGAAGTCACAGCTAAAGAGTGAAGTCGAGGGTGTGTGTGCCTTTTTGGCCTCCCAGCTAATGGCGGAATTAAACAATAATGTCACCGGGAGTTCCTGGGTCCTCCTCTCTCTCTCTCTTGGGATAGGTTTTTGGGGGGATTCTGGCAAGGTGTTCTACCTACTGGACATCGTTTTAGATGTACATTCCTACTGATCTGAATCTGTCTGTCTGATTTTAATGTTGGAAACAAAGACTATTCCGAAACCCAGATTCTGTGATCGCCATCCTGATGGAGGCTAGCTACGAAAAGATAATGGAGCAAAATCAGTAGTCCCTTAATTATCCGTTTTTTTTTTTTTTCAAATCTCCCAGTTTCCCCCTGAGTTTCATTGTATAAACAGCAACAAAAAAGTGTAAAAAATGTTAATCATAATTATGTAAAATTGCATAACAAAATCTCTCATTTATCTTATTCACTGTTTCATCCTCACATAGAATATAGTGCCTGGCCTCGAGAAATGCTTTTCGAATCATGTATGAATAAGCAAATGGACTTAAAAGTGAATGAATAAATACTGTTTAGGCATTCATTCAGTAGATATGCGGTGGGCATCTGCTACATGCCACGCATTTTTCTAGACAGAGAGCAGCACCAAGCGAGACAGGCATGGTTTCCGCTCCATGGCGATCACCTTCAGCGAGGGAAATCACCAAGTAGTAAATAAAGCCCCTTAGCTGCCTGGTATAGACAGTGGTAAATATTTCATAATGGCATCACAGCCACACAGGTGACCAGTGCAGAGGTGAGCGCGGTTGCTTGGGCAGCTGGAGAATCACGAAGGAGGTTGGTGCAGTGCCCAAGGGCGTTGAATGAGGGGGACCCCGGAAGGCAGGGGGGCCAGGGCGAGGGGCAGAGGCCGGGTGGCCAGACTGCCAGGCTGGAGACTTAACGAGGTGGTACTTTCTGTTGAGTGACTCTCCTGCAACAACCGTGTGCCAAATGGCTCTGGCTAGTGTTGTGTTTTGTTTTGTTTTTTGTTTGTTTGTTTTGTTTTGTTGTTTTGTTTTGTTTTGTTTTTATGCCTACAGCAGCTGGTCTTCTAGGTGGTCTCCCATCCAAGTACTAACCAAGCCTGACCCTGCTCAGCTTCTGAGATCAGATGGGATCGGGCTGGTTCAGGGTGGCGTGGTTGTAGACGGGCTCTGGGTAGCGTTTATTTCCTTTTTCTTTTTCTTTGTACAATGACACCCTCTTAACCATGGCTTTTCTTTGTGCAGGAAGAAGAGTTGAGGAAAAGTGGAGAAGCCAAGTACTTCCACCTGAACGATGACCTCCACGTTCTCATCGAAGTTTTCGCTCCTCCAGCGGAAGCGTATGCCCGGATGGGACATGCTTTGGAAGAAATCAAAAAGTTTCTCATTCCTGTTAGTGCAGTTTTTCACGATCATTAATTTGTACCTTTGAGTTCTTCCTTTATTTTAATCCTCGATTGTTGTCTGCGTGGCACTTTGCTAAGGGGCTTCATGTACGTCATTGCAAGACGACCTCACAGTGCGCCTGTGAAGTCCTTGGCATTATTCCTTCTCCATATGTGAGGTGACAGTTTTTAAAAAGGTGAAATAATACTGCTGAGGTCACGTGGCTAAGCATGTCGAAGAGCACAGTCCCTTGTCCAAGTCGTGGGGCTCCAAGTCCTAAACATTTTTGTGACGCCAAAGTCACTTCACGAATTCATCGTTGTCCGGCAAACTTCTTAGCGCCCCCGCTTATTTCTGAAAAGGGCCCCAGTGAAGTTCTTCTTGCACAAATCTGTTTTTATCCACACACAGTCCCGTGTCACGCCTCCTGACACTTGCCAGCAGGGCAAATATTTAGCATTTATGTAGCACGTTTTATTTAGAGTGTGCTTTACAAATAATTTATTAATCTTCACACGTTTCAGGTAAAATGGTAGAGAACATATTTCTAAGTTTATTTTAGATAGGTTGAAATAACGATAGATCCAGATGACTCTTCTGAGGTCGCAATGCCCTAAATAAATCAGAGAAAGAGGCCATGTTTACAGTACAACCTGGACCCCTAATCCTTAGCCTTCCCTGCTAATCACAGTGCCCTAATTCCCTTCCTCCTGCTTTGTTTTTGATTGGTAGTCATATTTTTTCTTATTTACAATGTCTTCTTCTACAAGCTTCAAATCAGTTTTCGCATTCACTTTTGAAAAGAAGAGAGTGTATTTTAAAAATGGATTTACTACAGAGATTTTATTTTTTTCTAAATTCAGAAAGTCCCCTCTTCTAAGTCCTTTATTCACACTCAGATGTCCTTCTGTGTCTTCTGCCGCCCGTCTCTCCCTCCAGCCGGTCCTTCCCGCTTCCTCTCGGGAGCCCTGTGACCAGAAGTCGCTGCCTGCCTTTTCTGTGTCTGTGATTTACTCACATTCACTGTCGATCCCACAGAAATGGAGCCCAGATGCACCCCGCTTTTAACAAAACTGCTGTTCTTGAAGTCAGGAGCGCCCTTCTTGGGAGCACGTCCCATGGGGTTACCACTTGGCAGCTCGGCCGAACGCGAATGCCACACTGACTCCCCGTGGCTTTCGGGATGCGGTCACCTGCTCGCCCCTCGCAGGCCTGGCACGCCTTGTGGCCGGCCTCATGCCCGCCACGTCATGCCGATGTTCACAGCTCCGTCTGTCCTGAGCCTGCTCTGTGCCCCGGCCGGCCCTGCTTACTGCTGGCCTTTGTCTGCAAGTGAAGTCTTGCCCGGGCGTTCCCAGCAACCACCGTCAGGCTCAGGAATTCTCTAGAAGGACTCGCGGGACTCAGAAAACCTGTTGCACTCTACAATTATGGTTTATCTCGACAGAAGGGCACAAATCAGAATCAGCAAAGAGAAAAGGAGCGTGAGCGAAATCCGGGAGGAACCGGGCGGGCCCAGGCTTCCCGGTGCCCCTTCCCGGGGAGTCGCACGAGGACACGTTTGGCTCTCCCGGCATCTGCGTGTGACAGCTCACCTGGGCCTCAGTGGTGAGGGTCTTTTCAGGGGATCGGTCACACGGGCATACGGCGCCCGTGCACCTGACCTCAGCCACCGGTGCCCAGCACCACCACCCCACTTGGCAAGCCGAAACAAATGGTCCCCCCGATCACAATGCTAGCATAGACTCACCTGGCCGAACGGTACAGCGTGCCGTGGAGCTCAGGCATACAGAGCCTCGCACAGCAGGCGGGACCCCCCGGGCTCAGGGGTTTTCTCCCGAGAGCCTGCCCAGGGCCAGCCTTGATCACAGGCCCCTCTCTGCAATGCACAGGGCCCAAGTGACACTTCGTGGCTCATATCTTTAACTTCTAAACCTCCAACCCCTACGAGTGATGGTTATAGGATGTTTCAAGTTGTTTTGTGCGACGGGCAAACTGATTGCGTCACTCTACCCTCTGTTACCGATCCTTATCTTTCAGAAGCCAACCGGCAGTCTGGGCTTTGCTCGTCTACCCCCTTTTTCCAGTGTGTTGCCATTTCTACTGAAACTAAGCATTAGAAATAGCTCCACACCTACATTTCTTCATCTTTCCTGCCTCTTCCTACTCTACACCGTCTTAAGCACATAGTGGAATTCAGAGCTTTCGTCTGTATTTCTGCCTCCAGCGTAATTTTTGTCCTTTAATACCTCTATTGAGCTATAAATTACACACCATAAAAATTTCCCTGTATCAAGTATACAGTGCACTGGTTTTTAGTACAGATGGTCCCTGGCTTACGATGTTTCAACTTAGAATTTTTTGACTTTATGATGGTGCAAAAACTATAAGCTTTGTCAGTTTTGTTGATCTAAATTTTTGGTTTTATTGATTTTTCTCTATTTTCTGTTCTCTATTTAACTTATTTCTGGTTTAATTTGTATTTTTTTTTTCCTTTGGCTTTATATTTTCTTTTCTGAAGGTGAAAGTTTAGGTTATTTATTTGAAATCCTTCATTTTTTTAGATACAGGCATTTAAAGCTATATATTTTTTTCTAAGCACTGCCTTACATGCATCCTAGAAATATCGGTGTGTTGTGTTTTCATGTTCGTTTATCTCAGGATATTTTCTTATTTTCCTTGTGGATTTCCATTGTGACCCAATGGTTATTTTGATTATGTTCTTTCATTTCTGCATATGTGTGAACTTCCCGGATTTCCTTCTTTAATGGATTTCTAATTTATTCCATTATGGTCAGAGAATGGACTTTGATTGCGAGGCTTGTGCTGTGGCTCAGCACCCGGTCTGGCCTGGAGGACGTTCTGGGTGTACTGAGAAGCTTTTGTGTTTCAGGGTGTAGCGTTTTGTCAGTCTTTGTTATCCAGGTACATTAATGCTGGGATGATCTTTCCAAAACACAGCCCTAAATACACAACTCACCCCTTTAAAGCGATGAAATGCTTTTGTAAGTACCTTCAGTTTTAGACATTGCAGGTAATACTTAAAACGACTTAAGGCTTTGCATGATTTGGCCTCGGGTTTCCCCTCCACTTTTAAGCCCCCAGTCGCTTTTAAAATCCAACCAGGTAGCACTACTTCCTGTTCCCTGGATGTGTTATCGTTCTCTTGGTCTCTGTCTGGAACACTCTGCCAGCCCTCCTCTGGCCAGCGAGTTCTCACCTGTGCTCGCATGATGCTTCCTGTGGAGACCCGGCCTCTTACTCCCCACAGCTGAGTCAGGTGACATTCCTTTTTGAATATTTAGACCTATGTCCTCCTTTTATGTGAAACAGATCACACTTTTATTTATTACACACACTTCTTGCTGATGATTGAGTGGCGCTGGGGAAATCAAGGACAGGGGAGGAGTCAGAGGGTAACGCCTGAAGTTTCTCAGTCGGACCTTGGGACAGTAAAAGAAGGCAAAGAGGAGCACGTTTTCAAGGACGGGACGAGGTATTCCGTTTGGGCGCCGAGCGCTGCTCTCGTGCGGTGACCGATGGAGATGCCCAGAAACCATGTGTCCCGGGTCCTGATTTCAGTGAATCCGCGTGTGTCTTCCTCCTCCCCTGGCTCTAAGTCCCGTGGCCGGAGGGACCGTGCCCGCTCCTCCCGGTCTCCTGTCATGTGGCACATCGTAGATGCTCGATGACGACTGGCTGAACTGGCTGGGAATAGCGATGCCCACATACCTGTTACGTGGCATTTTAATTTTAGTATGAATGTTTGACTTGGAAATCACACCTGGGGGAGGGAGTTAGGGCTGGCTGTAGAAAATTTTAGTCTTGGGGAAAAACGGTCTGTTTTTTCCTCCCCCCTTTTATGACAATACAGCGATACATTTTCGTTGGAACAAACGCAGATCTCGTTTTACGACTTCGACTATTTCCCTCACCTTTTTTAAATTTTTTTTTGATCGATTAAACATCGCGTGCCTCTCGTCCTGGCCGCCTCTGTGTCGTTCCCTGCCCGAGCTCCGTCACCCACTCTGCCGTCTGCCCCGCAGGACTACAACGACGAGATCCGGCAGGCGCAGCTCCAGGAGTTGACGTACTTGAACGGCGGCTCGGAGAACGCGGACGCGCCGGTGGCCCGCGGGAAGACCGCCCTGCGCGCGCGAGGGGCGCCCGCCCCGGCCGTCACCAGGTGGGCGCGTCATCGTCCTCGGGCGCCGTGGCCGCGGTCCCCGCGCGCGCGCGCGCTCCGCGGGCGGGCGGGCGGGCGGCTCAGTGTCTGTCTTCCGTCCTTCCTCCCGTCCTTTCTAATCTAATGCCCACCACTCCCCCCGTTTTCATTTACAATCTTAATCCTCTTTTAAAATTGAGTTAGGTGTTCTTTCCTCCGTGCTCGAAATCCTTCCGTGCATCCTCTGAGGGCAGGAGAAAACCTATACTCCCGGACACGCAGGCCCGTCGCCTGGCTACCCCCATCCGGCCTTCTGCCTTGCCATCTCGGGCACCCCAGCCGGACTGGCCTGGAGCCTTTGTGACCCTGAACGAGTCCAGCTCCTTCCCTTCCCGAGTCCCTCGCCCCGGAAGGCGTGGTCTCCCGGCCGCCTCGCCGCCACCCCCCTCGGCACTGCATTCTCAACGCACGTGGGGACTTGCGATCGTGGTCTTGTTTAAAGCATCCGTCTCCCGGCCCAGACCCGGTCCACGACACCCTGTCTTCGGTACCAATAGCATTTATCAAACTAGATCTACCTCTGTTGTTTGTTCACATTTTCCTCGGTGTCTCCTCATTATCACTTCGACCCGCGGAGGTCATGGACAGGTCCCCAGGGTCCCTAGTACCCGGCGTGTGGTGCCCACTCGGTCAAGAGTTGCCGAGTCAGTCCCTGAAGACAGCGAATCCCTTCGGCTCGTCCCGGTCGGGCGTTGACCACTCACTGTGTTTTCTGTCAATGTGGTTGTTGTCTGTCCCACGGCTGACTTAGCCGTGTGGGAATGGTCACAAGGGGGTCACCACCTTGGAACTTCACCGTGGAACCGGTTACTCCCGGAATCCTCACGAACATTCTCCACGCACCACTTCAGAATACCTTTCTGCCAAGAGATGCGAAGGGTCTAAAACGCAGCCCTGCGGTGGGAAGTCGTAACTGCTTTAATAAAACCTTTTCATGGCGGTTTCAAAGGAGGGAACCTGGGACTGTGTTAGGGTTGAGGAGATGAGGGCGTTCCTGTCCTCCCAGCCTGTCCAGGCGGCATCGCCGGGGATCCATGGCCCCCGACCCCTCCCACAGGCTCCAGCACATGCGGGGGTGAGGTGGGGGGTGGGGTGGGGGGTGGGGGGTGGGGGGTGGGGGGTGGGGAGATCAGGGAAGCAGCGCGGATGGAGACTCGGTCGCTCCAGGCAACGCACTTTTGGCTTGTTTCCTGGTTTTCTCTGCGGGTCTTCGGCCCCACGTCGCCTGCTGCCCTGGTCCAGGCTAGACCGTGTGAACCCTCTGGGCTGCTCGCCCGCCGGCCTTCGCTCTGGCCCTTTCTCCCACGTCGCAGGTGGTCTCATCTCCCTGAACTTGATGCCAGACACCGCAGCAAGAAAAAGCGAACAAAGCAAACGTCCTCTGCCTTTCTAATCTGTAAAGACGCGTTCCTCACTCAGTCTTGGGTGTTGGATGTGGTGGCTTCGTTTTAACCTAGGACGTTGGGCTGGCCTCGTCACTCGAGGCCTTTATTAGCTTCCTTCGAACCGGGGACGTTTTTAGCTGCGGCCCCTTCAGACATCCGCCTGCCCCTCTCACCCTGCTCTCCTTGGACTGCCGCCCCCGGTGTTATCAGCGCTCATGGCTGCACTTCCCGAGCTACGCGTCACCGTGCTGGGGCGGCCGCAAACTCACGGCATCGCCGTGGCACCGTGGAGACTTTCGTGGGACCCCCATCATCAGCAGCGTCCTCTGGACGCTTCACGAACTGCCAGCGGAGGTGACCGTCTCTGGTCCCACGTCAGCCCGTGCCGCACTGCGATCAAGGGTGTCA
Organism: Rousettus aegyptiacus; assembly: GCF_014176215.1. NCBI lineage: Eukaryota > Metazoa > Chordata > Mammalia > Chiroptera > Pteropodidae > Rousettus > Rousettus aegyptiacus. Next base: position 57,147,705 of record NW_023416290.1, read on the forward strand.
CGCCTTCGTGCCCCTGGTGTTTCGGCCTTTGCTGTGACCAACAAAGAGCAGGCACAGCCGCTTTGCCTGGGGGGCGCTGCGCGACGTCGCAAACCGCGGGACCGCATGGGACACTGTCCCCCTCATTCCCTCATCCACCTCGACTTTCACGTGGGGCCTGTTCCCCTTAAGATGGATCCCGGACGAGGGCGTAGACGCCGAAGGTTGTTTTAATGACTGAAACGATATAGTTTTCCTCCTAGCGTTGGAGGCTATGAGAAATGTTATCAGGAAAACCGAAGAGCGAGTTAGTATCTGGGCCATAGGTATTTCATTTAAAGATCCTTTTTTTTTGAGGAAAGGGCATAGATAGGAAAAACGTTAATATATTTCTTCCATGAGACAAACTTTCCATTGAAAACACCTTAGGAGGACGTTACTTGAATTGTTTGGTTCCCTCCGGGATGCGCCTTCTCAGGACAGGCAACCACGTGGTCGGTCGGGGCGGTCACCCTGCCCTCCCCTGCCCTCCCCTCCCCTCCCCCTTCCGGTTCTGAGTCTACACCACGTGTCGTCACGGAAGCCTGGACGTCCGTACTCGGCACGCCCGCCCCACGTCCCGGCCAGGGCATTGGCGGACTTGCCTTGGAAACGAGTTTCTCTGCCTTTTTTTTTTCCCTGCCACGAGGCCGCCCTGAGTTTCTCCCTCAGCCCTTGGCATCTCGTTCCTCCCTGTGCAGGTGCTCTCGGACCCCGTACTGGAGGTGATGACCCGGAGACAGGAAGAGAAAAATGTGTGGCTTCAGAGGGGGAGAAGTCACGTGCCTCATTGTCCCCAAGGCAGAAATAGGGCCGATAGGGGGTAAAGATTTGTGCTATTGTTTTCAAATGAAAAGATGAAAACATGCCATCAGCTAGAGCTGGAAGTCAAGGACAGGGTTCAAAGCGAGGGATAAGCTCTCTGTCTGGATGGAAAAAAAGGTCAGTATGTTTCCCGCGCTTTAGAAGAGGTCGTGCTTTCTCACACGGTTACCTTGCCAGCAGTTCTACTAATCACCACTTCGTAAGTTGTTAGAGAGAAGAACACATTGCCTCCGATCTGTCTCATGCATAGTCCACAGTTGCTCTGTTTAAAAAAACAGTATTTTTATAAAATTACATTGAAGATTGGATGGATCACAGGAAAAAGAAGGTGGCCGAGAGCTGTCATAGCAGGTCTGTGCCGTCTGGATCGAAGCCCCCAGCAGCCGGCCAGCCGCCTGAGCGCGTGCGGGAGACTCAGCATCTCAGTGCCCCCGCCTCGTGACTCAGACGCGCCCCCAAACCAGGCCCCGGGAGGGAGGTGAGGGTGCGCCCGAACACGGCGGGGTGTTGCCGCCCCCGGACCCGCCTCTCGTGATCCCGACGGGCGCTCAGAGTCGGGGCTGCCGGGGCCATCCACGGAGGAGTCGCAGTCTCCGTCCGCGCCCCTGAGGAATTATAACTACAGGCCGCCTTCGCCTTTCCCTTCCATCTAGCCTTGGCAAAAACAAAACAAAACAAAACAAAAACGACAAAAAGAAGAACTCAGGACGATTAAGCTTTACTCTCTGAAAAACGCTCACAGACACAAAGAAACGTTGTCAGACGCGTTACGGATTCTCTAGGGGAGGTAAGTGACCCCTCTAGTTGTCGTTCCTCAGGCGTGGGCCTCACCCCGAGCCCGAGACAGCTTTTCTCACTGTGACGCCACTGGTGGCCGGCAGGGGCCCCGATGCTCCGCCCCGCGGGCACCCGCCTGCCCGCCCCTCCCCAGGCCCAGGTCCCCCCGCGCGTGACCCCGGAGCCGGCTCGCCGGAGCCCTCAGGGCCACTGCCACCGAGCACGTCTCTTCACCCTCTTCTTTCGCCTCGTGTAAAATTGAGAGATGAGAGCCAAACAGCGTGGTTCACGTTTACCCTTCCTCTGCCGGACCGCGTCACCGGACACGTAGACATTGCACATAAACGTGGCGCTGCCAAGCACTGAGGCGAAGAGGGACGTGAGTCACCTCTCCTGCCCGCTCTACCCTCGACCTTCGGTCAGCAGCCACAGGGCGGCGTCAGGACGGCGGCCCGGGCGAGGTCTGCGGGAGAGTGCCTGCCGACGAGCGCCCGCTCCAGGCCTGGCACTCTGCGTCCCGTGAGGGAACCTCGCACAGGTACCCTGCAAGTGGCGCTTGCCATCAGCCCCGTTTCACAGATGGGGAAGCCCAGGCCAAGCAGCCGCGTGACAGAGTTCGAGTTGAGCGTGGCTGTGTGGGGACCCAAGGCACGTGCTTTTCCCCCTACATCTTAAAACCTCTCATTTATCAACTAAGTGATTAGTTCCTCATTAATGTATTGAATTCAGTCCTTTAAAGCCCTTGTTCCACAAATTTAGCTGTCCGCTACAAAACCTTTTCTAGATTATTTTTTATGTCTGAGTGTCAAAACCAGAAACCGTGGTCACCCTGCCGAGAAAATGCAAACAGAAAGAACCGTTACGGCCGCACTCATCCATCCGGTTGCGAGGCTCAGTCACGTCTTTCTGCTCTTCCACACCCTGATTCTGAGCGGGGTTCCACCCTGATTCTATCAACCTGAATCCGTTTCGCAGGGTGAAAATAAGGAAATCAACCCCCGTTGGTTGTCGTGATCAAGCTCAGCTACCGGGTCCTTCTGCGGCCCGCAGCCCCGGGTTATCAGCCCCTCCGCTCAGCTCTCTCCCGAGCCCCGTTCGTAGCGTCGAGCGAATGCTTCGCGGTGCCACGGGACTTCTAGGGTAGCATGCCACTCCCCGTCACGCCCTCCTCTCGCCAGAGTCGCATTCAAAGCCACGCCCGCCCCGCTGCTTACCACCATTCCCGCGGAATTTCACACACTTAAACGTGGATCTTCAAAGCATCTTCGATAGATGGGCACCTGGAGCCGCGTGTACCAATGACTTGTCTGGAAATCTGTAGCAGAGAACTTAGTGAGATTCCATGCACCCAGCGGGCACACAGTCTAACAGTGTGGGTGACCATGGAAAGAACTGTGAGCTCCCTGAATGTATAGACTTAACATTTCTCAATTTGGTGGAAGACGGAAGTTTGTATATTCAAAAGACATGCTGAATGTTTTGTGGCCCCATATAGTCCTGGGGTATTAGAGAAGGAAGAAGGAGCCTAAGTTAGTTTGACTATCCACACACGAACTGAAATATCACACAGGAGTTAGATGCGCCGCAAGTGGAAGCTACGTTTTTTCCTCTAATCCCATCGAAAAATTTCTAGATATATTATACTGGGGATAAAAAGATGAACGACGCTGTAGAAATTACAGTGTCTGTCGGTAGAGTTCAGGCAGATCGAAGCTTGTGTAAATCGTTGATCTGCATTGAATAGGGAGAGCGAAACACTCTGTATGTCCTGTGTCGTCTTCCCCTCGCAACGACAGGGAGAAACGAGTTCTACACCCCAAGCCACAGCTGAGGAAACTGGCCGGAATGTTCAGACTCTTGATCACTTGGAACAACAGGAAGGCAGAAGTTAAGCTGGTGGGTACAGTCAGGATTCGAATTCAGATCTGACACCAGTGTCCTTGGTCTGGACAACCACGTTTACTGTACCGAATTTTATGGCCTAGAATAATAATAATACATCTCCTCCTAGGGAGGCCAGAGAGCGGCCACGCCAGCCCCATGCCACCCTCCACAGGCCGCCCTGTCCCCCTCAACCCTAGGCCAGTTGTGGCTCCCAGATGGAGTCTCAGAAAAAAAAAAAAAATGTTGAGAGGAAACTCCTAAGACAGGTCCCATCAGGGCTCAAGGCCAAACTGTCCTCCCTGGCTGGCCCAGGCCAGTCCCAGCCTGGACTAGTGTCGTAGAAGTAATTTTGAGGAGGCTCTTCCAGTGGTCAGCCTCGCAAAGTGAGTCAGGAAGTGTCCCCTGGTTTCACTTTCTAGACAAGGTTGTAGGGATCTGATATAATTTCTTCCTTTGGTGTTTGACAAGATTCACCTGTGAAGCCATCTGGGCCAGGAGCTTTCTTTTTTGGAGGAGTATAAATTACTAATTTCATTTCTTTAATAGACAAGTCTTTTTTTGGATAACGTAACTCTCCTCATGTGAGATCCGGTCGTTTGTTTCCGAGGATTAGGTCGGTTCGTCTAAGTTCACAAGTTTGTGGGCCGGAGTTGTTCTTTCTCTCTCTCCATCACCCTTCATGTCCCCGACCTCGGTAGTGATGACCCCATTTCCATCTGATTTTTTGTTTCTTGTTTAGCCTGCCCAGAGGCTTATCGGTGCTATGGATATTTTCAGAGAATCAGCTTTCGCTTCGTTAATTCTCTCTGTTGTTTTGGAAGTCGAGTTTGTCACCGTGTGTCCCGACTCACGTCGAGAAGAGGGAGACCGTCCATGCGTGGGCAGCGCGTCGCGGGCTGTAGCCCTCCTGGTGTGGAGCGCGGCGTCCGCGGGCGGGGGCTCGGGGGTCCTCTGTGCACTGGGGTTTCTCCAGAGCCCTGGCACGTTTCCTCCAGTGTTTGCCTGAGTTCAGCCGTTCTTACAGCTGCCGCCTCCCTTCCCCCTGCCTTCAAGTCTCATATTTTACGTTAGAAATACACGAATGGAAAATATTTTCTTTGTCTAACTTAAAGGTGGTATTTTAGATGACTGCATAGTAGATTTGTTTGGTAAAGTACATTTTAACCCCTCTTGGAGTGACCGCTTACATACTGGTCCCTGGCTTTGCTGGGCGGCTTCGCCGTGTTCCCAGACAGTTTTCAGATCCGTCTGGGCCTCAGGTGCCTTGTTCATGGACAAGCTGAATAAGGCCCGCCTCGTAATGTCGGGGCGAAAGTTGGGTGGGACCCGACACGACACCATAGCTTCCGGCCCCGCGTCCTAGCCAGGAACTGGTCTCGGAGCTTCTTGGATGTAACCGTGTTTACGGCAGCTGGACGTGTTGCCTCGATGACTTGACTTCTTTCTGGTGGACACCTGTTTCTTCTCTTGCTTTCGTTTTTACTTTGCACATGGTTCCCTTATTTCTTTTTACGGAAGTATGGAACATTGGTTTTTCCGAGGTGTGAATGCATGTGAACGACGGAACGTTAGAGCACATGACAGACATTGCTAATCTGACCTCCGCCCTTGCTCGCAGGGGAAGGGGAGGAGCCACGGCCCGGCCAGTTGGCGTTGGGGTGCCACGCGGGACGCCGACCTCCAGGGGAGTCCTTTCCACGAGAGGGCCAGCGAGTCGGGCAAGAGGCCTTCTCACCCCCAGAGCAAGAGGGGTCCCCCCAGCGGGGTACAGGCCTCCACCGCCACCCCCGTCGCAGGAGGCCTACGGAGATTACGTAAGTGAAGGGGTCGGGCGTCAGCTCCGGTGCTGTGATCGACGCGGTCCAGATGTACGGTGGGGTGTGGCAGCGAGTGGCCTCGGCCACCGGCCTTCGGGTCCGAGTGCAGCAGCGTGTATCACTTGTAAGCACTTGGTGCCAGAGCTGTGGAAAACAGAAAAGAAATAATCTCTTCCACTGAATGGCTTAAATCGAAGATGTGGAAGATGAGTTCGGATGGTGGGAGGTTCAAGACTGAGATCAAGGAGACGTTTTGTCAAGGTCTTATAGGATCTTAATGTAACATTCTTTCATAGTCCTCTCCAGGTCGCCTCTTAGTAATCCAATCATTTAAAAAATAATTGCCTGCATGTACCAAGCTGTTTTTGCCCTGAAGTGTTTCCACTTAAGCTCTGCTGCTGAATATGGATTCTTAGTGGAAAATCTTTTTAGTGAGGAAAACAAAAGTGCACGGTTTTTCAAATTAATGCAAATCAGCTTTTCATTTCACCATTCAGTATAGTTCGTCGACATGGTTCGTAGACCGACTTAACGTAAGAGAAGGGAAGGAGAACCCTGAACACTGGGCGGGGGCGGGGGCGGGTGGAGGGGGAGAGGAACTCTTTAACAGGAATGCAGATCGCCTGGGATTCCTCCCGTAACTCTTCAGCTTCCCGCACAGGAAGAGCGTCAGCAGTGGATGGATGTTCCGTGGTAGTGATTGAAGTATGGGAAGGAGAGCTGCCGTCGCGGACAGGGAAGCCGTGTTCGGCCGAAAGGCGAGAACCGGCCGCTTTTCGTGTTTGACCTCAGTCAGGTCTCGCGCTAGGCGCTCGGCCCCTCTTTGCACCGTCTCTGGACGGTTCCAGAAATCTCCCCTGGGCCGCGGACGGCCTCTCAGCTTCATCTGCGGCCGCTGGGAAGATCAAAGTCTTCCTCGTGGACGTAGTGAACCTTTCATGATTCTCCGATCATGCTGTGCCCTCTCAGGCTTCCAGACCTTTCTCTGCCTGGAGTGCTCGTCTGTCTGTCTTCCTCCGGCTCTCTTCCGTATGTCCTTCTGGGCTTAGGCGGTCAGGGCCGACCTACAGAGACATCACAGGTGTCTCCCTTGTCTAGACCGTGCTTCTGGAAAGATAGGAAAGACAGCGTTTATCCCTCGGTGCTCGGCACAGAGCGCATACTGGGAGCCCAGTGAGTTCCATGTAACGGACCTCATAATGCGGTTTCACCATCTTGCCATACAGTTGGGGAAGGACGCGGCCTCTCCCCGGGGCTCCGTCCCGCCCGTTACGTCACGTCCTCAACGGCCGCTCCGCGAGGCATCGCGATCCCGTTGCATAAATGAGGACAGAGGGCCACGAAAGTCAGTGTCAAGAGGCAGCAGAAGGGAGAGTCACATTTCAAGGCCCGCGTTCTTTCGCGAACCAGTGTTTTATTAAAACGAAAACAAGGAGAGCGCAGGGCTCTGCCGGCCAGGACGATGGAATCGCCTCGTCTTTGGAGGAAACGCGGCAGCTCTCGCCCTCAGCAGAAGCGCGTGAGACCGCGACAGCGCGTGCCGCTAACGGCCCCTGCGGCCCTCGGCACCCCGCAGCTCTCGGCTTTCCAGCCGCCGTAAGCGGGCAAGTGGAAATGGAGGACCGTTAGGGAGAATGAGATGAGGTGAAGATTGCGACACTGTAATAAACAGAGCGCCACTATTATTTCATTTACTGGCAAAAAATTTAAATGGCGTTTTTACTATTTAAGGATTTCAGAGCATCTCGGCATTTTAAAAAGGCTCATCATTCCTTTGGAACTCAGAAATGTAATTTTTAAAGATCCCGAAATACGCTCGTAGTGATAAAGGATGTATTTCTGTAGAAGTTGTTTGGTTATAGATATCCAATCCAATTTACTTTTCCTTTTAGCTTTCCCTTAACATTTAGTAACCGAGGCCATTATTTCCAGAGTAAAAGATGAAATCGTATCTGTTGCTTATTTAAACAAAACAAAAAAATGGGATGAATCTTATTCTTTCAAATCCTGCCATAACTGCTTTTTTTGAGAAAGTATGTATTTCAGTCCTTAAAGTACTCAAGGTTCTTCAGATTGTGTGTATAAAAATGGAAGTATCCCAATATAGTTTTAGACCCAATAAAAAATAAGTGGTATATCTTCAAATTATTTTTAGTAAATAGTTATAGTATACCCGTTCTAAGAATGTGCTTTATTAGCCCAAGTGAGAAAGCCTGATAATTGGAAGGTATTTCCTTGTCAAAATGCGTCTCTTGAAATTTGTCTGATTTTTCTCAAGGTGGGTAGTGAAGGTATTTGATCATTTGTAATGTCATCTGAACCAACTGTTCTTCATCAGAGTCACTGTCACAAAATATTCCCTGAGTGTGTGTCATTGAGAAGAACATCTGTTAGCAAATGAATCCTTTTGATTCTGAGAAGATTATTACTATAAAGTACATCGGGCACACACGGTAGCCATTTGAGTAGAATGGGCTAGCCATTGGTGAGACCAAGGCCTTCTTTCTGTGAATACTTGTCTTTTAAGAACTGCTCTAAGCAAACAAAGCAATTCCGCATAATTAGCATTTTTCCAAAAAAGAAGAAAACAGATAGTGATGTGTTTTCAACCATTTGAGTATAAATTGGGACCTTCTGCTCTGTTTTTAACTTAGTAAAATTAGACATAATTACAGTGACTTCTCATCTCTTTTTTGAGAACAAGAAGTACCTCTCTCCAAAATGACATTGATTCATTACTTTATGAACAAATAATTAAATAACTGACAAATTAATTAGTGCTCCCCGGAATACAGTCAGTGAGAGCACTTTTAACAATTCAGAATGTTGGTGTAATTGCACAAAAAGATAAGTTTGATGCTTCCTGCCAGAGCCCAATTTGCATATGAATTTCAGAAGTGAAACTGCATTTGATAAATTGCTTTCCACTCTCGTACGGAACACCCACACATTCTGAATAGGTAGGTGCATGGTCCCCAGACCCTCTGCAAGGCAGTTTTATTCACCAAAGTCTTGTCCATTTTCGTCACTTCGCCTGAAATCTACATGTTCAGAGCTAGTAGAAGTCTCTGTCTGAGCCCTCTCGTCTCTCCCACGTGGGCCCCGCGAGGGCCGAGGGACAGGCCGACACGGGGGGCCTCGCCCTCCCCAGAGCCCCGGTCGCGGTGCCTGGCGCCACCACGTAGCCCGGCTCCCGGGGTCCCGCCGGCTCGCCGTCTTCATCCCCTGCGACCCCGTCTTCCGCCTTCTCCACAGGTGACAGTTGCGTCTCCAGGTGGACGACATCGTCACCGCGTCCGTCGTGAGGCTCGTCCTCCTAAGGAGAAAGCCTGGCCAGCCTCCTCGCGCGAGCCCCCGTGCTCATGGCACCTGCACGTGGCAGTCTGCAGCTGTGTGCGCGTGTGCGCGTGTGTGCACGTGTGTGCGCGTGCGTGCGTGTCGGTTTTCGTGTCTGGCCTCCCTCGCTAGCTTGCAGTCTGCGTCTGCTCTTTTACCCCTTCCACGTACCATACAGTAGCCATTCCATGTATGCCGGTTGTCGAGATGGCGCGTGGACGGACGGACGGACAGACAGGCAGACGGACGGTTGCCGTGGCCACTTGGTTGCCCGCCTCCCCCCTCCCGCTTTTCGTGTCCCCCAGCCCCGGTTCCTGCCCTTAGATGACGTGCCCTTCAGGGCGGCTCCGGTGGACTTTCCGGTATCGGTGTCTGATGACGCTCTTCCTCCCCCACCGACCCCGAGCCCCGGAACACGAGAACTTAGCGTGGACTTCTAGAAGGCCCTTGGGCTCTCCGGGATGAAGCCGAGATTCTTCCAGGTGGCCTTGAAAGGCCTTGGCGACCGTCCTGTCTGACTGACAGCTCAGCCTCGGATCCCTCTGTGTCCCCGCGGGACCCCCTCGCACCCCATCACGGGGCCTGGGGCGAACCAGGGCGCGGGCCCCGAGTGCCCCTGCGTGCGCCGTTGCTTCTCCCCAGGCCTCGTCCTCCTCCTCCTGCCCCTGACAGCTCTTCGGACTGTTGTACTCTCGAATCGTGACGCCGTCCCGATCCGGAACACGCGTGGCCGCCGGCGTCTTCGCGGCTCTTGGCCCCTGCCTGTGTCTGTGGACTCGCCTTTGTCCCCAGCAGCCTGTGGATTCCTTTAGGGCGGGAACTGGGTCTTTGTCATCTTATCTGTTTATGTTTAATCCTTGTTTCCCCAGAGCCTAACACAGGGCCTGGCATTTTGGAAATACTAAATTAACACGTGGAGGAAAGCCTAGCCCATTCTGTCCTTCCCTGTGTCACGTGCACGGTCAAACACACTCAGTGAAGCAATACTGAGTATCTCAAGCCACTTTCGGCACACATATCATGGGCCATTTAGTGAGCTATAAAGTGTGCAATTTAGTAAGATGACCATTTTCTGAGAGGGGTCGTATTTGGCTCCTAATTCCACTTCTTGTCAATGTCGCCATCTAGTCCTTTCTGTGTAAATTATGTACCCTTTTGGGGCCTTAGTTTCTAAGTTAGCAGGCTAGAGGTGATGGTCTTTCCCGAGCAGGCTGGTGGGTGATCACGTGCTGCCTCGATGTCTGTCCCAACGTGAAAATTCTGTCATGAGTGTTTTCCGAAATACGCTCAGTTTCCACTATCACTCTGGTATCATTCTTCTAATAAGAAACTGTATTTTTGATCAAGTACAAACCTTGATATTAAAAGGAAAGTCACAGAATAAATAAACATTTTAATGCGAGGAAACAAGCTAAAATGAGTGAGTGTGAATCTTTCGAAGTCTAAGACAAGTCTATGGCCACGCCACCCTGAACAAGCCCGATCCCATCTGATCTCAGAAGCTAAGCAGGGTTGGGCCTGGTTGGTACTTGGATGGGAGACCACCTAGGAAGACCAGGTGCTGTAGGTGTAAAAAATAAAAAATAAGAGATTGTAAGCTGACAAGGTCCTTGCAATCTGTGAGGTCAATCAAGATTGCCTCGCCTAAAAAAATATAAAATAAAATAAAACAAGTTTTGAAAAATGTTTTAAAACATGAGGTTTTTAAAATGCAGAGTTACTATTCAAGATATGTAAACTAAAATTGCCTTAGAAATTCTAGTCACATTATTTTCTAATTCGTTTGCTTATGACTACATCAGCCATCTATCCATAGAAGTGTTTACTATTCACTAATGTCCCTTGGTATCTTAATGCTGTATAATCATCCTGAGCTTTTGAGCCTGAGCTGATGGCTTAATCACCTTTCTACATAAGTATGTTAGGGCTTTCTAGATGAAGTCATCCAGATTCATCAGAATACGAAAGCTTTTTCAGTGATAGCAGGTCCTCAAATAACATCTTTTTGTTCAAGGTCATTTTATTATAATGTTTATGAGGGAAAAAAATGCCTCTGGCTGGGACCACTGTGCAAAATTTGCACATTCTCCCCACGTCCAGGTGGGTTTTCTCTGGGTGCTCCATTCTCCCCGCCCCCCAAGTCCCCAGGCCGTGTGTGTTATTAGGTGCATTGTGTCTAGGGGGTCCTAGTCTGAGTGTGGGTGTGTTGAGTGGCCCTCTGGTGAAGTTTTAATTATCTGACTGGTTTGGGGCTTTCGTGCAGATGAGGGTTGTACCGACGGCAGAAAGTCCCACTGCAGCAACTACCAGCATCGATTTTTGACAGTTAACTAATCTCTAAACTGCTTCAATTATCCTGTTTTCCATAGTGAGAAATTAAATTAAAACAGAGTACAGATTGTGAAAAAGGTTATTTGTGAAAACGCATTTTAAATGTGACTTGAAAAGCCTAGGGACACCTTTTTATTTTAGATAAAAAGATGAAGGTTCTGTAATTTTTTTTACATCCAGAAGCAAGAATAAGAGTCATATGCAATTTACTTGAAATTTCTGTCAGGAGCTTCACAAGTTGATCTGTTTTCTAAATGCCTGAAAGATTGACCTATTTTAGAAATGTAAAACTTGAAATAATTTTAGATTTTAAATTTATGAATATGGAAGGTTATTTTAAGTTTTATTTTTTTAATTAATTTTTTGGTAGCATTGGTTAATAAAATGAGATAGGTTCCAAGTGTACAATTCAATAATCTATAATCTCTATATTGCATTGTGCGCTCACTACCCCAAGTCATATCATCGTCCATCTTCATATATTTGACCCCTTCTCCTTTCTTTAAACAAAATAACCCCCAAAAAGGTGGCTTGTTAAGGGAGTGGAGGTCTGAAGTCGTGTCGCTAAGGCCCAGAAAGCAGACTTTGCCTTGCTAGGGAGACTCGCCATTGCAAGGCAGCCGAGCAGTAGCGGCTGAGTTGGAGCCAGTGTGGGGCACGTTGCGTCTTCCTCAGGTGGGTGAGCCTGAGGCAGGGGCGGGGGGGTGAGGGCCGGGGACCCGCAGAATCGCCGGGTTACTCCTCTCACCTTGAATTTCCTGCAAGAACCCGCCATCTCAGTTTTTTCCTTTTCCTCGAGCGTTTAATCAGCATTCGTAGAACTCAGTCCTTGCCTTCAAGGTGGTCAGAGTCTAGGAAAGAACACACTTGTCATCCTCACTTGATACAGGTGGAAGGCCCGCTGGCCATCTGCTTACGGCATCACGGGGCCTGACCCGCAGTTTTATAGGGACAAGCGACCTGTCACAATGGTGCCAGGCAAAGTCGGGAGCCAGACCGACTGGTTTCACATCTGTGCTGCGCCTTTAATGGCTGTGTGACCTTAGGCGAGTTGCTTAACTGCTCTTTGCTTCAGTTCCTAATCCGGAACCGAAACAGAAGTATTAGTGCTTATCACGTGGGGTCGTTATGGAGTTTAGAGAGATGACCATGTGGAGAATGTTTTAAAAATGGTGCCCGACACCTGAAAAGTGATAGGTAAGTATTTTCATAGTTGGCTTAGAAGTCTGAATTCTTCGGTTTACCGTGTTCAGAGCAGACTCTTCTTAATAAGTATCTGTATTTCAGATATTCGTGCACGAAAAGCATCATGTCCAGTGCTATTCACACCCACCAGAATGATTAAAGTTACACATCTAATTTCAAACGTTATCTAAAAGGGGTTTCGATAGGAAGGCTCACCTGCTGCCATGGGAAGGTCCATTGGTACAACTGCTTTAGAGAAAATGTCTGCTGCTGTCCCTTAAAGCCGGACACCGGCCTCTTCTGCGTCCAGGGACCCCGCTGCTGGGGACACCCGGCGGGGCACACGCACGGCTGCACGGGAAGACCGCGGCGGGAGTGCACACCACGGCCGGGAGGAGGCACGGGCCCCGGGCAGATGCGTCGGAGCGTGGTCACGTGGGCCAGCGTTTTGAAGCAGTGACCAGGGACCAGCCGTTGCTACGTACGGCAAGGTGGACGGATCGCAGCGTCACGACGAGTGAAAGGAACCAGCATGAAGTCGTCGCTACTGTGACCCCGTTTCTGGAAGGCTCAGGAGGATGGGCGCTCTACTCACGATGCCGAATCCGGGCTCGTGGGTCCCTCTGGCAGGATGTGGGAGCTGAGGACTGCGCGGGGCGAGCCGCGGGGGTCGTGGATGATGTCCCATTGCCTGATCGGGGTTCCGGTGACAGAGCCCTGCTTAGCTGGCGAAAATTTGCCGAGTTGTGCACTTAGGGTTTATACCTTTCTATGGCTTATTTTGTGTTTGATTAAAAAAAATAATTAAAAAAAAAAAAAGATCACAAGCAAATAGAAATTCTCCCTGGAGAAAGGTGAAAGCTTGGGCCTCAAATCGTTTCTGTACCTTTACATCTAGAATTGCAAGTGCCTGATCAAAAGGGGCAGGCGCGCCAGCGGGCCCCGTGCGAGGAAACGAAGCAAGCAGCAGACACGAACCACTGTGGATGCAGACAGCGACGCCAGCTTCAGCACAAGCCAGCTCGTCGTGACCGAGGAAGTAACGGACGAGACGGACGTTCCCGCGAAGCGCTGGAAAATACGGAAAACGTGGACATTCCAGCCCCGAAAGACATGAGAAAGGACCGAAGTGGTGCCGATAGGTCGGACGCGGGCGGAGGAGGAGGGGGGGGGGAGCCGGACGTGACCCCGGCCGCCCCGAGACCTCGAGCCGCCCCCTTGCCCCGGCCGTGTCATGTTGCTCGTGTCCTCCTGCCCCCTCGCCGGCATGTCGGCCCCGTGAGGACAGAGATGTCCGGCTTCGCTTCCTCAGTACTATGTCGCCAGCGCTTAGAACGCTGCCTGGCACGTAGTAGGCGTTCAGCTGCGCCTGTGCCCCGGGGAAATGGAAAACCCGACATAACATGTTTAGCATGACGTACGCGACGTGGGCTTCGGAAGAGCTGAGTTAGTCCCCGTTCTCCGTCTTTGTGGGGTTTCTGGGCGAATTCCATTTCCTTTAATCCTCTGTTCTGCAGTCCTTCCGCCCCTTGGTTGTGGGGCTTCTGGGCTAATGTCTTTGCTGTTTTCTTTCCCTTTACAATATTTTGAACACCTTGTCAGATCCAAACAAATCTAATTCCATCTCAGAAACAAACCGCGAGAAGAGGACGCGTTCTATGAATAATTGACAGAGCTGCGTTTTAGAAAGCTGTGTCTGAGTGTGGACAGAATCGTAGCTAAACCGTGGTCAGCCGTTTCTTTATCTGAAAACCACAGTGGTTCATCCTGGTTTTCACAAGCCCTGGAAATGCAGACATCGCCGTTTAGACAATTTGAGGAATTTATCACATTCTGCAAAAGACAAATACCCGGCCCCGGACCGTGCCGATGTTTCTCTGGCCTACGAGCACGAGGGTGTTAAAGGGGTAGATGTTTAAATAAAACGAAACCGCCTCTCATTTTATTTATGGGCGAGAGCTGTGCCAGGCAGGCAGCTTTCATAAATATACCTCTAGCTCACTCCTCCCACAAGCCCTGGGAAAAGCAGCCAGGGTGTGGATTGTGATGTCCACTGGCAGCTTCTAGAATCGAGGTTCAGGGGGGTCAGGCAATGTCCGCAACGCCACGCAGCTCCCACGAGGCCGTGCCGGGGGCTGAATGCAGGCGTCAGACCGCAGACCCAGGTGCGCGCCTCACAGCCGCCAGCGAACGCCTGGGGGTGTCATTTGCTGGTCGAAGTAATGATGGTCTTTAAGTGATTATGAGAAAGATTCTTATTTGGAATTATTGGGAAGCCTGTGATTTTGTCGTTAATTATGAAGCAGCTTGGTCATGAGATCTGTTTGTGGTCATTGGTGACACTCGACAAGGTTATTGTTACTCCGAACCCCAGCAAAAATGAATTTCTCGAAACCTCGTTTTTAGCTAATCTTTCTTTCATAAACTCAAAATAAGCTTTTAACGCTGTATTGTATATGAAAACTTGTTACAGTCTGAAATGACCAGATAGCACCCTAATTAAAGTGAGGCCTTACGTGGAGTAATTGTTTTTTTTTTTTCCCCCAAAGGACTCAAACCTGAAGCGTTTTTAAAATCACTGTCTTTTGTAAATTCTTCTGTCTGTTTGAAATGGTTTTCCCCAGCTTAAATGTTATGCTTGATTTTACTTGTGACAGAAATAGCATTAACTAGGTCATGCTGTTTCCTTTATCCCAGAAAATCTCTTCTTTTCAAAGCAAGATTTCTCTAGCGTTTGGCCCCGTGTCGGCTGGAGTTTGCAGGTCGGGAATGGGAAATGCAGACTCCACCTGCGTTAGAACAGTTTCTCGCGCCGAAACGAAGCTCTGGCGTCCGCTGCAGGTCCAGGTCTCCCCGGCAGCCAGGCTCTGTTTAGACATCTTCTTTGGCAAAGATGAAAACTCGGAGGTGTAGCTCGACGCATAGGCAAGCCCTTTTTATTGAGGCAAGAACGTGTGTTAACGTACACTTATTTCTCACCCGTGTGTGTTCACTGTTTTTTAATGACGTTGCTCTGACTTTCAGAAACAGAACACAGACTCTTAAAGGGAAATACATTTCTGGCTGAGGGCAGGGAACGTAAGATGGACAGGGAACGCTGGACAGAAGAATTCAGGTGAAGTCTCATCATCAAAATTTACAATATTTTAATGTTGCGTTTTATTCGACAGTAGCCACTGATGTGGGCTATTCATCTTGAAGAAGCTATTGCCCTGTTTCCTGGCACTTGTTCTTTGATTAGTTCTTTCCTTCATGCATCCATCCGTTCATCCGTTCAGCAGACGCTGCCACATGCCTCCCGTGCGCCAGGCATTGGGTGTCCGAGAGAGCAAGGCCTGGCCCTAACCCTTGGGACCTGGCCGACCGGGGGGGCGGGAAGGAGGCAGAGGACCGTGGCTGCAGGGTTTCAGTCATCGTGGAAGGGCGAGGTTGGGGCTGGTGAACGAGCCGGAGGTCCGCTGGTGAAAGGCCCGGAAGGCGACGTCGGAGGAGTCGCAGCACGAGGCCTCGGTCTCCAGGCGACTCGCCGCGGGCAGGCCTGTGAGAGGCTTGCTTAGCAGGCAGCTCCGGAGGGAGACTTCGCCAAGGGAGCCCCGGGGGCATGAGCCACGGCCTCGTGCTCGTCCGGCGGGGACCTTCTGAACGGCTCCAACGCAGTCACAGTGAGAGTGGAGGGAAGGGGCGCGTATGAGGGGGAGGTGGGGTGGCGGAGCAGGGGACACGGGCTCCACAGGCACGGCCGCCGTCGGATAAGTGGCTTCTCTCTCGCTGATTTTTCTCTGTTTTGAAGACGATGTATATAGGTACGAGTCTCTTTGAGTTTATCCCACTTGGAATTTGTGGAACTTCTTGGTTGTGTAGATTGATGTTTTTCATCAAATTTGGAAGTTTTTAGCCATTAGTCCTCCAGATAAGCTGGCTGCCCCTTTCTCTCCCCGCCTGGTCATCTCATCCTATTTCCGTGTTTGCTGGTGGCCCACAGGACTCTGAGACCCTGTTAATTTTCTGCATTCTCTTTTCCCCCGTCTTCCTCATACTGGATAAGCTCAAGTGATTTATTTCCACAGCCACTGATTCTTTTTTCTGTCTAGTTGTATCTGCTATTCAGACTCACAGGTGAATTTTAGAATCGAGTTGTCCTATTTCGCAATTCTAGAATTTCTTTGGATTTTTTGAGAGTTATCGTCTATATCTTTATTAATATTCTCTGTTGGGTGAGGCATTGTTCTCATACTTTTCGGGAGTTCTTTAGACACACCGATTTAAACGTTTTGCCCCAACGTCCAGTGCCGCAGCGTCCTCGGAGACCGCTGCTCTTGGTTACTCTTTTCCTGATGTAGCGATCACACCTTCATGTTTCTTTGCATGTCACATAATTTTTTTTGTTTGTTTAAAACTGGACATTTAATGCGTCAACTGTGAAAATCAAATTCTTCTCCTTCCCCGGGATTTCGTTTTGTTTTCATTTTGACTTAGCGACTTTTCAAACTAAAGCGAAGTGTCTGAGCTTTGCCCCATTAGTGATCAGCTAACGGCTGGACAGGGGTTTTATCGAATGCCTGGAAACCTAGCCCCTTGTCTTCGCCCAGAGCCCGTGGGCGCCCGCTGGAGCACGTCAGCTCACAACTAAATCTACCTTAGCCTTGACCTTCCCTCTTATCCTGGAACTCAAGGTCAGCACGAGGAGAGGGCTCAGGGCCGCGATAGGTCTCCTGGGCACGTACTTGGCACTGTGTGAGCACACAGTCCTTTAGAGTTCCAAGGATCTGTCAGAGATGTTCAAAGCCCACGCGGCCAGCTCACGCCCCCACTTTTTCTTGCAAGCCTGTTGGTCGCCATGGTTTTTCTCCACCACCTCAGGCAGCAGAAATCTTAAATAATTGCCTTTGATTGTTTCTTCGAATACCCGTAGGGAAAAGGGGTCTTACGCAGGTTGAGCTCCAAGTCAGGTCAATGAAGGCATCCCTCTGGGAATGGGGTTCTGATAAAGCTCCGCCCTGTGCTGCCCCCTCCAGGGGCCTCTAGCCTGCTGGTTTCCGTGGCGATCGTGGTGATCGGCTTTCATGGTTCCTACAGAGCGGGGAGTGAGGGGGGGGGGCTGGGACAGATGGGAACATCGCCAAGCTCACTGTTCATGCCAAGATTCCGCCATTGGAAAAATGCTCCTTAGATCTCGGCAAGCCTTTGGTTAGATTTCCAACGATGAAAAAATGTTAATTCCGACAGTTTTTGCTCGTTTCTCTTTGCCTTTCGCCTTTGGAGGTTCTTACTCCGTCGTTTGTGCCGATGTCACTCTTATATTTTCCTTCACACCGTAATTAGATTTACCGTTAAATGCCAGCCGACGTAATAAAGATTCACTCAACGCCGAATGCTCCTTCCGAGAAACTTCTCTGAACGTGTCCGTACTTCTGTTGTATTCCAGGACTACGACGATGGCTACAGCACTGCTTATGATGAGCAGAGTTACGACTCCTACGATAACAGCTACGGCGCCCCAGCCCAGAGGTAAGGGCCCGTCTCGTGACCAGCCCCGCGGCGGGCACGTGCGCCCTCCCCTGCCCGCGCGCTCCGGGGCGAGGGCGGCGACGGTCAGCGGGGGAGGGTGACTGGCCGTGGCCTGCGCTGCGGCGTGTTTGCTTTCATTGGAGAAACGCCGTCCCACCAGCGAGCACGCGCGACTCCTCCCAAACGCACCGTCGCGTCTAAGCAATGAAGCTGAGGGCATAAAAAACGGACATCGTATGTCCTCCAGCACTCTGAGTGTCCGGTAGGTCCCGAGGGGGACGACGTCTGCCCGGTCCCTGGTTACGCGGTCCCGAGGCCCAGCGCCACGGCAGGGGTGTGAAGCGCCCTGCGTAGTCGGCGCCCGGGGGCAGACGCGCCAAAAGTTTTGCTCCTTGGCGTCTGGGAACCGTTTCTGCTCTTCGCCAGCAGTCAGGCCTCCTGTGTTCTAGCCACATCGCAGTCCCGTTTGCGAAGAAGGAGTTCGTTCCCATTCATTTTCTAAATAAGCGTTTACCCAGAAATAAGTGTTATCACAGGCAAAACAGAGGCGTATAGTTACCTCTTCCGATAACACACCTCCATGTTTATTGATATGTGAAATCAGTGTCTATTCTGTTCAGAATGTTTTCCTAGAAGCCTGGGAACCTCTTGCTTTATGTTTAAAATGCTAAGCGGAGGACAAAGATAGACATACGTAAACAGTATGGGCTACGATGAGGCGTAAACTCGCTGCTTAACTCAGACAGAGCCAGGCAAGCCTTGAACGGATAGGTACTCTGATTCGTTTAATGCTGAGGTTCACAGTGATATAAAAATGTATTTTCTTTTTTGCTCATACCGATTTGTTTTTTCTTATGAAACGTAACCCATAAGTAGTCTTCAGAGTTTGACTCCCAGCTGGGCTTTTTAGTGAGAGCTTCGTGCATCGTGTTCCTCCCTGGGGGCGCGTTGGCACGTCCTGGGCTGGCCGACACCGGCCCGACCTGAAGGTGGCAAGAAACAGGGAAGCCGGCGGCGGGGGTGAACCAGGCGGAGCGGGGCGTGCGGTCCCCGAGGTCCTCTCTGAGAGAGAACGAAGTGAAAGGACTCCTGTGAGGGGGTCACAGCCCGGGTCCCCCCTCGCCCTGCGGCTCCGAGTCACTCCGCGCCTCTCACGGGGTGGTCACAGGGAGCGGGGGCGCCTTGCGGACGGGTTCTCCCCACAGGCCTGCTCAGTATAGACATCTGCCATAAACTGGGAATTGCAGAGCCCCCTTGAAAGCACGAGCCAGCGGGGTGGGACGGCCGGCCACTGGGTGAGCCCCCTCTGCCCCGCGGAAGGGTTCCTTTCAGGGTTGGCTATTAAATTTCAGACACCGTAAGCATTTCATGAAAGTATAGTTGCAGAGACAACAGTTCCTCTCAGGAGGTTTTACAAAATTCGAATCGTTTCCCCTCGATTTTCAAATGTCTCGTGTGGAAATTGGAGTCCAGACGAGAGGGCCCGCAGAGCAGGGAGAGCTTGGTAAGGTTCAGCGACAGACACCCCCAGTGACCCCTGTAGTGACCTCGACGGTGCCGACATTGTAGTGTGAAACAGCATTGTGTGTCTAACGTCACACGTTTAACGAGTAACAGGCTGTAAACACAGTCGCCGTGCAGAGAAGCGTGGCCTGTTCTTTACAGTATTGGACTTGAACTTACTACACATTGGCTCAAACAGTTATCGATTAGTTCCTAAGGACATGCAGCTCCTGACTAGCTCTCACGAATAAGAAAGAGCAAGTGATAAATGGCCCCTATCCTGACGGACCTGCCCCTCCCTGGCGTGACTCGAGCCTCCACAGAAATCAGTTGTGACTTCTGGAAATCCTCTGTAAACATATTCATTTCATTCTGAACTAAATGGAATGAATTTTTGTTTGCTGTCTTCTTCATGATCGTCGTAATGATCCCAATTTACAGTGTGATGAGTGTGGTTAATATAATCCTGTGTTGGATTCTAGAAATTTGCCAAGAGAGTAGATTTCAGGTGCTCTCATCACGCGAAAACCTAACTCTGTGGGAAGATATGCAAATGAGCTTGACCGTAACAGTTACTTCACAATGCATCTGTATATCAAATTGTCGTGCTTGCACCGTAGATATAATTTTTATTTAAAATATGATATTTGGTCTGTGTTTCTGAATAGTTTTAACTTCCCCGAAGAAATGTTTGATTCCCATAGCCATCATATAGAAATAGAAAGGAGAACAAAAAGGATTTCAGAATGTGCTGTAACCCTCACCCCTCCGAGCGTAAGGGGATGACCACAGGGTAGAAATACCGAGTTTCTGGGCGGGTTTGGTATCGACATGCTAATTTCCTGTATCACTCTGTGGTTTGACTGTACTTCTAAGCGCACCTTTCATTCCGTTCTCCAAAATCACTATGATTTTCATGAAAACACTTAAAACGACTGAAAAAGGAATTGGAAAGAACAGCTGCCAATTGGGCGGAATCCGTTAAGTCTAGTGTCCCGCTATCTGTGTCTTTTACATGTATTAGCTCGAATTTTCGTAATGACTCCACACTCTACGGTTTTCACGTGCGGAAGTCGAAGATGGTGATTTTAGCCACTTTCTCAAGAATACACCCCCGAAAAAGCACTTGAGCCTCTGCTTTTGTCTGACTTTAAAAACCATTATCCAGCTAGGGAATTTTTTTAAAACATATAAAATCATTGGTTTGTTTTTTTTGTGACAAAACTCCTAAGCCCCTTTGTCTCGCTAGGCAGAGTAACGGAAGCTGTCAGAGGCTACGCGGTCTCTCGGTGTGTCTTCGAATGCCAGTTCCAAGGAAAACGAGACAAAAATTAATATTGCCGCGGGGCCTGTCCCTCCAGTGTGACAGTCTCCCTATTGGCAGCTTTGGCATTTCATATCCCACAATGTCTTCTCGAGGTCTGAGAATCATTTGGAATGTTCACTTTGGAAACGATCACCTGTTGTTTAAGACGTAACCACTTAAACACCAGTAAAACTGTCTTTCAGATACTGCTACTGTGTTGTGTTGGCAGTGGCTGTTTGGGACTTTAAGAAGCAGTAAAAGTTTGGGCTGGATTCAGAGTTTATTAACCATGCCTGTAAATTTTTTGTCAAGTAGACGTTTACCTAGTTTTTAGCTACTCGCCGCACAGCTACTGAGGGCACCGCTTAGCACAAACGAAGCCGCTGGCAAGCACGCGCTTCTCACGCGGCGTTATGTAAGCATGGAGCAAAAAACAGAGATACCAACCCAAAGTATCCCGCGAACCTGTAAATGTGCTCTCTGTCAAGGACCTCACAGTTAAAAATTAAAGAAGTGGGGACTGTAGCACCACGGAGAAGCTGCAGGCTCGAAGGGGAAAGGAAGGAACGGCCCAGGGCTGCGGCGAGGCTGGCAAAAGCATCGCCGATGGGGATCGGCGTCCGACCTCGAGCCCCTGCCGCCGCGCGTGGGCGCATGTGGGGGCGTACGCGCACACCCGTCCACACACACACACGCACACACACACACGCACGGCCCCTCCGATCTTGACTCTAGCCTTAGAGGATGGATCATCCCCCTTTCCCTCTTGAGAAAACAGACATGGCCAGGGTCAGCAAGTGGCCGGACACCCGCGCTCAGTGGCACTGTCGATGTCGGTCGCTTCCTTCCAGTGGCCGCCGCGTTTTTCAGAGCCGCACGCCTGCCGCGGGCGTTTCGCAGCGTGATTGCAGGCGGTGCCAGGGCGGGCAGGCTTCACAGTTGCGATGCTTAGATTTTAAAGTTACTGTAAAAATGCAGTTTGCACACCAAGCTTGTGATCGTGTGAATATTGTTGCTGTAATTCAGTTACGATACGTTTATTTTCAGTTAATGTCGGGTTGCAGAGTAGTATTAAGTCACTGATAACGTCAGGTTGCAGAGTAGTATTAAGTCACTGACAGGAAGGGGGTGACCTGGGTGGCAGAGTCTTGGAAATGGCCCACGAAGGGCTGACGTTTGGCATGCGCCATGCTCAGTGTTTGTCCCACTGGCTAACGAATCAGCCGTTGCGTTTCGTGGCCGAAATTAAAGTGCGACCCCGTGAATCCGAGAGCCGCGATTGGGCTTCACCCCGAGCTACAAAGCCCTTCCACTAAACTCGATCCCTCGACTACATCGAAAATTAGCTGATAAGTTTTATATCATCACCAGGAAATGTCTTAGCATTAAACTGATGAAAAAGAAAGGAAAAAACAAAGTAGGTTTCATTGAGTTACTACACTTGGAAGGAATGAAATACCTCCTGGGTCCTTGGGCCGAGCACTAGCTGCTGCGTTAGGTGCTGCCGTGCCTGTCCTTTCCCTTAATGGCCGAGAACCTCCGTGAGATTGGCAGTCCTTAATTTTACAGAAAAGGAAACCGATGCTCAGAGTTGTGAGCTTGGCCAAAGTCACGTGGCTGGTAAGTAAGCCGGGGCTCATACCCGCTTCTCTTTAACTCGAAAGCAAATATTACAAACAAACAAACAAACAAATCCATCAATCTATCTATCTATCTGTCCCCGCACGTGGAGAGAATGCCGGCGCTTGTGCGCTGGGCGCGCGGCATCTTCCTGCGTGACCGGCTCAGGTGTGCGGGAGCCAGGCGAAGCAAAGGCCGCCCCGGGGGCGGCGACCCAGTTGCCACCGTCGGCTCACACTCTCTGATGTTCTTGAGCAGACACGAGATTTATCGCGGAGGAGTTGTAGAATAATGGCCCTGTGTGGAAACAAAGCCCTCCAGGGAGATGTACTACATCATTTGGATTTAGCGCTGCCATCTGCTTAATGGCGCCGCGAAGACGCCGGCGAGGCTCGTGATCGGCCACTCGTAGCCGTGACAGATGCCGTGCAGAGCGGGCAGACCCGGGGAAGCGGCTCGTTACGCAAACGCGCGTTATGTGACGGGATTTCCAACAAAAAGTAGGGATGTTGGCTCTCAAACTCCCGATTTTAAACCCTCACATGGACTTGGGCAAGGTCTGTTAGATAAAGCTTCCGCTCCATGAATCGCTCGTGGGGTTTTTATTTTTTTTCCCCCCTCATGGTTCATAAATTCTTAAAATGTATTTTTTTATTTATAGAAGAATTTTCTTAACACATCCTGCGTTCTTTTTAATGAAAGAAAACGATGCCACGTCTGTATAATTCCCAACTTTTAAAATCGGGTGGCATGATTCAGTGACGAGACCCTGGGCTGTAAAACCTCACAGACCTGGGTTCGAATCCCAGCTCCATCGCTTTCTCGGCTGTGTGATTTTGGCCAACTTAGTTTAACTTCTTTGATCCTTTTCTCATCCGTAAAACGATGATAGTAATACTTGTGCGATTGTGCTTGTACGAGATAGCAGGTGTAAGTTACACATAGAAGTTCAGTAAACGTACCAAGGTCATGGTCCTTGGTGCCGCGTGCTGTTCTAAGCATTTTACAGCCTCATAAAGGGAGGTTACTATTATTGTCCCATTTTATGGATGAGGAAGACATCGAGGCACGGGTATGGCGGACCTTTCCTGAGGTCCGTGGAGAGGACGTGCCGGAGCCGGCATGCGAAGCCCAGCAACTTGGTCCTCTGCCAGGACCTCTTGGCGTCGCTCGTTGGGACCCGAGTATGGCCTCCAGAAACTTCTTCTAGTCTTTTCCGAGGGAGGCTCTTAGTAAAGTCCCAACAAGCGAATGATCCGAATAAAATGATGCGTGCCATGTTGATTCCCCATTCGTGACATAAAAAGTTATCGAAGGTCTCCTTGAATTTCGATCATTTATAAAATCGTAAAATGTTTGGAAGCCTGGACTTGTGGTCAGAGCTGGAAGTTGCTTGCGAGGGGTGGTTTACAGTCATGTCAGTTTGCGTGAATTTCTCAGAATCCGGTCAAACTTCGTTTACGGGACTCCCAGTTTCAGATGCTTGGGTAACTCAGACATGGTGTAGACTGTATTTTTTCATGTCTGTCATTGTGAAGGAATATGTTCCTTTTGAAAAGTAGTTTACGAGTGTACATCAAGAGCCTTAAAAGTATTTGTAACTTCTGACCCAATATTTGTACAATAAGTGCCCCAACTTATTATATAATGAGCGTTTGACAGTGTAAATATAAAAAGAACAGGCAGTTTCTGGCAAGTTCGGAGAAAGAGATAAGACATTTTGGATATGGAAAAAGAAAACCCAAAAAAACAAAACAGTGCGTATCAACCTGACCAAAGTAACACAGATAAAACAGTGGCTCGGTCAGGGCCAAGTCGTGACTTGGTTAGTGAGGGCGAAGGGCGTCTCCCTCGATTGAGCCACACTGCCTGGAGCCGGTCACAACTCTGCCATTTGCTGAGACAGCAACTGTGGTCGAGTCATTTAACCCGCATGTTGGGGTCCTCATCTGTAAAATGGGGGTGACGGCCTCAGCAACCACCTACCTATTAGGGCTGTTATAAAATTAAACAAGTTAAGACATCGGCAGCACTTCGAACAGTGCCTGGCACGTTGTAAACTCTATCATTAGCATTCACTAAAGTTCCTTGTTCTAACAGCTCTGGGGCTAAGTGTCTTAGATTCAGAATTGTGGTTACATACCATGTTATACAATTCCAGTGCTTCTCCGGGGTGGCGAAGGCCCCTTGGGTTATTTCCAGTTTGTGACCAAGGAAGACGTGACTACAGAGGGAGGAAAAGCAAATTTTAAAAGACAAAAGGGTTTCTGGAGGGGCGCGGTATTCAGCCTGGGCAGTATGAAATCCTACCAAGTATAACAATACCGCTAGCGCTAAAAAATAAGTTTTGAATAGAATGAGTTAAAAGGACTAATACAGAACGTTGTGTCTGTCAGGAGCCATCATGTTCGCAAGGCCTCTCTTGGTGTGGCCTTGATTTTTCTCTCTAGCCTCATGTCAGGTCAGCCACTCACACAAGACGCTCATGTTGAGTTGTCCAGAGCAGTTCATTGATAACTCGCTCAGTTACACACGGAATAGCTCTCAAAGCATAAATGAGCAAATGTAATTTCGTCAAATTCCTCATGGCCCCTTCAGTTATTGTCTTCACGTGATACTTTTGAGAAAGGCATCGCGGTTATTTGGCGTATCTCTATAAAAATTGACGTGCGGTTGTTTAGACTTTTCCAAAATGATGCAACTTGGAGACTTTGCTTTTCTCTTCAGTTTAGTCCATGCCCGGTCGCTTGCCTCAGCACTTCAGTTACTTGACTCGGGTTATCGCACCCAACAGGCTCCCCTGATCCTCGACCCTCCCCTCCCCCTCCCCCCGTGTTCTACTAAGTACTAAGCCAATCTTCTGTGTTTCAGAACACTGTCCTTGTTCTCCGGTATGACTTATCGGACTATTGAGGATCTGTCTCCTTTTCGTACAGAGAGCCCCTCAATGCTTGGGGCCCCTTTTCCCATCATCGTATACTTCCAATACCTAGTAGTACAGGACGGATCAGAAAAGTGATCTGTCTGCATTTTTCAGTTAAATCGATAACGTTTAAGAAGTCCGTATCTGCTGTGAAAGTTTCCGTATTGGCAACGTGGCAAGAAGTCAGGTGCCAGTGAAAGTCTAACGTGACGGTGGCCGTGGCCCTCGGTTCTGGCCGCCCAGAAGTGTCGCGTACACAGCCTTCAAAAGGAAAAAAGTAGGTGCCCACGTCTGTCTCCTGTTTCTTACTTTGCATCTGGGTCTCGGCGTAGCCCAGCTATCTGAAAATGTTTAAATGCTACGGATAATTTGGGCGAGCAGCCAAGGTTGAGAGCCGCTCTTGTCGGTCAGTAAGGATTGTGCATGGGGCACTTTGCACAGTGCCTCGCGGCAGACGGTCGCTGTGCAAACGTTTGTTTCCCATAGAAGTAAATTATCAGCATTTTTGTTAATGTCTCCCATCGATTCGTTCAGAAAAGTATTGAGTGTCTACTGTATGCCAGGAACTTGAATAAGGTGCTTGAAAAGTACTGATGACCAAAAAGGATAAAGATACCAGCACTCCTAGAGCTTAAACTAGTGACAGTCGTGATTAAATACAGCAGCCATGTTCAGCTTCACCGAGAAGGTGATTTGAGATTTGAAGGATGGGGTGGAGTCTGACTCGCGATGTCTGTGCGAGCAGTGGTCTGTGCGGAAGCCCTCTGATGGTGGTCTTGTGTATTCTAGCATCCTAAAAGTTATAATTTCCTTCCATTTGAATTTATAATTTCAAATTTTTCTAGCAGAAAAGTTAAGATTTTTCTCTTTGGAAGAAAATATTTTTGGACATCTTGGAAGAGAATGTTTTAGCTTTTCGAGAGTAGGTTGCAATAACTCCTTCCTATCTAAAATCAACCCCAGTAGGATGAAACATAAAACTATGAAGGTAACAGGGGAAGGCTGTTTCCTACACACACTAGCGACGTCCTGGCCGGTAAGTCTCTTTAGCAGGAAAAATAATGGCTCTCGAAAATACCCAGGTCCTAATCTGCAGACCCTGCGGATACGTTCGTTCCCTCACGTGGCAGAAGGGACTTCGCAGATACGGTTCCGTAAAGAACCTTGATATGGGGAGATTATCCTAGAATATCTGGCTGGGTCCATTGTAATCACAAGGGCGATGGAAAATAAAACCACACGGGAGGCAGTCAGAGGGCCGCGTAGCGATGAAAGGCACAGAAAGGTGCAGCGTTGCTGGCTTTGGCGATAGGGGGAGGAGAGCAATAGCCAAAGAATGCGGGCACCCCCAGAACCCGGAGAGGACAAGGAAACGGATTCCCCCCAAAGCCTCCGAAAAGGAACACGGACCTGCCGGTACCTCAGTTTTAACCCAGCGAGACTTCTCTTACACAAAAGTAGGACATAAAAATCTGCGTTGTTTAAATTGCAAAGTTTGTAAGACATTGTCACAGCATAAATAGAAAACTAATACGGTCACTAACAGCCTGAAACAAGAAGAGATATGTTTTGTGCATATATATGTCTTGTTTATCTTATTCTCTCTGTTCTTTTCCATAAACATCTAGCATTCAACAAAAAATTACGAGATAAGAAAATGTGACCCAGAGCCAAGAGAATAGACAGCCAAAAGGAACAGAGAGGCACAGAGATTAGGATTGTCAAACAGGGTCTTAAAAATGTATCTGGTACCTAGGTTAAAGGATATTGTACAAAAGGTAGACAACACGAATGAACAAATAGGAATTCAGCAGATGGAAACTAAAAAAAAAGAGCCAAGTGAAAATGCTAGAACTAAAAAATATTAGAGACGAATAGTCATTTCAGCGGCCTTAATTAGTGGATTGAAATGACCCAAACATGCACCGAATGATAGAGAAAAGGAGACAGGGAGTAAAAGGAACATTGCGTCTGAGGATCGGCGAGACAATGTAAAAAACAACCTACCATTAGAGTCCCAGAATGAGAAGAGAGGAAATGTGGGCCAGAAGTGCTTGAACGAATAACGGTGACCATTTTCCAAAAATAACGAAAAGCATCATCGCGCAGATCCGCAAGTCTCAGAGAACCCCAAGCAAGATAATTGTAAATAAAAACATGCCGGGTTATAACATATGTAAATTGCTAAAAATAAAATTTAAAAAAAGGAAGAAAGAAAAGGAAAATCTTGAGGGCAACCGAAGGAAAAAGACATGTTACATACAGAGGGAAAATAGTAAGAAAGATGATTGACCTCTGATCAGGAGCAGCAAGGGCCGGAAACATGGAACCGTGTCCGCAAAGGGATGAAGAAAACACCTGCCAGCCTAGGATTTTATATGTTAAAAATATCCTTCAAAGAGTAATATGGAAATAAAGAGGTTTCAGAAAAAACAAAAACAAAAAATGAAAAGCTGACGGCTCGTATCCAGCAGACCTACACTACCAGAAATACTAAAAGATTTAGGCTGCAGGGAAATGACACCTGATAGAAAACTCATTCTATCAGAAAAAAGTGAAGGACGCCTGAGAAATGGAGAAAGATCAGCAGAAGCCACAGTGGGGGGACCAAGTGCCAGGCTCAGGGGCGCGTCAGGCTTTTTGGTCCTCGGAGACCAGGGTGCTCTCCACACCTGCTGCCACCGTGCTGGTCCCCGCTGTCATCTTGCTTCTGGACTAGGAGGAGCCCACCTGCTGCCCGCCCCACCTCCACTTGTGACCTCGTCCCCTCCACCTGTGACCTCGTCCCCTCCACCTGTGACCTCGTCCTGTCCCTTGCCCACACTGCAGCCAGAATGGTTTGTTAATGTGCTATGATTATTTGCTCTCATAATACCAAGCAATTTCCCACCGCAACTGCGATTTTATAGTGAAGTAATTCTCCAATCGGTGTGTCGTCTTCTTTAAATTTCTTCACCGTCATAGTCTCCTGTGCCTGTTACAGTACCCGAAGTATAGAAAATGCTCAATATTTATTGAATACATATGGAGAGGTAGAATTTTACTTCACATCACTAATTTTAAAACAAAGAACGTATTGCTATCTAGATTTCTTGCGATTGAATTTGAATTTATTTGCAGTTGCTAAGGGTAGTATAGTTTAATTTATTTTAACTCTGCGTATTTGAAGAACGAGACTGCGCAATTCGATGCAAGGTAGTATGCTACCAGATTTTCCAAAAACGCTGAAAACTGTGTGCCAGCCTAACACTCCTTACGTGGTTGCTGACAGTCCCACAAAAAGCCAGACGAGGTTCTTTCCGTACTCACGTGCATAATATTTCACGTGCGCGAACACTGCGCGTCGCAATCAGATTTCCTGAAAGAGTAACAGATAGTGGCTTTGAAATCCAGCTACCAAATGTATCTCTCAGAAATCTCCCCCCAAAGAGTCCTCAGAATGGCAGATGGAAGGATCAGCTGCAAAAGCAAGTTCGGGGTCCCACAAACACACCCCACGAACAAACGCCCTCAGGAAACACTGCGAGCTGCTCGTAAACGTCGATAGACCATTTCGGATGCCACTGGAAGAGCCGAGGTCCCCGGCGCAGAAGGCGGCACGCCTCGGCACGCAGTGTGGTCGCACCCGGTTTCACTGGAGGGGATACAGAGAAATCGGTGCTGAGCCCAACCTTCATTTTGTTCTTGGTTCCAGAATCTTTTTGCGTTTTTTGAAATGTGTAGGTTCATATTTCATCTTTTCAGAATCACTTCTCAGCGGGCTTCCCAGCCTCCTCCTCACCTGGGGGTCCTTTTCCTTCTCTGTGGACTTCACCTGCAACCCCAGTCACATCCCATCGCGCTCTAATACATAGTTTTTATGCTCTATGCAGAGAATTTTCATTAAAGTCTCTTGGGCTATCTGGTGATGATAGAGATAATTGACAAAATTTTTAAATTATCTTGTGTCGGAAAAATAAGTTCGAAAAAATGGATCCGTTTCCTTGTGTTCCTTCACAAGAAATCTTTCTTTCTGATGTTAACGCATCTGAGAAATTAATTTGATGTTGAAATTAACAGCCACAGTACAAATACTGAAGCTTGAGTCAAGAGACGGGTCTCCTCTTGAACCCAGCTCTGTCATGTGTTACGTGACTGTGAGCAGGCCCACAGCAAAGCGTATGAAACCTCGGGTTTTACTAATAACGTGAGTGGGCAAAATAGCATTCACCTTCCTAAAAGTTAAATGAAATTGGGAAACTGCAGAGTACTGTGCAGATAGAAGGAAACTAGGTTAGACTCGCTTCACGAGAGGTTGAGTTCCTCACTCTTGCTAAGCAAAAATTAGGCTGGATAGCATCAAATTAAGCACTCTGGGGAAAATATTCCTTATTTAGAAAGAACTCCTGCTTTAATAACATTGATAACAGCTGTCTTTGAGTAAGAGCTTAATGTATGTGCATAACACATTATCTTATTTTAACTTCACAGCAATCTCGTGATTTATTTTAAACGCTATTTTATAGAAAATTGCATTAACTTTGCCTAAGCTTGCACAGAGTAGATGCGAGAGCCTAGATTCCGATAATATGTTTGTTTGATGTCAAAGCCTCATTCTTAACTATTAATTCTGTGCTTTCTTCCAAACTGAGTATGATACGATGAGAAACCCGCTTAAAATGAAAGTGGGGGCATGTGAAGAGAGGCCAGTGCCGCGCAGACATCACAGCTCCGGCGAGCATTGCTGAGCCTCTGAGGCTTCGCACGAGCGACTCAGGTGTGTCGGGAAGAGTAAAGGCGCAGAGTGAACTAGAGAGCGTCTCTCGGACACAGAACTCTTCTTTCGATTCTTGTTTCTTGGAATCTAATCGAAAACCTATTTTCTTAACTGTGTAGACCCATCTGCAGCCTCGGAAGCAACCTTTCTGATGGGAAGCAGTAGCACGGCTGAGGTGTTTTCTGTTAAAATAAGCAGAGTTGGATATCTCTGCGTCAGAAAACTAGAGATCCGCCGATAAAGTTCTTGGTCTCCTGATTCCTTTTTCCACCCTCAAAAAATGAGTGAGGGCCACAAAGTCCATTAGCGTGCCTTGTCGATATATGTTAATGCTTCCCGTATTCACAATGAAAATATGTTTAAAAATATTTATTAATCACGAAATATGTAACAGCAATCAACCCATTGCATGTTAACATAAAAAAAATTGTTTTTATAGAAAATTGCTATTTTCAGAAAAATTTTTCGTAAGAATTGTGGCACGGCCTTATGTTTCTTGCAGATCTCTTTAATGTCTGGCTTCCCAGAAGCTAGCTGGAGTCATATCTGTTTCTGCATTCAGTCTGATGTTATAAGTTGTTCTGGTTGAAGTACTTGGAATGACAAATGTGTAACTGAGAAAGGGAAAAACATCTCTATAGCCTTTCACGTAATTGTGAATATTCCTCTTTGATACCAAACCAGAACTTGGAAGGTCGTAGTTTCTTAAAGGTCAGCTGCAGTGGAGATTTGAAATCGTATTAGTAAACTTTTTCATACTCTTTTATGCTAAAATACTTTGGACTGTCTGACACTTGATGGGTTTTGTAACATCATACCTGGGCCATTTGAAAAATAGTGGTTCGCCGAATGAGGCGTATTTTCACCATGCTGTGACACATTTTATCATGTAATATTTAAAAACATCAAATTCATTATTATCACCGCCAGCCGCAACGGAGCAGTCTGTACTGGCTCGCCGTCAGTTTATTGTGGCAACTACCAGTGTGCCAGGATTCTGGTTTGCACCTGAAAGCTTGGATTGGTCATCGGTCACGAACTGTCACTTGTCTTTCTTCGAGTGACAGGCACATCTCATTCATTTTTAAGAAAACAGCTGCCAGCTATCTAAGTCTAAACAATCGAGTGTGCCTGCTGTTCATCTTTTCAAGTGGAAATGGCGCTCTGTGACAGAGGCAGCCAGCCGGGCTCGCCGCGGCCACGGTTGTGCCCGGCGCCTGCCCCGGGGGTGTCTGTCGTGAGCACGAGTCTCACTTCATCGCACGAGATCGTTTAAAGGTGTGCACTTCATAGTTAAGATTCATTAAAGTGAGTAATTTTTACTACATCGTCAAGGACATTTTAAAAAACGTATTTAAATTCGTTTCAAGAACACAGTGCATTGGTTAGATATCTGTCTAGTTCATAAAACGGTCCCCTCAATTGCTCCCTCCCTCCCCTGGCCCTCCACCTAGCCATCATATGAATGCTAACTGCAGGGCATTTTAAACGGAAACTACCTTGAAAAATAAATGAATGAATGAATAATTAAAAAACACCCACTAGGACAGGTGGGCGCCACCGCCTGGATTCTGGCTAAGGCTCTAATCGTTTTCCCCACCACGTTGGGTGTAAATGTCAGCGCAGTGAGAGAGGCGAATGCCGTCTTATTCCCGTGAAAGCAGCCGGACTTGGTGGATGCCCGGTGGGGTCTCCCAGGCCACGCTGGGAACCACGGCTCTGGGCCACTTTGGAGAGGCAGGTGTCTTCATGCTCAGGGGGAGGGAGGGCTACAGGGGGATCCAGCAGGAGAGGAGAACGAGGCGAGTCACCTGAAGCAGCGTGCACCTACCTGGTGTGGCCTTCACGTCAGACAGATGGCAGTTCGCGCTGCGGGCTCCTGGCGGGCAGGGCCGTCCTGTGCGTGTGCCCGCCCCGTGGTGGGTGCTCTGGGTGCCCGCTCAGGGCTGGGCCCGGGCCCCACACAGCCGAGCTGCCCTGTTTACCTGTGGCATTCTCGGGCCAAGAGGATAAAGAGATGATTAACAGCCACGTATTTGGTCCGAGCCCACTCAGCAGAACACAGAAGATGGACATGAACGAGGCTTCCGCCCTCTCCCCACAGAAGAGATGACAGTCACCCCCAGCTGGCGGAGTGGCTCCCAGTGGGAGCCCTGATGCACGGGCGTCAGAGGCGGGCCGGAAGGGCAGCAGAGCGCGGCGTGTGACCCTGCGTCTCACGCTTCTGCCGCCCAGCTCGTCCAGTTGGATTCTGGAACTTACCATTCAGCATCTTCCCGGGGAAATTAAATGTTATGAAATGTCGTGGGAGCACTCACTATTCGATATGTAAGACTTATTGAAAGCAGACTGAATTTTTTTTAGCCAGTTACAGTGAAGGAGTTCATCTTTTAGTTATCTGTGATCATGGGAAAACAAGAGTCTTCCTAGCATTTAATTTTAAATATTACTTTTCATTTATTCTGCTTTATCTACAAAAAAGTTTGAATGGTTATGCAAGGATTAAAGGGTCCTGGGTAGAAAGCCAGTATAGAGCTGTTATCGGGGTTATGGGGGTTCAGTCCTTAATTTTTCCTGTCATATAATAAAAATGTATTGAACGTTTGCTAAAATATTCTTTTTTATCATAACGATTACAGATAAGATTTTTCTTATAGGAATGGGCCAAAGTAATCAGGAAAAATGTCAGTCCTTTTTATCTTAAATTCAAACAGCACAGAAATTATTAAATGAACTAAAGGGAGTCACTAGACCTCCCACCCAAAAAAGTTGTCACAGCCGTTGCAACTAAGCCTTGTTATTACAGACGGTTCATTGAGACATGAACAAAGCATTCATATCGGTCTTTCTTTTTTCTTTGTCTTTAGAATGCTACTGTATGCTAGGAATAAATTCTGTAGAGACAAGTATGAATTAGACGTAATTCTCATCTCCTGGCCTCATTTTTCTTACCTGTAAAATCAAACAATGTATCTACTTCAGACAGGGGTTTTGAAAATTAAAAGATTATACATTGTAAACTTAAAAAGATTTTTTTTAAAAAAAAGAAAGGAAGATTGAATCAAGAGGCTGGGCTGAGAACATCTATCTGCTTCAGTCATGCCCCTTCTTAAAATCCCATGATGTTACAGCAAAAAGTTTTAAAAGATTCCTGAGAAAGAGGAAGCAAATGAAACCAGATCGATGAAAAAGCAAAGTCGAACAGAAGCCCATGCAGGAGGAGGGCGCTGTCCGGGGAGACGGGGTGGCTTAGGGTGGACTCGGCCCCCGTGCCGACGGTGAAGCAGACGCGGGGAGAGGCTTGGGGGACACTTCATAACTGCCCGGAGCGCCGCCTTTGGAACAGCTGGCGGCTCCAGCCTCTAACCCAGTAGCGCTCAGCGGGATTTGTTCCCAGGTTAAAGCTGTAGTCACGTGGAGCCATCCTCAGACAGCACCACCCTGCTGCGGGGGGAGGAGGACAAGAATAAGAGACCCATTAGTTGGTCCCCCGCCCAGTGTTATAGTCTGTCCCTTTTCCCCAACCACCAGGGGAAAAAAAAAAGCTATTTTAAACAAGGGGACCAGCAGACTGAGGATCTCAAACTCAAAAATGAACACACACCCACGATTTACTAAGGATTTAAGAAACAGGCTCAACAAAGTGTGAAACTAACAACTGGAGAGAAAACAGCTCAAAGACTAGAAGGTGATTGTAAAACAAGTAATTTTTCATACAGATAAGAAGATGTCACATCCGTGAAGCCATAAAGCCCCAACCGCCTGAGGAGCTGGGAATTAAAAAGTCAGTAAATGGCCATGTAGTTTGCTAAATAGCACCAAAGGATGAAGAGCTATCAAGTATGGGAGAAAAATGTAGAGACATGGAAGATAGAGCCCAGACGTCAAATGCAACCTAAGGGGGTTACCAGAATGGAAAACAAAGAGAATTTAAGGGGAGGAGAGAGAGCTTTTACGAAGAAGAAGAAAAACTCAGAAGTCGAAGAAAAACATGAGTTATTGTTCACATCCGAAGGGCGTACCAAGTGGCCAAACGGATGTGAACATGACGACAGGTAAGGAGGAAGCTCGTGCCGAGCGCGAACGGACTTGTACGACTCTGGTTGAAAGGACAGAGTCGCAGGTAAGGAGGAGGCAGCTTCATGTGCAGGAAACACCGCCGTGGTGGCATCGGACAGGCAGGCTTGACTTCCAGCCTCGGTCCTCACTTGCTCACGTCCATCCTTGGGTAGTTAGCTAACCTGTCAGAGCGTCCATTTTCTCGTCTGTAAAGGAGAAGGAATCACACCTAATTTATCAAGTCATCATGAATTTAAATGAGAAACATACACTCACATACCACATCTTTATGTCCGTCTGTCTGTCTGTCTGGGCTAGACGTGCCCGGTGACTGCTAGGCGCGCTAGGTGTCTCCCTGCGGAGCTCACGAGCCGCGTTTCAGTCCGACCGTCGCGCGAGGATTCTCTTTCCTCCTCGGCCAGTCCCCCACCCCGGCTGCTCATGTCACCTCCACTGAACAGCCTCCCCCTCCTCGCCTCCCTCTCGCCTCCCAACCAAGTTAGGAGCGACCCCAAGGCGCCTCGGACCCCTGTACTCGTCCTTACTGCCCATTCCGTTGCGATTAACGTGTTCGTCTTGGCTAGGTTCTTGAGAGCACAGATGACACTTGGTTTATTTCTGTATCCGTTTTTCAGAGCGTTTGCTGCGTACATGACCACACTTGGGCTTAGTACCTTGTTTAATTATTTTTTAAGTGTATCCAACGTTCAAAAAATACTAAGTGTCTTCGAGTCCTGTCATGCACCTGCAGAATTTAGTGGGGGGGGGGGCGAGGGGACGAACAGCCTCATGTTCACCTTCACGCATGAATAACACTTTGTCTTGACTCAGTCGCCTTGGCACATAGTTTTCCAATAATTTTTTTTTGTAATTTATCCAGTTACTGTATTTAATAGATACGTGCTGAGCCCCTGCTGTGTGCTGGGGTTTTAGCTCATCCTCGGAAAGCGGGACACGTCTCCGCCTAGCAGGCAGTCGAGGTGCGGGCAGGGGACGCCGGGAGAGCGGTTCAGACGGGCCTGACGGGGACGAGCTTGGGGCTCAGCTGCTACCAGCCGCCCGGCTTGATGACAGTCTTGCAACAAATCATCAGAAACTGGGTGAAATGATAGAAAATGTCACTTTAAAGTTTTCACTTGTCAGAACCAAGATTGTCTTATCACCAGACCGCGGCTGGACCAAATTACGCTCCCTCTCATCTTTCTGTCCCCGGGAGAACCTTCTTCACCCCGCCGTTTCTGTGCCGAGCGTGTTAGAGCGCTTCACAGACAAACGCCCCCTCTCCGCCGATGCTCATTACTGCTCAGCTCCCCTGATAAAGGGCAGTCGGCCTGGTCAGCAGGCGACGTTCGGCTCTCCTGCCGATCAGCGGCAGTGCCTGCCATTGATGGTTTTAAGTTAAACAGTGAGGACCCGTCTCAGTGAAGGAAATTCTTTTCCGTGTCCGAAGCAGTTCTTCTCGTGTTCTCTGTGCAGCAGATACAGTTCTCGGGACCATCAGGTTTAATTTGTCTGAGCAGCCGTCACGGCATAACTTTTGGACCTTTGAAAAGGAGACTGAGGTTCACCTAATTTAGTGCTGAGTTTCTAAGAAAAACACATTGGCCAATGTATTTTCGACAAAGCGTGAAGATGCGGGGCGTCGGGCTTCGGGGACGCGAGCGCCGCCCGGGTCTGAGCGTCTGGTCCGGTCCGGCCGGTGGCTTCGCGGATGAAACGCTGGCCTCGCTGGCAGGACCACTCCCCAGGGCTGCCCCGCACCGCGACGCCCAGGCTTAGGCTCCGATGTCGTGACCAACATTTGGCCCTGATGTTTCACCTAAAGGCTTGTTTCGAAGTGTCTGTCCTCAAGATGAGAAAAACAGTCCGCTGTAATAGCAGTTCTCATATTTAAAGCTACAAAAGTCAAATTGTTTTTTTTTTTGTTATTGTTCATTTTTGCTGGATCGTTTTTTTCGTTTTAAATATGAAAATTCCTCTGCTCCTTTTTCAGCCAGTCCCTCTGCTTTGCTCCTCGCCATGAATGTATATTATGTCTTGAGAGAGAATTGGGCCAGCGGGAGGGCAGGGAGGACCCGAGGCCCGAGCGAGTTGCGGGGACGGGCCCAGCCCCCGCAGACGGCGTCCGGGAGGTGGCCTTCGGGCTGGAGCCGGAGCGGGGGCTGCTCGGGAGGAGAGGCTTCCGGCCACCGCAGGGGCAGGTGTGCAGCTTACCTCTCAGGGGGCCGGCCGTTCTGTGCTCGGCCATCGGCGTGTGACTGCTCCGGTGTCATTCACCCGAGAAGGAACTGCGGGAGGAGAGCCGGCTGCGGGCCGAGCCCACGACTGTGTCCCCGCACCCCACTCTCCGCGAGGTCTCAGGCGGTGTCCTAGTCTTTCCGATGCGCAGTGTCCTTGTCTGTGAAGCGGGTAGGCCAGTTCCTGCGTCGGGGGCTGAGGCGCTGGCTCCCGGGGGCCCTCACCGCGCGGGTCTCCCGGTTCCCCTTGCGACTCCCGAAGCCGCCGAGCTGGATCGTTGCCCTTTTCGACTGGAACTTCTGACTCGACTGCCCGCAGCAATGATAGGGCGTATTCCCATGACAATCCAAGATGACCTGTAAAACGGTGACCAAGATTTCCCTACAAAATAAGGCAGAGGGAGGGACGGGAGCCCGAGGGGCTGAGTGGACGGTCTTCCTCGGATACTCAGCATCGCGTCGCACACTGATTGCTTACTTTTTCCCTGGTTCAGTCATCTAGATTCCCCATAAATTTGTTCCTTCAAAACCTTATGCCTGATTCAACGCAGCCAGCCGCGGTGACGGGCCCCGGTGCCCGGCGTGGGGAGGATGCGGAGTGTGGGAACCTCCACCTGGCCATGCGCACCGAGCCCCTGACGCCGTGCTCCGACCGCGGGGTGCAGGGCTGGCCGCAGGGGGCAGGCACGTGCGGCCCTCGGTCCCGGCCGGGCCGTTAGGCCACCCCCTCCCCCCCCCCGCCCGGGGACACGAGACGTTCCCCTCGGCGCTCGCCGTCACTGTCCGGTCAAGCGAAGCGGCCACGGTTAGGCGCTTTCTGGTCGGAGCGGGCACGGGGAAGCGTGGCCTTGCCCGCTCCTCCTCCCGCACCCCCAGGGCGCCGCACACCAGCCCCGCCCCCCAACTTGGCGCACGGCGCGGTCATCGTCCCCCGCAGACTCCGTTCTTCCGGGACCGGGGCCGTCGTCGTGACCCCCCGTGCACACTCGGCACCTTCTCTGTGTCGACCGGCCAGTTGCTGAGGCCGAGGCGTCAGCACATGTATCACGTATCAAAGCCGGGGGGCCGGGAAGGGGCCCTTTGCCCGCCCTGAAGCCCCAGGCCCCTCGGCGTTGTCAGCCCAGCGGGAGTTTCTCGCGGTTCCTAGTCGCCTCTGTCTTAGGGCGCTCCCGTGAATGTGATCCGAAGTCGCAGCCACGTCATTTTGTCCCGCGTTCTCACCTTTGTCCTCTGTGTGCTTTGTCTCATTCAATGCAGTGGCGCTGACTACTATGACTACGGACATGGCCTCAGCGAAGAGACGTATGATTCCTACGGTGAGTGAGTGGCCGGCGCGAGCCGCGAGCGGACAGGCGAGGTGCTCGTAGGAACACCTGTCTCTTAGCGGGGGGCGCGTCGTAAAGACAGCAGCTCATCTGTGCCTATCTGGCCTTTTTCAGAAGCTCCTTTAAGATTTAAGTTTCATATTTAAAGAGGGCTAAAGACTTGCAGAAAATTGCAGGAATTCAGACAATGAACTTAGATTTCCTGTTTGGGTGGATTGCTATATGCTGATCGTCTCTTTCATAGACCAGTTTGGCCAAACCGCGGCCACTTGATGGCCCGGGTCTTTCTGAAGTCTTTGCTTCCTGACAGTAAAGGAAAATGAAGCATCTGAGACCCCAGCTCCAGAGCGATTCTCTCGCCCCCGACTTTATGTTTCGCTCCATCACCAGTCTCAAGTGCTCCAAAAACATGACGGTGGGAGTCAGTGTGTAAAGGTCACGTGAGCACAGAGCAGGGGGGAGACGCGAAGCCCTCGGGCTTACAGGGAGGCGGTGGGGGATTCGCGTCCAAAGTCTCCACCTGCAGAAGGATGACAGGTTTAATTAAAAGAGTCCATGGCAGCGGCATAATGATGGCAAGACGCTCCTTTGCCGTGGGACGAGGAGATCAGGGGACAGGTGGAAGCTTCTGTCAATCGCGAAGCACTCCCGATGAAACCTGGGAAGGACAGTCGAGGGAATCAGGCTTCTGGTGAACGGAGACATGGCATTTTTCTGAACAGACCTGAAAAAAAAACAAACAAACAAACCATTTTCCAGCGTTCCTTTTGAAGCGTACTTTATTATTATATTACCTGCCCCAAGCCGTGATGACTGCACCTTGGACTTTTTCTTTTTTTTTTTTTTTGTTGGTATTCAAAGCGAACACTTGAGAGAAACATGTTGCTTTGTTGAATGCTGTGCACTTAAATTGGTGCAAGTTAGCTTGGGGGGAATGGCGTTGACGGCATGTTTGTGTCACAAGAAGGGGCCATTTTGAGCACTTTCCCTCTGCAGCTTCTGTAAATTGGTCTCTGGGGACGCGTGACCTTCAGACCGCGGTATGTCACAGCAGTGGCGTAACCTGCTCGTTGTCAAGGGCCTCCAGTCACTTGGAAGTCCTCAGGTCGAACCTGGGTAACGAGGGCAGAAGGCCCCTGGTTGTCGATGCCGTTCTCCGGCGGGGATTTGGTGTCGTGAGTGCGAGGTGACGCTGTGGCGTTAAGTTTATTTCATTCATTAAGTTTATGTCGTATTCGCAGAGCGCGTTGAGGTGGCCGAGTCATTCATTCTTCTGGGAAAGGCCCTGGGAAGGGCCACGCGGGGCGGCTCCCCCCATCTGCCTGTTCCCGTTTTGCTCTCCTTTCTTTTTACCTGTGTTTTCTATGTTTTTTGTTTTGTTCTGTTTTTGGTTGTTTTGTTTTTTTTGTTTGTTTGCTTTTTTTTTTTTTTTTTTTTTTTTACGGTTAGAAGACATCTAGGCGACCCTTCTCCCCTCCTCTTTCCCCTTCATAAATGTCTTCACGTTTAGCGAAAGGCGGTTCCACGTGCCCCTCGAGCTTGCGGGCTTCCGGTGCGTGAATGGCCTAAAGGAAAGTCCTCACGAAGTGGGTTGCCCTTCAAGACACAAACATTGTTTTCCTTCCCAGGCCGACAGGCCTTGCCAGTGAGACGACCCTCTCCCATCTCCCAGTGTCCTTGTGATGTTTCGAATTTTTAAATTTTTTTCGGTACCTCAGGGCTATGCGTATCTTCAGGGCGACGTCTGCCGTCGGTTCAGGGCTAAGTTAGATTCTGAGACGCGGCACCAGTGGGGTCCGGGGCGACGATATAACTGTCATTCACTTTGCCAATTTCAGGGCAGGAAGAGTGGATCAACTCAAGACACAAAGCACCTTCTGCGAGGACAGCGAAGGGCGTCTACAGAGACCAGCCATATGGCCGATACTGACTGTACTGACTGCTGTTGTGAATAGCCAATCTCCACCAGTCCTGTATACTGTTCAAAGTAATTTTTTTCTATGAACAATCCCTTTTTAAATAAATCAAAATGTTTAAAATCTGAATGGATGGAACTTTAAACTACTTTGTTGAAAATCAACCTGGGCAGAAAAAAAAAAAAAAAAAAAGAAGAGACATGTAAAATTTTGTTATCTCCAGTCTGTATATGACAAAATAGGTCATTGACAGGAAAAAAAAAATAACTTTGATTAACTAGTGTTAAACAAAAAAAGAAAAAAAATAGGTTTACTAAATTTGTTAATCCATCCTTTAACATAAGCCTCACCTTTCATTTTAAAGGTTTCCATAGAATTTAGTTATTTTATCTTTCGGCCATATGCTAGTTTTTTTTTTTTTTTTCTCTTGCCAATATGCGTAAAAAGGGAAGCTAGTTACAAGTGCAAATAATGTGGTATTCTTTTGTAACTCAAGTCTTGAAATGTTCTGTAGTGTTAAGCAAAGTTTCCTCTTGCTTGATACTAAATAAACTTTTGAAAGAAATCTTGTGTGTGTGAGCTAACAATTTCATGTTTCTCTTATTTAAAAAGGCCTTCATAAATAGCTGTAAACAGGGAAAGAATTCATTTAACAACGCCTGTCATAAAAGGGTCACACTAAACATTGTACAGCTTATTTTAAAAATGGTTTAAAATTAAATGTACCATGATTTACTCACCGTAGATTTAAATGCTGTTTAAAGAGTCCAAATGGTATCAAGGCTGCTTCGTGGCACATTAAAACTACGCAGAACCAAATCTTGTTCAAAAACTTGGCTTTAAAATAACTACTGATTTTCTGAAAAAAGATGTGATCAGTTTTCACCTTGTTGAGCGTTTCTTCACTAGTGCAACTTTGGATTTTTTATGAGAATTTTGGTACCTTAATGAACACCTCGCTCCCTGCTGGAAGCAATGAGCACAAAGCTTTTAAAGACATTCTGACTTGACTAATTGAGGTCGCATTCGCCAAGGCTGAGGATCTGTAAGCCTTAAACGGTCTTCATTTCCAAAGGTAAATAAATCAAATAAGATTTTAATCTCACTTAATTTATCTTAATATAACTAATAAAACCAGGGAGATTACAACTTAGCGCGTTTCATTATCCATTTTAGAGAGCTTTCAAGAGCACCTAAATTCTCATTTTAAAAAAGTTTAATTTGTTTTAGTCATCTAAAAAAGCCTTAGTTTAGTCAGTTTAATTGGGGCCAATTCTTCCCTATTAAACAAATGTAAAACCTCATAACTAGTTGTTTGTAATACATTATTTGGTTAGTCATTAAGGGCGCTTCTTAAAACTGACAAATATTTAATAAAGTTATTCTTTAATCATTTGGCTTAAGTTTTTTTTTTTTAATCGTAGGTTATGTAAAATGTTTAATTTTTATTTATTGAGGATTTCCTTTGGTTTGAGTAAAAAGGTCTTTTCTTTTATTAGGAGACGTCAGCCATCTCGGAAAGTTGAAGGAGCCGACAGCACCCCCAGAAAGAGCACAGGTAAGCTACCTCTGTTCCGGCTGCTTCGCTGTGTCCCGGGGGACGAAGACCATGTCACAAGCATCCGCAGTCGCCTGGAAAACGTCCTGCGCTGGTTCCTCTTATCAGCGCTAGTGATTATGGCAAACTAAATGCCGCCTGTCAGAAAAGAAGCTTCCTGAATGTAAACAAGTCAGACCCCACACGCTTTGCTTAAGCTCTGCAGATGGGAGGCTCAGGTCATCACAGCCTTTAAATACTCGATGCCTTTCTTCAATAAGAATCTAACAGTCTAGTCAAGAACATGAAAAAGTTTTCTAAATTGTTAAATAAAAGAGCAGCTTACCAAACCTACCGTGTACCATCCCAATTTTATTTTTTTAAAAAATGACTATATACTCTATGTAGTCATAGGCTAGAAATTGCACAGATATGCTGGAAATTTTTTACAATAATTGTCTTAGGCTTGTGGAAGTATGACTTGTGTGGGTGATTTTTCTATCCTTTTTTTTTTTTGAAATTTGCAAAATAAATCGTTACTTTTATAAATGTTATAAAACGTGTTTTATAAAATCATTTTATAAATTTTTTAAAAATCTAGGTACTTACGAGTGAAAGATTTCATCCATTCAGCCTCACTTCTCAGATAGTCTTGTTTTTTGTTTTGTTTTCTCTTTGCCGTCAGAGACACCACATAGGCCCTGACACCGACCTTATGGTTTTAAAGCATTTGTACCCGCGCCCCGCACAGTGGCATGACACGGAAGACACGTGTTTAGTACGAGTGAGAAGTACGAGCTTTTCCTTTTCCCATTACTGCCCAAATTAGCCGGGAACATTTAAACTGCCTTTATAAAAACAAAAACAAAAACAAAAATAGTTCTCTTCACTCTAATAGACCAAAATAAGTTCATTGTTTTTGTTTCTTGGGTTTTTAAAATTACATTTATTGCAATGACATTGGTTAATAAAATTACATGAGTTTCACGTGTACGGTTCAATAATACATCGTCTGACCATAGCACTGTGTTCACCACCCGAAGCCAAGTCTTCCGTCACCGCAGATTCGGCCCCTTTGCTCTCATCTGCCCCTGTCCCGTCTTTCCCCACGGTGGCCACTAAACTGCTGCCTGTATCTGTGAGTTTGGGTTTATCTTGTTCATTCGTTACTTTCGGGTTTTGTTTTTGTTTTTGTTTTTGTTTTCTCGCACAGTTAGGGAGTGTGACATTTAATATGAGCTCTCCTTTTTGTTTGTTTTTTAATTTATTGTGTATTAGTTTCGGGTATACGGTACCTTGGTTAGACATTTGTTTAATTTATTTATTTATTTTAAAAATTATTGGGGCGACATCGATTAACAAAAGTATGTGCCCACCGTACAGTTCAGCAGTATATCTCATGTATATTACACTGCGTGTTCACCACCCAAAGTTAGATGTTCTCTGTCACCAAATATTTGCCCCCTTCTGCCCCATCTACCGCCCACCACACCCTCCCCCCACCCTATGGCAGCCACCGATGCACGGTCCGTGTCCGTGAGGCTCTGTTTGTCACGTTTGCTTGTTGCCTCCGGTTCTACGCCCCACGCGTGAGTGAAGTCATACGGTTCTCACCTCCTCCTGCCCGACTTAGTCCACTCAGCACGATTGCCTCAAGCCCCGTCCACGTTGTCGCACACGCCAGTATTTCGTCCCTTCTTACGGCCGCGTGATGCTCCACGGTATTCCTGCGCCGCGCCTTCTTCATCCAGTCAGCCATCGCAGGACACTTCGGTTGCTTCCATGTCCTTGCTCCGGTCGCTCAGTGAACTCTGCAGCATGGTGTCCCATGATTGGCTGGTTACTCTCGGCCCCACCAACTGCCACCAGGTCTTAAACATCCTGAACGCAGGTCCCCTGTCATATGCCCAGCCAGTGCGATGGGAGTGTGCAGTCGGAGGTGAGCGTAAATGATGGGAGCTCGGAGAGCGGGGTAGGGCTCCACTGACTTTATTGGCTCAAAAGAAAGTCAGTCTTCCCTCCGAAGAGGACCCACGCCTGACTCACATCTCCACATGTGCCACTTAACGCCCCGAAAACAAGGAGGGGAACAAATAAATGACACCCCCGTGTGGTGAGCGGGGCCGCAGTGGCATCTTGGGGCTGAGTGCCCTCCTTGTCGATGGACTTGTCTTTCTCATCAATCGCAAGACTTCGGGTTCCCGAAAGACTTGTCCGTTCGGCTCCCAGCAGAGTGCAGGTGTAGCAGGTGACCGTGAGTGCGTGAGTGTGCGGACAAGCGAGCAAACGAGCCCGTCGCTCCTAACATACTGGCACTGACCGCCGTTCACTCTTAGTTTGGTTTCTCAGCGAAAATAAGGTGCTTAACTTCCGTAACCACTGGCTTTTTC
Source organism: Rousettus aegyptiacus (assembly GCF_014176215.1). Taxonomy (NCBI): domain Eukaryota; kingdom Metazoa; phylum Chordata; class Mammalia; order Chiroptera; family Pteropodidae; genus Rousettus; species Rousettus aegyptiacus. Next base: position 57,190,958 of record NW_023416290.1, read on the forward strand.
AGTAACAAATGTGAGGCTGGAAAACCTAAATATCTCCTTTATTCGATAGGTAATACGCGTGCTTGGTACAAAAGCCAAACTTCCCAAAAGAACATAACGAAAAGTGGGTCTCAGTTCCCACGCCTGCCCCCAGACGCCCAAGAGCAGCTGTTTGTATTGGTTTTATGTGTGTTTTTCCCAGGGTAGCCTTGTGCATCGGCAGAACACAGACTCATTATTAATTATTACCATTACTATTTATTTTTTGTTCTAATTATTACTACTTTTTACATAAACAGTACACTGTTTTCCACTCCCTCGTGTCACTTTAGTATATATCTTAGAATTCATTGCTTATTTTCACTATAAGTCTACCTTTTTATTGGCCGAATAATATTTATATGAATGAACCATAATTTAAACAACCGTTGACAGGCACGTAGTCAGCTTCCAGTGTTTTGCACACATTAAAGACGGTGCCAGAAAGCACAGGACTTCGCCTCTGTCATTGTACACGTTTGTGTAAAGTATGGAATAAATCCGTAAAGTAGATTTACGGACTCAATGCATTTTTAGTAGATCTTACTATGTTTTCCCCCATAGAGGTAATAGTGTATCTTAATATGCTTCTCTGAAGGGAGCTTGGACCCTAAATGCTGTGTGCATTCGTGACCCTGCAACTGTGAGCCCTCACGGCCACGCAGTGAGCTCAGCTACTCAAAGCGGGTTTAAATGTCTTTAATACACAGCACAGGGGCCGGGACATTTAGGCCGGGTCCCCGAACAAATGCACGAGGCAACGCAGGTGTGTCGGGTCCAGTGAAGACACCTCCTGGGCGCCCGGCGGTGACTCACGGGGATGGCTGCCGGGTGCAGTCCCGTGGCCCGTCTCGGATGCGCGCCGGGTCCTCTCACCCGGAACCTCTCAGCGTCGGCAGCGGTGGTCTGAGGGCCGGCCCGCCGCGCCAGCTTTGTGCTAAGGACTGTCCTGGAGGGGAGCGGGCTCTGCCCCTGAGGAAACGAGACCCAGCGGGTGCAGCTGGGCCTCTGTCCCCAGGAAGCTCCTCCAGGGTGGGGACGGGTTCATCACACCCAAGGCACTTGGTCGTCAGTGCATCCGAGAAGTAGCCCTCGACTGAGCAAAACACCCTCGTCAGCGGATCCTCTAGCAGGTGTTTCCCTGTTCAAGGTATTTATTTGCCTTTAAAATAACGGTTTGCGTCTGGCTCGCCCCGGCACACGGACGCTCCGCGCAGGGCCCACTGAGGCTCACGGGCCTGGCTGTGCAGTGAGTGACACAAGTCCCGACGAGGAAGGGCCCGGAGGGGAGGGCGTCACCGAGGAGAGGACACCCGACCGGGGTTTGAGAGCGAAGTCGGAATCTAGACGCGAGGAGGAGAAGAGCGTCGGCTGCGGCAGGCGGCGCGGCTGGGGGGGCAGGAGGCGGCGGCGTGGGCCTGGGACACGGAAGCGGCCGCTGCGGCGTGAGGGAGGGAGGCAGGGAGCCGCCAGCGAGGCCGGGTGGCCGGGACGCGGGCCATGGGCGGGGGACGCGCCGCGTGGCTCCAGGCGCCGCGGGGATGCGTGCGCGGGCGGCTGGGCTCCAGCACGCGCGGCTGGGTCACCGCTGCGTCGCGATCGGGTGTCGTTTTGGTTGGTTTGGTTTTTTTTTCCTTTATGACGGCCACTCGGATTTTGAAAAAACAGGTTTATGGTAAATAGCACATCAAACGACATTGTTCGGTGCTCGCGAATAAAAATTTTTTAAAAATAGATGTGAAAGTGGAATCTTAGAGGGCGAGCACGCGGGGCCCGTGCCAGCTCCACGCGCAATGAGGCCTGCCACCCCGAAGCCGGACCCGCCAGCGTCAGAATGGGTGCGGTTCCGATGGCCGCCACGCTGCCCGAACCGTTCATCCGTCTCATCGAACTCGGAGATTATGTTCTGAATTTCTATCATTCTCTTGTGCATTGCCTTTGATAAATATCCTCATTCCTGTTAAACGTCTTCTTGTCTACTTCCTCTGCCTTAAATCCTGCCATCCCAACGGAGCTTAAATATTAGTTTCTCGGTGTGGACAAATATATTTCGTTTTCCTCTCTTTCAGGAACTTTTCTCTAAGTATGGACCGCTTAAGAATACTCAACTCACCAACGTGCCTAGTCAGTAAAGGAATTCACTTGGGAATTTGAAAATCATCTTAATTTTTTTTTTTGCACTATTTTGTGTTCCGTGTAATGTTTTCTAGAAATGGTTTGCTTTTTAATTTGGAAAATCCGTGAAAAGAGAGAAAATCCGTCTTATGTTGTCTCCTAATTTAAAAAAAAAAAACTAATTGTTTGTGTATTACTTAATAAAGGCGGCCCCCTCAGATCTCTTCTGCTTCAATATAAACCTAAAAACACAAAGTCTGGTCTCCGTTGTGCACACTCGAGACCCATGCCCGGCTGCAGCTCACTGCAGGAAGTCAAGGTTCGACACAGTCCAGATCCCAAAGTGATTTCTCCCTCTCAGCCGTGAACCAGTGAACGCGGGAGTGTTATGCCCGAGCGCCCTGTCGCACGCGAGGTGAATCGGGAAGGCACCGCCGGAGAGGAACCCCGGTTTCCGTGCCTCTCCGTGCTGTCATGGAGCCTAGAGGTCATGACCCCTGCGGACGGTATTATTATCCCGTGTATTGTCACTACGATTGTAATTCGCCGTGGCCCCAGCAGGGTGTGTTCACGGTCCCCCTGCTGGGAGCCCACGCGGCCTGTTTCCTAGTCTTGGAATTTCCAGAACAGTCTTGTGCGTTGCTACATTGTCGCCTTCCCACGCCCTGATCCCCAGAACCTGTGAGCACGTGACCCTACACGGCAAAAGAGGCTTTGTAGGTGTGACTAAGTTGAGGGCCTCGGGGTCGGGGGTTATCCTGTGCTGTTCAGGGGGGCGCCCCGTCGCCACAAGAATCCTAGTAGAGGAGGAAGCGATAGGGTGGACGTCGGAGAGCGGAGGCGTGAGGGCGGACGGCGGGGTGCCCTGGAGGGGGAGGAGGGGGCGGCGAGCCAGGGAACGCAGCCCCCAGAGAAGGCAGGAAGGGGACTCCGCCCTGGACCCTTCAGAGAGCCTCGTAGCTCTGCCGGCACCTTGACTTCGGCCCAGTGCGACTGGGACTGAACGTCTATCCTACAGAACTTTCAGACGAGAGATGTGTGATGCGTTAAGCCGCTGAGTGTGCGGCAATTTGTCCCGGCAGCGTGGGAAATGAATCCACCTAAGACAACCGAGCGGGCCCCCGAGTGTGATCGAGAACGCCCGCTTTGGGGGTGAGGTCGACCCGCCTTGAATTTTCTGGTTCTGCTAATGGGCTGGGAGGCTTTCGGTGAATGACGCAACCTAACTTTCAATTTTCTGATAGATTTCTAAGGTTACTTAAGAGAAAACTCAGCAGGAGGTGGGAGGTAAGAAGAAACCAGAGCGATTTATTTTTCACTTCTCTCAAATGCCAGCAACGTTTTACGTCCTCTGAAAGGAGACACTCCATCTTACTGCCTCTCAGAGAAATACATCGCTTCTATTAGGTAATTGGATTCATAAAAGTTGGTAGATTTTTTATCATTTCTATTTACTCATTTCCGTGCTTTGTCTTATTCCGCATAAAAGGGTTCGGGGACGGATTCTTGCCACGAGTGCATGATACGCAGAAAGATAAAAGGAAAAGAGGAGGAAGTGTGGGGAGCAGAAAGTGGGGCTGAGGACTCGAAATGCAGCCAGAGGAAGCTGAGATCGGGCAGCCCATGTGTCCCGCGAGTCTCAAAATGGGCCCGTGAGCATCCCAGCAGTCAAGGCAAAAAGAGACTGAGGGTAATTGCAAGGCTCAAGTGTCCACAAGATACATGCTTCAGGGAGAACACGCAGGAGCATCCCGCAGCCTGGGGGCAAGGGCAGGAAGGAGTGTCGGGGGCAGAAGGCAGGCAGGTGAGACCAGGGAGCCTTCCTGGAAGAGGCGACACCTGAGCTTCATCTTGCAGCTTGAGGAGCGTTGGCCACGGGAAGAAGGAAGGAAAATCCAGGCCAAGGGCAGCAGGAGCAGAGCATGATGGGGAGCAGCGGACAGGGGCGGGGGATTCGAGCAGATCTGCAGAGCGGGAGGAGGGGGGTGGGAAAGGCCCCGTGGGGAAGTCCAGGAGCGCGTGCTCCTCTGCCTCGCCGAGCAGCTGGAACTGTGGGCAGCGGGGGGCGCCGGGGGTTTAGGCGGGGAAGTGGCATCAAGAGGCCCACGTTTTAGCAGGAGCTAGCTGCCCTGTGGGAGGCGGATCAGGTGGTGTCCTGGAGGCAGCCTGGGGCTCTAGCAATAGTCCTACCGTATTCCTTCCCCGTCCCTCACGCCCTAGGCTGTGTGATAAGTCACCTAAAGGGTGTTTAAGAAGGAGAGAGAAGCGAGGACCTACTTACGCCCATCAGGCCGAGGTTCTCTCCTGATCCCGTTCCCCAGCCCTCCTGGCTCAGCCTGGTGCCCAGGGCCCAGCCCATGTTCCCAGAAATGCAGAGGAACACTTTGCCCACAGTGGCCAGTCCAGAAAGCCCCAGAGCCTGCCACCCAGTGCCTGGGAAGCTCCACCCAAAAGCCCCCTTGGCTCCCTGTGGCCAGAGGAGCCTCTCCCCGCTTCGCGGGTCTCCATGGGGCAGCAGGAGGTGCTTCTGTGACAGGCAGCCCACTCGGGGGCTCCGAGGCCGGCCCCACCCACCAGGCTTGCCCCCAGCCCCGGAGCACAGGGCAGCGTGGAGCGCCCTCCACCCCTGCCTCTGCCTGCCCCTCCGCCTCCTCCCTAAGTACTGAGTGTTGCCGATTCAGGGGAAGCGGATTGTCAGGCCCCTAATAGGTGAGCGCAGAGGTGAGCAGAGGCGGGCGGGCTGGGGTCTGACCGGCCCCCAGGGGTCCCAGAACAGTGCTCTGCCCACCTGCTCGAGCTGCCCTGGTACCGAGAACAAGGACGCCCCTCACGATGAAGGGGGCAAGGAACTGGACCGCCCTGGTGCAAACCCCAGCTTCCCCTCCGGTCTGTCCAGGTCGCTAGTGGGCAGGTTAGTCACTTCTGTGTCCTCAGGATGTAAAGCAGGATGTAAACAGCACTTAATTCACGGTCGGTGTGAGGTTCCAGCGAGAGAGCGATTGAAACATGCTTATCATTGGACGATACCCGACCTGGGTCCATTTATTATTATTATTATTATTATTATTATTATTGTTATTGTTATTATTATGATGATGTCCTTATCTGTTTAAATGCAGTAAGAATCTCAGAGCTGGCCAAGACGGGGGTCTTCCGTCAGCTCCCTGACCAGCTGGGAGTCCAGGCAGGTGCCGGAAACTCTCTCTGGCTGGGAAAGAAATTCCTACCTTTCACGGCGGATTGCACACAGATCAGCCATTTTGTAACCTTTACTCCAAAGGAAAGCTTACCTGTGTGAACACCTGGTGAAATCTGAGCCGTGCTGGCTCAGGCCATGCCCTCCTTCGCTCAGCCCTGGCCAACCCGGCTGGGGGAACAGGGTTGGGCCACCACTGGACCGGCCAGACTCGGGGCCCCCTTCCTGTAGGAGGCCCAGTGACTCTAAGGCTTGGTGACCACAGGGTCTCCTTTCCCCAGAGTGACCACAGAGAGAAGCCCCCCGGCTTTCTGGAGGAGTCCATCATTGGGCGCCCTGCTTTGAGTCTGAAGATCTCTCAGAGCTCAGCTTTGCACTTGGGAATTCATGATTGCCTGGAAGGCATTAGAAGGTAAGACTCTCTCTTCCCCCAGGGTCAAGGCCAAAGACAGGGTGGGGCGGCCTTTCTCTGCCTACAAGGGAGTCAGGGCTTTAAGCCCCAGTCTCTACCGTTCCCTGCCTGCCTGGCGCTGGGGCCCTCAGCCACCTCCTCACCGTCCCCCACTCACTTGAAAACCAGTCAGGAAGAAGAGCGAAGTGCTCACATGGGCCTCGCGTCGCTTGTGAACGATGCTTTTCAGATTCTACCCGACCCAGTCCGGCTCCTGAGGCTCGTGTCCTGGGGTGGGCGGCCGGAGCCCCGGATTGGTTGCATCTGCCTTCACCGCTGTCCCTCGGCCTTGGGCTGGGGGAGGAGGTTCGTGGAGCAGACGCGGGCATCCTGGGTCCCCAGCCGCCTCCAATCTTTCCACCTGAAAAGGCCCACCAGGAGGCACTGTGAAGGATAACTCCCAGGTGCACACACTTCAGGGGAGAGTTTGTCATGGACGGCAGCGGTCACCTTCCCAGGGACAGGAACCAGCCGCCTTCCCAGGAGGGGACCTTCCCGCCTTATGTGTCCCCCAAGGCCCCGCCGGCACCGGCACACAGTAGGCGCTTCGTACCTGCAGGTGAGTGGTCGGAGCCCACCTAACGAGCCTTTGCCTTGGGCGACGGACACCCACAAAGCGATGAGAAACTGCTGTGGGGGAGACGGTGGCGTCTCCTTTACTTATTTACGGGGTCGTCCGTCCGCCATTTACATTGTTTACTCCTCGGAAGGGATTGGAGGAGTCGGACACTATTAAAACACATATAAAAGCCCCCCCCACCCCCCCCCCCCGAAAAACCCACACAAAATAAAGATCATTTACAAGCAGCAAAAAAGCAAATGTGCGGGCACTCGAGCTGAAGTCGCTCTGCCTCCGAGCTGTTAATTTAGCTCCCGGGTGCCAGGAGGGGACGCGTTTAGTCACACGTGCTGCATGGGGACCGTCATCCCTCTCCCCTCCCCCCCCCAGCCTCGCTCTGCAGCCCATTCTTCACGGACGACGGGGGAAGGTGACGGCGTTGTCCACTGCGCGGCGGACGTGAGGGGCCTGGTCTGACCGTTCTCATCCCTGTCGCAACCAGCTGTGGGGAGCACGAGCCCCGAAGACGGTGTGAGTAGTAATGGTTTACATGTCCAAGTTTGTGCTTTTTTTTTTTTTTTTCCTTCGTTAAAATAATTAACAGTGGCTCTTGAGAGCATCAGCGTAGCTGGTTGTCGGCCGCCGGGGGAAGGTGTGTGGCTTTTAGCGAGAGCAGGTGGCGGCGTTTGTCTGAGCTTGTTTGTGCCTCGGTTGGTGAGAGGCCGTGGGCGAGCCCCTCTATGGGCGCAGGAAGGACTGGAGAGGGCCTTTTGGGACCTGGCAAAGGCTCTTCCTCTGTGGCCCTGGGTGCTGATCACTGGGGAGCTGGCAGAATGGGCCGAGACCAAAGGCGCAGCTCCGTGTGCCACTGAGGCACGAGCAGACGCCGCCCGTGCGTTTGGGGCAGGGGGCCAAGGAGACCGGGGTGGGCAGTCGGTGAGGGGAGCCGCCCTGAGCGGGGCTCCTCCTGGTGCGGCCGGAGTGGCTCCTGCTCCCGTGGGACTCGGCCCACAGCTCAGGGGGACGGCGGGGACCATCGGGAAGCAAAGAAGAGGGCGAAGGGCCCCCAGTGAGGAGCGGCCGAGGAGCTCCCTGGAGCTGGGAGGCCAGTCGGCCATCTCGGCCACCACAAGGACACACGAGGCTGCAGGGACTGTCACCCACCCTTGACCATAGCCCCTCACCCTTGGGGGTGACCGCCCCCTCCAACCTTCACTGTAAGAATACCACCCCTGTCCCAGCCCTCTCCCCAAAACAGCACTGACTAACGCTCTGCCTTTGCTCCCACACTCCTGACGACAGGGAGCTCATTATTTTTTTGAGGCAAATGCAGCTCCCACGCGAGGCCCGGCCTGAGTTCCTCGATCTCGGCACCGCAGCAGGACCGGGCTCATCCGGGCCGCTGTGCGGCGGCAGGTCCGGGCGGGGCTCAGGCCATCGCCTTTCCACCTGTGAGGACCCCGCGGTCCACAGTGGGGGAGCCCAGACCCACACCCTGGTCCCTCGCCCCACCGATGCCCCTGGTCCCACCCCCCTGGGTTGCCAGGCGCTGAGGGGGACAGGGTGGGCGACAGGCCTCCGCCACCAGAGCTGCCCCAGGCGCCACTCGCTGAGGGGCCCGCCGTGTGCTCCGCGCAGGGCAGGTGGGCGAGGCCCCGCGCTCTCTGTGGCCGCGTTTCCAGGCTGTGAACCCGCAGCGCTGTTCCCCCGGGCTCAGGCCCCGACCCTCGCCGTCCACACGCCTTCGAGAAAAGCCCCGTGCGTTTTAAGGAACATGGACTTGATGTCACGCAGTATTTTTCCAGTTAGAAAGAACAGGCGAGGCTGGAGAGTTGATCCAGCAATGTGGCTCCTTTCAGAAGCGCCCGGGGCAGGGCCTCTGAGGTGGGGTGACCCGGCGGTGGTGGCGAGGGGCGACCCTCCCGGCAGCACTGCGCAGGGGGCCGTTTGCAGCCCGAAGGCCGCACCGGTTCAATGACGTGCTGGCTGCAGAGCCCCAGTGTGGTGTCTGTCACTCAGGAGGCGTATGTGCGTGGAAGGAGCCCAGTTTTCGATGTTCGCAGGAGATGCTACGGGGCAGCAGCTAAGAGCACAGACCCTAACGTCAGGCTCCCGCGGTCTGCATCTCGACTTCCACGCTTCCGGGCTGCGTGGCTTTGGACGAGTCTCTCCATCTTTTCCATTTCTTCACTTTAAAAATAGAGTAATAATAATGGCCTCGCAGGTCAGTTTTGCCAGTGAGTGTTTCAAAGGTTGATAGCTTAAAATTGGCCAATTTATACCATGTTAAGTTGGCAAATGCTGTAAATTTAGTGTTTTTAAAAGTTGGATTACTAGCACACCACTGCATAGGAGCCAATGTATATGAAAACTCAAGAGATATGTGTGCAATAAATGAATAAATGAATGAGTGAGTGAGTGAGTGAGTGAGTGAATAAAGAACTGTCTTGTTACAACAGAGCTATGGGAATAGACAAGCCAGGGACCAGTCCTGCCTGGCAGCACCAATAACAAGGCAATGGGCGCCATTTATTGAATCTTACTGTTTTTCAAGTGGTACTTAGCATGAGTTCTACACATGAGTTAGCAAGTCCCTACAGTAGTTGATACCTTCATGGTTTAGAGGTGAGAACCTACGAGGAGCTAAGGAAAATTCTCATCACTGCACATTCATGAGATGCAAGACGCAAGATTCAGCCTGAGGTGGCCTGCGCCCAGCCGTGGTGGCCTCGGAAGCCCCCTGGCTGCCGCCCCGTCCTTGGCCATCCTGGTTGGCATTTGCATACCACCTGCCCAGAGGTAGCCATCGTCCTGCATACGCATGCGTGTGTATGTGTATCATCGCCTTGCTTTACTTTATGGTCTTTATAACTTATTTGTATATCCCCAAACAATGTGTTTCTTAATTTTACCAAGTTAAAAAGTTTACATAAATGTAGTAATACTGGATGTGTTTTTTGGTAACTTACTTCTTTCACTCAAAATTTTTCAGGTGAGATTCACCTGTGTTGATATATTTAGCTATTACACCATCATTTTCTCTTGTGGATGTAATGTATTTGGGCAAAGTATATGAATAAATCATAATACGTTTAGCTAAAACAAAAATAACAGTAGCTTTGACTTTTAAAACTTCTACTCAGAGCTTCTTGGGGGATCTGTGGAGAGCGACTGGGGCATAGTCAGTGTCTAGTCAAGAATTTGGGAGTCAGTTCCCTTGCCATCTTCTGCTTGGTGGCATCGATGTCATCAGAGACATGCTGAATATTTTACTTGGCCAAGTAGAAAGAAAGTCGTCATTAAAAAAAGAAGAAGAAAGAAAAGCCAACTTGAATCTCTGCAGGCCTAGAAAGACCAGCGGTAGAGGTGTGACCTATGGGGCCTTTTTTTAAAGTCTCCCGTTATGGCCCGTCCCGCCCTGCAGGAAGGTAGCACCTAGAACAGGTCATCAGGTCATGCGATGTGTGACGCTCCCCACGAGCTCCACACCTTCCGTTCTGAGCGCGCTGTGTCTCGGAGGGTTTTGGAGTTTGGTGCAGACACTTGAGCCCATGGGGAAGGGTGCGTAGCCCTGCACCGGAAGACGATAGGGCACCCTCCAAAGGATTAGCGGGGTCGCCGCCCTGCCCCGCGCCTCCCCATTCTCATCCTGTTCTGTCTGTTGCTCACATCTTGATTGTCCCTCCAAGAACACCCATGAGGGTCTGTCTCCTGGCTCCCCATGCAGGCATGCTGAGGGCTGTGGTCGAAAAGCTGTCCCCTGAGACCGTCGTAGTCAGCGCCTCTGCGGGAAAGTGACTGTGGCCGCCGTGGAGTTTCCACCTGCTGTGTCAGCGATGGTTTCGAGGCAGCAGCATTAAATGGACGGACGGTGGGGGCGGGGGATGGGCGCAGGCAGGGAGAAGCCCCTCGAATGCTGGTTGTCAGTAAATGTCAGGAAAAAGGTACCTCAGCAGAAACAGCCGGGGTACATTTAGGGACTTATTTTCTCTGGCTGAGCTTTGATTTGAATTTCCAAACTCACTTTTCAATTTCCATTTCTGTTAGTTGCCACATGTAGGATATAAGGAACTAAGAACTGACAGAGTCAATGTTAAATCAAGTATCCATGGGTGCATGTGCTTTTATTTGAAAAAAATTACAAGTGCACAAACGGAGAAAAAATCCTAGAGGAGCAGGGGAGGATTTTTGGTTTGAGCCGTGGGCAAAGATGTTGGTAACGAATAGAAAGAATTTCTAGCATTGGTTTATTGCTCATGTTGGGACATGTGGCTTCCCACCATAATTTCTGGTAGAGCCATGTAGAATTGCTGGACTTACGAATTAGAATGGCCTAATATTGACATTTTCATATGATTCAAACTAATTGCTGGAGGAGGTTTTCGAGAATATGTGATGGCCGGTTGACCTGTGAGCTGGACCTGGGCACGCAGGGGTCCCCACCCCTCCCCTGTCCTTGGAATGTCCACTCTGCCCGTCGTTCCCACAGCGGGCACTCGTCTGGGGATGCGGCTTTGAGAGTAAGATGTCAAGACCGTATAATTGGTGGACGTGACTGAGCCTCCGTGAGTGCCTCGGGGCCTTGGCAAAGCTGCCCTTCAGTATCTCCTCCCTGTTCAACGCCTATTTGGACCTGTTCTTATACTAGGACCTCAGGGAGCTAAGAACAGAATAAAAAGTGCTGCCTCGGGCCTTGTGAATTTGGAGACCCAGTGGGGAACGGATCACGCCTTGTGTAGGCGCCAGCCAGAGAGACTTGGGGGGTGGCGTGGAATCCGTGTCCCCTTGCGGGGTTCTGCCAGTGGGAGACTGCATGAGTCACCCCCACCATCACCTCCATCTGCCCGGATGTCAGAGAGGACGGAGGGCCGCGCGTGTGGCAGGGGCTGCGTGGCTGACAGCGAAGTGTAATGCGAGTCGCACTTCCCCTTGAACAGTGAGAAGTCAGCCCCCCGCAGAGGGCCCTAAGGGGAGACTAAGTTTGGGGGGTCGGGAACGGAAGGCTGGCACTGTGGCTCTGGAATAGCGAGAAGAGGGGCAGAGAGAGGTCACGGCGGCAGGCAGCGCCTTGTCATCCCAGCGGGCCTCGTGAGCCACGGGGAAGAGTCAGCATTTTTTTTCTTGGTGGTGGTGAGAATGCGGTAAGCAGTGCCATGTTCGCTTTATGCTTTTGAAGATCGCTGGTTGCTGCTATGTAGGCACAGGCAGGAGTGGGCACTGGGACCAGGGGGACCACGACAGCCTCAGATAGAGGCTCATCTGGGCCTCGAGAGAGCAGAGGCTGGCTGGGCTCCAACCTCTGCAACAGCTCGCCACGGGCAGGGGAGTGGAGGACCAGCGAGTTGCACATAGGAGTTTAAAGACGGAGCAGGGGCTGAGGAGGCCCTGGAGGTGTATCTGGGGTGGTGGGCTGATTCCAGGCAGGCGTGGGGGCTGGGTGTAGAATATTATAAATCCTGCTGTTCTGCCTTTGAACCCAGGGGACCCAGACTGGGGGATTCTGAGAGCTAGGGAACAGAGGTGAGTTCTCTGAGAGACAGAGACAGAGACATAAAGACAGAGAGACAGAGACACACACAGAGACAGAGAGAGCGAGCCACAGGCCTGACCCGAAGAAGCCAAATCTGCTACTAGTCCAAAGAGGAAGCCCGAGGACAGGGTCGCGGGACAGGGACAGTCAGCCAAGAGCTGAGTGATGCTGGAATGAGCCCCTTGTGTGCTAGGGTATCAGCCTGGTCCAGGGTGGTCTGACCCAGACTGGTTGGGTGGGAGCAATCCTCAAGGGGAGGGATCAACGATCATCCCTGAGAAGCCTAGGAAGGCTTCCTGGAGGAAGTGAGACTTCTTTCATGGTTCTTCTCATTTTACTGAGTTAAGTTGGTTTTGCTTTTCTCTCTGGATTCATTTACCTCTGGTTTTGTTCCTCATCACTCTTATAAAGAAGATAGGTATGCAAAATGCAGCCTCCGTGGCGGTTGCCAGCCCTCAGCGAGCTCTCGCTGTGATAATCGATTTATACATGATTTCACTCTTCCACTGCCCTATGATGTTTGTATTGTTAAACCCACTTTATAGAAGACAAAACGAGCTCAGACAAAATAAGAACTTGCCCAAGGCTACACGGCCAGTCAGTGTCATGATGACATCTCGCAAACCTGTCCCCCAGGCTTGCACTGTATCTGCTTGTTGTCCTACCACTGCTTGGGGTGGGGACATGAGATGTATAGATCCATATAACTACATACATCACTTTCTTGGGAGCAGAATCTTGATTTTCCCTCCTAGGGCTAGCAAACTCTGCAATTATTGCTACAAGTAGTGATGTTTCTTAACCCTCGTCAAGATCAATTAGCCAGTCTCCATAGTTCCAACTATCCACAAACTTCCATCATTTGGCAATTATCAAGTCTTTCAGCCCAGTAATTCTGTTCCTTGCTGGTCTCCTTAATTTCCCTTGTTCCCCTGGTAACCTTGTATCAGGGGAGACAAGGTGACTCACAGTAATATTAAATTCTGTATGTCAGTGGCTCCGGGGTGGTGGACTGGACATGAACAGAACCACAGTTGTGGGTTCTGTGCACGCCATTGAGAAGGACGGACAGGCCACGGTGTGCCAGCAGCCCCAGGGGGCAGGCGGGGGATCCAGGGGGCAGGCGGGGGACCCAAATATGAATCTTTCGCTGACTTTGATGGCCTGGGCACCTTTGAAAACATCAAGCCCGCTCCCTTGTAAATATCCCTCCCCTTAGGCTGAGGTTTTCTCAAGGTTAGGGCCAGTCCAGGCGCCTTTGGCAGGCACATGGCAGAAACGACACTGTGCTTGTGGTTTCGACTTGTCCCAGCACTTAGAACATCCAAGTAAGAGGGCATGTCGAACTTCTCCACTGCTGTCACTTCCCGTTCAAGTGATAAGTATTTTGTAGGGAGGTTACATTCAAAATATGTAAACAGGCATTTCTCAAGAAGGCCTGATTTCTTTGAGACGAGAATGGTATCTAGAAGCCAAGAGCTGGGTGAGAGTGTGCTCAATAGTAATGGAGTGTAGCTGCTACCAAGTACTTGTCAGACATTCATATCTATATTTCTTTCTACATCTATCTGTCTGCATTGAAAACCATAAGTTTATTCCGATACACCCAATTCTGATCCAACACCAGGGAGTTTATTTTAGCTCTTGCTCTTTCTTTATTCCTAAGTCCTCCTCCAACAGTGAGAAAGCAGGCTCCCGTCCTCCTCGGTACACTTTTTTGATCAATCCACTTGACTGTGAGATCTTCCCTGTCCATTTCAACCCACCACCCAATAGATACCCTGCTATTTCTGCTCAGGCTTATACTTCTCCCATCAGGCCGCCCCTCCATGCAGCTTTCGTCTTTATCCAGTTTGGTCTCATGCTGGTGGTCCCCAAGCTTGGGTACCCTCCTTGCCCCTCTAGGCTCTGACGCCACACAGGGCGCCCCTTTGAAACATGGAATCATCCTGCACACGTCACTTTTTAATGATCTCTTTATGTACTCGTCTTCCCTCCTGGGCTCAGCGCCACTTCAAATCCTGGCAGGTATATGATTCTTTGTATATTACCTGCTCCTGTGCCAGGTAGATATACAGAAGGTACTCAATAAATGCTTGTTGGAAGGACAATAAATCAATAAAGGCACAGAGGCAGGAAGGAGGGTAGAAGCAAGCGGGTCAGTACCGATGGAGCAGAGCCAGGAACAGGCAGTGGAGCGCAGGACCCCAAGGTCAGGCCACAGAGAGCTCAGAACTCTGTGGAAAAAAAAAAAGCCATGGTCCCTGGGATGATGGAAAGCTAATGGCCATCTCTCCGCCTGAAAGGGGTACGTCAGGCCGGTGTTCTGGAAGCAGCCCTCTGGCTGTCCCCGGAGGATGGGGAGGTGGGAAAGCCAGGAGAAAACCGCAGGCCTGGGCGTGGCCCAGGAGCGGCGCCATTGCCTCCTTCGTCCTGACTTTTAGTCCCAGTTACTTCTGCAAATGGAAATGCAGCCTCCCTCAGATGTGGTATTTTTGATGTTCTCATGTATAAATGCATAAAAAAGAGAGCTGCTTTTCATACTTCATCTACTTTCTTGTCAGTCTCAGCTTCATTTTCAATTCCCTCCTTTGGCGTCCTCATTTCCTTCGTGATGGATTGCTTGAGTCAATCCTCGTCGGCTCGGCTCGGTGCTAAAGGAGAGCACGTTGGGGTGGAGTTTTTTATTTGTTTTGTTTTTGTTTTTTTCTTTTTAAATCCTAGCAGCAGCTGGGGGAACATGCTGGGTTGCGGCGACGGCAGGATCCAGGGCCTGGGATCTGTTTTCAGACCCCACTCAGCGTCCCGCCCAGTCTGGGCTGGGGCCCACTGAGGACGCTTAAAAAATAAAAAAGGCTCAGGACAGGAGGAAGGGCTGCGAGCAGGTGGTGCCGGGCGGGCTGCGGCCACAGTCTCCACTCTGATCAACCCGTGCGCTCTCCGCCTCTCCGCCGGGAGAAACGGTCTTGCTTGGCTATTTTCCATTTGTGCCTTGAAGTCTGCTGTTCTCGGTCCTCCCCTGTCCCCTTTCCCTCCCCCTCCCTCCCCATGTAGTCACAGCCTCCACTCTTCCTGTCATAGGCAAGGAGACAACCTAATGATGCCACCAAGGGCCCAGGTTGTTTCTTTCATTCTCCTCTGTCTCCTTAGTGTCACGAGGTCTCCTCCGTGGTCACAGGGCGGCTGACCTCCTCGCAAAACACAACAGGCACTGAAAACCGGCGAGGACAGAGCATCACTGCTGCTCACCAGCGCGACAGTTTCTCGCGGTCCCCAGCGTGCGTCCCCTCCACTCTCATTGGCTGGAATAGGATCACGTGACGCCGCGGCCACGGGGCATTCTGGGAATGTGGGGCGCGTGGCCCCGCCTCTCTCCGTGGGAGGCGGGCCTTCTGGTGGGGAGGGCGGGGCAGACAGGCAGCTGCTGGGTGCAGGGAGCGGCGCCCGGCCCGGCGTTTGCTGGCCACGCCCACCTCCGCGCTCCTCCGGGACGGGCTCCCGAGGGACGTACGTGTGTGTGGCCATCGCCTGGCGGAGTGTGGCTGAAGAACACGCCTCTCTCGTCTTTGCTCACCTCCTCCCCCCTCATAGAGTATCAGGGGAGCATCGCTGCCTCCCCAGTGCCCAGGGAGTTGTCTGGTATGCAGCAGGTGCTCAATAAGTATTTATGAAACGAACAAGACCGGGCTGAAAACAGCTGCTAACTAGGGAAAACCCTTCTCTTGTCAAACAGGACCAGGAAAATGCCATCTGAAATGGACTGTTCTGGGGAAGGATTTGCCATAAGGTCCAGTGGATCAAGGGAGCAGCTAAGGGTCGGGGGCCTTATCAAAATTTCCATAGAACCCATGGAAGTAGGAGATCGTGGGGTGCAGGTCCAACAGAGGGGAGAGAAGGAGCGCCCCACTTTAGAGCACGAGGGCGTGTGTCAGTCTTTGCAATCTGTGTCTAATTTATGTGATACAGCGAAGAACATATGGGGTTAGGTTTACATTTGGCTCATTATCTACCTGCACAACCACAGGCAAGACACTTACCCCCTCTTAGCATATTGTTCAACAGAAACACGGGGATAATAACAGCAAGCCTTTCGGGGCTAATTCAGAATTTATGGGCGAGAGCTATAGAAAGTTCCCAAGACGTGGTAGGCGTTCGACGAATGATGGTGACAGTAATATTATTATTCGCTGTTCTTAGAAAGCCACCTTGCATTTAATAGATGTTCAATAAATTATTCTGGTTGGTTTAATTTCCTTTTGATGCTCAAAAACATGGGAATGTCCTGATTACAGACAAAAAGTCTCCCTCAGTGAGGCCCATATTTTGAAGTATCAATAAGGGCAGGAAAAAGGCATTTCTTTACTTCACGTTTTTATGATATCATCATCTGCTATAGTTTTTAGATGGGAAAATGTGATTGTCAATTAAGAATCTGAAAAAGAGTTTCCTTTATTAAAACACATACACATACAACATAAGCGCCATATTTCACGCTGAATCCAAGCTGCTGCCGGGTAGCTGAAATTTACCACCTCGTGTCCCAGCAGAGAGCGTTTGCAGCTGGATTAATGCCCCTTTCTCTGGCAGTAAATCAATTTCATACATATGGCCATATTTTCACCCAAGTGACAGGTAGCAATGGCTGCTATTTTGTAGTCACTGTAGGAAAACCTGGGATTACTCCCGAGGAACTTGGAGCCTCCTCTGTGAGTAACACGGAATAACGACATTTTCCTGGGGAGAGGCGTTTTAGGAAACTCAGCTCGGTCATCCCAAAGATGGGCAAACTGAGGGTAGGGACTCAGTTACATGCACTCAATCTCCATCGGCCAATTCCTTACCGTGGCCTCTGAGGCCACGTAGGGCCATCTAGAGAGCTTTCTGGGGCCACTCTTCTCTGCTTCATTCATTCCGAGAGCTCCGGACTGCTTCCATCATGGCTGCATACACACTCTTCCTCTGCCTGGCTTGTCTTTCTACCCCTAGAGGTGTCTTCTGGGTGAGGCCCCCCAAGTGTGCCCTCATCCCTTGGAGCTACCCCGTAAAGACGTTTGCATAAGTATAATTAACCATTGCAAATATCGTCAAGGAACATTTTAAAGCCTGTTCTCCTTCCAAGTGTCTTCCCATGGAGACTCTAAGCTCCATGGGGACCAGTCCCCCGGATCCCCTGTATGG
Source organism: Rousettus aegyptiacus (assembly GCF_014176215.1). Taxonomy (NCBI): domain Eukaryota; kingdom Metazoa; phylum Chordata; class Mammalia; order Chiroptera; family Pteropodidae; genus Rousettus; species Rousettus aegyptiacus. The sequence continues at coordinate 57,208,005 of NW_023416290.1, forward strand.
AGCCTGGGGCATCAGTGTATCTTGGTGGAGGAATGAATTAACGACAGGTGAATGAAAGAAAGGGCCAGATGTGGAGATGTGAATAGCGGCCCCTGGGGGGTGGTAAGAAGCTTCCCATGTGCGGAGTGGAGTGTTCTAGGGCAAGTGTTGGGAGATGAGTTTGGAGAGGTGGGTGACAGTGCTGAGAGGAATGCCGGGTCCTTCAGGGTCATGTGACCGTGTTGGGATCCACCCTTTGATGGCGTGGTTGGGGTACGAGTTAGAACCGTGCTGCTCACACCTTGTTATACATGGGAATCCCGAGGATTATGTGAAAATTCAGGTGGTGACTCTGTAGGTCCAGGTGGGTCTGAGGTTCTACGTTTCTGACCAGCTCCCAGGTAAGGCCAACACTGCTGGCCCCAGGAGCACAGTTTTAGAGCCGTCACTCCTGGCAGTTGGTGAGGATGCCCTGGAGGGTGAGGAAGAGGGAGACGGGGATAGCAGTTGGAAGGCAATCGGGGTGGCCCAGTGCCCAAGAGACAAGGGCCAGACTGAGCCAGGCAGCAGGGATGTGGGAGGGGCCTGAGCCCTAAGGCATGGAGGAGGGAGAGCCAGCAGGACACAGTGACCGTCAAGGCGAAAAGGGAACCGTCTTACTGACGTCCATACAGGTTGCTGGTTTTTGGGTTTCTTAAAAATACCACCGTTTAGTGTTAGCTGTGTTGCTTATCAGTGCTTATAAGTAGTGTATTTTAAAATTGAGAAAACAGTTCATGGCCACGCCCCCCTGAAAGCTAATCAGGGCCGGGCCTGGTTAGTACTTGGATGGGAGACCACTTAGGAAGACCAGGTGCTGTAGGTGTGAAAAATAAAAAAATAAGGGATTGTAAGCAGTCCGTGAGGTCAACCAAGGGTTACCACACCTAAAAAAAAAATTAAAATAAAATAGAATTGAGAAAACAAAAATAAAGATTACATTTTCTTTAAATGAAAAGAACTCCATTTTGTATAAAATGATGGGGTACAAAGCCATGCTGCTCTCATACCCTGGCCTCGTGCCCACAGGGCTCTCGCTTCCTTCACCCTGTGCTGGGCAGAGGGCCGGTGTCGTTCCTGGCTCCCGACAAGATGCAAGTCCCCCAGCTGTGAGGCTAGAGCATTGCGCCCGAACCCAGCTTTCTTGTTTGGGACCCAGACCTCCCAGACCCCTCTCCTCTTGGCCTATATGTTGTCTCTTGGCCCCCAGCCCTTGAATCCCATTTCTAATAAGATGGGTCAGCAAGCACTATGTAGCTGCCACACACTGAGTCTCGCTTCCTCCATCAGCCTGAGCTCAGACGCTCCCAGAGTCCTCAGTGGCCCAGATCAGCTCAGACACACAGCCTCTCTTACCATCAGGCGCTGAGGGCCCGTGTGGACTCCTTTCTTCCTTCTGGTCTACCACTCAGATCCTGGTCATCATTGACCCACCAGAGGCATGATGTCAACAGCTACCTGGGGCAGAAGCCACCTGTGGCAGAGTCTGCTGGTCACCTACCCATATTTTTTTTCTCCCGTTCTCTCTCAGCAAAATGATCAAACTCTCATTTTGTTAGAGGAGGAACAATGACCTGATAGAGATTCTGTTTCTCACCCCGCCTACAGCAGGCCTGGCCATGTGACTGAGTTCAGCCAATGAGATATAGGTGGAAGCTATTGGTCAGGCTTCTAGAAGTGCCTGTGTCCTTCACCATTTTCTTTCCTACTACCTGGATTGAGGATGTTGTGGCCGGAACCGCAGCCTCCATGTCAAATCCCGCCATTAAGTGATTCATGACCCGCTACCAGCTGCAGTGACTTATTTTTTGGCATCGCTAGCTGCCCATGTTCAGCCTGGCAACTTAGTACTTCTCTGGGGATGTTTTTCCGGAGAGCACCTCATTTCTTTCTCCACGGGATCCTGGGCTGGTTCTACACCTGCATTAGAGGTGCTGGCGCTCTCAATTCCCTGCTCCTCCTTTGCCCTGGGAACCCCCGGCCCCACACTCCCCAGTGCCCGCAGATGTCTAGGCCCAAGGTGTGCCAGGCTTTCACACCTGCGCTGAGTTCTCACATATTTCGGGCCACGCCTTAGACAACTCCCAGAGGTAATAAATATGTTAGTTGCGTCTCTCCACAGCCGAGAAAGTTGCCGCAGAGAGACCGTACGCCTCTCTGGCATCGCCCGTTCCTTCGCTCGCTCAGCCGTTCTGCGTTGAGCTGCTGCCATGTGTCGGGCACCGTTGTCCTTGTCGATGACACTCACAGCCAGGTGCCGCTTTCTGAGGTGGAGGAGATGGCAGGCGGACAGGCTTGGCCGCCCCACGTCTGAGTCACTTTAGAACCACCACGGGGGATGTCAGATACGCCTCCAGGTCCAGTTGTCACCCAGCAGAGCAATGCCACCAGGAGCGGAGCCCGCCCTCCTCCTCCCGGCTGAGGCTCTTTGGTGTCTGACTGGGCCGCGGGGGAGGATAGAGTGAAAACCCCTCAGGGTTGGCTCGATTTGAAAATAAGTTATGTTTTCTAAGCAGAGAAATAGTAAAAACTTTCCAGCCATCTCAAATGAAAAGTCTTAACCTAATTCTGTATCCTCCTGATGGCTGTGCTTGCAGCCTGGTCGGTGACCACACTGTGGCTGTCAGAGCGTCGTCTGGTCTCTTCTCAGAGGACGCGGGCGCCGGGGGCTGTGCGCGCGGCCTGGCCCGGTCTGCGGGGAGCTCCGCGCCTTGACGGGCCCACGTCGATCGGAGCTATCGACCTCTTGGTTTCAGTAACGGACACGCTTTTCGTGCATCCAGATAATTAAGCCTTCTTGAATGGCGGCTACTAATTTGCATGTGCAGTGCGGGGAATCCACGCTGGGGGAACGTGAAAACTCGTCCTGGTGGTCTTCTGAGCCCCCATAATGGAGCCTTAGGAAAAGTGTTCCACCCTCTTGACCTGTCACACCGAAGTTACCAAGTGACCTCGGGGGCTTATTTTCATTTGTCGGAAAACACCTGGGGTGGCTCGCAGCACTAGGGAGTGTGAGCTGTCGCTCAGAGTCACCCCAGCTCTCCGTCCCTCTGTCACTCCCAGGGGTCAGGCTGCGGGACTCTTAAAGGGCTATTGTAGGAGGTCTTTCTGCTTCCGGCCCCCCTGCCTCTGATCGTGGTGTGCCCAGTCTGATCTTCCCTGGGCCTTTACTCCTCCGCTTCTCACCTCCATGCTGTCCAGGATGCATTAAAGTCTGGATTCCTGTGGGAGGTTGGTCCCGGTTCCTTGCTCCCCCTCATTCTGCATCCGCACCCCCACCGAGCTCTAAGTGGCTGCAGTGAGCGTTCATCTCTGTACCTTGACTTTGACCTTGGCCATGTTCCTTTCTTTAACCCACGGGTGCTGGTGAATGGGCCCCGAGTGGAGGCTTAAAACATGCTGGCACGGGTGGGCTTGTCTGTTGACTTGAGCGTGACCGGGGCCACTGCTGGTCCAAGAGGGTGGCAGACGTGCGGAGCAGCCTGGGACCTCATCCGCAGCCTGGAGCCAAGCCCCGCCAGGCCCAGCGTTGGGGGTGCTTGTTATGCGGCTCCGTTAGGCAGCAGCTGACAGACAGCGGCCGCAGGACAGTGTCGTTTACGAGTTTGTTCCCTGCTGCGACTCGGACGGTAAAGGCAGGCCCAGATGTTCCTGACCCCGCATGCGGGTCAGCGGCCACTGTACTGTGGAGCCCAGAATTAGTTTGTAGAACTATTGAAACAACAAGGAAAGAAAAAAATAGTTTGGGGAGTGTTTGTGGTGCATTGTTGATATCACATGTGTAACCATGGCAATAGTGTTTATGAAGCATTAACTGTAGACCTGGCATTGTTCCAATGTTTTTAAGCCCATTTTCTCATTTATCCATCCTGACAACCCCACGAGGATGCAGCCATTGTTACCCAGGCTGCTTCTCAGGTGAAGGAACTGAGGACGGTGAGGTTAAGGGCTTTGCCTGAGGCGAGTGGCCCACAAGGCGGAGGAGGAACCAGACCTTCCAGCCTCGAGCCCTGCACCTCCTTTTCCTGGGAAGTGAGGGTGGGCCTGCCTCACCCCACCTGAGGGATGGGGGCTTGCCTTTCCCATGGGGGCCGGAGCTCACCCACCGGAATGAGGTGGGACCAGGTTGGAGCTGGTTTCTGTTTCCAAAACCGCACAGAGATGGGGGTGGGCAAGCCGTCAGGAGGGGAACAGGTGTGCAGGGTGGGAATGGGGGGCAGCAGGGCCTCCCTGGGGCCCGGGACTTGGGCCGGGGCACGGTGCGGGGAGACGGGCAGACGAGCCTGGGCCGGGGGTCAGACCATGGTGAGCAACGATCACATTCTGTCCTCTCTGGGAAGACACAACTCTGCCTCCAAATTCGCAGAGCGCAGGAGTCGAACCCGGCCCCCGCCGTCCGCGCGTTTTCCTTGGGAATCCACCTGGGCTGCTGTGTCCTGTGGCCCTGGCGCCTGGCTGGCCTGGTTTCCTGGACTGTCATCACAGGTCAGTGGCCGGCTGAGGCCCAGCTCTGTTTACGAGCCGGCCTCCCAGGGTCTGTCTTGCTCATCATCGGGGCCTGGGACCAGCATACTTCTGTTACGGTGGTGGCCGGTTAGGGCGAACATGATGTGTGGTGCCCTGCGAACTCACGAATCCTCACAGTGGCCCCCATGGTGGGAGCTGACGTCGCCCTCACTTTGCAGAGAAGGAACCAGAGTCACAGAGGTCAGCGGCTGCCAAGGCCATGCAGTGAGCAGGTGGCGGGGCCTGGGTCTGGTCCCAGTCGGACACAGAGCCCAGCCTTCAACGGCCAGGCTGTGCTTGTCGAATGAACGAGGGACGCCTCTCTCGTCTCCTGTTCCTGCGTCCCCTCCCTGGCCCTCGGGTGCCCAGCTGCCTCTAGGACGTCTTTTCCTGAATTAGCAAACGGTGTCCTTGCCGTTGGGCAGACACATGCCGCCACCACGGTACGTGGCTTGGTGGGTGGGGCGTGGGCCGGTTTCAGCCCTCGAATGCTTGCCCAGGGCACAACCTGCCCCACGTCCCTCCGTCATTACCAACTGGTGACCCTTTGGGCTGGCTTTCCGTGCGTCGCTGTCCTCCAGGCCCCTCCTGAATAGCTGTTGCTGGCGTCTGTCATTGCCCTATTTGTGGTGGGGGGCCGAGCAGGGAGGACCCTGACCTGTCTCCTCGATCCCTGCACAGCTTGTCCCCCACCTGGGGACAGCTGGGGGTGGTGGGTGCAGTGAGGAAGGACGGGGAGGGACAAGGAAGGCTTCGATTCGTTTTATGTCATCAAGATTCCACATCATTTCTTTTGGAAAAAGATCACAATTTCTTTTTTAAATTTCAAATCCATGCAAAGAACCTACATTTTGGAGTCAAGAGAGAATTAAAGTTAACTCCTGACCGCCCCCTTGTACTGTACCTTTTTGAGAATAAGAAATTTCTGCCTGGCCCTCAAGAGTTCTCACTGCCCTCTGCTGAGAAAGTGTCACAGACCGTGATGATGACAGCCGTAAATGGCATCCTTAGAGCTCGGCGGTGCTAACTGGTACCGCCGCCTGTGGTGGCTCTGGCCCTGACGAGTCGCGGTGTTTTCGAACCTCGTTATCTTCACTCATAAAAGGGGTTTTATAGCCCTTAGAGAAGTTGGTTAATAAGCATTAATTATCACGATGTTATCATTGTCACTGCTATCAGATTTCAATCCCGACGAAAATGGCGATGATGCCGACGAAGACATTTGCTGTGGTAGGAGCATTCATTCCTTTCCAGTGGGGTTTCAAACTTCTGTTCCAGTCCGGTACAGTCACCCAGCAGTCGTTATCATCTACATTTCGCAGGTCAGAAAATCGGCTCATGGATTATTCCACGACTTGGACACGATAAGACAATCAGGCAGATCAAAAGCAACATTCTAACTGCCCTAATTCTGACTCGGCTTTTCATCGGCGTGCGCTGCCCTCTGGGGCAGCACTGATGGTGGTGGTGGGATGTGTGTGCGTGTGTGTGTGCGTGCGTGTGTGTGCGTGCGTGTGTGTGTGCGTGTGTCTTTGTTCGAAATGGACCTTTGTTGGAAAGTCTTATTAAGTTCCCTTCTGTCATCATTCCAGATTTATTACTTTAATTTGTTTTGGCTTTTTATACACAGGAGTTGCATTTTCTTTCATTCTACCTCAGTTTCAACCTGCCAGTAGGGTATAAAAATATATTTTTATATTTCACCCTCTATAGTTTACTTCTCTTGTGACCATCGTTAAGCAAGAAAATGATTTACTCTGGACTTGAGGGTCAGCAAAATGCGAAGCCATTTGTATCTGTCGCGCTCACATATTTATGGATAAAAACCTGTGGACATGAACCTGGACCGTGGAGGACCACTGGAAGCCTACTGGATGAGCCCTGACTTTCAGGGGGACCCCCCCCCATCTCACCTCTATCACTGTCATCTCGCTGTACACATTTCCCCTCATAACTGCGGAACATTCCTAGGAAACCTTTCGTAAGCCGAAATGGCTTAATTACATCGCTTTATATGCCCCGCGTGGCTCTTTTCTCGTTTTCTTCCCTGCCTCACTCTCTTTCCGTTTCCTGGGGTCACTGCCCTCATACGATCTGTACACCCAAGTCCTCAATCAGGTCCACTTTGGGGAAATTGAACTAAGACAGCACTATCCTCAGGCTGTAGTTTTCTGCGTGGGGACTGACTCGTTAAATGCATGTTTCTCTCAGGAGTCCATGAGCACGTTTGCCCATCACTGTAACGTGAACACAGTAGGTGCTCTTGGCACACAGTGGGTGCTCAATAAGCCTATACCAAATGAATGAATGATCCCTTTTGGTAAAAATAAGTTTTCATTTTTCTAAGGGACAAAACTAGGAGTAGAATTTCCAGGTCATACAATAATCATTGTTTAGCTTAAGTTGATTTTGCCAAATAATTCTCTAAAGTGGTTGAACCAACTTACACTCCCACCAGCAATCTAGGAGACTTCTGGTTATTCCCTTTCTTCGCCAATACTTGTCATTGCCATTAGATATATGCGTGTGTGTGTGCGCGCTTGTGTGTGTGTATGTGTGTGTACATGTATGTTTGGTCCATTTAAGAAACTGAGTCATTAGTCTTTGATTTGTTGGACTTATTCATATATCCTGGATATGAACATTCTTTCAGATATACGTGAGACAAATATCTTTCTACTCCAAGACTTTTTATCACTCTCTTAATGATATCTTCTGATGAATAGAAGTTTTTCATTTTAATGAAGTCCAGTTTATCAATCTTTTCTTTATAGCTACTACTTCTTGTGACATGTTTTAGAAATCTTTGCCTACCCAAAGGTCATGAACATAATCTCCTATGTTTCCTTCTAGAAACTTCATTGGGTCACTTTTTACGTTCAGATTCATAAACCATGCCAAATTAATTTTTATGTACTGTGTGAGGCTCACCTTGACTTTTGAAATAGCCTCTTCCCTGTCTTCCCTCTTTCCTATCTTGAATTATCCCATTTTTTGCTGCTGGCATGATCGTCCATTCTAAAGCCAGGTCTGATCATATGACGTTTCTACTTAAAACCATACTGTGTTTCTCTCGCCACGAAATCTAATGTCCATAGCATAGTGTGTAATGCCTTTTGGGATCAGACACTTATCTTTCTAGCTTCATCTCCACTTAAGGAGATGGGAATTATACTCTTGCCCCCAAATTCTAAATAGCTACTGTTATGAGTTGAATTGTGCCCTCACCCCCCAAAAGGTATACTGAAGTCCTAGAACTCGGACCCTCAGAATGGGACCTGCTCCGGGACAAAAAGATAAGTAGTTATCATGGCAGTCTACCTCTTAATTATAATATCCAACACAGCTCTGTTTCAGACATCTAATACTGAGTGACAAGCCACCCCAAAAATTAGTGACTTAAAATGATAATTTATTAATATCTCTCATGGTTCTATGGATAAACAGGGTCTTAACTGATGGTTCTTTCTCAATCTTTCATATGGCTGAAGTGGATTGCAGCTAGAGGTGGAGTCATTTGTAGACTCATCTGGGCTAGACATCCACAAGGCCATTCTCACGCATGTCTAGCCTTTCTGGGGTGTACGGAATTCCTGGGGGCTGATGGGGCCTTTCCTTTCACGGCGCTTCTCTTGGCTGGCTGGGGCTTCCTCACATTATGGTGGTGATAAAGTCATCAAACTGCTTACATGGAATCTGATTTCCCTGAGGAAGAAGGATCCAAGAGACCGCGGTTTCTCTGACCCGGCCTCGGAAGTCATGTAGTCTCTCGCTTCCTCTCATTCTATTAGTTAAAGTCACAGGACCAGCTCAGATTTAAGGGGCAGAGATTCTTAAATCTGTGAGAGTGTGTGTGCTGGAAGGCATGTTTCATTGGAGCCCATGGGGAGGCTAGTTATGACAGCTTCTTTGTGTATCCTCCTCAGCTGTGGACACATTATCTTTTGTCCCCAGAGGCGTTAATATAAGTTGGAAAGGACATTCATTAGACCAGTAATTTATTCTGCAGTCAATTTCTTATTATAAAAAGCATGTCCAGCTCTGATAGCTTATCTAGATTAAAAAAGGACATAGATGACCCTAAAGGATGACCTAAAATTCCTTCTCTAAATAATGTGACCTCAACAATGTAGACATGTCACACAAATGCTACAACACACTGCACCAATTAACTAATGGCCTATGAGGATGTATCAAGAATGGTATTCAGTGTACATTTTGAAATGGGGAAAATAAAATAGCTCTCGGATATTACCTGGACACTTCGGGTTAAGAAGCACCAGAATAGATGTTCTCATTTTAATCTCATGGTAATAATTCACGATTTCATTATCCCCAACATAGCTCATCAAAACCACTGTGTAATGAATCTAAGATGTATTATGCACATTTTATAGAAGGATGGAGGGACTTTCAGAGATGTAAACTGTTTCATCCGCCCAGGGAATAACAAAGCTGGCCTAGGTCATGAATAGTGGGCCAATGGTCCGGAGAGGCCTTTTGTCATGTAATGAAGTTTAAATAATGGCTCGACTGTTTTTACCCCAAATTCATGTCTTCATTAGTGCTCTCCTCAGCTCTTGAACTGTTGTTTTTATGGATAAGATGTTATTACTGCTCTTAAAAAAAAAAAAAAAGAACAGAAGATTGTGAACAGAAAATTAGGTTAAAAATAAATATTTACTTAGAATAAAAAAAAAAACAGTTAAATTATATAGGCTGAATATCTACAAAATCCAACAAAATCCAAAATAATAAGGTCTAGGGTAAAACCTAATATTTTTAAGTTAACTTCTGGACACACATCTACAACATGTATTCCCTAAGATTTTGAGTCCATTCTCTTTTCTGGCCTCTTCACGAAACAACGGTTTTATAATAATTGTTGATCAGACAATAGAAAGCTTATGCAGTCCTTCTTCTAGCATGGCAGATTAAAACAGTTTTACTGATAATTTAGAAAAATTCATTCAGAATCCTAACCCACTGATGGTCATGTCCTATAAATTTTTAGGATTGTTATCAATTTGGGGGGAAACTGTATCCAATTTCTACCTTATACGAGCTGTAGGTTTTCAGAGCATTTTAACTTTTCTTACATAACAACTAAATATTAAATCATTTTTGAGTTACTGACATTCAATAACCAGCTTGTCAATGATTTCCTCTTTGAGTGATATATTTTGAGTTTTATATATCCCCACTGATGTCAGCATTTTGTTTTCAAATCAGCCAGAAATTTGCATATCTTCCCAATATATATGAATGATTCACTCCTTTAGATTTATTGATCAAAATATCAAATAATCCAGGAGCCTGTGCGCTATTTCTGAGAGTCGTTCTTCTAATGAATTACCACATTTAATGTGATCTAAACATTATTTTTGCTGTAATTTGCTTCTAAATGTCAGATTAATTTCTACTGCTTTTTCCCACTCATATTTTCCTTTTGTTTCCTGTGACTTTTAATTGAATTTCCTTTCATCTCCTTAATGATAAATTTAAAGTTGATAAAAGAATGAGCTTTTCATAAACATCCAATTCAGGAGCCTGTAATTTATTATTTTATTTGAAACATTCCAAAACATCTTTTCAAATTACATTTGAAATGATGTATTGAAGCTTTATCAAATTTTGAATGCATTTTTTGGTTTTCTTTGTGCTCAGATTTCTCTGCGAGTCTTCAAAAATGTATGTCAGTCCTTTAAATATTTTTGTGCCCATGTACAAGGCTTGAATAGCTTTATAATGGCCCAGACCATTTTATCACCCTTAGAATCCCCAAAGAAAAATCTAAGTTGGCATGTGAATATAAAATAACATCCGCAATTCAAGCCCGGCAAGAAAACATTTAATGTAGCAGACTACCAAAGCTGTCAACAACCTCAGCATTGTGAAGGCAGCTTTTCAATAGGACTAAAGGATCGAGATGCTCACGGCGCATAATTGTGCCATATTTAAATGTTTTTTTAAAAGCATCTGAAGGCCTTTGTTCTTCATAATAGCAATTTTTTTTACATACAATTGACTGAATGACATTCAAGGACAGGCTACGATAGTCCAAAACTTGTTTCACTGTGTTAAAGTCAGATAGTTGTCAGTCGGCAAAAAAGTTACAAGTTTCTCATAGGATTTTCTGCTAAAATAGTAGCACACACCATCCATCACAGATCAATGTTTGTCGCATGCAATGTGGAACTTTCAATCATGGGGTGATTATCTAGTGGCTGGTTTATTTGATGTATTTCTTAATGGAACACAGTTTACAACCAAAAATCACCAAGCCATATAGGACACGTATATATAGGACATCACAAGGGACACCTACGATCTTGACAGTTGGTTATTAATGTAAAAAAAACAAACAAACACTTGTTTCAGAAGCATCTTTTATATTCACTCTATGTTCTGTTTTATTCTTTGTATTTGCAATATGGTTCTTCACACTATTGTGATCATGATATTGGGAATAGAGTTGTTTTCGCTTAGACAGATAAGAACGAAAAGCCTGCTCACTGTAACAGGCCAGCATGAAAGATCATAGAACTTACTGAAGTTGACAAATTCAGCTAAGTGGAGATACTGGTGACCATCATGCATTTTTAAACTTGTACCCACTGTGTCTTACTTTGCCTTTATTTTCATCACTCTTCTGATTTCGGTTTCTCTGTGGGAATGTCCTGATTTTCCAATTCTATGTTATCTCTTTAATCGTCCTTTTATTTTTATACTTTCAGCTACCAGGACTCTTTACTGACTCTTTATGACTTTGACCATCAGGTTTTTAATTCCCGTTGTGATACAGTAAGAGAGTTGCTGGCATCTCAAAGATTCTGCTCGTCTTGGTGCGTTTAATTTTTTTCTTGGCTTCTACTAAGATACTTCCCACCAAATCTGAATTTTGTTTTCATGAATAATTCTTAGACTGCATAAAACTCAGCTGAAATTAAGGCATACACAAGAGCGACTCTAATATTAAAAAAAAAAAAAACTGCCACTACTTTGTATTGAGCCACTTAATAGTGCGACCCCAGCAACCGCATACCGTATTCACCGACTTACTGGTGAATGTGTAGGAGCTGGTCACTTGTTTCTTCGGGCTGTTTTGCGGGGTCTCGGGTAAGCTCGTGTACTCCTTCACCAGCAGGCCTCCTCAGAACAAGACGTGTTGGCCACGCTAGACGCGATGCAACATGTCGGGATGCGTGGGACACACGGCTCCTCACATGGGCTCACTCGCTGCTTAGTGTTCTGACCCTGGCGCCTCCTCTATGAATACAGGGATTCTAAGCAATTCTATTTTGTACCATTCTCATCACAAAAGAAAAATATGTATAGTACATTTATGATTGTACTTGCTGAGATTCTGAGCATATAGCTGACAAGAGAGAATCATTTTGACGGGGCGTCAAGGAGACCCAACGTATAACTGTACACAGCTGACGATTGCAGGGATTGTCCACCATTGGGCTGCTGGCTGTCTACATCTCAAACCTTCTCTTCCATGAGCCGCACACATCTAGTGCCAGGGACTAGAGGACAAATTTTTATCAGGATCAAACTCTACGTCTTCAGGTTACCGTGCAAGGAAAGTTGACACATAGGGTGAGTGGAGACTTCTGGAAGTCACTCCTGTACCAGGGTGACTAGCAATAACATAACTATAAATGACAGTGAAAGCAAATCACATAAATATATATCCCAGCAAATCCCCAGTAAACGCATCCCCAACCCAATCTTCCTTTAGCCAGACCCTCAGAGCACTCACTCATGGTAATTCATTATGGCAAAATGATACAAAACGAAATCAGCAAAGAGGAAAGGCACATGGGGAGAAGCCAGAGGAAGCCAGGAGCAAGCTTCCAGAACCCTCTCCCGATGGCATCACACAGGACATGCCTGAGCTTAACCGCAGTGAACCACGACAGAACAATATAATAGTAAATCCTAAATAAAATTTTAACACACACTTCAACGGCACATTAAAAAAAGCTCAGCAAGACTCTGTGGCATTTATTCCACTAATCAAGAATGCTTTGTTATAAGCACTATGTTTAATTCATCTCATTTATGTATCTAAGGAAAATTAACTTATGGTAATCTTCATAGATCATGAAGAGGCATTAGGCAAAACCGAATATCCATTCTTAGCATTAAAAAAAAAACCTTAATAATATAGGAATTTGTATATTTGCTTAACTTGGTAAATGATATCTCTTTTGTCCCAAAGGAATTTTCAGGATAAATGAGGAAGCCCTAGAAAAACATTCCTACTAAATTCAGAAAAAAAAAAAAAAAAAAAAGGCAAGGGCATTCATCATTACATCAAATCTGTTCGTGAGATGAAGAAATTATATGTACAAACACTTGAAAAAAGGAGGTGAAATCGTCGCTCTTTAAATACAATCTGATTACATGCCTGGAAAATTCAAGGCAATTAACCGAAATGAATAAAAACAGGGAAATTATTCAATAAGACAGCATGATTTAAAATCAACAAATAGAATTCAATAAATCTATTGTATATACGCACACATGCCACTACGTGTAAGTTATTACATTAGGATATACAAAGGAAGAAAATAATCGGTGAAATACTACAGTCTAGTTGAGTTCACTGCATATTTTCGAACGTATTCCTTTCTCCAGCTTCTCAGAGACCAACCACATCGTCAGGAAACCCAAAGTTCTGTGTCTCCAGCAGGCCAGACTGTCCCCAGATAAAACGCCACGCCTTCAGCCCCTCAGGCTGCAGGCCTGAGCACACACAGCTGAGAAGAAAGCTCCCAGCTTGGTAGAGGAAGTGTGGGGGAGGGGGCTCATGGAGGGTTTGAATGTCACGGTGAAGAGCCTGGGCAGTGCCACCATCGAGAAAACCAGAGGCCAGTGTGGGGACAGAGACACCCCTGCAGAGATTCCTCCAGAAACAGTCCAGGTGAGAGCGGATGGGGAGCCCAGCTCTGCTAGTAGAAAGGGAGACGGAGAGCGGATGGATTAAAAAAAAAAATTTAAGAAGTGAAATTGGCCAGATTTGGACAGCGTGCTGGCTCTTGGTGCAGGCGAAATCTAACTAGCACCATGTGCTCAATGATTACCTTTCTATGATTATTATTAATATTATTATTTCGGCAAATCGACGGAAAGCAGAAGCTGATATTTATATTTTGATAATTGTAAACATGCTTTACTGACTTCCCTCGGTGGCCGTGATCCCCATTCCTGTGGCATTTACGCTCCTCGTCATTCACACGGAGGTCAGATGTTGCCCTCATCCTTTTTCCTGGGGTATCTCAAGTTCGAAGTCATTGACAGAATTAAAAAATAGGAGACAAAAATCAAGAGCGAACTCCCAGGTAGAAACCGAAGTGACAGGTCTGGATTAAAGGTTTCAAATTTGAGTAAAAGCCACGAATAACTCTGGCGGATGTTCAGCTTGGCCTCATCAACCCTTGTTTTCATGGTGTGTTGGGCGCTTAAAAGATATTGCGCGTTTTTTCACGAGCGTGGGATGGCATAAGTTATTCTGAGAAAAAAGAATGAGAAAAACAAAGGATTAATGTATCCTCATGCTTTTTGCACAAAAACATAAGAACGAACTTTACATTTTTCAGTGTCATCTTACGAACGGTTCCCTGCTCGTTGACGTCGACTTATTTTTGCCAAATGAGCCATTCGAGATGGGGACTCCAATTTAGAAGAACATAGACTGAAGTTACTCCTTAAAGAGTCTTAGTACATTAGAACATTAAAAAAGATATATTCGTCTGGGAAGCAGACTTTCACAAAATTAGAAAATCCTGACTTTCCGAAGTCCTTAATACCCCGGCCCTCTCCTTTTTTTGACCTGAGTTTCACAGACAATCAGCCCCGGGCTGGCGGGGTAGTTCATCACCACTGAACTTTGCCACCTGGCTTAATTCCCTTCCAGCTCGGCGCGGTAATGACACCCGCCTGACGGCCTCCCCTCTCCACCGTCTCTCACTCCCGCATTGCACTACGGAGGGAGCTAATCACGTCTTAGAGAGACTAAATATTACAGTGACATAAAAAGGTTCATTATGCCTTAGTGGGGAGTATTAACCAGCTGTGACCTGGGAGAGGAGACAGGCAGAGATTAAGGGTGACGACTGAGTGAAAACCGAGTGATGAGAACAGTTAGGGCATTAACGGAGGAAGATCCGTGCTCTTCAGGGCCATTGACCTTTCCGAGCCCGCTGCTCCTCTCTGCCTCGCGTCTCTGATCGCTACATCTTCTGAGAGGGGAACAGGATGATTTAGGGGATCGGGTGGAAATTCATTCAGTTTCTGCTCCTCCCCATTACCTGGAGGTTGGTACTGCTGCGGGCTGGTTTCCCGATCAGTGAGCCAGTGACCCAGGAGGCCCCGCCCCTCTGCTGCTCAGTGTCATGGAGAGAGCAGGTCTGGGTGCCCGGTCTGGACCTATGCCCCTGCCGCAGCTCTCCGACGCAGGGTACTGCAGACAGCCTGCGGGGCAGGGAAAGGACGAGCACTGGACGTCCAGCAGAGCGGGTGTCGGTCCTCCACTGGCCGGCCGGCCGGCCCTCCGCAAGCTTCGTCACCTCTCTGAGCCTCGCTTCCTCATCTGTGAGGGGCAGGCAATGGTACCGAGGGCCGTGAGAGCCAGTGAGATACGTACACTAAGCATCTGCCTGAAATGTACCCGAGATCGGACCAGCTATGTACATTGTCCTTTAATGAGCAGGCAAAGGGGTTCTCGGACCGGCCTCAGGAGACCCCTGCTTCAGGTTCAGACGTCAGACCCTGCCCCCAGGGAGGCTGGGAAACCAGAGAGCATGAGTGTCGTGCTTGGCTGGGACCAGTCCTCAGAGCAGTAACTCGCCCTTGGACTGGGCAAAACTGGCTCGTCTCAAGAAGGAGGGTCTAGATTTTACAGTGCGCAACCTTTCAGCACCTTGCCTCCTGCGAGGCCTCCCACGGCGGCGGGCCTGCTTAAACTCGCCTGCTCCGACGATTGCCACCCCGCGTGTTCGCCTGCGTCGTCCGGAATCTCGTCGCCCCCTCTCCTCGGCTGCCCTCTCCCTCACCTCTCTTGTCATCACAGGTTTACATTTACCACGTTCCTCGACTGTCATTCCCGCAGGCTTTGGAGAAGCGGCTGCTTCGAACCGGAAGTCTGGAATGCATTCTGGACTTGCTCTTGACCGTCAAAGCTCTTCTTTAGTCCCCCATTAGTTAGCGACACATTTTTTCCAGAGCCAGCTTTACACAACCCTGAGGGCAGGGAGCCTCCCGTTCACCCTTCCATCCCGGCCAGAGCTAGCCCGAGGGCCTGGCTCACCGCAGGTTTGGGGACACATGTGCCGAATGGAGCCACTCTGTGCGCACGAAACCGTAGGTCTCATTCAGGTCCGCCAGCGGACGGCCATAGGCAGTACTTCCTCGTTTCTCGCCTCTGGGACCTGAAGAAAGGCAATTCTCACTTTTCAAGAGAAATTGAGGAGTATCACTGAAGCTCCCGGGGGCCGAGTGTGAGTCTGGAGCCGGGCCGAGGTGGAGATGGAGTCCGAGACCTCACAGGTGGCATTGGGGTTGGGCTGGAGGACACATGGCGGGCATCCACGATGGTGAGCGTGGCAGTCAAGAGTGTCACAGGACTGGGGGGACGGGAGCTGCAGAGCTCAGAGAATCCCCCCGGAGGGGCGAGGCGGCCAGCAGAGCCCGGCTCTCTGATGATGCCGATGAAGCTGATGTGTCAAGGGCGGCCAAGGGCAAGAGAAGTCGGGGTTAGTAAGGGCTCTGGAGGGGGATTCTGACCTGGGTTCTTCGCCCCTGGACTTTAATTATCAGGAGGTAGCAGCAAGCCAACCCAGCCACATATGTCAGTATAGGAGATGCCCTTTGAACTCTGACTTTATGAAGAAAACGGTATCTATGAGAGAATGACCACGCTGGCATTCTGCAATGACGTGTGTCTATGGTTTGCTTCACAGATGTTGGGAAATAGATTATAAATGCCACTTGGAACTCCAAAGGCTTTCAGGAACATGGGGATCCATTCTCTCTCTCTCTCCTCTCTCTCTTCTTCACACCTCCGTTGAGGCATAATTGGCATAAAATAAGCTGCACGTATTAACAGCTTATATGTTCTATTATTTGCATAAACTTACAGAACTGTCACCAACTGGGTGAACACACCCGTCACCCCCCAGGGTGTCTTCATGTCCCTTTGTAATTCTTCCCTCACCTCCTCACCATCCACGGACCCGCTTCCAGTTGCCGCGCGTGAGTTCGCATTTCCTAGGATTTTATATGGAGAGAGTCATCGGTATGCTCACGTTCTTTTCTATCTTACCGAGACTCAGCTCTTTTTTCTTGAATAAACGCTTTTTGGATTATGGGAAGAAATGGCATTAAGTTCCAGAATTCTGAAAATTCCTCTTTTATTTTTATTTTTTGCTGGGGCTGTTGCCTTTTGGGGAGCAGGTTTTCGGGGGTCCTGTCTCCGTTTTTTCAGGCGTCAATCCCTCGCCGTACCCCTTCCATGTAATTGCCTAACAGGATTTTCCCAATTGCGTGTGATGTTGACAGGTGTTTCAGACAAACATTTTGTGTTTGATAAGGTTTGGGAAAATATACATGCAAAGACTTAAAAAAAAAAATCTCCTTGTCGCATTTTCTTCCCCAGCTTCGATTCCGGCGCAGCCTGGGTACACCGTGCCAGCCGCCCTGCGGGTCCCACGTCCTGCGGTGGGGCCTCATGCCACTTCCCCGCTTTTGCCCCTCGGCTTCCCCCGAAGCCCCCTAACACCCCTCGGCCTGTGTGACGGTGCCCGAGGATGTGAGAAAGTGAATGCCTTGGGGGAGCAGGGGTGGTGGGTAAATGCAAGCTTCCTGTAGTTGGGACAAATCAGAGGGCATTGTGCCCGACCCTCGTGGGTCCCCCTGGGGCTTGACCCTCCTGTGGCCACAGCGGTAGCTGCCTCAGCCATGCAGCATCTGGAGCTTCCCCTCCTTCCTGCCTCGCCGTTCCTCATCTCCTCCCTCTGGTCAGCTTCCAAATGCACGCCTCAGACCTTCCTTGTAGGAATATCTAAACAGAGATGCCATGGTTTTAGGAAAAGCGGAACGCTTCCTCTTTACTATTCAGATTCTCACTATTTCAGATTATTCCGTCCACCTGTTCAGATTATTACTATCTAAGAGACTGTTCTGGTATGCTTTCAGCCATTGCACCCTTTAACATTTATAATCTTAAGGACATACGCCCCATGGGATACAAACGTGCCTTCAGAAGTGTTGGTTTAACATATACAAATACCTATTAGAACTTCAGATAATTGCGTAGATGTTGACTAATGAGAGGAAGGTTCGTTTGGCATTAAAGATATACAGTCTTCTGAGGCTACAGTAGCAAAGTGCTTTGGGGGTCGGGCACAAATATCATGACATCATGATCCCTCAATACCACGCAAACTTCATGACGTCTAAGCTCACAGTAGCCAAGGCATCATGACTGGCAACGCTGTGGAGGTGAGAGCCTTCTCCATGAGACTGCTCATATTTTATCGAATAGTATTTATTTGATGTTTATTCATATTTCTTTAAGAGTTCATATTTTACTTGATTTCTTATTTGATGCAAATGTGAATTGTCTTCGATGGCAGAATAATAAACATAATTGTGATTTAACTGATTTCAGGTAATAAAATGCTCCCTGTTTTATCACTTAGACTATTTAATTTTGAGGATGCTGGAATTAGGTCCTAATGTTGGCTTGTATGCACGCGTGTGTGAGAAATACAGCGACGACCTGTCAGTAAGTGTCTCCTGGTCTGGGGTATGCCTGTCCCCCCTCCGGGCAAGTTTGGCGATGCCCACTTTCAGGCGATTAGAAGAGCCCCGTGATTCTCAGCCAGTTAGAGACCTCCCCCGGGCTCTGCCATGTCGCTGATAGATGAGGAGCTGTCTTTTTCTTTCGAGTCAGGGGTTGTAAGCAAGGAGGCCTGGGACTGGTGGCTGTTTTGCCTGCCATGCGGAAATAGCTTGACCACAGTAAGAAAATAAAGGGAACTAGAGATGAACGTAAGTGACAGGAAGACAGAGCACTCCTGTCACTACTCGGACCCTTATATATGGCTGTGCCCGACGGCAGCTTTGTCCCAGGAATTGCCCGTCGCGTGAGTCAATAAATTCTCTGTATTGCAACTTGCTAGTTGGTCTTAGAATTCTGTCGCTTGTGACCAAAACTCTTGGCTTCGGGTAGGTTGCAATCTGAAGCGCGTGGTGAATATCGTGCTTGGCCCCGGCTGGTCCCCCCGCTGCCTCTGCCGGGGCAGCGCCTGCGACGTGACCGGCGCTCGCGTGTCTGTTGACTGACTCGCTCTCGCCCACAGCACGGCGCTTCCTAGGAAGCCCTTTGATGTTTCCCATGCGATGTTTCAACTCCAAACTTTGTGGAGTGCGGGGAGAGAGCAGGACAGCAAAGTTTAGAGACCTGGGTCTGGCTGGGCCCTCTTCTGCTTTTGTTCTAAGTGAGACGCTCTCCTTGAAGCCAGCAACAAGTTTGGGTTCTTGGTGCAACGTAAGTTCAGGATTTTAGACATTTTATTTTTAATAGACAGGCCTGGTTGGTTTTTGTTTTTTTTTTTGTAAATGAAAAAAAATCAATAAAGCTTTGGTATGAAAACTTTGCTTTTCATTTTTTTCTTTTAATTTTGGGTACTTTTTTTTTTTTTTTTTGGTCAAGAGTGAAAGTCATTGTGCACTGAAGAAAAATGATGTCCACAGATGAAATATGTTTTCACTGATGTTTTCTGATCAGCTCAATGCATACCAAGTGCTTCTGGGGACTCTGGATCCCCCCAGGACCGGGGCAGGGACGTGGAACTGAATTTGTGCACCTGCTGGCATTTCGTAGACTCTGTGATTGTTTTACAATGTCTGCTGGAAGTCAAAGTCTTCATGGTTTATTGTATTTAGAAATAGAGCTCACTAGATAAATGGAGGCTCTCATCTGGAGGGCAGGGCGTCTCCTCCCAGTCCTGGTCCTTGCCAACTATGACATACATTTGGTGTCAGATCTTGATGGGCGATTTATCACATGTCATCTTGAAAAGATAGGTTCATTGTCTGTAGGACAAAAGCCTAGGTTCCTTAGACCAGCCTTCACAGTACAATCCAATGTGGCATCAACCAAAACCTCTAGGCCAGGAACAGAAGGATCCCGATTTGAGGTCCAGTGAGGCTGCTGACAGGTCACGTGGCCTGGACGGGTCTGGGTCTTCCTGGGTTCGGAGCCTCCGTAAGGCTGGGCCACATCAACTCGAAATTCTTTTCGATTATTTGTTTTTGCTTGAATATTCTTTATTTGTGTCTGAAATGTTCAAACTAACCTCCCACCAATATTTACTGGATGTCTACTATATGCCGGGAAATTAAAATTCATCAATCCTTTGGCTCTTCATATAATTATAAGACTTATTGCGTGTTAGAGGGAAGGTCGCACAGCTGGAACTGGGCAGCACGTGACCACCAGAGTAAAGGTTCAGGAACCTTGGTGCCCTCTTTTGCTCTGTCGCTGTCCGGTATTATGAGTTTTACTATGTGATACTTAATAAGGAAACAGAGGCTGGAAGAACTTGTTGCCATGAGGTAAAAGTTGACTTTAATCTTCATGGAAGGCACCCAGGAAATGTATTCTTTTACTTATTTATTATTTTTTGAAGAGACATAAAACAAATATGTAGGAAGAGTTTGGCTTAGGGAGCATCATCTTGTATTAGCCATAAGGACAGGAATTTTGTCTGAGTTTTATGCGCTCAGTACAGTGAATGAACGGTTTTAAACGGGAATTCAGAAGCCTTAGGCATTGTTTTCATCTCCATCGTTAATTTATTATAATATTTGTTATCACCTTGGTTCATAGAAGAAAAGTCTAGGATCGTAGTTTTCTCACTAGTAAAACGAAATCGTTAGAGACCCTGGTTACACTTTTTAATTCTCAGATTCTGTGAAACAATGGAGACTACTGTATGAGTAAAAGTTACAAACACTGGCTCTGAAAGACTCAGAGATAATACCCGATTCTCTGGAATGCCTCTCTCGTCTGAAGAGGCTGGGGACTAAAGGAAACCGTCAATTAGTTCCACAGCAAAGATGACCCAACGTCCAGATGAAAGGGAAGAGGGCTATGTTCTCCCCACTCGGAAGGTTTTTATTCTGTCGATTAAGGGCCGCTCTTGTATTTTCACATTCTTCCTCCTCCGGCTTCTTCCCCTCAGCCTCTTAATATATTTAAATCACTGCATCTGTAAACTTGATCGTTTAGTTGAGCCCACACTTCCTCTAGTTATGTCTCTTCCCCTTATGGGTTCGTGTCAACCTTTCTTCTCTCTCCTTTACCTGTCACTCACTGTGAAACCTGGGATATGCAGACTTCAGCCCTCACCACTCCGCTGACGGGCACCTGCCATGGTCTCCGAGACTGCCTCTCTTGCTAATTGCAATGGGCCCTTACTGGACTTCTTCCTGGCGTTCAGGAGTGTTGCCTCCTCCTGGGAGTGCTCTGTTCCCTAGGCTTCCATGCTTCTTCCCTTATGATCTCCTGATGGATTTCAGTCCACTGCTCAGGGCTTCCTCGGGAACTCTACTTTCTTGGCCCTTTAAAACCATTCATCGATCCACCCACCCATCTACCCATCTATCCTTCCATCCATCCATCCATCCATCCATCCATCCATCCATCCATCCATCCATCCGTCCATGCATCCAATCATCCAACAAAGTATCTCTGTACCTTTCCCTTGTAGGTAATCAATGGATTTAAAACCTATTTGTAGACTACTTGAGAGTAGAGACCACATCTTTCATTTTGTACTCTTCAAAGTGTCTTGCCTTTGTCCTAACTCCCAAAGTTCTCATTATATAAAAAGAACACATCCTTACCAAGTCTGGAACTTCGACCATTTTCTTTCTAAATAGGATATTGTCTAGCCCGCGCAGGTCACAGATGAGAAAACCGTGGTCCAGACAATGCAGTAAGCCTGCCCAGGCTCCCAGAATGAATTAAGGGCACATCACGGAAGCAGCATCCATTTCTCTAGTCCAGCAGTTCTC
The DNA here is from genome assembly GCF_014176215.1 of Rousettus aegyptiacus. Taxonomy (NCBI): domain Eukaryota; kingdom Metazoa; phylum Chordata; class Mammalia; order Chiroptera; family Pteropodidae; genus Rousettus; species Rousettus aegyptiacus. The sequence goes on from NW_023416290.1 coordinate 57,229,626, forward strand.
CAACCCGGTCTCACATTACATGCCCATGAGGAGCTCTTAAAACACGCTTGTGCCTGGGCCCCACTGCCAGGCGGTGTGATTTAATTGGTCCAGAGAGGGGCTTAGGGATGTGTCTTTAGTGAGCCAACTTGGTGACTTGAGCGCATGAGCTGCTCACTCTGGAGCCTTTCCCTGCTAGGCCTCCTGTGGGTTGGATTATCCACAGGTGTGACTGACATTCAAGGTAGAACTGCTTCAGGCTCTGGTATGAGTCCCCAGTGTGGACCTTCCCCAGCTTCCAATACACAGCGGGAACCTGAAGAAGTTAAAGAGTCACTGAAGGTGAAGGGGGAAGAGTGGGTTTGACAGATTCAAGAAGAGAGGCTGGAGTCTCTCTTGCACATTGTGGCGTTTTGAAGAATGGGACTTACTCCTGACCTTTATGCAGTGCTTTGCTTAATTTAAAGAGAGATTCTTCATAAATCTTCCATGCTTCAGTCAAGTGAGCTTCATGTGATGAGAAACTCTAAGGATTCTGGTGCTTGAAGAATAAACTAAGTTGGCCCACCTGCCCTTCCTCCTTCCCTCCCTCCCTCCCTCCCTCCCTCCCTCCTTCCCTCCTTCCCTCCCTTCTTTCCTTCCTTCTCTCCCTTCTTTCCACCCTCCCTTCCTCCCTCTTTCCTCTCTTCCCTTCCCTTTCCTTTTCCTTCCTATTCCTTCCTTCCTTCCTTCCTTCCTTCCTTCCTTCCTTCCTTCCTTCCTCCCTCCCTCCCTCCCTCCCTCCCTCTTCATCATCAATCAGCCATTGAGTGCCTACAGTGTACCGGAATATCACTCAGATAAAAATGATGGTTACAGAAGAGATCAGTGGATACAGAGATCAGAAGAAACACCAGGTCCTTACCTCAAGAAGCTCTCAAGCCTGAGCACACTGAGAACACTTTTGTGGGAATGACTTGCCAGGGAACGCGAAGATGGTTAAGCAGCTTGGGTGTGATTTCAAAGCAGATCTCTGCTTACGTAGTCACGTAACCATATATTTTTTGTAAAATTCACGAAGTTAAGATCTCTCTGTATTCTTCTTAAAGCAGTCTCCGAAGTCGTGAAGCTTTCGGCTTACAAAGCGCGGACGGCGTCGGTTCCCACGCTGTCTGTCTTCCACCGTTCATTCCCTTCAGCGCTGATGCACACGTGTTCCCTGCCCCTCCCCCCCCGCGCTGGCTGCTTTGAGGTGCGCAGTAGCGAGGCGTGGGCTTGCACACGGGGCCAGCGCGTGAGGCCGGTGGAGCCCGGGGAGACGAGCCAGGGCCTTTTTCTTAGCGTGTTCCTGTCCTCACAGTCCCACACACATTATTAGGATTTTAAGTGCTCCGGGAAGTCAAGAAACCCGATCAATTTGGTGAAAATCTGCATTTCTGGACTTATTTAATCCAGATTCAGGAAAGCCTGGAGCTGGTGTTCTACGAAGTACACGTTGAGGACCGGAGCTGGGAATGCATCTGGTCTGGCTCGGTGGTCCGCCCCGGTGTGTGTGAAAACAGCAGCATTTGCGTTGATCAGGCGGTGATTGCTGCCGAGCCAGTTATGGGTCAGACCCCAGACCAGATGCTGGGGGTTCGACGGTGAGGGGAAACACACATTGTACTTTCAAAAAACTCAAAGACACGCTGAGTAGATGCAAGTGACCAGCTACAATACATGGTGTGAGATAAACGCGTGAGCGTTAGAGACCCCTGTAAAGAAGGGGTAGCATTTGGTCTAAGAAAATATCCTTGAAAGAGTGACAATAGGGTTGAGATGTGAGGAATAAATAGAGGGTTAGTAGATTAGTGTGGGGAGCAGCAAGAGAATCCGAGCTGTGGGGACATAGCGCCCTGTGGTGGAGAAAGTGTGCCATGGTCGAGCACCCAAAGAGGCAGATGGAGACCATCTTGAGGACCATCTTCATTCCACCCTTTGCTTTGTCCTAGAATCTTCTAGATGTTCTCTACCCCCTCCCCGGCACCGTAAGGATGATGTGTTGACTCTGAATCACCTTTATGGGCTGCTGGGTGATATTTTCATGTTACTGCCTGGAAAGCATTTCAGAACTTTAGAGAGGTGTTGTTTCTATGCCAACGGCATTGGGTTCCCAAGGCAAGTACCATATGGTCCTTTGGGAGGCCAAGTGCAAGCTCTACTCTTCACGCCTGATCCAAGGGAGAGAGTTTATTGCCTGCACTTCATTGGAAGAGTGCAAAGCGTTGCTTTTTTTCTTTCCATTTAAAAAATATATAGTAAAAAAAGATGGTAGTGGGAACCGTCCTGCGGAAAGAATGTCGTATGTGACAGGATGTAGCCGACACTACCCTTGGGCATGTAGAAGATGCTCCTGAAACATTGTGGAATGAGATGCCTGTGGGGCACTGAGTTTGGGGTGTCGCCGACCCATCCTCTCCTCGCTCCCAGGAGATGCTGATGCTTTTGGTTACTATGAATGCCTCACCTGGATTTGGCGTTTCCATACATTAATTTTTAATAGATTGTCCCCTTCTCCAGCTGCAAACTCTGCACCTAAAGGCGAGAGAACCCGTCCCATGCCTGGACGGAGTCTGCGGGATAGTGCTGCTGACCCAGAGCTCGGGTGACTGAGACCTTGCCCATCCGAAGGGGGGTCTTGGGGAGGAGCTCTGAAGTGAGACTCTTGTCACATCAGGTCATGCTCTTGTCTTTGTTCGGCTCTCCCAGACGCTGACCCTGTGACCAGAATTTGAGTGCTTGTGGTTTGCTTAAAAAGGATGATTCCAGGAAATACTATCAAAGGAGGGGCAGCATTAGATGAGAGCCACGTTCAGGGTCTCCCAGGTTCCCTGTGTGGAGGCAGTCGCAGGTGTTCAGGAAGAGCAGAGGGCAGAGGTGGCTTCTGAGCCGATATGAGGGTCACCCACAGCGTCTGCCACAAGCTGCTTCCTCACCTGGACTTGCCAGTGGTCCTGGGGAAACAAGAGTGCCCTTAGGAGTCACAGAAATGAGTGGCGATGAAGCTGCGCCCCTTGGGAAGAAGCTGTTTTTGCCAAGAGGGAGGCACTTCCTCTAACGAGGCCGTGGCGGGCAAATGAAGGGCGAATCCCCACCTGGAGTGCGCGCGGTGCCGGGGGAGCATGCCGGCGTGCCGACCCGCTTCCGTTTTCCAGGCCGATGCCACATCATCGCTGTTCACGGTAAGAAGCACCGAGAATTCTTTTCCTTTCTTAAAATCATCCCAACATTCTTTGTCTTACTCTCGCCACTCGACAAGACCTCCGTGGGCTGGAGGTGGGAAATTCTGCGCAGAAGGGCACACGGGGCAAGTGTCGGACAGGAGAGCCATTTTACAGTTTGATCAGGTAGGGGAATGCACTTCCTCCCCCCCCCCCCCCCCCAGACAGAAAGCACTGAATAATCTGGAAGCATCACTCACAGCCATGGTTGAGCTGGAGACAGAGAATTAGTTCTTCCAAACGCTGCTTTTTAGGATCAGAGGTGATTTGTTCTTCGAGGGATTGCTGCAAATAGTTTGGAGATTCTGGCTATTATCATACTGACCTTAACCTGGACAGATACACCTGAGTCTTTATCTAAGGACCTTGGCAGCCGGCTGCTGGAACACGGCAGCAGGGCCGACCCGTGAGCAGGTCAACGTTGTTTTTCACTTCATAACATTAATCACGTCTAATGTCACTTTTCTGGCAAGTCTTCACCGCTACTACCAGAATAAGGTTGTTTCTGAATGGGAGACGACAGGGAACAGGGGTCGCGTCCATCCATTTGCAACTTGACGAACACGATTACGGCGCCTCTCCGCGCCTGCGGTCCGGCCGGGGAAAAACCGCAGACAGGGAGACGCGGACGGCACTGGTCCCACCTCGGGAGACGCGCCACCTGGCAAGGCAGGCGACAGGCGATGGGCCATCCTCGCGAGGAAGCCGATCGCGGGTCCGGGAGAGTTTTGCGCGGTGCGCGACAGACGGAGGGAGGAGGGCGGGGCCTTGGATGGTCCTGGATGGCACCGCTGAAAAAGTGGCCCAGAGAAGGAGTGGCGAGGAGGGGTGACCTGGGGGCTTTGCTCGTGGCTCACGTGGCCTGGACGACTGCGATTCGTGCAGAGGTGGCTGAGAGAAAGCATGGGCTGGGGGTTCGGTTGGAAGGAGGAGACGGGTTCTATTCCATGTTGCCTTTGGGGTGCGCCCGGAACGTCCTTGCAGAACGTCCTTAGAGCAGCGTGAATGTCCATCTGACGACTGAGTGAAATGCGGTTCTTTTATTAGAATAAGGGCCCTAAGCCAGGGAGTGGAAGGGAAGTAAGCAGGAGAACAGAGCCAGGACGTCGCGGGACGTGATGCCCAGGATTCTTTCCTCAGGTGAAGATGGACAGGCACTAACATTCTCCTTGATGCTGTGGTTTTCGGGCGCCGTTTCACTTATATCCCAGGACACTCTGGTGACGGGCAGTGCTGTCCCCATTTCACAGACAAGCGAACAGAGCCCTGGGTGGCTGTGCGGGTGGCCAAGGCAACAGAGCTGCTGGGGAGGAGGGGGTCAGCGTGTGACTTCCTCCTGCCTTCGGGCGTTGAAAGCCATCGGGGAGTGAGAAATGGGAGGCAGAGAGACGGCACTCCGAATGCCAGCTTCGTCACGCATAATGCTGATTGGAGACCGCGGGTTCGGCTGTGGCCACTGTGGATGTCCTGAGACGCCCCCCGCCCCGGCCCCGAACCCCCACGGCTGAATGTATCCCCTACCTTAGGGCCATCGAGTAGCCCTACAGGGGAGGCCGCATGCCTGTAGGCCACCTGGAGGAGGGGCCGGGTGGCTCGAGGCCAGAATGGGCTACTCCTCATACGCCAAAAATCCTTCTTCCAAACTTACCCACCAGAGAAATCCCACCGCCTCACCCCACCCTAGAAGGAACTGTTTCTCCGATGCTTTTCCCTCTCAGAGAGCAGAATGGAAATTTCTTTTCCTGTCGTGGGAAATATAAGTAGTGAAAAGTTGGCAACCTTTTGATGAACCCAAGTCTGGCTGACTCTCGGGTCCATTTTTCTCACCCTGCAGTCGAGGTGACCAGTTAAAAGCACGGGCCTTGGAACACGATTAGACGTTTCTCGGCACACGACTATTTCTCACTCCTACCGGTCCGGGAAGAACCGTCCTGTGGAGTCCCCGCCCCGGGTTCCCATCCCAGCCCCATCCCAGCTCTTCTTGACCAGCCCCTGGCATCATTCTGCCAGCGCCAACCCTGTGCGAGGACAGAGACAAGGCCAGGGGCAGGCCGAGCGTGCGGACTCCTTTTCCCTGAAGCAACGTGTGGGGCAGAGCTTCCTCCCCTCTTGTCAGGAGCAAGACTTCCAGGCCCTATTGTGACTCCACAGGGCAGCAGCTCTGCTCCTTGCATGAAAGTTCTGGAACTTTTCTGTCTTCTACCCACAGGACTGTTGAGACGGAGATGTCATGTAAGGCGAGGAGCCAGGGCTCTGTGTGTTTTGTACCCTAGATCACTGGCTGGGGACATTCCTCTCTCTCTTTGTCTCCAATTCATCTAGTTCTAACTCAACACCATTCAGTTTAACCACATCATCCCGACTTAATTCTTCTCAACTTAACTCCGCCAACTCAATAAACATAATGAACAGGTAGAATCCCCCGGAAGTCATGGAGAAAACTTTATTAATTCATTAATCGGTCAGGCCTTATTGAGCACCTACTGTATGCTAGGTTAAGTGCAATGCTGGGACAAATGTCTGATATGACGGAGGTACTGAGGACATGCATTTGACCCAAACTAGGAGGCTGCCCAGAGGAAATGATGTTTTAATTTGGTTTTAAAGGGCGATTCTTAGTTATCTAGGTATCTAGGGAAGACAGAGACATTCTGGACAGAAGGAAGAACATAGACAAATTCTTAGAGGAGATGAAAGTGTAGGACATTTTAAAATTCCAAGAAGTTCTATGTGACCAAAACGGAATGCAGGGGCGAGAAGGGAGGGGCCTGGTAAGCGGGAGACGACGTCGGGGCGTGGGCCACGCTCAGGCTGCAGGGCGCCCAGTCGGTGCCCCGCTCCGGACTCTGGGCTTGACCTTGAAGGGCGGACCCTCTGAAACCAAGCCCTCGTCTCTCCCTCGCGGGCGGCGTCTCCTGGTAACTCACTAAACCTGACAGTCCTTGTCTCCGCGTTGGCCGGGCACCGAAGTCCTCCCTGGCGGTCTGTGTCCTCCACCTCTCCCCTTGCCATACCTTTAGGTGACTTCCTAATTTCCACCTTTCCAGACCGAGCGCGTCTTCCCAGACATCCAAACAGGTGACACAGCCTCATCCTTGTCTGGACTCAGAGCCATTCGGGATCACTGGTATTTTGTGTTCGATGGCACGAGGCTATGGCTGCGCCTCAGCCTTCTTGTGTACCCACGCCGCGCAGAACAGATATTTACAATTTAACAGAAACAGAACTCCCCCTTCTCCTATTTTTTTGGTGTGTTCAACCATTCTAGTGGAGAGGAGAAATTTGGCAGGGATCTGCCGCGTGTAATGAAGTCCAAAACAGCACAAATGCCAGTGCTTGGCACTGCATTCGAAGTCACCTGGGGCCCCTCCCCCTGTTTCCAGAGGAGTGAAGCCATTTACAGAAGGCGCAGAGCCAGGAGCAGATGAGGGGTCACCTACGGCCTGGACGCGGGCTCCTTCATGCCCCGCGAGGCGGGCTCCCGCGTTTGTGGCCAGATCAGCGAGGACCATCAGACAGTCCCTGTGGCTGACATCGCTGCACCAGAGACTCCCAGCACCCCGGGTCGCCCCACCCCGAGTAACATCTAATTATGCATTTCCATGGTTACTTTCAGAGGTAATAATGAGTCCCCAGCCCCCTAAACCATCACTGGGACTATAGGAAGCATGTTGAAGAGAGAGCAAAACAAAACCACACAATTACCATATTCAAGCAAATAATCAGAGGCGAAATTGGCTACTGAGGCATATTATCTCTCACTAATTATCATTTTAGACGATGAAAAACTCGCAGCGAATGGTGCTTTCTCCACCCCGCGCCGCGCGGAGCGCCCCTCTTCCCGACTCCAGGAACCAAGGGCCTAATTATTTGCACTTAATAACTCAACCCCGTCTCCTTGGCACGAATTCCATTTGCTGCTGGAAGCGGGGGCCACACTTCTCACAGAAAGTGCAGTTGTTAAAAATAAAACCCTCGCTTTCCCTGCCTCCTCATCCTACTCCCTAGCATGAAGAATGACTATGATTAACAAGAGCCCAATTAGCAGCCGTGGCTCAGACTCCTTCAGCTCCCAAACCTGGCAGGCCAGCCCCCCCCCCCCTCGCCGGGAGGGGGCTGTCCATCCCGGAGGAGGCGAGTTCAGACACACACTTCGAATCACGTGGGGCTCGGTAAAACTTTGTCCTCTCCCACGGTAGGCCTTTCCAGAGGGCATTTAAATAAGTACTGGAGTACCAAGTGCTAATTACTTACGCAGGTAATAAACTCGCGCCTCCCCTAAATGTTCTGAGTTGTTATTCAGATGGAAAAGAGGTCAGCTTAACTCGGTTGGTTCAGGGTCTTACTGATTGCCAGAGCACGTGTGAGCGCCTGTCTTGGGGTAAGCATCGTGCTAGGTGGTGGCTTTATGGAGATGCATCTACGATAGTGTCTGTGTGTCAAGGGGTCATGGGGGAGCACCTGCGGTGAACACGAGCGCGTGCCCGCCGTCGGCGCAGACGAGGGTCTGCTCCTGAACTCTGCAGAATCAGTCCGCTGCCCTGGGCCCGCCCCCGGAAACGAGGTCTGGCTTTGACAGAGGAAGGGCCGGAATGCCGCCGGTGGATGGACGTCGGCAGCGGGAGCGCAACCGCGAGGCGCCAACGACTCTCGGGGCGGCAGTTTGCGGCCGGGCCCAGAGCTCTCCAGCTTCGTTTGCTGTGTAAGTCCACAGCCGCTGTCTGCTGTGGCCAGACAGTCCATGTTCCCCGAACGCGGGGCACCTGCACGCCTTTGTCCTCGCCGCTCCCGTCACGGCCACGCCCTTCTTCCTTTTCTGTGTCTGTGGAATCCCGAACCGTCTTCCGAGGCCCGTTCGAAGTGGCGTGCCGCCGTGGGAGGGTCTGGAATTTGGCGAAAAGCGCCGTCTCCGGTATTGGCATCGTGCTAGGTGGTGGCTTTATGGAGATGCATCTACGATAATGTAGATGCAGTGACTGGCTAGCTGTCTCTTCCCTCTGAGCTCGGTTTCTCCTGTACGGAGACATAAATGATGCTCGCTGCCTCAAGGGGCTGTTCCAGGGTTATGCGAGCCGACTCGGGAGACTCAGGAGACGAGGCGGGGGTGAGTACCCACGGGGCACATTGCCTCTCCGCCTCTAGAATCACGTCGCGGTAAATTAGAATAAGGAAACACACAAGGGCTCTATTTCTACAAAAAAGAAGATATGAACCGTCTTCTGTGGTCCAAACCCCAAGCCAGCAGCGGTAAGAGGAGGTTCCATTAAGGTGCTGAGTGTCCAGGTATGACTATAAAACCACGGCACGTGCGGAGAGAACCAGTCCGGTCCAGCCCAGTGCGACAGTGTCTACGTGAGCAGCGTGAGGGCAGGGGTCACGCTCAGTGACCGGCATGGTCATAAATGACTGAACCGAATGAGAAAACAAATATACACTATTTCAGCACCCCTCCCACACACACACACAGCCACCAGGCCAAAGTGAGAGCTCAGGAAATTACTACATATTTGAATTAATGAAGAAATGATTTGCACTCCATCATAGGCAATTTATGATTTAGAGCGATACGCAGAGCATTTGGGATCAGAGAGCATTGGGCTTTACTGTAGACGTGCCCACTATTTATTCTCTGCGTGACCTTCGGTAAGCTACATAACGGTTATATCCAACACTTGGAAGAGCAGAGGCCACACAAGAGTGGCTCCCCCGTCTCTCTCCCTCCCCTCTTCTTCCCCCTCCCTCTCTCCCCTTTGTCTCCCCTCCCCAGCCCCTTCTCCCTCTCCCTCCCCCTCTCCCACCCTCTCCACCTGCAGATAGCTAATTAAATTCACGCAGGGCCTTCAGGGAGGAGGCCATGCTCGACTCGGGTTTCAGAGGTTGAGTAGGAGTTCACCAGAAGTTAACGTTGTTCCTTGGGGAACAGGGACGTGCGTGCTGATTAGATGGAGCTGGTCGAGTGGGGGGAGGGAGGAGGGTGGGTTGAAGGTTTGAGGGCGATTGGCGAGGAGGCAAGAAACAGAAATGGAGTGAGACTAGTCTCATAAGGCACCGAGGGGCCTTGATTCGGATCGGCTAAGGAAGGAGTTATTTAGCGAGGCCCTGTTTATCGCGGGCAGCGTCCTAGACGCCAGACAGTGCTCGGCGAGGAGCACGTGGCCCCTGAGCTTGGAGCGCTCGGTCGCACTGGGAACAGGAGCGTGAACGGCAGCTTTGGTGTACTGAGGCAGGCGCTGAAAGGTGGCAGATGCGGACAGCTGGGCAACCGGGCACGGTTCTCACCGCCGCTCTGCAACGCAGCTACAGCCGCGATCCCGCGACACGGGCGGCGACGCCGAGCTTCGCGCGCCGGCCAAGCCTGAGCTCGGTCCAGCGCACGAGGCGTGGCGGCCGCGTGCCAAGCTGGCCGCGCCTCGGCTGGGGCCGCCTCTCGCTGGCTTCGGGGCCACAGAGGTGGCAACTCGCCCCCATCACCCCTCCTGTGGTCCTCGCTGTCAGGGGAGGGGGCGCCCCTCCTGAGCGGGTCTCTGCAAGTCCTGCTGTGCCCAGGCCTGGGCGCCTTTTTACCTTCCGTCTCCGCCCGCGACATGCCGCCCAGGCGGTTGCTTAGCAACCTCTCCAGCGAGGCTGCGCATCCTGGCTTCAACCGCTGTTCTGTGCGGGGAGAGGTTTCTCCTTCCTTCTCTCTCCTGCGTTTCAGCAAAGAGACAACCTAAAATAGGACATTTTTTTTTTCTTTTCTTTTTCTTTCTTTCTTTCTTTCTTTTTTTTTTTTTTGACAGACAACTTCTGTGTAAATGTTGAAATCTGTGTTGTCTGTCAGGAGCACTCCATCTGAAAACTTTGCTGAAGAGAATGTATATTTAGTAACGGGTGACAAAGGGAAGGAGACTTTGAGATGTCAATCATTCCGGCTGGTTAATGCAAACGCCGGGTATTTAAATCAAGTGGCTTGGGGACATGAGGAGGAAAGGGAGAGATGGGCTTAGCACCGGACCTGGTATTTGAAACGGTGCAGGGATCTGTTTTGTTTGATTGCGTCCGTCGCTAAGGATGTCCACAGTGTCGGCCTAACCCCTGGAGCATCTGTGAGAGCATCTTGGCTGCCAAATCAGTGCTCGCTCTGAATTCTTGCGGGAAAAGGTGCTGGATTTATAGGCAAAGAGGCTTAAAACGGTGGGTTTTCATATTAGGGCACTCGTTTGTTAAAATATCACAGGTTTCTGAATGAGTTGGTAAATAGCCTGCCCCTCCCACCCCCCGTCCTTAAGGCCCTTCCAGACTCTTCTTAGGACCCCTGTGACCTCCCTTCTGCTCCCTGCCCCTGCCCGACACAGCCTGGGCCCCCAGGACCCTGCTCCAGTGGGCTTTTCTGCGGTCAGCACCGAGCTGTTCTGCTTGTGCAGTAGGCCACCCCCACCCTATAACCCTACAGTACTAGTTCTTGACCGGGGCACTTTTGTTCCTAGGGGAGATTTGGCAATGTGTGAGATATTTTTGGTTTTCATAACTATGGGGTGGGGGGTGGGGCTTGCTGCTGGCTTCCTGGGATGCCGCTAAACACCCTAAAATTCACAGGGTACCTTCCCAGAATGAAGAATGATGTGGAGCCAAATGTCGGCAGTCCTGCGGTTGATGAGCCCACTGTGCAGTGGTCACCTGAGGGAGACACCTGGCCGAGGCACCCTGGCCTCTTCAGGCCTCACAGACTAGGCTGCTTGTCCATCATCCTTTAACACATCAATGGCTGAATAAAGACGAAGGCACCTCACGACCAAGGCGACATTTTCCTCTCTGGTCTCAAACACTAAGACTGGACACACTTCCTTCCAACAGCTTGGTTGGTACATCATCTTACGTCAGATTCATTCTGAGGATCAACTCTCTGAAATAGCAGCGATGAGACTATGAGGATTGGATGAATTGTCAGTGAGCAAGAACTGGGCTGAAGGTTAGTGTCTTGACTGGCCTCCCGGGCACCGTTCTGTAGTTGGTCTGCAGTTCGCTGGTGCCCATAGCAGCCCATTGCGTCCCTTGGGTGGGCTCCCTAGTTCCCAGCACCCTCCCTGTTTCAGCCTCAGCTCACTCTGATCTTGGAGTGATCGCGTAGTTGGCCGTTTAGCGGATGCCTTTAGGATGTGGCGAAATAGACCCACGCGAATGAGCGTTTCCAGTCTCGTGAAGTGCGTTCCGTAGTGGGCCCCCCAAAGACATGTCCAAGTTTAAGTCTCTAGTAACAGTGACTTTGACCTTATTTGGTAAAAGGGTCTTTGTGGAGGTCATTAAGTTAGGGACCTCAATATGAGATCATCTTGTTGGATCATCTAAATCCAACAACATATGTCCGTAGAAGGGGAAGGCAAGGAGAGACTGGGCACATGGACACAGCACAGAGAGGGAAATTGAGGCAGAGATTGAAGAGATGTGTCTATCAGCCACTGGGAGAGAGTGACGGTTAATTTCCTATGTCAACTTGACTTGGCTCTGGGGTCAGGTATCTGGCTAGCCATTATCTCTGGGTTTGTCCCTCAAGACATTTCTGGGAGAGATTAGCATTTGCATCCGTGGACTCGGTGATGTGGGCTGCGCTCCCCGAGGTGGTGGGCACATCTAGCCCACCGAGGGGCTGGATATTACGACAGGCAGGAGGAGGAGGGATTCGCCCCTCTGCCTGACTGCCGAACTGGGACACTGGCCTCTTCTGCCTCCTGGGACTATTCCCAGTGCAGCCCGCCCCTGGAGTTCCCTTCGCGCCCCTCGCAGCTAGTGAAAGTCCTCAGTTCAAATGCCCCCTTCCCCTCTACCTGTCCCCTGCAATCAACCCTTTCATTTCCTCACTACCTCTTCTGAGCCGCGCCTCAGCGAAAGCCCTTCTCACCTGCCCTTTAGAGCCGGCTTCCGGGGTGCCGAAAGGCCTGGTGAATAACCGCTGCTGGCAACCTGAGCTTTGAACCAACTGGAACCTTCTGAGGAGAAGGCATTTGGAGACCAATATGTCTCCTATGTGTAACTCCGAGACGAAAGAAAGTGGCTCGTACCTGCATCTGTGGGCCAGGAACCTTCCTAACTCGGAGTCCCAGAATCAGGCGAACACACCTGGACTCTGGGGACGCCTCTTCATCCATCCTGGAGGCCCACACCTGGTCCTGGGAGCAATAAGACAGAATTAATGCCCCCTGCAGGCATCTCGCTCCCCTCAAAGGAGACCAGTGACAGCCGAGCTCCTCAGACCCAAACCATTCGGAACCCGTCCCACTGGTGCTGAGCGGGATGGGGTGGGATCAGCGAGAAGTGGGCGTGCTGAGCACCTGGGCCTCGCCACGAGGGCCCCACGCCAAGCCAGGGGAAGGGGCGGCGCCCGCCGACGGAGCCCGGGCATGTCTGTCAGCAGACTCTGGAGTGGGTACAAGAACGTCGGCCGCACAACCGGGGCATGAAAAAAGACCTTCAATGTCCTTGCCACAAAAAAGGAGTGATAACCAACATTTTGACATACGGAAGTTCTAGCTTTTGATAAAGCGTAATTTATCTAATTTTCCTTCGGTCTCTTGTGATTTTGGCGTCCTATCAAAGAGACCGTTGCCTAATCTAATCTAACATTATGAAGATTTACGCCTATGTTTTCTTCTAAGATTTTTATAGTTTTAGGCATTATATTTAAACCCTTGATCCATTCCGAGTTAATTTTCATATATATGTTGTGAGGTGAGAACCCACCTTTATTCTTTGCATGTCGGTACCCACTTGTTTCGGCATCATTTGTTGAAAAGTCTATTCTTTCTCTGTGGAATGATCTTGGCACTCTAGTTGACTAAGGAATAAACACATTTTTCAATTGGGTTAAGTACTGAAAAAAAATGACTAAGCTATCTATCTTTACTCTAATCCAAAAGAGTCAAGTTGTCATCATTATCTCTATTTTAAAGTTAAAGAAAATGCAGCTAGGCAGGTTAAGCTATTTGCTCTGAATTCACATGGTTGGTTAGAGACAGAATTGGGATGAAAGTCTGGTTCCCCTGATTCCTAATTTGTTATTCTTTTATATGAGTTACATCCATCTAGATCAAAGACTATTTTATTGTAAACCAGTATGCATTATATAAATTATAAATATAAAAAAAATATTTTAAATGGATAGAGAAAACTCTAAGAAATAATCTACAGCCCAGGAGAATTGAGACTATTCTTTCGATTACAAATTAATTATAAAACTGGAGCTATTTCTAAGACTCTTTCATAAATTAACTCATCTTGTCCTCACCGAAGTCCACCCGCCTACAGATCACGACACGTTGTCCCTTATCAGCCTTTGTTAAAAAACGAAGGTGATATTGTGACTTCTATCCATTTGACTGCTTATTTGTCTCTTAATTTGTTCTTAAACTGGGTGGGGAGTTGAAGAGCTACTTATTTGGGCCACTTTAAACTTCAGCATCATTTAGCTTCATAATAATAATAGTAAATGTGATTACTTTGCATCTCAGTGTTTCTCAGAGGCTGATACCTTGAGACACCTGTACCAGCGTTGCATGTAGGGAAAAGAGATGCTCACTGACCTGCAGATTCCTGGGCGTCCTTCTGGAGCTAGTCAGAACTTCTGGAAGGGGGACGTGGCCCAGAATTTTTCATTTTCAAAAATGACCCCAGAGTCTGAGAGCCACTGTATTTTCTTATTTAATTTCCACTAGAATCACACAAAGAATACATATACGCATTATATGTACTTTTTTCTTTTATAGCTGAAGGACCTCAGGCTTAGAGATGAAAATTAATAATTAACTGCCCAAGGCCACACAGCCACTAAGTGGCAGGATCTCGACACCCGCATCTCCTGCTAAATTAGTTGCCCTGCTCTCTTCAGATTTGAGCTGCTCTGTGTCCTTAGCACTGGGTATCGCTCTGAGGCCTAGAAGGCGTATTAAAATATAATTTCCGAACTCACATTAGTTGTAATTTCATCAGAAACATTAGAGGCACTTGGATGAAAGGGGAGCAAAGGATTTGGGGTGCGGGCACATAGTCAAAGACAAGAGGCATCGGTAGGCGTTACAGGAGTTTGGAGAAGGGAGAGAGCTGATGTGGGCTCACCTGGAAAAAATCCACGGAGAAAGCAGGATTTCAGACTGAGGCAGATGGACACAGGTGAGCGGGAGTTGAGAAGAATGTTCCAGGTGGGGCTCGGCCTGGAGGGGGGCATTCTCTGCATCCGAGAGCCCTGCCGGCTCCAGCTCCATCCGTCACATAGCTGGCAGGCCGTAATGACTCGGGTCTGGCTTATTAAGCACATTTGAAAATTGGGTGAATTGCTTGATTTGGTAAAAAAATTACATGGTACATTTAATCAGGCCTCCTTTAAGGAACAAATGTCATTAAACACCACTTAATTAGCTGCCCCTGCAGCCTGACTGGGTGAAAATTATATCCTTGACAAACTACAAAACATTTTTAAGGTCAAATATGGAGAACAAAAATACCACCGCATGCCCTCGGGTAATAGGCCCATAAAAGCTTGCCTCATTTCCATTCATTGAAAAAATTCATTCTGGATTGCAGCTAATCAGAAAGTGATGGGCTTTCTTTGGAGCAGAATCTTAAGACCCAGGGCATGTTGGTCTTTATGCTGAAGGAGTGAACGGTAAAGGAGCCAGAGGAACAGACACACGCACGTGCGGTGATACATGTTTACGAGCCTGCTGACTTGCCACGGGAATAAAGCGTGTCCTGGCGCGGCTACCCCGGGGTGCTGTGGGACAGAGCATCCTGTCCCAGGGCTACGCCGGGACAGAGAAAGCGAAACAAGAGAACGGGGAAGGGATGAGCGGACGGATGAGTTTGCTGGATTCAAAAGAAAAACTCCGGTGTAATGTGCGCTACCTGCACAGGGGAGCTCACGTCTCGAGTGCGCAGGTTCACACGTCTTCGCCTGAACTCGCCCGTCGCCAGCACGGCGGGATCGGGGAGCCACACCCCATCGTCCTTTCTTGCCGTCGCTTCCTGCCGTCTCCACCCCCCGGGCCGTGGTCCCGCCTCCTCGCCGTGGAGGCGGTTTCCGCCCCGTCTGCGCACCCGGCTCCTTCCCTTCGGCGGCCTGCGGGGTTCGCGCACGTCGCCCTCTTCGCTCCTGGTGTTGCATCGCGTTCCACGGACGTGCTACGGTTTACTTGCGTATGTTTGGGTCACGGACATTTGGGCGGTTTTTCATTTCGGGGTGCTATGAGCACCGCTGCCATGAACATGCCTTTCGCTGAGCACCCGCCGGCGTACATGGGTCTGCCCAGGCGCGGGACCCCGGGCCCGCACGCGCATGCGTGGCTGGGCTGGGCGAGCCTTCCTGCCTTGATCGACTGATCTATCATCTATCGATCAATCTATCATCTATCATCTCTCCATCTGTCCATCTGTGTCTATCATTTATCTATCTATCCATCTATCCATCTATCCATCCATTTATCTACCTACCTGCCTTAGCGGAAAGAACATTAATATATATTAACAATAATATGCATTATATGTGATAGATATCATATAATACTGTGCATATATGTATATGTAATATATACATGCATGTACATATGTGTATAATATATAATATATAACCTATAATATGTATGTGAAACCCGTCTGTCCTTTATCCCCTTAGGCCGTCGGCCCTTTGCGTGCAGGAACTTCTGGCTCATCTCTCCTTCTGTCCCAGGGACGACCGAACTGCTTGGCACCAAGGAATCCCAATATGTGTATTTGTTCAACGAAGGAATGAATGCTGAGCACAAGTGACCTGGATTCGGGTCACTGAGCCTTTCCGGGTCTCGGTTTCTTCCTCCGTCCAGTGGGGGAGCTCCGCTCGGAGCGGGATGCCGCCTGGATGAGGCGCCTTCTCCTCCACGATCTCACACCGCAGCAGCCTCACCCGGCCTGACCTTTAGAGTGTGGGGTCCGCAGTTCTCGTCTTCCTTCCGACTCCTTGTTAGAGACAGTGTGTACTTAACCTAGATTAGGCTTCGGACATGATCTGCCCCCGACAGAGCAAGGACTCTAATTGCAATCAGCAGAATAGAGCCGTAATTAAATGCCTGCAAACCGTCACGGTGGTGGAAAATGCCTGTTCCATCTCTGCTGGTCACCGCTGTCCTCACTCTGCCCCCATTCCCCCCGCAGAGGTCCCCACGAGCATTTCCCCATGCTTCACTTCATTTTTAAGTGCTGATTAAATATAGTCTTCTCCACATTTAAGATATACGTTTAAGATGATCCAGATGATGTAAACCGGTAAACACGATTTGAACAGTTTCTCGCTTTTTTTAAAAATCAAGATTTCAAATAATTTGTTCACATATTTGATCCCCCTGCCCTGTTTAAAAAAGTGAGGGAGATAGGGCTTCAGTGGCAAATTTGTAGTATGAGTTAGATCACAGAACAGATGGATTTAGGGTCCTCGTAGAACGATTTTCAACAACCTCATGCCTTCGGAGGCCAACTGTGCACCCCTGGGTGAGTTGGCGCCTTCTCCGGGCCTTCAATTCCTTGTCTACACAATGGGGCTTTTAGGTAAAATTACCGCCAGTCTTTACATTATTCCCCCAAATTATCTTTAAAAGGAATTTCTGGCGAAGTGGGTGGCAGGATGATTGCATTACTGTTTCTGATTCTTCTCCCCTTCCTGTGTCGTTTGCCTGAGGACCTCGCGCTTGCATCCACGTGGCCTCGTGACTCACCTGGGCCCCGGGATGTGGGTGGGTGGACCGCGTCCGAGCTCCGAGCGCAGACGGCGCGAAGCATTGCCAGTTTCCACCCCCCCTTCCTGTGCTTCCAGTCTCCCCGTGACAAGAACACGCTCTTGGCCGTGGGCCCCGCCCTCTCGGTCTGGATGTCAGAATGAACACATTTACGGCAGAGCATTCCCAACCAGCCCGCTGACCCGCGGGCCTGAGGATAAAGGCTCACCGTTGTACCGCCGACTGATGCACACAATGAGGGGACATTGTTTAGTCAACAACAGGAACAATGACAAAACATACCTTCGCCTTGGGTGTCTGCTCTCGATCTATGAGATGAGGAGGATGCCATCATCGTAAGAAAGTGGAAACCTGTCGCAGGAGACGATACACATTGGTTAGCATTCTGTGCTACGATCCTTGTTGAGCCATTTACATCCATTACTTCACTATCCTTAATAACAACCTCATCGCCACTTCCAGAGGATAAAAATGATGCTCAAAGAAGCCGAGAGGCTTGCTCGAAGTTAAGTAATGAACAGGTCGGGGGGCGAGGAGGCGTAGAAGGGAATCCCGGGCCAGCTCTTAACCTTGTCCTGCCCCCTCCCAAAATGCGGACACTCCACGCGCGTGGGCCGATTCTCACTGAGACCTGTGAGCAAGCTTAGGCCACAGGGCGGGTGCCGGGGCGGGGCTGCAGTTATAAAGTTCTGAGTTCGACGGAAGGTTTGGCTCAGCACCCTGGACCGAGGCTGTGGCAAGACTATTGGGGTCTAGATGGATAAATGAGGAGATAACTGGGGAGGGGGAGACGGTCCCCCGCGGATCGGCCTGCAGGTCACCGCAGGCCTAGCCTCCTCGGACTTTAACCTCAGGGGCGCTGAGGCGGGAGCTGTCGCTTCAGAGGATGACGGCCTGTTTGTCAACCGGGGCCTCTAAAGAAACAGCTCAGGAGCCTTAGGGGCTCACGGCTGCCCCGCTCCCCTGGGAGCTGCCTCCGGCCAGCGCTGTCCTCACGGCTCCGCCCCGAGGCATTCACGGCCTTCCGGGGACTGGTCAAGGGGGCTTTTGAGGGAAAAAGTTCCGTTTGAAATAAGCTCGTGTGTTTTCTTTTTTAAAATTCCTCCCCCCGCTTTTATTTTTATTTATTTTTTGCCTCTCATTCTGGAAAGGCCGCTCTAGAGTATTGATAATTAATTAATTCCTCACACCTCTTGTTCACTGGACGTTTTGTCCACTCAGAAGAGTGACAGGCTCTGAACCATGAGCGACGTGGTCACACAAGGGGAGGCCATGGCCGGGGCCGGGGCCGGGGCCGTGCGAGTCGAGGGCCCCGAACGGTCCTCTGGAAGAATCAAGTGTCGGAGAGTCCGCTCTGAAGACTTGCGGGCAGGCGCGACTGGTTTCTAGGCAAATATGAGTGAGATAGATGAGCGCAGAGTGTCCGTGGTGCGCGTGCAGCCTTTTACCCCTCCACGCTCTGGAACAGACTTGAGCTCTCAGAACGCGCGAAACATACCCGGGAGTTAGGGCTCGTTATCCCCATTTTAAGGATGCGAGGTGTGATTAATGACGTTCTGGCTGGGCGGGGAGCTTAAGGAGGCTCAGAGGCTTTCCCTCTCTAGCTGCTGCTATGAATAAATACCATCCTTACCGCCCCCACCCGCCCCCACCGCTACCCTCCTCACTGCCATCGTCGCCAGCACCGCCACCAGCACCGTCATCACTGCTGCCTGCGCCATCCCGACGACGCCACCGCCATCACCAACGCACTCGCCGGAGGGGAGCCTCAGGGCCCACGCGACGCCCGGGTGCCACACGGACGGTGCCCACGTGTGGGGAGACCGAGCCGCCTGCGTGCTCGGGCTCAGCCTCCCTGCTCACGGTCCCTCAGGAACGTCTCCTCCTCGGCTGCGTTTCCCACCAGCTTTGCTCCGCACTGGTCTGTCCCCCCGCCGCCCCCGCCCCAACCAGAGGGAGTTGTGTCCTCAGCTGGATTGGAGGGTGGGAAGAGATTGGTCCTCACCTCCCCCGCCCTTGGCTCTGTGCCACCATCCCTTCATTTAAGTAATACGCATGGAGACGAGTCTGGCTCCTTGTTAGTCCAGGTTTGGTCTAAGGAGCAGCAGGTTAGCATCATCCAAAGGCTCATAGGAAACAGAATCTCAGACCCCACCCTAGACCTGCTGAGTCAGAATCTCAGACCCCACCCTAGACCTGCTGAGTCAGAACCCGTATTTTATCAAGATTCCTGGGGGATTCTTAGACACAAACTTTGAGACGCGCTTCTCTGGCTAGCTAACTGATGGACGATAAATGGTGACCATACAATAAAATCGATGTAAACAAACCCGGGGTTTATTTGCCAGGCAGACAAGAGAACTGAGGTTCAGAAGGGCGACTGTGAGCGTCACATCCTACAGCACAGAGAAAATAGAGCGACGTGAGACCTGGGGTTTCTGCCGCCAAAGCCGGAGCTCTCTACGTTGCAGCTTGCTGCCCCTCCCTGTCCAGGTCAGAAAGCTGTCCTCTGAGTCCAGGGCGCACAGGAAGAGCACCCGCCCAGCAGCAGGAGCCTGGGTCCGAGTTCAAGTGGAGAGCACTGTGCCAGTCACAGAGAGTTGGGAGCGGAAGGCTCTAACCCCCGCCGGAGGCCTCTCTTCCACATCGTCCCTTTTCCCCTCTTCCCAGCTCGACTCGCCATCCTGCATTATTTCGACGATGAACTTACTTCTTACGGCTTCTCCCACTAGAATGACTTTCATGAGGCCGTGAACCTTTTCCGTCCGTTTGTGGCTGTATCCCCAGCATTGTCACACAGAAGGTGCTCCATAATTTGTAGAACAAAGAAGTGTAAGAAAATTGAGGTCCTAAAAATGAACACAGTTAACATCATTTGTTCAAGTCGAAAGGATAGGAAATTTTCTGCCAGGCATTTCCCTAGGCTCTCCATATGCACAAACCCTTATGGTAGGAATTATTATTCCCACTTTTTTTTTTTTCCCCTCATAAGGATCATGTCCCAAGTGACAGAGCTAGTTAGGAACCCAAGGTCTTTCCACAATAATATGTTGCTACCCCTGCCAGACCTAAGACTTGAATCTGGATCTGTTGACTCTTACATGATCCTTTAGATGCAAAGAAATGAGAAGGAAGGAATCATTTGCTCACCTGTACTACGTATAAACTCCTTGCCAGATAGAGAGGGAGACACTGTCTATGAGTTCTTTCTCTTAATGCACCCAACATTACGCAGAATAGGTATTATTATCTCAAAGTCTTCCTGAGACGGTGCAAAGAGCCTTGAAAGTCTAGAAAGTAGTTAATACGTATTTTGAAAACAAAAACTGTTTTCTTTCTTTATCGCACACCATTTTGTCTCCTCATTCCTTCTTACTTAGAGGAACTGATCACGATTATAGACGATTCAGCAAAATCTCCATTCGTTTTGGCAGAAGTTAACCATACAGGAAGCTGATTTCAGAGACTTACTCCAGAGCCGCCATTGTTGCGGGTCCCCTCCCGGCCAGGCCAGCCAGCGGCTCCTCCTCCCACTGCCTCAGGTTATGAGTCCTTAACTCTAGTCGGCCCCTCGGCCTGTGGACACCCGTGTTCTCCATCCTTTACTTCCTCAGCAGCAGGGATCATATGACGTATTCCCCAAAAAAAATTCCCAATAAGGATCGAGTTTCTGGTGGTCACTCATAAGTTAAGTCTCTTTCTCCTTGAAGAAAGACCTTGGAGTTTAGATTTAGACAGACTGGGGTGTCAGTCCCAACTCAGTCATGTATTGGCTGTGACATCTTCAGTTATCGGGTCATTATCATAACGCTCGATTATCCGAGAGGTGGAACTACCTGGCTCAGAGGTGGCTTCGTGGCGTGAGTGTCCTGGTGCACTGGCCTCGGCCCCGTGCCCGGGCTCGGTGCGTGCTGGTTCACTGAGCGCTGCACAATCGTGGGGAAAGGGACCGGGTGGTCTCCTGAGGCTCTCGTCGTACTCTGAGCAGAAAGGCTGTCACCCACGTGTACAAAGGTAGAGGGCACACGGAAGACCTGAGGAGTGGAGGCCTCTCCCTGCCGCCTTCCAGCGTGGGACACGTCCGGATGAAGAAATGTTGGAAGAAAAGGCAACGAACAATTGCCAGTACGCTGCGTTAGAACAAGTATGGTGAAAAGGAGGGGACCTTTTGGGACGGACAGACAACGGATGTTCTAACAAATCTTCAGAGGAAGCAGCTATGGCCGGGCGCACAGGACTTGATCCAATGATGAGAGAGTTAGTGAGAACTGGGCGAAGAAAGGCAGACAGAAGAAATACGTGTTATGTGATCCACTCATTCGCGTGTTCTCGTGGAGGAAGAACTCGTTTGGCCAGAGACTGGTCTAAAGTTTATCAAGACACAGAAGACCGTTCAGCAGAATACATAGCTAAAGAATTAGAGGCAAATGAGGCAGAAAAACATTTAAAGTTTTTTTTTTTTAAATTTCTAAACTATTTGTAGTGCCAGTTGCAAAGAATTGCTATGCTAATTAAAAACAAAAACCTCATCTTTTTATTAAAACAGAGCTAAGAAACTATGGGAAAATCGTGTTTAGGTAAAAATATTTTTTTCCTTTTGCTTTCAAGAATACACAGCGATCCCACTAATCGGCACCCAATTGCCCCATGTCCTGGGAAGCATGGCGACACATTTGCGGGATTTGCACATGAAAATAGCAATTGTCACTAACTCAGACTGCCATTTCCTGGGCAGTCTCGATGAATGGAGTTTTACTGGACTTGTCGCATAGCGGCGAATTTATCCACTGGCGAATGAACAGAAAGACCACCTGAGGGCTTTTAGGGGTCGCTAATGTGTTTGGGACTGCCGTGGAACTTGAATTTCTGGTGAGGAGACGTACAGTCTCATCCTGGCCTGGGTGTCGGGGTGAGGGCACCAAGCGAGGTCACCCGTGATGAAAATTCCGCTTCACAGACAGACTCTGCCACGCCAGGGCCGCTGATTTATCCTCCCAACGCCGTGCCGAAGTGGGCCGCAGATTTACGGGTGATTTATTTTGGCCGTGTTAATATGAGCAGCGTCACTGGGCCTAATGATTAAGCATTCGTGGTCAGCTATAAATCACTTTCTTTGCTATGGATAATAACAGATAATTTTTCACCACTTCTGCGTGTGAATTACGGAGGACAGTTCCTTCTTCAACCTCTGGCACGTCTAGCCACAAAAGGGGTCGTGTCTCCTGGTCCCCTGTTTCAGAAGACGGGTTTCCACCGCTGCTTTTTCTCCTCTTTTTTAAACGGGAGTGAATGAATTGCTGCTCCCAAAATTTATCTAAGCACCACTGTCTAGTCGGGGGAAAAAAATGGGTTGTGTGTCAGGAAATTTGGAAGTCTGCCAGGGTCCTGTAGCCAACCCCCTGTGAGAATTGCTAGAAATTTAATTTTGTCAGGCCTCAGTCTCCTAACCTGTCAAGCAAGGAGGACAATATTTAAACTGCCTCTGGCTTAAAGTTAGAATTGTCCATCATAAATATAAGCATGTGCGTACGTGTATTTACATGTGTAATGTATGTGTGCGTATATTTGAGTCATGGAGGAGGATCGAGTTTCACAAACAAGAGGGTTTCTCTTGGAATAGCTGTCCTTTACTGGTCACTTTCAAGTTTTCGAGGTAGTTGGACACACATTTAGAGGACCGAAAAGAGCATCCACAGGAAACACAATTTTTATTATTAACAAATAATTGTCCATTTGGTTACTCCTGCCATGATGGGTAATTTGTGAAATTTATAAATCATGGTTTAGAACCTTTTTTGTCAGTTTCTCACTAGGCAAGCATCAAGAGTGTCAGGTATAGGAAAGGGTTTAGTGCAAAAAAAAAAAAAAAAAAAAAAAGAGAGGGAAAAGAAAAGAAAAAACAACCCCAAACGAAAACAGGTCTTGACGGGAGGACAGTCAGGCTCCGGCTCAGAGCTTTTGCGACTGAATTCTGGGTTTCCTCCCGTGGGAACACGGCCTCTCCACGTACTTGAGCTGAGTCCGGCTTCTCGAGGCCACAGCGACATTTTTGCACTTGTCTTGATCTCCTGGCCACATGGCACGATTAAACTGGTGGAATCATGTGACGTCTGCAGCCAGCGTCAGTCCCAAGGGGCTTCCCCTGAGAGGGCGCAAGCAGCCTTCCCTGGCCTCCGGGTACTGAGAGAAGAGAGTTGGAAAACACGTTCTTGTAACTTTAAAAACAAATTCCCGTCTGCCACCTAGACACAAGCTCCTAATGTGCCGCATCCCACGTGCATTTGGGTTTAATTTGTTTGCTTTTTCTCGGTGATTGCTCTTTAATTATTGCAGTGTTGAGACAACTTGCTCTGTCTCCAGAAATATGTTGTGGTGGGTGGGGAGAGGCAGGGGTAGAGGACGGGCGGCCGGGAGCCTGGGGAACAGCGGCCCGGGGGACATCTGTATGGGGTCGCCGTCCTTCCTGCTCCCTTCATCGGCCAAAGGAGAAAGGACTCGGCTGTGGGGGCCCAGCAGCCCACACGGGACAGGCGGGAACCACGTCCTGAAAGCGGCTTGGGCAGCACCCCACGACAACCACTCTGGGTGGCTTCTGTGCCCAGGTGTGCCTTGCAATGCCTTGAGTGGATTACTCCCCCTCCTGGGTACCGGTTTCTTCAGCCGTGGCCTAGAAGGGGCATGTCTGTGGAAGCCAAACCAGGCAATATCTAGACTCCCTTCCCCTGCAATTAAGTTCTTTCACCTTTGTGAATTAGCTTCTTGGGATGAAATGTGACAACATGGAAATCAACGGACATGTCCGGCCTGCTTTTCTGTCACCTAAAATCTTTGGGACTCGGACCAACTTTCACAGTCTTCTCTGCGCCTCGGGCTTCCCAGTAGCATCATGGCGGCTCTGAGCTCGTGGGGCTGCTCTGAGGCTTAAATAAGCTTCCCTTGTCTCACTGCATCTTTCGTGGTGGGGCCGGCTCCTCTCAGCAACTTTTCTGTCTCCCCAGGGGCCACACGCAATTCCGGGTCCCAGCTGTCGCCTCTCGCAGCTTGGGAAGGTGGCCCGATGTGGACCACGGAACCAAAAGGCCTGAATCCACATCCAGACTTTACGCACGGGCCGCAGGTGAGTCACTTTTCATCTGTGAAGGTTGTTGTAAGGGTTAAAGAGGGCGGGAATAATGACAGACCTTTTCTCTTGAGCTCTTTCTATGTGCCAAACACTGTGATAACCTCGCTATACAAATTTATTAATTTCATCCTTGTAAAACCCTAATATCCTCAACAGACAAAATCACAATTGTTCCCACTCGACAGAGAGAGTGAGAGTCAAGGCGAGGACAGGAAGAGGACCCAGCCGATGGCGGTGGGGGCGGGGCTGTAAGGCAGCAGGAGGAGAAAAGGAAGAAGAACGGAAGAGTCTCGGGCGGGGAGACAATGGTGAGTAGAAGCGCGCGGAGCCTTTTTTAAGCACTCTGTGCCCTCCGCCGGGTAAACAACACGCCTTCTAACATCCAAGTGCCGAAAAGGGAAGAAGCCGAGCCAGAAAGTCCATGTTTGAACAGAACGAAGGAATTTTTGTGTGCGCTTCGTCTGAACCCCCAGATGCCACCAGCTTTCAGCACCCCCAGTAGCCCAGCGAGGATTGTGCGGTGTCCTCTAGTGCCTGCTCTGCGACCCCCGAGTTGACCCTTGACAGACGGGTGGTGGGGGCCAGCACACTGCTGGGGTCGCTTCCACGTTCAGCCTGTGGTTCACGCATCCAGCCCGCATTTGCCGCAGGCACCGCATGGCGCAGGTGTGGACCAGGCTCTAGGGACCAAACGGAGAGTGACCCGGATGTTGGATGTCGTTCGGGACGAAGGGCTTAATCTTCGGTCTTGGGGATGGAGAGTGGGTGGGTGGGCAAGATCATGGAATCCACGATTTTTGGAGGTACAGATGACTTAATCCTCTCCTTTTCTTCTGTTTCGGGTCTACCACGTCGAGCATTTTCAGCCGTAACATTTAGCTTCTTGACGCTGATCACCACAATCCAGGTAGACGACATGGATCGCCTGCAATTTTTGTCTTTTCTTTGTAATCAGCTGTGTTTGACCTGTACCTATCAAGTGGGCACACTCATGTTCTTACCTAGATCACAGAGCTGTCACAAGTGTTCCCAGTGTCCTTTCTAAACTATACACAGCCCGGACACACACACACACACACACACACACACACACACATGCATGCACACACTTTTTAATTTCTATATTTAATGATGTTTTGGCATCTTAAATTAACATTTCTGCTAGGGAGAGACTATCCCTCAGAGGGCCTCCTCAATTCTTAGAGAGAGCAAAGGGCTCAGGCAGGAGCCTTTGATATGGAAACCGAGCATCCCAGAGCCTCCCTAATCCCTCTGAGCCCCACACCCCAGGAGGCAATATCCCTCTTAATTATCCCTTCTCATTTCAGGAATCTAGGGACCACTTGCATAGATTATAGCCCTCCAAAAGTATTCTGAACTAGCCAGTCCTAAAATATTCACCCTCCCCCGGTTTCCCTTTTATGAGAAATCTTCAATAAGGGCGTGAGCTAGGCTTCCCCTCACTTATCTCCTCTGACTCCTGAGCTCGCTGGCACCTCCCTGAGCCGCCCTGCGTGATGTGCCTTTCCCCTGTTTCTATAATGAACCCCGTTTCCTGGAGACTCACCTGCCTCGCCTCTCCTGGCTGTACCTGACTCACCATCCCATCAAACGACGCAGAATACATGTACCCTGCTTCTTGGTAAAGGGCTTTCTGGTTTATAAAACAAATTTATGTCTGCATTTTAAAAGTCACAGCAACCTTTTTAGCTGGCTCTTGCCCCAGTTTATGGATTAGGAAACAGATTCAGAGAGAGAGAGAGAGAGAGAGAGAGGCAGGCAACCCGAGGAGGTGGACACAGGTTCAAAGGGGGAATTCAGACTCAGGTCTCGTAAACCCAGGCTCCGAGTCCTGAGTTTCCGGGTTGCAGTCCTTTTGAAAATATTGTGGACTATGCTGTCAGAAAACAAACTAACAAACAAACAAAAACCCAGACAAATACATACACACAAAACCTTGTGATTTTCACATGTCATCAGAAGACAGGGCGAAGAAAACCTGCATTATTAGGGCACCTACCATCCCATGATCTAACCCTGCAACGCTTCTCAGAGGCCGCTGTCTCTGCCTTACAGACGATAAAACGGAGACTCCTGGGTTGAGTTCCAGCCCAAGTTCACACAGCTGGTTAAGCCGTAAAGGCGACCAGAGCCCCCAGCACTTTGGCACAGCTGCTCCTTTGCGACCCCTCCAGGTTCTCCGGGTAGAAGTCCCCATCTCTAAACTCTTTTCATGATGCTTTGCATTTTCTGATCAAAAGTGCCCAGTGGGAATAGACACTGGGAGGCAATTTAGCCAAATATCCTTTTTAGCAAATGATTTATTTACTGCTGCTAGGACAGCATTTTCTCCTTTTCTTTCTCTGGCCCTCTTCATTGCGTCCTGTTTTTTTTTTGGTTCATTTCTCGCCAGGAAGCCTCTTATCTTTGCCGATTTGGGGCCAGTGCATCTTCTCCCCACAGTAAATCTGAGACTAATGGGCTCCCAGAAGAAAAGCAAAGCTTACAGCCACTCACGAGCACAGCTGTCTGCTCTTGGAATAAACAAGTTCTTTTTCTTTAAATTTCTAAGCGTGGCACCTCCCGATGACCTCTGTTCCCCTCATGGTGCCCATTTTTTTCTCACACAGCCATCCTTCTCCAAAACAGGAACAGACTTGGATTACAGGGGGATGGGAAGTAACTCGAATGAACACTCAGTGTGCCCTTGGTCTCTGCCTACATTTCAGGACCCGGGAAGACGCATCTGAGGGGGAGTGGGGTGAGCTCACGAGAAAGGGCAGAAGACGCATAGAGCCTTGCGCTCCGAGCTCACACGCTCATTGTCACCTCCTTCATTTTCTGCATCTGGAGGATCACGTGGCTAGTCAGCTGGGAAGGCAGAACCGAAATTCACGGAAAGGCTCTGAGTTCGTCTCTCCATCACACTACCTGTCCAGGTGAAAAGCATGACCTTGCTTGTAAGGTTGGATGGAGGCTACCTAGCAGAACGAGGTGCCGTCAACAGAATGAGACCAAGCTAGCTCAGCCAGGAACACCGTCCCCTACCTCAGGTCTTTGCTCAAGTCTCGCGTTCCCGGTGAGGCCACCCCTGCCCTCGCTGTTTGAATTACCCTCCGGCACTCTCCGACTTCCTTTCCTGTTTTATATTTCTCTGTAACGTGTATCAGTATCTGACACATTACGTATAATACTTACTTGTTTACCGTTCTGCCCTCGCTACAGTGTAAGCTCCTCGAGGCAGGGATTTTCAACTGTTTTGTTCACTGTCGCATCCCCGGTGCCTACAACAGTGCCTGGAACACAGGAGGTATTCCGTGAGCGAGTAACTGAATGAATGAGGAAGGGACGGGTGGGTATCTAGTGGTGAGACCCGGGGCTCTGTATCGGTGTGGCCTCCATCACTTCCTCCGGAATCACAGAGCCCGCAAATGCATTTCCGGTGAAAGCATTTGCATGCAAACAGCGACTCAGCTGTCTCTCCCCAGTCTGGGCGCCAATGCCATTAAATCTCTGAAATCAAGATGGAGACTTTATGTTCATTCTGTGAAATCGCACCCTTCTAAGAAGGGGCCAGAGACCTGGGCTGGAAGTCTGAGATCAGGGTGCCAGTATGGACGCCCAGTTACCCAGAAAATAGGAATGAACCATCTTGAACTTACCTTCCAAAGTAACTTAGCAGTGAGTCTGAATCAGAAAATATTTAAAATGTTTAAGAGAATCCATTCTCCATAAATTAGGTTAAACACTGAAAGAAAAAAGTAATTTTCCATTCTGCTACTTTCTGGGGGATATTTAACCTCTGGGAGCTGTGGTTCTGAGAACCCTCAGGCTCAGGAAAAATGTAGCGATTTGCATATCGGACCTCGGGGACCTCCCCCTCTGTAGCTGCTGCGTACCCTCAGGGCTGGAAAAGGCAAGTTGTTCTGGGCCGAGTGTGTTGTGTTTGGTAAAAACAAGAAAATAAATAAAAGTAAGACGAGTGATAAAGTAACATCGGGTTGAAAACCCGGGGATGCAGGTGCCCACGTCAGCGCCGCCTGGGAGAGCAGAGCCCATCGCGTGCTCCCGTCCCCAGGTGTCCTGGGCTCCGGCCCTCTGCCCGGCCACGGGGAGCCTCTCTCCGGACCACGACTTGGCCGGATGATGTGCCTCTTTCTGGGTCACATTCTCCCCAAAAGCTGGTCTCTGACTGCTCCGCCTGGCTTCGCGCCCTGAAGCCTCTAGACACGTGCTCCGCCTGACGCGTAAGCTGAGTGCCCGTGGTGCCACCCGGGCCGACCCCGCCAGGCCCAGCCTTGAACCGGGAGCTGCGTTGTCATCTTCACGTCAAATTCTGCCTGCTTCGGGGAACTGGCCGATAGCCGTCCGCTGCAGACGGGCTCCCCCGCTCTCCGAGACCGGTCATACGTTCTCTCCCCTGTGGACCTTCACACGCTACCTGCCATGTCTCACCTCCCCACTGCGTATAGTGGGAGCGCAGGAGAATCAACGGGTGTCCACATACGCTTCCCGGGCATCTCTTTGCTGTCAGTTCGTGGGCGGCAGCCGGCGGCAGATGCCTCTGCCGGCGCGGCCTCCTCTAACGCGATCGGAGGGACCGCTCTGCGTTCACACGCCTGGAGCCTGTCTCTCTGGAAGGCTCTTCTCTTCCTGGGATCAGTAAATTCCTATTCGTCCTTCCGCTTCCAGCCGGATCATCGCTTGCTCAGGGGCACGTGCAAGCTGCCCCCCTCCGTCACTCTCTCGAGTCTGACTCTCACAGAACTTGTCCGAGCCCATTTTTGCAAGACCCTTAGCTCCGCGATGACAGGAAGCACAGCTGGTTGTGCTCATCGCATCAGCCCTGGCATTTACAACAGCGCTTCCCCCATGTCTTATTTTTAAAAGAACAAAATCGACGTTCCGCAAGGAACCAGCAAATGTCTGTTCGATGAACGCGTGAGTGAATACACTTGCACAGGTGCATTGTTCCGTCGGAGACCACGGCAGAACCTTCCCATCTCAGTCGCCCAAAGAGCTCTGGTTCATGCTGGAAAATGCAGGCAGGATGCGTGGTTCCCCAGCCCCATGGGCCCCCCCGATGTTGGGAAAAGTGTTCTCTCTGCAGCGAAAGCAGCAGGCATCAAGTCGACGAGCCTGTACATAAAAAGCTCCATTATCCTGGGAGCCAAACGTCACTGCTGGAATGGCTTCCGCACGCTGCCAAAAAGAACATTATTAATAACAGTAATGATAATAATGGTGATCATAATAACACATATTAAATTTTAATTTATATGGCACCCAAGCTCCATAGCTCTGGGAGGGAATCACTCTCACAGCAGAGGGGAAGAAATAAAGCGAAACTCCAATGGAAAGGAAATATGATACAATTTGGGCCCGGAGCCAAGCGTGAGGGCGGCTGCGTGGGAACAGAAGAAGGGACCTCTCCCGCCTTCAGACCGCGGTGGAAACTCGGGGCGAGATTTCCGAGTTTCAGGGATACAGCAGAAGGAGGCGGGCACATAAGCTGTGGTCTCAGCTCAGGATAAAGACCCTCCGTTACGTGAACTCAGCGCGTAGACGAGACGATCCAGGGAGAAAACCTGGCCAGAGGCAGCCTGGGTCCAGCTCCACATTTTGTACAGATACGAGAGAATTCAATGACTCTAAAAATGGTCACTAGCTAAAGACGGGACTAGCTGTCATTTATCGTGGCAGCATTGTGTAAGGTCGAGATGTGGGCCTTGGAAGCCAGTCAGACGGGGTGTGGGTCCCGCTGCCTCTGCTTACCCTGTGACCATGCATGTCCCTAAACTTCCACGCCATATTAATAAATCGAGAGCATCATAGGATTTAACCTTGCAGGTTAGAAAATGTTCAGTAAGTGTTAGTATCTCCTATTCAATAAAAACGTTTATTTACATGTTCAATGCTCTCTAGACTTTCCTTGTGTCCTTTTTTGGGGGGCAGGGGGAGATAAGAACACATAACATGAGATTCATGCTTTAACCTCTTCAATTTGAGTTGCGCAATATGGTGTTTTTCACTCCAGGCACTCTGTCTGTCACTCTGTTGATGATGGTGTTACAGGTGTGTGCATATGTTCAAACTCATCGAATGTGCCCATTAATAGCGCAGTTCTAGGTAGATCAATCACGCCTCCAAAAAGCTCTTAAAAATAGAAAAAATATGGAACACAAAAAGTAAATAAAAGTTCACTGAGACGATGAAGTAGTTCATACTTGAAGCGTAGTAACAAGTAATTCAATGAACCTTCACACGCAAAGGACTCAGACTTAATGACCACTTGCAAAGAGAAGTTCAGTGTAATCATTTTTTTAGGTCAAATGGGTCTGTGGGCCAATTCATTTTGAGCCTGAGAACTGGGAAGACAGGGTTCCTGCCTGCCTAATGTCTGGATACAGTGCGAGGCTGGAGGGAGCAGACAGGAGCCGGTGATGAATGATTTAAGATTAATCATCGTGTGACCTCTCTCTCAGGTCACAACCTCCCCCAGGCTGAATCATAATTCAGGTGTCATCTTTTTTTTTTTTTTTTTTTACTGGGAGCATTAGAGCTAAAACCTGAATCTATAGTCTGATCTTAATCTATAGTGGATAAAGAAGATGATAGCTTTTTTTATTAATAAAAATACACTTGTATGAGCTAACAATTCAAACTATCAGGAGGATATACAATTCAATCGTTCTTTCCTCATCAAACCTCTAGTATCTTCCTCATTAGCAGTTCCTTGCTTATCCTTCCATAATTTTCCTTCTTTGATATTATTTTGGGACTTGATTAAACCGACACGACTACATATACCGTATACACCTTACAAACTGCCAAACTTCACTCACTTTGCCATAATATTAATATCCGATATTATTAAATGCATGCTATGTGCTGGTCATTTTCCTAAGTACTTTATATGCATTATTACATCTAGTTTTCACAACGACTTCTGGTTTATAAGCTTTGCGACTTGAGTTAAATCTCTTCTTTGCAGTGGCTTAAAACGACGAAAACTGTGTTCTCTCACAGTTCTGGAGACTGGAAATCTGAAATCAAGGTGTCATCACGGCCAGGCTCCCTCTGAAGGTTCTCAGCAAGAATCCCTCCTTGTTGCTTCCTTGTTCCGTCCTCCGCTGCGTTCCTTGGCTTGTTGACATGTCGCTTAGCTTCTGCCTCCACTTGCACATGGCCATCTACCCTGGGTGTCTCTGTGAGCTCCTCTCCCTATAAATAGGCCACCAGTCATTGGAATTTTTAGGACCCATCCTAATTCAGTATGACTTCACATTAAGCTAACTAATTATATCTGCAAAGACCCTATTTCCAAATTAAGTTATATTCAGAGGTTCTGCGAGGCCATGACTTTTGGGGGACATTATTCAACCCATTACAGACTTATCTATATTTGATATTATGTTATTTGTTGGTTTGTTCACTATTACTTCACCCTACTAAAATATAAATTCCACAGAGATAAGGCCTTCACATGTTCTATTTATTGGTGTATCACAGTGACTTGTGGATGGAT
Organism: Rousettus aegyptiacus; assembly: GCF_014176215.1. NCBI lineage: Eukaryota > Metazoa > Chordata > Mammalia > Chiroptera > Pteropodidae > Rousettus > Rousettus aegyptiacus. The sequence goes on from NW_023416290.1 coordinate 57,261,225, forward strand.
AAAAAAATACCTGTTGAAATGAGAAATCCCGTCTTAGGTATGAATAGTGTAAACACCATATTTTTAAAAAATCAAACCAGAGAATCCAATATTTATTGTGATTAGGCTGCTATTTGGACTTATTTATACATCTTATTTTGCATTTTATATTTAACTTTTTATTGTTATTTCCTTCTTTTTCTATCTTCTTCTTCTAGAAAGATTGAGTTTTATCTAAATCTATTTTTGTTTTCTTATATAACATAATTATTTCATGGTTCTGTTCAATTGAATTAGTCATTTTTCCAAAGTCTAAAGTTAATCAATACTTTTATTCTCCCTCACAATACAATCAACTCTGTTAACTTCTACCCTGTTTTCAAACGAATCTAAATGATCATCTTCATAATTCTTAGTCTTACAATGAACACTTATTTAAATTTACTTTATCTGGCAAAGGACACTGGGCTTTTCAAACCTGCCTGAAACAAAAAAGTAAAAAAACTAGGTCAACAAATTCAAACCAAGATTCATATACTCTCCTAAAATAAATGATGCATTTGGAATACATCCCACTAAAGCGGGGAAGGACGTGTGGTAGCCGAACACAAAACGATATTTTAAACCCACTGATTTACGAATTGTATTTGTTGGCCTGTACTTACTGCCCTTCACGCTTGCTTTCTGCCCTCAATTTCTTTCATTGTGAAATGCATTTTTTTAAGGCAGCGTTTTTGAGTAAGAGCCTACGAAAGTGGATCCAAACATGGCTTTATGTTTTCCCTCACTTTTGAATGGCGGTATATCTGGCTCTGGGATTCCGGGTTGACAGCTATTTTTTTCAGAGCTTTGTTTCACGGCACCTGCTGCTGCTGCTGAAAAGTCTACTGACGGTCTATTTGCTGTTCCTGGAATTAATCTGTTTTTTTTTTTTTTTTTTCATGATGACACTAGAATTTCTTTGTATTATCTCTGAGAACTTGTCATTCACCAAGACGGAGACTCGTCTTTTCTCAGTGCTGAAACGTTTCCTGTCTGAGTTTCCTCAGACGTGAGCTCATCTCATTCTCTCTGTTACTTGAGTTCCTCTTAGACGTATGTTGGATATTCCTAATCTCTACCTTTACTCTACCTTTACGTCTCTCTGCTACCGACTTTCTGTTTCTATTTCCCCTACATGCATGATGATTCCATCAGATCTCCCAGTTTACTAAGAGTTACACCAACCATACTTAATTTCAGCCAAATTTGTTCTACTTAAACTTCACTATTTGTTTATTAGTGAAAGCCTAATTTTGGACATTTTCAAATTTGCTTGTTATCACACTGTATTTTTGATTTATTTTTATATTTATAGTTTAATCTCCTTTATCTCTTTAATGCAATTATTTAATACTCTTTTTCTTTCAGTTTTTTTTTTTCTCATTGTTGTTACTCTTACTGCCAGTTCTTGAGGCTTTAATTCTTACATGCATTAGATCCCATGATCTGTCTTGGCAGCTTGCTTTTTATGAGGCTGTTAAAAAAACGACCAGGTTTTTTGTTTCGTTTTGTTTTTTGTTTTGTTTTTCCCTGTGGGCGGAGCTTCCTAATTACTTCTGGAGGAGCCCCGGGTTTTCTACGAACCAGACTAGTTGCTTTGCTTTTGTTTTTTAACACTTGATTTTTTAGAGTTTTCGGTTCGCAGAGAGAGTGAGAGACAGGTACCGAGATTTCCCGCACAGCCCCCAGCCCTGCGTGCACAGCCGCCCCCATGGTCAGCATCCCTCACCAGACGGTGCTTTTGTTACAGCTGCCGAACCTTCATTGACACCCTCATCGCTCAAAATACACAGTCTACCTTAGGGTCCCCTCCCGGGGCTGCACCCTCTGCGGGTTGGACAAAGGTGTGAGACATAGATGCATCATTATCCGATTAGTTTTTAATGTTAATCTATGATCTTAGGGACACAGGCCTGGGCTTGAGTTTCTCGTTGGTGCCTTTTAACCACAGTCAATACCCTCTGCAAAGTCAAGCTTCCTTAGGATTTCCCAGACCACAGCGGGGACCGGTTTTCATGGAAGGGACAACTGTTTAGGATTCTCTGGAGAGCCGCCCAGCACTGCCACCCTCGCTTCTGATCCTGATCCCACACCCCTGCGGCCCTGGGGTTTCTGTCTTTGAACAAAGCCACACTTGACCTTGATTCACCCCTTCTTCACCTTATGAATCTGGGATGAAACTCGACATTTGGCTGTTGCTTTTTCCCCCTCTCTCTCTCGAGTATGTATTTACTGATGAATCTGTCAGAATGAAAAGAAGGAACGCCTGTAAAAAGTGGGGCTGTTTCCTGACCAGCAGGGACGAGCGGGCGGCCAGTCTTTGGGTGGCTTCCCAGAAGCCGGATGTCTGGCACGCCCGGCTCTTCCCTCCTGGCAAACGCCATGGCGTCTCACCGCGAACGGTAACCCCTTCCTCTCTCGCCTGCCCACAGCCTGTCAAGATGACAGCCCAGGAATCGCTGTACCAGGCATGTCTCCTAATCAGATTCAAGTGAGTAGACATATGAAAGTTTCATCTGAAATATCAAATGATTTAAATTCTTTCTAATTGGACAAGGGACGCTCTCGCCGGAGAATGTAGAGGGGGAAGGGGCCAGATCTCTCGCTCACGATGTGCAAACAGTGTTCGTGCGTCTCCTCTGTCCACGAGGGGACCAGAAATGAGGTTAGAAGACTCCATGACACGAAGCACAGCGGCTTTCTGTGCCTGGAAGTGCTCAAGCCAGTTTCCCTCTCGTCCCCAGGATAAGAGCTCTCTTAGGTGAAGAAATTCTACCCCCATCCCTGTCCCCGGCAGAAATTGATTTATACTCCTTTTTATTATTATTATTATTATTATTATTATTCATTTTGTAAACCTCTTCCATCAGCTAAATGTAGCCAAATCTATGCAGCCCAGTGTACCCAAATGACCCTGTTCTGGACGATGGCATGTAAGCAGATGCATTGTTCATGATTTGGAAGAAATGCTCCCTTTTCCTTCCTGCTGGCAGCTGTGATGGCTGGTGCTCGAGCAATCATTTTGGACTCTGAGGTCGGTGTTGCGTGGTGGCGATGACAGAGCGGCAAGACAGAAGTGTCTGCGGTCGTGACAGATTCAAGAAGCTTCCTTGCCCTAAACTGCCGGTCTCCATCCCTCTTTTTCTGGGGGAGAAATACACGTGCCTCTTGCTTCTGTGTTCGCTTAGATGCCCTGTCGCTCTCAGATGGACCTTCGTTTAAGTGCAGTTTTTGTCTTATTCCATTTCACCATTTAACGGCATTTGAGACAAAGTTCTTGCTCTTACCACCTGCTTCCCTTTAAGACATCCAAGAGACTGTCCTGGGGGCAGCTTCTCCAGGGGAGGACAGCCAGGACTGGTAGCCTCCAAGGCGCTGGAGTTGTCTGGCTGCGAAGGTTCCAAAGTGATCATTAAACAGCCATCGAGCATGGACGCTGTGCAAGTTCCGTCCCCTGCTTTCCGGATTACTCCTCGTCCCCCGCCTTTTTTTTTTTTTTCCTTTGAGTAGCAAACAGCTAATTAAGTTAGAATAACACAAATTTAAAACACATACTCCATTAACGGGGAGTAGGCTGCAATGTAAATTTCACAACCAATTTAGAAAGAATGCCATTCTGAGAACCATTTGCCGAAGTTTTTTTCCCCATACTTGACTTCAGACCGGGGAAAACTAGCGCTTTAATTACAAGCTAGACAAATATGGTCTGTGAAATCTTGTTTAGCGAGTTCAGATATAATGAGCTTCCAGAGAAGCAGTGAGAAGGAAAATGATCATTTATTTATATGGGTTTTACTTCTTGGCATTTTGTGATTGCATTTGTTTGGTGTACTTGACTATTAAGATTTAAAGGCGCTGTTTCTAACATAAGGCAGCGAGATGCCCAAATCCATCACTGTGAAGAGTATTCCTGCTCCTGGCCGTGGACAGAGGCTCCATCACCAGTACCAGACAGACGGAGCAGCAAGGGAACCAAGGCAGAAGACCCCGTCGCCAGCCACCGCATGCTGCCTGCAGAACGTCCGGACACCAGTGAGACTCGTCTATTCTCCACTCGGTCCCCAGCCTGATCTGGTCCCTGGGACATTTGCAATTCCCCAGAAACAGAAGACAGGACTCAGGACCACGCGAGGGTCGGCGGTGGCATGAAGGGGAGACTTCCATCTGTCACCGGCGTGGCAAGCTTAGAGTCTCTGTTCCGGCTGGGACGGTGCTAGACACTCGCCCCAAAGCACTTGCCTGTTGGCTCCTTTTCCCCTACACTGCAAATTCCAAGAGGACAGAACCACCTTTGTCTTTGCCATTGTTGAAGCCTCGGTTCCTATCACAATGATCAGCGCACAGCAAATGTGCAATACAGATATTTCAAAATAACGGGCGGCCGCTTTGCCTTCAGAAGGAAGTTCAGGCTCTTTTGCGGGACATTCGAGATTTTTTTTTTCTTTTTCCAAATTTGGCTTTAACCTCGCTCACTAGTCTCGCTTCCTACCCTCCCCTGACAACGACTGCACAGCTTCTGCTGAAGCCACCGCAGCCTCCCAGACAGGCCCGGATTCTTCCCCTCTATGCATCTGTCGAGAGCGCCCTTTCACGGTGCAGCTGGAACGTGATGTCTGGGCAGCATCTCCCAAACCCGGCGACTGCTCGTGGAATGGCTTTAACGGTGCTATAGAAACAGACCCTTCAAGAGTGAATCCTGGGGCTCGGAATTTTAATTTCTTCTCCAGATGATGTCATAAATATTCAGAACCACTTCTCTGGGCTGTGAGTTCCTTTGAGGTTCGGTATCTCTTATAAGCGCGTGTGCCTGGCATAGTGGCACACGGAAGGTGGGCAAGAGACGATCATGAACCGAATCAGGCAATGCGTCGGGCGGCATCAGAACCAACCGGCTCCCCCTGTCTGCCCCACGTCACCTCTGCGACGCCTCGCCCTGGCCCATCCGGTCTCCTCCTGAATTGTCATCTTCCATAGCCACACTTACCAATCGCCTTCTCTCCCGTCTTAGCGTTCGGGCCCATCCTTGGGGTTTAGCTCTTGTCTCTATGGTAGCATGCTATGTAACGGGTTTCCTTCTTAGATTCGTTGTCTGTTGTCTGTCTTCTCCCACCAGGACACCTGCCTGAGGACAGGGACCTTTGTCGACTTCGCTCAGTGACAGACTTTGATTACCCAGAACAGTGTCTCAGTAACTATTTGGTGCATACATTAATAAGTGAGTGAATGAACAAATGTCCTGAAATGGACCTATTTCCCATCGGCCTTTACTGGGGAACGCGATTTGCGCAAATGCGCTTTCTCACCTGTCGACTCACTTCTTCCCGATAGTCGCGGCACGGTTCGTCTCCCTGCCGGTTCCTCGCTGTGCACCCACGTCCAGGCTCTGCTCACAGATCACCATGTCAGCCATACCCAGGACTGGTCCTTCCCGAGAACTTCAATGTCACTGGCCATTTCTAATCTGCAGGTGATCAGGGACGTGTCCCTTGCTTTTAAGTAGCACCATGTCTCCGAAAGCCAAGGTCCCAGCTGCTGTCTTCGGTTCATTCCAAGGCTGGGCAAGGGGACCTCTGCTTCCTACTTGGAATGCGCAGGGCTTCCCCTGGGAAAGAGAGATGAGACAACTTAGATTCATCGCCAGAGACGGTACCCACCTCTGCATCCCCCTAAAGGAGTCCGCATTTGAACGAGCCAGTTGGGGCAGGCTGGCTGGCTTCACAGGCTTGCTAATGAGCTACTTAGCTGTATCTTTTTCCATTAAGGTCACTGGTTTGAAAATAGCTCAGGCTCCTGGTAATAAAAAAGTGCTTCTGTTTGATAGGTGGGCTACAGTGCATCTGAGATGTGATGCTTTCAAGCCAGGCCCCAGTGAATAGTTGTTTCTTATTCTCATGGCAGTGACAGACTCAGCACCAAGCCTGTCTGTTTCCTCTCCATGGGCATGGTCCCTAACAGTAGATGGCAAGAGCCAGCCACTTGGAAAGGCGGCCTGCGATCTCTGATCGGTGGATCTGAATACATCCATATGCAAGTGGAGACCTCAGAGAAATACGGGGTGGGGGGTGGGGGGTTGGGGGGTGGGGGAGAGTGTCACCAGGCGGGTACAGCGGAGTGCGGAGAAAGGCCGTGGCGTCGGCAGCAGGGTGTCGTGGGGAGGACACAGGGTGGGTGTCAGATGGGCACCGTGCCAGGTTTTTCTGCCACTTACTACCTATGTCACCTTGAGCCAGTTAAGAAAATGAATTTTAGACTCTACTTTCCTAATCCGTAAAATGAAAATAATAACGTATGTTTTATGAGGTTACTGTATGACTTCTGTGTGCACGAGTCGTATATAAACCGTGAAATGCTACAGAAAAAGGAATCGGATTAGCGACTGGCTGAGCCTTTACCCTTGAGTGGAGACGTAACAGAATCCTTTCTTACTTTTTATCCAAATTCTACCTTCAAAGACACATCACTCGCCCTCTTATTAACTCAAAGTTAGTTAGAGAATGTTACCCAGAGATCATCAAATCTACCCAGCTGTGGGGATGAGGAGCTGCCATCCATGGAAGTCAACCAACTTCTTTGCTCAAGTTTGTACACACATGCACACCAGGCGTGCACGCGCTTGCACACGCGCACAGAGAAGCCCTCACACAGCCGATGCAGGACCTGCCGGGGCACATGTGTGTTCCGGGTCTTCTACTCTGAGGCCTGTGGATCCCCACATGTTCTAGGGCCACCTCTGGGGCAGGAAACCAGAGAACAGGGAGACGCGAAGCATTCTTGGGTCAAGCTTTAGGGTAAACCTAGCTGCATCTGTTTCATAAATACAGTAATTTGTTTCCGAGGAACCTTAGGGAATACGAGAACCTCCCCCTGAAGGAGGCTCGATAAAGGCGCATTCATGTCATTCATTCATTCAATCAATCATTCCACAAAACTTACTGAGTGACTAGTACGTGCCGTGTGTTCTAGGCCCTGGGAAACCGGGTATAATGAGTCAATTAAGGCTTCTGCTTTCACAGAATTATTTGGACAAAAAGAGAAAGCATTTCCTGGGCACAGTTGTTATCTTTCGTGCAGTAATATCCCTTTGGGAGTATCACAGTCAGCTCCAGGCACGTTTAAAGGAGAATTTTACTCCTAAGGGTATATTTTGAGAAAGAAATTGCAGATTGCACAAATATCTACTTATATGGATGCTTTTCACAGCATTATTCATGTTAGCAGACAAGTAGAGAATGACCTAACTGTCCATCGACAAATGGAAGTTTAAATAAGTTGGCAGTATGTCCTCTGAGTGGTACCCTGTGTCTACCATTGTCCAGAACACACAGTATTTCCCGATCTGATTAAAAAAAACCTATGATGTCTATGGGTAGAATAAATACATAAAAGATATATTAAAATATGCTAGCATGATTCCTTCAGGTTATCGGTGGTTTTTATTGTTTTTTTTGGGGGGGGGTGCTATTGCAGTTACTCATGTTTGAATTCTCTTTTTGTGCGTGTGGCCTTGAGAAAATGACTTAAATCCGTCAAGTCTGTTTTCTAAAATGGGAATAAAGATGACCTTGCAAAGCTGTAGTGATTTTTCAATGAGATAATATGCGTTAAAGTGCATGTCGCACAGTGTCTGGTTCAGAATGAGATGTTAATAATGATCTGTTTATCTGTATTATTTTCTAAGGTGCCTGCAATTAATATGTATTACCTCATTACTCGAAATAAAACCCAATCAAAATTATAAGGAGAAAGACAGGGAGGAGAGTCTGACAGACAGGTCCTCTGACAAGCAAGATATCAAAGGTGCTTGCTGTGTATCCACGGCAGAGTGGATGATGCATATTAGCTTAACAGCCATGCGACGGCCATGTCTAGGGAGGAACTGTCATAAGAGAATCGTTTTTCAGAATAGGAGTCTTCAGAAGAGACATGAACCTGTATCTTAAGGTCGCTCTTGTCCAAAAGAGATTAGGATCAGAGGACGAAGCAACCCTCAATGAACTGGCTACACAATTCCATGTAGCAAAGGGGACTCCTGGAGAGGACGCGGCTGGGCGGGCAGTGAGCACCGCATTGGCTGGAGTAACCAAGCCGGGAAGAGAAACCCATTCGTCTGCGAGGTTGTAGGCAGCATTCCCGCACCGGGTGGAAGTGAGACTGGTTCTAAGTTCAAGGCCTATCAGAAAGGAATTCTCTTCCTTTGGGTCTTCAAGGAACGGCCACGACCATGCCAGTATTACTTCCTGCTTCCTAGCAATATTACGGATGTGGTGCGTTTCTTTCCGGCACCTCCCATTTTGGCCAGGTCCCACCTACAAGAGCTTAATAAGCCCCTGGTGCCCTGGGCAACTCTGGACGCAACTCTTTGTCAAACCAGGGCAGATGCTCCAGCGGGATTTCCATTACGACCTGTGGAGAAAACGGCCTGGGCCCTGACGTGGGAAAGGCTACATTTAGACCCCAACCACTTTGCTCAAGGGCGGTTACCTGAGACGAACTTTGCAAATTCTTTGTGTCTGATTTTTCTCATCTGTAAAATCAGGATGAGAAATCATTTATCATGGTTTTTTTTTTTCTTTTGAGAATCAGATGAAGACCATCTGGAAAAAAAAAATAAAAGCGTTTTGCCTTGCACACAGATAATTCTCTCCTGTTTCTCCTCTCTCCTTCCCTTTCTTCTTGCCTCCTCTCCGCCTACTTTTAATCCTATTTTTTTTTTCCTCGTGTATTTTCCCTTCACTTTCCCTAATAACAATAGAAATCTCTCAATTTCGTCTGGTTCTTTTTAATTTGTAAATGGAAAGTGCCTTTTCTGATGCTTTTTCACTCGGCCTTCACCAAACATTGAACAAGTTTGCAAAGAGTAAGTATAGAAAGAAAGAAACAAATGAAGAAAAAGAACAAAGAGAAACACGCTAACACATATTTACGAGAGGTAGGTCGCATCATCTCAACTTTGCTGGCGAGGAAACCAAGGCGAAGAAATGTTAAGCGACTTGTTTGAAGACACGGGGCAGAAAAGTTGCCCGTCATCTCAGGGACTAAGGCGATCCTAAAAAGGAGAAAAATACAAAAAGCAGGATAAATGTCAGGTTGTACTTATTATTACAAATAACTGCTTTTCAGGCTGCTATAAAAATCCATGTGATGATTTTTTGGAAAATCATTTGGAAAAAAATTTAGAATCTAAATTTGAGGCTCTTCTTAAACGTCATTCCGAGGCCAAGTGGCCTTTCACAACTCACCCCTCCCCTCCGCTGGCCTGTTCCACCATCGCGAGCTAATGCGTTTTCTGGTAGGAGATCAAATAGGACGTGGCCAGATGCTTTGGCAAAAGGTGACTGGTAGACTTTTCAATTAAAATAAATCATGGTGATGGAGTCACCGTGTGAGCAGAGGTCTTGATGGCAGCAGACAGGAACGCGCAGATGTGTTCTGAAAGGCTGGCATTCTACTGCACGGAGCATGAGGGACGGGGCGACACAGGGCGGGCCCCCCATGCGCTCCAGGAACCCCGGGAATTGTGCCATCGCCATCATGAAGCTGGGGTGAGCCGTGGATGCAGTCTCATTTTACTGGATCTCAAGCCAGGTGGCCACTTTGACTACGATTTGGCAGACGTGAGCTCTCTGAAGTAATTTCAAACCTGCCCCAGTCATGAGTGACTATCAGGTCCTGAAATGAGAGAGCTGGAAAGGCAATGGTTCCAACTCCATCGTTTTATCGATGAGCAAACTGAGGCTCACGGGCGCACGGGGAGAGCAGAGAGTTAGAGTGAGCTGCCCTGTGCTGGGGGTTTCATCTGTCTGCTTGCTGGCCTTCTGGCCTTGGCCATGTCCCTTGGTGGCCTTAGGCCCCTGTCTCATCATGTGTCCAATAGCGACGGCACCACTTCCTTCGCAGCGTTGAGGGAACCAGACGTAAACTCCTGAGCAGAGACCCGATGTGGAGGAAGAATGTGATACGTGAGAGTCAAAGCAACTGGCCATGGACACACGCACGGCTTGGAAATGACAGAGCCAGGGCTCGCGTTGGGGTCTCTGACTCCAAATCGGTGCTCTTTCCACCGTCTTCTCAACCTTACGCGGGCGCGCGCGCACACACACACACACACACGCACACTACAAAAACGGTGAGACTCAGCTGGCATGATTTAGGCAGCCTGGGGATGCAGAGAGGGGCTGTGTCTCTGAGAAGGGAGGTCTTTGCGAATGTTGCTGAGCGCTGGGCTGAGGCCGTTTACTTCAGCTTTTTACCTGAGGAGCCCAGGGCAGCGACGCAGGGGGCCCGTCTCCCCGCCCTCCAGCCCTGCCGCAGACCTGCTGGGGGGGAGATGCTCCACTGGTTTTCCTCGTGACACGCAGGTGGCCGGTTATAGCGTCAGCATGACCTCGTTCAGGGGACCTGCTGACTCGCTCGTGACTTTAAGCTCAAAGAGTCCAGCGCTAATGGTGACATGATGGGCTTTACCTCATCAGCGGGAGTCCTTCTGAGGACGCTGCCCTGTGTCTAAACGCACGGACTGGTCGGCCTGGCCCCTGCGGTGCTCGTTAGTCTTCTGGAATCTCTCGCACTCACTTTGCTTCACCAGACCCTAGGAAGTCATTTATTTAGTTACTTATTTAGTCGATTCAGTTAGGATATATTAAGGTTCTATGAAATTCTATGCACAGCTACAGGCTGAAGAGAGGCAGAGTGCGAACTAGACCCCTCTAGGCGAGTCGGCGGTCCCGTGATGGAGAGAGCTCGAACCTCTGTGGGCACAGAGAGGCCATGCCTGGTGTGTGGCGGTCTCAGAGGAGGAGGTGCAAAGGAGGTAAGATGTGGGGGGACCCAGAAGAGGAGGTTTCCGCGTGGCCTGGGGGGAGGGCGTTCCACACGGAGACAGGCGCCTCTGTGCAAAGGACGCGAGGCTGGAATCTGGATGACATGTCTGGGAATTTTAAGTCACTTCGTGAGGATGGAGCGTGAAAGACGTATGTTTCCAACACTGAGTCACGAGAATTCAGGAGGCTGGCAAGGCGCACTCATGGCAGTGGTGACTTGGAGCTGTGCAATGTCACCGCCTCAGGCAGCCCTGAGGTGACGTCATGGGGGCCTGCGTGCTGAGGCCCACAGGTGTTTTTCTGATGACAAAGGGAGTGAGCCCGATGGTGGTGTAGGGGTTAAGACACGGCCTCAGGCACTGGGCCAGCTGGGCTCGTCTCCTCGTTCCACTGCCGTGGGGTGTTGGACACGTTACTTAACGACTCTCTGCCTTGATTTCCTCATCTGCAAAATGGGAATAACGCAAGCATCTGCTTCATTGTGTTGTTGGGAGAGCTTAGTGCGTTGAATTAGGTAAAACATTTAGAATAATGCTCTTCACCTAGCGTAGCTGTATTATTATTATTCATGGGCTTTCAAAAGAAGAAAAAGGCTAGGTAGATGGTGGTCTAGACAAATTACTTTTATCATAATAAGGAAGATGGGTTAGAAAAGGGTGGGAAAGGAAGCACGGAGAGCGTCAACAATCCGGGGGACAGAAAATGAACATGTAGGGTCTGGCAGGGGTCATAGGGATGGAGGAGAGGAGGTATCAGTTAATGATGACCTCACTGACTCAGGGATCAGTCTACACATGCAGTGTTAACTGAGGTACTGTCTTAGTCTGGGTTCTCTGGAGAAATGGGTCAACAGAATCCATGGGGGGGGGTCGGAGGGGAAGAGATACTATAAGGAATTGGTCGACGTGATTATGGAGGCTTCTCTCGGCTTCCTGGATGATCTGACAGGGGGGGCATATTTACTAACTGGGATGTTGAGACTGCTGACTGTTGAGATGAATTTAAATACTTACGCACATCTTTATAAGATAAGAATACTTCTGAGATGTACGGTGACATAATTAATCGTCGACGTGCAGGGCGACGTTGAGAGAGACGTGACTCGTGATTGTGTGATCATGACCAGATCCCACAGACCCTGTCAGCCTGATTTTTCTCAGCGTGGGAAGCTGGAAGGCTGGGACAAACGCGACGTACGATCCTTCCTGACGTGTCTATTTTTTAAATCCAGGTCTAAAAAACACAGGCTGATGTCTACGATTAGGCTCTATGTCATCCGTGCTCCACGTTGTTTCCTGTCGTCTGTGCGCAGTGTGTCGTTTGCCCTCCTCTGTGCCTCAGGAGGAGTGCAGCTAGCACCGAGAAAGAGCCACATGCCCTCCCTGGGGGCGGGATTAGGCAGAGAGGCTGCGGCAGTGGGCTGGGGCGTCCCCGGCCAGCAGGGAGCAAGATGAGAAGTCCGTGGAGGCTGAGATGTGTGGTGACGCCACCAAAAAGTGTGGCTGGCCCTCTGCGCTGGCCCCAGGGCTCTGGTCGGCATTCCCTAGGACCTGGGACTTGTCACAGAGAAGTACAAAGAGCAGAGGCTGGGACTGCGGCAAGCCTCAAGCTGCAAAGGCGCAATAAACAACAATGTACTGAGGACCGAATCATGTCAGGAGCCGACCGGGGCTGGAAGGGTAGAGGGTTACGTGAGGAACACCGTCTGCATTAGGCGGGGGCCATTCTTCGAGTACCCGTATGCGTAGAGTCAACCAAGCAGTGAACCAAAATGGAGCATGAGGAGCCAATGTTAAGAGCAGCGTGTGTGTAGAACACTCCAAACTCCGAGTTCCACATCGGAACACTAGACTTCCAGTGCGCGTGGCTATGTAACAGTTTTGCGTCATTCTTGTGCCGCCTAGACCGGTGTGGAAGTAGGTTACCTTTTTCTCTTGGCCACTAAGTAGGTTTTCATAGTAAGAAGGGCATTTTACTCTTCTCCCCAAGTGTGTAGGGCAAATAAGAAATCAACAACCAAAGACTGAAGCAGAAGTAATTAAATTGATTAGTGAGTCTAGGAAAAGAAACTCCATCTCTTCTCTCCCATTTCAAATCTGCCTGTCCAGAGAGAGGGTGAGTTTTCCATCCACTCATGGATTAAGCTCGTCCGGGGTAGATGTTAGGGAGGAGGGTGGTGTTTTAGCCAGGATGGTCTCGTGTATGCTGCAGAAACAAATGACCACAAAGCTTCAGTGGCGTTTGAGCACCAAAATACTCCTACGTTGTAAGTCACCGGTGTCTCTGTTACACAGGGTCTTCCTCTGGAACCCAGGCTTATGGAGAGTCTCTTTCTGGAAGATTGCTGGCTTCCCGCATATTCGTATATTGAAGCCCTAACTCCCCATGTGATGGTTTTGGGAGATAAGTAGGGTTAGATGAGGTCATGCAGCTGGGTCCCCCATGATGGGATTAGTGCCCTTGTAAGAGGAGACACCCAGAGCTTTCTCTCTCTTTCTTTCCCTATCATGTGAGGACAGAGCAAGAAGGTGGCCCTCTGCGAGCCAGGAAGAGACCTCTTACCATACTGGCACCCTCGCCTTAAACTTCCAGCCTCCACACCTGTGAGGAAATAAATTTCTGTTGTCCAAGCCACCTGCTCCATGATATTTCATTATGGCGGCCCAAGCAGACTACTCTTCATTTCCTACTTCTGATATTGTGGCAAAACCCCTTTGGTATCAGAACTTCTACTCACTAGTTTTACTTATTGCTTTTGCTTTCATTTTCTTTACTCCTAAAAGTAATATGACCAAGCCTTCCAGAATCCTATGTACCCCCCCACCCAGATTTCATCTTGTATAGAAGCTAATGAGCTCATTCTATAAAGCTGAAGGCAGTTATCCAAGTCTTAACAGTAGACAGGTATATCTATATCTCTATATCTATCATCTATCATCTATCTATTTATCTATTATCTATCTATCTATCTATCTATCTATCTATCTATCTATCATCTATCTATCTATCTATCTCATCTATCTATCTCGGAGTAGCAGCAGGACTGATTTGGAAAAACCATGTTTGAGCCCTGGCTCTACCACTTACTAAAAGGAACTTGACTTATTAAATGAGGGAATAAAACAAGGTAAAGAAACCAACAGTAGCTGAGGAACTAATTCTTGACCATGTGCTTCCATGTCCACTACCTCATTTAATCCCCAAAGTACCCAGACGGACCTACATTCTCGGGATGCTGGACCTGGGGAAGAGCCCGCTCTGCAGGTCGTTCGCCATGGGAACAGTATGCTGTTGACCAGCAAGTGACTTCCATCCTTCAAGCCTTAGTTTCCTCCCCTGTAAAATACTACCAGCACAGCTCCCCCTACACTCCCCGCAGTAAAGCAGGTGGCTCTGGAGTTGGCCTGTGTCGGATCTCAGCTTCCCCACTTCCTGCCTGTCAGATGTCAACCAAGCGATTTAATTTCTCAGTGACTCAGTTTCCTCATTGATAAAGCAGGGATAATATTGATCCCCATGGCAGAGGGGCACTGTAAGATGGAAGGGAGTTGATTTAGGTAAAGTTAGTGCAGGGCCGGGCACGTGGTAACTCTGCCAGAATATGATCCCGACTATTATTAAAACTATTAATTAAAATAAAATAAAATAATAGCAGTATTATTCTGACTTTCTGGCATGCGCAGTGGACTTCGTTAGCCACAAGCAGCAGGGGCAGAGGGTTCTGAGCTGTCTTTGGTTCGAGCAGGCACGCCCAGCTCACTCGCCGGTACAGCCGATGTGCAAAACCCGAATGTAGTGATCAGTCATTGGACGAACACTTCTAGAAACAACACCTGATTGGGATCAGGAAGGCTGGACTTGCCCCTGTCCTGCCACTCATTTGCTGAGAGACATGACAGTGACCCTCCAGCTCAGAGCCTCACCTAGACCAAGCGTATCCCTTCTCCTTACAGAGCGGGTCACTTATGATCGATGGGCTCAAAAGGGATTAAAAGAAGAGATGGAGCAGGTGCTTCGTAGATGCTGGTTCCTTCCTATATGGTAGGTGTGCGCACAGAAGATGTTTTATGAAGCAATAAAGCACCAGATGAGATGAATGCGAAAGTCTCTTTCTCATGTCATATGCTTGGCTCCTCGGGGAATCACTGTGCTCACACAGCAGAGGCAGCTGTGGCTTTCTGAATAGCTGGAAATTTGGCGGCGGAGGCTACAGAGGGGCAGATGGGAGCCATGAATTAACAAAGGCATGAATGAGCAACTGAGCCGGGAGGGTGGGCAGTCGGTTCAGGATCTGGGCTCTCTTGTTTAACTTTGCCCAAAGGCTCCAGTGCTTGTTGAAGTCTTTGTGGCCAGCCAGCATATCCAGGGCCTGAGTAAAACCAAAGGGCACTTTCAAAGCTCATTGACAAGGATGAATAAAACAGCCTTGGAGTCATGAACACAAGGATGACCAGTGTTCTCGTGGAACTCCGAGGCCATCCAGTCTAAACGCTCATTCCAAAAAAACCTAAAATCAGACCTGAAAAGTCATACGACTCACTCGAAGCCACACTGGGTCTTCCCTCTTGTTCACCTACGATTTACTGAGCATGTGCTACGTTCTAGGTTTGGAGCCAGGTGCCGGTGACGGGAAGATGCGCGAAACACGCCTTGTTCCCGGGGAGTTGCTCAAAACAGGTGAACGTGGCGACTCCAAGTGACTCAGCATCTTCGAATGCCTCCTGCCACTGCGTCTATGCCGAGTCGGTTCCCAAGGACGTCATCTTCTTCCTTGGTGTCATACTGGACGCTCACGCTTTTCGCGATTCGGGTGAGGGCGAGTATGCGAGACATCTACGGGCCTCCGGGTCTGCTCTGCGATGGGCTCGCTGCCCCGGGAAGCCGACTTGCATAGGTCCAGTGACACTTCTTGGGTTCAGCCAGTGGCCCCCCGGTGAGACACGGAAGGAATGACAGTGGGATCTCTTGCCCTAGGGTCTCGTCTCGGTTGTATCTTTGGAAGGAAGACCAAGGCGGCCTTTTCCATAAGACTCTTCTTTCCAGATTCCCATAATCACTCTTCACTGAATCCTTTCAGGCCTGTGGGCGGTTACGGCCCCACCGTTACCCCTCGGCTCACACAGCCGACGCCCAGCGTAACACCCGGCGTAGGGCAACCGGATGGACGAGAGGGACGGACACGAGGCCGGTGGGAACTGCCGGTGGCGAAGCAGGGCCCCCAGCCCTCCTCCTGGCTGACGACAGCACAGACGCCCGCTTTATGGGTTTCTTCAGAGTGTGTGCGGGGGTGTGGAACACACCCAGAGGCACGGGCAGAGTGTAAAATGTGGCCATTACGTTCCACGTGTCCACAGACGTTTCGTCAAAACCCGGGCCAGAGATGGAGCAGGTCAGGGAGCAGAGCTGGGATCCAGCCAAGTGTGGCCAGGTCCGAGGGCGGTGCGCACGGTGGCTCAGATTATAAACGGCGAGCCCGAGTGCCCCTCAGGACAGAGACAAAGGGCAGGGCAGATCCGGACGGCCAGTGAGCCGAGACCCGCACTCTCCGGACCCCATTGCTGCTGGCCGGAGGCTGCCGATGAGCCTCCCACACTCTCTGGAGCTTTGGGGACCTCGGTGTCATTGGAGGGCCCGCTAACGGTGGCTGGCTGCCTTCCATGACCGAGGAAGGAATTTCCGATTTCTCTAACTGGTATGCGCGATCTGCTATGAACTTAGCTTCGGATAAGTCCCTACCTGCTCCCCATGTTGGAGTGATATCACATCCCTCATTTTAATAACAAGGAAAGTATCTCACGGTAGAACCGCGAAGCACCTAGCACCGCCTGCCACACAGCAGGTGCTCAGCAAACATTCACTGCCTTCCCTCGCCGCCTCTTCCTGCAGGGTAGATGTCCAATGAAGATGCACCGGACCGAATTAAATTTATTATAAACATCCCGTCTGCCTGGGAGCCCCTTCCCTTCTTCCTGTGAAATGCCTGCTGCCTGGCAAGTATTTTCTTCCATTCGGAGTTTTCGACTCAACTAATACAAGGCATTGCAGAAAACCAAGCTGCCTGGAAGGACACGCAGGTGTCAGAGCTGAGGATCCCCTTGTCCACCTCAGCTGCCCAAGGAAATAAGACGGAGAAATAAACCACCTCTATTTTCCGAAAGGTATACACACAGAGGAAGAAAAATAAAGTTGTCTGCCGCCTATCTATAATAATTTTCAATTTGAGAGAGGTGGTGACCTATAGCTGGCTAATATAATGGGAAAATTTGATTGTGCTGAATCCGGAGAAAAAAGAGGCCCAGAGAAGCTGGAAGTGGGGGTGAGGGGGTGGCGGGGCCCGCTGCTTCGAGGGGCAGAGGTCACTGTCATCCAGCGGCACGACCGGGTGGGTGACCGGACTCAGGAGTGGGGTGCACGGCACATCGGCACTGCAGATGCAGGGGTGGCTTCGTAGAAATGAATCACAAAGCATGAAGAGAAAGGCAGGGACAAGCCAGCCGATAGCACTGTGGCCGGGAGCCAGACAGACCCGGTTTAAACTCCGACCCTGCCTCTTACTCTCTCGGTGACTTCGAGCCAATTTCCGTAATTTTCTGAACCACACTTTCCTCAGCTGGAGAATAGGAATTCTAAAGTCCAGCTTGCGGTGGAGGTTTGAGGTTAAATGTGGCAGAGCAAGTAAACAAAACAGCTTATTGTCTGGAGGGTAGAAAATATTCAAGAATCGCCCATTTCAGAGTTCGTTCATCGGGGGAGCCTGGGCTCGGCGTCGGGACAGGGGAGGGGGAGGCGCCTGTCACGTTGAGTTAGGCCTGTCTTAAGAACCTCTAGGTGCCTGGCAATGAAAGCCCCGGTGGCTTCCGGGAGGACGCCCATTCCCTTGAGAATGTGTTGTCCATCGCTGGCTTTTCGTCTACCCGAGAAGGGCAAAGCAAGCTCTTTTCAGACAGAGTGTACCAAACCCGCCAGGCAGCGGGGCAGGAGCCCTGGCCGGCCTGTGCCGCAGGGTGCACTCCCAAGCCCATCGATTCACTCAGCAGCGCCGCGGTACGCATTAGAAAGAACCTGGGTTTTGAGGTCAGAAAGGCAGAGGTTTGAGTCAGGCTCCCCATCGCTCCGTGTTTAACTTAGCACACATCCACCGAGCGGGCCCAGCCCACGGGACGGGGGAGCGGAAGACGGTGCGGGGGAGAGGAAGCACACTGAGGGTAACGAGAGCGGTCGATACTTCCACGATGACCGCAGCCGACTAGGGGAGGGACACCCCTAAAATCCCATGCCAGTCCAGAGATGGGGGGCACACAGATCACGGAGCGTGCCAAGCCTGGACCAAGAGGCTGTATCCTACAAGTGTTCCTGAAAGAGATGATACCTGCAAATTGCCTGAAGGGGTGAAGAGGATTTGAGATGGGCGGGGCGGGGGGGTATGGCGTGGGGACAATTCAGAGGCTTTGTCTTCTTGGAGCCTCGTTTCCCTGAGTGTAAGACCGAGACCGCCCCTGTCTAACCGGCCACCGTGGGCACTGCGGCTCTGGCGGGACCGAGCTCAGTTTCCCCGATGTCAATAGCTGTGAGCATGGGCTGAAAATGACGTTGATAATTCGATGGATGAAAAATGTTCACGTGGTGCTATGAATGCATTTTTTCTTTTTTTAATAATCAGTGCCGTTCGATATGTTCCATATAATCATCCGCTTGTACTTTTGCTTTGTGACAGTCCTCCTCTTGCCCTTGGCGCCCGGAAGCCTGGCTTTTGAAAGTCGTGGCAGAGCCCCGGAGAGCGGTCCGTGGCAGAGAATGAGCCGGATGGAAGGCCGCGGCAGTTGTCACACATTCGAATGACGAGGGGCTTGCACGCACTGAACCGTGACACATCGCACGGCGTTTCTGTGAAAAATTACGGGCTTGCTTAATCAGGGCGGCATTTTGGACTTACTTCCTCTTCCACTGCAAAGATGGTCTTTTAACTCTAATGATCACACACTCACTCTTTACTGACCTGCTCGCGTCTTTGAGGGGACGTCTCGCTGTGGCCCTGGGTAAAGTGTCACCTCTGACTCGAGGATCATATTCTGACAGAGAAGATGGCTCCGTGGGCAGGTCTTTTTAATGTAACATCATATCTGCAACGGGACACAGGGCTGGGCCGGGCGCTGCAGGGGGCGTCCTCGGCACCCTGGGGGTCCGGTGAGGTCCTTCTGCATAGGGAGTCGGCCTGGGCTCGCCCCGCAGACTTGCAGCAATGATCACCAGAAACGAACTGCTGTATGTTTCTCTTTCTTGAATTTCCTCTGAATGATTTCTTCCCCCCCCCCCCATTCAAGACTCCTTCTTTTCTGATCAGGATAGGAAATGGCACAGAATCCTTGGGGTTTATCGACCTAGTTTGGACACCTAGAGCATAATCAGTGCCATCTGTGCTGATGAGACCACCTACTGTGCGCACTGGTTTTCTGTGATGATGGAGGCCGCGAGCTGCCCATAGCTCCTGACTAGGGCACAGATCCCAGGATTCGGTCACTGCCACCTTCCTGTGGCATGTTAAATAAGGTCCTCATCACTCCTGCTATGAGATCTCCATTCATTCAATCATTCGCACATTCATTCATTCAACAAATATTTGCCACACACCTACCAGGTGGGAGGCTTTGCTCCAGGCAAAGAGTCGGCCAATATTTGATATAAACAGCCAGAAAGTAAACATTTTAGGCTTTGCAGGTTGAGGCAAAATCAAAGATAGTATATACAGGTACTACAGAACAAGAGAGAAAAATTTCTAAAAATTTTTAATGGCTGAAATTTAAAAATAATAATACTTGAATACAAATAGAAACAGGTCAACTAATCAAAAGGATGCAATTCTTTTTCTGAGGGAGCATGGTTAATTTTCCCCAACACTCTTCCCTTCCTCACATGGATCTGAGTTTCTAACCTATATAATTTTCCTTCTCCCTGAAAGTTCTTGTCCGCATTGCTTTAAATATTTCTTCTGCTCTGTTCTTTGTTTCCCTTATATTATTCTAATCACATATATGCTACATTATTTTACATTGTCCCGGAGTTCTTGTACGTTTTGTTCTGTTCTGATTCCTTTCTGGTTTTCTCTTTACATTTCAGTTTGGGAAGTTCCTGTTGACCTCTCTTCAAGATCACTGACTCTGTCCTCATCTACATCTAGTCCATTGATAAACCCACCAAGGAAGATGCAGGTAGGAGAGATGTGAATGTGTCTTCCTAATCCGCCAGCTCTGAGTCAGCAACCAGGTCCAGTTCAGCCCCTCCCCCACGCAGCAGCCCCCTGCCTGACATACAGGAAGGGCATGTGAGTGACTTTGTTAAATGAGAGTAAGCAGAATCTGAATTTAGATCCATAATCATTAATGATGAACCTCATCTAAGTGTGCATTTTGCCTTGAAATATTAAGTGATGGTAATGATGCATCATAGATAAATAGGTGATAGATAGATAGGCAGATGATGGATGGATAGGTAGATCGATTGACAGAATGAGGATGAGAGAGCATGGCGAACGATTTTTCACTGTTGGAGTGCAATCAAATACAATCAGATTAATTTGGAGACCATCGCTGTCGAGCATGGATTGGAGAGGAGTTAGGGCTTGAAGGAGGCGGGGTGCCGCTGTGTTTATCCAGGCGAGGCATTCGAAATGGGAATGGGGATGCGGGTGCGTTTCAGAAAATGTTATAAAGGTCGACTCATGAGGGTGGCGTTGTAGGAACACGTGACAGACTCAGCTATTTTGTAGAAAGTAGGCTGCGAGTCTAGACAGAGGGTACAGACCAAGGCGAAACCCTCGCGCGTGAGCGGGTGGATTTGGGGCTAGCTGATCGTGAACAGAATCTGTGTGTTAAGACTCGTCAGCAAGGATCCTTGGGAAATTTGAGTTGAGAGGCATGGACCACAAGATCCTGGGGAGGGCGGCGAAGAGGTCTGACTGGTCCCACTGGACCACGTGGAAATCGGACAGCCGTTTCTAGGGATCATCTCCTCCCTGGCGACGGCGTTGATGAGGCTTATGGTGCTTCCTCTGATTACTTCCAGGGAAAAAGGAGATGGCAAGGAATTTTTTTTGGGGGGGGGGGAGTTTGTTTTGTAGAAAATATGAGAAGAAGAAGGAGGGGGTGTGCCGTAAAATGAACAGGAAGAGGGGACGCGAACCCAGGCCTCAGCAAGAGGAGGCTGCCGCAAGAAGGAAAAGAAATGGGCAAGAAATGGAACTAACTCTGCGAGGCTTGCAAAAACAAGAGAACATCGAAGTGGGGAATAGTTACGGGCAGAGCAAGGAAGAGAATCCACGCATGGAACCAAGAGAATCTCGGCTGTGCACATTTCGAGAGTATGAATTAGTGGAGCCTGCAGAGGGGCTGATTCATGGTGGGGTGGGGGGAGACTAAAGGAAGTCACGGAGACATGCGCAGGAAGTCTGAGATTACGACGTGCCGCGGACAAGATCGTGTACTACACGGCATATTCCTCTGTGCACACTGTCTAAGGATGAACCTCAGCTTGTCTTTAAGCAAGGATTGACTGTGAGAACAATTCAATTTAGCAGCTGTTTATTGATCGCCTCCCAGACGCAATGCATTATACGTGGGGCCGTGGGAGCCAAGGAGATGAATGAAGCACGGATTCTGCTCCGCACAAGCCCATAGCTTCGCTAGAGGACACATGTAAACAGCTCGCCGTATATAACGGAACCGAAGATAAAGCGAGAGCTAACCAGAGCGCCCAGCAGCCCGCTGTGAGCAATGCCACAGGAGGAGATCTTTCATTCCGGCCGGGCGCGTTAGGGAGAGCTCCCGGAGGAGATGCTGTTCGACCCGTTGAAAGGGTGTGCGTGCATGAAACCTGGGCAGAGGGGCTCCGTGGACGGACGCTGGGAGGCGGGAACTGCGGGGTGTGCTCGGAACACACGGGTCGGTCACTGTGCCTCAGCCTCGAGGCCGACTGCCCTCCCCAACGACAGTGGCTGGAGGGGTCAGGATCGATGCGGCACGGGCACAGGGAGAAGCCCGGCATCCTGCTGACGGCTGCCACACAGGGCTCTGAGGCTTCCGCTCTCGGGAATGGTGACACAGTCACGTCACTTGTCGCTAGGATGAAGCATAGGAAAGGCATGAAGGCGAGCCAGTTCGAGGGTAGAAAGAAGGGTTTTGTTTGGATGTATTGATTAGAGAAAGCTAAAATAAGTTCGCCTTAATAACTGCCGATGTTTCTTTTTTAACACAATTGAGCACGTCCGAAGTGTGCTGGATGCGGGCGGGGAGCTTCCTACTGTGTGCCAAGGAATGCCTGTCCAGTCTGAAGAGCGAGCAGCCTAGGATCTCAGCTTGGTGAGGGTTGGATGCCCCCTCCACCGGGAAGTCTGCCGGACTGAAATGAAACCCTGAGGTCGAGTGAGCAGTCTGGGAGGCCCAGGACTCGGCTCAGGAGCAAGGCACGGCACTCTTTGATTTTTTATTCTTCTAGCATGGGGTCCGCTCTGTTATTCCCCACGCCATACTGAGAGGGGGCGGGGATGTTAAGGGAAAAGGTCGTGTCCGAGATTAGGACAAACTGGGATGCTTTCTGGGATCTGGAGCAATGACAGCTCAGGGCACGGGTGGCTGGAGAAAGATTCCTGCCCCAGACATCCCCGGAGCCTATAAACAATGTGTGGAGAGTCACGGAAACTTTGGGGGAAGAAAACCCCAGGAGAAAGACTGATCATGTTCTCCCGATCCATAGTCATGGGGGTGGGCGTTCTTCTCATTCGAATATTAAAGGAAATATGGCTTTAATCTCTTCTCCAAGAAGTGGAATTGAACGAATTGATCATATATTTGAGTTAGGAATAACAACAGTGCTTATTATATGCCGTAGATCGTGTTTTACATTTATTAGCTTATTTCATCTTCTTACCAATCCTGGGGGGAAACTGAGGCACAGAGCAATTAAATGACTTGCCGAGAGTTGCAAGTGATGGGGATGGGAATGGTTTCCGCACACGAGCATTTTCTCCCTTTCCGGATGAGGACTGTGGGTCCTCACGTGTCTGATCTACACCTGGAAGTGAGCCGGGGTTTCCGGCTGACCGTGCCCTTCAGACCCGGGCTCTCCATCCCTTCTGCACCGCGAAGCAGGCGGAGCGAGGTCTCTCTCTCACACCGTGCTCACTCCTAATGCCGGTTCTCCTCGTCCCTTGCTCCCAGCCCGAGACGCACGCGTGCTTTATACTCTAGTCATGTCGAGTTACTTTGACTTCTTCAAAGGCATCGAGTTCTCTTTTGCTCTCGAGTCTTTGTTCCGTCCCCCTGGGAGGCTCTTCTCCTCTCCCTCTCCACCTGGCCAATTTCGACTCGGGCTTCAGAGCCATCTTACACACCCCTCGTAAATGAGGATTTCTTGGACTTTTAACCACTCTCCCTCCTGTGTGCTCCTGCCGGGTCCCCGCCCCCACGGAGACTACTTACTCCGCTGTTAACTGCTTATGTCCATGTCTGTATCGCTGTTAGCTTGACTGTACGCCCTGCGGACCTGGGATATAGCTGCTTTATTCACTACTCTAGCTCCACCTCCTAGATAGGACTTGACAAGGGAGTGAATGGATGAATGAATGAATGAATGAACGAACGAACAAATTTACTGAGTCCCAACAGTGCGCTTGGCATTTGGTGTGGAGTGAAGCTCGGGGTGATCACAGCACGGTCCCTGCCCTGAGGGGTCCCCGTCTCTATGTAGAATGACGGTAGTTCAGAGAGGCTGCGAGTAGCAGAGCTCGGCCTTGAAACCCGTCCTGACTCCAGATTCTGGCTCTTCACTCCACTTCAGCTGCCCCGGTGTCGAGATGCAGCTCGGATCCATTTGGAAAGGACAGCTGGTGGCCGGACCGGGCTGGGCTGCATTTGGATGGTGAGGGAGCCCGAGAATCGCATAATGGAGTCAAACCTCTGTGAAAAATTTAGGCCAAGAGCCACGTTCCAAATCATTGTTTTCCCATCGAGCTGAAGAGAGGTCTGCTGATAGCATTTGGCTCTGAAAAACACGTCGGGACTAACATTCCATTCCCATTTGTACATGAAAACAGGAGCCTCAAAGACGGCCCTCCTCGCAGCGAGAACTGCCTTCGAGGGGAAGCCGTTGATTTGCTGGCGCTTTTTTGTGGTCAGGCTCACGTGGCTGGAGCCGATGCTGTGGTCACTGCCGTGAGGACGGAGGAGACCCACGTTCCCGTGTCAGCCTGAGGAGCAGCATTTGGGTGATCCTCCTGAGGAAAAGAAGTCCCACCCTGGCCCTTAGTTCACCGACCTCAAGCTATGTGGAAATCTCCTATTCTTTACCACTGTTTGGTTTACTGTGTAATTTAGTTCCGCCCAATGAGATAAAAGCAGGAGTCTGCAAGGGGCTTTATTTCCAAATAAAAAGACAGTACAGAGTCGAATTGTCAAAAGACCTCTCTAGCCAACAGAATTCTCACTCTCTCTTGCTGGAAAGGCTTGAGATGCCCATGTGTTTGGACCTCGCTCTTCCTTGATGTCTTGAGAATCAAAGACATCTCTTCTTCCTTCACGCCCCCAGGCTTTCTGATGCCTAAACATTTTCCGTGTTCTGGAAAAATGGCCTGGACAGAGATGTCACCCTTTTCTTCAGTGACCCATTCTGGATTTTGTTTACCTACTTGCTCTGAGAAAATCAAGTAGTTCTTCCCAACATTTAATTAAAATCTCTCTTGTTGTAGGCAATTTCCTTCCGAGTAGATTTCATGAATGTAGAGAACAATAAGTAAATGCCTTTTTCACACGGAGCATTTTTATATGCTCACATATACAAGTTAATTTTCTTTTACAACCCTATATTTAGCCCCGTTTGGGCCTCATTTCCATGCATTTGCATGTTAATATTCATACTTATGTAGATATATTCCTGGATTCAATGGGAAAGAATAGCCCACATAGAAGGTTGGAAGTGGCAATTTATTCACAGAACTCAATCCTAAGATTCAAGGGAGGTCCATTGGGCAGGATTGCCAAATTAAACACCAAGCTGCTTCTGCAGTGTGTAAAAAGGGTGTGAGTTATATTTTCTCATTTGTCTTCTGCCGAAAGAAGAGCAGAGCGAGAAGCCACGCACGGAAGCCATCTCCGGGCAAGACCGTTCTGAAGAGTGACATAAGCTCCCTGAGAGGTGACAGGCATCTGGGAGAAAACGAGCCACCTGGGTGCCAGACGTGTCGGTCCCTTGCCATGCGGATGCCATTCTGAAAATGGATGGTCCCTGGCAGTCACCTCCAGTCCCTTCTGATATACGGCCTCTCTGTCTAGAACTTGAACAAAAAGAAGAAGCCAGAGACGTCTGGTTTTAGGATGTCGATGGCTCTCCCACTATCTAGAAGTTAAGACCCAAAGCGGGAAAGCTGACATTTACCAACTACCTATCGTGCGCTAAGTGGTATACTGGCCTTGCTGTCTTTTTAAAAAATGGCTCTATTAAGTAGATATGATTGTTCCTATTGTTCAGATAAAGAGACCGAGGTTCAGAGAAGGTAAGTGGCTCGGCCAGGCTGAGCACATGTCAGAACCAAGAATTAAAACTAGATCTGTCTGATCTCAAAGCTGATTTTGATTTTTGCTGAATAGGGCCCCAGGAGGAAATGCTTCAGACTCTGTGGGCTCTCCCGTCTGTGCTGCGGCTACGCACGTCCGCCATTGTACTGTGAGAGCAGCCACAGACAACACGTAAACAAATGCGCGTGGCTGTATTTCAATAAAACTTTATTTACATGGTAGGCATTGGGTCAGATTTGGCAGGCAGTCGGTGGTTTGCCAGCTCTAAATCAATGTGTATGCCAAATCTTGGAAGTCAGGGTTCAGACTCCACAGGCTGTTGTTTGCAGGTGGGTGTCTTAGCTGTGCCTTTGGGTTTTTAAGTGACGCTTCTTTCCACCGGCTTCTGGGCGATGGGACACACAGGCAGGGAAGCTTATGGCTATGGGCCTGTCATTGCCTCTCTATAGTAAAGGGCTCCCTTGGACTGGGACAATGTTGTGTGAGGGAACATGGGGCAGAAATTTTGTAAGTTCTGGGATGGTGATGCTGGAGGAGGCACTAGAGCCAGGAAAGGAAAGCTAAGGGCTGGAGTTTGTGTAAGTTCCAGTGAGGGTGACGCCCTCCCTCCAGGGAGGAAGGTGTCTGATGCAGCCAACCTCCCATTTAGGGGCTCGCTTATGTCCCCGAGGAATGACGCCATAGAGAGGCTCTGCGCCGGTCTCTGCCGGCAGGCTGGGCAGCCAACAGTGTCGGTGGCTATCGTCCTAGATAGAGAAACCCATATTGTTTGGTTTATGCATAAACCCCATCTGCGCCACCATAAGCAATATGGTCACGAGCCCGTCGCACGAGCATTGGGGTGGCTGAGGGGAGAGGCCGGCTGCCGTGCGCAGGACGAGTTATCCCGTTTGCTTGTTTAGGGCCTCTGCCGTGGCAGACGAGCTTCGTGAGTTAATTTGAAATATAACGACCCCCTACTTAGCAGCCGGTTCTGGTGATTCGTTCGCCTACATATTTCCCTTTCCCTCACCCTCTAGTCAAAGTCCTGATCCATTGCCCAAGCCGTTAACCACTAACCAGAAGTCAGTGCGCGTCCAGCCTCGGTGTCCTCCCCTCCCTGGAAATAAGGCAGATCTATGGTCATTTATCTACCCGTCTGTTTCTCCTCTGCGGGTGTTCAAGGCCACCGCCAGGTGAGGCTGTAATAGAGCTAAGTTATTTCCTCGTCTGTCAGCTGATCACAGGGACACCCTCCTCCCTCCCTGTTAGGTGGCTGTGGGGTGGAAAAGGGCGTGAGTGTCTGGGCATCTCCCGTGAGGCTTTCTCCTACCCTCTAGATCTGCTCCAGCCTGGTTCCAAATATACACCACCCGCCATGCCAGGAATCACGGTCCACCTGCCCACTCTTACGACCTCACACACGTGGCAAAACCCAGCCCATAACAGGCAGGTCGAGTGGCAGGAGCACCTGGCATTTCACGCTCGCGTGCCCAGCCTCGCCGTCAGGAGCTGGATTTTCAGATGGAGAGCATTTCCCTGCAGGAGGGTGACGGCATCGCTCCAGAAGGCTGGGAGTCTGCCTGCGACTTTCCTGACGGGGCTCGTCAGACTCTCCACGCCGTCGCTCCCTGCCGCGGAGACCTCGGCACCACGGGGTCTGCCACATCGTAAAGTGACAGAGAAGGTTACACTGATTTCTGAACCCGCTACAGAGTCCTCACTCACTCCGGCCCCCGACTAAAAGCAGGAGCCTTTGAATCACTCGATCAGTGTGCCAACAAGCTACAGGAGGGTCACATATGCTGCCCTTAAAATAAAAATTTAAAACATATTTTTAAAAAACACCAAATGCTTTGCTTCTTTTTTTTAGTGATAAAAGTTAAAAATTAGAAGAAACTTGTCTTTCCATCAGATGAAGAAGCTGTGATGTACTCCAGAACACGGGGCCCCTACTAATTTGTCAGTGTGGCAGTCCAGCGTGACTCATTATGAGAGTCATCTCTCTTCTTTTGGCTTGCATGTAACTTGCGAGGCCACCTACAGACCCTGCCACCTTCTATTCATCCAGCCTCACTAGCATGATGCCAATAACAGTGAACCAATCCGATGCCGGAGAGATGCTAAGGTGATCAAGGTCTTTATAGAACGTTTTCAACAGACGGCTGGAAGGTTATAACCCTGAGGTAGGCGTGGTCAACGGCTGTCCTTGCATGTAAATGCAAACTATTTTTGGTTCTTTTTACTGAGTATATAGAGAAGAAGGTTCCCCAGATCAGTAGCAGCCTCATGTCAAGTTGCAGAAGCCACGCTGCCCAGTTTCGGGCACAGTGGCCGTGCACGAGGCCAGCGCCTGGCTCAGTACTGCATCGAATCTGGAACCGACAGAAGCCAGAGCTGTCGTGAACCAGGATGGGCCTGACTCAGACGCTGCATCTTCTTTCGAGGTGGCCTTCAGCCCGAGGCGGTGTGATAGTGGTTCACGTGAGGGAGTGTCGCGGTTCTCCAGTGAAGAAGTCGCCCAGGGACTGGATGAGGCTGAGCGAGTCTTGGGGGCACAGTAACTGGGTCTGGTTAGCAGGACGCTGATGAAATTGACTTTTATGAACTTGGCTTTTCCTGCGGACACTTCATAGCAGAGCACGGCTGCTCCCAGCAGGATCCTGCCCCCCGCCTCTGGCAGGCGACTCTCACAGCCACAGCCATGTCTCTGAGGTGTCCCTGTCCAGAGCAGCTGCTCTTCTGCCAGCCACGTCAGCTCTGTTTCTCCTCACAGCTCTCAGATGGCTGTCTTTCTAATAATGAACAACATTCCCCATTATCTGTTGACATAGACTCAAGGGTTTTAATTAAGAAACAACACCTGATCGAATAACGGTATTCACCCCGCAGATTGGTTGTGAATTTTAAATTAGTGCATGCGCGGAAGGTACTTAGCAGAGTGTCCGACACGTAGGGAGGACTCTGTGTCTGATATTACTTTCCAGCACCATCATTTCAGAAGTTGCTGAAAACATCTTCTGAAAAGGACGGATTTTCCACCTTAGCAGAGGCCTTTGCGAAGGCTTCATGCAGGAGAGCACAGAACTGAATCTCTGGACTGTTAACAAAACCTTCTGGACACTTATCATTGGCCCCGATCGGTTCCCATTATTCCCCAGTGTCTGGGGCTGCTGGATAAGACTACACTCAAGAAGGCAGCTTGAGCACGAGTCCAAGCGAGCCCTCCTCACACTGCCCCCTGACTCACAGAGACAGAGCACACGTGGAGAAAGCACGGCCTACCAAGAGGACGGGCGTCCAGCCCTCGGCATACAGGCCACGCTCTTGTTCATCTCCTCCGGTGGAGCAGAGGGGGGTGTGGGCCGACGTCCAGGTCTGCATTGGCTTCTCGGGGCAGTGGCTCTGTCCTTGGCTCGTGGGGTCAAGTGTGTGTCATGCCTCTGAGGCACATCGGTCAGATGGGTCATTCCCTTTCCCACAAAGGAGTAGGGGGCGGGTGGCGCCAGATGACCTGAAGTGCTCATCCAGCTCCGCTCCCCGCAGGAGTGAAGTGGGGGTCTTCACGTTCTCCTTATGAAGACCGAGCTTTGAGGAAGGGGAGAGAGTGGAAGACAAGAGTTCCACCAACGGCGAGCCTACACTCAGCAAAGCCACCAGAGAGATCATGGCATCAACAGCCGCCCAGGAGGTGACGAGAGCCTCGCAATGTCTTCTGTCTACATGTTCGAAGGAGCATCCCCCTTAGAATCCGCTTTCCTGGGCTATAATGCCATCTTTGCATTGATCGATCCTGTCACCGTGACAGCTAGGGTAACTGCTCTGAACCTCAGTGTTTTCTTCTACACAGCAAGCAGATTAGAGCTGATAATTTGTCAGGTCTCCTTCCAGAAACACTTGAACTTGTTGACACTTTCTCCTGGGTCAAACCTGAAAAATCTTCTTGTTATCAAAACCTGCACAGCATTAAACCAAAATGACCAAGAACCTATAAAAAATTAGTAGTTGTGAGCCCAAGGGAATGCAAAATTTAACAAGAGTGCAGCCAGAGCTGGCGTTTGAATGGAGACGAAGCGCTCACACGGGACCTGGACCTGTGATTGGTAACCAGGGCGGCCGGATTCAGGCAGCTAACAAGCTAAACAATTTTGATGACATAAAATTAACACCAGGACATAGGAAAAGCCTGTTTTATTTGCTACTTTATGTGTTATGTGACAATTTAATTAAACTTTGAAGGAATCCAAGCAGTTAATTCCCCAGAGAAATAAACCAAGAATGACATTCGGGCCTGTCTCCTAAGGAGTGAGACAAGGGAGTACTGCCTTTTACAGTGCTATAAACTCGACTTTTATTTCAAAAAGTAATGAGTGTGATTAAACGGTCTTGGCCTTGCTTACGCCCCTTCTCCTTTCTCCGCTGGGCATTGACTTGAGGCCACTGGGGGTCTCCAAGTGGATTATGGATAAAGGGAATTTGACTCACACCTCACGGTCTGTCTAATGAACCTCCATGCGTGCAGCTCTCCGCAGGCTCACCCGGGGCATTTCTGCTTTCTCCTTACAAATGCTAGTGAGGACAGATTAGTAACAACAACAATAACAGCAGCAGCAGCAGCAGCAGCAGCAGCAGCAGCAGCAGCAGCAGCAGCAGCATTGGCCAAGAAAGGCTCAGTCACGGCGCAATAGTAAATGGCCCCGACATCCCAGCGCTTCCAACAGCAAAGGTCTATCTCTCACTCGTGCTTCTGGTCTACCCCAGATTCAGAGTCATGCTGACACCTCCCTAGTGCCCAGGCAAATGGAGCCGCCGTCGTCTGGATTGTTCTGGTCTTCGTGGGACACGGAAAGCCAGAATGCCACGGGAGGTGCCAGCCACAAAAGCTCTCATCCGGAACCCGCACGCTAATTCCACTCGCATTTCATTGGCTGAACCCAGTCATGTGACCACCCCCAACTAGGGGTTTGGGGCAGGGCAATTCTTCCGTGTGTCTGAAGGAGGAAGAATTGGAAATATCCTGTGTGCCAGGCCTCGTCCTAAACAACATATGTGTATGCGTATATGTACAACGTATATACGTACATACATATTCATCTAAATAATCTGGATCATATAAAATGTCTGGGTAGCGGGTTCAGAGGGTCTCGAAGTCTGGCATCTCAGCATGTGCCAGCGTTAGAGTTTCTCAGCTGTGTCTCTTAGGCAAGACAATTAGCTCTTAATTTCTTCATTTTTCATTTGTGAAGTGGAAAGGATCAAATTGCCTACCTCACAGGGTTGGTGTGCTTTTATTTAATTCCTATGACACCGTTTCAGAAATGATCAACGAGTGTCAGTTATTTTTATCCACAAGGAAGTTTCAATACATTATCCACCTCCCCACTGCCCCCCTAGAATGAATGGAGATTGACTGAACGGAAACACTTTCTACTCTGGTCAGGAAAGGTGGCCATGTTTTCTGGGGAGCAAATCAAGATTTAATTTACTTTGAGCTCTGTGTGTGCGTCACTTCTACGCTAATCTGTGTATCTGTCACGTCCAATTCTAAGGTCCCTCTATGCTTAAGCTGTGTTTTTCTTTACACTCCTGTAGCATTTACTCTCTGTCCCTCTCAGTCTGGTTTTAACGGCGTATTGTTCAATCCTGCAATAAGCTGATACATACCTGAATGGCCATATGGATCTCTAGTTCAGTTTTAACGCCCTAGAGAACAGCCACCGGGCCCAGGCACATGGGGAGAAAGGCAACATCCAAGGGACGTCTGCTCTGTGCTCGGTAAATACTGTGCTAAGCTTTATAAATATATTATCTAACTGATCCTCACAATAACTCCATGAATTATATACGATCACCTCCTTGCCGTATGAGGAAGCTGATGTTCAGAGAGTGAGAAGAACTCGGTGTGTAGGGGGAGGGGGGACAGAGGGGGCTTGTTTCTTTTAAGACAAAAGAGGCTCGAGCACTTCTTAAAGCTGAGGAGAGAAGTCGTAACTAGGGAGAAAGAGAGGGAAGATCCAGCTAGGAGAGGGATGGATGTGGCAGGTGGTAAGGCAAAGCGCAGGGACCGGCCTTGCGGGTGCAGGTGAAAGCGATTCCGACAGGGTCTGGTAACAAAGAGGGCCAGAGAGAGGCAGGCCGACGAGCAGACGCATTTCGTCAGGGGGAAACGAGCGTCTGAAGTGCTCGAGTGTCCATTCTTCGCCTCCTCAGCAAAGGAGTGGGCGGGAGCGTTTGCCAAGAGCAATGGCCTTGGAGTAAAACTAGGTTAACTTGACCGTGCCAGAGTAGAGCTTCATCTATTTTTCAGCTTTTGTGGAATTAGGAGCCCATGATGGTGCTGAATACATAGAACCTGCCTTGAATCCAGGATCTCGCTCAGTAAGCGTCTTTTATTTTGTTTCTTAACATTATTCGAATTTGACTTGTCTCAAATGTTCTTCTCTTTCCTAACCCCCGAGTCGATTCTAAAATGAGAAATATTAGTTCTTAGAAAACTGCTCTGCATGACGATCTTTTAGATCTTTTATTTACATTACCTAGGCTCTAAATTTCCCAAATTCTCAGAGTCACATGGTGCGTATGTGGCATGTCTCCGGTTCAAAGCCTTAGTCACATGTCCCCAGAGAGCAGGCGGGCTCCCTCCACCGAGCATGGCGCACGGCGAAGGCGGCTGATCGGTTCGCACCTGTGCGTGCGCTCCCAGCCACGGCTCTGTTTCTCGTTTCCAGGTCTGCTGGCGCTCTCTCCCTGCCCCACCCGGCTCTCATTTCCTGCACTTCCAGGAAGAGCTGACCATGAATTTATTAGTGGTGTTAAGAATCATCCTGTGTCAGCATGTGGACCTCTCCCTTAGCTTATCGAGAGAAAGCAGCTTTTATTTTTAATGCTGAGCAAAGACTGGGATGGTAAAAAGAGAAGTAGGGAAAAGCGTGGAGGGGAGAGATGAGCAGCGAGGGAGGTCGGGAAAGGGGGGAGGGGGGTGTGAGGAGGGGGATGGGGAGGCGAGGAGCTTCGAGAGGGAGAGGAAGAGGTGGGAGGAGCGGAGGAGGGGAGCAGATGAGAACAGGGGTGCACGCAGAGCTCAAGGACAGTGAGACGGCCAGCAGGGGGTGACCACTCCCAACGGGGTGCAGCGACCTCACCCCGTCACCATGGAGTCTTGCTCCTGAGGAGCAGCAAGCCGCGTCTGTGAAGATTGGAGGCAGTCTGTTGGATACTTAATGATTTATAACAAGTACATGAGAATGCCATTAAAAGCTAATTCATCACCGACAGGCTAAATGATTTGCAAACATCTGCTCTGCAACGGGACCCTCCTGGGAAGAGAATTTCTAAGGGTTGAAAGTTCTTCTAATGTAGATATTGCGGGTGGGAGTAGAGATACAGACACCGGCATTTGGGTCACCGGCTTTCCACGCACAGTGATTAATTAGGGGGATGTCTGAGTGACGTTCTCTAAAGCCGGGGACCCTCCAGCGTGTCATGCAGATCCAGATGTGGCCGCCTCCCACCTGGAGGTTCAGTTCCCCGAAATGACCGAGTCTCTTAGAAACGGCGGGTCTCCACCTCTGAGTCTGCTGGCCTGGCTGTCTATCAGACAGCGAATCCCAATATGAATGAGCTCTCGGGAGAAACATGTCCACTTCTGGCCAAGACCTTGACGGCGGGTCATACTCTTCCAGGGCTGGCCTTGGTTTTCCTGCTACCCATCAGGCGATTTCATGCCAGGCGAACCCTGACTTTAGCATTGCAGGTGGGAAGCCGTAGATGCTGGTAGCTTGCCCTACGTGTTCCGTGCGTACCCCTCATTAGCCCGCAGCCATGGCGGTAGCTTCAACTCACTTACTGCCTCCCCCATCTGTTATGGGCGGGGCTGTGTTCCCCAAGAAGGTACGCTGAAATCCTGACCCCTGGACCTCAGAAGGTGACCTAACAGGAGATGGGGTTATTGTAGATGTAACCGACAGACAAAGTCCTTGATTCCACGAAGCTCGTATCCCAGTAGAAGACAGGTCATCAACAACAACAACAACAACACCAACAACAACACCAACACCACATGCACAGCGTAATGTCGAGTCATCATAATCACCGCCGACAAATAAACTGGGCGAGAAACTGCAGAGCGATGTACCTAGAGAAGGGCTCTTTGAGGAAGTCACATTTGATTAAGGACATAAACGGTAGCGTCACCGTCGTCGCCTTCATCACCGGCTTCATCAGCGCCGTCCTCCTCCCCAGGGCCGGGATGGGACGGAGAATGACGCCCTTTCAGCAGGATCATGCTGCCTCCCAGTGACTGAGGAGAGGAAGAGAATTTGTCCGACACAAACAAACAAACAAACAACAAACAAACGAATAATAAAAGCTAACGTACGTACAAATTTGGAGTCTCTCCCTTCACCCCAAAGTCAGGAAAAAGCTACGGAAGTAGGTCAGTAAATCTAACTAGTCTTTCCAGAACATATAAAATATTAATGTTCGGGACAGTGACCATTTCTGATTTCTGCAGCTCTTCGGCATGCGGTCACTTGCAAGTCTAGTCTGGAGATTTTTTTTCTTTCCCGGCTGAATGTGTGTGGGGTCTCCACAGGAAGGGACATCTCCTTGTGCTGTGTGGTCCCCGAGAAGAATCGGCCATAAGGCACGATGGTCAGAAGCACGGGATTAGGGGCCGGAGAGGAGCGAATGTGAATCCTAGGTCTACCGCCTTCCAGTGTGTAATGGGCAAGAAGATGAACCTCCGAAACGCGAGCTCCACAAAGGCAGGTCGCGCTCACCCGAACCGCCCGGCGCTGGCACGGTGCGGGCACTCGGCGAGCAGAGCGGGGACAAAGCGACTGAGCGGCGTCACCTCGCACCTCGAAGGCTTATTTTTCATAGGTTTAAGATGGAAATGATAACGCGCACATCAGGTTTTTGTAAATTAAACGAGATGATGAATAAACAAAGACTATCCATGCAAAGGAGAGAATGCCATATGCATCCCCCTAACGAACCGGAGAGCTAAAGCCAGTGACGCCTTTGGAAATAGGTATAAAATAAAATGCACACCATGTTCCAGGAGCCTCAGTCTAAGGCGTCTGGGAAAGAGCCCCAGAATCTCTAGGTGGAACAAGAGTTCAGACTCGAACGGCATTGATGGTCACTGTGTGCTTGTGCTGGGAGCTTTGCTTCACGTGTCTACGGATAATCTCATTAAAAGTCTCATGTCCAGTCGGGCGGGCATGGGTCTGGTCAAACTTAGAGGCCTGGGAGGCGACAGATTTAGGGACTGAGACAGTTCTGCGCCCTGGAAGACATGAAAGTGTCTTCTAGAGTAGATCGGTTTCCGCGCCAGTCTTCGTAGACGATGTCGCATAGCGAATTTACTCAGGACCTCGGGTGCTGGCACTACATTCCGGGTTCTAGTAACAACCTGTCCCTTGGGTTTTCTGATCCGTCAAGTGGGGAAAAATACAATGTGCCCCGCCTACCTCTCAGACTTGTTCGCAGAGCCAAATGAAAACAGTGAAGCACTATGGGAAGGAAAGTGTGCAACGTAATATTGTTTTCACTAAACTGAGGTAATGACGCATACGCCTTATAATTTTTAAAGCAACATTGCAGGGTAACGTTTGCAATGGCCTTCCCCACCCTCCCGAAACATACGTGGCACACAGATTCGAGACTTCTCAGAACCTGCCATTCAGTTACAAGAAGTTCGATTGTCCTTCGATGATCAATAAATCCTCATACACACTTTGCAATTTCTAAAGCGCATTCATATCCATTTTCTTATTTGCAATTCATAACAGAATACAAAAGAGCGACTGATTATTGCTACAAGCGGGTGAGGGGTCAAGATGGAGAGGAAGTGAAATGACTTGCCCAAGGTCACGTGTCCCTAAGTGACAGGCAGGGCTCACAAGCAGTTTGTTCAACTCTTGACGCCACAACGGCCATCAGACTTCCTTAGGGTCAAGGGACTTAATTAGGTTAATTATTGGGAATGTCCTTTTACATGATTTTATTTTATTATATCGTCCCAAAGCGCAGATTCGGAATGCGTACAAGGGACGACGACCTCTTCCCATTTGTTCTGCTATGTTCGCATTTTTTTCAAAACACATTTAGAGAAAACAAAGCCATGGCCCTTTAAGGGCATATTTATTTGAGTGCGTTGAGAAACTGTAGGGCTTCGCAGGCTGTGGCCATATTAATCGGGCTATGAAGGATTTGAGGGACTTCATCGACTGGGTTACTTTTTGGAAAATTGGGAAAGTTGGTTTGGACATAACTGTGAGTTGTGTGCTGGCTGTTCTCCTTCGGGTCCTCCCTGCCCCACCATCCTGTCTCGTGCCCTGAGGAGCCGGCCCCAAAGGACTGCTTGGACCTCGCTGCTTTATTTCAGACTAGACTCAGCCGATGGGCAGCAGCAGCAGGAGATGGGGAGACAGGGACGCTAAGGGGGGAGAGCGTGGGAGGCCCTCACCACCGGCTGACCCCGGAGGCCTCTCTCCCAACCTGGAAGCCTCTGGCGGCAGCACAGAGACCTACTCGTCTTGTGGCACCCAAGACAAATAAGTTCCCTTGCTCGTGACACCTTCCGCCTGCCGACCTGGAGCGGCCTGCCTTTCCGCCGTCTCTCCCCGAACTGCGTATGGGGCCGGTTTGCGAACCAACAGTCTTTGCCACCATGACTCGGCCTGATGCCTTTCAGCAAAGGGGGCAACACAGGAAGTCCACACACAGTATCTGAAATCTGCAACACCCAAAGAGAGAGATGAGTGTGCCGGCCCTTTCCCCTTCCACTTAATGCCATGTGGTCCAAACAGCATTGTGCTCTTACACATAATGCAAAAATATATGCTGACTTCGGTAATCAGCCTACTGCTTTTAGCTGCGGGCTGTGTAAAAATACAGAGGGGAAAGCATGCTGGGACTTCCCATTTCCTCCTCATTGTTGTGCCTTATTCTTGCTGAAACTTGGGAATCAAATTATCTGCTTTTTCTATCAAACAACAAAACATTTGCCCAATTAATCTCTGCCCTGGATTTTGTTTTTCCGAGCCCAATTCCATGTCATTATGCATCATTCAAACCCTGAAAATGCAATAAAAGCAGAGACTGAAGTGTGTTCGGCCTCCATTGATCGACATAATGATTCTAAGTGTATTGGATATAAAAGAATGTTCTAATTTTGCTTACTCTTCATTTTTTCCCTCACAAACAGAGAAAAATCACCATGCCTCAGGCAAACCGAAATGGCAGCCTCTGCCCCCGAAACCTGTAATGACCTCCAGCGGGGACTGCACACCACCCGGCTGGCGATGGCACTTGGTCCCTCTCTTCTGTATCAGGGACCAGGGCCAGCCAACCGGAGACGGTGACAGCAAGGCTTCGTTTATTGGTTTACTCTTCCAATAAGTTGTTAACTTGATGCCACAGACAATACTCCATTAACCAAAACTTACTGGTCCCTCAGCATGTTAAACGAGAACATTACGCTAGGAGTCCCAATGCCTTCCTTCTGGAATTTGCTCTGCCATTAAATAACTGCGTGACACTGTGGAAGTCACTCACTCTTAGGGTCTGTTGCTCAGTAAGTGGACGGAGCTGAACTAGCCAAGTGCTTCCCATACTGTGGTCGTGGGTCTAGGGGGGTTTAGGAACATGTCCTTGGAGTCGTTGAGTAGTCTGCGAGAATTATAACTTCATGTGTTTGTTTAGATGAAGATTTACAAAAAGCTAAAAGTGCCATCTCAGCCGTGTGTCTGAATAACTAAGAACCGAGTTCTTCCTATAATTCGGTCTCTGCATTTGGACGTGCATCAGCCGTCTCAAGTGAAAACCCCAAGTGTCGAAGTTTGACTCCTCCTGTCCTGTTTCTCTCAGGGGTGCATAAGAGATTTCAAGCCGGAGAATGACTGGACTAGATGGCACCTCTCTCTCTAACATCTGGTAATTGTCTGAAATGACGGAGAGTGGTCGATCCCACTTACATGTTCATCTTTTTAATTTTTTATTCATTTATATGTTTATCACATTTCTATTGCACAACTGTGACAAGCCAGATGCTCTTACCGCCACCGAGGTAACCAGAATGAAGGAGGGTCTCATGGCCTGGCTGGGGAGACACACTTATCCCAGGAGAGTTACTGGACATGTGACTTTACATGAAAATATCTTTAAACTACAATGTGATAAATCAACCATAGAGTTAGTATCGCTTAAACTCTCAACTCCTGGCCCACTCTTTCTAAATCCACAGAAACTTGCCTGGGATCTGTGTGACTTGAGCAAATATCCCCTCCCCACCCCCAAAATGTCCATGCCCTAATCCCCAGATCCTATGACTATGGTACATTACATCTCAAAAGGGACTTTACTGATGAAATTAAGGTTATGGACCTTACAATCAGGAGATTGACTGTCTTGTGTTAGCTGGATGAACCCAATTTAATCAAATGAGCCCTTAAAAGCAGAGAACGTTCTTTGGCTGCAGTAATAAGAGCAGCAGAAGTCGGAATGACTCAGAGTGTGAGGAGGACGTGTCCCAGCGCTGCTGAAGGGACCACACAGAAGACGGGAACCTCGGCCCTGCCACCGCCAGGAACCGAATTTAGCCAATGACCTGAGTGAGGTTGAGGGTAGACTGATCACCAGAGCCTCTAGGAAAGAAGGCAACGCCGCCGACACCTTGACCTTGTGAGACCCCGAGCAGAGGACTATGCTGAGCCTCGCCGTCTCTAGACTTCTGGCCCAGACAACTGTGAGATGATAAATGGCCGTTGCTTAAGGCACGCAACTTACGGCAATTTGTTACGGCAGCACTTTAAAGCCCGTACTGTCTCACACTTGGACGGTTTCACCCAGTCTGGGGACCACCCCGCTGCGTGTGGTGCCACGTGGCTCTCGCTGGAAGGCGTCGGGCCCACCGCAGAAGCCTGTGATCACGCTAATTTCCTCCTGATTGTGCTAATAACCCTAAACATCCTCAAAGACATGGGAGCTTCTGGCTCAACAGACAGGAAATCATGGCAAGAAAATGCCAAAGAGAAAAAAAAAGTAGCTTCTCGTTTCTGAAAGCGTTCCCCAGCCCCGGTAACTGCCATGTGTGCTCGCACGCGTATGCGTGGTGTGTGTTTGTGCCGGGGTGCGGGGGGCACGCCGAGCTGTTGGGGAGAGCGCTCCAGGGGAGTCTGCTCCTGAGAATTGGAGGAAGAGGCCTCAGGAAGCGAGTCCTGGGCAGAGGGAAGTGTGCGGGCAACGGGCGTGGCCGCGTGAGGACGGTGGGGGCAGCTGGAGCCCGGAGCCACGTCCTGCGGCCCCTGGCTGTGGCCAGAGGACCGCGACGCCCGCCCGGTGTCCGTGGCCCAGGGCGAAGGGATCAGACACGGTTCAGAATAATTACTCCAGGGAGGAAAACAGCCCTCAGGGAGGACCCTGGTGGGTAGGGGGTCGCCGCGCCTCGTGTAGAGGAGTCTCCGAAAGGTGTTATCAGTCCTGCGAGGGCTGGGGTCACTGTTGTCCTTCCCTGGCACTGAAGGCCCAGCTTCTTGCAGGAGAGTGACAGGCCAGACCGCTTTCGCTAAGTAACAGAGGGTACTCTTCCCTGTTCCTCCGTCTCCATGGTAAACGCAGCGTAACAACAGAAGAGAGAGAACGGAAAAGAGACCTCAGATCGCCCTCCATTTTGTCACCCCGAAATGATGATTTTCGCTCTTGTGGGTTCATTTCCTGGCTTGTCCAAATGCCTAGACGATTTCACGCCCCTGCGACCACATTCCGGACAACTTTACCCCGACCTTGGGAACGTAATGTGGTGATTTTTTTCATGTTGCTGATGTGTCTTTGTAAGATGGTTTCTAACGCCTTCCTGTCATTCTCCCGGATAGGTGCTCAACAGCTTTTATGCACTGTTCTCTCTCTGTTGGATGTTCTTTTCCTTCCAGAATTTTTGCACTCCTAAGTCACACCTCCATCATGTAGTATGTATTCTTTTGGGGGCCATTTCCCTAGGACGGATTTCTTCCAATGTTACTATGAAGCTGAAGGTTAGGAATTTTTCTGGCTCCTGACACCTATTGCTGAATTGCCTAGAAGATGCTTATTGGAAAAGCCACCCTTCTCCCCGGCACCGGGCATCACTATGGGACCAGCGAGAGGAAGCAGCTGCTGCTGAGCACTCTCCACGTGCCAAATCCTAAATCCTTCCAGCAGCCCCACGAGTCACGCTGTTTATTGAGGTCTTGTTTCATGCAAGGAACTTTGTTAAGTGCTTCAAGTTCCTTACCTCACTCATCAATCATCAAGACAGCTCAGCGAGGAAGATGCCATGTGTCCATTTCGCAGATGAGGGAAAACAGTTTCGAAGAGGTTAAATAGCTTCTCCAATCAAGTGCTTAGAAAACAGCAGTGCTCCGAGCTGAACCCTGGTCTAGCTGCCTTCGTGGTCTTTAGTCTTCACGACAACTGGTGAGCAATACCCCCTCTCCCTTCCTGCTCATCATGAGGCTCACGTTTGCGTAACAGTGAAGAGGCACTGGGGCGGCACAAGCCCCCAAACACCGAAACGTAGAGGATGTGTTAGGAGCTGCGAGTACCAGTCACAACGCCTTCTGACAACACAGCTCCTATCTGCTGTCCAGCCTGGATCAGAGCAATTTTCCATTGTTTACAAACTGTGACCGGAGAGCAATTCCCAGGGGTCCCATGCACCTGGGCTCTAGACAACTTCGATGGCATCGGTGAAGGGCTTTGGCACCCGGGGAAACCTGGGCTACCTGGCCCCTGCGAATCAGTGCACACAGCAGGGCCCGAGCACATCCACCTGCACGGGGAGTCTGCGGCCTCGGAGGCTGGCGGCGGGCCGTGATGACTCCACAGAGGAGGAGCATTTTTAGTTCGGGTGGGAGGAGTGTCAGAACAGCCAGAGTGTGTGATCATCACACCGTGAGCGGAGTTTGCACCGACTCAGACTTCGGAGGAAGCCGAGGGCGCTATGCAACCCATCTGCTCCTGTCAGCTTGCCAGGAACAGAAGTCAGCACAGAGGGAGGGAGGGGAAAGACCGTGGGGACTTGGGATAAATTACCCTCTGCTGCTGTTTTGCTGATGTCATGACACTTTGGAAGAGACGGAGTGTTCGTCTCGGGAAAGGATAATAATTTTGTCCTTACAAAACCCTCTTCCCCCGTGCGAGCCTTTTGCTTGTGTGTGTGTCTTGTTGCTGTGTGTGTGTGTGTGTGGAAGGTCTGTCTCCCCAGGGCACCCGAGGGACAGTCATCTCTCCTGCTTTAATGTAGTGAGTGCACTTCAGCAAAGTGACTGAACGTAATTCTGGGCCGGGCTCCTCACTGCCTGCTGGTGACCTGGAGGTATTTGGACAGTGATAGGTGCAGCCGTTTAAGCCTGGGCAGGGCGGGACAGGGATCCTTGACTCTTCTTAGCACAGGAAAGGGTGGAGGAGATATGGGAAATTTTCAGGACGTTGCACAGGTAAGGCGGGCTTTGGAGGGTTTCAGGAATCTGCCGGTAGGCGAGGCAGCTACACATCTCGGGGAGAAGTAGCAGGCGGGACGCGGAGCCGTCCTGCAGGCAGCGAGGGCTCGCGTTTGACTTCTGGAGGAGCGAGTGGACCCTGCAGCGCCGACCGCCAAACGCCGTGACATCATGCTGCCCTAGAATCCACACGCGCTGGGAACTCGGTCAGAGCCCAGCGAGGCCGCCCACTGGCCATTTTTGTTATGTGAGGCAAAGTACTTCATCTCTTGGATTCTGGGTCTCCTTATCTTTAAAGCAAGAGCACGAGTATTTATCTTACAGTGTTGTTCCTGGAGATTAAACAAAACAAAACAAAACAAAACCCAATGGTGTAAAAGCACCCAGCACCATTCCTGGAGAATCAATATTACTTTCTTCCCAGGCATTCATTCAGGTGTCGCCCAGTAAATCTGGACTGAATATAGTTTCGTTAAGCAAATATAAACACGTTACGGATGATCGTGATCATTAATAAAAGAAAGAAGAAGGAGAACATTGTCGTCGCTCAGGAAGAACGTGTCCTCTGGAACGGAGGGAGTGGAAGGCAAGCCGTGGCAGAGGCGTGGAGGGACGGAGAGAGAGCGAGGAGGCCGCCTGGTTCACAGCAGGTCCTGTCGACTCGGAACAAGAAAGAGCTTTACCCGGGCTCTGTGCAGAATGACCGAGTGAACAGAGACCGGATCCAGCAAGTGCCCTTTGCGACGCGACCCTCCCGGACACCGACGCGCAAGACAGGGCCTCTGTCACAAGTCCCTGTGGTCGTTCGTCTTCTCTGTCCCCTGAGTCACGGAGCAGTAATTCTTCCTAAGCCGGCTCCTGAACATGCAGTTAATTTAGGTCTATTGAGTTTACAGGGATTACCTTGCTTCCTCTGTAGTAAATAAAGCTGTAAACAGCTGGTGAAATTGATTAATGGCTCCAGGTGAGCTGCAGCCTGTAATCAATGGCGAAACTGTTCATTGGGTACAATCTAGAGGAGATCGTGGCCCAGGACAAGGGCCACGGCCTGGAGGGAGCACACGGGGGCAGAGGAAGGGGCTTGGCTGGCGAGGTGGGAGCCTCACTCAGCAGGAGGGTCGCTAGGTTGTATTTATCTAATCCAGATGGTCACCTCACGCATGCCCTGTTTATATTTTGTTGGGCAGGGGATAATTGTTTGAATTATTATTTTAACAATAAACATTATTATTTTTAATAATTGCATAGAAAACAAGAGGACAATTGCAAATATATAAAATAGAAAAGCACACGCAACTCAAAACAAATCAAAGTAGTTTAGCTTTCTCACGTTCGTATCTTGCATGTATTATGCATGATGTTCGGGGGATTATTTTGCTCCCCTACAATGCAATCTTCCCAGGTAATACGAGCCATCGTCTTAACAGGTAAATGTAGCCACACTGAGCACGGCGTGAACTCTTCACGAACTGCTTCCAGGGCACTATCCTGAATTCTTCACAGGCGTGGCAAGCACCACTTTGCATGGTCGGGCACGCCTCGCCTCTCTGACCGCATCTCTGCCAACATCCTCCTTACCAGCTTCCTGCCACTCTGAAGTCCTTCCAGGTTCTCCAAGGTCCCCTGGGTTTGCTCTCGATGCTAGATTTCCATCTTGCTTTGTCTTCTGTCTAGAACACTCCCCCCCAACCCCCTGCATTGTTTGATGATTCCAACGCATCCAACAGGTCAAAGAATTGTTTCTCGCCCCAATCTAAATCGAATTCTTCTGATCAAACCACAGCCAAGCTCCTTGCACTTTTCTACTTTTTTTTAAAAATTCAATTATTATAGTTTGGGTGATTTTTGTTCCGTGGTCTTTTTCTCTCTAGACTGGAAGCTCCTCGAAGGTGGAGAACATCTGTTTCTCTTTGTAAATGTGGTTCGTGATAGAGCATCCGGATCACGGTTGAATCACTGTTCTCTGCTGAATTATAAAAATGCATTTCTATATTTTGCTCTTTTCCCTTATCATTAAGTCATAAATATCAGACTGCCATGATGCATTTGATTGGTTGCTTACTAATTCATCAAATGGACATAACTTATTTTACTTAAGCACCCCCTTGTAGTTGGGCAATTGAGTTTTGTCCATTATTTCCTGTTTATAAACACTGTTTACCTTTTAACTTCCTGTGGCTGATACATACAGTCAGAATATAATCATCAAGGCACTTGTCACACAGTATGCTGAGAATTCCGACCTGGAGCAGGTACAAGTGGGGTCTGGCAGGCAGTTGTGGATAAGAGGCAGGGGCACACCAGGTAGCCCAGCTCTCTCAGTCTAGTCTCCTAAATACAATGAGCTGGGACAAACTCAAATTCTGACTAAGTGATGAAAGCCGTCATATACAATATGATAACAAAAGGCCTTGGCTGTGTTCTAATCAGTTTATTTACAAAACAGGGGCAGACTGGCTCTGACCCTTGGTCAAGAGAATTAAATCAGATGCTCTTTGTAAAATGCTTAGTGCAATGTCTGGAACTTAGAAGGTATCTCATAAAATAATAGCTATTACGGAGATTGTGATGACGATTGCTATGACTGG
Source organism: Rousettus aegyptiacus (assembly GCF_014176215.1). Classification (NCBI taxonomy): domain Eukaryota; kingdom Metazoa; phylum Chordata; class Mammalia; order Chiroptera; family Pteropodidae; genus Rousettus; species Rousettus aegyptiacus. The sequence continues at coordinate 57,304,679 of NW_023416290.1, forward strand.
CATCTGTCAGTCTGCTGGACTTGGCCACCTGCCATATCCTGAGGTTTCCTGGATTCTGACATCCGTAATGACAAACTCCAGCAGCAACTCCTGCCAGCACAGCTCTGTGGCATAAGTCTCCCCTCCACAAAGCTTGGTACCTCCCCTCTCTTTAGGTAGATTCTGTTATCATGCAAAAATTCCTGAAGTCCTCTGCAAATTCCATCCCTTTCCATTGGACACATGAGTTTAAAGTGTATAATTACTTCTAATTGGATTCATAGTCAATGTGCTGCAGTGCCATTAGAGACGTAATCAATAATCACTTTATGGAGCAATTTGAGCTCAATACCATCTCCTGCGCAAGCCTTCTGATCAGTTGAGATTTGACCGCGTACTGGATAACACATTACAAATGAGGTCTGTCGCCTTGCACTCAGCCTGTGGTGACTGCTGTATTTTCCATCCGCTTCAGTGGGAAGTTATTGGTCACATGAACAAGGAGAAGCAACCCTCAGCAAGGAGGAGAAACGGAAAGGCTGATGCTCACCTTCTGAATCTTCATGGCTCCGGAGATTGAAAAGAACATGGATGCAGGAGAGAGGAAAAGGCCCCAGTTATATTTCGTTATGTATTTGGCTAAGCAGACCTAGGGGAAGCACTCAAGGTTTATCTGGGCTCATCCTAAACCCACCTCAGATGCACCAGAATACGCAGCCTTACGCCTCTCGGAGAAGTCCATGCCCGAGAAGGGGGCGGCCCTGGCTCCATCGCCACCTCTGCTCCAGCAAGCTCCTCACGCAAGGGGTAGGGACGTGGCTCCTCAATCTCGTCCTTGTCTATTCTAGCACTGTCGTCCTCTTTTCTTTATTTCAATTACCATTTTTCAAACATTACCCACAGAGGACTGGCGCAAGAAACAGAGGAGGGATCCAAGGTCCTGACTCCAGCATTCACGCTTCCGTGGCCCGGGAGACCTGCTGTGGGCCTCTGTGTGGGGCTAGGTCAATGCCAAGGTCACTCCAGCTCTAGCCGGCTGGGTTAATGAGTCAAGCCTGGACCACCGTGTTCGAACCCTCCCTGCACACGTTCAGGGGTTGACGTCTCTCTCGCAGGAACGGATAAATTTTTCGGAGTCCAGACCCTGGACTACCAAATGTTGTTGGGGACGATCAATGTTAAGGACAGTCTGAGGTATACGTAATTTTGTAAGTTGATCCATCCTTTTTATAAGACATGTTCTAACGTAAATAATTTTTAATCACTTAAATGGAGGCAGAAAAGTAAGTTACCAAGTGAATCAAGTAACGTGTGATTTTGTGAGCTCCTTGTACAAGCCCGGTTGCAGTAAGTGATGGAGGAGACAGACAAGGAAGCACCACGCCTCAGCCTGAGCTCCACGTCGGGCATACGATGATCACCTATACGAGTGACTAAATGCAACGCCCACCAAGTACCAGTTCGACTACCTCCAATCTTAGAATGAGTTCTGATCAAAGCAGACACCACCTTATTATTTCCTGTTAGGTGCTGACCGTAGGGCAGATACATGGCGGGTATCATGTTCTACTCTCTGAGCACATGAACTTACTTCATCATAGCTCGCCTCCTGTCATGAGATTGATTCCGTCCTTCTAAGTTTACAGATAAGAAAACTGAGACTCAGGCACATTAAGTCACTTAAGCACACACTACAGGAAATCAGCAGCAGAATCAATACTAGGCTCAGAGCTGTCTGACCCCAAGGCCGTCATCGTAGCCCCTGTCCTACGGTGCCCCTCTGTGAGATGGTGGCACGGAGGCTTGAGCATCCCTGTTTCTGTGAGTCTGGTGGCCAACTTGCCCCAAGGGAACCGGGACACCTTTCCCAGAACCCTGCCACATTGCCTGCCTCTTGCCTGGGATTCTAGGGTTTCCCCATTTTTCCAGATCTAAAATTTTCACTCTGCACCTGTTTAGTTGTCCGAAGTCTTGACAAATTCCCTACTACTCGCTGGTAATGTTTCTCTTGGTCCCAGATTCTGGTCCTCGTACCCCCAACACCTGCATGAGGTCAGCACCAAGAGACTGGTCCAGCAGGATGGATGGGCTCGGGGAAGAGCCCACCTCCTCCGTGTCTGTTTCTCTGTCTGCCTGTCAGCTGATTCGCCCTTCCTGCAGTCAGGACCGCGTGTGCTGACGTCCGAGTCCCGCCCACCTCAAGGGACACTTGATTCTGCGCAGTTGTCCACGCAGCTTCTGGGCCGTCTCTGTTCGAACGTCTCTCTAGGGTGGAAGACAGGTTCGCGTGACTTCCTAGCTGTGGAATCCTGGGCAGACCACTCACTCTCTCTGAGCCTAAGTGCCCGTCTCGGAAGTGGGCATCGTACTGGCACCTTCCACGCAGGGTGATGGTGAGGATGAGGAGCGAGGATCCGGGCACACGGCGGTTGTGTGGTAAGCGGTGGCCATCATAGTTATTATGAATTCCTCTTTCTCGGAGTTTATGCTGCTGTTATGTTATGTAGTGGCCGTGACCTCTTTCACCCCTTTGCTGTCAAGTCAGCCTCGCTCTCTCGAAATTCTGAACCTTCCAAATTTACATGGACCCAAGGAAACAAATCTGACACGCACATAAGGTAATTAAGAAAATGAACCAGATCAAAGGAGGCAGAGGTAGTTAGGAAAGAAAAAAGGAAGCAAATTGGGTTCAGAGTGTGGTTGTTAATTACTTGCTCTGGATTTATAATGCCAAGAGGGTCCATCAACCAGAATACAGAATGAAGGAAGGAAATAAATTAACGGAGAAACTCCGCCTTGTGTTGATTCTCTGTAATAGGCCAGAAGCCTTGTGAGTAATTAATAGCAAGTTAGGAAGTCAGTTTATTCAGCAATTGAAGGAGTCTTTGTGGAAAACTTTTTAGGGATAAAAGCAAAGATCATGGAGGAAGCTGGGAACTACGTCACAGGAATGAACTGCCATTGCCGACTCCCGAGGGGGTCATGCCATCTGGTGGGGGTTCGTTGACAAGCATGGCGACCGAGAGCAGCAGGGATCTGGGGAAATGAGCCGAGAGAAGATCTCAAGGCCTGAGACGGAATCCGAGTTCTTCTTCCATTCTCTGTGTGACTTTGGGTGGCCACCTTGTCCCTCTTAATCCTCACGTTAGTACTCCAGGTGAAGGACAATAAATACTCCATCCCACCCTCAGGGTGCATGTGAGGATCAAATGGGAGGAAGGATTCTGTAACTTGTTAAGAGCCGGAGGTCCGAGCAAGCCTCATGATGGAGAGGATGGTGATATTGGTGGTGACGAGAAGAAGGACTTGGGACCAGGTTGATGTGGACTAAGTGGGCTCCTGGGGGAGGCGTAGCCATCGGAATCACCACACGTCAGGGAGTCTTGCAGAGTCAAGCAGCATAAATGGCGTCAAACTCTCAACAAGTACTGAAATTTTCTAGCACAGGAGAAGTGAGATTTCCCAGGGTCAAACACTGACTACTGAGTAAACGCCGCTTAATGTTAATTAGGCATATTAATACAACTCAATTGTAAGAGAATCTGTCCAGCTTTTCAGATTTCCCTCAAAAGAGCTGATGGAGGGGAGGATGCCGATTCAGAACATTTTCATGAAGATAATGACGTAACGGCACAAATCCAGGCAAGACGCGCAGACACGAGTGTTTCCTAAGCCACCTTATCTGAACCCGCACTTTCGCTTTTCATTTTATTCAGCTTCGCCCCACACGATGGGTTATACAGAGACAAACACTGATCAAATTTGTGCAGTCAGCCGATTTGGGTGTAAGAATATCAACTGTGCCATTTCATTGTGTGTGGTAATGAAGACGCGACTTTGGCATTTGAAGGTCAGTTTCCTCAGAAAATGAGAAGCAAAGTTATATCTCATAGAGTGAGTCTGAGGACTGAAGTGGATTTAAAAAAAAAAACAAAAAACAAAAGAAAAACACATAAAAAAGCAGCTAGTTCAGGGCCCAGTAGGAAGCGCCAACAAAAATGGGTTACTATGATCATCCTGTGCTTTCTAAAACAGCTGGTCATTTCCCCCATAATTTTCAGGAGAAGATCATAAAAGAGAAGCAGCATCCTGACCCGCCCGCCGGCCGCAAAGCTGTCCTCACCCAGGATGTCTATGTGCACCATGCGGTTCATCCTCTCTCATTTCTCTGGAGAGTGAGAACTGAGATCAATCACCCTCTGTGACAGAGCGGAGTGGAGGCATCTTGGCGACGAGGGGTCGAAGAACATAAAGAATTACGACGCGGATGTATACAGATATGCGGAACACTTTAACATTTCTTTCGAGAGAGACAGAGAGAGAGAGAGAGAGAGAAAGAGAGAGAGAGAAACAATTCCGCCTCTTCGAAGTTGTAAAACGTGCTTCCTCTTTTGCAGCAGAGTTGTACCCTGGGTTGACGCTATTCATAATGAATTATATGGTGGTGATTTATTTATGCCAAGTGCTTAAGAAGCTTGCCGGATTGCAGAAACATGCATAGGTATGCACCTGAGTCTGACAACGCACACATGAGATGGGGGAAGGAAGAGCCAATCCAGAAAGAGTGAGAGATAGAGCGACTGATACGAGGCTTATGGGACAGGGCAGTGAGGAAGGAAAAACATTTCATAATTAAAACCACACGAACAACACGAGCAAGATGTGCATTTGAATGCCCCTAATCCTACATTCCCAAGGTCACGACGAGCTGTAAGTTTCAAGATGGCTCGAAGGGCACACCGAAGCTGGCTCCGTGGTGAACAGGAAAGATTACAGGGCTTGGATCCAGGTGGACGTGACTCGAACCTCAGGTCCGCCAGTGTCCAATGGGGTGACGTCGGGAAGTCACTTAACTTCCTTCACCCTGCTTTCCTCATCTTTGACATATTGGGCCCAATGAGATTAATGAAACGGAATTTAAAAAGAGTCAGTCAGAAGAGCCTAGGGCTAGACACTTAAATGGCAGAGGCAAAATCCGAACAGAGGTCTTTAGGAACCCAAGACTCCGTAAAGAAATGTGATGTCAAGACCAACCCAGGGTTCACTGTGAAGACAAACACAGACACTGCAGAAAACGCAGCAGAGGACTCGTGGGTCCATCAGACTCACGCTAGGTGACACGACTGTCTCATTCTCTCTCTTTCAGAGCTTGTGTTTGTGTACAGAACAAAATATCAAGACACCCATTTGGCCAACTCTTTAAACAGCATAAAACAGTGAATGGACTACTCTACTCTCTCTTACCTTGTCTTATCCTAGACTCCTGTTTCCTACCCAAGTCGAACGCCGTTAGCAATTTCTTGAGTATCTTTCCAGAGATTTTAAATCGAATACGAGAAGAGACACGTGTGGATGCAGGTGAGAGGCAGATGCACGTGCAGGTGCAGGTGCACATGCAGACGTGGGAGAGAGACGAACACGGGTAGAGACAGACACACGGTTTAGATGCGATTGCGGATATAAGTACAGATGTAGGCGATCGACAGATGCAGGTGTAGGCATGGACACAGATGGGGGTGGCACAAACGTATGTGTAGCTGTGGGCGCAGATGCAGGTGCAGGTGAGAGACAGACGCAGGTGTGGATGGAGAGACCATCGTACATTTAGATATAGATGCATATGCGGGCGGGATGTAGCTGTGAAATGAGACGTAGGTACAGGTTTGGTATAGATACAGATGCAGGTGTAGGCTGAGGTATAGCTGCAGGTGTAGATGTGGGTGTGGGCGTAGGTATTTCACACACCCCACTCTAAACGCAGTTTGTAGGACGCTGTTCTCACTTGTCTGAAGCCTCTGTCTCCCGTCCTACCTCGCGGATTGTTCCATAGGACGCGGACTGATCCATCCTAAGCGCTCACGGTTCTCCACTGTGGAAATGAACTATAATTTTCCCGGTCCCCTACTGCAGAACGTTTCGGTCACGTCTAGTTGTTGTCCTTACGAACAACGGTCACAGTATTTTTATACTTGCACATTTGGAGTGTGTGTTTTTCAACAAATTTGATGAAGTGGATCGTTGTGTCAAATGGAGCAAACCTGGAAACTTTTACAGATAATGCCCAAATGTAGGGACCCAAATCCCAGGTGAACGAGTTGGCTTGAAAAGCACAGCAATCCGACCCTGGCACCTGGCGACAGGTGCTGTGGATAAGTCTCAGTCGTCTTTTTTATAATAAGCTTCATTCGTCTATTTCTACAAGTTAATGATTAATGACCAGCGAGAGCCATCTGACCACAGTCATCACTGATCTGCATATTATTTCTCTTATTTTAGGAAAAAAGGACTTATCCTCAGTCCTTCGATATATTAGCTCTGTCTACATCACATTCTAGAGATTTATAATTGAAAAAATACTGTTAGTTTAATCTCAAATACGACTCTTTGAAAAGCGCAAATATTAAACAATGAAAGTGTTAATTATATGTGATAAACCTCGACGGAAATAACCACCTAGCTAAATATAGATTTTTCATAATTCTCAAAATATGTCGGTGACACCCAGATTGAATGTGTCTTATGCCAAATGAAATTCACCTTTCTAATTATTATGTGGGCCCCAAATGACTTTCACTATTAGAATACACCTCATGAATTTTAGGCCAAATGGAATATAGAATCAAGCAATAGAAATTTCTTTAGAAATGTTGGGGCCCATTTTCTTAGATCAAAGGGAGCTAGGGCAGCCAGGCGGGTCATGTGACTTGTCTGAATTCAGCCTGTGTAACCTCAAGTCACACAGTCAAATGCCTATTTACATATAAGGCTTTAAAAATGTTTTAAATTTAAATTTACTGGGGTGACATTGGTTAATAAAATTATCTAGGTTTCAAGTGTACAACTGAATAACACATCGTCTGTATCTTGCGTTGTGCGCTCACCACCCCAAGTCAAATCTCCCTCTGCCACCGTGGATTTGAGCCCCTCACTTATTATCTCACTTTGAGATGTCATTATTCACATTCCGAGGGGCTTAAAGGGATTAAGAATCCGTGAGGCAACAGGTCTCCCGGTTTGTCCCACAACGAGCAGCGTGGGCATCACTGGGGAACTTGTCAGAAGTGCAGACTTTCTGCGCCTGCTCCAGCGTGAGGAGCCAGAGATGCTGGGTGGGGCCCTCCAGGTGGGTCGCATCACATTAGGATCTGAGACCCTCTGCTCTGCAGGCGCCACAGAAACGCTGGGCCGAGGCTGGCCTCTCGCCTCCACCCCGAGGCGGACGAGGCCCCGGGGGACACTGAGAACCTCGGGGATGCGGTCCCCGCTGAGGAAGCGGGCCTGTCCCGCGTGTTCACGGCTCGCGGTGACGTGGTCCTCGCCTGCGGGGCCGTCCTTAGGGTTGTCTCTTTTCCCTCCTCCGAACGTGAGACGATAAGGCAGAAGAACTTGCCGATATCGCGAGTCTCTACGGTGATTGTGTGTTGTGTCCCATCAGAGGGGTCTGCTGTTTCTCCATTATTAAGACACGGAGAAGCGTTTCACGCGCTACACGTTTTCACACGGGACGTTTGCGCTGCCCAAGGTCGGCCGCGACCTTCCCGCCATGGCGGAACTCTCAGGCCGCGCTCCCAGACTGCCTCCGACACCAACGCTGCCAGACGCCTCAACGTCCCCAGCGCTAAGGCCAACAAGGTGCTGGGGCGTAGATCTGAACTGGGTTAGCCACAGAAGCAGACGACGGCGGGGCATTTCCGCCTCCCTCGGACACACCGGGCCCCGGCGGCCCGCCGGATGGGGACAGCGTCTGCCTTAGGCGGCGGGATGCGGGCAGAGCCACGCGGAACCGTTCGCCCCCTGCAGCGTGACGCTCGGGGCTGCTCCCCTCTGCGGCCTGAGCCGCCTCTACAGCCGCCTCGCGGGAAGGGGCGCACTCTCACCGCTGCCCCCGAACCCCCAGCGTGTCTGGTCGGTGGAGCTGACTGTCACCCACCTCCACGCCCGACTGCGCTCCTCTGTCCCGAAACGATGAGGCAGTCGCCTACGCACCCCGCTCGCATCGAAGTCGGCCCTCTACTGTGTGTTTCTCTCTAATTTACGATGAACGATGAACGCTTCGGCAGAGGGGCAAGTCTTGATTGTCACTGAGCCCTCGGGCCCCCCCGCGGACGCACCGCTCAGGAAGAGCCCGGAAACGTGCGGAGCGCAGGGGCAGGGTCTCCGCGCGGGCCGTGGAGACCGCGGCCAGAGGCCGGCGCGGGCGAGCGAGCGAGCGAGCGCTTCTGGACTGTTCTCCGCAGACGCCGTCCTACACCACACCATCGACAAACCGGGAAACCAGGCCAAGTCATTCAACCGGAAAAGAAATCATCTACTTTTTCTCATTAACGGACCGCATCCACCTGGAAGCTCCTTACGGAGCAAAATGAGGGGACGTGATTCCTGTCAGCACGGTCCCCATGAGCTCGGTGTGTGTGGTCAGCTGGCCGAGGCTTTTCAGGGAGGAGGGACGGGCCTGCAGGGGGCCGCGGGCCAGCAGAGAATGGCTTTGGGGTAACCTGAGCGGTAATTCATGAAAGAGCCCTGGAATGATGTGGGACGAGGGGAGCTTTCGTTTTCGTTCAATTCGAGTAAACTCAACAAAGACACTGAGTGTTAAAGGCTCCAAACAAAGGACTGGCGAGCACACACACACATCCTACACAAGTGTGTACCCATCACGACTCACGGGCACACGACCGGGGCAGAGTGCGTGCACTTGATATAAACGTGACAACCGCATGACAAATACACCGCCCACGACAGACATCTCCGACCCGCCTCCAAACCCAGAGCGCGCAGCCTCACCACACACACATACACACACACACACACACACACACACACACACACACACACGATGCTGCTGCTGGCAGGTTGACTACATCCCAAATAAGCCCTCTGACGCTGTCATAAGCAAGACTGACGCACCTTTGAAACTGATGGTTCGGAATAGCCACCTGCTTGAATCCAAGTGTGTGAAACATCCGCATACGGCTCACGGAAACGTCTCTGCTGCTCGAATCTCCTAAAAACACTAACGCATTGCAACGGTTGTCTATTTTTGCCACCATAATTGTCATTGCCCCTTTGTTGTGTGTTACAATTCACTGAACGTGTTCAAACACATCATGATAGCCAGTCTTTGTCACGTGTATTTAGGATGGAACACTGTCTGAGAAAGAAGGGGGCATTTGTAGTGCGACAGTCGGGAGAGGCGGGAGTCAGGGACAAAGGTGACTCCCTGCTCCCTGGTGAACTAGACGAGTGATTCCCAGCTGGGACAAGAGGTGACCTGGCCTCAGGAAACATTTGGCAAAGGCTGGAGATGTTTTCGGCTGTCACACCTTTGAGGGGGGGGCTGCTCCTGGCATCCGGTGAGTGACGCGAGAGGTGCTTTTGAGGATTTTGCAGTGCCCAGAGCAGCTCCCTCCAACGCAGCCTCATCTGACCCCAAACGTCAGCAATGCTGGGACTGAGCAGCCCTGAGCTTGACCCAGGAGGCTTCATGGCAGCCTTGTGAAGGACCTGGGAGGGGGCTACCTGGCCTGGCACAGGCGGGCCCCTCAGATGAGGACCAGACGGGGAGGTAGTTTGTACTTCTCCACCATCTGGGCTTATACCCTGGCCGAGTTTAAAGGCCGGGAATAAAGAAGGCACACGAATGGCTTCTCTCTGCTGACATTTTTCCACGCATGCCCTCCAGATGCCATCTCTCTAAGAAATGGGGATCTTATTGAAACAGAAGGACTGAAACGTCCTGAGCATGAGCTATCACGGCGCCGAGGAATGAGTGCTCGCTCTTAAAACCACACGCCTTCCCTCCCTCCAGGAGCAATTACAAGAGAAACCAGGAAGAACAAAGTGTAAGTTCCTCCTCGCGTGACATAAATCAGCTGGACAGGGCCCCGTGGAGCTGAAATACATCCATCGGGGTGTCCCATTAAATCAATTAGCCAGCAAGAGGGAGGACGAAGGGCGAGCATGACGTTCCTGCAGCTTCTCCTAACACGGGGGCCTGCCATCCTCGCGTCCGGATCCTCCCCTTGTCCTTGTTTCTTTGGGCACAGAAATTGCTGGGAGGCAGGGAAAATAAATCATTTTAGGGGAGAAAGAACCAGAACCCAGTTGCTGTTCGATTCATTAGAAAGTCTGTGAGCGCTGAGCTCTTCGTAGGTTCATACTTATATCCAGAACCTTCTACGGCTTGCCGTGAAGGTAGCAGGAGCCTTCTTTGTCCGAAGAGCAGTAGTTTATTCGTGTGCTTATTTCTGGTAATGGGGATCATTTGCTTCAAAGCATCACCATCTCGGTTCTAAGCTTTCAGATGACCGAAGGACGTCACCAAGTACGGTTTAATAACAGCTTAACATCCGCGTAGCTGCGTATTGTCTACGGTGACCATTCAGGTTGGTTTCACAGCGAACCAGTAACGTAGGTGGCATGATTAGTATGATTCCTACTTAACAAATGATGATGTGAGGCTGCGAGAGGCCCAGTGACTTGACCTCAGAGAGAGGGATTAGAAGGAAGGGATGTGAGGAGTTCGAGAAGACAGCAACTAACAAATTCACGACACTAACTCAGAAGTTCTCAATATAACTCGCATATTTAAAATCACAGGGAGCTTTAAAAAATGCTGACGCTGGAGTCCTACCCCCAGACACTCTGACAAACCTGATTAGATGACAGAATGAGCGTCAAGGCTTCTGGAAGTTCTTTAGATAATTGTAACGTTCAGCTAAGTTTGATAATCCCTGTACTAGATGCTCACTACGCTGCAGGATGGGAAAAGGGACTCTGGGCTTCCGAATCCAATCAACTGGTCGAGACGTGAGCCCGAAGACATCTGACTTCAAAGCTCATATTGTCTCGATCTGCTCAAGAATCAGCTCTAGCACCCGTTGGGCACCCAGTGATTTGCGTGGGACTTCCACAGCCTGTAACATCTCTGTGATTCTCGTGCACCGTGGAGTTACAGATAAGGAAGTTTCAGCATTTTTAGTTTTTAGGAAGTCACTGGCTCTTAATCCTGTTCCCTCATGCTTCGCTCATGAACTTTAAACTCCAGACTATTAGCTGCATGACGCTCTGAGGTCTGGCCAGGAGCAAAACCAAACCGCAGTCAGGCCCCACGGCTTTGAGCAGTGGAAGGAGAGGCACCTGCTTTGTTTGTTGGCTGGGGGCAGATGGCTCGGGACAAGTGAGGCAGGCAAGGCGTGATTGGAGTCCAGTGCCTCTGCTCTATTTCTCACGTCAGCACTCTGTCCTAAGGTGACCTTCCTTTGGGAACTAAGAATGATAGCGAAGCTTTGAAAATTTTAAGCTCAACTGATATGCTGAGTTTACCCATCGTCCAAGTGAATATTATGCTCCGCCCCCCCCACCCCGCCCACCTCCCGAACGAATCCTGCTCCTGGACATACAGGTTGTTCAGACTCAAGTGAAGGCTCCCTGCTTTCTGAGCCACCTGGCGCATAGTCTCGTTTTCATGAACTTGCCTTCCCTGAGTGCTGCCGTGTGGCCGTCATATTCTTTCATGTTGCAAATCAGGTTATCGGTGCATCTGGGAAACGAGAGAACTTGCCTGCTGAGTCTTTGGACACTGATAAGGTTTGACGTCAGTCTCCGGGGTTGAGTCCTCTCTCGAGTCCCAGATTCCTAACCTTCGAAGGTCAAATCCATTCCAATATTTGGATGGATAAGATCATCATGAATGACCAGAAGGAACGGCCACATGGGTGGACTGATCATGTCAAAAGACTTTGATAAAATTACTAACTTCCACAAAGACGTGTGAAGCTTGTTTGTGTCCCAAGTCACTGGTTGACCTCCTTGGGTTAAAATCCTCTCTATTGAGGCCTGCATCCCACCTCCATCAAATTTCGACATTCTCAGGTCGGCCTTCGAGAGCAGGACCACAGTAATATGGGAAATCGTCCATTGACTATCGACGCATTCGTTTTAGAAATAGGAAATTTGTGCCACTCTAGCATACTGCCCTGCCCCCGCCCAAGTATGTGCTACAAAGTTCTAAACTTCCTAATCTCCATTTTATTCATAATTTCTGCTGCATCTGGTTGCAAAACTACAGGTTCAAATCCATTTACCTGAACTCCTCGGAGGCAGATAACATATATTTTTTTTTAATTTGCAAAATAATGAATGGGTATACTATATATCACACACATTGCAAGTGGTCTGGGGTGGCACTCTGCCATAAAACAGTGATATTCTTGACCCCAACCTTTGGCCATCACAAGCCGGCTGAGTAATGGTTATGAGACAGTTAGGCACTGTCACTATATGGGCTCAGGTCAGGTTAAATTGTCCTGTTACATTTTACCAAAAGTTTTAGATTGTGAAAATGTGGCTGCAGGGTTTTGGAGTGTACGGTCATCACCGTCATCACCAAGACAACTACTCTACCGAGCGCCTGCTAGTTACCCCACACACCAGGCACCTCCTCGTGAGGGGGTGCTGTGGCCGAAGCACTGACGGGGATACTGAGATTTCGGGTGAGTACATGGTCTCCTCTTATACTTAACAACAGGCAGAGCCAGCAGCTGAACTCCAGGCTGCTTGGTTTCAAAGCCTGCACTCTGCTCACTCCGCCATATGCCTTCCTGAGAATCTCAATTTCGAGTGGTTCTCATTTCAGGGGATCTTTTGTCCTATGCTAGAGCTATTTCCTTAAGGCAAGGGGATTATGGTTTGTTTTATTTTAATTCTGACAAAGAAATGAGAGTAAACGTTCTATAGTGAACTAAATGTTCACTATAGGACGACATTTACAAATATGTCATTGGTGACCCAGATCTGACCAGCAAAACCTCATTTTATTGGTTCATTATATGCAAACAATATGAATAGAGAGTTTAGATTCTTAAAAAGACATACAAAAGCTAAAAATATACTGAGTTACTCTTTCTACCTATTGTATTGTCAAAGATGAAAAAAGTAGTGGATGTAGTCTTTGGCAAAACTGTGGCGAAACAGACCCTTTCATGAACCACCTGTAGAAATGTAGATGCTCACGTGAAGGGCGATATCTATCAAAATGATAAATTTATATGCTTTCTGTTCCAGAAATTCTATTTCTGTTAAGAGTGTTAATTGCTCATATGTAAGATGATTTACGTGTATGATTATTCATTACAGCATTGTTCATAATAACATGAGATGAGGAACCACATAAATGCCCATTAATAGAACACTTGTTAAACTAATTATGATACTTTCATGTAATGAAATTCTGAGTTGCTATAAAAGAGAACGTGAAAAATGTCCACATGGAAATGTCTCTAAAATATAATAAGTTTAAGAAAATAAGTTTGCAGCATATCTTATGTAAACTGAAGAAAAAATAAGAATATATACTTTCATTTACTTTTTTATACATAGAGAATGTTCAGAAAGATACTTAAGAGGCTATATTAAGGTGGGTTACTTATTGGGAAGGAGGAGATAAGGGAGAGGAATTTCTCACTGTTGTACTTTTTATACTTTGATTTTATACACACTTAATGAATTACTTATTTAAAATTAATTAAACTATATGATTAATTTTAATGTGCAACACTCAATATCTGCTATTATAATTATTAATATTAAAACTGACATTAATATTAGATATCCTGAGTTCTAGTCAGACTCTAATTCAAGGTAACTGGATTCCAGCAGATTCTTCTAATTACTCTAAACTTTTCTAATTCATAAAATGTGCATTTTGGGGGGCACATCCTCCTTTAATGTCACAATGGCAAGAACTGGATGGGCATTTGAAGAACAAGGTGCTATGTGCTGGGACTTCAAAAATTCGCACTTTTTCTCCATTTCGGGAATGAGGACATTGCAATGTAGACCATTTAAATAACTTTGCTTAGAGTCCCAGATCCAATGGGCGTCAGAACTGGGTCATCGGTCCATGCTCTCTGTGATTCATTCCGGGGCCCGAGGGGAGACTTTTGATCATAGAAGAGCCTGATCGAGACAGAGGCCACAGTTCCAGCTTCATTCCTGCTTTTGTCCTGCTTGACATGGAAGACCGAAAACCAGCAGTTGGCAAGGTTAAACCGGATAGGTTTCAAATACCTCCTGCCGCCATGTGCCTTGATTCTAGAGTTTATCCCACATCGGCCCAATGTTTGCCATGTCCTTTTAGACATTCTTTGAGTCTTGCTTATGGGGTTACAAGAGATTAGCTGGAAATCCTCATCTCAAAGATCTACATCCGGGACAGAACCTTCCAGATAGTGACAGACCGGGCAAGCCATCTCTCCGCAGAGAGCATGGCTGAAATACAATGGATGAATGAGAAATGTAGTTTAAAAGGAGAAAATGACTTTAAAGCTAGAAAATTAGCTCCATGGAATAGGGTCGAAGGAGCACACGCATCGTGATGGAGGCTGAAGGCCAGTGGTCAGGCTCAGAAAGGCAGTGAGGAGACCAGAAAGGAGGAGAACCCGATCGGATCTGGTTTTCCTTGATGTTAATCACATGTCATGTACTGGGTTTGCTAGTCCTCGGGTAAAATCCAGGCTGCTGGGCTACTTCCAGATGCATCTCTCTCTCTCTCTCTCTCGCTCTCTCTCTCTCTCGCTCTCTCCTGGGCCTGTCCATCCCTCCGTCCCTCCCTCTATTCCTCCCTCCCTCCCTTCCTTCTCTCCCTTCATTTTTTCTCCCTCTTCCCTTTATCGAGATGTAACTGTGTAAGTCGAAGGTGTACACGTGAGTACATTGTCAAATGACGCCACCGTAGAGTGAGTTAGCACATCTACCCTCTCACATAATTGCAAGTTTTTCTGTGGTGAGATCATTTCTGATTTACTCTCGTAGCTCATTTCGATAATATAGTACACTGCTGCTAACTGTGGTCACCACGCTGAATATGAGCTCTCGGGAACTCAGTCGTCTTCTCTCTACACATTTGTACCCCCGACCAGCATCTGCCCACACCCCTCCGCCATCCCTAGCCCCTGGCCACCACTCTGCTTCTCTGTTAGAACAAATCCCGCCATTCGAAAATATTGATTTTGCCTCTTTTCCTCCCCACCCCCATTTTACTATGCAAGTTGCTCCTGACACTTTTGGCTGCAAGAAACTAATACGCATTTTTTTTTTCCAGACAGGAAGCCACTGAAGTAGGTGGTGAAACCCAAAATCTCAGCAAATCTGAGTGGTGGCCCCATCCCGGCCCTTCTGTGACTGTCACCCACTCTCAGGATTCTTCTCACGGCTGATACGACTCAGGAGACAGACGTGTGATGCGCAGAGACACAGATATAGGTGTTTGAGTATGGACCAGAGTTTGAGGGGAATTTGATAAGAAAAATGCTCACACTTTTATTTACGTGTCTGGACAAGGCCTATGTTTTCAGCGCCTCCTGTTTCAGAACGAGACAAAACGTTCTGAGAGCTTAAACGACGCCTTAATCATGCTGGGCAATTTAGATGCACTTAGGAATAACATCTTTGTGCCTGCCCGGCCGCCGCTGAAGGGGAAGTATCGTTTATCAAAATGGCTTCCAAAGGGCTCTGTTTTGTGTAAGCACAGCCTACAGGTACTCATCAGTGTCGAGGCTGAGAGCCGTGGGGAGTGTTTCTGTGAGCAGCCATGGGAAAAAGGTTAGCTTTCACCTGATGGTCCAGAATCACTTTCAGGTGGGGAGCAGAGGCCCCTACCCCCACATGTTGTAATCCTTTGGGGATGGGCGTAGGGGGAGGGTGATGTTTTTTAATCTCAGCCTCCAGTACGCTTTGAAAAGCAACGATTAATTTCTCGATTGCTACAGGGTTGTTTCAGGATTTTTTTTTTTTTCCATTTTAATTTTACTTTAAAGCTGGGGCACCGTGAGCCTCTGTAAACAAGGCGATCGATCAATGGCTATCAGCAATTCTTGGGAGAGGGCAGAATAAGTTGATGGATTCCGGACGACAGGAAGAAAATAGTGCAAGCGAGTTGAATAAATGAATGGACGTTATTATCAGCGGAAATGGAGGTCCCCACAGGTGTCTTAAAGGGGACATTCATTCTTGCTCTGAGGCTGTTGAATCTCTCACAGGCCGGGAGGAGCTGACAATGTGAAGTTTCTCGTTTGCAGCCTCCAGGCCACTCACTCTGTGTCTTCTTGCATTTGTTATTAGACTCTTTCTCTGGATGGCAGAGATTTTAAATGGCCCCTCATTTATTTTTAATTGTCATCAAGCCACTGAATGTTAGTGCTGGAGGAAGATGCTTCTGTCTGCCTACACCCTGCCTTTCTGCCACGGAAAATGAAAACAGTGGATCCCCGAGATGAGAGGTGGTTTGCGCGAGGTTATGGCCGCTGTCAGAGCCAAGCCTCGAGTCCCAGGCCAACTCTCTCTCTCCTCCGTCACACCACGCCCGCTCTCCTTCTTATTTAGGTAACTGCAACGTGCACTCCATTTGCGGTGACCTCTTACAGCGCCTCCTGCTTCCTTCCTGTCCCCTTTCGTGTCCGCTTCTCATACGGCCTCCTGGGTCAATGCCCCGAACACAGAGACTCTGGGACCGGAGTTCGGAATTCTTTGGTATTTATCCATCGTTGACTATGGTAAGCAGCATCTATACCCTGATGTCTGAATACTGTCCGTGCCCACACACGGTGCGCTTCAGTCTCCTGCTACGTATCACGTGTTCTCTATGCTGCAGCCGGAACATTCTGCTCCTGCGCAGGGGCGCGAGCTGGCCCGTGCTCTTCCGTTAGCTGTGGGATGGTGTTCCCTTTTGAAGCTGTGACTGCTCTCCACGGCCCTCGCCTTCCCAGGTGCAATCCCAGAGCCTGCTCTGCTCCTGGGATGGCCTCAGAATCCACATAGAGCCACAAGATGGAAAGAACCTGGGTCCTCAAAATACCATCAAAGGAGATTTGCCCTCAGCTAGGACAGCCGTTTTGGACTTTATACAAGTAAGAGAGAAGGTTTTACTTTGACGGCCATAGAATTTCGCGGTTTACCTTAACTAATGCAAAACAAAACAAAACAAAACAATAATAAACAATAGACCAACATGGTAAGAGCTAAACCTTCAGAAGGGAGGACAGGGAATGATCTAACCAAGGACTAAGCAGTTTGCTTAAGAAAGGGTCAATTATTCTCTTCATTTAGGGCAGGGGCCAGCATGCTATGGCACGAGGGCTCAATTTGGTCCACTATCTATTTATAAATAAAGTTTTATTGGAACACCGCAAACTCTTTTCTTTATGCACTACCAAAAATGAGTAGTTATGATGGAACCGTACAGTTCATAAATTTGAAAATGTTTACTACCTGGCCCTTTACAGAAAAAAAATTGCCAGCTACTGCTCTAGAGTGCTATGCCTGTGAAGGCAAAGAAAACGGAAAAGGAGACAGGAAATAACTCTCGATGCCACCAGGGACTTGGGGCTTTTCCGTTCTGTGCCTTCCCTTCACTGTTCCATCCGTCAAATGGGCATAATAATCACACCCACCCTGTGGGGTTCTCTGAGGTGGTCGGAACAGTGCCTAAAATGTCAGGGCACTCAAGAAATGTTGACTATTAATATTACCTTGAAACAAAAGAGGAAAAATCAAGTAATTTATAGCAGATGTGTTCCCAATGATATATTTGTTCAAAACTGATTCCTTTGGCTGCGGCCAAGTATAGTTAGAACTACAGGTAGAAGGGGAGGCTGCTTATAGAGCCTTTTCAATGTTTCCTTTCTTTCTCAAGTAGCCTCCCAAATGAGCTCTACTCAATTATTTGCTGGTTAAGCAGCACCTAGCGCTTCTTAATAAAATACACTGATGATGGAGAGAATGTGCTTCGGACGGCTCCAAACTGGGAAGCTACTCTCAGTGCCCTGCACGCTTGTGCTTCTGAAGGGAGGATTTACACTTCCTGCGAATCACTTACGTTTGTGTCAGTTGTACGTATTGTATTTCTACGGTGTGAGGGATGAAATGTGAGTGCAAAGAGGAGGAGAGCCGTTCCGCGAAATCAAATGCACATGCTTCGGGGAGATCTGATGGACGTACGCCGTTTCCAAAATGATGGTTAAATCGGTACAAGACTGGGGATAGAAGAAGTTCAAGAATACAGACGTCTGTATTCACACTGCTTTCTGAGTGTCTCACGTTTTTATTTTCAAGAAACTCAAACTGGAAATCAAAGACCATGCATGCGAGTGTGATTTATGCAAAAAAAAAAAGGACCAGAAGTAGCTGTAATCAGTCAGGGACCCATCTTCAAATCAAGACCTTGGCCGTCCATCTGAACCTTGGTAATGAAGGTGCCTTTTTATGTTTTAAATTAACATAAAATGTCTAAAGTGCATATGCCCCATTTTATGACCCTCTCTTTAACTGATTCTTTTGATTAATTCACCTACCACGGTAGCCCTATGGTATTGGCCACAAGGGCGTCCAGTGAATTTGGAGACTCTTTTAAGCATCTGCTCCTGTAACAATTCCACCCGACCAGGTGTCCCTGGACTTCTGCCGTGGACACCACTGCTGGAGTAGCTTCACTGCCTCCTGTCGATGGAGAGGCACTTGAAGACAGGACCCCGACTTCTGACTCTGTTTTCCCAGTTCCCAGTCCCATGCCCGGTGCATTTTAACCCCACCGCCATGCTCGTAACTCAGCTGGTGTCCGTGTGGACGCAAAAGGGCGCAGCCTGTCCAGCCACGCTTCACAGCCTCCCCGCCTCCGTCAGTGGTGGCTTCGGGCCCTGGTCGCTCGGACTCCCTGCATCATCCCGGATCTTGTCTTTCTCTCATTCCTCACTTTCCTTCTTTTGGCTAAGGCGGTGACTCCTCTCTGTCCCTAACACACCCAGCTCCGCCCTCTCCTCCTCACTCTCATGGCTCCACACTGGCCCCGGACCTCGTCCTCAGGTGTCTGGATTCCTGCAGCAGCCTCTTCCCGGGGTCCTCTGCTTTTCCTTCCCGTGGCCCACTTTCTGCTGTCACTAGCTTTAAGTTGAAATGCCACCACCGCACACAAGCCTTTTCTGATCTTCTCATTGGCCCCCACCTTTGGACCGTGTCTATTTTATGACTAGTTTAAGGATTTGCTGAAATGGCATTTTATTTGTTTTCTCGTGCCTCTTCCCCACTCGAGCGGGAGCTCCGTGCGCACATAGACCGTTTGCTCAGTGCCAAGGACATGCCCTGCACATAGTAGGTGCACAATGGTTATTATGCTGAATGAATGAACTGAAGGAACAATGTTTATGAGGTGTGGAGTCTTCGGTTTGAGGGGTTATTTTTCCCTCCCTCTTTAAATGTATTCAACATATTCTTGGCAAAAGAACACAGGAGAGTGACTATAAGTCAGATGATATATGGGGAAATGAGAAAATAAAAAGGAAAAACTGCTGAGGTACTGAATAGTGAATCTTAAGGGAAACTTTCTTATTTTCAATATCTTGATTTCCTGGGATAGAAATAGAATATCTTCATTTGGGAAGGAAACCCCAGCGGAACTTGCAAAACATAAAAGCGAATTGCTTTGCCTTTTCGGGTTTTGTTTTTGCCTTGCAAAAACATTATTTCGGTGTGTGAAAGGAGGTTTCCGCGCATCTTTATTAGGTCAGTGTTTGCAAAAACATTATCCTCAGGGCTATGAGGTAAGGAGAGGAGAGCCCTGGGCGAGGAAAAGCGACCAGTTTTCCAGAGCTACTCTGAGCTCCTTTTTCTGCGGTCATTGTCATCATATCTGAATTGATTGAGGAATTCATTATTGTCCCATGTTACACACATTATCTGATTTGGCCCTGTTTAATCTTTATAGCATCTGGGTAAGTTAGCACTCGTACCACTGTTTTGTCGATGAGGAAACAAACTCAAAAATATTTAACTCTCCACATCGCACAGGTTGTCAGGACCTCTGCGCGGTTCTCCCATGGTCAGTGCCTGACTGAGGCTCCCTCCTCCCGCTCGGGCGCTGGGACGGCCTCTGTCCTGATCCGCTCACCTCCAGACTGCTTTGCTTCCAATCCTTCCTCGGGACTGGGCAGTCATTGTGCCACTGGGCGATGAGGTGTGTCCTCCGACTCCTTCTCCCAAGTTGGCTCGGGGACCTGCGTTGTGTTGGCGTTTGCAGTGTCGTCGAGAGAGCACGAGGCTCTCGTGGAGTGACCTACGGGAACTCAGAGACACTCGAGGGCAAGGCTCACGCTTTGTCATCTTGGATTTCCAACACTTCGATGAAGCCACGAACAGAGAACATGTTCTGTTTGTGTTAGCTTCCCTAATAACGTGTCATTTTAATTTTATCTCCCAAAATCCTCTTGTGAGTCTTGTGGTTTCATCTGTGAGGCGGGCAGTGGCCATTTGGAATAAGCTAGAAATGGTGCCTGCTGCAGCTAAAAACAGTGTCTCCTCTACATGGATCTTTAAACCGTAGATCATTGGGTTAAACTCTCTCGATTTCCTATCTATAACGTGGAGATAAACAACCATATGTATCTTATGAAATTTCTGTGGGATTCAGTTAGTTAATGTGTAAAACCATTTAAAACAGGGCCTCGATTATAAGCGCTACTACATGTCAGCAAACATCATCACGGTTCTTAAAATACCCCGGCGAGGAGCTCAATTTGCTCACAGATGCGTGTTTTATAGATGCTGCCCTGAGCCCAGTAAGGTCGTGACTTCCTCGTGACCTCACTGCTAAGATGGGGAACTCGCCAGTGACTACGGAGACAGACTGGAGCCCGGACCTGTCCTCCGTGCCCCAGGAATCTAACGAATCGATGAACAAGCAGACGCACGCAGAGCCCCTGGCTCGTCAGGGCCCCATCGGTGCCCACCACGATGACATGTATCTTGTAAGCATTTCTCAAGTCTTTTCTCAAGGTTTCCAAAGTCCTTGGGGTCACACTGGTGTCTGCTGGCCTCCAACGTTGTAGTTTTCAACCCTGAACAGTTTAGTCCTCTAGGAGATGCTTGGCAATGCCTGGGGACACTTTTGATTGTCACAATTGGAGAGTGGTCCTGCTGGCACAGAGTGTGTAGAGACCCGGGAGGTCACTAAGCACCCTCCAACGTGCAGGGCAGTCTTTACAACAAGGGTGCCCTGCCCATGTGTCACTAGCATAGGGGTTGAGAGGCTGAGCTTTAGCCAATGACCCATTACGCTGGCTAGCCGGCACACTACAATCCCAGTCTAACAATGACATGACCACAGGGCAGACCCCTGTCAGCGGTACTGCTGACCTTTGTGCCCAAGGGGTCCGGTCAACCTCATCTTACTGAAATCCAGTGTCATCAGGACAGGTGACCCACTTAGGCTAGTCGGGGAGAACAGGTTCTCTTTCTGAGTAATAATGAAACTCCTGGTAATAGTGTAATTATCTGGAGAGACCCATTCTATTGAGTTCACACCCCCAAGATTTCCCTTTGTGGTATTTACCACAACTATAATTCATCAATTTATGATATCACTGTTTCTTTAAATTCTGTCTTACTTTTTACAGCCACAAACTATGATGATAGGACCACGTGGGCTTGCCCACTGCTCTTCCTTAGTACCTGGAAAAGCACCTGGACTAGAATAGGTCTAACACAGATCCACGCCGGAGATGCACTTTTGTGAATAAATGACCCAGGTCAGTATTTGGAAGTATAAAAACAGGGTCTAGAGCCCAGGAGAGAAGGTTGTGGTATTTAAAGTATGTTAGGCAGTACAGAATGGTTAAAAGACTTGAAATCCAATGTCCATTCATTCACTGACCAGATAGATGGGCATGGAGAGCTCACAGCGTGCTAGGCACGGTGAGCCTGGAGGGGTACAGGCCAGAGTCTGGGCAAGGGTCTGGCTTTGAGTCCTGGAATCACAAATTCCTAGCTCTGTGAAGTCATCTAACTGCCCTGCACCACAATTTCCCTCTATAAAATGGGTAGGCAGCCTTTGCAATGAGATGTCTAGGATTAGAAAAGATCCTTAAAGGGTTAGATGTAGCATTGGGACATAGAAGGTATTCAGTAAGGAGGTAACCATATATGGTAGCTTTAAAACTTGTCATTCTCTAAAACATCTTCCATCAAGAGGCTAACAGAATGTGGCAGAAATGACTTTGGAAGCTAGGTTAGGAAAGGCCAAATAGCTTGACCACCATGCAAGGAGATGAGAGAGAGAGAGAGAGAGAGAAGCCTGAGGGGCCCAGGTGTTCCAGTCCAGGTGTGTGAAGAGACACCTGAGAGCTCAGACGCCATCTGGCTGCAGACACATTCCCTGCTCTGGGGATGTCAAATAGGGATGAGTATGAGGATGGGGGGCGGGGAGAGAGGGGCGCATTCAGCAAGAGGAGTCTAGAACGCTACATGAAGTCAGATTTTTAAGAAAAAGTCTTATATGCTGTATTCTGAAGATTTGCTCAAGAATAGACTTTTGTTTTTTTGCCCAGAGTGGTGAAAATAAAATAAAAATTTGAGATGATGTAAGGCACTGCGAACCATGATTTTAGTACTTTATGTTATAGAATTCAGGGTCATTACAGGTTAAAAGGAATTAAGTGTCATTACATGATCTACAGTCAAAAAACATATACACACTGTCATTTTATTTTAATTATTCTAGAAAAGACTATTATCGCAACCCTAATCTTTGTCTCACTTCAATCTTCCAATAAAAGTATATATTAATCAAACATTTCAGAATCTACTTCTCAGTAGCAGTGAAAGCTACTATTTTAACCAATACCCAAAAGATTAGTTTCATACAGAAATGGGTCCTATTTCTCATCTCTTCTGTTATAAAAGGGAAGAAGAAAAAAAGAGCAAAAACCAGTGTTGAGAGAAGAATTTCTTAACAGCCGTGATCTTCTCTACAGCGACCAAGCGTTCAGGGGCGTGTCAGGCGTCAGGGGAGCCCACAGACAACGTCGCAGCGGAAAAGCAATCTCTCCTCCCAGGGTCTGACACTTGGCTCCACTTTCTGACCTTCAGATAATGTTACAGTGTGATCTGATGTCATCGACCATGGAGGGTGTTTATTTTTACTTATTTCTTGCAGGACAGAAAACGCTGTAGATTGTCTGCTTCCCACCCAACAAAGAAGCCGTTGCCTCAGCAAGATTGCAGAGGGGCGACGCGCTGGCAGCCGCAGCACGAGCGATGCTTCTGCAAAACAGCAGACACTCAGCTCCTCCGGCTACGTGAATTATTGATAGCAGATTCGCCCGTGGCTAGCGATGCCCGGAGCTATTATGGCTCTCGGCTAGAGATGCTGGAGGAGCTACGTTTCAGACCTGACTTGTTGGAGCCCAAACCGGAAATGCCACTGCCTTGTTGGCAACCCCTGAGGTTTAGGGGGTAGGGCTCTGTACCCCAAAAATCCCTTAAGACATGTGTGCTGTGGCGGTGAGCTCTGACGGGGCTCCAATAAGCCAAGAACTCCACATGTGTCTGCTCACTGCTTGATTCATTAAGTCCCGGGGGCACAGAAGACAGATCAGAGCTCCAATCCCAACTGTCACTGATGAGGTGTGTGACTTGATAGGGCTCCTTGGACCTACCTCTCTGAAAGATAGGAGATGTGACCCAAAAGTTACTGAGCCACCCTTATGCCTAGTGTCGGAGCTGGGGCAGCAAACAAAGCCTTGCCTCTCTGCTCTCAGTTCCAAACCAGCTACGGAATGAGGAAAAGAAATCCAGGCTGGGCAGGGAGTGTGGGAATAACCCACTCACCGCTCATCAGTGCGAGCGGGAGGGCCACAGCACTCAGCTCACAGGCCAGACACCCGGGCTTCTCACCCAGAGCCTGGGGCGAGCCAGGCTCGTTTCCACGGTCACCAGACCCTTGGATCAGGCTGCCTTCTCTTAACCTCTACTGCCGAGCTTTGTGCACGGCCAAGAGCACCAGAGGCCTCCGAACACCTGTTGGCAGCCGGCTCCCAGGAAGGAGAGAAGGTGCATGATGAGCAAGGCGGGCTCAAGGTTCTCTTTGCATATGTGCCAAGAACATGTCTCTAGACGTTCCCAGGGGAACAGTGACGGGGACGCTGGAATGGAAAGGCAGCGGGGTGACACAGGCGGACCTGCCTCCACCTGAAGGAAGTGTCAGGTGTGGAGAGAGGCTTTCCCTTCTGCCCGTCAACATACAGCGTTTAACGCCTGTCGCTACAGAGGGCTGTGGAGAGGATTAAACGCAGCAGTGGGCACTTGTAAAAGCGCCGAGCTCACTAGGAAATCTTCTGCAACTGGGGGCTAGCGTTGGTGGCTGTGGCTTGAATGACTCAGGTGTCCTCCAGCTC
The DNA here is from genome assembly GCF_014176215.1 of Rousettus aegyptiacus. Taxonomy (NCBI): domain Eukaryota; kingdom Metazoa; phylum Chordata; class Mammalia; order Chiroptera; family Pteropodidae; genus Rousettus; species Rousettus aegyptiacus. The sequence goes on from NW_023416290.1 coordinate 57,328,879, forward strand.
CAGCAGGCTGGTCTAGGCATGCTGATATGGTAACGAGACGGCAGAAACACATAAGCACCTTTTCAATCTCCCATTTACTTCAATTTGTTGCTACCTTATTGGCCAACATAAATGACATGTCAAGTCAAAAGTCAGTGTCAGCATGGACACAGGGAGGTCAGAAAAATCAAGCCCACTGATACATCGGTATACTACTGTATTATATAGTTGGATGACTTCTCACTACACTGATATAAGTCACCATCACCCCTGGACCTGATCCGCAATACACTCCCAACCAGGCTCCTCGGCTCACCCCTAGCTCTTTTAACGTCCACACTCAACACAGCCACCAGAGTGATTGTGTTAAACCGTAATTTTCATCACGCCCTCCTTCCAATCAAGTTTCCCCCAAGACTTCCTTCCCATCCCGCTTGCTAAAAAAGCAAAGATCGTTATTGTGGCTCAGAAGGTCCTTACGTGACTTAGCTTCCCTGTCGCGTTTCTGAGCTTACTCCCTACTCCGTCCCCCAGGCACCCCGACCCAGGTACCCCAGCTCTCTTACCACGCCCAGCACATTCCGAAACCCTGCCTGCTTGAGGCTTTTGCATTCTGGTTGGTAACACATTTTTTTCAGACGTCACCGGATTTGGATTTATGCACAGTGGTCGCCTTATTGATGAAGATTCTCCGACTATGTTGCGTAAGACACCGACGTGCTCCGACCCCGGGACTCCCTAGGCGCCTGGCCCTGCCTCGCTGTCCTCCACATCTGACGTAGGGCACGTTCACATTTATTGTGTTTGCCTTTCACTCTGGAATGTCAGCTCCGCGAGGACATCCCTCCATTTGCGGACTGCTGTTTCCCAAGTGCCCAGAACAGTGCTCGGTACGGAATGGGCACTTAATCAATATTTATTAAATAAATCAATGGATCAATGAGTGAAGAAATAGCAGAACATGCGACTACGAAATGGGTGCGTTAATCGCGGCGACCCTTCACGCTGGAATGCCACGCAGCAGTGAGACAGAGTAAATCGCCCCTACACCTAGCAACAAGGAGGAGTCACATTACATGACACTGAGCGAAAAAAGCAAGTTTCAGAAGAACTGCAGAGATGACCCATACAAGGAATCGGGCTGTCATTCTGGGAGTCCGCCCCCTTCCTGACTGTGTCCTGGAGGTGGCCAAGACATCCACAGCAATCACGCTGTGGTGTCAGCGGGGGCAGGGCCCGGGGACATGCAGTAACCCACCGGGCAGGGTCCGGAACCCCACTTCCGGCTGGCTGCTCTCCTGGCCACCACGAAGTCGTCCTTCAAAGGAAAAGTGATACTTTCGTGCGTGTCTAAGCGACATGAGTTTGACAGTGCCTTTTCTTTTGGAACGTGCATCACAAGAAAAAAATCAGCAAGGTCAAAATCTGAAGTCAGGATAGAGGTCCTTGACTCTGCCAGGCTGATCAGCAGGCGACGTCTGTGTGACTCTGAGTCATCTAATTGGAAAAATGAGCACTGTACCTAAGCACTTACTTAAAAACCGTTTTTGCTAAGGCACAACAGCATCACCAAAACAAAGTAAACAGGACAACATGTCCCCCAAACGCTGTGGAATGCTCACGAAGCATCGGCTCTGGGTCAGAAAGACCAAGGTTAAAGTCCTAACTCTATGACACACTCGCTTTGTGTCCTTAAACGAGTGGTCTCAACTTGCCAGGCCTCCGCTTTTGGGTTTTCTTCTGCAAAAGCGGAGGCATTAATAAGGACGTTAAAGGCTTTTGCAATGATTAATTGAAAAATATATAAAGGTGCTCAGTATAAGGCTTGGCATTAAAAGTTAATTAATTGCATAAGTGATCACATGAATAAACGAATCGAAGAAGGAATGGGTGAGCTCTGCGATAACGTAAAGGAGACTGCCGTTGACGCCAGGTCCAAGTTCGCGTGTGATAAAGGTGGCTGCATGGCGCCCCTGGAGCACAGAGCAGGAAACCCCGTCAGGACATGAGGAGTGGCTCGGGCCTTGGATAGGTGACATTCTTCAGTTACACACAGGAGAGCAGAGGTTTTGACCCTGACTTCTGGGGACCGGTAAAGTTTCGCGGAGAGCGGAGACGCGGCCGGCTTTTACCGACTTGGCGATTAGTCGTCATCAACCTGCAGGTCACACTCAAGTGCTCGTGTCGATGATGAACACTATGTGGAGAGCTGAACGACGTCATCGACGTAGAAGCGGTTTCACGATCACGTATGTAGACATTTCGGAACCCCTCCCCCCTCCCCGCCCTCCTTTCCTTCCTATTTTAAAAAAGCCACATCCTCAGTGGGGTCAGTGATGGTAAATAAATGACTATTTCCACCATAAGCCACAGACCTATTCACACTAATAGGATAAAGAGCCTCATGTCGAGTTGGGAAACATTTCACTGCAAAATACTCATTAAGAAGTGTCCGCTTTCGGAAGTTTTGAGTTTCAAAATTGCAGATAAGAGGAAGCCTGGATGGGCCTTGGGAAAGAAGCCCGACCGTATGAGAACACGCTTGCCCACACCTGAGATCACCGTCTTACGAAACCACTCAGTGGGGTCCGACGGAGGGACTGTCCCTCCCATGTCCCATTTACCGCACAGGACGTTCGTATCTCCTTGCTCTGAGGAAGCCGCGAGAATTAGGAGGCCCTCTGGAGAAATCCGAGCTGTCACATCCTAATTAACACAAAAAGCGATCCTCGCGCGGCCGGATTGTGTCTGAAAAATCCTCCTTGACGGCGCACATCTCAGCATCACAGGAATGTGATGGCACGTAAGCGTCTTCCCTCTCTGATCGCCTGAATTGCAAGATATTTCAAAAACAAGATCAACAGACTACCGATTTGTCTGACAAGGGAAAGAAAATAGGAGGCATGATTTTCCAATATATATATATTTTTTCATGAGATGTCAGAGATTTAACTCAAACCTTCGGCTCTTCGGCTTATGATCAGTATAATTCCAGAAGCACGGCTTAATGCACTGAGCTCTAATGCGGTTACCATGGCGAGAGCGGCAAGCGCCCTCCCGCCACACTCATCGCAAAAAGATCCCGTAATTTCTATTAAGGAATCTTTGCAAGGGAACGGGCCAGCGCAGCAATGCCAGTCACTGGCTCTGAGGGACGCACGCATCGGGACATGGGATTAGCTCAGCTTGGGTCTTTTGCGTTAAAATTAAGACAGAAAGCACTTACTACAGACAAAAAAAAAAAAATGATCACATGTGGGCAGCGAGAGGCCTGCTGTGAGTTTGTCTTAATCACCTGGCCTCGCCGGCCTGGTTACATAAACATGTCTTCATGCTTCCCCGCTTGGAGGGAGAATTGGAGTGGACCTGGTTTTAGGGCTTCGTGCTAAGTGCCATGAGGACTCGACCTAGGGCAGGAGCCGGACGTCAGCTCCGAGCCACAGCCTTGCAGAAGGCGCAAGTGGGAGGAGGTGAGTTGACGGCACAACGGGTGGGGACGAGCTGGGCCCCCAGGGACCCAGGCCGTACCTGTGGGACGGGCGGGTCCCGAGTGCAATGGGACAACAGGATTGCCTTGCAGAAAGCGCTGCGCCTGGGTTCACGCAGACCCGGGCTGGAAACCCACTCCTCTGTGCCTCAGTCTGTGATCTTGAACAACTCGTTTGAACTTTCTGAGCCCCGAGCGGCTACCTCTCCATCTGAAAACGGTGCCGGCCACACTCATCATGAAGGCTAAATAAGAAAGCCGCAGAGCGTCCGGCACGTGTGAAGAAGGAGCACCTGCCCCGTGATCCACGGCCGTGCCTGTGCCAGTCCCCTCTCCCGGACAATGGCCTTGTCCCCACACGCCTGTACACTGTGCCCTCGTCGGCCACCTTCACAGATCATCTCTCTACTACCCAGCTTCTCTGGAAACTCTAAGCACACGGAATCACCTCAAGGGAGGGGTGTGAGCCGCATCCAGGCTGGAGCGAGGAGGGCAAGGGGCACCGTGTGCACTGAGCCGTGCTGGCTCACTCTCGTGTGGCACACGCTTGTGCCCGGATGTCGCAAGTGCTCTGTCCAGTGTTAGCCACGCTGGGATGCCAGACGCACAAAGCAGTCACACCGCGGCCCTCCAGGACCACCCGCGTGTGCTCAGAGGTCACCGCCCACACCTCCTCGTCGGAGACAGGCTGTGGCATCGGACACCGTGAGCCGTGAGTCCCCCGAATGGACTTCCTCTCTCCACACACCGACTAAGCTCATGCTTAGGGAACCTCGAGTAGGGCTCAGAAACGAAGACGAGAAAAGTTTGCCTTTGATCGAGTCGTACAGAACTGCCCATTCCAGAAAATGAATCTAGAACCGTGTTTTAATTTTACCACATAAGCGCGTTTTCCATGTCACGTTTCAATGTTGTGCTCACTTTGGGTTACATCTAAGGAGGACCCCAGGGGAAATAACCGTGCCCCGGGCCATCCGCCCACTCTGTCCCAGCGTCTGCAGGGCCCTGCTCCTGTCTCGGCCCCGCTCCGACAGCAAAGTCACTTTTCGTAACCCTGGCCTGGGGGCGCCGCCCTCCGCCACCCGCACCGGCACCGTATCCTCGCTCTCACCGGCTCACAGAAGGCGAGAGAGTCCTACAGGACTACAGGACGAACTTTGTCTTATTTCCTGAGGCCACCAATGGGAACGTGGTTCTGTGCATGAGGCACTCTGTCACGTGGGGGCCTGAGGACAAAGGAAGCAGAGAGAAAGGGAAGCAGTACTGGCCCCCCCAACCCGCCAAGCTCTGAACACGCTCCCCAGCATTTCTGCGTCACATCTGATCCCTCAGCATCTTCCCCAGCACTTGCGGGAGTGTGTACGGGTCAGAAAAGATCCCCATTTTTTCTTTTTTAACCAGCCAAACTATAAATGTTGAAAGGGGAAGGAAAACAGAGTTCTGCTTAAGAAAAAAGAAAGTTTGCTCTCTGAAAGAGAAATGGCAAATGAAAAATGCCAGGTGTGCAGTAGGCGTCCAATAAACTGTAGCTATTATCTATTACAACCTTACACTGCAGTGATCGATGCCTCTAATCTCCCCTGGCTGACTCTAAGTGCCTGACGGCAGCATGCATAACTGATTTATCGTTTTATTGCCCATAGGACTTTGCAATATTTGCGTGATCAGTGCTACGCGTGTGCCTTTGTGTGTGTTAGCACAGGAAACTGATCATCGCTTGCTTCTCGTCATGAAATGTGAACTGAAAACTCTCAGCCGAGTCCTCACACGTTGTGGTACTGACGTAGGCCTGAACGAATTCCGAACGATGGTCTCACAGGCAAAATCATAAAATGACAAGAAATCTCGAACCTTAAGATTTTCCACCGAAGGTTCGTCTTGGATTCGGCTAAGATTTACGGAACAACTTTAAGTGTTCGTGCTAAGTTAAGACATTCCATATGATATTTATAGTGAGAAAAACCCTGAAAAGGAGGCGTCATCACCTCCATCTTATAGATGAAAAAAACTGAGGTTTGTAGAGGCGAAATAATTTGTCCCAGGTCACATGCCTGGCACTGAGTTGAGCTGAGATGATGAATTCAGGCACGAGGATTTCTTGGGAAAAACTACGAACGTGACAAGTTTAGGGAATTGCCTTATTTATCCTTTTTTTAAATCAGAAAAAAGTGGATCCTCAATATTATATGTCAAATAATTATTTCCTGTGAAAAGAAGAATTTCTTAATTTTCCTGAAATAGTTTTTATGGCTATAGGACTGCTTCGCTGATTAGTATTATAAATTTGGGTGAATATGAACCATTCACAGAACCATATGAATTGAAATGAAGGGGGCGATTGACAAGTTCGGAAAACTTTCGAGAAACGACTCTATTACCATGAGAGGCAATGTGCTCCGTAACGTGGCCAAGAAGGATTTGAGGACAAAGCTCCCCGAGAGGATGCTGTTCGCCACAGCTGCTTTCTGCTCTGGGCCCCACGGTGCGCGGGGTTTCTCGTCCAGTATGGGAGACCATCTCTTCTCATCGGTTCCTGATTCGGTTTCTCCTCCCTTCGCCCGGTCACGGTTCATGCCTCCACCACAACCACATGGGACGCCATGACGGACTGTGTTCAAGTGAGACGGGGCGCTTCTCAGACGCCTGGAGCTTCCTTAGCGGATATAAAGGTGATGCACGAGGAATAGAGGTAACTCGTTGCGGCGAACCTAATTCTTTAATAAACATTATTAGCATGTGCCCTTCGATTTGCTAATCGACTTAAAAAGCTGACGTTTCTGGCTTTTCTACAATATATTTCGAAATAGTACTTTCGCCCATAGGCATTCGTTTCTTATGAAAATACCTGTGATAAAGGATAATTCACATTGAATCTTAATTTGTTCATTTCCTTTTCCCATGGCTGATGGCTGATAGTTGCCTGGAATTTGGCTTTAGCAGATATATTTCAGTTTCAAATGACCAAACTTCGGTTACACCGATCTGGCCAAACCACCAGGCAGTCTGGGTTGGAGAGGAGGTAGTGCAGCTTCACCTGGGAGCTGCTTTTCAGAGTACGTGACCTCTGTGGTTGTCAGCATGAATGTGACACAGAGCTGTGCGAGAGAGACTGGCCGATTCTGACGCCTTTGGAAAAGGACTTGTTTGGGACCAAGGTGCCGGTCCCAGAAGCAGGGTGTGGCAAACAGATGTTCAGATATCGGTTTTCTGCCACTTCCTGTTCTCTCCTTGAGAGAAAGAAAGAAAACCGGGCAGACAGACAGGTAGACAGAAAGAACAGGAACCCCCCAGACAAGCTGGCGAACCGGAGCACAGTGTTGCGGTTACAGACTTGGGAGGTTTCGTGGAACGGAGCAGCGAGAGGCCCAGCGAGCTGGGGTAACAGTGCTTGGACTGGCGTCTACGTCTAAGGAAACTCACGGGACAGAAATCTAAGAGAGATCCACAAAAGCATGCGCCTGCGATACACTTTCTTTCTCTGGATACAAAAACTAGTGTTTTCTTCATTGGAATGCCCCAGCCTAGCCCCGAACTCCTTGGATGGTTTCTTTTTGTGCAAGTGAAGTGAATCGCCTTCAGCGGGCTGAGCCAGGGTGTCGTGTCCAGAACCCCCATCCTGACCAGAGCCCCGCTACCCTGTGCCATCACGTGGCCTACACAGACGAGGAAGGAAAAGGTCAGGGGTCAGGGGCCACAGAGTTAGAAGAAAATGGGAGGTAAGAAAAGATTGAGATTATGTCTGAGGAAAGTGTGTGCGCGCATGTGCATGTACGCGTGTGAGTGTGCGCACGTGTGTGTGCGCGTGAGTGCGTGTGTATGAGTGTGTGTGCGTGCGTGCGTGTGTGTGTGTGGAGTGGGGTGGGGGGGAGCTTCCCATTCTGGTTGCTGCAAACAGCTGTTCCTCCAGGAGCCCACGAGTTCTCTGACCTGAGCTCACAGAGAAGCTGGAAAAGAGGCTCAGGCTGTCTTCTCTCAGGGTCTGGAAAGGGCTTCCTCCTCTCTTGGGACTTGGGGTACGGAGCGCAAAGCATGCAGGGGGCCCGGTGAGTGCGTCCCGTAGGTCGCAGACAGCGCAGCCCGTGTGAGGTCCTGGGGTCAGGGGTCAACAGATGTGAGCCAAAGTCTCGGCTCTGCTGCTCACTGCCTAAGGGGAACTGGACACATCCTAATAGTCTATGAGCCTCAGTTGCAAAGTAAGAAGTAATAGATATAATTCATTCCCGGAGGAGTTCCTGCGACAGTCCAATCATGTAACGCATGTCCACGGGCCTAGTGCAATGCCTGGAGCCGGCGAGCTCTCCACACACTGCATTGACTCCCCCACTCATTTTAACAAGAGGCGTACCCTCGACTTCCACGCGCTCCTCCACTCCCATCGGCTCGCGCGGGGCTCGCCTGCCGACCAGCTGGCTGACGGGGTAAGGAGCGAGAGTGCCCAGACCGAGGTCTTGGCGAAGGCGGAGAGCAGCGAAGATGGAACTCGGGACACCAGAATGCCTTTCACGAATGATTTTCTCCCCTCATTGGAAGAATGTACTTCCGTCAGGCTCTGCCTAAACGTCCACTTAACTGGCACTACTGGAAATACAGGATTTACCGTGAGTCTCACACACCTAATTTTTATTGTTAGCTTAGACAACGATTGCCTCTAGCATTCTCATCTTCTTCGTTCTTATCGCTGTAGAAAGAGAGGCTCCATCCGCTGTTAAACACTTTAAAATGTCTTCTAAAAAAATGAAGAGAACTTTGTGCGAGTGGCGGACAGATTATTTTCGAGCGTCCTTCCGAGTGTGACATGCAGTGGATGTGCACACAGCAACGCGAAACCCTAACCCGCCCTGGCAAACAGATTTTCTCTGCGCCGCTCTCATACTATTTCTTGGTCTTAAAGGCTGAGAAACCTTGAGGATAAGGATTAAATGTAGCGATAAAAAGAACACATTTCCTCCTGTTTCAAATGAGAACAATAGCATCTCTCATGCTTGTGCCGCAGATTGGTATCGAATAATGCATGCTCTAGCACTGGGCATAGTCAGGCACATTACGACACCTGTAAGAAACGGGTTCCTTCTTGATGGTGCTGTGATTCCCCCCCGCGCCCCCGCCACCTCCCTCTAGGTCCTGGGCATCTGAGTAACGATGGCCTCCTCGCGCAATTTGTTGGCAGGTGGTAGACATCAGGTGTCACTGTCTAGCTGGTTGATCTTTTTTGCTTTTTTAGAATTTATTTATTTAAAGTAGTTTCAGATACATCGGTTAGACATCTCTATAGTTCATAAAGCGACCCCCCAGTTGCTCTCTCCCTCTCCTGGCCGCCACCTACCCATCATGCTACTGCCGACTGCATGCCCTCTGCTGTGCTCCCCACCCCCGTGACCAACTATCAACTACTGATTTGTACTTCTTTAACCCTTCACCCCATTCTCCCAGCTCCCCCCCAACCTCCTCCCCTCTGTTTGTCATCATATTATCCACTGTTTTTGATTAGTTTGTTCTTTTTGTTCCTTGATTCCACATGTAAGTGAAATCACGTGGTATTTATCTTTCTCTGTCTGACTTGTTTCACTCTAGCTGGTTGATTTTATCGTTGTTTGATTCGCTAGTGTTTTGACTTTGCATTTGGGGCCTCAGTAATCCCAGACTGGTAGCGGGAAGGGTGAAAAGCCCAAAGGGCCAAAATGACTCTTTCGTGAAAGCATACTGAATAAACACTTTATTTTTATAAAGCAATTGGAATATGGTAAGATGTCATAAATTGACAGATGAGGACATGCAAAAAAAAAAATAAAGGAGCTAAAGCATTTTCATGGCTGTGGGTTATAAAAGGTTAAGATGACACCATTTCTGTCATCTTTAAAAATGCCATATTCAATGATTCCTGAAAATCCAGGAGAGCATTCATTCCTTCATTCACTTATTAACAATGACTGAGCTTCTACTGCATCCTACCGCGGTTGCTGTGTACCAATATTTTACGGTTCTAAACCAAATTCATTGGTAAACCTGACTTCCCTCCTTGTCATCCTAGGACTCATTTGGCCAACATATCGTGTCTCTATGCAGAGGTGACTAGTTCTCAGGAAGACAGTGGCCGCCTGAGCTGATCACGATCACGATGCGCTTGGAGGGGCTGAGTGATTGACGTGTGTTGTATAAAAAGAACATTCGAAATACAATGTGGGACTAGGAAGAGCCAAATGTCAAAAAAAAAAAACCCCTGAAAATAAACATTTAAATATATGCAAATTGCTTAATTAATTGACCTATTTGTGCATGCAGATATCCTTTGCCTTTCCCTTTGTGAATTGATTATTTTTCATTGTGCTTCAAAACAATATTCCAAGGCTAATTAAACCCTTTCAAGCTATAGGTTAATATTCAATTCATATGTAAACACATTTATAAACATTAATCAAATTCAAATTACTCGTTTCATAAATACCGTTTTATTCATTTTCAACTAATTGGTGCGTTATCTGTATTTATTCAGTCTTGGTCTCGAGGTGTTCAGGTTTGAGGAGACGACATTATTTAAACGGCAACCTGGTGTTTACTTTCGAGTTGATTAAGACTTCTCCTAGTTCCCAATTGTTGCTATGAAGATTTAGCACAAAGTCTTCATCTGGAGTGTTGGTGGGGCGTTTAAAACATAATGATCATTAAGAGAGAACTATCTTTTGAGTTTAAAGAGATGTCGAAGGCAAGGCTTGCTGCCTGTTTGGGGTAGACTCATGGGAGATCAGAATGAGTCTTTGTGGGGTCAACACGATCTCAGATCTAGCCTCAGCTTGATGCATTTAACTGGCCATTCATTAATTAAACGGCTGATTGATGTGTTTATTCATTGTTATCTATCTATCCATCCATTTATCCAAATGTTAATTCACTCAGTCAACATTCGTTAAGTATCCTGCATTGAAATTTGAAAAATGCTTGATCCGATACAAATTCTGGGAACACATTTGTGATCCACCGAATCTGACATACCTACATTTTTAATAAACTCCCACAGTAATTATTACATGCGTCAAAATTTAATTACTCCCGTCTTACATAAACATGGAGCATGCCAAGCACTGAGACAGGTACTGGGCGCGGGGGCAGCAAGCGTGAAGGGGGCAGACCCTCCTTTCCTTCAGGCATTGATGTTTACAGTTAAGTACAGTGAGTGCCGTGACAGGGGACCTATAAGGAGTTAGGATCCTATATAAGCAGAGGTCCTAAAGTAGGGTAAGGGTCAGGAATGGGTTCCCTGAGATCGCCATGTTTAACTAAGTCTGAAGGTTGTGTGGGATGTAGCCGCATGAAAGAGGTCGAGCAGGTGACACAATTCTACGCCGGTGTCTGGTCATGGGGTGGGTAATGTGAATCAGAAGATGACACAGGCCTGCTATGCAAGACACACAATGGGAGAAATAATTACGTTATGGTTCTAAGCGCCAAGTCACGATTAACTAAGCAGGCCTTAGGGTCGACGTCTGAAACCAATTCGCCCCTGTGACCCAGCAAAGCCAAACCCTTTGCACCTCATCATTCGTATAGGAAGAAGGTGCAGTGGCTCTCCCGCAGAATGCTCTGGGGGGCACAGAGGAAGCTGGCGGTCTCAGGGAAGGCTTCCCAGGGAGGGGCCCGACACGCAGGACGGTGGCTGCTGTCCAGGGACCAATCAATGCGGTGAAGTCAGCGCAGTCTTGATCATCACTCCCCTCTCCGAAAGCCAGTGCGGGCCTGAACCCCGAGGAAACGGAGCCCGGGAAGCGATGGGGACTGCTTTCGCAAGCAGCCGTGGCTCCTTGATGATGGACTTGGAGGTGTCGGAGCCTGGCCATAGGTCAAAGCAAGCAGCTAGGTCAGGAGTGAGAGGAAAATGGTGGCATCGCATGGCCGCTGAGAGGCCCATGCCTGAGTATATGAGTGAAACATCCTTGGGGGACAGCGTGGGCGAGGTGAGACACCTCTGTGTGAGTGACCGTTAGCGCGACCCTGACTTCACTTGCGGGAGGGTGGAACTTACCAGTGAAATCATTTGGGCCTGGAGTTTTCTTTCTTGAAAGGTTTTAAATTATGAACTCGGTGGATTTACTAGATCTAAAGTTACTTAAATTATCTATTTTTTCATCAGGGAGTTTCGGTGGTTCACATCTTCGAGACGGTGACCATTTATCTAAGGTGTTGAATTGATGATGGGCATAGAGTCGTTTGTGGCATGTCCATGTTGTTCTCTTAATATCTATTGGGATTACAGTGATATTTCTGTACTTCATTCCTGATTTGGTACCGGTGTCTTATTTATGTATTTCTTTGTAAATTTGGCTATAAGTTTATCAAGCTTACTGATCTTTTCAACAAACCAACTTTTATTTTCTTGATTTTTCTCCATTGGTAATCTTTTTCTATTACAAAAATTTTGTTCTTATCTTATTATTTTCTTCCTTTTGCTAGCTTTCTATTTAATATCTTCTCTTTTAACCTTCTTGGATAAAACACAGATTATTGATTGGAGACATTTTTTGTTATAAATTTGCCTCTAAACACTGATTTAGCTGGGTCCCACAGATTTTTGTCACATTTTATTTTCATTCAATTAAAAAAAATCTATTTTCTTTGAAAATTATTTATCTACCATGAGATATTTAAAGTGCGTTATATAATTTTCAAGTGTTGGGGGGAATTTTCCAGCTATTTTTATGTTACTGATCTCTAGTTTATTCCATTAGAGTCAGAGACTACATAAACTACACTATTTTATTTTATTTTGTTTTTAAAAAGTACAAGTATATTGCATGGCTCAAGATATTGCCTATCTTCATGAATCTTCAAGTAAACTTTCAAAGAATGTGTAATTCTACTGTTTTGGGGTGGAGTTCTCTATACATATTTAGATCAATTGGTGATGTTGTCTGTGGCTTCCATATTCTTGTTGATTTCCTATCTGTTTTTTTTATACTAAGGATAGGGAAGGAGATAAATAAGTCCTAGCCCAGGGTTAGTTATTAAGCAAAACGGTCACGTGTTTAGGGCACCGAGGGAAGAATGTGCCCAAAGCGACCAAATGATTGCTTTCCAGAATGAAACATGCACCCTTACCATACCTTTCACAGTCTGCTTAAAATGAATATTCCAAGTAAAATCGTTATTTTTACCTTTATCCTCAGGTTGTATTTTTCATATGCATTACATTTACACACATCAAAGGAACACAAAAAATGACTAGACTTCCGTTCCACTTCAAAGCCTGACTCGACCCTCTGCCGTTGTGGTTTTCGTGGTTACTGGTGTCTGCTGCTCACTTGGTCTGTCATTGCCAAGCCATTACTATTCTCATTATTTAGGATGACTCGGGGACTGAGGATTATCTATCAGGTGGAAACAACTGTCATTAGGAAAGTCACATCTGTTGTCAAAGCGGTCATAAACAAGCACAGATTCTAGGTGAAAACAGTGCTACCCAAGACCCGCCCCCTGGTGGGAGTGACTCGGAAGGAATCTGTCAGGAATTCAGGATATCGGCCAGTCATTGGGTGCACTGCAGTGCAAACCGGAAGTGTGGGAGAGGAGCACCCGTCATTCACTGGTCAGCGACCGGGCTGGATAGAGGGGAAACCACAGTTATCAAGGAGACAATTTATCCTGGGGACAGGTTTATGAGACTCTGGAGTCCTACCACGCCCACAGACACCTTTCTAACCCAGGCCTCATTGGGGATCACTTGATCTTAACTTATATTTGTGTCGTGTGACTCTTGTCCTGGCCACCTATGACTAGACTGTGACACTGAATGCACTCGTAAGCCAGACAGCAGAGGAGAGCCAGCATCCCGTGTGGTGGCGTCCTGTGAGAACTCTTTAGCAGAGATGCTCTGCATTAGATCATTGCTGAGCCCCAAACAGACTTTTCCAGGGCCAAATTTGACGATGAGAGCCAAAGCTGGGGGCAGGACAAGCAGGGGCAATGGAGAGTCAGAGATAAAGAGAGAATCAGAGGCTGACCTCAGGCTCCTAAGCCAGGCAGGCGTCGGTTCAAATCCTGACTTAGCAGGACAATTGTGGGTAAGTTACCCCATACCTCTGAGGATCTGCTTCTTTAATTGTAAAAATAGGATAATGATAATAATACACAATGGAGGGTTTTACGAGACTCGAATGAGAATACACTGGTAACGTGGTCAAAGTCTCAGGAGAATCTCTAAGTCCACCATTTTAGTCATTTCCCAGTGCGCCGCGTGTGATTCAGGGTCGTGGCTCATTGCTGGCCCCGTTTCTCATCCACCTTCTCCGCTCCTACCACCTCTCTGTCTTTGAGGCCATGGTCAAACGCCGTCTCTCCGCGTGGTTCTCACTGACTCCCAGATCCAACGCCAGATCGGAGATGCCTTCATCTCGGTTCCCAGAGTGCTCTGCGCATGTCACTCTCCCGGTACGTGTTTCTCCCGAACGCCACGCTGTGAGTTCTCGAGGACGGAGGGTGGTTCTTTTCATCTTTGTTTCGCCAGACAACAGAAGGAGAGCTGGCTGCTCTTCGGATTACTGATGCTACATGTCAAACGTTACTGTGAATTATTACCCTATCGAGAGCACGCATGTCGCTGCTCACGCACAAGGCACATTCAGAAACGCAGAACGGGTTCCTTTATCTGCTCTGCTCCCTCGTTCCCACTTGGATCTTTTTTACTTCAATGCTGTTTTTTCCTTTAATATTTCTGCAATGTTCTCCTCTACATATGCTGTGAGAAATCACCGAACTGGGCTCGCTTTTGCATTCTTAATCTGTTAATAATACTATTTCGAGTATTAGTACACAACCGTTTCCATAGATACCTGATCATAATAGCTAATTAGCTGAACGTGTTTTCTGAAGCCCTCTGAATGACATGTTATAATAATAAACATCCAGCTTTTTATTCAATTAGTACGTTTTTCTCTTTGGAAACGTAAGTGCTCCATGACGCTTCAATAGTAAAAATGTAACAGGACTCAGGTAATCTTCGGTCCCTGTGTGGAAGCCGTTTCTGTTCACATCTCCATCTGGAAGTCTTCCTGCTCTGTTTAATGAACTCCCAGAGCAGAAGTCTCAACAACAACGCACACTTGAAAACCACTCCGTAGTTTCAGAGAGTGCTTTTGAATATGCCGTCTCGCTAAAGCTTCACGAAGAGCCTGGGGATATCAACACGGCCACCGCCCTCGCTCACAGACAGGAGCATGCCGCCCCCGCCCCCTTCCCGTGCAGAAGCGTGATGCGGAGCCTTGAAATTCCCGATGCTGGGTGCAGTGTGGGTGTCAGCAAACACCGATGTGGACTGAGCAACTCGCCCGGGCGACGCAGGCGGGGAATCTGTAAACAGCAGAGATGGTCCGCAAACGCCCCCTTCGCTCCTGGTCAAGCACACGTCTGGCATTATTCCATCTCTCCTCATCAGTACCAGACTCAGAACAGTTAGCGCTTCCTACACTGCATTGTCATCCTTTGCATTCCCATTTCACATACATTACAAGAGTCGGATTGAAGACTTTCCTAGTCCATCCATTCAAACATCTATTACCCGATAGTAACAAATAAACACAATCCCCGCCCTTCAGGCATCAATTAACCCTTGTGTCCCCCAAAAGGCTCTGTACAGTATTCATTAGTGGTAGAGACTCAAAACCTGTTTCGTGAAACAATATTGCCATTTACAGAATGCATCGCCTGAGTCAGCATTAGGTAAGAGTTCTCTATCCCCTACTTTTCCTCAAATACGTTCCAGTTGGAACTAATGACCTAGCTTCTCTCGTTGAGGCTGCCTCCACTCTGATTACGAGTCTCTTCTAATTTTCCAAACACTAACCACACTCTACTTGCTGTCGGGATAAATTCCCAGAATTGGGATGAATGTTTATGTGAGAAAAACTCTTGGCAAAAGCCCTCACCATACATTCTCAGATTGAATTCTTACACTATGGGGTAGATATAAATACAGTACCCATTTTGCAGATTGAGGAAACTGAGGATCAGGTTACATCCTGGCCAAGATCACGCAGTGATTGATTGACAGGGCCAGTGATGGACAGGGCGGACACCCACGCCCACACTCTGAAACCTCGGCACCTGGTACACCTGACGCTCTGTGCTTCACAGCTCATTTTCTGTCGAAACCATTTCTCGTTCTCTTGAAGATGTGCACAAAATACCTCAGGTCACACCCTCACCTACAGTTCCTTTTCTGGAACCACCCAATCTGGAGGCCACAGACACAGACGATGCACTTCCTGAATCTGGGAGATGCCATACACGCACGACTTCACACCTCTTTTTCTTTCAGCTGAAATTTCAGCTGAAATTTCAGCTGTCTAGTTTGGGAAGAAATATCTTCATGGGGAGGCAGATAGCACGCCCAAGAGAAAAAGGTGGCAAGGCCTAAACATGCCTTGAGCAAAACTCTCAAGGGTGAGAGATCACCTGACATCGGAGACCATCTCTGTGCCTCAGAGACCATGCAGAAGAGTTCCTAATGGCGCTAGAGGATGTGGCTCCAGAATCATTACCCGTTAGAGCCTAAATGAACTTTCCCCCAGTTGGCAGCCGGTGTTTTATACACACGCATTTGTAGCCAGATTCTTGCTACTTCATAGTGTACGATAAAGGATGAACGGAGGGAGGGCAGGAGCAGGGGCCCTGCGGGGAAGGCAGCCCCGACCCTCCCCCTGCCTTTGGGCCGGGTAGCTTGACGCCATCACGACATCTTTGTGATTCCCCCCTCTTCCCACCCGCCCCCCGCACCAGATTGTCAGCGCTTAGTATTAAGAGAGTTTATTCAGTTTACAGCACGTGGCTTAAAATCACTGCAAATGTTTGCTGAGCGAACAGACTCACTCACATTCCGCTGGAAGAGAAGAGCAAGAGATACATAACGCCCTTCAGTATGACGTGTTTCACGGTAAAAAATACGAATGCAAGGGAGAAGAAAAACGACAAAAAACGCAATGATACCACACTGCAAAGACTAATCAGAAACAACTATCGCAAAGCTTCGGTGGTTTTCCTCGGTGTTGGCAGATGAGAGAGAGAGAAGCTCTAGGGAAAACGTCTCCGGCAAAGGCAGAAGCCGCAGTTAACCAAAGGTGAGTGATCGGCTGATAAAAGTGACCAGCCATTTGCCCGGGATTGATCGTCACAGCGGAGCGCGTCCTGCTGACGGCCGAGCCCAAAGTCCATTTGCTGAGGCCACAGCCCAGTCGACGCGCTGATCAGTCTGCTTTTCTGCTGATTCTGGGAAATTTAATGAAAATATTGGGTTCCTTCTTCCGGGGTCCTGACCGCTCGGCTTGTGCCTGCGTGAGTAATAAACCATTTGTGTGCTTGTGTTTGCGTGTGCAAAGCGTTTTTGAAGTTTGCTGCCTTTCAGGGGACGCGAAGCCTGCCCCCGTGCAGGGGACGTGCTGGATGCGCCGCCCCACCACCAGGTACCGGAGACGGCGCCCGCGCCGCGCCCCGCCGTCGGACTCCAGCGACGCTGCCCGTTCGTCTATCGAAGTCGTGGTCCCTCACTTCAAACGGCGCAGACAGCATCAGATGGGGTCGGAGGCCGCCTGAGCCTCGCTCGCTCTGTCCCTCCTGTCGGCTGCTGCCGGGGCTCCCGAGGAACCCTGGAAGCCCACGGCTCCGTCACGCGCAGCCTGGAACCCATCACGGTGTGGCCCCCCACGGTCCCCCGGCATCCGGTGTGGCCCCCCACGGTCCCCCGGCATCCGACGTGGCCCCAGGGATTCGACTAGAAAATAAGCGCTGGTCGAAACCTAAGACGTATCGAGCTAAGCGGCATGTGGCCTGGGTCCTTTCCAACGAATGGCTCTTTTTTCTGATAAGTTCGTGGTTTAGCAAATTGCACTTGAAAACTATGAAATGGCACAAAGAAGCCACGGAGTAAAATAATCTACCATACGTGTACCGAACGACAGGCCAAACCGCAGCAGAAAATGGATGCACGAGAAGTCCCTAGAAGCTGGACTTCGGAGCGCAACATGCCAATCCAGTCCTCCGCTCCTTCCCGGAGGGCGAGAGAGGCAGGTGGCGTGCAGGGAGGATCTGGGCTGCAGTCGCCATTTTGAATCTTTGCTCTGCCATTGATTAGCTGGGTGATTGGGGCAAGACGGCACTTTTTGGTGATTTACATATCCAGGCCTCAGATTCCTCATATACAAATTAAAAATGCATCTAGCACACTGTGTAGATTTACTTAACATGCTTCCTTTGACTCATAAGGATCCGGGGCTTCCAGTCATGATGCTTCTTCTGGAAATCGTTCGCCTAATGACAAAGCCAGCATAGAAGGATGAGGCAGGAACGCCAAAAGCAAAAGCAAGAGCTAAAGCTAAATCCAGAACTGCATCTGAGCTTCTGAACCGGCCATGGCTGGTTCTGGTCCCAACCTTGTACCTCACAGCGCTTGACAAGTCAGTGCTTCTTTCGTGAGTTAGGGCTGGGATCCCGTCACTCGCAAAGGCTGGGATCCCAACAGAAACGGCTACCTTTCAGGGTTGTTTAAAGGATTAGAGGTATAACATCTGAAGCTCGAAGTCCCATAGTAATCCTTACAGGAAAAGGTAGGTGCTTTTATTGTTTCTTCTGCTGCGTCGAAGGGAAATGACCTCCCAGTCTTTGGGGACTTGTGGCAGGCACAAGCCACTTGGGACATTAAGACTGTGCAGAGCTCTGGTCAGAGTCGTTCAAGCCAGGGGGCTGTCCAGGATCGGGGAGCTGCCCGCAATCCCAGATCTGTGGGGTGGGAACAGGGCCATGTCTTGGGGGACACGCTAGGTCCCTCGCCCAATTCAGTCACTATGCAGAACCCGGCCAGTGCAGGACGGACGTCGAGGCGCGGGGCCCGGCGATGCCCTGCGTCCACACGTACCCCGCTCTGCTATGGAGAGGAACGAGTGCTGGGCTGGGACACGGCACCCCGGCGTCTGCACCGGCACTAGCCGGGGACCCCGTCGCCCTGGGATCCCCCCGTCTCAACTCTCCCACCTCAACGGTATCGAAATTGAGCTCGGCCTCTTACGATTCCCATTTTCCTTCCCAAATCTCCACTTCATCTGACTTGTTCGACCCCACCCTCCTGGGTCGCGACAGAGATCTGCTAATCTCCCTCCTCCAAGTACAGCCCCCTCCACCGATCGTCCAGTACCCGGAGTAACATGCTTTGAGTGTTGGCCTTATTCTTCAAGCCTCTGCATAAACGCCTTCCACAGCTGCCCACGGGATCAAAACTAAGCCTCTTACTTTGGCATAAAAGGTCTTTTAGGGCCCTTAACATCCAGGCCCCTCCCGCCTGTGCTATGCCCCTCTCCCCACTGGAAAATAAAATGCCCGCGGCTCGGCGAGCACTTTCTCTCTCTCCTTCGCGATTTCCACGCGCTATTTTGTCCACAGATACTCCCTTCACGCCGCTGTCTTCCGGAGAGTTCCCAGCACTCCGTGTGCTCAGAGCTGTCGTCACTTCTCCTCTGGCGTCTTTCCTGCCCGTCTTCCATCACCTCCCCTGGTCCAGGGGACCCCGCCTGGTCTTTCCGGAAACCCCTGTGCACACAGCTGTCATGGTCTTTGATCACTTTCTTCCATAAACGCCTGTTTCTGCATCTGTAAAGCCTCCTGAGCTCAGAGTCCACAATTTGAAAGCGGCATGGGCTCCGAAGGGTGGGCTTGGTTAGGTGGGCGCGTGCTCCCATTGCCGGAGAGGCGGAGGAAGAAAGGATGGGCAAGGTCGGAGTGGGAAACGCCTCAATTTCCAAGTCCACCGTCAGAACTCAGGGGGCTGCCATGGAGAGAGGCCACTCGGAAATCCCACACGAGACAGCTTCATTAGTTTCAGAGAGCCATGCTACTCACAGGGCTTGTCCTCTAAATGCTTGTCACAGGCGTGACAGGAGCTCCCGTCTGGGGTACTGTGCATGGTAACGCCCCTCCTCCTTAACCGACAAAGCCCTACCCTGGAAAAGTGTGTCACCTGAAAGGAACAGTGTGCTCTGTGACAGCCGGCAGCATTCCGGGACAAGCCCTAGTCCCATGGAGTAAACACAGCCTCTTTGGTGCAAGCAGAGGTCTGGAACCTTACTTCTAGAATCCTCTGACTGAGTTCAGGGGATGAGGCGGGTCTTAGGAGGAGTCCGTTTTCACCCGCTGTGACAGCTTGGCATGAAACATAAGGCTATCATTTGCTTACTTATTTCTTCCCATGACCCAAATTAATATCTACCTCTAGGCTTAAAAAAGTAAAAAAAAAAAAAAAAGGGGGGGGGGGCATTAGTAAAACAAAACAAAACAAAACAAATCACCAAAAGTTTCAGCCAGCTTGGTCCCTTCCTGTCTTTGTGACCTTGGCCAAATCACACCCTCTCCCTTTTTCATTAAAAGGGCAGAGTAATCCCTGTCCAGTGTTCTTTCCTGGCATTTGTGAAGATTAAATGTGATAATGGTTGGAAAAGTGCTTGGGGAACTGTAAATTGATGTACAAATGGAAGGGATTAAGGGATTAGCTTCAATCCTATAAAGATTTTCTCCTTTACAGAACTACCCACTAAACAGCGGTCCTAAGAGCTGCCTACACACACACACACACACACACACACACACACACACACACACACACACACACACACACACGCACAATCACGCCCGCCCCAAACATGAGCCTTAAGCTCTCATCTTCCCTAAGTGGTTTTCTCAAACTTCCTGCTACTCTCTATCCTCACACGAGCAGCTCTTTATCCAACATGACTTTAGGAAAACTGTATTATGTTATGTGTATATCATATTGTGTATGATGAAAAGTGTGTGTGTGTGTGTGTGTGTGTGTGTGTGCGTGTTTACTTGTTGTTTGTTTGCATTGTTCAGTGGATGAAGAAACCCAAAAAGAAAAGGTCTGAGAGAAACAAGAAAAGTTGTCGAGTCCTTTTTGTTGGTTTTTCATAAACAGAAAGCTGATAAAATATTCATAACAAATATGATAACAAAATGTTCCCATCCTAATTTGTCATATTCTTTATCTCTGTTTTTTTAAAGGTTAGTTCCTATCTGACTCTTAAAATGTTTATTTTAACAATCCCCCCAAGCATCTTGCAAGTTACCTCTCGAGAGAGAGGACCGTCATTCCGGCTCTTTCGCTTGTCGATGGCAGGATGCGAGGCGACTTCTCTACTCATCAGCTCGTTGATCTCCAATGAGTCACACGAACTGGTCTCACACCACCAAGACCTGGCCAAGACGACGGGTCTCACGCGGTGCCCGGTGTGTCTGCAGACACGCCGAGTCACTCTGAATATAGCGCACGTCTTAGACATGTCCACTTGTGCGTCAATCGCCCTCCCTATAAGTGAGCTGGGGGTCAGATACTGTGTCTGGTCACGTCTACTCCCCACGCCTACTTCCTGCCTACCACACACGCACTCCTATTTATTGAAGGATTGAAACAATGATGTACCTGTCTATCAACATACACGTATATTCTGACCTTGTTCTTATATTTTTCAGTGTATATTTTTATATTATGCATGAAAAATACACTTCTTATAATAAAGAATTCTATCAGTATCTTTCTATATAAACACATACTCAACATAAAATGTATGGATTATTCCTACTTACTCACATATATATCTTTGACTTTTTATAGCAAAATATGCATTAGATATACAAAAGAAAAGCAAGAACAATGCAATTTCATTCTCATATGTTTTCAATTTAACTCCCGTGGAGTAGACGTGAGTTGATTGAAAAGCAGATTCTGAGAAAACCCATTTTGTGATTCTGTGCGACTGTATTTTATCTGCTACATTTGGGTCGGGCAGGATGGGAGGGCCGAGGTGGCAGATGAGGGGAGGACGAAAAATATTTGAAGGCAGCAGACAGGAAATCAACAAAATGAAAAGGTACATTAGTCACGGGGTGAGTATTCCAGGCAGTAGTCAGCCAGGAAAATGATTTTTTTTTTTTCTTGAAAACTCAAGAAGGATAATTAAACTCCTCCCACTACAGCCTCACCGCATTTTACAGGGGTTATTGTGATGTTTTTGCATTCACGGAGAGCCACGCTTGTTGAATGTTGTCATTTTCACAGATTTTCAAAATAGCTATTAGGGACAAAGATAATTAAATATCTAAGACTGTTTATAAATTCTGGGTAATTAAGGCACAACGGCTCTGTATTTTAAAGGCTAATGTTTGAGAAAACACATCCTCAAAAACTAGCATTTTATTTAATGCCGGTTTCAACTAATGGGCACTCTAAATAAATATAATATTTGTCTTATAATTATACAGATTCCGTCTTTATCCCTCTTAGGGCACAGCCAATGTCATAGTGAGGAGAATAGTATGAGACCACATTTAGGAGATTTTTATATATTACTTTTAAGTAACAAAGTTTGACCTAACATTTATCGAAGCCTATTTAGACAAGCACTTACTACATAAAATCATGTATGGATATGGACGATATTCACATTCAACATACGCTTACATGGCACATGGAAGGCACTTAATGAATATTTTTTGAATACATCCACGCAATTCACAAACGTGCCGATATTTTATTAAGCATTACATAGCTTATCTGTAGACTGGGTTCAGTGTTTACTTGTAACTCATCTTTTAAAAATCTCAAGGGAAAAATGACTGAATGTAAGTGAGCCAGCGCCGATGGCATTTGTAGCGCTGTTTCAGAGAGCAGCTGAGGAAGCCACTCTGCTCAGCATGCTGTGGCTGTCCCCAGGACAAGCACGGGGGCAGTTTCCGAATCTGATCAGAAGAGTAAGCCCGAGTCTAACCCTTTGCCAATGACGTGATGTTGGCCAAGTCAAGGGATTTCTTTAGTTTTATTATTATTATTTTTTATGTGTGTCACCATGCCCTCACAAAGTTGTGAAGATTTCATTAAGAAATATTCTCAAAAGTGTTTTCTCTGGTTCTATATCCATGACAGAACTTATTGACTTAAAGCTCCAACAGACCCAACACCAAAACTGTCTCACACCCCAGGAAGTATTTTACGTGAATTATCATGTCAACCTCACAGACACTCTGATAGGCATTATTTTTTTCCCTGTGTATAAGAAAAGAACCAAAAGATTAAAAAGCTTAAGTAATTTACCCGAACTCATACAGCAGCTAAGGGGTGAATTTAAGCCGTGTGCTAACTAACGTCTTTGAGACCCCAGGACATTCGGCACTTTGCCATAAAGTCAGCCCGTGTCCTAAGTGGTGCATGTAACTGTCATTCCACCTTCAGAGGGTCTCCCTGAAGGACACACAGATGCTGTCTACATTTCAGATGACCAGCCGAGAGGGAGTCAGCTCTGTAGACGGCGCTTTCCCCGCTCGCCTCACTGGAGGGGGCTCAGCCTGCAGGACGGGGAACGGCTGTGTTCTCCGAAGCCTCCCAGGGAATCGTCTGCTTTTGCGAGTGGCATGATCGGGGTCACTGACTCAGGCACGTCACTTACGTGTTTTGGGTCCCAGAAGCGAATAAAAACAAGAACAGAAACACAAATGTGAAAGGTCACAGATTAGACATCTATATACGTTTAAAAGTCCTCACAGTTGCTCCTCGATAATGTGCAAACCGTCAGTCTGCACCTTCTCAGTCTACTGAATACGTCGACAATCTTGGTTAAACCCACTTTTAAAAATGCACTGTCATTCTCCTTGGTGGCTGACACAGGCAATTAGGCACAATCATAATTTATTGCAAGCATAAATTAGAAGCAGGGTTACATAAGCTTTATTTCTTTTCCTACTGTGCAGTTACATCTACAGCCAATAATTAAGACGGGGAATGGGCCCCCGGAGACTGGCTCTGGGAAGGGGCCATCTGTTCCAGCTCATCTTACCTGAGGCCGGGCTGTCTCCCGGGGCTAAAGGAGGTAGAGTCAAGAGCAGCGGGTGGTATTTAAATTCGTAAGTCGGGAGAGTTCTGAGGAAGATTTATAAACGGTATAACAAGTTTACTCTGTCTCCGATGTATCTATCATCCCTAAAGTTTTAACGACAGCCTGCGGCCCGGCTTATGGTAAGGTTTGCCGTGGGTACCAGTCCTCTCACGGTGCCTTCTGGGAATTCTCGCTTGCTGGCCTCTGCAGAGGAATGCTTCTGGACTTGCTCCAGACAAGGGAGGGGCCATTAAAATATCAACGTCAGGGAAATATACTATGGCATTTAGTGTTTAAGGTTTGATGTAGCCACAGATGTCATACTGTAGAATATTAATCATACTGAGAAACGTTTATATCATTTCATAAATTGTTTATATCGTGTATAACTTGTATAGATTACATGCAAAAAATACATATCTCGAAGAGACCAAAGAACAGATATTTCATTAAATACTGGGACGTTATCAGTGGCTACCGCTGAGCTGCACTTTCTGCACGTGAGCAAGTCTCTATCTGAAAAGGGACAAGCACAGTCCACCTGCACATTAAATGTCGTACACCCCTCATCTGCCAATCCATCTGGAAACCGGAAGTCTACTTTGCAGAGCCCCCAGTTGCTGGCCCGGGCGGTGCTGCGGGTCACTATGGAGGCCGCATCTGCCTCCAGCGTCCTACTGAAAACACGGTGCCGTGTAAAGATTGTGACTGAAAGCACAGGCCGGATCCTGGAGGACGGCCCCCCGTGATGCTGCAAGACTGTCACCGAGCTGCCGTTTTCAGCCGTGCCCCGGCAGGCCCCTTCGGGTGGCGTGGCGCAGGTCAGCCCGGGGGCTGTGCAGCCATGGACCCACTGTCTCAGCTCCCGGTGCAGGAAACGGACGCCCTGGTTCCCGTGGAATTGTGTGGAACTTTCCGACGGTGGATTGGACGCTCCATGAGGCCCTGGGAGTAGGGAAAGCGAACCCGCACTCGGAGCGCGTGCCCGTGAGAACAGCTGGTCCTTTCAGGACAGAAGGGGCCCAGTGTATCCAACTGTCACTGTGTGGCTTCATGGTCTTTTCGAGAAATGACGTCCCACCGAGAGATCAGCCTTGGTTTCCGTAGCTAGGGCGTCCGACACTGGGGGGCGGGAGTGGGTGAACCTGGCTGAGTTCGGCTCGGTTCCTGGGCCCCGGCATCGTGCCCACCTCTGCCATCGTAGACCCTCCATCCACTGCCCGGTGTGGCGGCCTCTGAGCAGCGAACGACGGAGGCTAGCTGGCAGCGGCTGGCGGGGCTTTCGCTGTGGTTGGCTGGCACCTCTCCCGCGACAAAGCCCTCCGATGGACGCTCACAGAGAACTTCGGGCTTCGTTACCACGCCCACCCAGCCGCCCTGCATGTCCCTGTCAATACGCCAGTCTCTTCCTTCGAGCCCCCGAAAGGCCGGCCGGAGAGATCATGTTGCCCACGACTCCTTCTCGCTCTGGTCATGGGGTACTTCACCTCGTGTAAATCCGGCGACCGTGCGCAGTGCTCAAGCCTCTGCCCGTGGGGAGGACTGTCCCTCAGCATCTTCCTTGTCTGCAAAGCCATCTCTGGGCGAGGCTGTTGGGACACTGCTCTTCATTTTCAGTTACCATTCACGTGCTGAACCCCGCCATCTGCGAGCAGACCTCAGGCTCTTCCTCTGAAGTCAGCTGTGTGTCCAAAATCTCCCGTATGACCACAGGACACACCTGGGCTGTCTTCTATGTCTTTCTGCATTCCTGTGGGATAGTTTCCTTTTGTCTGTTTCCCCAGAAAGAAAATTGCTGGGTAAAATGTGATTAAATTATGCTAAAATATTATCCAAACTTGTTCCACCAATTTACACTCTCGCTGGTAGAATATCATAGCTTCGGTTTTGCTACATCAAAGTCGATATTTTATTCATCTTTTTAAATGTGTACTATTAGTTGAGAAGTGATACGTCCAAGTTGTTTTAAATTACATTTTCTTGACAGAGTGCGCCATGTGGCTCGCCGCGGCGGCAGGCTCTGGGCTGCCATCCTTTCTTTTTCCCAGATAAATCCTTTTTGGTGAAGTAAATAAATTAATTAATAAAGTAATTAATTAATTAATTAAACAACATTTTATTAACTATTAGTGAGATTAAAAATGGTCTCATTTTTATTGAGTATTCCAGGTTTTTTCATTTGTGAAATGCTTGTTCATTCTTTCCCTATGTCCTAGTGGGTTGTTTACCTTTGCCGGTGTTGACTTACAGGATTTCTTCATATATTCTATGCTATATAGTATATGTTCCCAGACTATAAATTATCTTTTAATTTTGCATATTTAAATAAATTTCGTTACACTGTATTCTTTAATTTTAACGTGCTCATCTTTATCAAAACTATTGAAATGTTATCTTTTTGTTTTTATTTCACAAATTGTACTAAAGACGAATAACTAAAAGGCATTTTGTTTGCATTTAAAATTGTTTTAAGTATATTTATTCTAGTTTGGCATTTGTCCAGTTGATGTATATAGATCCATATCCATATCTATATCCATATACATCAATGTGTGATGTGTGTGTGTGTCACATAACGATACAGTCTGTTTTTCCATATACAGACAACCAATTGTCCCTGCAGCATTTTAATGTCACCTTTTACACGTATGTATAACATCCTGCACATCTTTCTCTGTTTCTTATTGTGTTTCTCTGACTTATTTTTCCTAACTCTACCCCGATGTCATATTGTTCTTTTATTTCTATACTCTGTCTTTCCCTCCTGCTTCCTCTTACGGTGCGATGTGGCTATTCTTGGATGTGCATCTTTCTACAGAAATTTAAGTATCGGCTTGTTATGTTACATAAAATCCACACTGTTTTTGATTAAAGACTAATTTGTGGAAGTCTCGACATCTTTACAATATTGAATGTCTTCTTTCAAAGCACAAAATATGTTTTAATAATGTAGATCTTTTTTTCGACTACTCTTGCAATTTATTTTAATTTATAATTGAATTGTATCTGGTGTTTAGAACATTCCTGATGTTTTATTGTGATCCTATGCCTAGCAACCTTGACGTTTTCAGTTCTAATAGTTCTTAGATTATTTTTCTATATATTGTCACGTCGTTTGTCAATTTATCATACTGCCAATTTGACATCTTCCTTCATAGTCCTTATACCATTTCTTCTCTAGTCTCCCTGTGCTGACAAGCATCTCTGGTCTCCGGCTCAGTAAGAACTATGAGAATGAGCACTGTTGCCTGATACTTGACTTTAAAGAAACACTTGACATTCTTGAGAAGACATTAGTAACACAATTAGTTATTTTATTTTGATCTTACTTCCATTCTGATATACGCATTTAAAGCTGTACGTTTTCATTTTAAAGTAGTGCTTCCATGTTCATTCGATTCAAAATATTGTGAAGTTTCTATTCTAACATCTATTTAATGCACAAGCTTGATTTTTAAATTTCTAAATGCTTGTTCATTTGAGCTTTCTTTTATATATTAATTTCTAATGTTGTTGCATCGTGGTATGAGATTGTGGTTTTTATAATATTGGCCCTTATTTATATTGATCGAGGCTTGCCTGATGGATTATTATTGATCAATCATTATATACTTTGTTCGTATTTGCTCAAAAATAATATACATACTTTACTTGTTTAGTAAATGATTTAATAAATTTTCATTAGATTAAACTTATTACATTTGTTCTTATCATCTAGATCAGAGGTTGGCAAACTATGGCCCACTGGCCAAGTCCAGTCCACAGCTTGAGTTTGTTTTATGTGGCCTCTAAATTAATCAAATGTCATGTCCTCTTTTACTTCTAGTCTATGTTTTTAAGTGAACACAGTCCAGGATTATAATATCTTTCTGGTGAATTATTCATTTTTTCATTTGCAAAGGTCACTTTATCTATATTAATGCTTTCTGCATTCATTTAATTAGTAGCTGTCTTGCCTTCATGAAGAAAAAAGCTGGATCCAAATACTGATATCAGAGATAAAATTCTCAGAAGGGATGTTTTTATTGCTGGTATTAATGGGAGACCTTAGATTTTAGAATTGTTGCCCCATAAAAATGTTGGGTTTCCTTTTCTTGCATGTCCCAGAGTCTTCCAGGTTCAAGATAAGTGAGTTTGTTAATATACTTGTTAGGGATTACTGAGCAATTCAGAGGGAGTACAATCGGCCTGCCATGCAGGTTAGGGGCATGAATGATTTCTCATGAGTGACCTTCCTTATTCCCCCCACTAACCAGAGGGTGGGCTAGAAACAGACTTCATTCCCTCTTGCCCTAGATAATGAACCACATTTCTCTGGCCCTTCCTTTCCTTCGGCACTTGAGTTTCCCAGGCCCTGGATTTACATAGGAATCTCATTTCGGAATCACTGGATTCTCAGACCAAATAACAACTCTTCTGTCTTTTTATGGGTTAATGCATCCAGATCCTAGGACTTCCATCTCTGTGTCTCTGGGTGCAGAGACTTCGAGGTCAGCTCAGGAGCTTTTAGGATGGGTTTCTGGCAACTAGGAATTCCCTCTTCCCTTTTGGATTGTGTGTTCACTTATACATTTAACTTTTTTTAAAAATTGCTTTATCCGCTCTAAGTACGATGCAAGAGAGGCATCCGTGTCACGGTATAAGTCATTCCACCAGGTGTCAGAATATGAACCCAGCGGTCTCATTTCTTCATTGTAGCAACTACGTATAACAGTGCGTTTTTATCTATACATTTAATAATATTGTGACACTGGGGCTTAGCAATGTTAGGTATCTTGTCCACAGTCATACAGCTGTTAAGTGACAAGGTAAAAACCTATGTTCTTTCCACTTTACTACATTGTAACTCTGACATATTGCAAGAAAAGGGACTGTATTATAAAGATTTGTGAATAAACATAATAGTTAGGTCAGATTATATCCCCCAGGATTCTCTAGGTTGCATGTGGCAGAAATAGCTCAAACTCTTTTAAGGGGAAAACACTGGCTTCCATATCTGAAAAATCCCTTATGGAGCGGCTGTTTCTCCTTCATCTCCCAACCCCGATCTTCCATGCATTGGCTTTGTTCTTTGTCAGGCTGGCCTAATGTGGTAGAGAGACGGCCAAGAATTGATCTTCATCTGCATCCTGCAGCTGAACAACTAGAAAGGAAAGAACGTGCCTCTTTCTCGACATTTGCAGTAAATTCCAAGGGATGCGGCTCATGGGCCCATCACTGAATCATGCGGGAATATGCTATTAAGAGTCCCGATGCCCACACCGTGGCTGCAGTAGCTGGAGGGCACTGGTTGGCCACAAGCCTATTTGAGACAAGGTGAGAAATATTCCACACACATAGCACAAAATCCGCGGCTCCAAGGTGTGCTCTGAATAAATTCTTCTCCTGGGACTCTGATGCTGCTGCTTTCCTGATTCGAAGAACCACTTGCTCCTGATTCAGTATCGCCTGAGATTATCAGATCCTTTTAGACACTGTACTGAATGCGGTGGTGTCGAAATTGCCTTTCAAGTTATTGGTCTCTCCTCCCCTACTGGGTCTCCATGACGGCAAGGACTATGCTTATTTTGCTCATCATTTTATAATCGATGCTTTGTAAATTCCTGGTACATTATACATAGTCGATAACTGTACTTATTAAAGTAAAAATCAGCTGCCATAACAGGTGCATCACAGCATCTCACTGGTCTAATAAATAGGAACGTGAGTCTTATCCACATAGACTTGGGTAATGGCGGCGATGGTAGCTTGTTTCATAGACTAGTTCAGAGACTCAGATCGGTGGAGAACCTGATGTCTTACAAGTTCGGTTTTCAGGACTGCACTAATTGTCAACGGCCACCTTGCCGGCTGATGAGGAAGTGGGAGGTGAGAGGAACATCCAGGAGGATGCCGAGTGGCGTCGAGCCAGGAAGGGACACAAATCGCCAGGGCTATTGGCCAGCACGCGATAGGAACCGTAGTTCCTGGCTGAGCAGCGCCTGTCTACACAGCACCTGTGCAGATCCGTATGGATCCCTGCTGGACAAGCACTTGTCATTGTCACAGCGAGATCTGTGGAGTGAAGACATTATCTTAACACACTCTGCTCCAAGAAAGACTGAGGTATAAGGGACTCGAACACATTTCATTTCCTCTTTTTATTGTTCTTTTGCTTTTCTTTTTCTTTTGTTCTTATCGCAGAAGGAAAATGTGGATAATATTCTTGGACGCGAAAGAAACAGGGACTCTCAGAAAACATCAAAAACCTGGCAGGGCCCTTCTGAAGAATCTGAAGGCTGTCTTGGGGTTACTACCACAGCCAGCACTTTTCTGGAAGGACTTAAAGGGGCTGGTAAGAGTTTCTTGGACCACACATTTTGTCTGTCTATCACTGACATATATTTCTACCCTTTGGAAGATTTCAGAAGATAAGGGAGAAGAAAGGAAGAAAATAGAAATAACTTTTATTAAGTTTCTAGAATATGTTTGGTCCTACAACAGCTACAGTACACGTTATCTCATTCAATTACCTCGATAACTCCATGAGGATATATTAATCGATTGATTGATTTATATGTACAAATAAAACATAATTAAAACTGCAACCCTAACGAGGCTTGATATTTAAAGAGTCCTCGCCATGCGCCAGTGTTTCACACAGACATTCTCCTTTAATCTTGCTGGCAACCCCATGAATTCGGAAGCACCAAGAGGTTACAAGGTATGTTCAGGAAAATGCGTGTGCTCAGACGTGGAGAGCAGCAAGGACAAGGCGAGCCTTTCAGTCAGACAAGCCCGAGACTCGGACGTGGCCAGATTCCCGCCCTCTCTCACCAGCTGGCATCCTCGGTGTTCAAGTCGCTTATTGTTCCTTGCATGCCCCCAAGTGGAGGAAGACCGAAGGCCACACGGCACCTACGTAGACTTCACTACAGCAAGGAGGAAAGGGCAGGAAAGAGGCGCAAAAGACACAGAGCAGCGCACCGGCGGGTGGCAGGGCCGGGGCGGGGGGGTGAGGCTGCCGCCCAGGCGCCACAAGGACAGAGCTTTCGCTCCGAGCGCGCCGCGCGCGGGAGCCAGCGGGCGACGCACGTCTTTATGTCACTAGAATACCACGTCTGCCTGAACTCGCTGGCACCCCGGTTCCAGGGCGGCACACGCATGCAGACAGCTCCCCGGGCGGGCAGCTTCGTGCATCCGAAGCAAAGCCACACGTCCTCAGGCCACGCGACGCACGCACTGTCCAGTTTGGTTTCAGGACCATATGCGTGTGCATACATACGTGTACGTGCATGGAAACATGCATGCGTACATCTGTATGTGCTCGTGTGTGTGCGTGTGTGCGTGTGTGCGTGTGTGTGTGTGTGCGCGCGTGTGTGCGTGTGTGTGTGTGCGTGTGTGCGCGTGTGTGCATCTTGCATGTCTCTCAGCATCCCTCGCTTTCTAATCATCAGTAATAACGTCCTTCCTAAGGGTTAAGAGGTTTGGGTGGCCATTCGCGACTCAGTCTTATTTTTCCAATTGCTCTATCCTTTTTGACCCAAAAGAGAAAAATCCCAGGCGGAAGCTTTTTTCAGTCCTTGAGGGAGAAAACAGTTACCTTGCATCCCTCCAGGCCTTTCGCTCTAGTAGTACTCCGTGGTGAGTGTTAATATGTCTATTTGGGTTCTCTAGAAAAGCGGAACCAAGAGGGTCTCTAGACAGACAGACAGACATACCTGCATATACTGCAAGATAGCTATATGCACATAGAAGAGGAGATTTCTTATAGAAATTGGTTCACATGGTTATAGAGGCCTGGAAGTCCCACTGTCTGCCATTTGAAAGCCAGAGACCCAGGGAAGCTGGTGGTATAGCTCAGCCCAGGTCTTAAGGTCTGAGAATCAGGGACCTGATGGTTTAAATCCCCAACTGAGTCCGTAGTCCCATGAACCAGGAGTGCCAATGTTCAAGGGCAGAAGGCAGACACCTCAGGTGGAACAGAAAGAGTGAATCTGTATTTTCTCTGACTTTTTGTTCCATCCTGGCCCTCAGTGACGCTCATCCACGTGAGGATGGGTCTTCTGCCTAATGGCCCAACACCTTTGCCTCGCTCGGGCAAGCTCCTGCCAGGGCCCTCGAGGTGCAAACCGGCATATCCCGCGTTCTCTGTGCTCCAGGGCAGATCACTGAACTTGCCTCTCCATCTCGGGCTCTGTCGAGGTTCGTTAGCATGACTTGAGCTGCTGCGACTGATTTTCGTCTTTGGAGATGCAGCCTCTGCAAACGCTCCTTTCCCAGTGTTCACGTCATTCACCATCTCGCGCCCAACGCCCAGCTTCTCCACCACTCCAGGTGCTAGTCCACCACGGAAAGGAGATCAAACCAGCAAACCGCCGTGCATGAATTTTACAGCGATACTTTCTGCTAATTTGCCCTCTTTCTTCCAAACGCAGCCCTAGGAGCGGATGAAGCTATTAGACTGTGAATGTTTTGAATGATCTCACCTAATTATGAAGAATCCCTTAAATTCCCCTTAAAACCTAATTCCGGCTCCTTCTCCCAGACCAACTCAGTTCAGATTCGTGTTCACTGTCTTCGGAATTGTTCTTTTCGAGATGCGTATCGAATCCCCAAGTGCCGTCTGGCTTCTCAGTTTTACCTCTTATTCTCTGCTTAATGAAGCTGAGAGGACTGGGTGATTACATTGTTCCTCCATTTTTATTGGACTTGCCCAGGAGAATTTGGCCAATTCTGCCAAAATACTACAAATTCGAAATTTTCACAAGGACTCAAAGCGCATTCTGTGTAATTTGATGTAGAATGTGAGAGTTTAGTGCCAATGAAATTCATTCAAAAAAAAATTTTTTTGGATTAAGTGCCTATTATACGGCCGACACTCTTCAACGTGCTGTTGTTTCGATGGGGAAAAGCGCGGCATGGTCCTTGTCCTCTGTCCTCACGGACAGTCCAGGGGCAAAGGCGCTGGGGACGGCTGTGACACACGGTGTGGTCAGTGTTGTGGCAGAGAGCTGCCCCCAACGATGGTGCTGGCGAAGACAGGGGCGCTTCTTTCTACTTAGGGGAGGGCGTCACGAAAGGCCGCTCAGAGGAGGCGACACTTAACCTCTGTCCAGAAAGATGAATAAGACTGTGAAATAGCCAGAAGAACAAGCTGGAAATTATTCAGTTGCTAGGCAGAGGCAGCAAGAATGAGATTAAGCACTAACGTGAATTTAGTGGCTGACATAAATGTCCAGGCAGGCGTGAGACCCGGGTTCAGACGATGTCTACAATTCCCTTGTTCTCACACCTAGCTGTCATTTCATTCTTTGTTTTCTCTGAATTTCCTTCCTGTGCACAACCAGGGGAGACCCTAAGCAGGTCCAGACCTGTGAGGTCCCGTACGAGAGGTTACTCTGTCAGAATCCACGCCGGTTCTCCAGAAGATGACACCCATGGGTCCTGCTCGGGCCCCATTGCTACTACTCTCTCACTCACTCCCTTATGACTCACCCACTGCAGTCAGTCAGAGGCCCCGTTCTCAAGCTGATCCTTGTGCTCTGGAATCAGCACACAGGCCGGCCTTCCAGAGTGCCCTTCCGGGCCTTCTACTGAATCCTTTGTTCATGTCGTGTTTGTGATAACAAACATAGATAACTGCGGATTGTAGGGTTTATTGCAACTCAAAAATCTACGTGACTTCATTCTTCTGAGTACATCGTAGGGTTACGTTTTCCTTCTACCTTTTGACTTGAGCATGTAATTTATTTTAGCCGACAAAATGAAGCAGAAGTGATAGGCATCACTTTGTGGAAGTGACTTTAAGACATTGGGTACAATCCGCATTGCGCAGGTCCTACCGGATGGAAATGTAAGCCCATGCAGGGGGAGGGGCTCTGTCGGCCTGGATACTTGATGGACTAGTACTTGGGTCATGTAGCAAAAGAGAGAAATAAACTTTTCTCTTTTTAATAGCACTGAAACGTGAGCTTGCTTGTTGCTACAACATAACCTTGCTTTATCCTGACTGATACTATGAACTTAGATGGATCATATCCTCCCTCTGTGCTATACTTCATTCATTTGTAAAAGGAGGTAGTTGGACTAAATTATCAAACGTGGATCTTTGATCTCTGACATCAAGGACCCTATACGTCATGTGATAGCATCCAGGCAAGAATGGTGGCCTCACTGTTGGCTCCTCTTGGAAACTTTCCACAAAGCTCAGGAATAATGAACATACGTGTCTAGATAATACCCAGCGGCGAGAGTATGAGACAGCTGACTAAATGATTGTAAACTATAATCAGGGCATGTTCTCCAGATGCTCAAATATTATTGTCAAATGTCCAAATAAATGCCCATCACAATTTGGAAGCCGAGGTTTTTCTTTTCCTGAAATAATTTTTACTAGCTGTCAAACTAATTTATGGAGAGCCCATAATGCAAGTGCTACATTGTTTTATTTGGAACACGTGAGCATTATGGAAACTGTTTGTGAAATCAAGCATGCAGGATAGATAAATAATAGACCGACGAAATAGCAGACTCGCAAGGGCAATTTTTCAAGTGGAGGCACCTGATTATTAAAACCTATTTTTATAATATTTATAAATACAGTTGAGTATATTTTTCTTGTAATTAATGTTACCTTTCTTAACTGAAGAAGAGTAACATGAAGAAAACCTATTTACAGACTTTCATGACTTGATTACTGCACAGCAGAGTGCATGCAGAAATTCTGGAATCAGAAGAAGTGAATCTTGATATGTCATTGTTAATAAGGTGACTTCATCCCTCTGAATCTTAGACCCTTGAATTATAAAGCGAAGGTACTGTTAGTTATGCTTCGAAATAGCTTGTGAATAAAATCGGAGTGCGCATAGGTAGCAATTAACGCAGGCTCAGCCCCTCACCTGGAAAGAGCCACTTCCATTGTCAGCGGTATCGTCATCGTCATCAATGGTACCTCCTGTCCCCATGGACAAGGCACACGGACTTGCCTCTCGAGATTCGCTGGGCAAGTCTGTGTGCCTTGTCCATGGGGATGGGAGGTACTCATAACACATCTTAGCCTATCGAATCCTCCCGGCATCGAACAGGCACGAGGTGAGATGAAGAGCCCTCGGTGCCACACTCTGTCATTTTCGGCATGACTTCACCTGCAGATCTCGCCGGGGCTTTCTCGTAAAACCCAGCTTAGTGAGTTAATCAGCCTCGGGGAGGTATTAGAGGACAGGATGGATGTGCATTTCAGAGCAGCTTTATCCCTAAATCATTCCAAATCGCATGTCTGAACAATTTTCTTCTCTGCTGCAGTTAACTTGGTCAGAATTTATCGAACACCCTTTACCTGCTCAAGTTCGGGAATAACTCTTGCTATCCCTCATCGATTTAACAAACGCAGCCCTCTCTTTTTCTAAAGTTGTCTTTCCATGAAAGGAGAGGGGCGGCGTTTCACAAAAATTGTCGAAATGTATGTGTCTGAATGGTGGCACATCCCAGAATTGGAAAGAACCCCATCCTTCGAATGAAGAATCGAGCGGCATCCGTCTTATCATGGATACATTTTTTTCTGGCATCAAAACAGTACAGTAATAGTTAACAGTTATTGAGCACTTACTATATGCTGAGCACAGATCAATTGTAACTGCCCCATGAGTTACAGCGTAGCGATACACACTTTTTAAAGCTGTGAAAATAGTTATTGTGGGTTTAGGCAAACCTCTCAGGATCCTTCAGCTAGAAACTGGACAATGTGGATTTAAACCCAGTTTGGCTGACTCCACAGCATGCGACAGACATCCCTGTGTACATGTCTGTCCCAAACGTAAGAGATGTTCCATGATGGCGGCAGAGAAGCCAGCCCATCTGAAGCAAGTGCCCAGGCTGCAGTTCAAAACCGAACTGTACCCGAAGGACGTCTATTACCACGTTTTATCTATTTCGTCTTAAGAAAGGAATGAAAGACGCAGAAGAACTGGTGTGTCTCTGAGTTTTGGACTCCGGGAGAGACTCTCTGGCCTTTGTGGAAGAAGCGTATAATTTACGGATAACTGATTAGCCGTTAAGTTCTTACTTGGATGCCTATTTGCAAGTCTCTTTCTGAAGGCAATGCAACTTTCATGACAGCGAGGGTTTTTGTCTGTTTCATTTGCTGACACATCCCCATGCCTAAAGGAGCGCTTCGTTTGAGACGGGTCCCCCGCAAGTGCTTGTTGACTATATAACTACATTTTCTCTCGTTCTCCCTGTTTGTTGCGTCTGCTAACTGCCCCTCCTGGTGGCTCCTGTCCTCATGTGGTTTGTAAGCTTCGGCCTGAGCTCACCTTCACGTGTGAATTGGAGGTGAGGTCTATTGGAGAATCAGCGGGGCTCCCCGGTGAGGAGCATCCCTTTAGACAGATTTGTGTCCATGTTAGCTTCAGGGTGTTGGGAAAGTCTGGATTTCATCGATCCTGGTGCAGTGTTTAGAATATTAATTTATTTGACTTAAAGGCCACACGCTCGTGCTGGGAAAGCTTGAGGTGTGACCACGTCAGTGTGACCACCTTCTCGCTTTTCCCCCGGGCCTGTGGCCAGTTCCTGTGGCCTGTCTCACCTCGTGCCTGGACGTGGGTGCTTTTGGGTCTCCAGCTCGCAGTCAAAGGGGCCACGCTCTGGCTTTTCTGAGCATTCCCGGGGTGAGAGACCCACCCCCGGGCACGGAATTTCACACGTGGTCCCAAACACGCTCCCCCTCTACACTTTTTAATTTTGGCATCTCATTGCTGATCTGTTTGATCTTCATCCCTTTATTGGATTAAGCTCACTTCGTGTCAAAGAATAATAACTCTCGGTTAGGTTTTATCGAGCTCTCTGTTTGCGTTAGCTTGGGGAAGGAGAACTCTCACGTCGGCTCGGCCTGCTTTGCCGGACAGGACCCTAAGCAGCCCCGGGCATAGTGGACATCCATCTGGAGGTATCGAAACGGCCACTTTTCTTCGTTGCCATCTGCCCGCAGCTCTGTTCTCGCGATGGCTGGAGGTGTCACAGCACCGACGCCCGGTGCCGCCCTCAGCGTACCGAAGGTCACAGGACGGACACATCCACAGAGCATCCCTCCGCTCACCCTCGTTCCTTCTGCGCCCATCGGTGACTCCCTGTCTCCTGCCCCCATCTCGGCTCTAACCCCGGCCCTGTCCCAAGTTCCAAGACGCACGGATACGTCCCAAGGCCTGTGGAAGTTTATTAGACGTTTTCTATTTCACCCCAAACTCGTTTTCGAAACAGCATCGACCCCTCCGGTGCCGCCGCTGTAGCCTCCTCGACCGTTTCTGGCCCACGGCATTTGTTCTTTTCTGGAAGAATCTGCGGTTTGGATGGACTGTTTTCAGTGCCACACCTGGGACATTGCTACAGGGTCTGACACCGCCTGGATGAACCGAGGCCATCTCCAGACCCGCAGCACAGCGGGGCTCAGGCCCCACGCCCTGTGCGCTGCTGCGGATGTTAAGGATGCACGGAAAAGGCGAGTCTGGACACCAGGCAGGGGTTATGCCGGCCGCGTCCGGGATGGAGATTCCAGCGATAAGGTGTACCCCTGGCACTGAGGATCTGGGGACTCACGCAGAGAAGGGGATTAGAGTCTAGTTATTAGAACGAGGGTAGCTTGTTAAGGCTCATGTAGCAGAGAATGAGTTGGCAACTGAGATAACTAGCGTTTTTTTTTTTTTTAACTTCTTACCTGAAGCAAGAGATGTGTTCTCTCTCTCTCTCTCTCTCTCTCTCTCTCTCTCTCTCTCTCTCTCTCTCGATGCTGAGGGCCAGGCCTTCAGGTGAAAGTGTACCATTCTTAACAATGGGACTGGAGGGAGGTAAAGCCTGGGAACCAGGTAGACCAGCCGGCACCACGTGCCACGGAGAACTCAGCAATGTGAACACAGGCTTCCTTCCCTTCTTACCGGCAGCCGAAGGTAGTGAGAAGCCCCTGTGTGCTCGGAGGCGGCCCCGGCCAGAAGCAAGGAGGACCTGCCTCCGCGGGCGGGTCAGAAAGGGGAAACCGAGGGAGCTTCAGCCCCACCCCCACCCTACCCCCCCCCCCCGCCCATCCCGCCTTCGCCAGGCAACCCGGATCGGGCTGCTACAGTCTCAGCAGACAAACCCGAGAATCCACTTTCATTCACTCGTGTTTGCTCGGCATATCCGGGGATAGACTCGCTCGAAAGGAGAGTTATAAACGCCATTTCTGCAGGCTGCGTTCACTGCCCTGTATCTGCGTTATTTCGCAAGAGCCCACTGAGACCAGTGGATTAATTAATTCTACCAGGGGCATCGCCTCCAAACACCTGTTTCTTAGCTGTTTGCTTTCGATTTCCCAAGGTCAGACAGTCCCGAGTCCTCTCACTGATAAATGCTCTTGCCGTTCCTTCACCTGCAGGTCGAAGGACATCCGTCTGACAGGAGAGAAAAGTCCAGTTTCGGCGCAGTCTGGGTGTCGCTGCGCTCACAAGCGCGAGGGCAGGTCGCTTCCTAAAAGGCTACGGAAGGCGCT
Source organism: Rousettus aegyptiacus (assembly GCF_014176215.1). NCBI lineage: Eukaryota > Metazoa > Chordata > Mammalia > Chiroptera > Pteropodidae > Rousettus > Rousettus aegyptiacus. Next base: position 57,366,746 of record NW_023416290.1, read on the forward strand.
CTCCCTTCGCGATGCACGCAGGGCGGCAGACTTAACATATAAATAATGACCTGAAAGCAAGGTAATTTGGAACTATTTCATAGCCGATGAGCCATTCTTCCTCCCCATCATGAATGCATCTAAAACAGGCTCTCCTACCGCCTTGCTCAACCTCCATCATAAAATTAATTACCTCTGGATAGACCCCATTTAATTGCTCATAAAATTGATCTTACTTTTCAGATTTTTATGGCAACTAGTATGTCATCAACAAAAGTGCCTAGAATAAACGAGATGCTCATTATCTACCCCGAAGTCAAATAAACCCGCGATGGGCGCAGGAGCCTTCGGTACCTGTGTCTCTTATGCTAACAAAGGCCGGCAGGTAGCTACCAACCCCTAAAGATCTTCCCTGGGAAGCTTCTTCGCTTCCAAAAAGATAATAGAAAAGGCGTTTTGTTTCAGTTAGAAAATTCAGTGTCTTTCATTTCAAAACAATGCAGGGACTACCGCTATCGTTCGAGCGCTTATTTATCCCTGTGTTCATTCATTTATTCGATTGACAGGCAGTGTGGTCAGGGGAAGAACATGCAACCTGGAGTGAGAAGACCCTGAATGCCGATATTACTTCATCCGCGTAACGATCATTTATCTCAGGAAAATTGCCTCTCGCAACTATAGCCGTATCTTCGGCAAATTAAGCATAATGGTATTTATTTTGCAGGCTGTCGTTAGGTTTCAATGAGATGATGAATGTGAAACACCTAATAAAGGTCCCGGTCCAAAGAAAAGGAACTCAATCAACATCAGTCGTGATCGTGTTTCTGCTGTCGCTGCCGGAGACTGAGCGACGAGTCTCAGCGCTCAGGGGCCAAGCCCAAGCGAGATCCTCTGAAGGGCTGGGTCAAGGGCTGGGTCAAGGAAAGCAGGCGAGCTAAAGAGCCAGTGAGGCCGAGGAGCCATCGTGGAGCAGAGCAGGAAAACAGTGGACACAGTCTGGCGAAAAGCCAGACACGGTGTGGACTTCTACCCCCGCGTTACTAAGTCTAGTGGTGACGTGGGGAGCAGATGTGGAAGGCCTTAGAGACGTGACATGAAGGGGCCAGAAATGGGGCTGAGAAGGAAAAGGAAACAGCTCCGTATTGGCGTTACCCACCAGGAAGTGAATAACAGGAAGTGTATTTGATCGAGGGCATTCATTGTACAGGAAAGATGGTCCAGGGACTAAATGAATTCGGAATTTTGATGAAGTGGGTTAAGTCAAGTTAACTTGTATTACCGGATACCTCAGAATCTTTATGACGCTAACAAATATCTAAGCTCAGACCAGTGGCCAAACTGCATAACCGTATGATCTGTTTTTTAAAGGAGAACTGCATTAAGCTTGTATCCCATGAGGCACTGGTTTAGAAAACACAGATTTATACTATTCTTAGTGACTTTTTTCATTTTTATGGATTGCATCATTTCATGTATTTATTTACAGCTTGCCTTTTTTTTTTTTTTTTTTTTTTAGAAAAGATCTAAAGTCACTAATGGTACACTAATGATCATTAGAGTTTTGCTTGGTTTGAGGCTTTTTACACTAACTGTTCTGTTTGAGCTGGAATTAAAATCTTCCTTCAGGAATTCTAGTGAATGAATCGGAGGTAATTACTCCCCTCTGGCAAAAAAGAGGTCTCAGAGGTACAGGGAGCTACCTCAAGACAGCGGAAGATAAAAGAGAGTTTCCATAATCCGGTCTGGGAGTTTTGATCTATAATACAACACACCCCTAGAGCCTCACAAGGCGGGGCGAGGGAGGAGAATGAACCCAGTGTGGGAGGGAGACTTTGAGTCTTAGTGACTTGGAAAAACACTTAATTTTTAGAAATCTCACTTCTATTTTCTCCTTTAAAAAATTGCCCGTCTCCCTCCCTATCGCATCTGCCCCCGGAGCTCCAGGCCATGATCTCAGATGGGGGCCCAGCTACCTTCCAGGTGCTACTCGCCGTCCTTGAAGCCCGAGATTACTACAGCTGTTTCAGGCATAGGCGGCACCCACCCCCTGTCTCCATCCCAGCCGCAGGGGGCACAGGTCACACCCGACTGTGCTCTGAACCCTGCTCATCGGGGCCCCACCCCTCCACGCTCTCGTGGGCCCCCCGGCCCTTCCCCAAAGTCCCTGCGGCCACACCCTCCTGGATCACTACGCCGTTCGCTCGTTACACCCGCATCTTGTGGAAGTCACTTATTTTTCCACGGTATTGTCTCCAGTTCACGTCGGAATGTAGCAGCTGTTGAATTCACGCCCCGTGAAGCATGACGAGTGCCATTTTCACCACCCATGACACATGCGTCGTCTCCCCGAAATGCCACACGTGCCCTGTGAGTTATAGTGACCCTGGCTTCATAAGTGAGAAACCTAACTTTCGGGAAGGTTAACCGGGGCCACATATAAACAAGCCGGATGCAGGTGCCGTGAGGAAAAGAAATTTGACTGTTTTGTTTACTTTTGCCTGAGTCCAGAACGGTACCCGGCACGCGGTAGTACATGCTTCGGATTTTTCCCTGCATGAACACATGAGGTCAGAGATTCATTCACAAACTTATTGCTAATCACGCTACGCCAGGTCACTCCATCTTGGCACTGCTGATACTTGGGAGCGATTCACTTTTTGTCGTGAGGGCGCCGCCCCGTGTGCTGTAGGATATTCAGCAGTATCGCCGGCCTCCACCCAGGAGGTGAGCGGTAGTCCTCTGCCTCGCCGTGACGACCGAAAGGCTCCAGATGTCGACAGATGTCATCCGGATGCAAAGCCATCCCTGCTCAGAGCTGCTTCTCTGCACGTGAGCTGCCCAAGGGTGTCCGCAGACCACGGGTGGTTGACGGTCGTCAGGGGATTGGGGAGGTCGACGGGCTGGTGTATGCTTAGAGACATGGCTTACAATCGAAATCAGGTATCGTTTTTCAACTCATTCCACACTTGGCACGAGGAAAGACTCTGAGAAACTAGAGTTGGAAAAAGTGAGTTTTTAGAGTTATTTTGGTCCATGAGGGTGGAGTTAAGCCTTGGGATTTCTGATGATACCAATAATTTATTGTATTTATTTTTATTTTCATTTCTGGGTATGAAGAGACAGATAACATTGTCTCTTTGTGATGAGAGCGCTTCTCGTGTCTGTCAGAGAATGTCAGTTGATCGCCAAGCCCACTCCCTTCCCACTCCCCGCCTTCTTGGACCTCGCTATATTGTTCAGGCTCCTCGCAGTTCGGCGTATCTCAGGGACGAGTAGATGGAATCGCAGACGGGAGTGATGGGCCCGAGGTCAAGGCCAGGCACCTAGGAACTTCCTACGGGCGACTCTTCATGCTCTTTTACCCAGAGTGGCTGACACGGAGGTGAACAGCGGGCTGATCTGGGAAGTCGTACGTGTGTCGAAGACCGCTGAGACGCACGCTGGAAGAAATCACATCACATGTGGACGACAGCGGCACAGGAGTTTCTTGGAGAATATCCAGCTTGGGAAGTTTTCGCAAGAAGAAACAAACTTTCACCCTGGTAAGTCACTGAGATGTGGGGAATTGTCTCAGATGGCGGCTGGTGTCACCATAACTAACACACGCTTCGCATGGATTTAAATAAGTACAAATGTGAGTAGATATAAGGAACAATATTTATTTAATTAAATATCAGATGGCCTGCAGTTGTGGTAAAACTCTCAAAGGTAATACCAATAATGGATCAATTAGCGTCAATAGGGATAAGGACGTGAACAAGAACTTGCCACCTGCCGGCCTCTCCTCTACCGAAACTGCCCTGATTGATTTAAGAGAAGGAAAAAACATAATAAAACTTTTTGCTTTGATAAGACTCTAGGGATATATTTTTGCCAAAAGTACTGAAGGCGAATGTCATGCAACTTAACTATTAATTTTCTATTGTTGCCTAAAAAACTACCACAAGTTAGCAATTGAATGCATCATGCATTCCTCATCTTATGATTTCTGTAGGTCAGAATTTTTGACCCTATTTAACTATACCCTCTGTTCAGATTCTCCCAAGGCTAAAATCCAAGTGTCAGCCAAACTGCGTCCTCACCTGGAGGCCCAGCTGGAGAAGAACATGCTTTCCAAGCTCCATTGCGTTGGTGGCAGAATTCACATCCTTGGGTCCGTGGAGTTCATGACAGCTCTCTCCTTCAAAGCCAACAGCGGAGAGAGAGTCCGCTGCTTCCAGACCTGGATATCCAGACCCTCTGACCAAGGATGCACTTGGTTAGGACAGGCCCAGCCAGGATAATATCTCTTTTGATTAATTTAAAGTCAATTGATTAGAGGCTTTAATTATATCCATGAAATTCCTTCACTTTGCCAGATAGCATAAATCACAGTCCGATGTGGGTTAGCAAGGGAACTCTGCATCTTTCAAGATATTTGGGAACAAAACTTTCCACTTTTGACTTCACTGACATCCAAGTTCTTTAAAATTTCTCCTTGCAGCTAACCAATGGAAAAAATGGAAAATTATCTATGGGAGAATTATTTTTAATGGGTCAGGCCCATTAAACTTAGAAGTAATTTGCTTCTGCTCATTTTCCACTGGCCGGTTGCAGGGAGGGTGGAAAACGTAGTCTAGCTGTGTGCTCAAGAAGAAGAGAAAAACAAGGCTGTTGTCTTCAGTCCAGCCTTCTGGTCACTGTCAAACATCGGTTTCTCTCTTCTACCCCACAGTAAACCTTCACGCCTGCTCTAGGAAAGCCGGGCCAGGCCCTTGATGTCCCGCTGCATTCCGCAGAAAGTCCAGCAGCTCCAGGTGACGCTCAGGTTCTTCATCGGGACTGAACGTCTCCTCTTGGTCCCTCTGTTCTAACAGGTGTGAAGTCCTATCTCGCTGTGGTTTGAATCTGCGTATCTCTGATGATTAATGATGTTGAACTTTTTTTTTTTTTCATGTGCTGTTTGCTGTCTGCACGTCCTCTTTGGCAAAACGTCTCTTAATTAATTATTTTTACTGTTGAATTTAAACAGGTCTTTATATATTTTAAATAACAATCTTTTGCCAGACATGAAATTTGAAAATATTTTCTCTGAGTCAGGAAGTTGTTTTTACTTCCTCTTCATGTGGATTCTCAAAAAACAAACTTTTTGAAATTTTGGTGAGGTTCAATTTATTAACTTGTCCTTTTTCTGGATCATGTCTTTTGGTGTTAAGTCTAAGAACAATCGGACTAGTCTTAGATCCTGAAGACTTTCTTTCTTTCTTTCTTTCTTTTTTGTCTAAAATTTTCTAGTTCTATATTTTATACTTAAGTCTATGATCAATTTTGAGTTAATTTTTACATACTGTGTAAGGGTGAGTTTAAAGTCATTTTCATTTTATTTATTTTATTTTTTTGCCAATGGAATGCCCAAATACTCCAACACAATGTGTTTAAAAGGCTCCATTAAATTCCCTTTTCATTTTTGTGAAAAATCAATTGAGCACACTTGTGTGTGTCTATTTCTAAGACCTTTATTCCGTTCTATTGATCTATAAGCCTATTCATTCACGGGCACCTCCCCAGTCTTCATTTGTAAGTTATTTCTACTCTACTATTAAGTCCATTCAGGGAGATTTTTCACTTCTGTTATATTTTTCAGGTTCTTAATTTCCATTCTGTTCCTTTGCTGAGGTTTTCCATTTTTTCATTTGTTTCAAGTGAATCTGTAATTGAATTTTGAAACATTTTTATAACTACCACTTTAAAATCTTTGTTATACAATTACAACATTCCAACATCTAATTCATCCCAGTATAGAATCTGTTGATTGTCTTTTCTTTGAAGTTGTGATTTTCTTGATTTTGGTATTATAGGTGATTTTCAGTTGTGTCCTGGACATTTTGTCTGTTACAACAGAACACTTTGGCTCCTATTTAAATCTTTTATTTTAGCAGACAGTCACCGAATTGAGGTTTAGGATGTAGCTTTGGCCTAATTGGGGTATAGTTCTGACGGCGGTTTAATTTTCAAAAAACTTGGCAGTATTATTTTCTCCTGTTTGGTTTAGTGCTGCTGCCCCCATTGGCAATGCCCAGGGTCTCCCTAAGTCTAGCCGCCCTACTGGAACACGGCCTCCCCATCTCTAGTGGGCACCGGCGTCTGAGGTCTGTGGAGACAAAGAGGTTTCCTGGATCTGGCCATCTGCTCTCCTGGGTCTCTCCTGCTTTCTGCCTGACCCCTCAGAACCTTTCAGTGGAGAGAGGAAAGGAGCCCCAGACCCAAGGTGGAGGAAGAGTTCTTTGCCTGACCCCTTATGTATGAGGCTCACAACCAATCCCTCTCGCCAAGGTGGCTGAGTCCCCAGATGTATTCGGAGAGACCCCCATTTGACGCAGGGATGGAATGAGCCCGCCCGCACTGCCTTCCGTTGGGCAGTCATGGGCTGGTGAACGCCAGAGCTGGCGGCCGCCTTCTGTCAGGGAGAAGACACGAGCTGCCCTGGCCCTGTGCTGTTCCCCCAGTCCCAGAGTCCCAAGGCAGCTCGCCTTCCCCTCCCACCTGTCACCATTCTCCTTCCTCGTCTCGCACCAGCTCCGGGGGGCCGCTGCTGCTCGGCGAGGAGGAGCGAGGGGACCCCGTCTGGGCTATCCTGCTCAGGCCGGAACTCCAAGCCACCGTTTGTACCAAGACGGTTCACAGTCAGTCCTGCCTTCCCCTAATCATCGTCTCGATCGTTAATTCTTCCCGCGCATGCACAGTACGGACATTCCTGACCTGCTCGGCGAGTCAGGGCATCCTCCACCTGAATGCCCTCCCTCTGCCGCGTCTCTAGAAACGCGTACGGGATTTCTCCAAGGACTGGGGAGGTCAGGGTTAACTGCTACAGGGCCAAGGATGCTAAGTTAAGGTCTTCGAACTTTGGCCTATAAGTAAAAAACGACTCCCTGGCTGGCCTCAGTCCTCCGAAATCCCTACTGGTGGTTACTGTGTTCTTCCGGGCGACCCGATTTGTAAAGGGCGGGGAGTAGGGGGTGCACCTCACTCTTCTGTCACAGAAGTTGGTCTACATTAGACTAATCCAAACTGTGTCTCCCAATGAACGTCTCAAGGGAAGGTTTCCAGCTCGCTTTGGCGACTTAAAAGCAGTTGTCAGAGTGAATGCGGACACAGCTCTTGCCAGGCAGGAAATGTCTCCAGAATAATGCCTGCCCTTTCTCGATGCACAAAACCCTCTCGTCTGCGGTCCCGCTGGCCACACGGCCCTAGAGAAAATGGTTCCTTCATAGAGCAATAACCAGCCATTAAACACAAAAACAAAAACAAAAAACCGCCATGCATTTATGTACCCATTCTATTTAAAGACCCCAGATGCTAGGAAATGTATGAGAATTCTCACACACACAAAAAAAGCTCCTGCTTTCAACAAGCTTTAACCATTTACTCATCTACTCACGTGTTCACTTATGTGATCACCTTCACATTTATTGATCTGATATGTACAGTGATAGGCCGGTTACTTTGCTAAGAGCTGTTGTTACAATGGACAACACATTGCATCCGCTGGGGGCTCACCCTAAACCAGAAGACAGGGTCAAAACGGATCTTACAAACCATGTCGTCAGGGCAGTGGGTACCTGCCCCAGTCAGCACAGGCACAGAGAGCCCATGAAAATGCAGAGAGGCGGCCGCATCTGACTCAAAATGTAGGAACAGGGGGCATGTTGAAAAGCCCGAGAGGAAGTTTTAGAGAGTGAATCGGGATCAGGCAGGGAGGAGTTATTTACAAGCCTTAGTGGCCCTGATTTGCATAGCGCTGTGCTGTTTACAAAGGCTTTGTTTGATTTTCACACGAAAATTCTTGACAGTTAATTCAGCTCAAGAGGCCCAATACACAAGCGCTACATGAGGCTCCATTAAAGTGTTATACTGAGGACCCACCCAACTGCCTTCTTTCCTCCCCTCTTTCCTTCCTTAGTTCCTTCATTTGTTCATTAATTTATTCCTCCCTCCCTCCCTCCCTCTCTCCCTCCCTCCCTTCCTTCCTTTTTGTGTTTTCTCCCCAACAACTACCCCCTGAATACCTACTATGAACCATCAACAATGCTAAGCAATGGGGGATAAGTCTGAATAACAACGGTGACAATTAAAAGTATACATTTTGTATTTTAGTCTGGAAAAAACATATTCTAGCAAACAGGTAAGTACTTACATCTTTAAAGTCACTGTGAGCTAAAATACTTGTTATAAAGGAAGGAAAAGAAGCCAAAACAGTAAATAAAAGAATGGACTTCACAAAGTCTGAATAAGGAAACTTTTCCAAGAAAGTGACATTTTAACTGAGACTCAAGGGAAGAAAATGGCCCCGTGGACGTAACCGTGGAGGGGAGAGTATGCGCGAAATGCCAGAGTGAATGAAGTAAGAAGATCTGGAATGCGACCGGCACAGACCCCGGGACAAAGTGACAGAGGCGGACCGACCATCGAGGCGGTTACACGGTTTTGCAAAGAGCAGCGCCAGGTCCATCGGTGGCACAGTGCCCACTACTGGTTTCATTTCGGGATGGTCACCCGCGACTGATTCGCTCCTGGATGCTCAGAACTCTCCAGTACCATCATGAAAGGACAGTACCCCTCTCCCTAGTGTCAGCTATATCAAAGCAGAGTTCCCCCAGATGCACACGCACACGCACACATGTGCACACACGTGCACACACGATCGGCTCATTCGGCCAGATCCACGGGTTTCAGCCCACGCCCTCGCTTAGGCACGGCCTCCCGCAGACGGCGCGCTAGTGAGAATCCGCCTAACCAAATGGACCATTCCGTTGGTAACTGTTAGACGAGCTGTTGTGTCGCAAGTGGGTGTGCGGCGGGAAGGGCAGGAGGGACATTTCAGAGAGCAGTGGTCGCCCGGAGGCGGCATGGGCACGCGGACTGGCGGCCGCTGAGCTCACGGGCGCGGCGCTCACACAGGGGCGGCTGGGATCTGCGTTCAGCTCCCCTGACTCCAAGGCCGAGGCACCGGCCGCCGACCTGCTTCTCTTGAGCTCCGTATTGTCACAGGGATGCAGGCGGAACCACTTCCTCCCCTCCTTGGGAGGACGCCTTGCTGTTTCCTTGCTCCCCTCTGTCAGAAGGAAGGGCCCAGCCCGATGAGGCCTCCGTGTGCAGCCGGGAACAGAGAGAGTACGGGGCCCCACGGAGAGTGACAGGGCTCCCGGGGGAGTGGGGGCTGCGGGAGAACTTTGGTGGCCCCCGGGTACGTGTCGGCTGCACACACGTGAGGAGACGGAGGAAAGTGCAGAACGTGAACTCGGCCGCTCACGAAATGTGCTTCACTCTGCCGCACGCGTACAAAGGGGTCCGTCTGCGCGTCTCCGCGCGTTTGCACACACACAGGTGCACGCTTTCTTACCGCGCTCGCTGACACCAAGGTTCCCAGCCACACGTGGCCACTAAGCCTTCAAAATGTGGTGATTCCGAAACGACGTGTGCCCTGAGCCTAAAATTCACATCGTGATTGGAAGACTTAGGATATAAACGCAATGGAGACGATCTCGCTGATGCTTACCGCATCATTTACATTTGGAAATTAAGTTATTCTGGACCTATTAGGTTAAATCAAATATGTCATTGCACCGACCTCGCCTGCTTCCTACACGTCTCTCACGCGGCTCGTGGAAGCGGGAACGCACTCGCGTGGCTCACACGCTGCCCCTGTATCACGGTGCAGCGCTGAATCGCTTGCTCGGGACACAGGCCCCGCTCTGCAGACCTGCGCCCGAGACCGGCTCCAGGCACAGCGAGCCCTGACCGCACGGGGTCAAGGGCAAACGCTCGATCGCCGGAGAGTCCGGGCCTCGGGTCCCTGCCCAGCCCCCCGACGGCTCTCAGACCCCGGGCTCTGCTCTCTCACCTGCAGAGCTCAGGTTGCTGTGAGCATCCAACACAAAGGTGGTCAAATTAGGCCAGCACCTGCCACGGCACGTGTCAGCTCCTGACGTGAACGAGCCAACACATGGGGCCCCTAAGAAAGCGATGGGAGGTCCTCTGGTCTTCCCGCAGGGAAGCAGCTGGGGCCGGCGGGTGGGCAGGCGTCAGTCCACCATCGTGGCTGGATGCCGTGTGCTTAGCTTTCCTCGGGGTCAATGAGCCCAAGCTACTCACGTGAGAGTGAGCAAATGATTTAATGTCTCTCCCTCCTAGTTTTCTCAACTAAATATGACGGTGATAAGACCCCCCAGGTTTGTTGTGACAATTAAATAAGGCTCTACAAGGATTTATCCCAAGGCCTGGAATATAGCAAGCGCCGAATAGATGTTTATGATGATGATGATGACGACGACGAGATAAAAAAGAACTTAAAGGAAACACCATTCCACTTGTTCCGACTGCCTCTGGATCACAGAAGTGATGCCGCATCAACTGGCGGCACGGCCGTGAAACCCGCGCACCGTGGCGGGTCCCAGGCAGAGCAGCCGGCCTCCTGCCCAGGGCAGGGCAGCCCGCGCGGCCAGTGGGGGGTAGCGGGGCATTTGCGAAAGGGGTCGGTGTCTGGTGACTCACGCAATAAAGCGTCTCTCCACAGCTCTGAGTGCCGTCACCTCGCGGCGGTGTTTACGAGGACGCTACGACTGCACACACCGGACGCACTGAGAAGCCAGACGGAGGGTGCCGACCACGTCCACACAGCCTTCTCCACCTCCGTGGCCCTGCGCCAGGCAGGCGCCTACGCCCGCCCCGGGCACCTACTCCGCCTGCCGCCCGTCACAGGCGCCGGCCTTCTGAGGGCGAGGAGCGCCGCGTTCGCCTTCCCTGCCCATCTCCGCAGCCGCTTGCCTGACTCTGGCGCGCCTGCCCCTCTCCAGGCCAAGTCTCCACACGTCGGCACAGTGCCGATACCCACCTTCAATGAGCCATCTTTGATAGCTTCCTATTACTCGGGCACGACGATAACATTGGGAACCCTGAAGTAGTAAAACTGAAACAGCTTTTTGATGAAATTATGATACGGCTGGTCTGTTCTCGCTCTACGCACCCCTGTTAATTTTCCAAGTGCAGTTACCGCCCGTCTCTGTCACCGAATCCGCTGTCACCACAGATTTCTTGCTACGTCCCCAGTGAGCCGAGCACAGTCCTGCCTCGGGGACGTTTCACTTGGAATTACCACCGAAAGGCCTCCTGCCCAGATGTCCTCACATCTCGGCCCCTCTTTCTTGTTAGGCTTCGCTCCTTATGATCGCATCAGCGAGGACTCGCTTGACCCCTAATGGCCCACTGTTTCGTCTCTCTCTCTACGGTGCTCACACGTGCAAACATATTTATTTATCCCATTTTCTTCTACTAGAACATACCTTTGTGCAGGCAGTGGCTGCGACTTTTTCAATCACTGTGTCTCCAGACACAGGATCGGTTTCACAGAATAACCATGGGACAGATATTTGTGGGATTAATTAATAAGTGTCTTAGTTTGTTAGGGGTGCCATAACAAGTATCATGGGCTGGTTCACTTAAACAGTAGACTTATTTTCTCATGGTTCTGGAGGCTTGAAGTCTGAGCCCAGAGTGTCCGCAGGGCTGGTATCATATGAGGCCACTCTCTTTGGCTCCTAGATGGCCTCTTTCTTGCGACATCTTCATGGGGCTTTCCCTCTGCGCACGTCTGTGTCCTCACCTCCTCAGAGACACCAGTGCACCCGGACGGGGGCCCATGCCCGTGATTTCATTTAACCTTATTACCCCTTTAAGGGGCCTGTCTCCCTCTACGGTCACGTTCTCTGGGCCCGGGTATTAAGACTTCAGCATATGAATAACACCAAGACATTTCCTGTGTCAAAACTGCAATTTAAGTAAAATATCATCGGTAGCATCGATGCCTGAAATGTGAACAACACGGAACCCCTCATCGGTGATCTCCCACAGTAAGACCAGACTCTCACACAGGAACCTGTCACCCTTCGCAGAGAAAGCGACCTTGCCAAACCCCTCCTATCGTCTCGGCTCTAGGCTTGACCACAGCGAATCTGGGCTCCGTTGCTGGCGCCTGAAGCTAGAACCATTTCTACCCGAGCGGTGGACCCACTGATGCTCCCTCGCCATCACCAAAGCCTGAGATTCCAACCTCAAAATTCTCCTCCACCAAAACGGAAGTCGTGTAAGATGGCAGAGGAACCCGTTCGCTACCCAGGCATTGCTCTTTCTCCAGCTTCCTCTCTGGCTGCTCCTTATCGTGCCCTATTTTCAGCGTTTCTTCGTTTTTCAGCTGTATCTTTACTGACATCTTCCACCTGGTCTCCCTGTCACAGTCACCCAGCTCATCTTCCCTATGCAGCCAGAGCAGTCATTCAAGAAACAAAAAAGACATGTTCCTGCTTTGAAGACATTAATTCTGGTTTATCTTTAGAATAAAATCTGAACATCTTAGTATGAGATAAGAGGACCTTCATTCCCTCTGCCAGTCAATGTCTATAGCCTCATTTCCTGCCGACCCTTCCTTAAAACACAGGTTCCAGCAATTTTTAATCACTTACCTTTCCCCAAACATGCTGCATTTTATTCCTCAGGTTCCACTTAAAATATTGACACTATCCCAGGATGTTCCAAAACTAAACTTTGGAAGAAATATTAGAGCCCTAATTTCCATCCTTAAATCGGCTTCATGAGACCGCTAGATTTCATCACAAAGTTGTCTCCAGAATTCTCTTTCCTCCCCATGTTTCCCGTCCTCTCCTCAGCACACAACCTCATTATTCATTTTTATGAATTGCCGAAACAAGAGCCAAATCGCACTGTTTTAATTCTCGACATTGTCCCCAGAGAAAGCACTTCGTATGTGTCTATCGAGTTAGTCCCCGTTACCTTTGGATCAGCACATACTGCTTCTGCGGTGGGGTCTCGGGGTGCAGGTCTGGACGCTTGGGTGAACATTGGGCTGGTCTGCTGCAACTTCTTTGTACGACCTTCGAAGAACCTCGTGACAGGGAATTCCTGAGGAAGAAAGAGACACAATGAACTTGATCTAGTAAGTAGGCATTAGCCATCGACAGGAAGGCTGACTCTAAGGGCAGCACAGTGGGCTGTCCTTAAATGGATTAGATCTTCATCTCCTCTGGCTGACGTGTCTCGTCTAACCCCCACGCACATTCCAAATCACGCATAAGCACGCTCAACATCCATGCCCGGCATCCTAGGCGCCCTTCTGTTCTCCAGCGTTAAGTCACTCTATTCTGTCTCCAATGCCGCCTGCAGGATATGTCCTCTGCATGCCTTCCCCTCCCAGTTTTCAAAACCAGCTTTGCCCCTGACTCTTCATAGATTCGGCTTCACTGTGAGAATTAATGTGTCCCCATTCTGTAGGGCAAGATGGATGGAGGGTCACAGAAGGAGGAAGAAACATACATTGATTATCTGTCATATATCAAATACATTGTTTACATTATTGTATTCAGTTCTCAAAAGCATGCCATACAACTGTGATTCTTTCCCCTGTTTTAAAGGTGGTCAAGCTGAGAGTGAGATGTTAGATTGTTAATTTAGTTGTTAGAGACAGTCAATGGAGGGGCAGGAATAACCTACAGTCTTTTCTCCACGACCGAAGCCAATGATGCTCTCCTCACTCTCATGTGTAGCTATAGGCTGGACACACATCTTCTCTGTGTTCCTGGAAAGCAGGGTAGTGGATGCAGACGGTAGCCAGCATGGCCTCTGTCCCGCACTTCCTCTGCTCTGGCCGGTCCAATCCTTTCTGGTGAAAAGCGACCCAAGCCCAGCTTCAGGGTTTGCATTCTGACTGCTCTAAACCAACCAGTGCGTGATGTTTCCCCGAGATTCTACGATTCAGGCGAATGACTTGGTTAGTCCCAGAAAACTGGAGGGTAGGTCCAACAGTTGATGTCCTCTTGAGCATGAACAAGGAGGCATGCGTGCTAAGTCACATTACCTTGGGAAGCCCTCATGACCACAGAGAGACCAAGATCAGATTCGGAAGGAAGCAGTAGCTTAGGATAAAAGAGAGAGAGAGGGAGGGCGGAAAGGAGAGAGGAAGGGAGGGGGAAAGAGGAGGAGCAGGAGAGGGGAGGGGAGGGGAGGCTGGGACTGAAGGAATCTGAGTCCATATCATGCTACGGAGCCGCTCACTGTGCTGGTCTTAGAGGCTTCCACACCCAACCTAGTAAATCTATAGTTACATTCACTTGAGTTTGTGCAAGATTTCTAATACTCGCATCTAAAGCCATGATGACTGATGTGGGTCATCGTGGTCTTGTCTCTACCCTTCTTCACACAGCCACCAGTACTAACCAGAGAACCCACACCGTTGCCTGGTTCCCTTCAACTCATCTTCACGGTCTTCCCTAGATCTCACGTCCTCAGAGAGAGGGGCCTCAGTGACAGTCAGCCCGGATGAGGACACCTCATTACACATTCTTTTCACACTCTACATCTTCCTTTCATTATTAGCTCTTCACCGATTATTTGAGCGATATGTACTGTGTGTGTCGTTCACTAGATTCTGAGCTTCCTTGGCATAGGGCAATATTGGTTAAGCTTGACCCTGTTTCTGAAGCACCAAACATAGTTCCGGGTGCACGAAAACATTGTACCATGAGTGATGAATGAATAAATAAATGAACAGCCAGCCTTTAATGAATGTGTGTTGAATCGGAATGGAGATTCAACATATCTGTATGTAACGTGGACTCGAGAGTGACATTGCCAATTAATATACACCGAGCACCTTGGATGTCGCCTATGAACCTAATATATTGCTTTGACTCTCACGTCTTTGAAGGTAGTGGCTGGAATTCATCTGAAATGTTGTATTTGCCAATTTCACTTTATTTCCTCAGCCCGGATTTCAGAGGCAAGCAGCATGCCTTTCATTTATCCAACTTACCCAGAGCCTATTCAATAGAATAATCAACTCCCAGCATGTTCCGCACTTGTTGCTTGTCAAAGCCTCTTACAGTCAAGGGATGTAAGTAATTGGTGCAGTGCACCTGACGACGCATGGACCGAGAGGTTCAGGATTTTAATTTGGTTCTTCTTTAAGAACGAGTCTCTATCTGGGCCAGCCAGAGCAACCTTTCTGCTTTCATCTCAACGAAGACGAGAAAGTGATGCGTGATCAGCCTCTTAGTGAAACCTCCCTCTGCGGGTCCCTCGTAGTCTTCCCTGACCGCTCTCCAGGCCTCACAGCAGGATGTTGTGATATTGGAGGATGAAACTTTTGAATTATTTGCCTGGGCCCCCAAGACCCCAGATGGGGCCTACAAGTTAACCCAGTTCCATACAACAATATTCCTGGAGGTTTAGGTTTGTTATGAGTCAGACCCTACGGTAGGCGTAACCAAAACACACACAAGACATACATCCTGCTCAATAGCTGTCAAGGAGGATTTTTGAAAGAAATGATGCCTAATGGAATGAATGAGAGTTATGTAGAACAGGGGTCCCCAATCCCTGGGCCACAGACCAGTACCAGTCCATGGCCTTTTAGAACTGGGTCGCACAGCAGGAGGTGAGTGGCAGGTGAACGAGCAAAGCTTCATTTGTATTTGTGGCCGCTCCCCAGCGCCAGCATCACCGCCTGAGCCCCAACTCAGATCCTCAGGCATTGGATTCTCATGGGGCACTGGCACCTGGTGCCAAAATGGTGGGGAGCCACTGGTGTAGAAGACAATTTCAAGTACTCAAAAATATTTGTGGCATGAACTAACAAGTAACTTAGATGATTCAAAGTACAGAGGAGTGATGAGTATGAAAGTACTTTGAACAAAAATGACTCATAAGTCTCAATGCATGTCATATTTAAAAGAAACATCGGTCCAATGTCTAAAAGATAATTATAAGTAATTAAAAATTTACTAGCTCTCTTAGCATAATGAAAAGGAAAGACTTGGCATAATCTTAAATACAGTCTACCAATCTCATCAAAATGCTACATACGATATGGTTATTACCACCACTCTATCCTCTCAATTTCGATCTAATCAAATCTCTTCTGTCTTTTCTCCATTGCCCCCAAATTCTCCTTGGATTCTGTTGTGCCTTTCACACATTTCCTTCCTTTTCCCATACATTCTGGATTAATTTGGTTCTTCTAGGAGAGCTCGATGACTTTTTTTTTTTTCATTAAATAAATGTAATCTATTCACTAGCTTCTGAAGTCCTGATTCTATATGTATTTTTCTCACAGTAAAATAAAAGACCTCTGTATCTCATAGGCAAACAGAATATTTTTTAGAAAAATGAAAAAGAACAAAAGACTTGGTTACCTTTTATCCCAGTCACACTAGAGAGGAAACTAGGCTCGGAGTCTGAAATTTAGTTTCTCTTAACTTGATAGTTAATTGCTATGTCATTTAGAACCAGTTATTCTATTTGTTTATTTTTGCATGCTTTAGATCTCATTTTTCTCATGTCAAAAATGAGTTAGACACAGCCATAGACTATATGTAAAAATGGTGTAGAAGGTAGACACTATGCTTACCTCCTCTCAAGACCACATCAAAATTACAACTAAACTACAGAATAACCATCATTGGGAATCACCTGAGGTCTGGTTGAACAGAAGTCCTACAACTGAGGACACACATAAGAAGCCACCTTGAGACTGGTAGGAGGGACAAAGACATGAAATGAGCTGGTCCTACATTTGTGTGTGGCAGTTAACAGCTGCAGAGCTGCCCCCCACCCTCAGAGGAGCGAGTTGTTCCAGCCCCACACTGAGCTCCCTAGTCCAGGGTTCCGGTGCCAGGAAAAGAAGTCCACACAACTTCTGGCTGTGAAAACTAGTAGAGAGTATGGCTGAGTGAGACAGAGGGCTGCAGGAGCTGCAGACATTCCTCTTACAGGGCCCGCGCATGGACTTACTGGCTAACAGACTCACTCGCTCGGAGCTCCAGTGATGAGGCAGCTGCTCAAAAGGCACCAGGGACATATAGGGAGGAACCGAAGTGTCTGGCTTCAGGGCGAGGGCTGGAGGGGCGGCTTTCTCCTAGACACAAATGCTGGCAGAGGGCATTGTTCCTTTGTTGAGCCTTCCCCCAGCCAGTATGCAGACACAGGTGGCCACCATATCTGAGTCTCCAACAACCTGGTTAACACCGGTCACCCTGCCCAGGTGATTCCCTGAGACCTTGCCCCTCCCAACTTGCTGACCCACTCAAGCCGCCACCAGTGGCTTTTGCATACAAATTGCTTGCCTTGGCTCATGCTACAGACTCTCCTAAAATCTTTCAAAAGTTCATGAACCACCAAACAAGCAGCATCTGGCTTCAGAATGCACCATACCCCTTGCTGAATAGCCCCAAGCCCAGCACCAGCAGCAGATGGCCTCAGTTCCCTGGCTTGGCCTCTTGCACCTCCAAGCCCAACACAGGTGATGGCCATCTACAGATTGCTCTGTGACTCTTTCCAGGTGACTCTGAGCAGGGCACAGGCTGCAGATGGACTTGGCCTGCAACAGTGCTCCTCCCAGGAGGATTTGGGGCTGGCATTCCAGGTCGTCAGCCTCAACTTGAGGTGCAGCACTGTCCAGGGCTGCATCTGAGGTTGACACAATCAAAGGGCGGACAGGGCAGGTACCAGAACCCTGCTAAAGTGAATCCTGCTCCGTAGGGTCAGCCTCTCATCGGCCAGTCCTCACAACCAACCAACCAGCCCAAGGGTCAATCCCTCCAATTGATATGCAGACAGCAATTAAGGCTCAACTACAATAGGAGGGCACATACGACCCACGCAAGGGATACACCTGGAGCACCTGGTTCAGGTGATCAGGGAAGACTATGACATTAGGCCCCATAAGACACCTACTACATAAGGCCACTCTACTAAGACTGAGAGACTTACAAGCCCTACCTAAAATACAGAAACAGACACAAGGAGGCAGCCAAATGGGGAAACAAAGAAACAAATCCCAAACGAAAGAAAAGAACAAAGCTACAGAAAAAGAACTAAATGATATGGAGACCAGCCATCTACCAGATGCAGAGTTCAAAACATTCAGTGAACTCAGAGGAAGAGTAGATGAAATCAGCGAGAACTTTAACAAAGAGAAAACATAAAATGTAGATAGAAAACACTTAAAAAGACCCAGAACACAATAAGAATACAATAACTGACATGAAGAATATATTAGGGTGAATCAACAGTAAATTAGATAAAGCAGAGGATCGAATCGGCGATTTAGAAGGTAAGTAGCAGGAAACACCCACTCAGAACAGTGACAAGAAAAAAGAATCAAACAAAATGAAGCTAGTTGAAGGGGCCTCTAGGCCAACATCAAGTATATCAATTTCGCATCATGGAAATATCAGAAGAGAAGAAAGAAAGCAAGAAATTGGAAAGCTATTTGAAGAAATAATGATAAAAGCTTCTCTAACTTGGCAAAAAAAATTAAACATACAAGCCCAGCAAGTGCAGAGTCCCAAACAAAACAAATACAAGGAAACTCATGCCAAGACGCATCATAATTAAAATGCCAAAGGTTAAAGACAAAGAGAGAATCTTAAAAGCAGCACGAGAAAGGCAGTTAGTTGCCTATAAGTGAGCTCCCATAAGACTGTCCATTGTTTTCTCAACAGAAACTTTGCAGGCCAGATGGGGTTGGAACAAAATATTCAAAGTGATGAAAACTCAGGACCTACAACCAAGATGACTCTATCCAGCAAAACTACCATAAAGAGCTTCCCAGACAAAAAAAAAAAAAGCTAAAGGAGTTCATCACCACTAAACCAGTATTACAAGAAATGTCAGAAAGACTTAAGAAGAAGAAGAAAAACAAACCAAAATTATGAGTAATAAAATATCATAACTACATACTTATCAACAATTACTTCCAATGAAAAAGAAGTAAATGTTTTAATCAAAAGGTTGGGTGGTTGAACGGATATGAAAACGACTCTTACATACGCTGCCTACGAGAGACTTACTTTAGGTCGCAAGGCACACCCAGACTGACAGCAAAACGATGGAAAAAGATATTTCATGAAAATTAAAATTAAAAAAAAAAAATCTGGGTTACCAATACTTAGACAAAATAGACTTTAAAACAAAGGCTATAACGGTGACACAGACCCAGTTATCCAACTTCTGAGTATTTATCCAAAGAAACCCAAAATGCTACGTTGAAGAGAAATGTGCACCCACATATTCATTGCAGCATTATTTACAGTAGCCAAGGTACAGAGGTAACCCGGGTATCCATCAATGGATGAATGGATAAAGAAGAGGTGGTACATATACACAATGGAACATTACTCAGCCGTAGAAAGTTTTTGAAAGGAATGAAACCTTACCATTTGCAACACCATGGACAGACCTAGAGGGTGTCGTGCTGAGTAGAGTAAGTCAGACAGAAAAATAAATGCCACGTGATTTCACTTACGTGTAGAATCTAAGGAGCCAAATAAACAAACAAATAAAACAGAAACAAACTCATAGATACAGAGAACATTTTGAGGGTTGCCAGATGGGAGGGGGGTATTAAGGGATGGAGGGGGGAATGAAAACGGAGAAGGATTAAGAAGTACAAACTGGTGCTTACAAAATAGTCATGGGAATGTAAAATATAGCATAAGGAACATAGTCAATAATATTTTAATAATTACGTGTGTGTCGGATGGGTACTACACTAATCAGGGTGATCGCTTTGTAAGGTATATAAATGTCTAATCGCTATGTCATACATCTGAAACTAATATAATACTGTATGACAACTGTAATGGAAAAAATACTAAAAAATAAAAAAAAAGGTAGCAGGCAGGATTTGGCTGCAACGCCATAACTTACTGATTCTAGACTATGACAGATGTTGGGAGGCTGAACAAAATGTTGGAGATTAAAAGAGGATAAAGCTTTTGGATAAAGCCTCTCATTTACTGTGAATCCCTTAATACCCCATTCCACTCTTCCCACAACCAAACACAAGGCAGGGGTTTGAAAAGACCACACAGAGAGGGGTCATTAGTGAGCAAGTGTCTAACTTGCACCCAAGACAAGAAGTCAGCCGGCTCCGAGCTCTCGGGCTGGAGAAAGTGGCTGAGTTGGGACCGACTTGAACTCTCGGTATTTCTAAAATCAAAGGACGTGCTGTGGTGTCCTGGGGACCACACGGGCTCTGTGTAAGTGAACTGTCTTCGATCTTGCTTGAAGGGCTGAGTGGACTTGAGAGGCACAGAGCAAGGTGGCTTCAGGCTAAGACAGGAGCCCAGCGTGGTGAGCTGTGAGAGGACATGCCGTCTCCCACTGGTGAAGCCACAGACAGGACAGAGCATAGCTGAAGAACCCGTGGTATTTCCCGAGAGAGATGAGCTCACACACACGCCAGCCCCAGGGAGGGCCTGTGTTTTCTCTCAACGGTTCAGTCAAGAAGACATTTCTTACATTTTTCCTCTTCTGCTTCTCTTCCATCCGTATTCCGGAGCCTCGGAGGAGTCCGAAATCATAACTGGGAAGATGAGATGGGATCATGAACGTGTCATGTGGAGAAGGGACCCAGCCATGAGCTCTCCCCAGTGCAGGCGGCAAGTGGTGGTGAGTCCGCGCCAGGAAGGGGAGGAGCCGCAGCTTCGAGTAGAAGTTTAAAGTTTCAGTTGTTTCACTGGAAGAGATAAGTTACTTCTTGGTTTCCTCCATGTTGATTATTCACATGACCAGGAGAAGTATAAGCCTAACCCTAAGCCTAACCCAGGGGCAGAGCAGAGCTGCCCCACAATATACTACATGTGAAGAGAGATTAGGAGACAAAAAATAAATTTACTTTGTGATTGTATCCCACAAGTACACTTTTTTTTTTAGTATAATGCATACAAATTCGTTAGTACTCTCTTTACATCAAGAGCGGGCGCCTTAGAACTGGGCCAGTACCTCTGTATTGCATCCTGGGTGCTGAGCTCAGTGGAAACCTCTGTTCCTCAAACGTTATTATTAGACTGTAAAAGCAGATCATCGAACATATCGGGAATCTAAGCTTGAGGATCTAGTCTGGCACCTCGCCTTCAACACAGTAGCTGTCCATACTCCGGACACACTGAATCTAGAAATACATATTATGGCAAGCTAACGTCTTAGAAATGGCAGCTTTGTGTTATTACGGAATCACAGAAGTCTTATTTCTTGAAATAGAGTTTATTGGAAACAAAACCTCGCGATGCCTTAGACTCTAAGATTAAAGCCTCTTAAGATCTTAGCATCGCAGAAGCTTAGAACAGCAGTCTCGGCAAGTACCTTAGAGTACTAAACAGACTCTCAGAAATTTAGAACTGTAGCTTCCTCAAACCATAACACTTAAAACCTGTTAGATCTTATAATCTGGGGATCATAGGATTGTCAAAAGTCAGGATCCTAGCGTGTTAAAAATAACCTGGGATAACAATTCTTGAGAGATGCACTTGAATCCTGGTGGAACCTTCGGGGTCATCTATTTTAAACTGGACACAATGTGAAATTTCGTTTATGAGCGTGTTTCTCAACAGCAGTGCAATCGACAGTTTGCACTAGATGATTCTCCGCTGCCGTTGGGGGAGCAGGAGAGAGTACTATCCGTGATGGTACCACGTTTAGCGGAAGCTCCGGCCTCACACAGCAGTTTCCAGGAGCGCGCCTGGGTCACGATGCTGAAAACGGTCTTCAGCCGTTGGCAACTGCTTTTTACGCCTCTGTTCAGTGACCATCCCCGAGGGCCGAAATTATCATCTGATTTAAAATGGCGTTGTGTACTCTGTGCGAGGTCTGGTCTCATTTGAACCTCACGTCTTTCCATTTCACGAATGACGAGGTGAAGGTCTAGAGAAGCTGACACCCGGCTCAGGGTCACATGGCTGATAAGGGTCTGGGCAGAAATGGTGCGGCGGACCAAGCACGATACGAAGGAGTTCGTTAGATCTACACGGCGAGCAAGCGAGGTAGACTGGCGAGGGTAAAACAAGTAGGAAATGTTGGATTTGTTCTTACTAAGAGAATGTGTGGACTCTGGGGTTAACTGCAGTCGAGTCAAACACTCTCACCTGCTGTGAGAGGCTCCGTCTTTTTCCAGCACAACCTTTATTATGGTTCTCGAATAAAAGGACTGGTCAGGCCAAGGGCTGGGCCTTCCCAGCGGCTCCTGTGCTGGCACGCGGTCATCCGCGGTCAGTGGGGAGCGCAGACAGCCCCGCGGAGCATGAATGAGACGGAGTTCGAATTCCAACGGTCTGGAGTAAATCAGAGTTGCTGCCGTGACTTACTAGCTACTTGATTCGGGGCAGATCATGGCCAATTGGGGTCAAGGTTTCTTATCCGTAAAGCTGGAAAAATAATGTGCAGGTTTAAGTGCCTTCGTGAACTTGAAATACATTGTGATACACAGTTATTCACAATATTCACAGTAGTCAAGATATGGAAACAATCCAGGTGTCTGTTAACAGATAAACAGGTCAAGAAGATGGGGTATACATGTCACGAAAAAGAAGAAAATCCCGTTGTTAGGACAACGTGGATGGACTTCTTTCAGGGCATTACGCTAAGTGAAGTAAGCCAGAGAAAGGGAAATACTGCACAGCATCACCGTGACGCGGGATCTAAACTAAAAAGTCAAACTCATAGAAACAGAGAAGAAAAATGGTTGCCAGGGGCCAGGGAGGGGGAGAGAAAAAGGTTGGTAGAAGGGTACAAACTTTCAGCGAAAAGATGAATAAGGTCATAAGATTTAAAAAAATAAAATGAAATAAAATAAAATAAAAAAGGAAAAAAAATTGTTATACAGCAGTGCAGACTGAGTGTGTGAAGATGCTTGGCAAAGTGTCTCGTTCTTGGCTGGCTCCTCGATTTTCTGTCTCTGTCAAACGACGGTCATTAAGGCCCTAAGCAAAGCTCTAGGAAGCACATGGAGGTTGGCGTAAGGGACACACGGCTTAAACCGTTCTTGTTCAGCTTTTCGAAGGAAAAAAAAGTCACACTTTTAATAAAGCAAACAGAATTATATGATCAAGGATGTTGCTGTGCAGCATATTATAATAACGCTGATACGATATAAACATCGATACTTTATAAAAACAAGATACAAAAAAAATTAATTACTGCCACGACCAAGAAATCTGTGGCTCCCTCATGCATTGTCATCATTCCGAAGCCAAATAACAGCGACCGCTCCAAAGATGCTCGATGTTTGGCTGTATTGACACCCACGAGATTGGAAATTTCTGCCCCGTGCGTGAATGGCGTATAGCGCTGATGAAAACGTCGAAATGAGCATCATTTTTAAAGCGCCTCCTGGTGTCCTAAGGACTAGCTCATCTTTTATTGCACTCGATCCCCACGTGACCTTGCAGAATGGGCGTTACCGTACCTGACGCGGAGATGAGGAAACTGAGCCTAAGAGCATTTACGTAACGGTGTCCAGGCGAGAGTAACGATGACATTGGAACACAGGCATTTGTCCTCCAGCTCCACTTGGAGCTCATTTAAAACACGAGTTTCTTAAACGCATTCATTATGGTTCAGTGTTTTGTGTTTCCCATAGGATCTGGCAGACAAAATGATGGTGTCGGGCATTGCCTCAGACCATGAACACATGAGTACCAAAGGGGACGGGGTGTCGGGAGACTAACCTGAGGTTCACGTTCGACTCCTATTTGCTAATGACTACCTTGTACGGGCCCTTCCTCTGCACCTCCTTAATTATCTGGCTGAATTTGCTCAACATGCTCATTTCCAGTTGAGAAAAACAAATCTGAGAGACATGAAATGACTCCATGAAGATCACGCGACCAGCAGACGTGGGAGCCGGGGTCTCCTTGGGGCAAACACAGTGCTATTTATACTGTTCTCAGTGCCTGGTTAGTGAACACGAAGGCATTTAATCAGGCTATAAAAATCACAGAGTAACTCATTTCAGACTCTCTGAAGTCAAGGCCCAAAGTGACTGGGGAATAAAATATTGTTCATTTCTAAATTATACACCTCTGCAAATGCTTATAATCACAAACTAGATTAAAAATACGTTACCATTTAGGGGCAAGTAACCCAACCTGTGAGCCTTCACATTGAGAGACTGAAGATCTGGGCTGACAGTTTTCAAGGCCGGTTTAAAAATCAGCTTTAGAAGTCCAGGAGAGATCTTTATTACCTGTCTCTTACATGTCCCGCGGAGAACACGGAAGCCCAAGGCTTCACTTCACCATTTGTTACACGCCTGACAAGCCAAGGAATGAGCAGAAGAGGATCAGGAAACTTTCGATGAGCAAACATACGCTGACAAAGAGAGAAGGGAGGGGGGTTTGTTTTGAAAGGACGGGTCAGTGCCCTGAGAGCCAGCATAAATGCCTGATCACGGAATAGAGGTGTAAGACTGGGAACTCATCGAACCTTAGCTAAGCTGACCGGGATGGAGATTTCTCTGAATGTCTTTGTCGTACACGTGAGTCCGGCAACCCTCGCACTAAAGGAGCTGTGGTTTTTCGCCGTTTGCAGCCCTTTGAGATTCATCCAGAGGGAATGAAAATGTGGCTTGGGGGTTTTGGATTCCTGGCATTACAATACTGGATACATGACACTGGATAAAGTATCTAAACTCTCTGAGCCCAACTGCCTTTAAGTTCTCAGACAGAAATTAATTTCCAAGCAGAGAGAATAGCGATCACCCCTTCATTTTATTGGGCATGTGAAGTGCATAGAGCTGGTCCGATGTCCCAACAGAGCTTCAAAACTACTCTGCTTCATGAGATTGTGAAAATAAGAGTGCAAATAACAAGAAAAATTATAATGCCTTCAGCTACATCGCTTTGGGCAATTTATTGAACTGTCCTGGCCTCGTGCCATTGTTCCCGCCGTGGAAACCAGGACCGCTACGAGGATGGAACCTAAAAGTAGGAGGTACGAAAGAACCAATTTTCCAATTCCCATTGGGCCATTGCCCTTAAGAAGGGCTATTGTTCCTTATTTTGTTTGTTGGTGGTAGAGGGTGGAGGTCATTTCACGGGTTCGCTCTCGGTCTTTCCTAACACACCAGCTGGTGGGTCGACAGCCCACGTGAGGATTTTTCCAGCTACAAAGTGTGTCCATGCGGATATAGTTTCGAGAGCCCAGGAAATGACTATCGGGAGGGTTTGCAGTCCTGGCAGACCCTTTGCCATCCCTTCCCCGCGATGCCTCCTCTCGTGAGATGATTCCCTTTCCCCATCCTATTGCTGTCGTGACGGACGTGAGACGTACACCGGCCAATGCAACATGAGCAGAAGCAATACGTGCCCCTTTGGTTTGTACACACGTCCCCGCCCTGTCACGACAGCGGCCATCGTTTCAGATGGACACTTCCTCGTCGGCTTAGTGCTCCGTGGAGGACAACAGGAAGAGAGTTGAGGCTGAATTAGAAGGTCTGTAAAGCATGACTGGGAAATAAATCTCTGTTTATTTTAAAGTTGTTTGTGCGATGTAATTTAATCTGACAAATATATCCCACTAGATAATAAGCTACTTAGGGTGCAGGCCATGTTTTAATTATCATTAAATCCATATTACCCACAATCGTGCCTAGAATATACAGGTACTCGGTAGTCATATTCTTGAATGGCAAGTAGAAGTAAGATATCTATCAATATTGCCTTAGTTTGCAAACCCACAGATATGTCTGAATTTTCAAATATTATGGTTTTATCTTCCAAATGTTTACAAGTAACAGTCAGTAACCTAAAATCTCATACATGACAAATGTTTAACGCACACTTATTGATCTCCCAGGGCCGGCTATTTCTTAGCTTTCCCGCCTCTCACGGCATTTGTTAACACATCACAGGAGACACTGAATTCCTCGAAGACAAGAATCTCATTGGATTCATATTATTTTCTCATAACCTAGGAACCTAGGTCATCGCTATCACATTTGTCACATCTATATATCCTCACACAATATATGTACTTCATAAATGATTGGGTAAATAAGTATAAGAAATATAATTCTGAAGAGTGCATTTTAGGTCGACAGGCATGACGTTATTCAGGGAGAGAAGGAGAGGGTGCATTTCCATCTCGAAGAGTACCCATTTATTCTCTTTAGCTAAGAACTAGCCAGTGATTAGGTACTGACTTTACAGAGTAAGTCACGTTCATGATATTGAGTGTTAAGTTCACTATGATTATAATGAAGGCACCATTGTAGGATATAGAAAAGCTAGGTAACTTTGGATACATTATTATGTTGTTATTGTTGTCGTGGTTATGTGTGTACCCGTGCATGTCTACTTAATCGATAAGCGCTCCCTACGATGGGGAATTGCGATTGGTGTAATTTCGATGATGAATCTCTCCTGAATTTAATTACATGAAACCCAAGTTGAGAGTGAATTGACTCACATTTATAAAATTTGTGGGGTCCATATGGGTGAACAGATTGCTTTATTCACAGGTTGTCCCGTGTGGGGGTTGTAGCCAGAGAGAAATATGCCTGCCTCTCTGTCCTTGATGTCAGAAGGAGTCGGCTTGCGGCAGCCAGGGCTCGTGGTAATTTGGAGCTAACCACGTGAACATCACTTACCAAGACGCACCTGCGACCAATTGCCTCTGACCTATCTCCTTGCCTCCTGCCTCCCTCATTTGATTCCTCCTTCACTGCACTGTCAGACTCGACTTCCCAAATCGCCATTTCTATCAGGTTATTTCCAACCTTCAATGGCTTCGCTTCATCGACAGAACAAAATCCAAGCACCTCGGACTGATGCTCGAGGCTTTCTCCCAGCCTCGCTTCAGCCGTCCGTGCAGGCTGAGCCCTCACCCGTCGCCTGCACAAATTCCAGCCCGCAGCGGAACCGGATCACTCATCATCTCCTGCACCTCACACTTCCTGCCTCCTCTTCTGGCTCATGCCATTCTTCTGCGGAGAAAACATGTTCCGCCCTCTTCACAGTCACTCAGTTCATAAATATTTATCGAATACCAGGCTATGGGTCTGGCTCACTTCTTTTCACCAGGGATGCAGACGGCCTAGGTCTCTGTCCTCTTGAAGCTTACAAAGAAATCTCTTCTGATTTTTTAAAATAACTTCGACTCTCTTCACGAAGTGTCTTTTATAGTTTATTCAACCGGAAGAGTTCTTTCTTCCTACTAAAACGTTTAGCATGTACTATATCAATTGTATGTGTATCTTATCTCCACCTATTGGACAGTAAGCTCCTGGAAAGGAAAGTCACAAACACCTGTATGTTCCCTAGAACATGGAACATCTCAAAAATGTTTATTAGTATTTAAGTGATGATTAACAAAATGAATCGATACTTTGAACATCTACATAACTTGCACTGTACAGTTCACTTCGAATATGCAACCCCTCACCTCCACACAACCTGGTATGTTACACATTACTTTCCAACCTTCTCAGTGAGAAACCGAGACAGGCGGCGTGGGTCCGCTGGAAAGAGTGGAGCGTTTCCCTCTCAAAGAGCGCTCTGTTCCTTTCTTTAATCGCTTTCCCGTGGTCATGCACTAACCTTAGAGAGTCAGTTGTGCTCATGATAGAAAATGCAGGTTGAACCTGGTTGTCCTGATTGAGAGCATCACGTAGCATCACGTGGACTAATTACTGAAAACGGTAAGTTTGGCGGCAACGTCACCTGGCCTCACTGGGATTCGCACTCAGGTCTCCCACTCCTACACACGGGAAGGACGCAAAGGCATCTGGCGGGGTGTCTGCTCCCCACACCCTGCCCGCACCCCCTACGATCTGGCTTCTAAAGCCTGTCACTCCATATGCTTGTGGGGCTTTTATCTGGCCATGACAGCAGCGACGAGCCACCTGTGTTGCAGAGCTAATGGCCTCTGTGTCTGTCCTCGGCCACCGTCAGAGGGAGATGCTGCATCAGCAGCCCGGCCTCCCCCCGCCGTAGCTCGTGGACTTCTGAAGTGTGTTCTGCACCGCCCCTCTCATTTCTTCAGTGTAATCGGGCTCCAGTTTCCCACGGGGCAACTTGTCTGATGAGGCGTCAGGTATTGACTTGCTTCTTCTCTTCTTTATCTCACACGACTTGCCCTCGAGTTCCTGTCTCAGGATCTGTTTGAGGCAAGACCCGATCCGAGACAGCTGCCTGGTTCTGAGCTGTCAGTGGTTGTGCCGTCATCCCAAGCCACTCTCTCTCCTGCTACCACACTCGCCTTTGCTAACTGTGTGAGCCTCGGGCCTGTCACGTGTAAGCCTGGCAGCCCTCGGCTCGAGCTGTGGGCTCTCGGCCAGCGCGACAGTCTCCTTTCCCACCATGGTCATGACCTGGGATGTGTCTGCTGCCCTCACACGGTCAGTTAGGGCAGGCTGGCTCTAGCCTCAGGGAGCCAAAGAAACCAGGCAATGCAGCTTCTCTGGCTGCCCCCTCCCGTGTGGACAGCCTCACCACGCCCAGGGCAAAGGCTGCCTTTTCCCACTCTGACCTCCCTAAGGACTGTTTGCTGGCCCGATCCCATGACTTAGTCACGAGGGACCTTCACGCTGTTACCAGACCCCCTTCCTAGGCCTTCGCCGGGGAAGCTGAGCCTACTTCTGCTTCTCCAAATACCGCCTCGGTCAGACTTAAAGGATCTGCGAGGAAACCAAAACATCATTACCAAACCTTAGCTACAGATTGGACTCCAAGGGCATTTTCTCTGACCGAGGAATCTGCTATGGCTCTAGTCGTGGTGCCTTGGTCTGGGGCGCATACGAGTCCGAGCCACGTTTTGGATCCAGTGTACTTCCGCTGACTCCGCCTCCTCCCCTCATTCCAACTGACATTAATGATCTCGTTCTGAGAGGCAGTGTGGCAGGTGGGAAAGGCATGAGTTTGGCAGTCAGACTTGGGGTAAACCCTACCAGTTGCCCTTACCAACTATTCAACCGTGAGCGATGAACTTAAACTTTCTGGTCCCTAATTGTTTTATCTAAAAACAGACGCAGCATCAACAAGCACCCAAAGCCCATTTTAAGGACCACATCTTACATGCTTTTGTTACTATATGTTGAACATTCAGTAATCAGGAGCTATTATTTAGTCATATGTCTGATAGCTTTGGAATATCAATCTTGAGTTCTATTTTTAAGTATTCCTAATAACTCAGAGAGACTCGAATCTCTCCTCGCTAATAAGAAGAGTTTGGAATTTAGATCAACATTTGCAGAAGACAACATAAGGCCCTAGTTCGGAGTAGCCTTGAGATGATTTCAGAGGTCAGAGGCACAATCGTATTCACCTCTGACACAGCTGAGCAGTGAGTAATGGTTGACTTCAGATGTCTCGCTGGGAGGCCACAATAAAAATTATGGCGTTGTCAGTGGCAGTGATTTGGCTCGCATCTTTACATTGATCATTGTTTATCGTGCCAACCTTGGGTGATCTTCAGATCCTCTCAGTGCGAAGCATCCATCACCTGACATCATCGGGCATCATTCTGCGCTACGAAAGGTTCTAATCAGGATCCTCCCCATCTCCCTGGCATCGAGACTCATCGCTATTCTTTCTCTCCTAGCAAACAAGTCGGATTTTGTACCAAGTTGCTGGATTTTTTTTTTTATTATAAATCTTACAAAAGATAGACATTTTGCTCATAAGCTCTATGATAGATGGATTTGGAAGCAAGTGTCTTTACTTTGGGTATCTCGTCTGCCTCCCCCGAGCTGCATTAATTTGGCAAAGATGCCTCCTCTGAGGTTTAGTTTCCTCCACGATGGTGTTTGCTATGCATATGCTGCCGGGATGCAGGAGTGATAAATGGGACATTCATGGTGAAACTGTTTCCTAAACTATAGGGACAATAAGGGAAGAAATAAGAAGAGAATGATGAGAAGGACGATGAAGGGGACTGATGTATTGCAGATCCTTTCTTTCTCAGTGGTCTTTTAACTCTACGACCAGGCTAACTTACACCAAAGAGGAAGATGGTTTATTTAGTATTGAGATTCATTTTGTACTAATCCAAAATTTATGAATTACTATGTCTACTTCTACTGAGATCGCATTTATGCAGGACAGCACAGGCGTACAACTTCCTTCTTATCTCTTTTGTCCTGTAGATTCATTATTTGTTCCTACATGAAAATAAGTTGCCCTTACAGACTGTCTGCAAGTCAAGGGGCATGCTGGTGGATGGTTCCACTTGGAATTAGTCACACTCTCCCAACCAGACAGTGACGGATATGGTTAAATGGGTAGTGGCTTTCATCATGGTCATCAGTGCCTGGTTACAATGACGTGGTGAAATACGATTTAGCCGAAATGCACCGGACCAATGCCAAGATAGCTATGACTTAGAACCAAGACCCTAAGGTCAGTATGTACTTGATTTTGAACCAATCTCTATTAGTGATATAAAAATTTATGTCCAAGAACCTAAGGGGAAAAAAAGGGAGGGGAAAGGTTTGGGATTGGTAGGTCAGTGTATCCACATGAGTGCTTTTCAAAATGTGGTCTTGGGAGTACTAGAGGACAAATCGTCCAAGCATTGTGTTAGGAGCAAAGACCATAAGACCTCATAAACAAGCCCCGGGCTGGGGCCTGGGGCGAGAGTTCACTGTGCCCCAGATGTGCGAATGCTGACGTCCTGAGGACCATGCTGTGAGGACCCCTACTCTGCGAGCATCATGCCTAATAAGCGCACGGTCCAGCATTAAAAGATGCAAACACCTTGAGATATAAGCTAACCTTCACGTCAGATCTTTGACTGACCTGAAACCAGACAACACTCCTTCTGACTCCTGACACACAGAAAGACAAAAACATCTGAATTCAAATAACACATAAATCTTTGACTTCATTTCTGATTTTTTCTTTAAAGTACACATCTAAAAAGTGGTTTACCAAATTAAAGTAGACAGATATTTTAAAACTTTTTACCCGAAGATGTTCACCATTGTTGTATTTAAAAGACAACCATAAAGTTGTTGACAAAGCCATAAAGTGATTAAATGAATTATTGTACATATATAAGATAATAATTAAAGACATTAAGGCCCTTGTTTTGAGGTGCTTTTCCATGACCCTGATTAGAGACGAGAATCAGAAGACTTCGCAGTCTGATCGAACATTATACAATGCCTATATCTACGTACTAATCTACATTAACAGCATGTCCACACCCATGTTTATCTCAAACGTGCATATCTCAAACCTCTGGTTTTCTGGATCTGAAATTGCCCACACGATCACTAACTCACTCCTTTCTCGTATCCGGCTACGGTCATTTATTCTAACTCTAATTCCGACTCCAGCGTTATAATCCCAGTCTTGCCTTGGGTCTCTCGGCTCTGTTTCCCACCATTCTCCGAGCTCCCTCCCCCACAGTGCTCCAGCCACGCCAGCGGCCCCCTGCGTACCAGTGGAAAGATTCACGAAGTACAAACACTGAGCAGCGAGGTGCCTTTCCTCCCTCAAGGGTATCCCCATCATCCCGGAGTAACCGCACAGCCTAATTCCCTAGAAAGACTATCGCCGTTAAAAAAAAAAAAATACTCTTCCTAGAAGGAGGTGAGAGCGGAGAGTCTAATGGGTCTTTACCATTTTTTACTGCACGTCCCTGTGATAGAGGCAAATGTAATTTTTATGGCATTATGAGAAGGGAAATTGAAATTGGGACCATTTCGTAGCCTCCTCCTCCCGTGCACTTGTTCCAACTTCTCTCTCCGACTGCCGTTCCCCAGACCGGTGTAATTGCATAGGTCATTTGTGGAAAAGCATAATTATACCTTAAGGTAATGTTCCCTCATGCATTATTAAGTTATGAATTTTTCCGAAGTAGGTAGAGGGAGCTAGGCGACTAGAGGGAAGTTATAAAATATTGGCTTGGAAGGGGCTTAGGGACCAGTCTCATCTCCACTTCGACAGGACATTCCTGTCTGCGAGAGCCTCTACGAACACACGGAGCACATTCCTTTCGTCTCATGGTCTCTCGTGTTAGGTTGAGGGACTCTTGAAGGTGACAAGTAGGCATGACGTATCTCCGTTTCCAATACCTAGCACACTGCCTGGCACAGAGAGAAACTCAGCATTCGCTGCTGAGTGAATGTCGAGAGTTCCACGAAAGAAAATGTGAGATGATTTTTTTTTTATGACAAATTATGTTCCATTAGAAGACATTTAGACCAGTGAAAAAGACAGCTTTAGAGTTTGACAGGATCTCGGTTTTCACAAAGGAAAAATTAATACGAAACGGGAAGAGTCAGACAGTGAGACAGAGTTGGTCTGAATAACTCAGATGCTCACCAACCTGTCAGTTAACCTTTATGTGCTTCAGAATTCTCACGAATAAAACGTGGATTGTCGTACTGCAGCTAGTGTCGGCTTCAAGTGAAATACAGTGACCCAGCCTCATCTGTGGGGGACACGTTCCAAGGCCCCCCAGTGGATACCCGGAACCCTAAATATACTGTTATTTCTTATACATACATACCTATGAGAAAATTTAATTACTAAATGAGGCACAGAAAGAGGTTAACAACAACAACAATAATAAAATAGAACAATTATAACAATATACCACAGCAGAAGCTATGTGAGTGAGGTCTCCCTCTGAAATATCTCATTGTACTTGACTCACCTTTCACTTAAAAGAAGCACTTTATGGCTTCTCCGTGGCATATCTGAATTGCCGGAATCACTACTCTTGCGCTTTGGGGCCACCGTTGAGTAGAATCAGGGTGATCTGAACACTAGCTCTGTGATACCGTGACAGTCGATCTGATCACCAAGGAGGCTATCAACGGGGGCGCATGTGTGGGGAGGGGGAGGGCGGTCTACAGCATGGAGAAGCCGGGAGAAGGGATGATTCACGCCCACGCGGGACATCGTAGGACCCACAAGATTTCGTCGCGTGACTCGGAACTGAGCTCATTTTAAAACTCGCGACTTGCTTATTTCCAGAATTTTCCATTGAATATTTTCGGGCCGTGGTTGACCGCGGGTAACCGAAACCGTGGAGAGGGAAACCGGTGATGAGCAGGGACCGCCGTGGTGCGTCTGCACGTGGAGGTCACGACGCCGGGTTCAGAGAGGCGCTTAGGAAGGCTGCAAACGAAGAGCCTCGGCCGCCACGCGCCGGGCGCGGCGCAGCACCGTCTGCACTCGATGAGGCATTTTCGGATCGGTGACCGCGCGGTGATCGGTCACGGCGTGCCACGTGGCGCGCCGGCTCGCTCACGGATGCGGCGGGAAGCGAGACGCTGTCCAGCGGGTCAGCGACACAAGGAGACGGGCCGATCGCATCGTCTGTCGTGTGCGGCCTCGGCCGAATTTATGTGACGAGCGGTTTGCCTTTGATTTACTGCTCCCTTTTAGTCCCTTGAAAGGAAAACACGCTTGTGACTTGAGTAGATGTCGCTGAACGAGTTCAGGGAGCAAAGCAAGGCACACGTCAGTGCCCAGGAAATGCCAGCTACGTTGTCACACGGGGGCGAACGGTCATTATACGTGATAACTACGAAACAAAAGAAAACTGAAAAAGGGAGGGTGCCCGAGGCTCTGACCTTTTAAACGACGGTCAGAAAAGGCTTCCCCCAAGGTGACTTCTGAGGAGAGGACTGAGGGCGGCGAAGGAGGCAGCGGGGTGGGGAGCGTGTCACCCGGAGGGAACGGAGCCTCAGAGGAGGTGGGGCGGAAGGCCGGACGGCCGAAGGGACATCACAGGCAGGACAGCAGACCATGCCACACCCAGGAGGTCCTCGGCAAGTCCTCAGGGCGGGGACCGCTTACATTTGCAAAACTGCCACCTTTTAGAAATCGCTTTCCTATATATTATTTTTATCGATCTCCACAAGTATTCCAAGATGCTGCTGCATAAGAGACCAAAAAAGTGTGTGTTCCGGTTCACACAGCTGCCGTGTGCCGACGAGGGACTCGACCCAGCCCTGCCTACCGCACCTTGCCGCTCATTGCATAAGGAACTCCCGACTCGCCCTCTGTGCCCACAGCGTCCAGCCGACATTTCCCGTTCGGCAGCCTCCCTCCCCTGTGTGCAAACGCTGAAGATGTCAGAAGACAATCCACCTATAAAACCACACGACTCTCATATAGTCGTAAGCCCAGGCGACATATTTCCCTTGGAACAGACACCCTCAGGGCAATTTTTACCAAAAAAAAGAGAGAGATTCGGTGATAGGTTTTTTTGTTTTTAATGGAGTGAGTATTTCTCTCCAAGTCCTCATATCATGCTCTGGATCGGGCCACCTTCTTCCCCACTCCAGAAGTCCCTTATGGAACAGTGAGGAGCATCTGCGGGTTCGAGGCACTGCCACAAATCATGGAGGTGGCTGTCGGACTCCCATCGACAATCCACGGGTGTTCGCACTGGTTCATCCTCGGCAAGATGTGGCTCACACACATGTCCTGAAATAGCGCTGACAGAGAAAAATGCTCATGGTGTTTTGGTCCAGATGCCCTTGGGCATCTGAGGCTCCCTGGCTAGGAACTGTCCCCATGGAAGCTGTGCACGTGGCTTTGCTGAACTCGTTGCTTTCCTGAATGTCAGGGACACGATGACCTTTTTAGAGGGACAGGAGAGAGCTCTCTTCACATTCTGTATTCTCCCAAGTCAGAACGAGGAAGAAAGGGACAGAAATATCTAAGTTTGAATCCAAACACACATACTCCTAACTGCATGCTTTTGAGGTAGTTATTTATTCATTTGTTTTCTGAGCTCTAGAACTCAAGTCCTCCTCTGCGACAGAGGCTTCCTGCCCAGGACAGTGGAGAGAGGGCCGAAGGACAGAGATGGAGAATGGAGGTCCCTCCCTCCCTCAGCTCATGCGGCGTCTCAAGGGCAGTTATAAATCCATTCAGACAAGATGCTCAGCACAGCGCTGGCAACGGTAGTTGTTTAATAAAAAAAGAACGCTGTTTTTCTAACTCACGTTCTCACAAAGAAGCTGAGCCCAAGAATCCTGGTGCTGGAAGGGGCTTCAGAAGGTGGCTAGTTCCTTCTCTGACACCCTCCTCCAGACTCACTCCTGCTTCCGGAGTGCAGCTCCGGGCGGGAGACGCGGTGGCCTGGCTCGCTGGTGTTTTGGTCCAGATGCCCTTTCTTTCTTTCCGCATGGGAGGGCTAAGAAGACAAGAGCTCCATTTCTGAGACACCCTTGCGGGCGGAGAGTCGCAGAGACCCTAGATTCTCCAGAACGGACGCGCTTTTCTGAGCTCCGGAGGCCGACGTGTCACCGCCCACGCTGGGAACGCCGCGGGGACGTTGTTAGCCACCCGGGCACGGCGTCCCGGTTGGCCGGGTCCGGCAGTGGTGGCGGCAGCGCCTCTGCCAGATGAGTCTTGCGACTGGTGGCCGTGTAGCATCGTTCCCAGGAAATCCGATCCCCCCAGAGATTCTGCGAGCGCCGTGAGACGATGAATATTTCTCTTCCTGCTTCAGAGAGCTAGATGGATATTATTTTTTAAACAAGGATCCTGATTAATACACCCTTTGAAGGCTCTGTGTTATCTATCTGATAAAATGTGGTAGATTAACATGACAGCCGAGAGTCTACATGATGTCCCCCCGAGACATCTCTGGCCTCATCTCTCACCCCAAGCCACCCCCTGACATTTCCTTCCATGTTCTAACTCAAGGTTTCACAATATCTTCATTCCATTTTGAGGAAAATCTGGTTCAGATAAATTGGACTTACTGAGCTGACTCCGTGTCCTCACGCTTTAGGTTTATTAGTTCTCTCTGCGTAAGAAATCATTAGCCACGTTATTTTCCAGTCGTGTACCTAGGTCCACAAAAGCTCATGGAGCTTATAGTTAAACTGAATATCAATGGGGAAGAGAGAATACAGAGGTACATTTGAAATATATAATTTTATATTATCATCTCTGGAACATATTGCTACAAAGGCATCATCAGGAAAATAAATTCCTCTGAGGAGAAAAATGTTGACGTTAGAACCTGAATTCTGACTGGTCCTCTCACACGACAGGGGCTGCAAAATTTGGACGGTCCTAATCACAGTGGACTTGGGGCCCGTGAGATGCGGAAGGAGGCGGATGGGATGCTGGCTGAGTGGGCGTCGTGTGACCCCGAGTATGGTGGCTGGCTGGACTGAGTCTTCCCAGAGGAGTCACGCCTCCAGAAACAAGGCTTCACGACCTTTCCTCCTACCGGGAAAAATGCGTCGCGTCTGCGGCCAAAGCCATTTTAGAGGGTCTGCGAAATCCTCACCTCTTCTCTTCAAGGACAAACTGGGGAAACGCACCCCATTGTCGTCCTCTCTCTGTCTCTCCTCTCTCACTAGCTGCCTCTGCGCAGTTTGTTTCACTTTTAACATATCTAACATTCACGAGCACTTTGCAAAGAATGTGTGTCGTCCCCATTTTACAGTTAAGGAACCTCAGAGAAGCTAAGTATCACGCGAATTGACAGCACTCGGTTAAGTCGTAGAATCAGGATGTGAACTCGCTACCCTTCTGGTCCTACCGTCTGAGATTTTTTTCTGTATATTATCGCACATTTTTTTTTTTTTTTTTTAAGGCGAGGGACTCTGCAGACGTGATTCCTGTTTAATCGCCTTTCACCTCTCTGTGCATTCTCATTTCTCACTGATCTGTTGAAATTCCATTTAGACATCACTGCCTCCTGAAAGCCCGTCCTGAAGCCCACTGAAACCTTCGGTCTGTTTAGACCCTGGGTGTGGCTCTTCCCAGTTTCCCCTCTATGTGTAGTCTCAGTCTGTCAGAGCACGTGCCTCATCATACTTATCAGTCCAGTTACCTGCCTCTCCTACTCGATGGACCTCCTTCAATGCCATGATTGCTCTCAATCTCTGTATCCAAAGCCTTCAATTCTCTATGCGTCCTGTTTTTTTATTTTCGATCAAGGTGAGCCTCTAGAATTCGGACAGGTAAAGGAGGCAGGAACAACACCTTGAATAGAGTCATAAGTGCTGGAAAGTGATCATGATACGCTTTTACTGAGCACCTACTACACTGCGGAACCTACACAGGAAGCGCAAATATGCAGGCTCTGTCCTCAAGACCCCCAGTCTGCAAGAGCAGACGGGCTGGTAAGTCAACCATTTTATGGTGTCTAATGACTTCCAGCTAAGAAAATGCTCAGGATACCAGGCAACAGAACGAGAAGCAAAAATTCTGGCTACGCATCAGGCAAAGTTGAAAGGGAAGAAATCTAACTTATTATCCCCTTTAGTTTTTTAAAATAACTTTTCGGATCACTTATTTTTCTCTGCACCCTCAACTCTCATCTGACTGCTTGGCACAGACTGTGCACCCAGCTCAGCACACGGTTATTATAAGATCTGGTGGGCGATGAAGTACTTGCAGAGTGACTGTGAACTATCAATATGACTCCTGTTCTTCCTCCTCCCTTTGCAGATAAAGAAACTACAACCGAGATGGCTGATGTAAGTTTGTATGATCACGCGCATATGAAATGACGAAGCTGTGAGCAGAGCTTGAGGCTTGTGGCTCCCAGTCCAGTGATTTTTTGTGCTAAAAATTGCATGGAAATTACCTGACTCTAGTTTTCAACAGAATTAAAACGAAATTATACAGCTGGGAGCCGTCTAGCACAGTGACTGCAACATACGGTCCACTTGGTAAATGTTTGTTGAATTAAGCTAGAAATTGGAAAGATCCGTAAGATTTTCTGTTTTAGCCCAACCCCTCATTTTGCTCAAATAGGGAAAAAAGCTGAGGAATGACTTCACCAAGGCCACACAGCTCGTCGGCCACAGGGCTAGTACGAGAACCCCGAACCCTCTGCCTCTCAATCCAATCAATGCTCCCGGACTTATGGTGCCGCTGGGGCGTGCATGAGGTCCCGAGTAAAGAGGCATGCCATCGTTTGAAGCCATTTCACTGTAAGCTTGCAGCAAGCAGCCGAGCAGCAAGAGGCAGTAATTCAAGTTGTCAGGACCCTTAGAGACCTGCTCTGGGCTGTCACATCCCTAATGGAAAGAACCGAGATGCTTGAGTGTGGTCGTTCTTGGGTCCTTTCCAAAACCAAGAGCCTCTGTTCTCAGCTGGCTCACTACAGACCATTACGGGTAAATGCAAGCCTCCCGACGAGCTAACCTTCCAGGACCCGGTAAACAGCTCCACGTCCACAGCTAGTCTCCATGCTCGGCGCTGTCAGCGAAAAGCAGGGACGGGCAGAGTGTAGACTCTTTATTCTTTTACCACCATCTCCTGTAAGTCCTCATCTTCCTGTGTTACTCACAGTTTCACGGGGCACGCAGAACGGTCCCCAAGTTCTCTAACACTGCGGAGCCAGCCGGAGCCACTTGCTCTGTGTTTTCTTGGTCCAAACACTTATTTTAGTTCCAAATGACCTTCCAAGGGCAAGGACGCTTAATCGATAAAAGGACCAAATGGCCCTCATTTGCCACTGCAGCTACGCGAGAGAGAAGAAAAATCGCCAGCAGGAAGAGGAGTCATCTGCCTTTGGTTTTCACAAAGGGAGCCACGACGCGTCCTTTTGAGCATCTTTAGTTCCTCCCCTAACCCCAGTTTATATTAAATATGCAGTTACCCCCCCCCCCCAATTCACCAGTGAGGAATGATTTTAGTGGCAAGTAACCACAAATATGACTTTTTAAAAAATGGCTTAAACAGATCAGGGGTTAGTTATCACATGCATGCGAACGGAAGTCCGGGCACAGGCGGTTGCCAGCTCTGACCCAAGCAAAGTGCCACTGAACTTTCATATTTTATTTCCGTCCGTTCCTCCATTTTCTAGCTCGAAAGCTCCACCCCTCACACAGATTCCCAAAGAATAAACTGCTAACTCTTCCTGAGTCTTAGAGTCTCGCATGTGAAATAATAAAATAGCGGCACCTCTCCTGCTGCCTGGCTGTTAAAAGGCATGTGTTTCGCTTCGGTCTTTGTCTGCAAGGGTTCCAAAACCTTCCTAGCAGCCTCTCTCGTCGCCCAGCTCCTCTGACATTCGATTCCTCTCGCGGCACACCATTTCGCCCGGCATTTATACTCAGCCCTTCGCTTTATCGTCTAGGCGAAGACATCAGCGTGGAGAAGATTTCCCTGGCAAACCCGCGCTGCTCTTTCCGCACGCCCCCTCTAATGTGTCGAACCTCACCGAGAGCTCTGAGCGACCTCAGACTTGGGAAATGACTACTTAGTTTACATGCCCGGCTCCCATGCCGGTTCGGTTCAAGTAGTCGGTAATGTTCACGGAATAACCGTCGCGTGCCACGCACAAGGACGCCTCTGTCATGCCTTCCGCGTCCCGGGACTGCCGTTCTGGGAGTTCGTCCCGGGCAGGGCCTCCAGAAGCAGTTGCTAAAACGGCAATCGTGCGGGGGCGAATGTGAGTTAGGGGTTGAGACCGCGAAAGGGGGAGAAGGCAGGACCGTGCGGAGGAGGACGTCAAACCGTGATTCGGCCGCGCAGAGCCTCGGCCGGCCTGCACCGGATGGCGCCAGTCAGAATCACCCATCGACAGAAGCACCTGTTGAACCCGAAGGACTGGGGCTTCTCATATGCCTCTGCCACCCAGTCACCGAAGGGGGCTGCCCAGGGGACATGGTGTCTGCAGCTGCAGACCGTCTGCTGCCACTGAGCTGTGCGCCGCAGGGCGCTGTCCCCACGAGGGCCCTTCGGCTTCGCCCCAGGCGGGACACTTCCGAGCTCCCCGCAGCGGGCGCCTTGTGGGCGGGGCACCTGCGGCGTGACCTGCGGATCCCGTTGTCGTGTTCCGGCTCTCACGCCCCCTTGGCTGGAAGGCGCATCCCCGGGCGATGTCACGCGGGTTCCGCGCCCATGCACGGTGAGTCCCAGGCTGTGAGCGCTGGTGACACTCTGCAGGAAGGAAGGAAAAAACCTGAAGCTACCTGAAACGGGTGTTTATCCGAATACGGACAAACTATCGGCCTTTCGTGGAGAGAACGGGCCTTGTGCGGTCAATTTTCCGCCAAGCGGCTGGCTCCGTTAAACTGTGCCATGCTGGGCCGAGACTTTGCCTCTCTTCCTGGCGTGTGGGGCCAGCAGCGGTGACAGTGGCGAGGCGAGTTCGGTACGTGGGAGTCCTTGCCATCGAGCTCATGTATAGCCACCATCTCCTCATAAGCCCAACGTGACGACAACGAGACAACCGACGCCGGAGGCCGGGCTGGACCAGCTGTGCCCCTGGTCACCGCGTGACACTCCCTCGCAGCTGCTGACATGTAACCACGAGAGAATCTTCGCGCTCCCTGCTCAGCCCATGACCGCCTCTAGCCGTCCTTGTCCCCGGTCTGTCGACCTTTTCCTGACCAGGTGCATCGCCACCCACGATGCAGGACATGCACGCTGACCTCGGCCCCTGCGGCGGTCGCGCCTTCTTCCGTGGCGAGGACTGCGCTCCACGGCTGTTTTCCATGGAACCCTTGGGCGAGGCTAAGGTGAAGCGTCCATTCGTTTCAGCCTGCACCCCGGCTCTGCACCGACAAACCCCAAAGCTGTGTTGGGGGTTCTTCCTCCTCCTCCGTGAGGCGAATGGGACCCGCCACAGAGGCCGGGTGTGAGCCCTGGCATGGCGTCCTCCTCAGCGATCGGGCCGGCGCGGCGTCTGGCTGACCTTCCACGGGCTTCGCCCGCGCTCCGTGTGTCTCTCATGCTCGGTCCTGCAGGTGACGCTTCCCTCTCACAGCGAACGGCTGTCGGCCGCGCCTGGCTTTTCCTCCTGGTGCATGTGCCAGACTCCAGTTCGCGATGGGCAGCTTTGTCCACATCGTCATTTAACACACTACGGCCGGATGTTTTGTTCCCATGTGCATTTGTTTCTCAAAAGCTTATAATTATTGGCTGCAGCGGCTTGAATTTGTCCCTGAACGCCAATGGCCTCAACTCCAATGCTGTATTTTTCCATTGAATCTTGCCCAAAACACCTCGTAGCATTTCCTCCCACCCCTGATACCTCTAATACTATAGGGGACAGAGTCGATAATACTGTAATAACTAGGTGTGGTGTCACATGGCTACTAGACTTATAGGGGTGATCACTTTGTATGTTATAGGAATGTCTAATCACTATGTTGTACGCCTGAAACATATTATATATCAACTGTAATTTGCATTTTTTAAAAGAATAGATACTTCTAAGTATCGAGGTTATAGGATTATTTTCACAATGAGAAATAATATTTTTAAAATTCGATAAGAGCAAAACTTTGTAATGTTTAATTTAAAAAAAGAAAAGAGAGAGAGAGAACTAAGTGATGCCAATGATGGAGATTCGCTTCAAACGGACACTTATCAACGTTAATTTTCCAAAGGTAACCAGAAGGGGATCCCGGTGCAGATGGGCTGGTCCTCGGGTTAATTACTGCGGTTTCCTTGTTTTTCCACCTGTTTTCTGCAACTTAGTGTCTTTCCTTTTTTTTCCTCCCTCTGCGTCTCTTTGCCGGAAGCCCGTGGTCTGGGCTGCGCGCCCAGTTTGATTTAATTTTCATTTCCGACTTCTGCGGCATCCTCGCCACGGTCTGGAGATGACATTTTACAAATTGTGTTTGGGCGTTTTTGTTTACCTATGGTGGAGTAAGTACAGAAAGCCTGTGCCCAGCCCGTCTGGATAATAATGTTTAAAACAGGAGAAATAAAACTAATAGCAAACGATGATATATACAAACGGGTGATTACGCAGAACACTGTTGCCTGTTTACGTGCCTTCGAATGTAACTGCAGGACACTGCTGTCTTATTATGACTCTTTTTCTAACCCTTCGCATAATAACCGAGAATTAAGAGAAAGGACAGAAGAGAGGCGTGAGGCCCCGGGGGACCAGCCGAGAGGCCTGGGGAAGCACAGGGCGGGGCTGGCACTGAGCTCGGAATTCGTCCAGAGCTTCGCCAACCCCAGAGCCGGGAACTGAGCTGGTTCCAACCAAATCCTCGGATGGCCGGGGCGAGCGGGGCTCTGGAGGAGGCAGCAAACCGGCCACCGCGCACGGTGTCCGTGAAGTTCGGCCAGAGCCGCTTTCGTTTGCGGCTGGAATCTGGGCGAGGGCTCAGAACGTCTCTGGTCAGTGCCCCGCATTGAAATGTCTGGTCGCACCACATCCTCTCTCAATCCGGTCCCAAGCGCCTCGCTGCCCGCTGGCTTGCCGGGCCTCGTCCGGGAGGGGCAGGGAAGAGCTTCTTCTCTTGCGCATTCTGTTTTTCTTCGCCTCCCCTGTGCTGCCCCTGCTCTGATGGGCAGAGCAGGGACCTGGGGAGGTCCCAGACAGGGCTATGGCAACGCTCCCGCATGGTCGGCAGGGCCGTGGCTCGCAGGCGTTCACAGGTCGAACTCCTCTCCTCGCAGGGCCTTGAGGGCTCCTGCAGCCTCCCCAGGTAGAAACATGGAGCGGGAAGCTGCCCAGGTGAGAAGCTCTGGTCCACCCCGACAGCCTGGGGGGCACTCCCCCGGCTGGACTGCCGCCCCCCGTCTCAGTCTTCCTCTTTTGGTCACCATCATAGTGACTCCAAAAGCCACCTTTTTGCTTTTAGGCTTTTTTTAGGCTTAACTTGGACATCAATTCTTAAGTCCCCCGAATCTTACAGAGCACACGTCCAGCTCTCTGATTAGTTCCCCTCAAATCCCTCACTCGCTTCCAGGTGAAAGGGCAGACGGCCTTCCTGTCTCCACGGTGACGGGGAATTTACTGCCTACCTATGCCCATCACTCAGGTAGGTCTCCCGGCCTCTGGCCTCTGACCTTCTCTTCCTCCATGATGGGCTGAGGCCAATAAACCGCCACCCGTGGCCCACTCCATCTGTAAGACCTACCCTACAGTGGTGTGCCTGCCATGAGCCCTTCTGTTCTCAGCCTTTGTGACTTTGGCAGAATCTCCGAGACTATAGGAAAAGTCGCCTCTTACTCTCCCGTCATAAACAGACCCACAATAGGAATCAGAGTGCATGTACGGAGCTTCACGCACCTGCTGACGTCATTCGTACTAGTCCATCTGTAACAGAACACCGTAAGCTTGCCATGAGGTTCTGAGGCATCTCACCTGGAGTTCTGTACCCCTACAAAGCTATGGTATTACCTGCCTGTGAGGCAAGAAAAACCATTTACTAACTGCATAGCACAGAGGTTAAAAGCTTCAGACAGGGGAATCCTAGATTTTTTGAGTCTTGCTCTGCAGGCTCATAGCTGTGGACCAAGGAAATATATATTTAATCTTGCCGTGCCTCAATTTTTTATCAATAGAATAGAAATAATAGTATTCACCTTATAGATGGTTATAAAGGTTAACTGATCTATATATATGGCATACATAGAACGGCATACATAATAAACAGTCAGGAAATGGCAGCTGTTATTGGCTCAAGGTTTGACTACCCCACTCACACACACATGCACGTACACAGATACGCAAACGTATCATGATGAACGCTTCGTGATACATTTCAGTGGATAGATTCAGCAACTCTGCATGAGCTTCTCTAGGCCCGAGCACTGTGCTTAGCCCTGGAATACTGGGTGTGGATGAGGAGGACAAATGAGGCAAAACTCGTGGTACAGTAGGGGAATCAGATACACACAAAGCTATCACGGTCGTCTCTCGGTATACTTACATATCGATGCCCGGGGCGACTCATATTGAACTAGCGTAAATTTAAACCAGATGAGATGGCAGTTTTCATCACTCAGGCAAAAATGTTACCATTCGAGAATATCATGGCTAGGGGGAGTGTGGGAAAGGCAGGCGCTGCCAGTAAAAATGTAAAATTGTCAAGTCTCAGGGAAGGTGTTTAGAAAATAACTCTAAAAATTAAGATAAGTGTATCTTCTGAGCAAGGCATCCTGCTATAGGTACACGGACATCCCGTATAGAAAGCCCGTAAACGGTAACCAGAGCACTCGCTATACACATGAAGATGTTTATTTCAGCGTTTTATGAGGGAAAGGGAAGACGTGTCCTTCAAGGACAGCCTGACCACCATTTCCGACGCGAATGGATCTAGAGGGTATTATGCTAAGTGAACTAAACCAGACGGAGGAAGACAAATACCGTATGATCTCACTTATACGTGCAAGCTAAGGAACAAAATAAATGAACGAACAGAACAGAAATAGACTCGGAGATACAGAGAATGAACTGATGGCTGCCAATGGGAGGGGGTTGCGGGGCTGGGTTAAAAAGGTGAAGGAATCAAGAAGTACAGATTGGTAGTTACAAAACAGTCATGGGGATGTAAAGTACAGGAGAGGGCATGTAGTCAATACTATTGTAATAACTACACATGGTGCCAGGTGGGCGCTAGACCTATTAAGGGGGTCATTTTGCAAATTACATAAATGTCCAATCACTATGCTGTACCTCAAACTAATACTGTATTGAGTGTCAACTATAATTGAACAAAGAGTGATCTTGCTATATAAATTATGGTATATTCAAACAATAGCCTACAGTGTGAATGTTAAAAGGATTGAAATAAATATGCATAAGCTGATATGGAAAGATAATCACAGTATATTAGTAAATGCAAAAAAAGCGAGGCCCCAGACATGATGCATTAGCATTTTATTTGAAAACATATGAATGTACACACATGTACGTATACATGTGGAGCAGCGTAAGTATTAAAATACTTTTAGAAGACATTACCAGGAACTAAAGGAATATCCTTTTAACAGGTGCTTGAAAGCATGAAGAATTTTCTTTTGCTTTTGCATAATTCAAAGCAGTTCTGATTTCCTCCATCATGCACGTGCATTATTTTTATTTAGTACGGTCCTCAGGGCTTCTTTGTATGGTGAGATTCTAGACCTTTTTAAAAAAGTTTCTTCATTTATTGTGACGGTATAAA
Organism: Rousettus aegyptiacus; assembly: GCF_014176215.1. Lineage (NCBI taxonomy): Eukaryota > Metazoa > Chordata > Mammalia > Chiroptera > Pteropodidae > Rousettus > Rousettus aegyptiacus. Next base: position 57,411,411 of record NW_023416290.1, read on the forward strand.
ATGCTTTCTCCATCTGCTCTCTCTCTCTCTCTCACACACACACACACACACACACACACACACACACACTCTGTTATTATTATTCAGTCCTGGAAAGGAGACCCGGCCTCGGCAGAGACGGCCGATGCAGTGGACGCTGTGGCCTCTGCTGCACGCTCCCTTTTACGCCCTTTGCATATCCGATCAGCTTCTCCTCGACTCATCTCTGTTGAAGGCTCACTGTCGTGGATGACTTGTTTTGGAATTTGCTTCTCCAACCCCCCCCAAAATACTCTCCTCTCTTTGGCTGGGCATTAGCATCCCCCGAGGGGAGCTTTAGGAAATCGGTCGTGAAGCACAGCTCTGGGGTGTGGGGAGCAAACACTGCTTTGGGACTCTGCTGACCACGGCGATGTCGCCAGGGTTGAGAAGCATGGAGTGACTCGTGTTGGCTTCCCTACTCCCGCTTTTCACAGAATGGCCACCATATTGGATCTTGTTTTCTCCGTTGCAAGAGCTTCACAGTCTACGTGCAAGAGATGCGAGTGCCTCACATGGCTTCTGAACTCCCCACAATTCCACTGTCTCTTTCCTCCTCTGACCTCCCAGGTTGCCTCTCGCCCTTGACCCGTCTCCAGCTCCGAAGTTTTGCCTAAGCTCACCTTGCCTATCCTGCATGAAGTCAGCTACTTCTTTTCCTAAGTTCGCTCAGTGTTATGATCTCTCTGCCTAAGACTACAGACCCGTTTCAATGAGCCGACGCTCAAGGACAGTCCTAGATAGCAAAGCTGTCTATTCCAGAATCCCATTTACTAGCTCTGTCTCTCTAAAATTACCTGTCAGTTACCTGTCAATGTGTTTGCTCTGTAACTGTCTTTCCACACCACTGAGAAATTCTATTTTTGTTTTGAAGTTTTTGCACTGAGTTACGCTATCGATCAGACATCTGCTTTACCTGGCCCTGGCCCATTAAAGCGGTATTTTTAATGTAATACGAGCCACTAAGGATCTGGTTAAAGGACCTATTTCAATATAACGGGTCTAGTGCAGGGCTCCAGGTTCCTGCTTTTTAACAAGCTCCTAGGCCACGTACATACACTCCATGGCCACACTTCTGGTAGAGCATGAACACGGCGGGCTCCCAGCTTCCAGCTCCCACCACACTGGCCTCATTCAGACTCACACGGGTCCATTAGCCACTCTGACCAGAGGTGGCAAGCGGAGCATGGCATCTCGTAGATGGCATGGTCAGGATTTAGCCTTGTGTGGCCTGCACTTTGGCATCTTCAGTAAGTGGAAATTTCTTTCTCAGGCTTGGAATAATAATCACAGATCATATCCGCCAAGCGCTTACATGCCAAGCACTGTAACAAAGTTATTTCCGTTTAAAATTAAAAAAAAAAAAAATTTACATCTCACAGTTTTATGAAGCAGGCACTACTATTACCCCAGTTTTGTACCTAAGGACTCTGAGGTCAATTAACTTGTATGAGGTTTCCCGCAAGCACTGGGGTTGACATTCAAGGTGATTTTCTTGGATAAATGCTAGTAACTATTAGGGGTGTGTGTGTGTGTGTGTGTGTGTGTGTGTGTGTGTGTGTGTGTGTGTAATGTTGTGCCAAATAAGTATATATGGGCAGGATATAAACCAGTTATGTGACTTTGAACTAATGTTTACTACCTTCACTGTATCATTACCCCATCTAAAATAATATACAGACATTTATATTTTGCAATTAACTTTTAAAGAAAAAAATTCAGCATGGTAGCCTCAGCCTGCAAATCTTCATCTTGCATTTCTTATTTTTTTCTTTTGTTAATTCTCAAAGAGTTGAGTTCCAGTCTCCAATTAACCCCTCCCTTACTGAGCTGGACAGCAGCGTCTGCATGGTACAGAGGTGGCCGTCTCCTGGACCGGTCGGTTTTAGCCACATCAGAGTAAACAGGATTTGTGTGAGTTCACACATGTGTCCACCTCTGTGAAGTTCTCTTCCAGAAGGTCCAGGCTGGGGTGGGGAAATCTGTAATTCAAAAGACCCTCAAGTGATTCAGATGTATACCTTGGCTGAGAACTCCTTGACTAAATGATCTCTAAGCTATCTGTTTTCACACTCAAAACTGGCTGCGACACTAATCCCCAGTAAATTGTGTCTTTGCTCTCAGCGTGGCGCTTACTGTCTTGCCTGCAGGAGCAGGCGGTGATGGCAGAAACTTGTCCTGGGTCTGAAATCTTCTCCAGTCAGGGTGAATGATCGGTGTGACTGCCGCTTCTCCTGGAGCGATCTCAACGTGGAACGCACCGTTGGTCAGGTGACAGGCGGCTTGATTAGCAGGAGTCAACGCCTAGCTGCCAGCAGTCTGGGGCTCTGTAAGGCTGTCGAGCATCTGTTACGACTTCGCCAAAGCTGGAGGGCAGGAAACCACGGGGAGTAGCCTATGTCTATGGTGTGTGTTTCCACCGATGAAATTGTCTGCATGCGGAATGAGCCCATTGATCTTTATTTGGGAAGCCTTGAGAATCTTCTTTGCTTGAAAGCATGAGGCAGGGTTTCACCGCTGTTTACCAGCAAGCCGAGACCGGCCTGGGAGTGTGGAGCGGCACACAGTACAGCTGTCTGAGGTCAGCCACGGATCTCTGTATCTTCTTATTCTTAATTTCTCATCCAAAGATATTTTTTTTCTCCCTCAATTATAATCATCAAATATTCAAACAATAAAAGTTCCGAGAGTTAACCAGTATAGTGGTCCCTGAATTCTGACCAAGACAGTTATTTTTTTTTTTATAACTTTTATCATTAAATACATAGAGTTTTCTTATGTTAGGACATTCTTTTGTTCCTCTACGGCCCTGTTTGCTTGGCAGTTGCTCACTTCCTGTGTAACGGTGTTGTTTCTGCGTGGTGCCCAATGTTTCAGAAAGCTTCTGGAAAGAGCTGACTAAATGTTCTCGTGTTAGGACATTTAGTTAGAGGGTGACGTGGTGACAAAGGGTACAGGGGGGTCTCAATTTTGTTGCATTTAAGTTAAGCACAGCTACTAAAAACAACGAGACTAAGAACAAATTACTTAGCAGCGTCTCTCTTCTTTCGTAAACCTCTTTCCTTGTACTAAAATGAACATTGGAAACAGCGCCCGGTTTACAGACAGGCGGAGGGCGCGGTGACTGGCACTAATTATTTAATGGCTCGTGTGTTGTTATTATTATTAAAACTGATTATTCTTATTTTCTATTGTAAATTTTATATCGGTCTATAGAAAAAAAAACTGATGGGAATCAGGACCTGATTTTATTACAAATAAGATCAACGACTCTCCATGCGAGTGACTCTGGCCACATCATTGTGACCTGCAGTGTTGGCTCTCGATCTGTGAAATGGTAGAATAAAACCTAATCTTTCAGTCTTATAGTTTTTGAGAAAAGAAAAATAGAGCTTGGATTTGCAGCCATTTTGCAAAGTTTGTTTGATTTTTTTTCCTGACCAGGTGTCTGGCCGAGCGGCCCATCTCGTCTGCCCTCGAGCTTTTCCCCATCTAAACACAGCGGTGCTCTCTACTGATGATGTCCTTGACCAAAACCAGGAAAGAAACTCAGAATCCATTAATAAGCAATGGAACCAACAGAAAGGAAACAACAAAAAATACACCCTCCAGCATGTGGTGATATAAAAGAAAAAGCAATTACCAGAAATGGATGTGCGTTCAGGATGACTTCCTTCGTTCGCAAAGCAAATGGTCCACGGCCGGCCCACCCAAACAGGGACCGTGCACCCAGCTGCTAGATGGCAATGTGATTCTGCGCCCTGCATTTCACAGCCGTAATGGATGACCACAACATGATGATGGAAAAAATGGCTGAAGGCATACACGAACGTCAGCGTGCCGGCACCTGCATTCAGGTGCATGTGGTGGGTGGGGTAGGCCCCGAAGGAGGAGCCGCTGGCACCGGAAGTTTCAGACCTGAAGCCAAGATGCTCTGGCGTATCCAGGTGAGAGAGAAAATACAAAACGGAGGCTGCCCGGGCCCCCGAGCCCGCCTTTCTACTAGGCCTAGTGGCTGGCTGTTCGGTCTCTCTTCTCTCTTACTTCGCAGCAGCGTTTGGTAATCCGCCTGTTACCCTCTTCTTCTGTGGCTGCCATTAACTACTATTATTCTTCCGAGAGTTGGTTAATCCTAAAAATGGCAGGCACCAAAATAAATTCTGCGGGAGCTTTGAATTCTAAGGGTATCTGAGTGAGTCAGAAATTTGACCGGCTCTCATCCAAGACCATTGGAAAGCCATTTGTTTTTAGATGACTGGAGACTTTGTTCACTCAGGGAATGACAAAGATAGAGGAGTTGCCCCCAAGAGCAGAGATTGGAAGAATCCACAGGAAGGAGGGAAGGAGAGAGGGAAGGAAGGAAGAAAGGAAGGAAGAACATACGGAGTTATGCACAAGACACCTTGTTAAGTGTTCCAAGGGTGTGTAATTTAATTCTGTTCATTAAATTAAAGCTCCACTGAGGACCTACTGTGTACACATTCTGTGTTACGGGAAGGCAAAGCTGAATAAAGCAGGGTCCTGGCCCTCGAGATGCTCACCTTTTAGCGAGGGGACAGATATAAACACATATGTCTGAAACAGATGCTAAGGACATCGGTAGAGGGAAGTTCTGAAGGAAGGGCATCGGAAAGCTTCTGGGAAGAGCTGACTTCTGACCTGAGTTTTCAAAGAGGAGGGGTGTTCCAAGATGGCAGCCGGAGAGACGTGTCTGCTGGCGTCTATCACCTACTGAATCCTAAGCTCTAACAATTCTGGGGCTGTCTTTGGTTTTCTTTGTAAACCCAGGACCTAGTATATGTTGTAGACATTGAACAAATGTCTTTTAAATTGTTCCTGGACATTTTCTTTGCACCCTAGTTCTGGTAAGTGAATTCACATATACACACACAGGTGCACGCACACATACGGACACAGACACCTCATAGATTGGTCCCTCCAAGGAAGGGGAGTCTGCGACATTTACCCATTAATACTAGGGCTATGCACACCCTGCTCCCTCTCATTTCCGGGCTGCGCTTGAGAGGAGTAAGTGAGCTCTGGGGGGTGCTGAAGACCTCAGATCATGATGCAGAGAGGCAGGCAGTGCCGGCTTAAGGCGAGACCTATCAGTGGGAGGCGAACCTGTTTCATCTACAGAATCATGATTGGAAAGCAAACGTGGACCAAGAGTGTGTGAGCAGCAGGGCCATCTGCTACCGGTGCTGTTGGGTCAAGTCGCATAGTTTAACTATGTAATAAGGTGATCTTGTGACCACTCTTGGGTAGTTTGGGCTTAGATACACTTATGCATGGATTCAGGCGTTTATTTAGTAGGAACTCGGCGGTATCTTCCTTTGACAAAGCCGGGATGTCGGCGGCATGATTCCCGCCGGCAAGGACGCCGAAAAGCCAGTCCCCGTCAACCACAACGTTTCCCTTTTCCCTACTCGCATTTCACTTCAAAGCATTTGCTGCCCTTTCTGTGATCAATGTAATTTGCTCGAAAATCCAAGGGTCAAATGAAACAGAGGAACGTCTGACATTTGCAGTCACCATCCATTAGGCTCAATGAGGCCAGAGGTCGCCCTTACAGGTAACATAGATCACGCGAATTGATAGTGTTTTGATTCATGGTGACTGGGCAATTTTTTAAAGCTTCTTTTTCTCTCCAACTAATCCGCAGCTGGTATTTTGGAGACTGTTCTCTCCTTAGTATCTAAATCAAAGAGACCTTGGACCCTCGTGGATAGAATTGTGCCGCATGTTGACATAATCATGTGCAGCAGTGAATCGCTCTAAGATTTCCTTCTTCGTTAGTTCTCTGTACTTAGGGAAAATACTTAGATTCCAGATAAGCCACTGTCATTCATCCTCTAAATGACATTGACCCAGTCCTCGTTTTTTTCCTTAAGTTATTTTACCATTAAAATGAGAATTCTCACAACAATTAAATTTTGATCAGCTACTGTATCTAAGGCCCTGAGCTAGTTATGGAAGCCCCAGCTGTGAGAGAGACAGAGAAGCACTTACAGCTAACTGGGGAGGGAAAATCAATAAATAACACGATTTCAGCCCGGACCGAACACTGGCTGTGACGACGCAGGCCTGTGACGTCTGGTACGTGTATCGAGCACCTGGGTCGAAGCAAAGATTCTTCTGTTTACGAGCTAAACGAGCTGAGCAAAGCGCTTTATTTTGTCTAGAAAGGGAAAATAAAATTTTAATTCGACAAATATTTATCAAAGGTAAAAAAACGCATCTGAATTCTTCTAGATGATGGGAAGATAATATCGACTAAAGGGGACCTGACTGCTCCAGCCCGGAGCTTACCTCCTCTCGCTTATCCCACTGTTTATTTTGAGGACCATTTGCAAACATGTATGTGACAGTCTATTTAAGATTAAAACTGTAATGAATTAAATGTTCAAGGTACTGGACCATGTTCCTGGAGTTGTACGGCCTCTGTTTCATTGTTCTGTCTATGTTCTTGTTAGACTCTGGCCTTTTCACCCACGTGTGATAACTTTTGTACTTGTCATGAAATAGCAGTAAGTATTAGCCCGCCACCCTTCACAGCCCCACGGCAGGGGCGACAGCTGCCCACATGAGTGACCCTGGGCATTTTCGGTCCAGATGGGTCTTCTGAACTTTCAGGGAAGGACAGTGATACAAGGGCTCTCGATGAGTGCTAAGCACATTTTTTTTTTTTTTTACATTTGAGAGTTTTCAAATATCTCCCTCTGTCTCCTATTAGTAGAAGTTTTTCATTAAGTCGATTATTATAGGAGGAAGATGAGATGGGATAGGGTGGAAGGAGCTCACAGAGATGTCGCAATATCCAGAGTCAGGAGGACACACACAGAGCCCTTCCAAGCTCCCTGTTGACGTGGGCAGACAGGATGGGGCTCGTCTACGACAGACCCGAACGGTCTCGTACTCTCAACGAAGAGCTCTAGGAAGGGACGCCTCATCCAGGGGCGGTGGCACGAGCCCTGAATGTAGCTTTTGTTCCTTTTCTGGCTCAAGACTCGAATTTTGCAATCGCGGTGAGAGGAATTGTCTGTGACTACACATCGGTTGATGAAAAGGAAAGCACCTGAACCCGAATCTAGTGCCATTTTTTTTTGTTTTTTTTTTCTATTTTTTGTCTCTCTCAGCAGAACGCCTTGGTGCTCAGTCAGAACAGACAACAGATTTTGTTCTAAATTAAAAACAAAAAATATATATATACATGCAGACAACGCACACATCGGATGGTCCAGTATCATCGCGATCTAGACACCGCCTCTTCAGCGTTTTCTTCCTCCTATACCCGACGTCTCCTGCATCGGCGACATCTCCTAATCTGACATCGATAACGCCAAATCACAGATCTCACTTTTTAGAATCACTGACCCACAGAAAAGTCCAGCCGAGCCACAGAAATGAAGATGATCTGCACAAACTTCCTGACACATAACTGAACCTGATCCATTGGTTTCCTGTCCATCGTCCCTCTGTGTTTCTGTAATGCTGGCCCAGCTTCCCACGGTCAGCACTGAGGATCCTTTGCCTGGGGCTGTCCCTGCTGCAGAACCGCCCTCCGTCTGTGCGAGGGGTGGGCAGGGAGTGGTGGGAAATAACACCTCCTGGGAGAAGCCTTTAATCACCCGGCCGACAGCGTGTGGGCGGCTTGGCGCCCTGACTCCACCCTGCTTTGGATGAGACGACACCGAGGTGTGTGTCCCCCAGCAGCTCCCAGGTTCCCAGCAGAACTAAACTCTAGGCGCCAAGCGTGATAATTCCTTCCTGGTTAGTACACCTTTCCTTGGTCCCTCCCCTTCCCTGAGTCACCGCCCCCTCCCCGAACTGGTGCTTTCTGAGATCACTTTCTAAATGAACTCGTGACACTCAGGTCCAGCGCTAGCCCTACAGATACCAAACCAAGACAAAGCATATCCACACAGCAAGCTCGGCAAATGTACACACGGGCCGTCTCTTGTTCTGAAGTTAGGGAAATGGCAGCAAACAAAATGGAATCGAATCCTTCCCCTTAGTGCCCTGCATACGTGCTGATGCTCCTCCCTACTGAGCAGCGCTCCCAACTGAAGAGAAAAAGAGGAACTTAGAGCTTTAGCTTCACACCCCTGCTAAGAATGAAAGCGAGATCAACGCATGATGTATGATGAGACCTGACATTCATATAGCTGTGCACAGTACGCAAAAAAATTTTACGAGTAATATCTTAAAAACGAACGAGAGGGGGGTCAGGCACCTGTCGATCCCACCACTTTGCAGATGCGGAAACTGAGGCTCAGAGACGAGGATTTTGTAGATGATTTCTGCAGGGGAGCGTCGGGGCCAGGGCGCGAGTTCACTGAGCGACCCCTTCCACCTCGCGGCTCATGCCTGCGCGCACGCTAGGACAGGAGCACGAGGCCACAGCTACACGTGTCATGGCTGCTCCCAGGAAGCCTGGCCACCATGAATTATGGTTTCTTCACCTTCTGAAGCAGGTCCCTGCTGGGAAGGGCCGCGTCCGTGCCCGTCGATTTGCTTTCACTGGGCCTTTCTTTCCCTGGCAGGATAGCTTGTCGATGACATTAGGTAGATGCCACTTACCCATTACGGATGTGTCTAATTCTGGGGAAGTGAACGAAAAAGAGGGAAAAGATGGCCATTGCTTAAAATAAGGATCCCAGACGTTAATGTGTCTGGTGTTGTGGGGGGAGAGGGGTCGGCAAGGAGACCCAGGCCCTGCGACCCATTCTGTACGATACAGCGGACCGAGCCTCAGGCCCAAACAGCCGTACCTCTCGTACGGCCACCGCCTACAGCGTGACGACCACCTCCACTGCCTTGGCAACCCATGCACCCTTGGGCCTCCCAGATTCATCTCAGCTCAAGCGTAAATTTGGTCTGGATGGGAAGTTACCAGAGACCCAACCTCACCACCTGGTCGCAAACACAGAAGTTAATGTTACTGGCAAACGGTCCTTGGGTCCATTGTTACAAGGATGATGAAAATAACAAGGAACAGTAGTTATTCATCGACCGCACCCCCTACGCAACGCGCGGGCTGTGCGACTATGTTTATTGCATTAATTCTCAAAGCGACATGCTAAGTGACGTGTGTCTATATCTGCCTTATAGACGAGACTGAGGCTCAGAGGTGCGAGGCAATGTGCTCATGAGCACTCGGCACACACAGGAAGATCCTGGACTCAGAGCACGGCCCACGCGCTTCTTTGGAGATGCGGTGTGTTCCTGCCTTCTCTTCCTTTTCGCCCCATTCAGTTTACAAAGCTTAGCTTCTTCTCTGAATGATCTAAGGTCCACTTTCTCATTTGCACTCGGACCTGACTTTAAGGCTGACTAAGGCACTGATACACACGGTTCAGTTAGTTTCCCCAACATCAAAGTCCTGCTAGTCCAGTTCTGCATTTTCTTCCCTTTGCTTAGTTATTAGGTCACAGTACACCTCGCTCCTGACATGGCATACTAAAATTAGAAGACTCAGGTTCGGGGTTTTGCTCTCTTACTAATAAATGTGAATCATTAAGCACTTCAGGCCACTGTGTCTGCATCTTTGGAGAGAAGGCTATCTAGGTTGATTTCCTCTGGCACATTAAGGTTCATAACTATGTTAAGTGTTTACTATGCAACAGGCTATGCTAAAGGAAGATATAATTTACATACTAAGTAGAATTCAGCGAAAAAAAAGAAGTGTTGTGAATGGAAAAATCTGAGAAGCACTGACTTAAGAATTTAAGAGTGGAATTTCAACAGGGGAGAAGACAGACATATAATCCAGCCTGAGGAAACCTTCTGGACAAAGACGGGGAGAGAAGAAGCTCAGATGGCAGAGGGTGTGAAAATGTGGCAGAAGGTGAATTACTGCTCAAGAATGGGCAGAAACAGGAATCTCGTCCAAACGCCTTCATTACAGATGAGAAAACCCGAGAGTCACTGGAATTTAACAGCTCACCCGAGGAGTTCACGACGCTCGTTTGAGGAACATAAGTAAATAATCTGACCTGTTTTTGCCGAATTGGCGAGTTCATCCTTACAAGATGATTAACTGTTACGGAGTAGTAGTTCCGTCGGCACACTGAAAAGGTTACAAACGATCTAAGAAATGTGGACTGCCAACAACCACAAGTATAGACGTCAGCAAATCAAGGAAGGGGGGGCACGTCAGTGCTTCTGCGGACACCCTTAGTTGGCAACGCGACTCACATGATACACTGAGCTGTCAAAGTTAAGATTTACCTTTCTTAATAACGCCCTCGAGTAATTTTCTGTCTGTGACTTCTGCGTACGAAACAAGCAGAGAAACTGATCAATAAGCCAAGGAATTCTAAAGACTAGTTTGCGTGATCTGGCTTTTCCTTTTTCAGTAACCAAAGCAAATGATCCTGCTACAGCTGCTCCAAATCCTTACATCTCAGACTATTTTGTAATGGGGTTAGGAATCCTTCGAGAATCTCACAAAGACTTCAGAGCCTGCGTAGAGATAGAACCCAGGAAAAAAAACGCACTTAATTAAATACACACAGTCCGTACCACTTGATTGCAGATCTGTGTGCTCTCCAAAAACACACACGATAATATGGAACGTTCCGTCCAACTGGAATTTTACTCCCTGGTTAAGAACACTTATTTTATACTTCACAAAATATATTCAAAAATACGTAACAATTTACATCTCAATTGTAGAGACGAGGAAACCGAGGTACGAAGTGGCCTTCCGTCATTCACACGGCTGGTGCCGGGTGGAGCCGAACATGGTTCCAGAACCTGAGGTCACATTGCATGACACTGTGTCATTTTGTCGATCATCTGTGCGGTCCCTCTGACAGATCGCGGTGTGGAGGAATAAGTGGGATTTGGTGCAGAGCACATTTTAAATGAGGCCAGGGATAACGAGAGAGAAGGGCATCGCTTTAAGCTGCATCTCCTAAAAATGGCAGGGTGAGCGTCTGAGAGTGGAAACGGGGCACCTGCGGGGGGCCAGCAAGAGCATGGCCTCATGTGGCAGCCGACACCGTGGCTCCTCCGCATCGAAACGTCCAGCACGCGTGAGCTGGTTCACAATCCTGTTACACTGCTGTTCCCTAGACTCCCGCACGGTCCTCATTCAGGAGAGAGTCAATAAAAGGTGGACTTGCTGGGCTCAGCTGAACCTTCCATGTTCAAGACTGCCTCCTCCGTTTGATGAGAAAAGAGACATTTAAACAGGCTCTCATCTCCTGAATGTCAAAATCTGTCAGCAGGGCTTGCAAAACTGTTCAGTCCTTGAGTTCCTTTCCTGGGCCACAGACCTACTGGGCCTTAAGAATCATGACGACCCAGAGCATCTATTAGTCACCTGCGTACCCCTAGGTCCTAGCATTTGACCGGTTTTTAAACAAATTTTATTATGCATGGACCTCGTGCAAGGCCCTATTGATGTGATGAGGAGATGCTGGGAAGCAAAACAAAGTCCTCACGTCCATGATGCTCCTGTTCTGGCGAGAGAGACAGGCAATACACTAAGAAGAGGTCTGCGGGGTCTCCTAACAGATGTGAATGGGACAAGCGTCTAAAACGACACTTGGCACAGAGTAACCTGCATAGGATACTCGTGCGTGTACATTCGTACTCTCCCCCACGTCTGCGTACACTTGAAATATCCGCCAGCGCGAGCCGTCTTCCAAAAACCAGTTATCTTGTTACTTGTGATCTGGACTAGGAAGCGAGGTAAGCCTGGCTGAGGAGGCCGTAAATAGCTCAGGCTCATTCTACTTTTTAATTTCCATTCTAAATCACAAATTAGAACTCCCGTTGTAATCACATATGTCATGCGGATGTGATTGCTACACTTTTAGAGACAAAGAGCCTACAGTGACGGAAGAACCTGCCGCACGGCCTCAGTCATCAAGCTGTAAAGACCGGGAGCTCAGACTTCGCTCAGGAGCCCACGAGTTCTGCACTCACCGCGCTGTCTCTTCAGGAGTCAGATGGAAGAACAACCTTTCTCTCGCTATTAGAGATTTCAAGAGGGGGCGTATTCAGCTACGCACAGATGGATTGTGGGAAATTCTACTTGTGAGTATGTCAGTCGAAGGAGCATTCGAAAAGAGTGAAATGGCAAAGGGAAAGAGGTGTTTTCAAGAGGTCAGGGGAACCGGAGGCTGGTGGGAATGCCAGGTCGTATCTGCTACTAGTACAGATTCAGATAATGATGTGATTAAACAGAAATAAAGACCAGGAAGAGACGGAAGGGCCGGGAAGGCCGAGAGTGGTAAGACATGGATCTAGTGATAGAAACACTACGCTTTATAAAATTATGACTTCCTGATTTATGTCTTAGAAATACATATTTTCAAGATGCATAAAAATTTTGTAGATTTCATTTTTTAAAAAATTATTGTAATTCATGTAAAAGATTTGTTATACCAAAAAGCATTGCTTAAAGGCATTATTATGTTCTTGGAACGCTGGCTTAATTGTATGGTGAGACATGTTGAAACATGACCTCCTCGTGAATAGCTTAGAACAGAGCACAGACCATATTAGGAAGCTTTCGGGGTCCCAAATTACACCTCTTAAGCTCTTAGGAACAACCACTCTAGCCAACAGAAACCATACTTAGTATAGAAAGTTACATACAACATAAGATATCAGATTTTCATTACAGTTTTTTTTTTTACTGTGATTTGGTTTTAAGAAAAAGATGCTTCTCACATGCATTATACAGAAATGAGGTTATAGACTTGAGAACTATCATCTGAGATTACGCACATAAATAGGAAACGTGTTTATTTTTTAAAATATTCTTCCACAAACATGAAAGAGTGCCATGAAGAGTGTGGGCACAGCGATGGGAACTGAGGAGAGCTGGGGAAGGTCCTGGCCTCTGGCACCTGTGTCCACTATCCATCCCCCCTTGGACTGGAGAGGCAAAGGGAATTTGCCAGAATCCAGGAGGCCTCTTATGCATCTGTGAGAGAGAGGCTGGCAGGCAGGAGGTGGCCAGGGGGCCCGGCTCATACTGCTCTGTCCGGGACACTCCCAGTTTTATATATTGAGAGTCATGCATCTTGGATAACTTCTCTGTTCCAGGCCAACCGAAAGCTGAGTGAACTTAGCTGTGATCTGACATAAAAGATCGCAATCAGCGCCGAGTCACTGCCCGGCAAGGATGGAAAGGTGGGAGGGATAAGTTCTCTTGCCTCTCGCTCTTCTGCCCTGGGTCTTCAGTCAATGCCTGACACTGACCTTGACCAAACCCTGTGGGAAGCTCAAATGCAAGGGATTCCATGTGATTCTGTCTGTAGAGGTTGGCCCGAGAGGGCTCAGAGCGAGGCAGAGAACGGATCTGGGAGGCCAAGTAGGAAATGTCCATGGGAGTGGAGCAGGAGCAGGGTATTTGCTGGGTACGATGGCCGCAGGGTGCTGCAGTGCCCGTGGAAGGTCAGTGACGCCTCAGCAGAGCCTCCACGGCTCTCTGATGGGCCTGACCTGACTCTACAACTCACTCGATACGTCCCTGTGCACATGCACGCGACGGCCGCAGGGCGCTGCTCACCCGTCACCGCACCTGCATTCGCTGGCTCTATGGTCCTGCTAATTTCTGCTCAGCCGTCGGAATGTCTTTCTTATCTCTGTCTCTGGGCAGCTAACTCACTTCAAAGACTAATCTCACTGCCTCCCAGGGGCAACACAATGACGTGCTCTCTGTTCTCCTGCCACGGCTTATACCTTGTAAACTCATATCTACTCACCCATCTTGTCATGTGTCTCTTAAGTCTCTCTCTCTGAATCTTCCCCGCTTCTGCCCAGATGACGAGACCCTGGTGGACAGTGACTCTATCTCATCTATTTTTCCATCCCAGCCTGAACCTAGGATACGCTGCCCAGGGTGTGCATTCAACCAACCTCGTTCTGCATAGAACTGAACTGACAAATGAAATGAAATGCGACAAAGGCAATGTCCCGCGGCCCGAAACCCCACCAGTAACCTAAATGGCCTGAGCAATTTAATGAGAAGAGCAGCGTAGGTTTGTGTCTCTCAGGACCTCCTCGCACGTCTGTCCTCGTGAAGCAAAACACTCACTTATCGACTCTTACAGGAAATGGATTCTGCCAAAAGAAAGAGAATAATTCTGGGGCCTGTTGTCTTCAGATTAAAACCCAGCGTGACGTTCAGGGACGAACATGGAATCTTGCCAACAGTGAGACATTTGTGGAAGGGTTGCACAGCACTTACGGATAAAAGAGAGATTTAAACACAATCGGCCAAAATGCAGGTTTACAGATTAAAAAGAGGAACCCTTACGCTTCTGTGTGTTTTAATAAGTATATGTTTTAGGTACTTTTTAAGTCGAGCCAAGTGTCTTTATTCTGTTCTGACTCCTGAGAGAGAGCACGCTATTTACGTGTGTGTTTAATAGTTGCCCATTAGACATGTGCCATGTGCCAGCTGATGTATTAAGGTGAGAAAAAGAACAAAGGGTGTGGAATCAGGAGACAAGGGCTCGAGACCTGGTGCCACGACTTCCAGGTGTCTGGACCTCGGCGTTTTCCTGGACCTCCCAGAGCCTCCTTTCCACATCTTCGAAGCTGGGATCACAAGGAGGCTCCCGCTCGTCAGGGCCGTTCTGAGAACCCAGTGTCGGAGGCTGTAACGTTAAATGGGCAGTATACTTTTAAGTAGTAACGTCTTAAGGGCTCTCTCTACATCTCAGGTCCCACCCAGTAAAACAAAGATCGTGGCGTCAGCTCGAAGTCACAGTGTGGATCGCGGCATTGTGCGCATGATGGAAATGCGCGAACTACAAAAGAACGCAGTGCTGGGAAGTCTTATGGAGCAGAAACGGTAAGATCTGAGGGGCCTGGGCCCCTGGGCACACACTCCGCCTCTCCGCTCATCCACACTTACTCGCCGTGTGGCTGGATGCGGTTCTCACCATTTGCAAAGAGGGGACGAGAAAACCGCCTGACCTGGCTGAGGTAAAGATCAAACAAAATGACGTATGTAAATAAAAGATGCAGAACGCAGCCGGCGTTCAGCAAAGTAGTTATTTTTTTCCAGTGCAATGTTTTCACTTCAGACCACAAAGACATTCGGCGTTTGCTGTGGCTGCCACACAGAAACGGCTGAGGCTCTGTCACGTCGGCTAAAGGGACATGGGCACATCAAAGGCAAAGGCGCGTGGACGATTGTTCGAGAAACCTCGCATCTCCGATTAGGGGTAGAATTCCACGGGCAGGTCCCACGTTACGGCGCCACCTACGACCACGAAATGTCCGCGTGTGTTATCTTTACAGCACGGAGCAGGAGTTAGCACGTTTCTTTTTTTCTGTAAAGCGCCGTATACTAAATATTTCTATCTCTGCAAGTTGTGTGGTCTTTGTCGCAACAACTCAACTGCCATTTGAGCACAAGAGTAACTGTAGACAATATGCAATTGAGTAAACATGACGGTGCTCCAGTAACGCTGTGTTTACAGGAGAAGGTGTGAGGCTGGACTTGACCCATGCGTACGGGGTGCTCGGCCTTGGCAGAGGCCACAGGTGACTCCCTACAAGCCAAACATTGCTGCATTCCATGTCACGCTTGCCAAGCGGATGAACATCACAAGGACGCAGAACGCAATGATAAAGGATCAGATTACTACGTAGGGGATGAAAGGTCTCCCCTCGGTGACCACAGCAGCCCAGAATGACCACCGAAGAGGGTTCTTCCCGGTGCCTCCCGCTCCTGACACACTGCTGGGCTCGTCCAGTTGGAAGTAAACGAATTAACAAAGGCGAGGTGTGGTGTTTACAGTGCCTTTGCTAATCTCTCTCTCTTATTCTCTCCCTCCCCCTCCCTCCCTTTCTCTCTCTCCCTTTCGCCCCCTCTTCCTCCTCCTCTTTCTCTCCCGCCCCCTGCCCCCTCCTCCTCCCTTCTCTCTAGCGATGCAGACAGTCACAGAATTCTCAAAGCTGAACTCTGAGCAATGCACGACAGGAAACAGAGAACCCCGTATAAAAGCTGTCTCGGGCTTTAGGTCACGCGGTCTGGGATGAAGAAGCAGATTATGGGGGCAAAGGAAGACGAACATGAAAATGACCTGGACTAGGGCCAGGGCGCCCACACTGTCCTGGCTGCTTCTGGCCAGCGGCGTGGTCTCCATCCGGCGCCAGGCACAGAGCCCCGCGTGGAGGCGCCCGGTGAAGGCCCGCCACCACAGCGCCTGAGTCCGAGTCCTCTCTCTGTCGCAGACTCGCTCTGTATTTATAGACAAGCTATTCAAGTCCTCTGCATCTTAACTGCCTTGTCTGTAAAAGAGATAAAACAGTTTCTACTTCACAGGTTTGGAGTGGGAATTAAATGAGCAAAGTACACGGGAAGTATTTAGTAGAATGCCCGGCGTATGTTAAACTCTTAAAAATGGTAACCCATTACTGCTGATAGCATCAGTGAGTGAACGACTTACTGCATCACTTCACAGTTTAGCGAGGGGAGAGGCCGCTCCCCCAGGGAACACGGGGCTCGAGTTCACTCGCCAGCCCGGCCCCTGTGCTGGGCCGCGCTCGGCGGGTGACTCCCGCTGGCTAGTCGCAATGTCGGTTCTGTTTTGCAAGCTGAGGGTTCTCTCCCTGCTTGCAGGGTGAAAAATCTAACTTATTAGATCTGTTTACTTATTTACCATCATACTCATCTCTGCCTCCCTGAAACTATGTTCAGTCACCTCGATGGGACGTCGGGGTTCTCCAAAATCTCTCAGTCGCACATTACGGACAAGCGTGGCTTTCACTTCACTGATGATTGACCTCGTTGGCCAGGTAGACTCTACTCTCCAGATCTTGCGCTGGGGTGGGCAGTACCACTTCCTGTGCTCCTCATTCCGTCTTTGCACGCTGCTCCTCACTCGCCCGTCAGGGACCACCTATTTTATACTTGGTTTGTCCACATCGCAGCCACCCACAGAGAGGAGAATACACAAAATGTGACCAAACTCACAATCACGGCTTGAAAACACTTGGGCTTTGAGAGTCCATCTGGCAAAGCTGTGGGTACAGCAAGGATAGGTTTCAAGACAGAGTGCCTGGAAAAGGTGTCATATCAGCGAGGCGACGGAAGACGAGCGAGAGCGAGCACGGTGAGGGGGGACTGGGCACCCCCCACGGGCGGAAGGGGCGGACGTGGGGAGGAGCGGGCAGTCAGGGACGCTCAGGGCTGGAGGTGACCCGAGACTCCCAGGGCTGGAGGTGTCCTCGTGCGGTGGTTGGAAGGGAAGCAGAGTGGACCTCCCGCGAAGGCTGGCTTCCCCGACGGCAGGGCGGACGCGGCGGGCCCTTCAGGGACCCCCGAGGTGGGCGAGAGAATGATCTAGACTAAGAACGTGTCGCCTTAGTTTTCACCTTTAAAATCCCCTTTTCCAAGTTACATGCAATGGCTTTCGAGGGACCGGATCGCAGGAGGAGCGGCAGGACCTCGACTTCATCCAAACGCCCCTCTTTCCCTCACAGATGATTTTTAACTTTAAAGTGCGGGTTCATTTCCACCCGGATCTCGAAAGCATCTTAGGCTTTATTATGCCAATGAGTTTAACAGCATCTCAGCAGCTCCAGCCTTGGACGCCCCCCAACCACAACCAGACAACTGAAACCTCTGATTCCTCAGAGTCACACAATGATTTTAAATCTCTAACTTGATCCAGTCATGTCGTCAACGGGATTGTATTTTTAGGCAGGCTCATTTGCTATTCAATTTGCTGAGCCCTCCCTTGGAGTAAGAAAACCCTTCTTCAAACCTGGGGTCTTAGGTAACACGCAATAGCATCTGATTTTAGAGGGGGGCCTGGAGTTACATTGCTCAGCCCCCACTCTGAATCCCTTTCTATTTAAATGACTTCGGATAAGCTCTTTAATTGTTCTCAGTCTCTGCTTCCTCGTCTATGGAAAAAAATAGTAATAATTCGCTCTAAAAAGGTAGCTGGTGGCTTTTAGCAGCAGAGTCTCTGCATAGTGTGCCTTGATACATGTGAACTTTGACACAAATCGTGTGCTTTTTGGCGAATCCCCTCACTTTCTGTGCCTCGGTATCCTTTATTAAACTGGGTATAATTAAAATCTAAAATTGTCGTAATGATCAAATAGATTGGGCATTGGGAGATGCCCACTATTTGGGGGAGAAAGGTTTCCGAATTGGTAAAAGATGGTTTTGGGGGTCATGAGAGCAGGGAGGAGCCAGGCTTATCCGGCTGAGGTGGATTCAGAGGGCTCTTCACAAACGATAACAAAACCAAACAATTTATCATCCAATATCCAATCACCCTGAAGAGGGGGCAAAAAGGACAGAGAAGAAATTTTGCCTGATGTCGCGTCTAATCCAGACCGGCCCAGGTCCAAGGTTGCCTGAGGTTTGCCGTACTCGGGAGCCCCCGGCTACCACGCAGGATGCTTTCGTGTAAGGCGCTTGGCTCGTCCCAGGCCTTCTCCTTACATCATTTTCTCCTCCAGTACTTCTCTTCATAGGCTGCCGGGCAGGAAATAGACCCCGGGTAATTGGTCACATTAGAACAGAACATTCCGATGCCCACTGAAGAGGAGACTTAAAATTAGATTCTGTTTCAATTAGGAGACTGTTTTCTTTTTTCTCTTCCTCGAACCCCATTTCTCTTCACGGCAAGGCTGGGTTTGGGAAACGAAGGCCCTGGACTTTTACCGGAAAGCCCACCGTGTCAGTAGCGGAGGGCGGGGGCGACGGCTGGGCTCGGATCTCCGGGGCCGAGGCTGTGCTGCTCCCGCTGTCTCTCTCCTGGCACAGTTACCTGAGACCTTTCAGACTTCTCGGCTGCTATGGATCCAGGAGTAAAAGTGGGGATTTGAGGGGTGGCAGGAGCAGGTCCCTAAGCTCTTCTGCACTGCTAGCTAAAAGGATCCGTTCACTGGGGCGGAGTAGAGGCCGCCTTACCCTGATCCTGTCAGTAAATGCTTCTGGCTGTTAGCGCGTCTTCCCTGAGGCCCCGGCAGGAATGCTGCTCCTCCCCGGGTTAGAGGGCAGCTGCCTGGCCTCTGGGGCCGTTCCCTCCCTTTTCCTAAGGATCTTACAATGGCTGCCGGGCTTATTCAAGCCACTTGACAGATAATGAAGTCGGTTATACAAACCGCAGATGATGTCTGCTCCGTTGGGACCATTTCTTGCTCAGGTTTGTTTTGCAGAGGAGAGCTAGGCAATGGCCAGATGGATGTTTCTTACGTTTTTTCATACTGGGTTTGGGTTCGAGCCGCAGTAAACCTCCAGCGACGGCGGCGTGGGCAATAATACTGGAGTCCTCACGGACCGTGCGTTGACAGAATCAAATAAGTTATATACGCAACTCTCCGGCGATGACTTTAGAACACGAGTTTTGTTAGCTATCGCCATGGTTACTCTTAACAGATAGAACTTTCCTCGCCCTGTATGCCAGGAAGTGAGTCCGACTGAGTAGGGGGTAGTTATTAGGGGAACAAAACAAGGAAGGATAAAAGGCGACTTGTTATTGATTTATGTAAATATGTTTTTTAAGATGAAGGGTGCTTAACGAGGGCAGAGGGAGATGAACTACATGCTAGGTCATGCATCTGGAGGGCTGGGAGCGACTTCCCACAGGGGCCTCCGGATCTACCGCTCAGACACCTGCAGAGCGATGGGCTTTTCAAACACCCAGGAAACTACCAGGAGGGCCGAGCAGAGCCCGGTCCCTCTCATGCCTCCACCTCTGGGCCGGTTCCATCACACGCATCTCTGCTTTCCGCTTCTGAGCTGCAGGCCCCTCGGTCTCAGGAATGGCTGAGGGTCAGGGTCACATTCCGGAGGAACCAGAACAGCCTATCAGCTGTACCGTCTGGGTTTTGACACTGGCTCAGGTGGGTCCTCCCCTTCGGTCCCCTATTCGTTCTTAGCGGCTTTTGAGGGTGAAGAGTGAATAAAAAAAAATGAAGACGGGATATTCTTTCTGTATATTGTCCTTGGAGTGATGCATTTCTCTTCCTCCTTCTGTCGGTGATTACACGCCGCCTGGGTGGAGGCAGGTGGCCCGCGAACACCGCGCCTCTAAATTGATATTTGGGTGGAATTTGCTTTTGTGTGTTCTAATCTCACCGTGATGAATTCTGACTCCTGCGCACTGAACTCCCTTTACTTGTGGGCAGTCTGCTCCTCCTGGAAGGGTTTCTCTCTGCTGCAGAGGTCTGAGCAGGGCTCTGGCTGGCTTTACTCCAAGCCATTGTTATTGCTAATTGGATTTAAGATGACAAGACACTACCTCAAACTGAATGACAAAGAAAGGAGGAAAGAAGGAGGCGGGGGAGAGGGAGGAAGGGAGGGGGCAGTCCCTGGCTTGAGGGGCTTGGGAAGTCCAGGGGTCCCTCTGGCGTCCATCAGGAGGGGGTGGGGAGGGGGTCAGCGAGAGGCCATGCCACCTGGGCCCTGCTTTCCTCCTGGAATGGCTTTGTTTTGCTGAGTTTCCTCCAGGTGATCAGGGATTGGAGGTCGCCGGCAGGTCTACGGGACTTTTGCAGGTTTATAGTCTAGAGGAATAGAAACCGTCGTCTCTCTCTCCCGGAATCCACAGGGAACGTCTCTGGCAACGCTGTGATTGGCTTTGCTGATTCCAAAACCATCCCTGAAGCGAGCACCACGTGAGGCAGTTGGAGCCCTCCGACTGGCTGGTCTGCATGGCGCAGGGGCTTCCAGAGTCCTTGTCGTGACGTCTATTAAATAACAGCTCAGAAAAGGTAGGATGACCAAAGGAAAAGGAAACGTTTGTGCAGAAGAAGGATGGAAGGCGTCAAAGGCCCTAAAACACAGATGTCCAGACCTGGGACCTGGCTGTCACCTGCAGGAGGTCCGACTGTGGCCGCAGGCACTCGTGGACAAAGGACAGGCACATCTAACTGTGAAGGTTCAGGATACATCCACGCCATGAAGGTTCAGGAAGATCTGAAAAAATTCCCCCCAGACAGCAGCCTGGGGTAGTCCCCCCACCCCAAACCCATATCCGTGTGATCCTGCGCTTTTAAATCAAGTCACCGCAGCCACGCAGTGATGGCCAACCCCCGGGAAAAACAGGTGTCATGGCCTTGGTCCTTCTAAGTCCCTTGAACACTCTTGCTACACACGCCTCCTCTGCTGCGTCTTCTTGGGTCTCAACTGGCCTGACTTTCTCCTTTCCACCCAAGCCCCCACTAACACAAAACCCAAGCTTCACGGACATCCACGGGCCGCACCCCACAGCCCAGCTCCCCGCTGTCAACCCCATTCCTCTTCACTCCGAGGAGTCGGACAGGACAACGCGGGAGGCAGGAGAGCGTGAATCGGCGGGGACACCGAGGTCTCCACGGTTTGTGGAGGCGGCCGGCTTCGAAGCGCGAGCTCACCCTCCACTCCTCCCCCGGCTGCTCGACCCCGGCTCTCGGGGCCAAGATCCAGCTGGGCAGAGAGGAAGGACGGCCTCTGTGTGGACGGCCCCTGCGAAGAAGAGGTTTGCTCCCTCAAACGCTCGCCGCCGCGGCCTGGCCTTGGAGATTCGGTCTGAGGTCTGGAGACAACGTGGTGCAGAGCAAAGAGCCGTGACAGCGGCAGCAAGGGCGAGAGGCAGAGAGAGACCGAAGGTGCCGCGCTGCGGGCGTGGAGACGGGGGGCGGGGCGGGGGGCATGAACCCGGACACGTGGGAGAGCCCCGGAAGAGCCGAGGCGACAGCTCTCCCTCGGAGTCTCTAGAAGGATCTCAGCTCTGCTCACACCTTGACTGTAGCCTTGGAAACCCGATTTAGATTTCTGACCTCCGGAACCGTGAGATAATAATACATTGACGCTGCCTTGGTCGTTTGTCTAAGGTAATTTGTTACAGGGGCAATAAAAGCAAAACAAAACAACTGTACCTGTCTCGAGCTTTTTCTCTCCCATGGAAATTGTCATTTTCTGCTCGTTTCGATGTTTTCCGCGGTCACGCGTGTTCCAGCTTAACCGCGTCACCATCCCGCATGTCGGGTTGGTAAAAAGTGGCAAGTCCTTTGTCCCCTCACTCCCGCTCTCTCTTCGGCAGGGCTGGCTGTCCACCTCCATCCCTGAGTCCTTCTCCACGAGAAACACTTACTCTGCAGTAGCCGAGACAAATTCAGGGCGTAAACCCCACGATAAACGGTATAATCTCAAGAAATGGCAATGTTAGTCCCTCTCCCCTGCCGAGAGCTCAATTACCATTTACTTTCTTGTTCTCCATAGAAATAGACCTCAGTATGTTCCTTCCTCCCCTTTGATGCCTTTATTGGTCTGTCCTCTTCGGTCGTCGGTCCCTTGAATATCCGTGCGCTTTGCGGCTGGAAAGTCCCGGCCGTTGGCCGCCCTGCTCCTTACGCCGCGGACGGCGGCTCACGCCGTCGGCTGCCCACGCCACACGTCTCGGGTGTTCTCGGCTCCTTTTTTTCCTTTTTTCTTTTTAAATAATCCACA
Source organism: Rousettus aegyptiacus (assembly GCF_014176215.1). NCBI lineage: Eukaryota > Metazoa > Chordata > Mammalia > Chiroptera > Pteropodidae > Rousettus > Rousettus aegyptiacus. The sequence goes on from NW_023416290.1 coordinate 57,433,864, forward strand.
GCTCATCCCGCCAGCTCGATAAATCCCGTTGGCTCGGCCTTCGTGTTTGCCCGAATGTGACCCACGTCTCTGCCCCTGCTGCGGTCCAGGCCCGCTTCCATCGCACACCTGCACACCTGCCCGTGCTCCCTGCGTCCGCACCTGCCCGCGGTGACTCCACTTCCCCCTGCCTCCCGCCCGCTCGCTCTCCCGCGGCCACCGGGCCCTCTCGTCCAGCCTGGGGCACACCGGGCCGGCCTCCCTTTCAGGCCGCCTGCATCGGCTGCCACGTTGTCTGCACCCAGGTGCGCCCATGGCCCGCCTCTCGCTTCTCCCACATCTCTGTTCACACGTTCCTGGTCAAATTTTGACCTCGGCCATGGCGCTCACTTTACTCAAAGTCGCTGTATAATGTAACCGACTCTGGTATCACATTTATTGTCAGAATGCCACCGCTGGGACACGAGCTCATTGAGACCAAGGAATTTTGCCTGCTTATCTCACAGGCATCACCCCGATATTCAGAACACGGATTACGCAGGCATATTTCAGCACGGAATAAACGCTAAGAATAAGTAAATTTTCCCGTTCCATGCACGTTCCTCGGGCAACATCTTCAGTTCCCATCCGCACACTGAGGTTTCCTGGTCGATCTCAACATGACCCTTTGTAAAGAGAAGACACCACCGTTCACCCCGATGCTCAGATCAGAAGTTAGGGGTGACCAGGTATTTCGTTCAGTCCCTAAACATGCGTTGCATTTCTCTCTGACGTCACGTACGGGGCTATAATCCGGGGAAATGTTTGTCACAGAAAAAGGACAAATTCCTTGCCCTCGTGAACTAAAAGTCAAGCAGGGAACAGCTAATCAGAAGAGAGAGGAACGCTCAACGGAGAGAATATTTACTTTACATTCTTCCAGTTTGCCATGTGGGAAGGGAACTTCTTTCGCCAACAGATGAAAGGAAATCGGTAGTCATGGCAACGACAGCAACATTGCCGACGGGCTTGGCCAATGCCCGGGCTGCCCTTACCGTGCCGGGCATTACGCGTGCTGCACCTGGTACCCGCGCTGGCTCACGGCACCCGCAGAGAGGCCCGAGGGGAGCGGGGTCACTACGTCCATGTCGCCAGTGCGGGAGCTGAGGGACGAGGAGGCTGCACGGCTTGTTCAAAGACCCAGAGGGCCCCCCGGGGTTAGACGCGAACCCCGACAGCCGCCCCCAGGTCTGGCTCTTCACCACTGCAAGAACGTTTCATTCCTCCAATCAGTTGGCTGGAGAATGGAATCGGACGCTTGAAGCCGAGAACATCCTGAGTTGACTTTTTCTTACTGGATGTGCTAACAACGGTCCCCAGGTGCTCACCCCTACTCGCTCCTGGCCGCCGGGTTCTGTCGACCTTCCTTTTTCTCGTTGCTTCCACGGCTGTAAGGGAAGTCACTGCTTTCTGCCGTTACTAAAGTTCATCTTTGCTCTATCAGCTCCCCAATACATGTGGAACCAATTCCGAGTGTGTGGAATTCTCAGCGTCCTTTCTTTTCCTCCTGGGACTCTGACTGACCCAGCTTCGGGCATGCCCCTGATTCTCACGATAACCCTACCCTCTGTACCAATTATTCCCACTTCATACATTAGAAAACCAAGGTTAAGGTAAAGTAATTCACCTGTTTTTCAAGGTCATAGGTAGACTTCATCCCTGGGACCGACTGCTTTCAATATCCGTGCTAACTTCAGGGGAATAATGGTTGTCATTTTCACACTGAATATTCAAAGACTTATTAATTCAAAGCTGGATGTCTCACTTAAAGCATCTCCTTCAAAGCTCTATTGTTAACTTCAAAATGTTTCAATATTCCACATCATTTTCTTTTAAATTTCATCTCTGGTAGAATATCTTTAATCTTTCAATCGCTGAGGCAATATGTGTATTTAAGAAAAATTGATAGAGCTAGATCTTAAGATTGAAATGATCTTAATATATTTGAAACATCATTGGACTTAAAAACATGGTATAATTGCAAAACGACAAAACTATATTTTCTGTGAGATGTGCCAATTGGCTCTAAATTCATTTACTGAGCTCCAGTTAAACAGCTAAGTCGGAGGTGAAAACACTGGATTGTGGGATTGTGAAGAAAGGTCCTACCGAGAACAGGCCATGTGGTCTGAACGAATCGTTTTTGGCAGAAAGCGATTTGAAGGAGACAAAATTAACGTTAATGTGTGTGTGTTAAACACCAGTTATGCTCTGTGTATATAAGAGACGGTGTCATAAGGGTGGTTCACAGGGATGGAACAGTGGATGAACTTGTTTTGCGTTCCAGGCACAAGTTCCCAGAATGCCACTGACAGAAAATGCCAGGAAAGACGGAAACATACAATTAAGTTGAATCGTTTTCATCTTATTCTGCCTACCAGCCCTTGGCAGCCATGATTCACTCCCACAATCTTTCTTTATTAAAATGTCACTCTTCATGCACTTTTCAGGAATTGTGTACCACAATTCATGTTTCTTAGATATGCAAATTAAAAGGCAAACTGAAAGGGTGTTTGGCTTGGTTGAGTAAGAAAAAAAGATGAAGCTTTCACAGTCACAATACCCCAAGAATGTTTTGGGTGCCAACCCACCTTCTCTTTTCAAAAGCTTCTGGAACACAGAAATGTCTATTTCTGTGCTGTTGGAAATTTAGCATCTTAATTCGACACTACCAAGACGCAGCTTGCGGAGGAAAAAGAAGAGAAGGAGCAGATAAATGAGGACAGGAGGAGCAGGCGGAAGGAAGAGGAAGCCGGTTTCTTGGGAAGCGCCTCATTGCTGTGAAGTGGGAGGGCGTGATGAGAACAGCAACGGCAGCGGGAAGTAGGAAGAGACAAAAGAGGAATCGTCGCTGCCTCGGAGCTGTTTCTTAACCATGGAAAGCAAGCCAATAGCGCTGGGGAGAGCAGACGTGGCGGGAAAGGGCGTTCGGATGGGAAGACAGAACGGGCTGGGCTGGGGGTGGCTTGTTTTCCGATTTTTAGAGCGAAAAGCTGGCCTGCTTCGTGGGAAGGTGCTGATGGAAGGAAAGAGCGTTTAAAGTATATTCCGGAAGATGCACCCGGGACGCACAGTCTAGGGTGCCGCGCCTGAAAGACTTAATGTGGACACAAGTTCAAAAGACAGGAGGGAATCTCAGCGTAGTGTCGCGTGCTCGATCTTCCCACGGGCCCCTCGGCACCGGGGCGGGCTGGTATCGCGTGTCCCCCGGTGCTGCTGCCCCGTCCCGACAGCAGGGGGAGCTGCGCCAGGTGTTTGTGGATGGACCAACGAGGACTGGCCCGTCCCCAGATGTGGACAGACCAACGATGACTGGCCCGTCCCCAGACCACGCGGATTTACATTCAGGATAACGCTCCTATTTAATGCGTTTTCTGGGACAGTCTAATGGCTCACCAAAGAGGGGTTTAAAAAGTCATCAGAGCACTCCTATGATGTTCACCCGGCCACTTGTGATACTGCGAGCTAATAAAAGGTATATATTTCGGTCACCCTTTCTGGCTCCTGCAAGGGTTCCAGAGTGGTAAAGAGAAAGAAGCCCCTCTTGATCTTCACGGCAAGCCCATTTTGACCACACCTGAGTTCAGGTTAATAAGGTGACTTTGGGAAATTCCCTGAGGATGAGGACCCAGAGGAACCATCCACCGGATTAGAAGCTGGAACTTTCAGCCCCATCCATCTCCCATCCAAGGAAGGGAGAGGGGCTGTGGGCCGAGTCGATGCCAGTGGCAAACGATGTAATCGATCACGCCCGGCTCAGGAAGGAGGGAAACCTTCGCAAAAGGGGTTCGGAGAACTTCCGTGTTGCTGAGCGTGTCGAGGTGCTAGGACAGTGAACGCGCCTGGGAGGGCGTGCATGCGGCCGTCCCTCCCCACACCCCTCGTCCTGTGCAGCTCTTCCGTGTGGCTGTGCCTGAGCTGTCCCCTTTGTGGTAAGTCAGGAATAATAGTAAGTTAAAGGTCTCCCTAGGCTTCGCGAGCCATTCTAGTAAATCATCGGAACAGAGGAGGGGACGGTGGGAACCCCCAACTTACAGCCTGCCAGTCAGAGTACAGGTGGCAACCCCTACTTGCGTTGGTGTCTAAAGTCAAGGGTGGTCTTGGGGGACTGAGCCCCAAACTACTGGGGTCTGTGCTAACTCCAGGCAGTTAATGTCAGAATTCTGTAATGTGAGGAAAAAACCCTACGCATCTGGTGTGAGTAGAGGAAAAATCAGCGTTTTCGCACCCTGGGTAAAGGCCCTCTTCCCCGAGAAGTCAGAGCGAGTGGAGGACACCGTCACCTCGATGTGTCTCAAAGGCATAGCCAGGCCCCCAGCAGCAGGAGGGTGGGCTCCGCGGCCGAGCCCGCAGGCAGGCCAGACGCCCGGGGCCCATTCGTAACAGGGCGGATGTCGTGTAGTGATGAAGATTAGGTCTCTGGGACAATAAAGATCTTAGATGTTACAATGGTGTGTGGCCCGTCGAAGGGCCATGGTCGTAAGTATGGTGAGCAATTGAGAAAAAAATACACGAAAAGGCTCTCAGTGACACTGAAAAGAAAAAAATGAGGCTGAGAAACATTGCACTTGGTCCTCGCTTCTTTTAAGCTGGGTCGACAAGGTCCGACATGCTTTCTCTCAGTGCGTACGCTAGGGACACACTACGTGTGAATAAGTGAATGACTTGTTGAGTAAAACCAAGGCTAGAGATGTTTAAGAAAAGTAAGACTGACTGACTAAGATCAAAAGGGAACTCGGTTTTAGAAATGACCCAAATGATCCACCTAACTCAGGTGCGTGTTGGTTCTACAGAGTGTTTCAGACCAAGACAGTGGGCTGTGCATTCGAGTGTGGGGAAAATGAAGGCAGAAGCGAAGAACCAGTTGACATAGTTCCGGGTGACTTTCTCATCTTAATCACCTCAGAAGGGTAAACATGGCTGAATTGCTATCGGTTCCTATAATCTCTTTCCCTCTGGATCTTTCTACATCGACTGCTACCCTGCCAACTAGCTGCCTCGAAGCGGCCGCAAAAAGATGCAGAACTTTAGCGGCTGGAAATAAACTTTGATGCATGTAAAATCAATTTTCGTTGACATAATTCGAAAGGGCAGTTCATCTTCTGTAATTAAAAACAGTCATGAGGTTTGAAGTGCTGAGTGTTTTCACCTGGGGGAAGGTATTAAACTTTAATCCTCGATAAAGTTCTTTTTCTGAAATGATTGAGAATATCCCAATGATAATGTCACTAGAGGGAAAAACATCTTTGCAGGAAGTTTGGTGGTTTAGCATTATGGAAACATCGCTGGAGAGGGCAGGGGAACTTGACTTCCTTCCAGGGTGGCACAGAGCTGCACAGATCTCAGTGTGGTTCCGGTGCCAACGGGACTTACTGGAAGTGATTGTCATCCTCCAAAGTACTTTCACGACGATGATGATGATCCATGTTGGGAATATTCTTTATTTCACCCCTGATTCACAGTTCCATATCCCCAGGTCACTCGCCACTATAAATCCTGTTGAGCCAATGACAGATGCACGATCTTTCTCGGTGCCTTTTAGCCATGTGGTTTGTCCCCAAACAAAACACTCATGCCACGTAGAAGTGGTGCTCTTGGTGTCCTTGTGTTATCTTTTTCTCTGAGTCCTGAACTTCTCATCTTGACAGCAAGAACTTCCTGGAACCTCTCTGTTTCCGGCTTTGTTCTGATCTCCGTCTACCCTCACTTCTCAGACCATCAGCATAACTTCTTTGGCTTTGCCAACTTATTTTCCTCCTCAGTGTCGATTTTAATTCATTCCTTAGCTTTGCTCTCATTAATTATTTGAAGTAACAGCATGACAATTCATCTTATCTAAAATCTCAAGATTTAAAATGATTATGGAGGCAGATAGTACAGCCCTCCGTCTTTATCAGTAGGCCTGTTGGATTGACCGACCAATTTGTTTAAACATCTCTAAACACGAGACACGTACTACTCCTGAGATGGCCTTTGCTCTACTACACAGACCTACATGATACAGGTTAGAAATACCTGTCCTCATGTTGCCTTCTGCCCAGAGCCATCTCCCTTGCTTCTCTGCCTTCTCCGGACTTCGGTCTCTAAGTTTTAGGTCCCTGTGTCCTCTAGACTGAGGCATTCCTCCTTCTGTGAGCTCTGTGCACTTGTGAAAGCCTTAATCAGAGCTCGAATTACACTATGCTAGACCACAAAATCATTTATAGAAAAAGCCAAGTAGCTTCATCTTGTCTGTCTAAATAACATCTAAATCAGTGCTGAATACATAATTCACACATGTATGTTGAATGAATGAGGAATAAATGAATAACTATATTAAATGCATAAATTAATGAAATGGAGTGTTTGTCTCTGAATGGGGCTCTCTACAAACATTAGCTTTGCATTCGGAAAACGTGATATTCTCTCCTGAATAAATTAAATAGAAAAGATACTGAATGTATCCTTTACACATTAGACCATCATGGGTTAAGGGCCCCCTAATTTTAAAATGATACTTTAAAAAGTGCAAAATGATGTACTTAAGTCTTGCAACATAAAAGATGCCGCGGTGGTCACGACCTGTGCTATAAAATCCCTGGACTAGATCACGTCCGATATTAACAGGGATTCTAACAAGGTGCTGCCCAGTGAAACCGTGAAGAAGACCAGCCCCTAAAACATGTCCTAACACATGTCCTAATAAGGTAAGAGAAAGCCAGAAATAACTTAAATTCTGTGAGTCAAATTGTTTTGAGAGAAATTTAAAGAACGGAGAAAAAGCGAAAGCGAGGGGAACATATTGATTCCGTGAGAGGTAGTAAGAGCGGCGGGGTCCAGTGCCTAATCACCTTTCATTTGCGGTTCATCGGGAAGAATAACATCCTTGTCACAGACGTGGTGGTGGTGGTGGTGTTACACAAACTGCCATTTACATGGCTTCGACCTAATGCTGACACATTGGCACTCAGAAGAATGGTTGTCACAGTGCACTGTATTGTCACGCCCGCTTCATGGCTAAGAAGCGAAAGGCATGGAAAGGTGAACTGCTATGCTTGGGATCTCCCAGGGACTGAAGGGACCCAAAGCTAGCCGGAGAGCGTGTCATTTTCTGAGCCATGTTGCCTTCCCATGTGTATTACTCCTGGAAGAACTAGATGACTTTTATCTGTCTGAGACCAGGTAATACAATTCAGGGAGGACTGGGCAACGATAACCTGGTTTCCCTGGAAGGAGGGAATCATAGGACGTGTGCCGTGGATTTGGCTGTCTCTGCCCATCACACCAATCACATCAACATTAATTACTGCATCCGTTTCCTCCTCACATGGATCACATGCGTACCAATCAAATCAACCATTTGGTCAATGAGGGTTGTAAAGTGTATTAGTCCTAACACGACAACAGAGATGAATCATCTCATCTTTTCTCATGCATGATCTTTGTGAGATAGGAATTTTATTCATTTTTATGAGTTAAGAGTGGAGTGTATGGGAGTTTAAATTTGGCCAGAAACAAATCTACTAGGCAGCGAACTTGGACCAAATCCTCCCCTTGTAAATTCACTACCCCTTGTCCCTTCCTGTAAGGGCTTACAAAGTAGAGGCCGTAATGCTAGACATACTGGAAGAAAAAGAAACTAATTATTTTTTAACCCATAACAGATTGTACTATACCAAATAAAAAAAATTAAATTATTCTATGATAATAATAAAAAGGAGAAACAGAAATTATCACTCTCAGAGGTGACAAATCCACCCTCTTTAGTGTGAAAAAAATAGTAATTAACGGGAAACACATACTCTGCCTCTTTTAGGAGAAACTATAGTTCATACTCAGAAATGCCTTTTTTTAATAGAAGAATGATGGACAATAAACAGAAAAAATAATAGAATTATAAAATCATAATTTTATAACACATAGTGAAATAGTTCAGACAGAGGTGATCAGTAGCTGCTTAAAACCATTAGGCGCAAAGCAGTTTGGGAAAAGAACATTCGCCCAGCGTGAGAACACTGCTGATTACAAACTAATAACAAAAGGGAAATTGCATCTTCACAAGAAATCTGCTTGGTCATTATCACCTAGCAGAGTCATCAAACGTTACCACGGTTATTAGAACTGCCTGATATTATGTTCCTCCTGGGCTGATGTAATACGAAACAAATAGCATCATCTGGAAGGATTTTCCTCCCCTCCAAAAATTTTATCCTAAATTTAATTGGACATTAATCCAACTTCTAGTTTATGAGAAATGAAGAGGATAGAGGACCAAGTTAAACAACACCATGAAAATGATCAGATAAAACCAGAGGGTAGAATGGTCCCCAAAGTAAGTTACCAGTTACTCAAAATATGTCAAAGTCATGGAAAAAAAAAGATGGGGAGACACTAATAATTTAAATGTAAAATGTTGCAGTTGTATGTCCTTTTCATCATTCATCACTGGTAAAAAAGTTTTGTATCTACGTTTTAGTATATTTGAACATGCTTTAATGATGAAATGAATAGGTAATGAGACTTAGTTTTTAATAGGCTTGATTCATGAGGAGGGCTCCATTTGGAATCTCAAGCTGAGATGCCCCATTTCCCCCTCCAGTTCTGGTGATTCTAATGGAAATCTAGATTCCTAAATGTGCTTATATAAGCCCCTTTGAAGACTTCCTTCAGTTCTGGGTTTGAGGCATATCCTTTCAGACCTTTAGTTACATGTTTTGTAAAAATTTTGAAGTATTTATAGTAGGAATGTGTGTGTGTGTGTGTATTTCGCATGGTATGTGATGTGCCACTGGTACAGATCACCCAACAACGTGTCTTGGATGACTTTCTACATCCGTACCTGTAGCTAGCTATAACTCGTCTTTAACTGTTTCACGATATTACAGAGAATGGACACACATGTTTACTTAACCATTTCTCTATGGCTAGATGTTTCAATGAGCCGGGAATGCTCGGTATTTCAGGCAGTGCTTTAATGAGTATTTTTGAGCATCTCCTTGTTTTTTTCTAGGGTAGCCAGCAGAAGTGAATATTTTATCACATGTAGTCTGTGAATGTCATATCGTAATATAATTTTCAAAAATACTTCCAATATGGCTACATAAATCTACGTTTCCTCTAGCAGTGAGCGGCTACTTATTTTTGGCTGTACCATCACTGACACTTATCAAACTCCACGTTTTTTTCTTTCAGATGAGTAGAAAATCTGAATTTATCAGTGAGTGAGCTGAAATGATTTTTATTTTAAAAAGAAAACCATCATTCTCCACACAAAAAAATTTATGTAAAACTGTGATATAAATAGACTGCCTTGGAGAGCCCCTCGCACTTGACCCGCCTCTAGCCTTCTCTTGTCGTCCCCGAGTTCACACATGACAACGGTCTTGCCTCCTGTCAAAACTCATCCTGTCTGATTTTATCTCCCTGGACCTATGTCCTGACTTCAAGTCCTATTCCTGTCGTATTCATAATGGTGAAGACAATCGTTTGGCTTCTCCAGTCATTGCCTCAAATAGGACTTCTCCACTCAGTACGAAAACCTCCTCATGCCCCGCTCCCAAAGTCAAGAGCAAGTTTATCTCATTCATCTCTCTCTTCCATAGTGAGCCCCAAAAAGACAGGCTCTAAGAAAATGAGCTGCTTCCTTATCCTTAATGTCAAGGTTACAGAAATTAAAGACATCCTAATTTCCAGGATCTACGATGAATTGTGGGAAGATAAGAGGCAAAAATATGATGGAAGAACATGGTCTGTTGCAAAGAGTACTTGCATAGCTTCCCCCGAAATGTTCACCTACACCCCTACCCCAAGCAGATAAGTAGTATGTACAGATGAATGGTTTCTGAAAGATACCATGCCGACCCGCGCCCCTTTCTGCCGCACCGCGAGGGGCAGGACCTGCTTCCTGGGTGACTCTCTCCTCACTGGTGATGCACGAGGTAATTTTAGGAAGAAATGTTACATAAGCGACATAACATATTTCTTATGCGCAATATGTCTCTGCAGCTCGAGCTTATTTAAGTCAGTCCTGGGAGTGCGAGCTGGGGAACACATGTCTGAGCTAACAGATGGGAGTGGGTGCCTCTGTCACTCATCGGTAGGGCACTTTGACCGACTGAGCAGGGAGCTCAAGAGTTGAGAGGTCCAACTCAAACTTCTTTCTTGCTCCTCTATTGATAACCTTCTCCGCGCCTCTAGCATGCTCTCTCTCTCTCTCTCTCACACACACACACACACACACACACCCTGTTAATACATCTGCTTGTCCATGGACGAGAGATAACAATACGGGCATTTTTACAGTCGAGGTACAGGAACCCTTACTGGGGCTACCTTGGTTCTCACGTCCGGCCTCCCCCACCGGACCTGAGTCCGCAGCAGACTCAGGCAGGCCCTCCTCCAGGGTGTCTCTGCGAGGAGCTCTCACCGAGAAGCCATCGCCCGACGTGAGGAACGCGCTTCCGTTTGCCCCCAGGGCACTCTCCGTTTGCCTACTCGGAAGTGCGAAGTGCCACGTGATTTACCTGTTTCTGGCTTCCCTCCCCGTCTACCCCATTGAATGTAGCTGCACTTTGCTCATTTCGACAATTTCAATGCTATATTAAATTACATCAAATCATTTACCCATTCTTCTTTCCATGATATTTTGAAATATTTCCAGGATTTTGGCATTTTTTTTAGACACTCTATTGATGTACAGCCTTTGTAACCACTGGAATTTTTACTTCTCAGCTTTTGATACTTGAATGGCCAGGAAACGGTGTCTGGCGACCTTTACCTGTCTTTGCCCGAATACTAACTAATCCAGAGGAAGCTGTCCTCAGATGTTTACACGGACCTTTTGAATAATAACCATATATTGATACTTTTCTCAGAATCGCAGAGCCGCAGGGCTGGTATTCAAACCTAAATCAGTCGGCTTTTTACACCGAGCCCTTTCCTGCCGTGCGCTGTGACGATGACGCTGGAAAGAGCCACCATCCGCACGGATGTAGCTGTCGGCTCTGAGCGTTCTTTGAACTTCTTGTAAATTTTTTTTAATGTAGATCTTTGGAGCTCGTTTCATTGACAGGAGGTCTGCGCCACCATCATGAGATATTTATAAATAGTCCTCCAAGCTAGACTCTTTGGAAAGGGAAAAGGGAGCTTCGAATAGCTTTGTAGGAAAGAAGGCAGAAAAAAATCAAACTTCTCTCCGCGTGATAATAGAATTTCTGAGTCGGAAGGAAGCTACATGAAGCCTCCGCCACCGCTCCGCTCCGTTACTGTACTTCCCAGTCAAGAAACTAAACTGAGAGAAATGAGCCTAATACAGAAGAGTATGTTCTTTATTATTAAATCAATGTGAAGTCCTAGAGCAGGCAGAGTTAAGCTACGGTGAGCAAAAATCGGAAAGTGGTGCCTCTCAGCTGGGGTGGGAATGGACCGCATGGGACGTGATGAAACTGTTCGTGTCTCATGACTGGGACAGGTTACAGGTGTGCATGGACTTCTTAAGATTCTACACTTAAGATCTGTGCATCCCAATGATTAAAAGTTTCCTACAAAAATTTATAAGAATAATATGCACAATAATCTCGCATCACATTTTCATACCTAGTCGATATGGGCACCATGCTAAAAAATATTATCGAAATTATCCAGTTCAAATTAGAACACTTGAATATAGGGGGGGAAAGAAAACTTTAAACAGTTTGTCAGTTATTAAGCCAGGATTAAAAATATTTCTATTCCACATTTCACAAATTGTTCTAGAACACAGAAAAGGAAGAAAAGTTCCAGGACACCTTTTTAAAGGCCTGCAAACCTTCGATACCCACACTGGAATAAAATGGCAGAAGGAGAAATATAAGCTAAAGTAAGTCACAAGTTCAAATTTATAAATTACAATTAAAAGTCAGAGGACTTCATGATCCTAGTCTATAGGGACTCAGAAATGCTGTTAAATTGTAGTAATTTAAAACAATGATGTCCAAAATAAACAAAAAAATTAAAAAATGACCAACTTTTCGGAGAAAATTGTAAAGGTTTAGTCTATTTAGGGTCTACTTTGATAAAATGTAATGAAATTTAGAATATAGTTTAATGTTATTCTAGTTAATAAAATTTGTGATGTTATTGCTATGATGCAATCATTAGAAATAGTAAATATTATAGCTCAAAATATGATTATTGCTGTTATTATTTCCCCAAAGCCATGGTATGCTAGGATTATATTGCTTTGTGTTTACGTCATACTTAATTGCTGAAAGTCATCATTGGGGAAGGGCATCTTTGCAAAGCACTTTTGAGAGTTTCGACATCTTCCCCAACAATCTTTGAATCTTTTGATATTAAAATATGTATCTTGCATTCATTATTTCTCCTCTTTGGTTTTTTTGATCTGATTGAAATAGGAAAATGTGTTTCAATTGATTTGTGCGATACGCCTGACTACTGCTTTTTAAAATAACCTTCACACTCTGTCCTTTACTCAGCTATAAGCTTATGTCCTGTTAGAACATAATCTCTATGAGGTTAAGGGATTTTACTTGTTTGGCTTGACTATTCTATCCTAATTGATAAAATAATTCTTGACATATAGTATTTGATTCATTAATATTTACTAAATAAATTGCTGATTTGGACATTCATTCCGCCAATATTTTTATTAACTCTAAAGTGTCCACATCTTCTGTGATATCTGCAATTTTTTTTTTTGCCATCTGTTTATACTATATTTACCAGATGTCTAGTATCTGACAATCAGAGATGACAAAGGTTCACTATGTGGATAATGATAGACACCCATTTTAAACAAAGGTGAATATTTTAATGGGAGTTAACATAATTTATCAGATCATCCAAATATTTCTTTCTGTAGTTCTTTCCAGTAAACCCCAAATGCTGACTCAAATTTTAAATACTTAGATAATGAGCATCCCCATATTAATAATACAACACAGCACTGTTAAAAAAAAATAAAACAATAGAAGACCAAGTTTAAGTAAAAAAATTAATTCCAAAAATGTGAAGAAGATTCAACATGAGAAGATATATCAGTGTATTTCCTCTCTTTAAAATATCGTGAGAAATAAAATAAAATATGCTTATCTAACTAGGCAGTTAAAAATATCCCAGTAAATAAAGAAATCCACTTAGTTTGAGGATGACAAGAATCAATATCGTGAAGACTTTCTTCCTCCCCAAATTGATCTATACATCCAAAGCAATCCGAATCAAATTCCAATAAGATTTTTCATGGAGTCTGACAAAGTGTTTCTAAAATTCATGTGGAAGAGAAAATGTCTAAGAATGGAAGAGGCTAACTAATATTTCAATAAAATACAACATTAGCTTAATCAGAAATAAAAAAAAAACCTTTTTAAAGTTTAAATAGTTAAAGGAAAGTGTCATTAATGTAAGCTTCATACAAACTGATCATTATAACAGAAAAGAGAGTCCCTTCTGGAAATTCATTTAACAGGTGACATTTAAGAAGGAGGCACATCGGCAATACAGCCCTAAGAGGTGCAGTTTGGCATCTGTGTGAATGGCGCCCCCTAGCGAGGTGGACCATACATCACCTACTACTCCTGCAAAGAAGCCTGGCTTTTCGGAATCTCACCAAAGGAATCAATTAATCAACAGCTAGTTTGGGATCATTTAGCCATACATTTGGAGAACAAATGACGTTGATTAACATTTCATACATTTACACAAATAAATGATTAAGGAACAGTTAAAAAAAAAAGAACCTCAAAAATTGTTAAAAGAAACTATATGAGGATATAATCATAATTTTAGTGTAGGGGAGCTTTCTTTAAAAAGACAAAAAGCAAAATCAAAACAGGAAAAGATTGAAAACTTCAACTGAATCAATTTTAACTTTTTTATATAAAAATGATGTGATAAACACATAATAAAGACAAAATACGGAGGAAGAATGTATGCTAAAATATATAAAACTGTCCAAAATATGTACAGAACTTCTTCAAATAAATTTGAAAAACATGCTATATTGAAAAAAGACATCGTCTCTAACTACTATTTAAGACAATTAAAATTATGAGGTATTTTTCTTTACAAAATAGATTGGCAATTTAAAAAAATCGAATCCTATCACTTGTTGGCAAATTAATGAAATCAATATGTATTCTCATAAAATGCTCCTGAAATTGAAATTTAGTAAAATATCATTTTATATTTCCATTAAAAGGGAAAGGTTTAAATAAACCATCATTAATCTATTTCATTTTAAAAACTGTAGAAAGTGGATTATAGCTTGTATTAACCAGAAAGATTTCCAAATCTCAATGTACTTAGAAGTACATTTTTAGAAAATCATGTTACATTATAAAATTAAAGCAAAGTACATAAGTCTACAAAATAAACATATAGATATATATTACACACCCACATTAAAAGGATGGAGATTATATATAATTTATATTTATATAAACATACACACCCACATATATAAAATCTTCTTCCTTCCTTCCATTTTATCCTTTCTTTTTCTTTGTTTTTCTTTCTTTCCTTCTTTCTTTTCTTTCTTTCCTTTCTTTTTCTTTCTTTCTTTCCCTTCCTTCCTTCCTTCCTTTCTTCCTTCCTTCCTTCCTTCCTTCCCTCCCTCCCTCCCTCCCTCCCTCCCTCCCTCCCTCCCTCTCTCTCTCTCTCTAAAATTTACCATCCTTGCTTCAAAAGGTGAAGGGATACAAGGACATTCAATATATCTAAATCACTTAAAGTTCTTCACATGAGAAGTTATTCCCAAGCAACTTACATATTTTAAAATATAAAAAAAACTGTAAAATAATATGAATTAAATTACGTGATTACTGCGTGAAATACCCTTTAAATTAATTTGATTCACTTTGTAATTTCAGAGTTTATTTTTCTTGCGTTCTCCAATGACTTATACTTGTGAGTTGGCGCCCTATTTCTCCGGGAGAGGCTAGGGCCCTTCTCCTCCCTGCCGGGGTCCTCATGATGGAGCCCGGATCCCCATGGCTTTGCTCAGTGCACTATTCGTCCAGCTTGAAGAAGATTAATGCATTCAATAGCTATTAAAATAACTTTCAATTACTTTTTGTGTTGTTTTGTAAATTTGATGCAAGCTCTTCTGGGTCTTGCATGTTTTGTGTTTAAAGAAAAAAATATAGATATAAAAATACATAGTTACCATTTACATCGAGTATCTCACACGCTGTCTTCAAATTCCTCTGAAACTCACTGTAGCACCTGCATACCATGTGGTTCCTGACATTTAATAAAATATTAATGCTTTGTACTCTGTACCGTAAATAATTGATGTTGTTGTCCTATGCACTCTAAGTGATCTAAATCTTCAACTTACGGCTGTTCCTCAGATCAGTCCGGGTCTCCTTCCCTCGAGATTTCAAAGGAGAGGAAAACAAAAGACAGTGTGACGGAAGGCGGGTGTTTCCTGAATGTTAATGTTCCGTTGCAGATGCCTGCGGAGCTGGCCGCTCAGGTGCTGGGAACTCCGCGGTACTTGGTGACACCTGTCTGCCTCGCTCCACAGTTGAGCGTCGGG
Organism: Rousettus aegyptiacus; assembly: GCF_014176215.1. Taxonomy (NCBI): domain Eukaryota; kingdom Metazoa; phylum Chordata; class Mammalia; order Chiroptera; family Pteropodidae; genus Rousettus; species Rousettus aegyptiacus. Next base: position 57,449,399 of record NW_023416290.1, read on the forward strand.
TTTTCTTTCCGGAGGATCCTGCCTCGGTCACGTCACTTCAGACTGAATGCAGATATTCCCCGGGATGAACATCTTGTCAACAGTGCCTGATTTCGCTTGGTTTTAGGCACTTGAAGTTTGGCTTACGATACGGGGAATAAAAGAAGGAAGAAGAAAGAGGCGGAAGCCACAGAGAGCAGACAGGGAGCGCGGTTCGCGTTTCTGCCACGAAATTCTCATCCAACTTCAGGAGCCAAGGAAAAACATATGCGAAGATTTTAGCTAATTTTTAAATAATTTCTAAAGATCAAATGAAAAGATAATATACTCTCACACTTCTTGCCACACAGCCACCCACGCCACCCCACGGGTCCTCATGCCTCCACTCAGCATTACAGATACCAACGCCCACTGCCACACGGGGACACAGGTAAACGCCGCGGCTGCTCCGGCCCCAGACACACCGAGGACGCACACGTCTCCCTACCGCCGGCCAGTATTCACATAGATACGCCAATCTGCCAGCCCGCACAGGCACAAACTTGCACACGCGCGTGCACACGCACACCCACATGCACGCACACGCACACCCCACATTGTTTTAAACCAAACGTGACCCTCCCGCCACAGCACACCCAAAATAAAAACCACGACCCAGGGAATGCCACTCTCATCAGGCAGAGGACATGAGGGAAGACGGCAAGGTCATCTTGGCGAAGAATAAGTAAAAAGGAAGCTTTTCTTGCTTCCAGACCCCAGGGCCCCCAACCCCCATCCTCTGCATCTAATGGCAGTGCAAAGTGCTCCCCCCGGGCTGCCATTAGGCTGCCGCGTAGGTTTTCTCAACTTTTGCAAGTAAAGGGGACCTCTTCCTCCTCCTGAGTGGTTTGTTTGGCCCCCCCCAAGTCTGCAATGGAACCAGCGAGAAGCTGTGGGGTCTGGGTGCGGAGTTTGCTCACAAAACTACAGCTCGGCGCCGCCTCTCAAGGGAAACCACCGACCTCACACCCCGCGCTCCTCAAAACCTCTCCCTGACTCTCAGATCCTGGGACTTGGGAAACGTTGGGTGGCAGTCCTATGACTGACTTTTTTCCTTTCGGCAGTGGAAGCTGCCGCTCTGGATATGGTTGACAACATGTAAGACACACATCTAAGTTCAAATCTTAGTTAAACAATTAACTAATTCATTTCGTATGACTGTGACCAAAGAAATGAGTGAGGCCTATTTATTCTAAACAAAGGTTTTCATTTCAAATTCAAATTTAACTGGACGAACTGTTTTCATTTGCTAAATTTCACAACTCAAACTCTGAGAAACAGGTAAAGGAGAAAAGAGTAAAAAAAAAAGTTTTAAATGTAATTTTTAAAACTGAAAATTAAGTACAAAACACAAAAACAATCAAGGAGAAAAAAAATAATTAAAATGGGATAGAAATTTAACTGGGAAACACATCCAGCACACAGATCTTGGTTTCTGATGCCATTCTCTAAGGAAAGGAACTCTAAAATATAAAGTTTATTTGCAAAATTTAAACCAGAGTAGGCAGTCAAGGAAGACCTAATTCCAGAAACTCTTCCTCCAGTCTGCCTGGGGGACTGTATTACTCAGCAAACTTCCAGCTGCAAGTAATAACAGCCGAATAAATATAGCTATAAATAATATGGATTAGTTTACTTTATGCGATAACAGTAAGGTCAGAGATTTGGTTCGCAAGTAAAACATGTTCGTGAAATTCCCAAAGTTTTCTGATTTTTAAAAAAATCTATCTCCTTAGGCTAGCGGCAATGTCTCTACAGGTCGTAAGACACGATCTTAAGACGGCTGTGACAGCTCCAAGGTCTTCACACAATAAAGCCCATAGCAGGGAGATAGATATACGCACACTCTCCCTGGTATCTGTTTATTTTAATTAGAACAAGATGTCTTGCCAGAAATCCGCCCTGCTCTGTCTACCAGGAGACTTCCCTGGTGTCTCAATGCCCAGTAGTGACTGCCCCCAAAACGAAGGATTAATACGATTAGAATGTAATTATTTTGCTATTCCTAAAGAATGAATGCATAGATCTAGCCAACAATCACGGGCTCAGACTTCGCCATGAAAGAGACAATCAGACGAATCGGACGCGGTGTTTCTCCTGCTGAGCGCAGGAGTCTCGCTGAAAAGATCAGATGTGGCAGAGCTCCAAATCCAATTACCGATTTGCAGAAAACAGAGAAGAGTGAGACAAGATAAGCTACCCAACAGGGGCACAGTCGGCACAATCCACACTCCAGAAAAGTCTATCAGAAGAATAACCGCAATTCTTCAACAGACACATTTCAAAAATTAAAATTAAAGAAATGGGTAGAGAAGTTAAAATATACCTATGAATTATAACAAAATAATATTTGAACGAGATCTGATCCCTAATGAAAACAACTAATCCTGAATATTAAAAAGAAAAAGGTTATTGTCAATTTCGGACTCTTGTTATGGGGAGCGGGGGTCACGTCTGTCAGCAAAAACAAACGAGGTGAGCCTCGGTGCTCGGCCAGGGTTGAGTGGCCATCTTACTGATGGGCTCCGGGAAGAGCCGCTGCTGCCCCGTACTAGGAAAAGGCAGTCCAAACGCACACAGTTTAAGGTTCGTGATAGTTTCAGACACTTCGTTTATTTGCTTCCTGCTTTCCTTTTCCCACTGGGACTAGATTCAGAAGAACCAACTGTCACGGAAGTATTTTTGGTCCAGAGCTATTCAAAGAATAGCTACCGACTTGAAAAAAAAATGACATCAAGCTTTGAGCCTTTAGTTTTCCAATTTGGTTCTAAGGTCAATGATAAAATTAGGATATCCTTCCATTTTCTCCTACAGTAACTTAATCTGGCATCTTCCCGGCCTTAGTTATGCTCACTATTAATAACCATAATTAATTGACAGCATAGCGACTTTATCCTTCTTCGAAGAACTTTGTCACTGATGTCATTCTGGTTCCCCACGAGAACATGTGAAAAGAAAATGGTATTATACTCGTTGTGCAAATCTGAGATTCATTAGGAGTAATCTCAGATGTAGTGGATTTCGGAAGCAAACAGCAACAAATAAATCCACGGAGAGACTATGATTCATTCCTTCGTATTGTAGGGGGGACGTGGGAGGAGCCTGTGGCTGCAGCTGGGGGTATAGGGTGACTAGGATAAGAGAGAACAGATAAAAGTCTTAATTCTAATCTTTTTTTCTAGTTCTGACTGTTGAAGAATTCTCTCAGAATATATTTTTCTGAAAGTATCTTTTTGTCCTCATTTTTTAAAATATAGACATCTTTGACAGTTTTTATTCTCTGCCCTGTATTTAAAAAATGTCATTCCATTGTTTGCTGGTCTGCATTGTTTCTGAAAAGAAGTCTGTGAACGTTCTTTTTGATATTCTCTGAGTGCAATGTGCTTTTCCCCACTCTGGCTACTCAACTTTTTTCTTTATCATTGCATTTAATTCATTTATTTATGATATATCTCACCATTTTGTTTACTTTAACTGGAGTCCATTGAGCTATTTGGATCTGCGAGTTTATAGTTTCCATAAAATTTGGAACATTTTTACCATTATTTCTGCAAGTTTTTACAGCCCTGTCTTCTGGGACTTCAACTGCATGTGTATGAAGTCTCTCAAAAATATTTGTGTGAATGTCATTTTCATTTCTCTTCTCTGAAATTGATCAGTTCTGTAGTAAGTGTCTGTATTAAACTGGGTTCTCCAGAGGAACAGAACCAATGGGTTGTGGGAAGAGAGAAAGAGAGGAGATGGGCTTTAAGGAATTGGCTGAAAGGATGTGGAGGTTGGCAAATCCGGAATCTGGTGGGCTGGCAGGCTGGAGGCTGAGGAACGACTTGTGGGTTGAGTCTGAAGGTCATCAGATGATAGGCTTGCCTTTTTTCCCCGGGTGTCCAGTCTTTCTCATCTCAAGGCCTTGGATGAGCCCCACCATATTATGAAGGGTTTTCTTTACTTGAGTAAAAATATTGCTAATAAATATAGCAAAAATGTTTGGACATACTAATGGCAAGTAAAGCTACTATAAATAATTCAGTGTCATTATTCATCAAGTAGATGCGAATTAAAGCTATAAGGAGATAGCATTACGCATATACTTTTAAGAAACGAGTATGCCGAGTGCTAGCACAGATGCGGAGTGATAAACTTGATTCTCGTATATTGTAAATGAGCATTTAAAATGGTGCTTTGGAAACAGCTTGGCAGTTGATTATAAGTTAAATATATACTGTGAGACTTACTTTTATGTGTCAGATTGACCAGGCCATGGTAACCAGGCATTTGGCCAAACATTCTAGCTGTTTCTATGAAGGTGCTTTTAAGATGCAATTCATTATTACTAGGTAGATTTATTTTCTAGCTTCTCTTTTGATTTTTCCTTTGACTCATGGACTTTTTTTTTTTTTAAAGGATTGTTACTTATACTCCAAATGTTTTAAATATTTCTCAAGATTTTCCTCTTATTGATTTCTAACGGAATTCAGTTGTGGTCAGAGAACACGTTTCATTAATTGAATTACTATAAACTTATTAAGAATTGTTTTATGACTGAGAAGATGGGGTTTCTTTGTCCATGCTCTGGATACACCTGAAGAGCACGCTTATTCTGTGTCCTTGTGTGGAGCATCCTGTAAACATCAATTACGTACAATCGACTGACGGCGCTGTTCGAGTCTTCTGTGTCATTAGTGAGTCTGAGCACTTGAAGCGTCCGAGTCTGGCTCTCCTCAAATGTGAGGCTTGTGACCGAGCGTGAGGTGCCAGTCACATCCCACCAGATGCAGAGAAGCAGCGGTGGTTCGGGTCTCCCCGTGGAGCCCCACGCGCGGTCTCACTCGAGACGGGACACGTCTAGCTTCCTGCAATCTTCGGTTTGTTCACCTGTGCCCAGGCTGTTTGGCAATATCTTTCTTATTCTTTTCTGACCTTTATGTCCCCAGTTCTTCCCACGATTATGTAATACTTAATTTCCCTGCTAACTTACTTGTCATACGATATTTAGCTATTTTGCTTCTCTGCGTGAACCCTATTGATTCAATTGTTAGTCCTGAAAGGGTTTCCAAGGAAATAGAAATGTAAAGATGAAGCTCTGGAATCGATTCTCTGACGCAGTTAAAGGTAAAGCGTCTAATGTCCACGCTGCCAGTGTTAATAGTGCACAGCACGCTGTGACAGAATGCTTCCAGAAACTGTCTCCTCTGAAACTGCCGTGCACCCAAAGGCGGCGTGCCTTTGGCTGACCAAGGATTCGCTACCATAGAATGCTTTAGCCAGAATAAGCAGGAACACACAGTTATGGGTTGCTTCTTCGATGCTGAAGAACTCGGAATGAACCCATGTTTAGCTCAGATATTTAAATTTTAGCCTCAATATCTGGTTAAGGGACAAAAAAAAGTTTTTGTGGACTGCCCTAAAAGAAAGAATACACTTGGAAAATTGGTTATATGGAGATGGATGAGATACATATTTACATAAACTTTTCTGACAAAAGGTAAAGATATGTATGTGCCCGTGAAAGCTCATCGGAGAGCGATCTCAGGAGGGAAGAATTTTAATCACATCTGAGCACCCCGATCCATCCTGTGGGTGTCGGTGCGACCTCTCCCCTCAGCCACACCTATCCTTACACGACGGGCTTATGAACAAAATGGCAGTGGCAGCGGAAGATGTGGACGGGCTCAGAAATACCGCTTTTACTCGCCAAGGCTGACCTGGCTGCAGCCACGGCCGAGCGGCCGGCTTGCTACCATCACAGCCCAACGTCATTCTCCAGAGCATCGGTCACCCACCTGAGGGCAGGTCGATTGCATTTGACCACGTCTATCATGGCTGGGGCAATAGTTCACTCTACCACTTACCCTGGGCACCTACTGCACCAAGGAGATACCATGCCAAAATCATCATCTTTGGACTGACAAAACACCCTGGTTATTATTATCATGGTACGCCACGTGGAATTCTCTATGGCCAAGGAACTCGTTTTACAGAAAATGAAGTGTAACGATGACCTTTTGCTCACATAATTCACTTGTCTTTTGATGTTCCCTGTCACCTGAAAGCAGGAAGCCTGAGGACGAAATCGAATGGCCTTTCTGGAGGTTCAATTACAGTGCCGGCTGCATGGCAATGACTTACAGGGTGACGCAACGCCCCCTAGGTTGTACGTATGCTCTCAATCAACCGGCGACATATGATGCTTCATCTCTCCTGGCCACGCCCCGTGGGTCTAAAACCAAGGGGAGAAAATGGGCGGGGCTCCTCTCTCTATTAACTCCAAAGATCCATTAGTGAAATTCATGCTTCTTACCCCCACGACTTTGGCCTCTGCTGGTTCAAAGAACTTCGTTTCTAAAAAGGCAATGTTCTCATCGGGGAACATGGCACTTGTATATTAAACTGGAAAACGAAGGTGTCTTTGCACTCCTCCGGCACGTGAACCAAATGGGAACAAAAAATGAAATTATTTTCTTGGCTGGGGTGATTGATCTCGATTATCAAGGAAGTATTGGGTCGCTATACACAATGAAGATGAGGAAGATGATGTCTCGAAATGCAGGAAACCTCCCGGGAAGCCTCTTTCTAGTTCCACGTCCTATAATAAAAGTTAACGGAACTCCACACAGTCCAATACACATAAGGCTGCTAACAGCTCGGACTCTTCAGGAAAGAATATCTGTAACTACTAGTTAAGGAACCATGAACAGTTGAGGTGTTTTCTGAGGACAAGAAAATGCGGCATAGTCGAGAGAGAAGAAACTTATCATTGACCAGCTACGAGCGCGTGACCAGTTACAGATACCAGCACTGTAACTGTTATGAGTATTTCTCCTTACTTTCGACATGGACACGTTTGTAAATATATTAACAAAATCTCCCTTTCCCAACTACTAATTATAGATATGTTAATAGTGGTTAACATTATACTTAGTATTTAAATTTATCTAACGGGTTATGTGACAGTTAAAAAGGATCCTACCGAAAGATGTAGAAAATGACATATGAGATGAAACACTCTTTTAGGAGTAGGATTAGCATGTTTTAATTTACAGGAGGGACATTTGCATCTTGCTGGATGAAAGCACGATTTTACTAGTACCTTTATCTGGGAGTTTACTGGGTCAAGAGTATATGGTTGGAAAGCCGACGAGTGGTTTGTGGTGATGTTGTGCTCTGTTAACTTGACGAAGTTATAACTAGCCTTCCCATAATTCACTTTCCCGGACTGATTATCGTTAGTACTGGCCACAGGAAAAAATCAGGTGGGGTTTGGGTGGCAGAAGTCAAGTACCAGCCTTTAAAATCTGAAGGTTGTATTCATAATTGCCAAAACTTGGAAGCAAACGAGATGCTTTTCCTTAGTTGAATGAATAGAGAAACTGCGATTCATCCATACAGTGGAATAATATCCATACATAAAAAAGTGATCTATCAAGCCATGGAAAGACATGGAGGAAACTTCAATGCGTACTGCTAAGTGAATGAAGTGAGTTGGAAAAGGCAAAATTATAGAGACAATGACACGATCAGGGGTTGCCAGCGGGGAGGTGGGGGAGGGGCGAGCAGGCAGAGCAGAGGGGACTTTTAGGGTGGTTAAAGGACACTGTATGATACTGTGACAACGGACACATTATAGTGTGCATCTGTCAAAATCCGGAGAATCACAGAATGAGGCATGAGCCCTGATGTAAATACGCACGTCAGTCAATCATAATGATCAATATTGGTTCAACGAGAGCAGCAAATGCACCGTGTCAAACAAGATATTAATAATAAGAGACATTGTGAAGTTGGAGAGAGGGGATGTGGAAATTCTCTGCACGTTCTGTTCAATTTTTCTGCAAACCTAAAACTGCTCTAAAAAAATAAACTCTGTTAATTACAAAAAAAAAAAACACCCGAAGGTGGGAGTCGCTGAGACGAAGCGAGCGGCAGGCGTCCTTGCTCTGCCCTGCCCCGCGCCCAGCTCTCCCTCCTCGCCTCCGCCCTGCTGTCGACAGCGAGCTCATGCTCACCGACGTGCTTAGCTGTGAATGCAGCTAGCGCCCGTCGACTCCTGTACCTGCCCCTCGTGGTTACGCTCCGTGGGGACCGTGAGACAGGCGCCCGTCTTCCCAGAAAACGTGGCTCCCGTGTGCATGGCGGGACGGGCTGGCAGCCTTGACCGACCCTGGCAGCCTTGACCGACCCTTCTTCAGCTGCGTCAGAACTAACTCCTGATATAATGTCCTCATTCCATAACGCTTCTATGCCTCCTGCTTTCCTGCTCGAACCTTAACTGAACAGGTTCAAAAATACCGTTTCATTCTAAAGGCTACCCAGTGAAAGCCAGGCAATCGTGTTTATGATCACGAAGTAAATTAAAAGATGATTATAGAAAACGGGAGGAAATTCCTATTGCTTTGCTCCCCCATCACGGGCCTTCGGTATTTGTTTCTCATTTGTGGGCCCATCAATAATGACTGCATCTGGAATCACAGTGTATATTTAAAGTGACTTGCTGTTAAGCTTCATGCAGAAGAGGTGGCATGCTTCTTTAAAGGCCACTTAATTTGTGTACCTTACCCAGGCATCCGTTTTGCATACTGATAGTAACTTGCTCTTCTGCTTGATAAGTGACGAGGCAGTGGGTATTTTATGCAAGTAGAGCGCATCTAAGTCAAACTGCTTTTAATAGCTGTGTTTCTCCCCACAGCTGCTCCATGCCATAGAGATGACTCTGAACTAGACCCCAAGTGTCTGCGTCAGAACTCCAGCACGAGGTATACTATCTGACACAATCACACCTTCGAAAGATGCAAATGTGAAGCCTGAAACCCTAAACATCCTGCGAAAGGTGCTCTAATTCTCTGTGCTTCTTAGTCATTGTTAGCAATATCGTTTTATGGTTAATCAGCCTGTTGTGACGTGTGTGTGTGTGTGTGTGTGTGTGTGTGTGTGTGTGCACGTGCGTGCATGTATTTTTCTCCTTGGTCCCCAATTTCTATATTTTTCTTCTGGTCATTTGGTTTGATGTTCCACTGATCGGTAGAGACCAAATCAAGCTTACTGGATCACAGTGGAGGAAGAAGGGCAGGAAAGCCCAGGATTTGTCATAAGGTGATTGTTATATTGAAACTCTACTTTTTCAAAATCTGGAAGCATCTGTAGAGAAAATCAAAAGCCTTAGGTAGGGCCAAATGGAAACTGGAGGGTGGAAAGCAAGGGCAGCAGTAAAGGAAGAAAGTATGGGATGACAGTAAAGCCAGTGCGATGGGCAAAGAATGGATGAAATTCCAGAGATGTTTGTCAACATCACCATTGACCTTTTCCCTTTAAATCTGCTAATAAAAAAGGATAAATTTTCTTATTCCAAGAGTAATACCCATTAAAACATTGCAACGAATTAAGAGAAATAAAATAAATAAATAATTTCCTATAAACCTAGCATCAGAACAAACAGTATTAGCTTTCTGCAGTCTTTTTAGCCTGTATATCTAAACTTTTGGTTTAATTCACAAAATGCTGTTGTATTCTGTAGTGTCATTTGCAACCTACTTTTTTTTTTGTTTTTCAAAATTGATAAAAATTAAATAACTGCTTAATTTGTACTTAATTTGTGTGGGATACAGGAATTGGTGTGTACTATTAGACACAATCTTTCTAGAAGGCAATTTGTTAATTTATCAAGTGGTTAAAACGAGTTATCTCTTTGACATCAGTGTGGTCTTACTGGTGCTTTAATCTGTAGTTCCTTGACGAAGTTTTAAAATAATATATTTTTGATATTTTCATTGGCCACTTCCGTTGATTATTTCTTGAATTATATATTCATTCTTTTTACTCCTTTTTCTATTTTCTATTCCTCATTTATTGGTAAGAGAATTTTAATACATCTAATATATTAATTCGATGTTTGTCATGTATTATGGCGACTTGTGATTTACCTCTTTATTTATAAGGTTGTATAATTTTTGGTTCCAATCCTTATTTATGTGGATGGGTTAATCTAGAGTTGTTCTGTTATGGAAGAATCTGGCTTTGCAGGATTTTGAAAATTAAATGAGAAAGGAAGGAAAGGAGGGGAAAGGAAAGGAAGGGAAGGGAAGGAAAGGGAAGGGAAGGAAAGGGAAGGGAAGGGAAGGGAAGGGAAGGGAATGGGGAAGTAAGGAAGGGAGAAAGAATACCTAGGAAGGGCTAAATTCCAAGCAGATGGTGATGGACCTTATTTCACGTTATAATCTTGAAGCTCGCACATAACATTTTGCAATCCCGACAGCATTCATCAAAAGAAAGGAAAAGATAAATTCCAATTCAACATCTTCCTGAAACCTAATACACACTTGAATGATCTGACTAACCCTTGAATCCACTAAGTGGATTAATTGAATTATGTGGTTTCAATCTACGAGGACTTTCTATTCATTTGTCTCCAGAGGTGTTTAAATGTATTGAGCCCTTTCACCAGAGGTCAAATGGTGATAGCTTCTGGGATCAATTAGTGCGGCACGTAATTAGATTTGATTAATCGCTCCTGAACCATGACTTTTTCTTGTGTAAGTGATGCCTCTTCAGTGCATGGGGGGATGGAGCAGCTGATTAAAGACGGTGATGGTGTCGGCTTCGAGGCAGCATTCTGAAAGGACGGACGTCTGTATTGCAGGGTGCACCATATGCTTTCAAACAGACTCAATCAGTATTATGCGGTACTTCCTTCCTTACAGTTAAAAAGGATGTGACTGGAAAGGGGATGTATTTGGAGTGGCTCCTCTCATTATTACACCTCACAATCCACCCACGGAATTTTCGTTCCCATCCTGGCAACTGTGAGCCCTGCATTAGCTCCCTAGGGAACACACACCCACTAGAAACACGACGATTCCAGCGAATGAAAGTGCAGACTGATCTCTGACCCTGTGCAGAATTCTTCTGCCACTGAACCGAGAAACAAAAATAAAGGAGGGTGATTGATTCCAGCCATCAGGAGGAAGCAGGGTAGCCACCACGTGATGGAGACGAGGAGAACTGTCTGGAACCCAGGGGTATTCTCGAGGAATTAACATTTCCACTGCCAACAGTGGAGGTTAATGAAAAACTGCCAATAACAAAAATAAGACCATAAGACATGCCGATCCCTCAGAAATGGAGTTGTGGGTCGTTTCCCCAGCAAAGAACTTTGGTCAGGCGGTGAGCTCCTGGCAGAAGACAGTATCGATATGGAACGGCTCGCAGAAAGAAGGGAGCCGTGGCATCGACTACGACCTCAGAGGGAATCATAGGAACAACTGTAGGCAATTTCTATATTTTCGCCTCGCTTGTTTTCGTGTGTATTTGTTTCTACATATTAAATATGTTTTCTTTCTCTCCTCGCCCTTGGGATTTTACACAGATTTGTGATAGGTTAACCTTCATGTTATGATTTGGTATGAGAATATTTAATGGGATTGTGATTCATCCGAGCAGTCAATCACACAGCCAGCACGGACCGCAGCGCCTGTCGAGAGCGTGTGTGTGTGTGCGGGGTCTGCTGATGGCGGACTCTACAGAGACACCGCGAGACCAGAAGGCTGCAGTTCTTTACACCTCAGAGTTAACTACCACGTGAACTGGATGAGGTGTGTTGCCACGGTTCACATCGTAAAGCCCTACCTCACAGTGTGGCTACCTTTGGAGTAGAGAAACAATCACGGTTAAATAAGGTCATAAGAACGAGGCCCCGATAGGGGAGAATTGTTCTCTTTAGGACAAGACACACGAGAAAGCTTCGCTCCTTTCCATCACCCAGTGCCCAGGCGAGGACATAGTGAGAAGGTGGCTGTCTGCAAGCCAGGCGAAGAGCCCTCCCCAGAATCCAAATCAGCTAGAACCTTGACCTCGGATTTCTAGCCTCCAGATAAAACATATTTCTGTTGCTTCAGTGACCTATGGTCTTTTGTTACGGTAGGACAAGCAGACAAATACAACTATCTTTTATCTGATTAAGAAATCTTTAGGCTAATTTTTTTGTTACTGTTAAAACTGCAGGAAAGGTTTTAGCATCCTAAGTAGAACCCTGACAGATCCAGGAGGAGGTAGCCATGGAAAGGACAGAAGGAGAATTTATGTGTGAATCTCCTTCTATGCACTGTTTCTCATTGGTAAAAACTATCAATGCTCAAGGTGTATCTCTGAGGGGTGTCTCCTCCTCCCTACGTGAGCCTTGGGGAAGTTACATTACTCAGGTCTAGTAGTGGCAAAGACCATCAGAATTCCAGAAGTTACCTTAGGGGGCAGGGCTATGCCCCTGTATGGGCGGGGGTAGGTCCCACTTACACCTGGTGGCCTCATGGTGGAGGAGCTCTTGCAGAACTGGTCACCACAGTGGTGAAAGAGGCTTAACAAGAGTCCAAAGATGACCTTGTACAGGAGAAAACAACAAGATGGACTCTGCTCTGGATAAAGGGCACAAAGTGATGTTGATGGTGTATCTGAAACTTTCGGGAAAAACTGAAAAAATGAATAGTTCTTCTCTCCTGATGTCCACTTCTTCCGGTAACATCAGCTCTGCTGTCTCTGTCTCTTCTGCCTTCTTTATTCCAGCATGGATAGTGCCACGAGGTCAGTCATGCATGCCTCCTCCTGGCCAGGTGATCCCAACCCATTCGAAAGGTCACCTACAATTAAGGTAGTGGACCAAAGTACTCGCGGATAGAATTGAAATACGTAGAAAAGATTGCCGTAGGCTTTAAATATTTTTCTTTTATCTGCTGCCACCTCACGAAGCTAGAATTCGGAGTCTGTCTGTTCAAGTTTGAGATATGCTTCCAGTGGAAGAAGCCCAAGGATCTTGTTACTTGACATGACTCTTGTCATGGAAAAAGAAGGTCTTGTGTCACCCAACTCTCTAGGGCTACAGAAAAAAAAAAAAACAAATACAGGGCTGCATCCAAAGGGAATAAAATTTAGGAAAAAGAAGAGTCATGGATGTCCTTTTTGAATTTAACAACCTAAGAAGGGATCAAAGATCAAAACTCCTAATAAAATCTCTTTAAAAACTAGATACAACGAAGACCTACTTAAGTGTCACACACCGTGCCAGGGACACCGGTACGATGGGGTGTAATTTATTTTCCCTGTGCTCGAGGAAATGACAGAGCGGTGTGAAAACCGAATCAGAATGAAACACGTGATTGTACCGGCCTGAGAAGGGTTGTGACAGCACGTGTGGAGATGCGCATGAAGACATGTCATTTGCGTAGACGTGGTATCTTTCGGATTGTCCAGTCTCTGCTTCCTCCTCTTCCGGTGACAGCTCCCTGCTTTTCTCCCGGGAACCCACGCCTCCTCCACGCCACACGTGGTTCACACATGCATCCAGATTGTGCCAACGGGAGTTCCTAACAGGACTGGTCTGAGTTCTGGAAAAGAGGAGCTTGCTCCCTGCCTCCTGCCTCCCGCCTCTCTGGAAAGCTAATAAAGTACTGAGACCGATGGCAACTGCTGGCAGCCAGTTTCTCTACCTCGCAGAGGGAAGTGGAATTTTTGACGGGGCTGTCACAGTGGAGAGCTGAGCCAAGAGGTGGAGACAGAGGTACAGAGACTATGTCCCTGGAGCCCTTGGATGCAGCCACGACAGACATTATATGTATTCCTGAACTTTTCAGTCGTGAGAGCCAACAAAGGCTTCTTTCTTTATTGTTGCTTACTGTCCTTCCTGTTTGGCTTATTTATAACATTTGAATAAAGGGTATTGTAATCAATACATGAGTCAAACACTAAAGACACTGTTTTCAAACCTACCTGTGTATCACAGTCAGTGGGAAAAGAAAAAATAATGCACACGTCTGGGTCTCATTCACGCGGACTGACTCGAACGTGGAACACCACCGTCTCTCAGTTCCGCATCTAAGTGTCAACAAACCTGTTCTCTCTACTATCCCCTCTCTTCACTGTAAGAACATGCAAAGTCAGGCTTTGAGAGAGCTGAGCTATCTGGAAGAGACCTGAGGTAGCCCACCCACCGCAGCTGAGACCTCAGGTATCAGAGAAAGCCGAACGCAGACGAGAAAGCTGCTTAGCCAACCTGCCGCTGACCAGATGGATGCACGAGCCTTGCCAAGTTCAACTGAGATCTGCGGAACTGTAATGCTAACCCATACATTCCCGAGAAATAAGAAGTGGCTGTCATTTTAAGCCACTAAGTTCAGAGGTGTGTTATTATGCAGCAATAGCTCACTGATACACACTCACGACACGGTCACGGCTTGTACAAGCGACGCGTCTGAGGCTCGTCCTCCAGCCCTACGGCGCCGGAGTTCACGGTCTTCCCCAACCCATTCCAGCCTTGCTTCTTTTCTGCTGAGCCTTTTATTCGTGGACTTTATAAACAAAACCCTTCAGTGGCGAGAGAACCCTAAGATGTACTCTCCTTTTCAGTGGGGATTACCTAATTTCCTTTCAAATCATTCCCTTAGCCTTGTCAGCACTTGTCATCTGTGCTTAGCATATCGAATGGTGCTGAGTTACTTTAGCGGTTCATCTGTGTGGACAGGGCACTAGCTTCTCTGAAATAAACACATTGCCAGGAGAGTGTACTTTTCAGGAGAGGTTTACTACACGTTTCTGAAATACGAGGAGACATCCTTATTAAAATCAACAGGTACCCTGGGTTGACTCAGTGACTCTTATGCCACGTGCTCTTCTTTTAACTATTTGTTATTCAGAGAGGGAAACCTGGATGGAAGAAAGGGGATTAGAAGTTTCGGAGCTCTTTCTTTGTGCTACAAGTATTACATACGCGAACCATCTAATCCTCTCAGAAACTTTGTGAGGTTCGTATTAGTCATACATCTTAAAGATAAAACAAACGATCATTTAGTTTCTGAGAAGTTAAATATATGAGATGCTCAGCTTGCACATAGGTGAAGCCAGAATTTGAACTCCAGCTTTGTACCGCACGACTGCATCGTAATCCAATTTCTGGCATGCTTGGAGCCAGCAGAACAAATAACTCACACTTGTTTTCCTTTCTCAGCCTAACTGCTAACTAGTTTTGCGACCCTGGAATAGCCCAGTCTAGCCCTTTTTCTCATGTGTTAAGTGAAGAGATGGCCCCAGAATTTTGAGGCTCAGAGCTGAATTATCTCAATAATCGCAGCGACAACATCAAAAACATATACTTTTACTCTGTCTAGAAATGCAAAACCAAATTTTACGTAATTCGCTTAATCCCATAAAAAAATGTGAGCCGTCGTTCGTTTCTCCTAAACGGCATTTCAACACAATTGTTCAAGACGATGTAGAATGTTCAGGATTTCCCTCAACGGATGTGATCCGAAGAAGAGCAGCACAGAGGCAAGACCTCTCTCTTCCAATGCTGTCATCATCTGAAACGCAGTCTGCGCCCCTGACGGGGACACCTGGCGCTCGCCGAAAGACCGGCCGTCGGTCCTGAGCGTGCTTCTGAGGGACCTGTGTCCTCGCACCATTTTCCCAGGCTCTATTATTACCTAACGTTATAAAACGTCGTGGGAGGCGAGGAGAAGTCACAAAACCATTTTGATCCACACGCAGCCAGATGTCCACTGATTGTCCTTGGTTGTGCTTTGAGCAGCGATCTTTCCTTGCTTGCTAGATTTGATGTGCGCCACGTTTAGAGCATGGGCCCAGGACTCCAACACTTGGTTTTAAAGCCAAGACTCCGCCATATCTACTTCTGAGACGCTGGGCGAATGGCTTCCTGCTCAGTGGACCTGGGCTACTACGACCCACTGAGATGCGCTGCAGCTAATGAAGTCGTAAGTGTAAACGACGTGGTCTAGAGCAGACCGAACGTGCTCAGCGAAGTCTACTTGTTTGCTTGGTTTCTCTGGGGGGAAAGACTCAAGTAGAAATGATTTTGGATCCCAACCATACTGTTTTCTTCCTAGATTATGGCCACTTTAGTAACTCAGGTCTCTGCACGGAGACACTGTCTTCATTTGCAGGAGGGGGTGCTAAATTCTCCTCTGAAGTTTTTTTTCTGAGGGTTAGAAACAATACATTATCATTCTAAGTTTTAGCACTCAGCTGGCACAAAGCATGTGCTAAAAAGAAAAAAATATGTAGCTCTTATAATTAGATCTCCTGGCGTGGCAATATCTTCATTTCTGAATCTTGAGGCTACAGACTTAGTTCTTCCTGTGGAGAAACTCACAAGGCAGATCAGCATGGTGCGGGTTTCCAGTGCAGGAACAAAGCAGCACGCGGGGCCGGCTGCACTGCGCTGGCCTTAATAGAATTAAGGATGCTCAGGCAGGGGAAGCCGCGTCTCCCGTTTATCTGCAGCATCATGAATGACATCTGCATCTCCAGGAGAACGAGTTCTATAAAGCACAATGTTCTAATGACCGGATTCTCTCTCCTGACCTAATATATGTCTTTGTCGTTTGGTAAATCTTTCTTTTTCAGGAGCATGCCAGCGTTGGCAGGACTCTTCCCCGCCCAATGGCCCGAGCACTTCACTTCATAAAGGAGGACTCTGAGTTGTGGAGAGACCAGGTTCTGGCCTGTGGTTTCCGTGGGGAACACAGCAGAACCGGCTCAGAGAGTGTGTGTGTGTGTGTGTGTGTGGGGGGGGGTGTCTCTGAGGAACGTCCCTCCCATTTTGTCACACGCTACACTGCAAACTGTGACATCAAGTCTGCAGGGGCCCCGAGGAAGCGTGGGGCGCCTTCTTCTAGTCAAGATGCCCTCTGGATTACCGACAGTGGCCTTTACGTCTGTCCTGATCCATCTTCAGCGACCAGGGATGTGCTGGCTCCGTGAGCCAGACCGCTAGTGTCAGGGGAGATGAATGTGGTTGGGATCGGGATGTTAACAGGGACAGGCGCACATAAATCTGAACGCCTGGGAATCCACTCCGGAGGTCCTCGCGGCTGCGACGTGCAGGTCCTATCAGGGACCCTAAAAACAAAGAGCGTGAGGGATGCAGCGTTTCTAGATTAGTTGAAGTCATGAAAAATTTTATTAAGAAAATAAACTGAGGATCAAAATACATAAATTGTTTATGAATTTAAAAAAAAGATTAAAAAAATGTAAGTATATTAAAACGTCTTTGGTGGAGTTTGCTTTGGTATTTGAATTATTAGGTTCATCATATTTCAATTAGAATCACTGAAAATCTAATATATGCCTGGCAGTCTGCTAGGGACTTTACAAACGGCGCCTCCTTTAAATTATTTGCCTCATCCAAGTGGAAGAAAAATATGTTTCTTTTAATTGTCCTTCTCACATCTGGGAAGATATCGTGAGCCGGAGGTTCTCGAACTGGAACATGGCTTAGAATCAGTTGGAACGTTGTTAAAACACAGATTTGAGGTGTCTGCCCCCCGAGTCTCTGATTCACTGGGGTGGAGGTAGGGCTAGAGAAGACACGTTTCTACCAAGTTCTGGGGTGGCGCCAACACTGCCGGGCCCGGGCCACACTTCGGAACCGCGACCGGGGTCCACACGCTCCTCTAACTCCGTGTGCCGGCGAAACGGCATCGAGCAAGTTAACGTCTCAGAGCCTCCCTGCCGCCATCCGTCAAATAAAAACAAGGTTTCACTTTGCGTTTGTTCTAGATGGTACCGTGAAGTTGATCACTTCCAAGACATTTATTAAATGTCTAATATCTTCCCCGGAAAAGACACATTTATGCCACAGAACACAGATGAAAAAAAAAATCTTTTAAAAACATCCCAGCACTCACCTCGAAGGACTGGAAGAGGCTAGCACTTGGAATGGGATTTGGATTCACGTACTGTTTCTGCGCGTGTGATCTCGGCCGCGTTACGCGCTGTCCTGAAGGACCACTGTGCCACCTGCGAACTGGGATGAACGAGAGTTTCCGCTGGTCCGGCCAAGTGGGCCTCGTCACCTGCGTGCCACAGACGCACCTTGCCTCATGCTCGACGGGAACGAACCTCAGTCCTGTCTTTCTACACACTCTCTTTCCCCCAAGGCCTCATCTTTAACAGACTGCAATAAAATCCATCAGTTAGTTACCTAACCTAGAACGCTTTGGTGACAACTGCTTCTTCGTCCTTGGATCTGTACATCCACTGACCTTACGAACGTCCTTCCGAATGCCTCTCAAACGGTGCTCATATCCTTTCCGAGGCTCGGCTCAGCCTTTCACGGCCTCCCTCTGCATCTACTGACGGAGCCCCGGGGCTGAGCGCCGTCATCGTGCTCAGGGCCTGCCCTTACCCTTACACCGGAAGACCCCGTCGGCTCTTCCGCCCGCCTCACCAACGGGCCCTGGGAGCGGCCGGCTGGGTGGGCCCGTGTGAGCGGGAGCTAGGAACGCGAGCGCCCTGCGACCCTCCTTCCGGTGGTGACAGGAGAGGCGTTTTCTAGAAGAATGATCCTCTGTGGTTCTGCCACGTAAGGCTGGTACCAGAGACGATGCCGACTGTCCTTTCTGCACCCGCCGGCCTACGGAGCGCCGTCCCCACAGGCCCGGTTTGACAGGCGAGTGGAGGGACACACTCTCCTGGTTAGCCAGGGTTTGAGAGGGTTCCCAGGACATGGGACTTCCAGCTTCCAAACTGAGATAGGCGTCCAAGTCAAGTTGAGAGATCGGGGGCCTCATAAAGTAACCTTAGCTCCTGACCACAGAGACTCAAGCCTACGTCTCTGTACCTTCCAGAAATGTGTTAGATGCTTTTCTTTCCTTCAATCAATAAGAGCCTTTCCAGCTTAAATTTGCCAAGTAGTTCACGCTGTTTTCAGCCAACGCTGGCTGAGACCACTTCCCAGGTGATGTCCCAGCCTCCGGCCCCGCTCGGCTGGGGGACTCTCCGCACACCGCTGTCAGTGCACGCACAGTCCGCCCGCCTGCCCAGGTGCCGGGTCCACGGGCCGGTCGCACGACCCGGCGCTCCTGAGCATCTCACAGCATCGCCCTGGCGGACGCGCCTCTACGCTCGCGACTCTGAGAATGAAGTCCCCCCGTTGCGTTGCGTCTTCGGTCTCGCTGGCTGAGGCTTGGGAAGGCTGTCTGCTGGAGGGCAGAAGCCGCTGCAGCAGATGCTTTCTGCTTCCGTTAATTTAGGGAGCCCCCCACCCCCGCCCTGAATGTTACTATGATGCTTGCAGGTCTATTAAACTCCAAAGGTTTCTACCACAGCAATTTTCGAAGGAGATGTGCTTGTTTTTATGCCTGGATTCGATTTCTTGTGGCGCAGCCAGGGTCTGCAGTATCTCAGCAACAAATAAGTGAAAAACAGAAACACTATGTAAACAGTGACCATCCTGGACTTTGTCTTGCTGACAGCAGGTTCATTTAGCAGCTTATTCCCGTGGGACGCGTTCCTCTACTGAAGGCACACGGTGGTGGACGAAAGCGACAGGAGCCTGTTTGAAACCACGAGGAGACAGGACTCGGGCGAAGTGAAAACGGGAGAAAGAATGGACCCTGGGGGCCGAGCGGTTCCGCAGTGAGGGTTGCCCATGTCGCCGCCGCGCCCCGGGGTGGGGCGGCGTTACCGTTTGGGACACGGTGACGCTACTGCCACACACACGCAGCTCACGCACCTCCAGGTCCGGCTGACAACGGCTTAACTGGTAGCAACAGCCCTGGAAACACCAGGCCCTCCTTGGGGGCTCGTCTCCAAGTTCACGGCGTACTGTACGGTTTCTTGATTATCACTCGGTTAATCACTACAATTACTTATGAAAGTAGACGGTCACATTATGTCCCTGTCGGAAATGCTTCAAGTGTTCGTGACAGATCTTCGGTCCTCACATTTCAGCTTTCCTTTAGAGGATCTTTATGGTTCTTACATAAATTGCCATATTATGACAGGAAATCATATTCTGGAGTCTAGACTTGGATTCAATTAGACCTGTGACCCACAGGATATGTCTCTGCACAACTTTCTTCACTTCTACGAGCTTCATTTTTCCCATCTATAAATTACTAATTATAGAGAAGACTCAATGAAATGATCTAATTTAGATAAAGTTTGCACAGTGGTATGGAATCTAGTATATGCATCATGATGACTATTTCTTTAGCATCACTGAGAGGTCAAGAATAAGTCAATGATTAAGAGAAACTTCGCTGAGCAACTTCTATTTAATTTGATTCCTTCTCCATCCGTTCACTTAACTGTGGACGTGGTCACAAGGTTGGGGCTACAGAGACGAGTAATTCTGATCGGAGACACAGGATCGAGTGAAAGCATCAGACAGCAGCAATGCCGTGGGATTATGTGTCTGACGCACCAGAACACTGTACCAACCTTGCCCATTCCCCGCATGAAGCCACAGGAGCTTCACGGCGAAGGGCCAATTACGTGTGGTTATTAAGGAAGAGGAGGAGAAGAGTCTCCCAGGCAGAAAGGTGGAAGGATATTCTGGGCAGGATCTTGCGGGTGGCCAGGGACAGGACCAAGACCTGCTGCAGAGGGAACGGGAAGAATCGAGTTGGAAGAGGCAGCTTAGAACCCTGTGAAATGATGCTCCTCTTGCCCGGGGCCGACCATGTCCACGGACTTCCCTGCCCTGTCCGTCACTGTCATCTGCAGTGATGGACTCTGACCAACAGGAAGGAAGGGCACTAGACAAATCCCACTGGTCGAGTCTGAGCAGCAGGAAAAATGATTGCAGCGTTAGCTGGTCTGGAATGTTGACGGTGACTGCGGTTTTGGACACACTCAATTACAAGTCACTGTGAGCCATGCAGAGAAATGATGGAGACTAGGAGAGAGCGCAGCACCTGCCCTTGCCGTGGGGACCCACGGCGGACCGGCGGATTCGCCTTCCGGAGATTCCAGAAGACCCACCTACAGTCCATGCTTTGAGTAGCGAAGACGTTAAAATACCTTCTGTCTGCACCTTGGCCTCTAAACTCCAGAGCAGTTGACGGCAGCTGCTGGCTCACGATGGATTCTACTTGAACCTGATCCTTGAGCTCAGGACGCAGGCCAAGAGGAGCTGGGAACAGCAACAAGGAGGGGCCTGACCCGGCACCGCCCTCACCTGCTGGGTGCTGATGAACCTTGCTCTGACCCAGACCTGTACACCACGTTTCTGAAATACGACCTCTTTCCTCAAGCCTTTTGCAGGGACCTCACATAAACGATAAAAGCTTTTTACAAACAAAAATCTCATGCTGAAACACGTATAGGTGAGATTCATACGAAGCTGCCTGAGCTTCATATGGGGAGGCTGCAAAGGCCAATCTACTCTGGCTGCAGTCTGAAAGTTTGTCCTCGGGACCTCAGGCTCAATGGATTTCATTTAAAAACAATTCTTCTCTCATGCTGCCTCCTAGGATAAAGGGCTGGAACAATTTTTCACAGTCTCCTAATAGACACCTTGCCTGAAACTGCTGTTTAAGTCGAAACCACCAGTTTGCTCTCAATGAATCGAAAGGTAATGCAGTTTTAATTTTAAGTCCAATTATATCTTGAGAGATGAATGGTACGGGGTGAATCCTTGCTTAGAGCCAGACAGGAGTGATAAATCTTTCACTTACATGATCGGATTGCTTCCAAGCTCCTCTGGGCCTCTCAAAAAACCAGAAGAGAATAGTTAAAACCAGCCCTTTTGGTGAAAAACAAAATGGAAGAGAAGGTCGAGGTGGACTTTGCCCGTATCAATCAGGATATTTAAGTTACGCCGCGGTTCAACAAAATCTCAGCGGCTTCTCACAACAAAAGCCTTGTTCTCGGTCATGCTGCATGTCGACCCAGCTTGTCGAGGGATCCGGCTGCTCGAGCCTCCACTGCCACAGACTCCGATGTGACGTACGCTGCGAGGTTACACTACAGACGGGAGGAGCCGTGATGAGTTTGGCGTATTCCCCTGAGAACCGACAGGCCGTCACCGGTCACACGGCCAAGGCAAACATGTGGAGACAGGGGAGAGTGATTCACACGATGTGCCCAGAAGGAGCACTGGGAACAAGAGGTCAGCATCGCCGACGGCTTGGCGACCGCCGTACTGTCTTTTAGTGTGTGTGAACGATGAACGAGTAAGAACGAGGCCGAGAGCAGGAGGAACGTGCTTTAACTGTCGGCTGCGCACCAATCTGGGGAAGGTCCTTTGGGATTTCAAGCTCAACGATGTTGTGGGGTGGGTGTGATTTCCTATTTCCCATGTGCTACGACCCAGGGAAGTCCAAGGCTTTTCCCAAGACCCGGCAGCTGGTGCATGGAGTCAGGATGCTTGCTCAGAAACGTCTGACCCCAAAGCCCACATCCTCCCCATGATTCAGTGCCGCATACTCCACTTGAAGATGTTCACACTACGTCGAATGTATCGCGGTCCTTATGCTCGTGGGCGCCACGAGGTCGGACTTAGAGAGAAGCAGACGAAGGGAATGACGAGGCAGGATGAATAAACGGCTTCGGGAAAGCAGTGCAACTGGGCATGACCGCAATGACAACAGCGCCCAAGTACCGAGCTCTACTCCGTGTCTTGCTAACAAAATGTGTGTTGCAGGCACCGGCTCAGGTGACCCGCCCTACAGCCCCACCATGACCTAAACTCCAGTATCACCTCTGCCACCCGCTGGTGCCCTGACCCGGACGCGGTCATTAAACCTTTGAAATTCATTTCCCCTACCTATAAAATGGGAAATTTTATATGTACTGCATATTTTTATTTCGAGACTAAAACTAAAATTAAGAAGGAGTTGGGCTGTCACGGCGAAGCTACCCCGACCATACCGGGTGCTCACGCAAGGCAGGCTGGGATCGCGCTCGCAGGGGAACAGCGCAGGCGTTGGGGACGAGGCGCATCCCAGGCCTGCATCCCAGGCCTCCCGCTTGGCCGCTTAGGAACGTGGCCGGCCCACCTTTTACCCTCTCGAGTTAGGGTGCAGCTTGATCATAACATGGGAATAATAGTGACAGCAAGAGGGGCGCTGTGACAAGCCGCCACGCGTGATATTTCCTAGAGAGCAATGGTCCTTAACGAAGGGCGCTTCCCCTTACCGCCCCGGGAGAGTATAGAGCCACGACGACTTTGAAAGAATGTTCTACCGAGTCCTCTGGAGGTCTTTAAGAGTGGTTCCTGTCTTATTACAGAAAATACCTGTGTCGAGCATGTTGCTCACGGCCCCTGCTCCGGGCGTCTCGTGCACCTGGGTGAAGCCCGAGCCCACCTGGCGAAGCAAGCATCTCTAAACCATGTTTCCTAAACTCAACCGCCCTCATCACTCGGGAGGTGCCTCGGTGTTGCGGCTAATCCCTTTTTTCTTGTAAGTACTTGTCACTAAATCACGTCTGGATGAGAGGGGTGGCCCTCTTGGGAATCCGCAGCCATCCTGCCATCTTTGTGGCCTGGACCGCGAGGGGCAAAGTGCTCCTCTGCTTCGGGATCTTCGTGACCTCAGCTTTCTGCAAAGGTGTTTCCCACTGAGCAGGAGTGAGAACCGGAGCAGGAGAGGCCACGGCAGCAAAGCGGTGGGCAAGGCGCCTGTCGGTCCCAGCTCGCAGAATGAGCTTGGATCTTGTCAGTGCCAGAGCCCAGAAGGGGGCGCTGACCGCTCCAGAAGAGACAGCTCAGGAAGCAGAGCCCACAGCGGTGGGGAAATTGTAAGAAAACGGAAGGTTAAGGTGACCAGAAAAGACTCATTCCTATGCCGGAGCCACGTCTCTGCCGTCCCCCAGTATACCCCACGCCCGCACTTGCTATATCAGCGATGCTCAACTGTTTTTTGTCGACCAGTTGGCTGAAAGATCAACTTACAGAATCAGTGAAGAATGAACGAATAAGCACAGGAGGATGGTAGGTCTGAGAAAGACTCTCGCGTCTTTTTAATTTGTAAAACTCTGAGTACTAGCAGCCCACTGCCTGCCATCGAAGCCTTTCAGAACAAGATCTGACTGAGCCCTGGGGAGTGAAATCCAGGGCTGCCCCCGGCTCCCAGCCCCAGGGATCCGCAAAAGTGTCTCTCCCTTCAGCCACGGCACTCAACTCCCTCCTCGCCAGGACGACGGTCTGTCACTCGCTCCAACACGGCCACTCACATCATCGGCGCCTTCCTGATGCCTGTGGGCTGAGTAACAACACAAAAGCCCAGGGCAGGCTCTGAGCTTGCACACAGTAGGACCGAGATGGCGTTTAGTCAGAGGCGGGTCGCTGGGGCCTGAATATTTGAGAGTCTGTGGTCATAAATCCGATGATGGCCTTTTCATTTCTTACTCTGCATCCTGGTTCATTTCTGCCCCCAGGAAATGAAACAAGGCCATTGCTATGCATCCCTGGGCGATTTGGAAGCCCAAGATATAGGTGCCTCCTCAGCGCGACACACGGTTCTATATCAAATTACCAGGAGCTGGAGAAAATTGCATCTAAACTGGAGTTTGATGGACATGAGGTGTGATTTATGTAGAGATGAAGTAATAGGCAGGGATTTTAAAATTTGATGGAATGCTGAAGAAATTCAATAAGAGTGAGTCTATGGAGGCAAGTTTTACTGTGTGTGAATGTTTTCATAAACACCTCTGAAGAGATAATGCTATACAGGTGAGCTTAATAAAAAAGGATTTTGCTTTTCATTCCTGCCAATCTGGCCCCTCACAAAATCTCCTGTGAGAGAGAAACACGGGCTTGGGGGGACCGTTCTTCCGTAGTTATCTACTTTCCTTTCTCAACCTTTCTAATCTTGCTCCCCCGCCTTTCCGTTTTTATTGAATTTTTGTAAGAGGAGAGAATTTTGCTAGAAAGAATTTTACTAGAAAGAGCAAGTTAACTCAGATTGCTGACAAATGCCTAGCACTCGGACATCCAACAAGTCACCTGAAGCTAAAGGCACAGCACCCTAATGAACCCAGGTATCCCCGGGAGATGAGACAAGAAGGCAGAGGAAAGAAGAAGCGGTTACCCCGGAAAAGGCCTTCTCGCAGCAGGTTTCGGCTTCGGAGCCTCGGACACCTGTTTTTAAATCCCGACTTGGCTTCTAATAATCTCTGCGGCCCCTAACGAGCTGCTCTATGCCTATGAATCCCGATTTCATTCACAGGGAACATGAGATAATTTTTCTTCCCAGAAGGGATGGAGGAATAAATTATAGGGTTATGCAAACTACTACACCCAGAGCCTTGGTGCAATAATTGCCAGCGAGTTGAAGAAGCTCAAATCCCCTCCCCCTCTCGCATTGCCAGAAGCAATACGGGGAGGATGGGGAGCCAAGCCCGTGGGCTCTTACCTTGCTGCTGGACAACAAGGCAACCGTCTACTTGATACAGTACATACCTGTATCTATGTGGAGATAAATCAATCAATCTATCCATCCACCCACCCACCCACCCATTCACCCACCCATCCATCCATATCTATCTACCTTCACCTATCTATATCTCTCTGTCTGTATCTATACCTAATATTATATGTCTATATATACTTGGACAGGTATCTACATAGATAAATGGGTAAATATATCTATAAATCTATATCAGTATAGACACATATCTGACTATCTATATTTTTGTATCATTATCTCTTTCCATGTCTATATCCACATCCCTTTAGGGAAAAACGCATTTTGGCAATTAGTATCTCTTGTTCACGAGAAACTCATTCAATAAAAAGAACATACGACATGTTGTTTTGAAATATGTCCGTCGTGGCGTTATTCTGTCATCCACTCCCCCGAAATGTTTGTGTCATCTGCAAAAAGTCTCTTATCTTCACACTTTAACCTGTTAAGATACGCACTCTATAAAATGAGACTGTAGGTCTGAAAAGTATTCCTCAACCTTCACCTCCCCCTCTGGACCGAGCCTGGTCCCTCCAGCACTTCCTGGCCCCGCATTGTCTCCTGAGCATTTCAGGCGCCTCTTTGTGACCACGTAACCCCCACAGGCAGCCCAGCCTCTCCCCTGGATTCTCTTCTTCCCAATCGCCGACCACCCCTTTCTCATTTACGCTCCTACGCCAAACAGCCCATGGTGACCTCCTACCTCTATTGGCTTTTTCATCCTCAAAATGATCTTTTTTTTTTTTTTTAATCTAATTTAGTCTTAGATTCAACTTAGAGATAAACCGGCCTCTTTTATCCAGGGCTGAAACTTTTCTGCTTACCTCTGAAGACTGAAAGGTCATTCTCTGAGCCCACAGCACTGTCTTTGTATTGCAAAAACTACATTATGTTGCAAATGTTTGTCTGCCTTTCTCCCTTCCAGTAATATAGAGTAATATCCTTAAAGATAGACACCTTTCTTTTTTATATTTCAATCTATCCCCTAGAACTGGGCTTTATAGAAAGGTGACGTGGGCTCTGCTATTAAAAAAAAAAAAATGATTAAGAAACTGTACGCTCTAGTTCTGAACCTCTCCCCCATTCTCCTCAAAAGCTGTCATGTTTCCACATCGTGTTCCTTGAGTGACCTCATTCTGAGCATCTCTTTCGGTGTTCAGTTATGGACCGCACTTGTGGCCCACACGTTTTTCGCTGTGCCCACTACACCCATTCCTTCCCGGAGGCATGGTGGCTTCCCCTCCCTCGGCCCTCGGCTGAGCCTCCGACAGATATCTTTGCAGCGTAGCAGGCGTCTCCTGGAATCTCCAAGCGCCGTGGACAGCAGGGGCGTGTGAAATACTCTTAACACTGATGACCGACCTTCCCACCTGAGCGTTCTCACCCTGGGAGTGGAAAGGGGGCTGTTCCAGACACCCCGCTGCCTCGCCCCTCTCAGGCCCTTTAAGGCCTAACGTCGACCTTAATGTGCTGTTCAATTTCCCACATCTGCAGTAATTTCCCTGCTAGGCCTGCAGAATGATGAATGTGTGCGCCCCTCCGTGCCGCTTCCATTAAGCGGGGCGGCGATGTCAAAGAATCGCGCCGCATTATTCAATTTTTATTGAATAGCCAGCATCTGTTCTGTGGCACGGATTATTACAACTGTCAGGATTATCATAATAACCAAATAACGGAGGTCTCTGTTTTCACGGTGCCACTTGACATTTTGCACGTGTCTGTCTCTTTATCATCACTTTAGAGACGATGACTCAGCCTGTCCTGCTACAAAACTAATGGCTTCAGATCAGCCTGGATCTTTCAGGAAGCGGTGGGAGAAGCTGAGGACTAAGCGAAGAAGAGGTGGGTTTCTGGTGTCTGCAGGGAAAGGCTCCTTCTCCAAGATGTGTAATAAGCGCCTGCCTTTCTCTGTTCCCATTTTTAAAAAAATACCGTCCCATTTAGCTCGGCGAGTCTCAATTCTCAAGCAACTCTCAAGCGATGCATTTCATTGGCTTTTCACCCTTACACACACCTGCGCGGAGCTCAGTGTATCTGCTTCTCTGAGAATTTGAGAAAATGTCATTGTGATTACTCTGGAGAATTCGAGAACCCTCGATTCTCAGAGACACAAAATAGCAAAGTTAAGCCTTGAGCGAGGAAGTTTCTTTGAGAGAACGAGCCTGGGCTTTGGTACTCTACCATATCTTACCAGATTCCACATCTGGAAAACAGGGACCACGACGCCTTCTACTACACGTAATGAGGAGGTAGCTATTGCACTGGGTTTGGGTGCACAAGCTCTTATGACGGATTGTCACCGGTCCAGTCTCCTCCCCACCGCTGACTAGGTAAGTCTTCTGAGGCAAGTGACTTGACCTCCCTGCACTTCGGCTTCCTTACGTCTAAAACACGGTAACGATCAGAGTGCCCACTGCAGAGGATTCTGGGGCGAATTGGTGGTGACTTAAATAATACTCAACGGCAGGAACCACAAAGGGCTGAGTTCGCGGAAAAATAATACGAAGAACCGACATCGACTAGTCTCTATAATTTTAAGCATCTCAATGTATTACTTCACATGCACGTAGGTATTTAATATTTTTTAGTGTTCGTTGAGTTGGTAAAATTTAAGGTTATGAACTAAATGATAGATTCTGCTTCTCAGCAGCTTAATTCTAGTGAGAAATAGTACTTCCAGAAATATGCGTGTGCTTTTCTCATAATGAGTGGTAAACAATGACCCAGGGATACTGCAGATAGCGGCGAGGGAGGAGAGTAAGGACCTGGTGGCTGATGAGCCTGCAGGGGCAAACCCGAGCCAACGTGTGGCTTGAAGCGCAGTTTACAGAGGGACTGCGCTTTCCGTTCGGCGGGCTGTCAGAAATCATTTTTGCTTTATTTGTAAAAATAACAACAACAAAAAATGAGTTTCTGATTTTTTTGTGCTATTGTTTTAAGTATTAACTATGCTATTTCCATAAATATTTATTTCACACCCACAAAATACTGGGCATTGTGCTAAGTTTACAATATTCACAAATCGCGTACAGTAATTTAGCTGATATTCAGGATAGCAGACAGAACGCGAGTATGTAAATAGATAAATGGATACAGATTGTGCTGAAGACCGCGAAGGAACCAAGAGGCGGCTGCGAAATGCTCGGTACGGGAGGCAAATTGTAGTGCAAAATAGGGCGCTCGGGCTCGTTTTTACGGGGGGCATCCAGATCACGCTTGGCCGTGGAAGGCGAGACGGCAGGAGGATCTGGACGGCAGCCATGGGGCGACCAGTTTCTGCCGAGGCTCAGGTTTCACTTCTGACGCTTCTCGGCCGCGACTCCTTGGGCATTTCACCTTCCAGAACCTTCCTGCTATTCCCTCACATGGCAGGGAGAGAGAGAGCTCTCAGCTTCACCTTCTCGTAAAGGCTCTAAGCCCACCACGGGGGGCCCCAAACGCATGACTCCAGCTGAAACTAATCACCGCCTAAAGGCCCTGCCTCCTTATACCACCCGTTGGGGGGTAGAATTTCACAATATAAATTGGGGGGCAGAAACTTTCAGCCCATAGCAACCTGACACCCATGAGCTCTCATCATAAAACATGACCTCGCGTTAGTCCTCTGCTCGCCCTGTCCTTGTCTGTCCCCTCGTTCCCCTTTCTTCCCTGCCCCCTTCGAGCCTTGGCTCCAGCCCCGCCTCCCAATTCGGCGCACGTAGCCAGACCACCCCTGACGTTTCTCATCCTGTTCCACGCGTTCATTCTGACGCGGTAGATCATCCGCGCGTTGACCGTGCCTATTGATGATGGATGATCTACCTCCTCTGCCGGAAGATTCACCCTAGAAGAAGAGGATCTGTGTCTATTCGGCCCACGGATTTACCCCGAGGACCCAGAACAGCGCCGCGCGCGACAGGGGTCGGGATTCCTTTCCTGACTGGATGAACCGATGAGTGATTGGCAGGTGGCACGCTGCTCTTAACATCGCCGCTGCTGCAAGATGACCACGCCGGATTCTCAATCGGGCACCATGTGAAGGAGGCCGGTGAGGACAGAGGTAAAGCCCAGGGGCCTGGACTGGGTGTTCCGGAAGGCAATTTAATATTATTTGGGAAAGGGAGCGTTTTCTCTCAGTTCCCCTTTCTTGAGGCTCACCACCCACGGCAACTACTTAAATTCCAAACATAAACTATATATTAAAAATAATCAATTTCATTTAGCATATGGAACGGGGCTTATGGCAAGATGAAGTGCAGTTGTCTAATTAGGGAATTAATGAAAGAGGTAAATATTACAGGAAGGGCCCCCCGTGGGCCTGACCATGGCACTTCATTACCCTTTAATTACTGCGGGTCGTTTGTGGTTGGGGACAGAGGCCATGCATCATGGAAGCTTTAACTACTGTGATTTTCCATTAGGCTGAGTTTCTGTACAGAAAAGAAATGAGAGTGCAGCAAAAGAATACTTTCCACGACGAGAATAAGGAGGGGACCCTCAAATGCCGGGAGGCGAGGACGCACTGTAGAGAAGGAATCCTCTGCGTGGTGGCCGCGTTGCCGTCTGGTATAAACCAAGGGAGCCGGCCTGGTCAGAACTGCAAGGGAGTCAGGTGCAGGAGGACGCGCCTTCAGGGAGCCAAGCACTGGGGTAGAGCGTGGGGCTTCTAGAGAGAACTGGCTGCAAATGCCACCTGTCACATACTACGTGTCATGAGCGAGGGCATGCGATTTAGTCTCCCTTAGCCTCAGGTTACCCATCTACATAAAGATGTGTCTCGGACATGGTTGTGGGGCTTCCCTGGCATAGTGTGTGCAGTGAGCACATGTAAGAACAAATCTCAGGGTTTCCTTTCCTTCTCTATCGGCAAAATGAAAGAACTGGACAATCCCTCTTCCTTTGACAGTATTTATCGTGCCCCTGTGCTTTAGAAAACACATTCACTTCCATTATCTCATAAACTCCCCGTAATTTGAGAGAAAGCTACCTTCGCCCCATGTCCCAGACTGCAAAGTTTGGGTGCAGACCAGTGTAGGGATGTGTTTACTGAGTTGCATCTGGAACGCCAGTAGAAACAGCTTTACGACCCTTAACACTACATCATGTTTCCATTAATAGGCTATTTTTCCAAAATGAATATATTCGGGTCTCACCTTCCAGTTGATCACTGAGGAAATAACCAGATTCCCAAGAAATCAAAATTTAAAGAATGTTGGATCAAAGGAGCACAAGGATTTTTATGGATAAGTAGGTACCCCCACCTCGAATGTTCCAATTCTTGTTTCAAAGAAAGCCAACATCTAAGTTATATTAGAGAAAAACGAATTCCCTTCCCTTGCTTCTACTCACGGTCACGGGCAATTATAGAGATAACAGTGCAAGAAATCCAAGACCCAGAGCCCGACTGATGCGGAAACTGTTAGTGTTTCATTCTGGTGTTACAATGTCCGGCTTCAACCCCATCTGGTTCTGCGGCTGTGTGACTGTGAGAAGGCACTCGACCTTTCTGAGTCATAGTTCCCTCATTCACAAACCAGAAATAACACTACTCGCCGTGAGAGTTAAATGTGGGCATGATGCCCCTTGGCACGGCGCCTGCATACAGTAAACACTCGACACGAATCAGCCGTTATTCGTATTAGCCTCAGTTTCACTGGTTTAGTGCTGTGTCGTCTAACTTCACCAACTGCAGACCATTGTCACCGAAGTCGGAGCTCTCGGTTCCATCAGGATGGCAAAATTTCTCTGTCCCTGTCGGACTCCTACATGGAACAAACAAACACGCAAACGAACAAACAAACAGACGAGGAAGCTCTTCCATTTGTCTTATCTTATAATAATTGTATTTTAAATTATAGCTATTGGTCGAAACTCTTAAAGTTGTAGCTGCGGATCTGCGCTTCATGACCTACCTCTCCTGGAAAGGGCTGATGTAATTAGAAATGTCCCGTTATCAATCATTCGACTAATGGTCTTGGTGTCTTGGTCTCTCTCTCCCTCTCTCACTCGCTCATTAATTATTCTATTTTAGACAAAAGATCAGACCAACCCTACTGTCGTTCTCGCTAATGGAATTTTAAATCTTTCCTCGCAAGGAAGTTTCCTGGGGGGATTTCTTTGCAACTGCCAACTAAGGGGAGGCTAATTCTCATAGTCGGAGTTAGCAATGGATCCTAACGCATGTGGTTAAAACTAGCCCGTTCGGAACAAAGTGCCTTTTCTGACACTTGGTGGGGATCTGCAGTTGGTTTGTATTCTTCGGATCAGGAGGAGCAGCATGTCCAGAGTGTTACAAGGTGAACTCTCCTCTCACCCTGGCGGGCACTTCTGCAGGCAGCGCACGGATGAGCAAGAGCTGAAATGTGTTTCTGTGCACGTCCGTTTATTTTCTACACGTAACGGTGGGATTCTGAGTGTGTTTCTCCGACTCTCCTCCCTGGTGCCCCTGCCTGGTCTCAGAGGAGTTCTTTGTCCCGGGGATTACCGTGGGAGAGAATTCGGGTGTTGCTCTGCCTACCTTTCTAGAAATTTGAAACTGGACAGTTCCTGCTTCAGCTCGCCCCGTTCCCCATAGCTGTTGACAAATCTTACTTCACTTTCTTACGTGGTAATTGTCTGTATACGTGTCTTTCTCTTCAGCTATTTTCTAAGAATATGTGTGGTCCAGAAAATGTCTAATTTTTCTTTGAATAGATGATAAAATTTTGTCTGATAATATTTAGACCCATGGAATCCTAGCTACTCTGCTTGTTTTAAATCAAATGAAATCTAGCCCCTCCTGACCGAGACAGCGGGGACTCGGTCTATTACCTCACGGGGCTGCCTGTCTTCCTTGGGATAAGGCCACACAGCTGAAACAGGCAAGGGGCGTGGCTTTAGCCCCTGGCGGCGCCACCCACGCCTTCGCCCCTTCCTCGACGGAGTCCTGCAAGTAAGTCGCCGGGTGGCACAATGCCCGTGCACAGGCCCTGCACGAAGCTCCGAGGCCTCAGGTCTTTGGGTCAAGTTTCTGCTGCTATCCCGGGGCCATCTGTCAACTGCGGTGCAGCAGGCAAGGCGGACACGTCCCCATAGCTTCGAAACCTCTCACCTGTCGCTGCCTTCCGTTGCCTCCCCTCTCTCCCACGCAGGACGCGACTCCTCAGCGAGCTTCCCTCCTCCCCCCTTGGTGAGCTGTTACCTCCCAAACACACCCCAATTACAAGCTGGGCTTTTCGCTCTGCGACGTCTGTTTTTAGCCTGGAAACAGGAAGGTGTTTAGCACTTGCTGCTGGATGAAGGCTTTTTCACGGAGATGATCTTGTATTTGACTTTCACAGCACTTGAACTGGGTAAAGCTGCCTACGTCTGATGGACAAGGACGCCTGATCACCAGAGTCTAGATGACTTGACAAATATCATGTAAGTCTCGGCCAGAACTTGGAATAGGGCCTGAATATTTCATTTATCCCTCAATCTTCCTCTACTGCATCGGTCGAACAACTGTCCCAGCTTGCACAGGCTGGGGCAACGGCACGCAAGTCTTTTTGATCCCCTTGTCAAACAGGAAGCTTCTCCTGGCTCCCTTTAGCCACTGTCTTTGCAATGTTACTTGCATGTATGACAATTGATGCCCATAGCCCAGAGAGATCCCAAACCTGCCTTGACACTGAATTTGGTTGTCTGCTATGCGGCTAGATAACTACGTTTTCATTTTAGCTTGAAATGATTACATTATATCAGGTGGATGTTCAAGAAATGACATAACTGGAAAGAAGGACATGCATTTATGCTAGGAGATTTGCCCCCTCTTGCTCATATATGCCTAAAATGATTTGTACTTGCATGTTTCTAAAGAAGTATAGATTAACACAAGACCTATCTGATGTTTACTGAAGCCTGGCCATGTTAACACACTATGATGAATTCAACACTCAGAACAACCGTATGATACAGAGACAATTGTTAATAACGGTATAAATAAAAAAAAAAAAAAACATTTCAGTTCAGAGAGGCAAGTACCTCGGCTTAGCCTCAAACGTAAGAGGGAGAGGAATAGAGATTTGAGCCCCGGCCGTCTAATCTCTAAAGATTGCTAAGCTCTATAACTACATCGTTGTAAGGATGTAACACGCCTTGCGACTGTACCTCACCGGCACGTGATGCCTCCTCCGCCCTCCCAGACTTTTCTCGTGTTCGCATCCCCTGCCTGCCCAGAGAATGACGGTGGCGTTCTGGACTAGAGAAGGAACAAATTCGGAGCTCTTCCTATATCTGACGGTGTTGAGTCTGAAGCACACAGAGAGAGAGAGAAGCTGGGGTCTGCCGCGACCTGCAGCCTCGGAATGACCCCCTCGGCTTCCGAGTGAACATCCATTTCTCCAAGGGTCTGACGGTCGGGATTAACTTTACTGCCCACCGCCGTTTGGGAACGTTTTTCTTTCCCTCTGCCTATTTGCAGTTGGCAAGGCTAGCGCAGAGGTTTCCGGACAGGTGTCGTATTATCAGGGACTGGACTTGTGTAAACGCGTGTGGCAGTGTGACAAGAGAGTTATTTGGAGGTTATTGATCAAATATTTTCTAAGCACTTCTATCTACATAAAAATTAAAATGGAGAGAGCACGTAAATATAAATCTAGAATTAACATAATATAAGGTCTTTCTTTGGGAAACATAATGTCATTCGAAAAATAAAACTAGCGTATGTAAAAATAATGCGAAGATTTATAAAATGTCCTGGTCTGAACGAGGTCACGTTGTGCCCATTTTTCAAACCCGTGCTGAGCTAACTTGTAAATCCGGTGGACTTTTATCTATAAGTTGTAAGAATCAAAAAACTCCTTAAAATATCATGAATCAATGGAAAATTATCAAACTTGAATGCAACCAGATAGTCTTTGACGGAGTATGTTTAAAATGCAGGTTGCTGGGCTCCGTCCCAGATCTACTGAGTAAAAAAATGCTGCCTCTTCTGCTTCCAAGAAGATGGACTGCACGCGCATTTCCCTGTTTCTCCCACTGAGTACAACTAAAACCCTCGACATTATGTGTGGGACGAACGCAAGGCGCAGAAAGGCCCTCGCGACCAAGAACCACAGAAGTCCCGCCTCATGATAGCCAAGGCTTACAGGCCGTCCACAGCCAGAAGCAGCCGGCCCCCGGGGAGGAAGGGACGGCTCTCTGAAAACTCTGAACCCCGCGTTTTATCGCTTCACGACAGACGCGGCCCTCACCGAGATGTCCTTGTCGGTGATTTACTCATGCAGCTGCCTCTGAGGGTTCGAGTCGTTTAATTTCGCTTGCTCCGGAAGCAACCTTTGTCACCATTGACTGTGACACCCTCCTGGATTCCTCTGGGCACTGCGAGAGCCGGGCTGAGGCGGCTCTGGGCGGGCTTCACTCGGGTGGGCCCCGCGGCAGGGACCTTTCCCGAGGAGAGGCCTCGTTCCTTCTCCCGAGCTGACCCCCCCTGCGAGGCCCGGCTTCACCGTGTCTCCCCTCGGCCTCCCCAGACCAGGCCGCAGGCCCCCGACACAGAAGAAACGGGGAGGCGTGGGGAGAGAGCGCTCTGCCTCCGGCCCGAGGAGCTCACGTTCCGTCTCCGCGTGACGAGTTACCTTACTTCTGGGCCCCCGGCTCCTCCTCTCTAAGGGGAGATAACGACGCCCCCGACGCCCCCCTACCCAGGGGATCTGTCTAGTGTATCACACTAGCCCTACGGGAGGCCGGACGCCTGGACTGTGGCATCCGCTGACTCGGCATCACAGGGACCCTGTCCGTAAAGCCAGGATAAAAGCACAAGTGGCTCTTGACTGTGGGATCCTGACCATTTTTAGTCCTGTTATTCCTTCATTCTGGTAGCATCAAAAAAAAAAGAAAAAAAATTTATTCAAGTATGTCTGCCTCCTCTACTACGTGACATTCCTATCAAAGCCGAGAGTTCTCCATTCTTCAGCATCAGATTGATTTCCTTTTAACTTAGGAACCATGTAATTATGATGCAAACTAGGGTGATTTGGTGAAGAAAAGGGGGTGATAGTAATAATTACTTCAGGATGGTAAGTCAAAAGCCTGCACTATCCTCACCAAATCGATGTGGTTACCCCCACAAACATGTCCACAAACATATTCACATAGGAAACAGTTAATAAATTATTAACAGAATAAAATTAAAAGTGTGCAGACCAATGCCTGTCAAATCAAAAGCAGCACCCCCAATCCGGCCTGGGTACCACGACGCATCTCTAACCTGGTATTCCCTGTACGCAAGGCCGGCATCGAGACTCTACCTCCCAAACAGGTGAACCTGTTCATCCTTGTCATTCTCTCTCCCCTAACAGCCTCGTCCCCATTAACGGCTGCCAAGCTCGTCTGACCTTCTATCCTGAATACTCCCCAAATCTGCTTGCTTTCCGTCTTCCTCACGGATGCAGCCTTAGCTCATTTCCAATGATATGGATCATGAAAGCTTTCAAAGCGAGATTTTTACTTCTCTTCCTGTTCACTCAAAAGAAGCACTATTCTTAGTTAAAATGAATTAATCTAACTAGATACTCCGATTTAAGGTAATTACACTAACTTAAATATGATCACTTGAATTCCATATTTGAAAAACCTTTGGTATTCCCCAACTGACTTCATAATAAAACTCAGTCCACAAGCCATTCCAGTTGCTGGTCTGACCTCACACGCAGCTGAATCCCCACGGTCTGTTTCTACTCCCCGTTCACCGCCGTGGATCCTGATCCTCCTCCTTCCTTGAATAGTGACTTTTTAAAACCATCACGATTTCTTCTCTCTTCCCAGAATTGCCTTACTGTCTTCTTTACTTGAAGAATTCCTAATTTCTATTCCAAGTGACATTCGCCAGGCGTCTACTCTGTGAAAACATTCTGCCCCCTTTAGGAAGAAAGAGGAATCGCTTTCTTTCGGGTCTCAAAGCTCTTGACCCGCCCACCTCCCTGCAAGAACAGGGTGCTTAGTGCTGATGCCTGTTCCTGCCGGGCACCGTGAGCTCCGTGGACGAGGACTCTGGTTCATTCGCCTCTATGTATCTGGCTTTTTAGAAACGCCTCATAGGCATTAAGTTTCTATGTGTGGAGAAAAAGGAAAATAAAGCTAGAGATAGGCTAGTTCTTGGTTTCTGTGTGCCTTTTTAAAGTCCTGACACTCAGAATTGATAATATCGTTGCTGATAAATAACGGTATCATCTTTTTATTAGCAATAGTCTTCACTGACGGCATCATGCATGGACTCCACCTGCTGACTACGGATTGTGGTCCGAGTACTGTGGGAACTAGCAGTATGAAGCAGTGAGCGGAGAGGGCGGGAGATCTACACGCGGCTTGAGAAACCCCTGGCGGAGGTGGCACGGTCTGCATGGCGGTGGCCACAGGCGGGCTCTGGGTGCAGGAAGGACAGCGTGGCACGCCCGGGCTGGACTCGCTGGGAACCGCACTGCCCTGAGCGATGCCAGACACAGATGAAGGGGGTACTACGACCTGGACAAACGCATGGAGGTCCAGACATCAGACCTGGTGGAAACCAGAAAATGGAGTTCTTAAAGGAAAAAAATCTCTTGGGCTATAACCAGGGCGACCGGGCTTTAGGCGCAGTCTTAGAACACGGCGTCCAGTGACCAGCAGGTGACTCAGTGTGAAGCTCGGCTACTAGACTCCAGGTGTGAAAACTGCCAACGAATATCCGCAATGCAGGCTTATGGGCACCATGGAGGGGTACTGTTTTGGGTTCCCGGATCCAATTTCAATGTGAGAGGGGTTTTCCCCCACCCAATGGATCAATTCCTGGACAACAGCAGGGTGTATACAATTTGACTTAATTCCAACACTATGTACCTAGAGATACCATCGGATTCCACGGGTTAAAGACTCGGTCCTATAAGGCTTCCCCCTCCTCCCACTTCAGACACGAATCTCAAGCCCAGATTGCCACCTGCACTCCTGACCGACTGACTATAGATCGGAGGTTCCCATGATGCCCACACTGGATTTCAGACACTGGATGGCAACTTCAGGCGGTCATCTGCACTTCCGACAGACTGGCTGCGAATCAGGGCTTCTCATGACCCCCTTCCCTTGGGTTTGATTACTTTGCTAGAGAGATTCACAGAACTCAGAGAAACACTGACTGACTAGATCAGGGTTTGTAAAAGGATATAATTCAGGAACAGGCAGATTTCTTCAAGCCTGGTCCAAGGTCTAAGATAATAGCTGGAGAAGACTACATAAGCAGTTTTGGTTTCAGGGCGTTGAGGAAGAGGTGAGGAGAGAGATCAAGAATCAGGTGCGGGCTTCCTCGATCTCCAGCTCCCACTGGATTGTAGATAATTTGGTCGGTATTTGCTTTGGCGGCCAAATTACTCTTTGGAGTTATGGAAGCTGGGCGTATTTTTCTGTCCTTGAACCTTATTTTGCTTATCTGTAAAATGAGGCTGATGGAAAACAGAATGGCGAATTTCCCTTTAAATCTCTAATTCCTTTATATAACAAAGGCAAAACATCAGTAATTTAAAAAAATTTACTAACAGATATCGTATGATCTATTTTTAAAAATTATATGCAACTATAATATCATAGAGCATGTCTTCGGATAAAATATTTAAGAGTCTCAGCTCGGTGATCCAGATCTGCCCCTCCTATATGTTTCATAATGGTAGCCTCCTCCACCTCGTTATCCAGTTCCAAGCCTTGCCAAATACCGCCACGTTTGACTAATGTTAAAACCATATAGGGTCTGTTTCCTTAGTGCATTGATCTCTCTATGTGAAAGACATCATTTGTCAATTGAGTTACTACAATATTATTTCCATCTGGTCTCTGCTTATCACCTGGATCTCCCCAATTCTCTCTCTGTAAATCTGTCAAACTAGTAATTTCAAACGAATATCCAATAGCATCTCTTTTTTGTTAAAGATGCTTCATAAACTCCCTATAGATTTCTATCTTAATGTGAAAAACCCTTCATAATTTGTATGATTTTCTCTGGAATATGAGGAAACAATTTCTGTCACTCTCTACTTCATGTATTATTCACCAAAAGAAGTGACTTTAGAATTCCAAAACAGCATATCCGTACATCCATGCCTTCCAAATTATTCTTCCTCTTGTTTAAAACATGCTTCATTTTCTTCTCTTACCTTCTCTTGACCAATCCTGATATTCCTAATTATTTATTGAGATTCAGCTCCAATATTTGCTTCTAATAACACCCCTTCCTCACTCCTCCACTCTCCAGATTTCTGGGTGCTCTTACATGTTGATGACATTTCAGTGTTCTGAAATTCTACCACGGAATTATTATAATAATAATTCTACTACTGAAAATACCACATATTACTATAATTATCGACTTATATGTTAGCACTACAGTAAAATTCATGACTGCTGGTAAGAAAATGACTTAGTCATCTCTGTATCCTGTTACCAGAATGCTGTTTGGCACATAGCAGGCACAAAAAAATGTTCTGAATAAATGAAATACCAAATTCATGTTCTTTTCATCGGCAAAGAAGATCCATGCAACGTATTCAAGTAATAATAGTTTGTTAGTTCAAACTGCAATATGCACATGGAGCTGTGGTGACAAATGCTGCATCCTCTATTTTTTCATTCAGAATTTCCACAATTATAACAGGTGTCCTCTCCAGGTACATCTTAATAAACAAAATAATTCTGTGCTTTGTATAGTTGCCTTATAGAAAGGCACTGTATTCATGAAGTCGTCATTGCCACAGTAAATAATGAATAGCAACATCGCTGCCTACGGAAACAAATAATTTGGGTTTCAGTTCGTTGTGAAATGAAAAATTGTCATAATATTCATGATAACCAAATAATTTAACAAATACAAGTCCTTCAACCCTAATTACCACTCTTTCACGATTTATCGTGTACAAGAAATGCTCATCTAAACACCTCAAATATGAAAATGCAGCTCTTGGCTTTGAAAACCACTGCCTGGAATTTATTTCTGTTCTCTCACATTTCTATTTTATCCTTTAAATTATTTAAAGTCATCGAGCCAATCAATGTCAACAGATTGACAAAGATGCTATTTAATTTCATGAGCAATCACAACATCTTTATCTATGCTAAGTAAGACAAGAAGGATAATTGGGTCTTATGTCTGAAGACTCAGAGCGATTCTGAGCGGCAGGAAGGACATTCTCCCACACTCACCTCCACCTGGGTATGCCAGGTAACACAATGGCTGGCAGCATTTGAAGGAAGAAGGGAGCTCCTACCTCACTCTATAATAAAATGAGCATATGGCTATCCACGAGCCCACTTAAAATGCTTTGGGCATATTTTGGAACTTTTTGTAAAATATTCTCTTTATATCCTAATTGAAGAAAAAGAACACAATTAATGGACACTTCTCTGATATGTACTGTATGTGTTTTAATTCACATAACTTTATCTCCATTACTCAGGTGAAGATATTAATCCCTGAGAAGTGACGTAAGTCCCCTTTGTTCGCTTTCTAGAAACTACAAGAAGAGTGGATACAGTACTGACCTTTCCACATGAGTTTTTTTAAACTGTTTTTCTCCTAGTGTTCAACTATACTTCCTACCAGCTATAACAAGAACTAGCTCACATAGTCCTTGTTATAGCTGGACATAAATCACACAGACATTTTGGGACATGTAGCTGGGATGTCTCAAAGTCGTGGCTGCCTTCTTTTAACACCTGTTTATTTAGGAATCACGCAGCAGGCCCTGGGCTTGATGAACAACGTTGTTTCTTTATCCTCTAAAGGAAAATTAGGGTAGCGAGCAAGATGTGTGCTGTGCGATGCCTGCTAACGTAAAGGGCAGAGAGAGCACGTAGCGTAAAGGTAACACAGACTGGGGAATACGTGTTACTTAAATGAACTTAGAAGACATACTTTGAAGAAACATCTTGGAAGAAAGGTAAAACTGAGATGTTAAGCCCCAGATTGAAGGGCTTGACACAGACTGGGAGCCTAGGCACAAAATCTTGGGTCGTGTGGGGGACACAGTGGTGGAAGAGGGGAGGGTACAGAGAAACAGAAAATGCTGGAGATGGGTGTGGAATAATGAGAGAGTTCTTGGAGAAATGCAGTCTCGGCACCCAAGAAGTTCATGCCATGTCGATCCAGGATTTTTACATGTAGTTGTGTATATATAATGAATCAGAGTATGGGACCAGTAAAGGGTACTTCTGGGGGAATATCTTATAAAGGTGAAAATTTCTGAAACTAGTGAAATAAATAACTCATAACATTTTATTTTCTTTTTATGGTCATAAATCAATAATGGTATAACAATGGCAATTCCATTTATTGAATGTTTTCTATATATGAGTCTCTGTTTTCTACCATATTTTCCTCATCTAATCCTTCTAAGCAAGTCTTTTCTGAAAATATTATTGTCCCATTCTATAGATTGAAAAATTAGGCCTGAAAAGTTTAGGGAATTGGCCAAAAGTCATAGGGTAGCAGTTAGAAAAACTAGGATTAAAATATTTGTCTCATATTAATTTACTCAGTATATTTTTTTGTGGATCCAACTGAGATTTTCAAGCATCCA
This sequence comes from Rousettus aegyptiacus, assembly GCF_014176215.1. Lineage (NCBI taxonomy): Eukaryota > Metazoa > Chordata > Mammalia > Chiroptera > Pteropodidae > Rousettus > Rousettus aegyptiacus. The sequence goes on from NW_023416290.1 coordinate 57,490,137, forward strand.
ACAAAACTCTGAAATGAGTCATCTCATAGAAAAGGCAACTGAGGCTAGGAATTGTCACACTCTGTGTCTAACATTATAAAGATAATAAGAACCGACATTCAATCTGAATTAATGAATGACTATTACATGCAGGCGCTGTTAGGTGCTGAATCAGACATGATGCTTGCTCTTTTGGATCTGACAAAAGCATTTCTCTATAGAGAGAAATGCTGCAAAAACCACGATGGTCTACGGGAGGGAAGGTCAGTTCTTCAAGGACCTTGAGCCTAGTTAAGGAATTTGGATTATATGCTTCAGCGCAATGTTAAGACATTGCCTAATTTTAGGCAGAGGGGTAACACGGTATGATTTATATTTTCAGAAGACCGAACTGACTATGAAGGGAGAAAAGACTATAGAAGACCATATAGAAGGCTCTGAGTGGGACCCAGGCAAGATGTATTAAAACCGCGGACCCGGGGAGTGGCCGTGAAGATGGACAGGACTGCGGCCAGGACTGGGAGTAGAATTTCCAGGACTTATCGGGCTCCAGACGTACAGGATAAAGGGAGACAAGGGTTCCACAGTGACTCTAAACCTTCCAGCACTGTAACTGAGATAAAACACCAAACCAGGACCCAAGTCAAGAAGGTCAAGTGATCGTTTCCTGATGAGACTGACTATAAGTGAGTAACTACCATCTGTGGGCCCAGGAGCCTGAGTCTGGCCAGGTACAACAGGGAAGAGCTGCTGTTTCTCACTGGCCATGGCCACGAAGGTACGGCAATGCCAGGAAAACGAACAAGTTGACAATTCGCTCACTCGAAAACCCCACAGCTCCGATGGGAGAGCAGAGTGCAGTACTGCTCTGGTTTTCTGAGATGTCAACATGTTTCAGTAACTATGAAACAGCTGAGTTTTTACGACATCTTCATTAAGACAAGTCAAGGTGCTAAAACACCACAATGAAGATTGCAAGGATTCCTCGCGAGGCCCTGGGAGATAACACAGTATTTGCACGGGCCGGTGACTTGGCGGGAAGCCGAACCGCACGACACAGCAAGGGCTCTCTTAGCGTTCCTTCTTGAAACCATATTTTCTGCGTTGACTATCTGGCAGATCTGGACTGCCTCGGGCTGATCATTGGCAACGGAGCTGTTAGACCAGATGGCACTTATTTATTTATTTTATAAAGGGAAAAGAGGGGGAAAAAAAGCATGATGCAAATTGGAAAGCCCATTTTTAGTTATAGAACAGAAAAATAAAAGAGAAAAGAAATTGATTTTAAGCAGTTCCAGATGTTACATGCTTTTTTATTTCCAAAGCTACATCTAAGAGTGCCATTGCAAACAGTAAACAGCAAAAAAAAAAAAAAAGAAAGAATAAAATAAATAAAGAACCCTACAGAATAATGTTCAGTTGGATTTATTTGTTAGAATTTGTATTTATAGTGAATAATGCCTTTTATTTTTTAGGATAGAGGAAAAAGTCACACAATTTACACATGAATAATTACTTTCATACTGTGTCTGTGTGAGAAACAGAACAGCTTCAGCTGCTAAAAGTTCCATAGTGTTGTGTCTTAATCACCAAGCCCTGTCAAGCCCACCTTGCCTGCTCCAGGAGCCATCTGTGAGGTCCTATTGCGTTTGCCTTCGGTTGTTTTCTTTTGTCCAAAGCAAGACTTTAATTAGCATCTATTAATAGAGTGCAAGGAGCATCTTTCATCAGCCTTTTATCTCACTTTAGACGGAGAAGAAACGAAGGAAAGTTATAATTTCTGTGATGAATTATCTTGTCCTGAAACTATATGCCAAGATTTTCCACACCTTAAATTCTAATGTGTCGAGTCTCTTCACTGAGCCTATGAAGTTTAGATTAATAAAGTTCTAAGGGAACTTAGAACTGATTGCAGAGAACCGGTTTGGGGCAGGTGTGCTAAATTGGGATTTTTGTCGCATGTGATCTGTGTTGCATGTCATCTTCCACTGGATCTGCACTGTCTAGATACCTCACTTGGCTCTTGAGAGACAAATTACTAGGAAAATTCCCCAGTCTTCCAAGAGTGGGGCCTCGAACTGCCATTTCCAGTAAAGCCACCAGATGTTGAAATGCTAATGGTTTGCCACAATCTGAGGTACAAGGCTCCAACCTCTCATTAAAGGTCTTTTTCAGGAATCAGTGTTCGAGTACATACCAGCTATGTGACCCTGGAGAGATTATTTCTCCTCTCCCGTCTCAGGTTCTTTGACAGCAAACTGATATACGCGGTTGTAGGGTTGTTATGGTGATTGAATTGTAACATCAGTATGAAAAACCTTTACAACTCAGAAAAAAATGATTTTGTATTCTGACTCTACTCTGTCATTTATAATCTATGAAGCTTTGGAGTACTTATCTAACACAGGTAAGTGAGTGGGCTTTTTTTTTTTTTAATTTCTAAATATGATCACTCCATTGAACAGTTAATTACATGTTATTGATAAATACATCTAACACGGTGCCTGAAATTTAAGGGGCATAAAATAAATCATAGTTTCCCACCATCTTATTTTGCTTCTCTGGACAAATGGGCTTTCCCCATATTCACGGTCAGGAAACAACATAAATGTAATTGCTTTATATGAATAGAGTTGAAGAATATACTTATTCATTATTAAATGCTTCCCATATGCTGGGCACCATTCTAGGCACAGGGTATCGCAAAACGAACAAAACAGATGGGCATCTGCACTCACGGGAAAGAAACACAAAACACGTGAATGCATCAACAGCAAGTAAAACAAGGTGTCTGGGTCTATGGCCAGGCCGCCCTGAACAGGCGATCCCCTCCGATCTTGGAAGCTAAGCAGGGTCGGGCCTGGTTAGTGCTGGGATAGGAGACCACCTAGGAAGACCAGGTGCTGTAGATAAGAAAGAAAGATAAGAAAGAAAGAAAAATAAGAAAGAAAAATAAGAAAGATAAGAAAGAAAGAAAGAAAGATAGAAAGAAAGAAAGAAAGAAAGAAAGAAAGAAAGAAAGAAAGAAAAGAGAGAGAGAGGGAAGGAAGGAAGGAAGGAAGGAAGGAAGGAAGGAAGGAAGGAAGGAAGGAGAAAGAAAGAAAAGAGAGAGAGAGAGAGAGAGAGAAGGGATCGTAAGCTGACAAGGTCCTTACAATCTGTGAGGTCAACCAAAGGTTGCTTTACTTAAATTAAAATAAATAAATAAAATACAATAAAACAATATATCTGGTCTTGTCTTTGTCTCTCCAAACTAAATTCCGTATCATTAAATCCTGAAATCAGGTTAGCACAGAACAAGACTCTCTAGATAAGAAAAATAAAACAGAGTAAAGTTTTTGTTGCTAAAGCAGAAAAGGCTGGAATCCACGAATGCTACCACAGGAAAGGTGCAAAATAAAAGAATTCTCTGCTCTAGTATGCGTTGACGTGGTGGAAGTGACTCGGATGCCTTTGCCCTTACGCGACCCACAAGCTAAGACAAAGGACTGACTTAGTGCTCTGAGAATCCAGTTTACTCCTGCACCTCAAACTCAACTCACACTCAACACAGGATGCTCCCTACCCCCATCCGCCCAATTCGTGACAGTTAAGAATGAGGTGGAATGCGTAGGGAAGAGATGATCACAGGGAATGACGATCCAGCGGGAGGAAGCCGAAGCTCTGAATCTACATAAATTTCTGTTAAAACATAAAACCTCACACAAGGGACAGAGTTAAGTTTCAGCTGGTCTCATCTAGAGCTTAAATGTCAGAAAACACAGATGACATGAGCCAGACAGAGTCATTTGATAATTACCGTTTATGATGGTGATCTTAAGGGGTCGTAAACAGGCTACAATGACGTGCAGTATATTTTATTAAAAATGCTCAAAACTCCTTGATATAGTTCTGGAATATTTATATCACAAATATTTTAAATGAGAAAAAAAAATCTGTTTTACCAAGCAACCAACTTTTTGTAGTTAGATAATATCCACTAAAATAAAAAAAAAGTTTTCTTTGTTGATTCTTAATCATAATTACAGTCTTCATAAAGACTTGAGACACATTCGGAACCATGTTTTGGAGGAAGAAATGAGGACATGAAAGACGTCTTCAGCACTGTTGCTTAGTTATGTCGCTGGGACTTCCAGCTTATACTAATGACGTTTATTACATTAGGTAATTGTAAGACTGAACATGAAACTAAAGATGTCTCCTAAACTTCCAAAATAATAACTGTATATTTCACTGGCAAACAAGATATCTACATTAGAAAATAAAAAAAACCTGATGCAGAAATTAAACAAAAGAACTCTGTATATTACTACATAAATTCTTCCATTTTTCTTACTTTTTGAATATCTAAATTTATCTGTAGTTTACAGAAGTTTACACTAAGAATAGAAGAGTGGGAATGTAAATGAAACAAAATTACATACCCATTAAGACATACCGCATCCTTAAAAAAAATAAAGTTTTCAAGATCTTCGACTGAGAAAGAAATTGGAGCAAACACAGGAAAGCCAGTCAATAAGGAGACAGACTTACTTAATGGGGAAATGCGCCGAGCTGCATACAGAATGCTTTCTAAAATTAGGCCTTAAGAAAAATGAAAATAAAGCAATCTGGTTAATTAGAGAACACTAAAGATGTGACAGAAACAGCCAAGCCCAAAACTGTCTTAAGGTCATGTGGTCCTTGAAAGATAAATCTACATCCAGATGTTCACGAACGAATGACAATAAAGCATTTTATGAAGTAATTAAGGAGACATGGTAAATCTCATTTTCAGTGACTTTTAAAGAATCACAGTATATTCAGGGTGTGGTTAAAAAAAAAGAATAGAAAGTTAAAAAGAATAGAAAGTTAAATCTTTACTCAAAACGCGATGGAATAAAACTCCACCTTGGACATTTTCTGTTGCATTTATTTTTAATCGCGGTCCTGACATTAACGTGTTGTGTGTTACCACAAAAATCACCTGACCTTCCTGGACCTTTTCCACTGAAAGAAAATGGACTTAAAGTTTCCTTTTAGATTTACTTAATAATATATTATTCCACAGCAAATCTTTGACTATTTGGAATCCTCAGAAAGATTTCCGCTGTCACCTCGGTCGTTTCCCAAATGGTTGACAACGTGCTGATTTCAGTGCCGAAGTTCGAAGTTCGCCATGCGGCATTTTTTACTAGATTTATTTTCAGCAGGCACTGTAGTTGAACCTGTTTCTGCTTTTTGATGCAAATGATACTTAATGCAGGTTCAACCCTTCTTAATGAAATTTTCTTGGGGAATTCATGCTGTTCGATGGCGATTCGGGTGGCGGTCTTGTCCCTAAGTCTCCTTCTGCCCTGACTTAGATTTCGCTTCCAAGTTCCAGCGGCTGCCGCTACATTAGTCACCCCCGCCTCTGCCGTGCACTGAGCAAGCTCGCGGAGAGGTGGCCTCATGGAAGACTTGGGAAGGGGAGTGATTTTAAGTAAAATGCACACGTTTTCACGTATGAATTTTGTGGACGAAAAGAGACCACACACCAACCCTGGAGAGCTCTGAGGAGGCCAGCGTGGAGGGTCCTACAGACTCGCAGACCAAAGCTGACCACATGGGATGGTCTGAACGTAGAAATTCCTAACGAAAAGCAGGTCACGGCAGGTAGTCAGTCACATCTCGGCCCGCAGCAATGCACTGGGCTTCCTTCTCATTCAGAATCGATGGCGGGGAGGGTCCGGACGTGCTCGCTCCTCCCTCCTTTGTCTGGCCTGCACCTGCCCCAGCCACAGTGGCCTTTGGCGATTCCTCCCGCATTCCACACGCCCTTCTCGGTGTCTCTGAATCTGGCCTTCCCTCCCCCAGGTTGCTCCTGCTCCAGATTCCAAAACACACACTTTACCCTTCCGGAGCTTTCTCAGTCGTCACCTTTTCCAGGAGCTTCTTCTTGACTGTGCTGTTTGGAAGTGTCACTCTAATAACTCAGGAACTCCCTATCGGAGGTCTTTTTCTTCTGGTAATCTCCGGAGATACCACAGGATTTAATTACTGGCTTCTCGATTCTCTCTGCCCTTGCACACCCCGCACTTAGGTTTCATGAGGTTGGCGGGTTGACATCATCTTTTTTCTTTTTTCCCTTCGGTTTTAGACCCAGCATCTGAAATGGTATCTGGCACACAGTAGGCACGGAGTACAAGTGAACTCATGCCTGAGTGAGTAGTTTAACCACAGGAAATGACAGACTTGATTCTGAACATGATGAAGGGAATTGTAACTCATGGTATTAATATTTTCATGTTAAGTTTGGAAATAGTCTGAGCTTATTTGACATTTTAATCACTTATAACAGGAGAATTTGGCATATTGAAGTATAATTTGACATCGCAGAGTACGAAACAGATTCCAGTTTAAAATGTGGAACTGAAAATCTGATTTTGCTTGTCATTCTAAGTTGAATCGTCTAAGAAAATCTCACTACATCTGTGAAAAGTATTAGAACATCTTATGATTTGATTTATTAGGTTTATGGAAATTGGTTAAGTGCTTGGGAAGTTTAGCTTATTAGAGAATCGACGTACTGAAAAATGAAAATGAACATTATAAAATTCAAAAACATGCAATGGATTTCAATTAAATCGTAAAGGCTGACCTAAAAGTTTTGCTAATATTTTCTTGGATTTATAAATAGAAAATAAGATAATTTGTTAATTAAATCCAAAAGCACAAGAAGAATAGAATTTTGATTTTGCAATATTAATGCTTTAAATATTAATTTTTAAAGCCAAAATAACCTTTCAATTTTCTTTTTGTGCATAAAATGTACTTTCAAATATATCAAAGATGCATACGGATGGTGAAGATTGAGACGTCGGTAGGATAATGTTTCCTTTTTTGGAAGATGATGTTGCTCTAAGAAACATAAATTTATTCTTATGTCAAAAAAGAACTACACAAGACCACTAATAATTACGACAGCCACACGTGCATGTGTACAGGGGCCGGCCCCCATCCCATGGGCTTCGTTCACTTTTCACTGTCAATTTAAGAACCGGATTTGCTCAAATCCATTGAGAAATATTGAGGCATCAGAGAAACTACTTTCTTAAGTTCAGATCCTTCATTGGAAATATAATCATAACAGATTTATAACTATCTCTTTCCTTCCTGTCACATGTCACCTAGGAGAAAAAAATACTAAGACATTTAGTTCAGTCTGCGCCCATCTCTTTGGGGACGGATATCCAGAGCAAGGGTCTTGCAGATGCCATTTGTTCTATGACCAGCCAACCAGGGTGATGGGTAAACAATGACTGGCCAGATCCATGCGCTCGGTGCTCCTCTAAAAGCTCCGTGTGCATCATCTCATTTAAGAATTAAGGGCAGATATTTGGGTCCATTCAGAAAACAGTCACGACTCTTGAACGTGTTTTAAAGATTTTAAGTGACAGTCGTAGAAGAGTAGCTGGTGGGTCACTTCACTGGGGAAAAACGAACTGGACCCAGGAGGCATGTTCAGCTGATTTCTTACCCTTCAGAAGATTCCTTATCCTGTTACGGTGCGCTGTGCTTTTCACATATAGTATTTCATGCTACCCTGACAAAATCTCAGCCCACTAGGCATCACGTACAAGATTCGGTAAAAATATATGTGGGAAATGTAGAGCAAGGCTGTCCAAGGCTGATGGAGTTGAGATCCAAGGCTTTCCTCCAGAGTATCCATGACCCCTGACTGCATAGTACATTAGCTCTATTTCTTTGGTTTCTGTTTGCTTCCCATGAGCACAAGAACTTTGTCTATTTTGCACATTATGTCCCCAGAGCCAAAAATCATTCATAACGTTTGTTAAGTGGAGGGACCGGATGATGCGGCAGTGAGCGGGAAGATGCTGCATTGGATGTGGCTCCACTGACCTTGGCTCCAGGTTTCTCCGTGGGGCTCGGGCTACTGCTGACGCCCCTCTTCCTCCCGACGGAACCCCGTTCCTGGGCCTCACCTTGAAATGAAAGAACTGTCAGGCTTCGGAGGATTCTTTTTTAACATCAGGCTTCTGAGATAAGAGCTCCTACGGACACGGGTCAGCAGCTTTTACCACCCAAGTTCGGACAGGCTACGTGATTCGGCCAAGGTCACACAGGGTTATCAGCATCAGATCCGGGCTAGCCGATAAGTCCCCACTGACGAACGGCCGTGGGGGAGCTCTGCTGCGTCTCCACTGCCCACGGGATGCTAATCCACTTTCAACCACAAAGCTCGGCAGGAACACCCCCTGGCGATGCCGCTGCAGCTCTTTAATCCGCGGCATGATCACTGATCTTGTGACCTTAATGTCACTAGCGCTGCGTAATAAGCAGACCGCGGACGCAGCAGAGGGCCACGCATGAGAAGATGGAAATTCCAGAGGAACAACGAGAAACACTGAGATGCTCCTGACAATCAAAGAAAGAAAGGGAGCAGAGGGGACCATCGCGCATGATCTTTATACATATATGTATTTTTTTGATTTGCTCCGTTGACAGGTTATCAAATTTCCTCACCACTGCATCTGCTGGAATAGGAGTCAAAGGCACCTGGTTAGATAGATTGGCGACTCCTATGCCTAGGCTTTCATTCGCTTTTGACCAGAACACAGTCTCTCGCTGTTCACACGTGAGTTTGCAAAATAGACTCTCAGAAATGCTCACCTGGCTGTTATTAAAGTAGGAGAAAATTTTAATTCTTACTTCAAGAAATAAGTGGGAAAGTGACGTCGTTCTGTTTATCGCTATGGAAAAACAACGGGATCTTTGTCAGAACGGCTCTGCGGAGAATACGATTCCGGATGCCAGGGGCGGAGCCGTCCCGTCTGGCGGACACATGTGGCCGCGGAGCACGTGAGGAGTGGCCGGTCTGAACCGAGACGCGTCGCAAGCGTAAAACGTGCCCTGGAGTTCAAAGGCCTGACCACGATGAAACACGTGACTATTTGAAATATTAAATTTTCATGGCAACCCGAAGGTGGCTGGAGGTCGTGACTGTCGCCACGTCTCTGAGCTCCCGGGATGTGCACAGTCTCCCTGCTTGTCCTTCTCCTCCCCCTCGTTACAGTCCGCATCGTGCGAAAGGCGGTGGCGACGTCTTTCATCTTCCTGTCCCTGGCGACGGGTAGATATTCCGCAACGTGTTTACTGCTTAATAAATTTTCTTGATTACATCCTGGGTGCCAACAAGCAAAACAAATAAATTTTTTTAAAAACAGGATTTTCTATAGATTTACTGGGTACACAAAATACTACTCGGATTTTTTTTTTTTTCTGCAAAATTTCTATTCATATATCATAAGAGCCTAGTGCTTAAAAGGGCTTTAAAATCATTTTATTTTGCAAATCGGGACAAAAAATTTTGACGTAGCAAGAGAAAGTGGAATCTTTACAGATTATTCCTATTGCTAGTCTGATTAATAATATGTTTTTACTGTAGGGGGGAAATGTCCACAATAAAGCAAGGGGGGGTTCATTTAATGTTGTTAAAAGCAGGATGACAGCGTGAATTCAAAGTGGCACGTCTGATTTTGAATTCTGACTATCATTATTACTGTTTGTGATGATGGACTTACAGCTCCGAAATAATTTTACCGATCTGTGGCACGCGAATGACGGTACTCACGTCGCCAACGCCAAATGGAGCCGTACTGCACATCAAAAAGACGTGAGGACACGGGGCTCGAATCACATTTTCAGGGTGTAACAGACCCTGCCCCCCCTTCCCTTCTCCTGCCCTCGCTCCTCCTGCGTCTCTCATGCCTCCGCTCATCCTCCTTGCCGGCCTTTCTCCCGCTAACAGAAAGTCATCACACGTGATGTGCTGACGTTAGAAAAGGAAACAAAAAAAATACCCTCTAATAGTCATGTCACATTCTCGTAAGTGACCTATTAAACAGATGCTGGGATTCGAGCTCAGGAAAATGTTCCGTTTCAAAAGGGCAAAGAAAGGAAATTCAATATTGAGGTCAATGAATTCTCCTCTAAAAGATGAAAAGATGAATTTTAATGTTTTGGGGGTGAAGGGGAAAGGCAACCCTTGGTTGACTTCACAGATTACAAGGACCTTGTCAGCTTACAATCCTTTGTTTTTTATTTTTTATGTTTTACACCAACGGACAGCACCTGGCCTTCCTAGGTGGTCTCCCACCCAAATATTAACCAGGCCCGACCCTGCTTAGCTTCCAAGGCCAGGCGGGATCAGTCTTGTTCAGGGTGACATGGCCATAGATAGAAACGGTGAATTAAAAAAACACTAATTTAACCTCAGAAAAATTTATTTTTAAGAAATTCAAATTCTTCCACACAATAATTAAAGATAAAGTGATTTCTACTTTTAATAAAAGTGAAAATGTGTATAATAAAAAATGACTCTTACTGTGTAAGGGCACCTCCTACCCTGTAGAGCACTAGAGAAGGACATGCGTGCATGTGTGTGCACGTTTGTGCATGTGCACGCACACGCACGCACACGTATGTTTAGTGTACTCATTCTCGCTCCTTTTTCCTTTTTTTGGCAGGGCCTAGCTATACCACATGCTTTCCAAGTAACTTTAAATACCTCCATAATTTAATTAACCCATTCTCTTAATCGCTCTACCAAAGACGCATCATTTGGCTGTATTCATCCGAATTTGTTCTTATTTTTCAAGGACTAGTTGCTTAATCCAAGTTCTGACACAGCTATTTTTGTAAGGTTCTCACCACTCCTTAATTAACCGTATTTCCCTTCTCTTTGCTTATTTTCCTCACATCTCTTGCTCTTAAAGACCTCATCGGATGAGAAGAAGGAAGCGTCAGGTTGCTGGCATGTGCGGCTCTGGGAAGCGACGTCTCCCCGGAGGCTCTCGGTCCTTCCTCTCCAGTCTAAACTTTCAAGGCCACTTTCCAGGCTTCTTCTTTAGGAAGCCTTTGCCTTCCCTTTTTAAATACTAAAAAACAATTATGGTATCTATTTTTGAATCTTTAAATTATGAGAAAAATTAAACATACACAAAGGAGAATGAATTACCACGTCCCTCATACAGATTTAATAATTATCAACTAGGAACCAACCATTTTTATATCTATTTCCACCCATTCTCCATTTCATATTACTTTGAAACAAAGAGACATTGTGCTTCATCGTTAAATATTTTAATAGGTAGTCCTAAAAGATAATGATTTTTGTTTTTTATTTATTATTCTACTCTACTGAGTTAGGAATGACATGTAAAAGTACATGTATTGTGTAACTTGTATGAGCATTGTATATGACCCAATGAGTCTGGGGATAATTATACAACTGTGAAATCATCATCAACATCAAGGCTGTCAACATATCCATCACTTCTCAAAGTTGGTCAAGTGAGAGCGCACTGAGCTAAGGGAGGGATGAGGAGGAGGAGGGAGAGGAGGACCGGGAGGAGAAGGAGCAGGGGTTGGGGGAGAGGAGGAGGAGGAGAATCATCTCAGCAGAAGACACAAGGAGTTTCTCTTAGAAAAGAAAAACTCAACTCGAGACAAATGTTTAACACCTTATTTCAAAAGAAACCCAGAGACTAAGAAACGTGTGGCACTTTCGGTGGCACGAGTCCAGTTTAAATCTGTTTTCTCAAACTCGCTAAAATATCTGCATGCTCACGGGCTCTTTTTAAAATCGCTAAGGTTAATTTGTCCATTAGCAGCTGCTTTCTCTTTTTTAGACTGCGTGGCAATAAAAGCAGCGAAGAAAGCTAGTGAGATCAGCCTTTCCGACATCGTGGTGGTGCCGCCTTGAAGTTCCAAGGAGACGTGACGGACGCTCAGAGCAGATCTGTGGGAGGCATTCAGTGACACAGAGTGTGGAGTCACAAGGCCACACGCTCGGCCTGTGCTTAACTCTACAGTAAACTGCCAAGCGGCTTTCCGGGGAAGCTGTATTATTTTGCTTAACAAAGAGCAGTGTGTGAAAGGTTCCATTTTTCTACACCCTCCGCAGCACTGGAATTGTCGGGCTGTAAAATGGCCGGTCTTTCTGGTGCACGGTGTCTTTTTTTTTTCATTGTGGTTTTGATCGGTATTTCCCTGATGATCAATAATGCTAAGTGTTTTCTTTTTTCATGAATGAGCAGTGATCGGTGACCATTAATCAATGTTTTGGTGAAGTGTCTGTTTGAAAGTTTTACCCACTTTTCTATTGGATTATTTGTCTTCTAATTGAGTTGAGTTTTTTTTTTTTTTTAATTTCTGGATACAAACCCTTTGTTACGATTTATACATATGCTTTTACTAGGGCTTATTTATTTGCAAATAGTGATGGTGGCATATTAATTTTTTGTATAATGAAGACATAGAACAGAACCTGGAACGTGGTAGAAAATAAAGAATAGATAAATACATCAATAGATGAGAGAGCGATTCGATGACTCAATGTCTCGTCTATAAAAAACATATCTTTGCAACTCTCCCTCAGTATCGAACCAGAATTATTGCAAAGAGACCAGCTGTCCAAAAGAATTATCTTTTGCATCTGACCCAACGTAAAAGTACTAAGAATTCTGTTGGGAATGGCACTTCTCACAAACTGGAGTCCAATTCATAGTCTCAATAGTCTCAAATCAGCTCTGAATAAAATTCTAGAGGCTTTCCAGAAGGAACCTAGTTTCAGAGCCAGGCTCCACCAACACAAAATCTGAAGAAAAGGAAAAAAAAAATGAATATAATATATATATTGAGTCCTGTGTAATGTATCCCAACCAGGCACTTTCCGAAATGACTGACATAAAATGAGACTGTCAATTGAGGCAGGCGTCATTCAGGGCAATGGCGCAGGGTTGTCATCACGGTTGCGGTGAAGTGGGGATACGCCACATCCTCTGTTCCAGTGGAACAATCCAGAACTAATATCCTGGGAGACGGCTGCCCCGGAAATGCCACCTGGGAGCCCAGGCAGTAGGTGGCAGCAGTCTCTCTCAGGAAAATGGAAGAAACGATGGCCTTCTTTTTGCGGTTGGCACTGAGGGCAGCTGGGTTAAATGAGAGCGCACTGACTGAGCTAAGGGAAGGAAATCCTAAGGCTGCTTTTCTCTGTGACCAATTTCATGTTTGTTTATTTGTTTTATATTACTTCCCACTGTGCGGTCATAAACATCTTCATTTATTTGTTAATTACCTGTAAGACCCAGGAGAGCAGGGACCATGCCTTCTTCCTGAACCAGGTATGATTGGAGCTTGCCCTGCTTAAAATCAAGGAACCGATGTTCATGTGAAATTTTCTACAATGTTTTCACAGCTCTGCTCTTAACAGTAAACAACTCAAATGTCCTTAAGGGGTCGATGAGTAAATAAACTGAGGTATATCTCTACAATTGAATACTAAATAATGAACACCAAACAAGGATAAAAAGGAGCAAGCTATTGACGCATGGATGGATGGATTCCAAAGACTTTAAAGAAATCGGTATCCAAGGTTACATGCTGTATGATTGTATTTAAACGACCTATGGGGAACAGCTTGTGCTTCAGGGGCTGTGTGTGTGTGCGCGAGGCAGCGGGGGCGGGGGGAGGGGGAGGGCGAGGGACGCCCTGCGGGAGGGTTTGCAGCATGAGGGAATTTATTGGGGTGACTGAACTGTTCTGGATTCTCGGTGTGGTTGTGGTTACACGAACCTATAAAAAATTTTAAATTTATACAACTGTACACAAAAATATCGATTTTACTATATGCAAATTTGGGAAATAATTATACATTTAATTAACAGGAAAATAAAAAAAAATAAAAACAAAGTAGAGGGTTGGGGAGTTGGATCGTTTGAGTGGAGGAGAGGACACACTTCGGACACTTGAAGTACATGTAAGACATAGGCACAAACAGTTAAAGCGACACGTTAGATAAATAGGTTGGGGGCCTCGCGAACGATTCTGAGCTATCGATGAAGACCTGTAAGTGATGAAATGGAAACGGCCGGTAAAGGCATTGGTGAGAATGTAGTATCTACTAAAACAGTACAGTATTTAAGAAGTGTGCGGGGGTTGTGCGTATGAGACACAGAGCCAGGAAATCAGGGCGGAATGCAGTCTAAGAGCCACGGGATGTCGCGCCATGGTAAGTCTGGTCAGCTGTGTCGAACGCAGGACACTGAAAAATAATCTGGCCACTGATGCTCGTGGCTGGCCCTGGAATTCCAATGTCGCGATAAGTCCAAAGAACTTTTATCAGTGGATTGATCGTTCTGTAAAGTTTCAGGGTGTCCAAATCCAGCCTGATGGGCTCGAACGGCACGCTGGGTTTCTCACTGTGGGGAGGGAAGGGTGCAGAGCATACACTGATTTTTTTGTGTGTGTGTGCACTATCAATTTTTTCTGTTGTATTTTACTTTTCAGTCAATAAACATACAATGTTGTAGTTTTATAGAAACGGATTTCAATTAGCTTCCCAAAGAGGTTTTGTTTGTAGCTGAGGTAGAAAAATCTCACGAATTTCTAAGTCGTGTACAGAATCTCGGTGACGATTCTTCAATTTACAAAATGTTCTTTCGGTGGAAGCGAGTTAACAGTTATTGACATTTTACTATGTAAACAGAACTAAAGACTCAAGGAGAAATAAGAACAAGTTAGATTTTAAATTAAAAGGGCTTTGTTTGTTTGTTTGTGCAAGCAGGACGGACTATTTACGCCCCATTAGAGTAGTCACTAACTACCCCAGTCACCTCCGCACAGGGAACCCTCACAAAATTGACGCTGAGATCTCCATGCACGAGGGGTAAAGGGAATGTTCGAGAAAGCGTGATTCAGTAGAGGGAGAGGCTGACCTAGGAAGGAGCCACAACGATGGTGCAGCCAATCCTCCTGGGGGTGTGGCAGCTGAGTGTCCCTTCGGAATGGCCCTGCCTTGAGACAGAGCAGCCGGCCTTTCATACCCCTGCATGTCCCGGCCACTGGATGCGGGCGGCTGGTAGTCTCTCAAAAGGGCCATGACTTGTGCAAGGTGGCTCTCCTTAGCTCAAGGTGAGTTTTGAGGAGGGAGTCAGCTGAGAGTCAGCATCCTCCAATGCTCTGGGCAAGTGAAGAGACGAATGTCTCGATTCTGAAACAGCGGCAAAGCACCTACTATGGGCCCTGTTTTAAATCCACAGTATTCTGTCAGAGTGCCGAGCACACGTAAGTGCTTAATAAGTCACAGTAAGATTGTAGGTGCCACCCCCGAGTCTCGCTGCTGGGGGAGAAGGTGTTGCGAGCCATAGAAAGTCAAGTAACTGTATGAGAGGAACGTGATCTCATGTAATTCTCACAGTTCTTAGGGGACAGGGTTGACAGATCTACCGATGACGATACAGGACTCCCGGTTAAACCTGAATGTCAGGTAAACAATGGATACTTGTTAGAGTACACATCTCATACACTGTTTGGACCTAATATGCATGTATGTATTTATATACACATATACGTACATGCCATATATTTCATAGGACACAGTGCATGGAAACCATCATTCATTGTTTATCTGAAACTAAGATTTAATGCAGAGTTCTGTATTTTTTTCTGGAAAATCGAGGACAGAGGACGAAAGATCTCGGTATTATTGTTATTTTTCTAAATAGCAGTAACAACAAAAATTGCAAGGGTCGAAGGAATTCAATGAGCCCTGTTTCACGACTGTTATGAGTCTGTGGTCATTAGCTCCATTTGCCCCTTTTTGTGATTTATGAATTTTAGGGACCTGAAAGACTAAAGATAAGTCCCACCCTCTGCCCACGGTGGGAATCTGCAGGGCGACAGAAGGCAGAGAGGGAGGGGGACGCTTTCCCCTCGGGCTTCTGGTCGTGCCTTTGGAATCAGCAGCAAAAGCAGCCTCGAGCAGCTCTGGGGCCGTGCAGAACCTGTGGCCTGAGCCCCGGCATCCCCAGCCGTCTGCTTAGCGGAGGTGAGTTGGTACCAGCAGCAGCAATACCACCAGCAGACTGGCCTGCAGTGCGGACTCACGGATTCCAGCGGGAAATGAGTTATCAGTTACGGGGTTGGTTGTTTGGCCAGATTGGGGATCTGGGGGTTATTCCGGAATGAGAGGAGCAGCAGGACACCTACTATAAATGAAGATGCAGAGGAAAAAAATCTAAAACGCTACCGGTGAGGATCTTTGATTGAGGGGCTCACGGGGTATCGCTTGTTTTATTTTTATAGTTTCAAAATATTTTCTGACCTTCTGCAATAACATAATCCTATTTTAATAAAAATACTTTTATTAAAAAAAAAAAGTCCTAAAAAACTGATGGGAAGTGAGTCCCAAGAAAAGCCCCAAGACAACCCTCGGCAGAGAGTAAGTGTACACGAGACACCCCAGAGAGTAAGTGTACACGAGACACCCCATCGCCGACATCTCACGGAAAGCTGCGAGAACGGCAGCCCGCGATGGCTTCGGGAGTTACGTCCGTCTCTCCCAGGCCCTAGGGCGGGGCTGTCTCCCTGAACTCTGAGTGATTTCCCAGGACTCGTACCATCTCTTGCACTTCGTTTGCCCTTGAACTGATACTTGCTCCAGCGCCAGTTCCCCCCTGGGCTGCACGCCGTCCCCACTGTTGCAAACTCGAGCTGCCTACGAGCCCCGCCGTGGACTCGCTGCCTGTCTATGCTCACCCAACCACCTGGGGGCCCGCTGTACTCTCGAATATCCGCATCCTTCCAAGGTCCTCTAATCCCCGTGTCCCTCTGGTAGGTTATGCAGACATGTACTGCATGTGTTCGTACACGTGCGTATTAGCTTGAGAAGTAAAGACACTTCGATTAAATTCGAACCTCGTAACTCTTTGCCTTAACAACTATCGGCCTTAAGAGATCCATCCATCCTCCCTCAGCCCTGGTATCCACATTCGTCAAATTAGAAGTCAGCGAGGCCTGTTTTTCGGGCTGGGCAGTTTTCATGACAGTGGATGTGTGGAAGCGGTTACTGTACTTGCCGGCTCTTCACAGGTGATTTGTCTGTGTTCTTCCCTTTTTACACCAAAATGAGCACCGGGTCTAAAGTATTTAATTTTAATTTGAATGAGGCGGTCTATATATTATGGGCAATATGCATATCCTATCACTGCGTGGGACCGCCTGAGTTAGTAAAGCGAATTCCTCTCTTTACTAATGAGGTATTTCCACGTTTACTCACGCCCCAAACGAGGCACATGCATGGCTGCCGGTTAAAAGCGGTGAGTCCTAGGAGAAGGAAGGGTAAGGAGCAGAAGATCAGAGCTGCCATCAATAATGAGCAGTTACTGTGTCCCAGGCACTTCTAATAATTTCATATTAAGTCTCCATAAAAGTCTCACCGGCCGCAGAATCTGGGATTTCGCGGAAGGCCACGAAGCTGGTGAAGGGCCAGAGTCAGCAACACAGCCTGCTGCGATCCGCCACACACCAGCCCCGAACCCGTGCGCTCCCACGTGCTCACTAACTCATTCATGAATTCTCCAGGCGGGTGCCTATACTTGGGAATTCGCTTATGAATATGATATGCCCGCAGCTCTCAACTAGGTCACAGTCTATCTGGAGCAGAATACCATTTCCTCATCTGTAAAAAGGGGAAGATATATCCTGCCAATCTCACCAGGCTCTTGTAGTTGAATTTATAAATTTAAATGTCCTTGTGGGTTGTAAATTATGCAACTAACAGGAAGCATTGCTGCTGTGGCTGAAATTCTTGGGCCAGATATTGAGATTTGTGCGTTTGCCATTGGAAAAAAGAAAAACAGAAAAGTCTTTGCCAAAGCCCAAAGGAGCTCGGAGCTTTCAAAACAGAAGAAGGGACGGGTCCATCGGTCACCCCTCCTCACCACAGGAAGATGCCACTCTGAATGCCAACATCACACAGATCCGTCAGGCCTGCCTGTGTGTTACTTAATTACTTTGCTAATTAGTAGGCAAACTAAACTTAGAGGCAGCTTCGTTTTTTCCTCTTTTCTTTCTCGCATCTTAATTGCGCCCTGCAGCTGCCAGACACCTCCTCCAGGGAACCGAAGGTGTTCCGGGCCTCCAGGACCTGGGCCGAGTTTGAGGAGCCCTGCAAGCTGCAGGTGAAGACGGAGCGTCACGGTATGAGGGATAAATGACCAAAGCTGAGTGCATAAAGAAACAGGAAAGTGGAGGAAATGGCTATTCTTTGAATGTATGCGACTCCTTCTTAGATAATGTGTATCGAGCACTTATTACGTAGCACAACACTGTGACTGCCACTAATTCCTTTAATTACCACAACGACCCTATGAGCAAGATTCTCATAGAATTCCTGTTTGATGAAGAAACGAATGAAAAAGTAGTTTGCCTCGCTCTCCTTAATACTTACAGTTGTAAAATTACGAAATAGAGAGTCGGTTCCGAAGAACGTAGTTCTGCAGTCCACGCCCTGAAGTTCTTAACTACGACACCCGACAGTCAGGTGAGTGTCCTTGGTCTTCCTATTTTAGAGGAAACGCGTTTCAAGGTCACTCATTTCGCTCATAGTCACATATGTCCCTCGGGTCAGGCAGGCTGCTATAAGACTGTGTGTCTTAAACGATGAATTTCTCCTTACATTTCTGGAGGTGAGAAGCCCAAGACCAAGGATCTGGGAAGGCAGGTTCCATTCTGAAGCCTCTTGGCTTGTACGTGATTGACATCGTGTGTGTGCAACGAGATTTTGAGAGCGAGCTCTTTGCTGTTTCTTCTTACAAGGGCACTAATCCCATCCTAAGGTCCCCACCCACATGACCTCATCTAACCCTAAGTATCTGCCAAAGGCCCCTGCTCCCAATATCACACTGGCAGTAGTGAGGGGTCTATGTAGGAACTTTGAGGGGACACATATGCATTAAGTCCATAACATTTTGTCCCAGGTACCCCCCAAAGCCATGTCCTTCTCACTTGCAAAACACATTAATTCCATCTCAACAGCCTCCAAAGTCTGAACTCATTTTAGCAGCAGTTCTAAAGCGTAAAGTTCAAAGTCTTATCGAAATATTGTGTTAATCAGATATGAGTGAAACTCAAGGTCTGATTAATCCTGAGTGGTTAGAAGGGACACCCTTGCCTTGTACTTGCCTTGGGAAAGGTGTTTTGTTGACAGTCTTTATAGAGCATAGTCAATTTCCCCTCTATTAGTTACTGAGTTTTTAACATGAATGGGTGCTGAATTTTGTCAAATTCTTCTTCTGCATCTATTTATGTGATTATGTGATTTTTTTTTTAGCCTATTGATGTTTTAAATCACACGAATTGAGTTTTTGAATGAACAAGCCTTCTATAGATGAAGAAAATTCCACCTGGTTGTGGTGTATAATTCTTTTACACACCGTTGGAACCAATCTGCTAGCATTTTATGGAAGATTTTTGCACCTGTGTTCATGAAAGATATTGATCTATAGTTTCCTTATAACATCTGTTTCATTTTGATCTTAGGGTAATGCTAGCCATTCGGAATGAGTTGGGAAGTATTTCCTCTGCTCCTATTCTTGGAAAGGGATTGTAGAGAACTTGGTATGTTTCTTAATTAAACATTTGTTAGAATTCACCAGTGAACCCATTTGGGCATGCTGCCTTCTGCTTTGGAAGGTTATTAATTATTGATTCAACCTCTTTAATACATATAAACCTATTCAGGTAGTCTATTTAGGCTTTGTGAGTTTTGGCAGAGTTTGCCTCTCAAGGAACTGATCCATTCCAACTAGGATATCACGTTTGTGAGCACAGAGCTGGTCACAGTATAATCATTCTCTTTCATTTCTGAAACTCATTTTTTTCCTCTTAGTCTAGCTAGAGTCTTACTGATTTTATTGCTCTTTTCAAAGAACCAGCTTTTATTTCCATTGATTTTCTTACTGATTTCCTGTTTTCAATATTATTGATTTTTTTTGTTCTAATTCTTATTTATTTCATTCTACTTATTTTGAATTCAATTTGTTCTTTTTCTAGTGTCCTATAGTGGAAACTTAGATTACTGATTTTATATCATTTTTTCTTTTCTACATATGCATTCAATGTTATAAATTTCCCCCTAAGAACTGCTTTCACTTAATTTCTCAGTTTTTGATAAGTTGTAATTTGCATGATATTTCTTAGTTCAAAAATTTTAATTTCTCTTGAGATTCCTTCTTTGACCCATGAATTATTTAGAAGCGTGCTGTTTAATCTCCATGTATTTGGGGAGTTTTCCAGTTATCAATCTGTTATGATTTCCAGTTTAATTCCACTGTGGTCTAAGAGCAGTCACTATGTATTTTTAACACAATGTATGATTCGGATAGCTAATATTTATTTGCACTGTCTGACTGTGCATCAATATGTGAACTGAACTTGTAATTTTCTTTTCATGCGTTTCCTTCACTTGGTTTTGAATCAAATAATAATGTTGCTATTAAATCATAGGCCAAAATTTTATTTTAGTTTCTTGCACTATTTAACTCTTACTGGCAAGTATGGTATATTGTGAACATTTATTGATGATATTATTTGAAGTTTGGGCTAGGAGAGAGGTCTTTGACCGTTATCTCAATTTATTTAATACACATTAGTTTGACTGTTCTATTTGTTTTTTGAGCAAAATTGACATTTAATACCTATGAAGTAACATATTTTCTCTAGTTTTAAAATTTATTAGTGCCAAGTGGTTTGCAATATTATTTTAAAATTTCAGATGTATCTCCCTTCCTCAATTAATATTCTCAAAGACGTGTCAAACTTACCTTTCTTTTCAAAGCAGCATCTCTTAATTTTTGCAAACACGTGCTACTACGTTTGTTGCTATGTTCTCTGCTTCATTTGTCGTGTGCTCAGCCTTCTTACTTTTGTCTTTTTCCCTTTGTGTTCCGCTAGTTGATTCCTTCCTAACATTTTGAATTTAATGTGTAACTTCTTTTTGATTCCTGATACATGTATTTAAAGTTATACATGTATCTACAAATGCTGCTTTGGCCGTGTCTGCTTTTGTACCTAATGTAAGTCTCCATGCATTACCACATACTTCATAAATGTTCTTTTTCTGGCCGCAGCATATTCATTTGTTATGATTCTCAGATATACACATTGTTTCTAGCAGGTCACTATTACAAATAATGTTACGATAAACATATTTATGTCTACAATTATTTTAGGCTTGCATAAGTTTGATTTACTTCCAACTAATGTTTGTTTATTCTGGAATCTTACAACTGAGATCACTGTGTCAAAGGTATGAGTGTTTTTAAAGTTCTTTTGACCATCTAAATTAATTTTGTAAAGGTATTATAACAATTTTATTATCATTGGCAATAGGAGATAGGGAATTTTGCCAGAATTATTGGCATCTGTTAATTTGGAAGAATACACTTCTGAGAAAATAGGACCCTTTGCTGAAATCCTTTGACACTTAAACTTTGGTCAATATTTTAAAATCCTTTGGTCCTCAGTCTTTTAATCTAGTAGATAAGAAAACAGCAATAGGTAGCAAACTATTTGTGTTTTAATCTTTTTGGTTTTAACCATCGATCATCGCTTGCGTAGTCACAGGAGAAAAAGGAAAGGTTTTATTTCCAAATTGTAATTATTGGCCTTACAGAACAGTGTTCCTCAAATACTTTGCTCTCAAGATTCCTCTATTGAATGCTCACAAGAGTTTATGCCTAAATGGTTTATATCTATTAATAATTAGCATATTAGAAATTTTTAATTAAGAAGTTATATATTAGTTTTAACAAAATTAATTGATGAATTATTCATTCACTATTCATTATTTATTTCGAAATAACCATGTTAATCACTTAACGGGTTAATGAATATAATGTTTTTACGTGTTTGTCTTTTCCAGAATGTGTTTTACTGTTTATATTTTTCAAGGACAGAGATGTTTGGAGTGAATGGTAGCAGTACTTTAGGTTTTTGAAAAAACTCGTTAACACTTGGCTTAATAATAGTTTGATTCACGTAAATGCTGCTGCACGCAATCCGCTGTGAGCTTTTATTTTATTTTACTTTTTTAAGTATTATAAAGACTATCTGGCCTCATACAGATAAGTAGTTCGGAAAGAAAAGTATACTTCAATATCTTTCAAGATAATTGCGGGTATTTTTTGTTGATACTAAACCAAACTCAGTGCTAACTTTCCTAATGATGAATTGCACGTGGAGTCGAAAGTACACATCTAACCCTTTGTACTGTGTCATATAAATACCCATTGGTTTCTCTTGCACGTCGAGTGGGTCTTCTACCCACGTATGATGTAACGCCAGGCACTTGTCACATAAAAATATTAGTTCAATGATTTATGTAGATCTTCTAACTGCTGGCATATTTAATTAAAAAACATGAACAAATAATTTGTTAATATTGTCAATATTTTCATAAGAAACGTCTTTAAGTTTTGAGAAACAACCAACCTCACAGTAGGAGATACGATTTTTCCAAAATTCTGTTTTCATTAGTATAACTCAACTATTATTGGCAACACATGATGTCAACTATTTTATAACGCATTTCTCTCTCTCTCACACACACACACACAAAGACACTTCACTTAGCTTGTTCTGTCGCACCTAAGTTCGAACATAGACAGTTTGTCTTTCAGTCATTTTTTTAAAGTAAAAATGTTGTTCTACGAAAAAAGCAGCTAGTTCAGCTGGCAATTCACTCACATAATTTTCGAAGGCAATCACTGTCCTTCTGTATGTATGAGGACTGCCTTACACACACTTTGCACTTCATCACCAGGAATAATATAAAGATTAGTCATCACGCCTCGAAATTTGATAAAATAAATAGATTTTTCTTCATCAAGGACACTTTAAAATGGAATATGCTTTTTTCTTCTTATTCAAGCACACTGGTACAGACGGTTCCATCCCCCTGATTTGTACTAAGATGACCACAGTTTCAGACAGCACTTCTTGCATATCATTAATGCGAAATGCCCACAAACTAACTATTGTTTGCTTTCTCTCTAGACTCAGACCATGTGATGACCTGGGCTAGAGTCTTAGGCAAAATTAAAGAAAAACATTTAGAATGGGAGTATGTGCAGTTCCTTCTTAACACATTCGACAAAGTCTGACAAGAGAAAAGTCAACATAATTTATCTTCCTCAGATGCTTTCACAGTGAAAGAGGGAACTATTAATAATTATGTCGGGACAAGGAGTATAAGTCAGGATTACACCACGTGTAAAGGAGTATCTGTTTCCCTTCTGCAGGAGGGACGTGAACTCATCCCACCCCACTCCGCAGAATGGACAGGA
Organism: Rousettus aegyptiacus; assembly: GCF_014176215.1. NCBI lineage: Eukaryota > Metazoa > Chordata > Mammalia > Chiroptera > Pteropodidae > Rousettus > Rousettus aegyptiacus. The sequence continues at coordinate 57,513,290 of NW_023416290.1, forward strand.
AGAAATGTCAGTGCTAAGGGCTAGGCTATGTGTATATAACTTGCATTTGTAGCATTACGGGGCTGGAAAAAATTATTTTTCAACAGAAACTTTAAACAATCATAAGGGATCACGGCAAAACAGAAATCACAGAGGTTAAGAATGTAGCTGTTGGGGCCCAGGGCAGGTCGCCCCCAGATATCCCACAATGGTATATTGATGATGTCAAAGTAAAATCTCTGCGAATCTGCAGGAATGGGAGGAGCTCACTGACCCTCTGTCTCTCCAAACGCAGGGAGTAAATCTCCAGGGGAAAGGTGCCCTCCTGCCACAGAAGGGCCAAGGGGCGGGGAGGCTCACCAAGCATCGGCCTTATCGCCAGAGAGAGAATCCGGGGCTGAGAAGCCTGTATAAACAAACCCTCATCTATTTCACCAACTTCCTTTCCTGAACTTACTTTCCACTCAGATGCCTTATGAACCCTGACACCGCCAAACCCACACCCCCGGTCTTGTCAAACCCCAATGAATGGATCGTTATTTTTTTATGTAAAGGGCATGTACACAGCCTGCTCCACTTCTCACAGAGGATTATTCTTTTAATTGTCCATGTACACGTAATAAAATGTGGGATTGTCTTCTGTCCTTCTGTCTTGTGCTGATTTGACTAGTAGCCCAGCCACAATACCTCAGGAGGGGCAGAGGCGAGAATTCCTTCTCTCCCCACGGCCCCGGATCTTTCCCCCAAACCCCAGCGTTCTCCAGGTGTTCCTCCTAAACCCTGGGAGTAGCAGCTCCGAGGAGGCCTTTCTCATCTGAGCCAATTGTTTCAAATGACCTTAAGCCGTTCGAGGAGGAGAGGAACAGACTCAACACAGAGGTTCTCGGCTAAAAGGCAAAAGCCATCGTGTTTGAAATGCACACTGTGATGACATGTTTGGCTGTGGTTATTTGTACATAAAATTAAAAGAGACAAACATGCCTGTAGCCCAGTGAGTTTCCGCGGAATCAGTATTTCCAAATAGATGTCAGACTCAGGTCTATACCTAGCAAAAGGCTATGCTGGTGTGATTCTTCTCCCGAGAGTACTTAACCAGTAGGGAGTCAGGTGCAAACTCGATAGGGCGCCTCAGGTGACACCTGGAGATCCCGGAGTCTGGGGTGTATCTGGGTCGGGGAGAGGGCGCCGTCGCTTTTATCCTGCTGCTGTTTTGTTTTTCTCCCCCGTGTAGCCAACGTCAGCCCTTACCTTATGGAGCATCCTAGCTAAGGTGACTCTCTGTAAAATTCGGCGAACATAGCCCCGGCCCCGTACGCCCCCGTACCCTCGGCCTGTTCTTTCCGACTTCTGCTGGTTCGTACGCCGAGATTTCCAGCCTGGGTACCGGAGCTCCCTAACTTGTCCCTCAAAGCACGTGTCTCATTTTTGATTAAATAGGCCCCGTCATTTATAAGAATACATATCAAATTTCGTGAAAACTCGGACCCTACCTTGGCAAGAACCCTGACTTAACGGTAAGTGGTTGAATCAACGAGTGAATGTTGCGTGCTTCAGACTACGGCCCTTCAGAATGCAGTCTCTTCCTCTTTGCCTGACCCTCTTTCTTTCCTCCTTTTCCTTCTCCGCCTTTTGTATCTCTCTCCCCCTTTCCGCCCTCCTCCTGCTCCTCACTCTCGCTTCCGGTCCGGCTCCGCCTTCCCCTTTCCTCTTACTCGCCCTTCTTTTTCCACTCCTCCTCCTCCTCTTCTTCTCTCTCGCCTCCTTTTTCTAGATCCAGCTATGAAGGTCTTAGGAAGGATGGCGGGAAAGAGCTACCGCCAGCCTGACAGCTGTTATTTAAGACAGACCATGGAATTAATATTATGAATTCCTGAGTATAATGTATTCCGCCCACTCAGATAAGACGAAATATCTCACAAAGGTTACGTGATTCATCTAAGTCACGTAAGGGGTGGCCTTTGTACTTGCGTAGTAATGATCTAGTGTTTTATTTATTCATTGATGTAGTCAAACATTTTTTTAATGACTTCGTATCCGAGCCCTGTTCATGATACAGTCGTCAATAAGACAAATAAAGTCCCTGCCCTGACCCTGATTAAGTATGTATTTTTGAGAGAGCAGTCAGGTTAGAGAAAAAAGCAAACCGATATGTAAAATAGATCGTTCAAATTGTGAAATGTCGTAAAGAAAGTCAAGTAGAATAGTTCGGTGGAGTGAACCAGAGTAGGCTGATGGAGAATGGCCGACAGTTTCTGATAAGATGGCCTCTCTGAAAAAGCGATATTTCAGTAGAGCTCAGAGAGCCAGCCCAGCCCAGCTGTGAGACCAGCTGGGGGCAGAACATTCCAGGCAGAGGGAAGAGCGAATCCGAAGTCCTTGTGTGGTGAACACAGGGGTGGGGCGGAGGCCGTGTCAGCGGCGGAGGCAGGGAGCCGATCACAGGGGTGGGTGCCACCGCGGGGAGTTTGGGTTTCACTTATTTTCTTGTAAAAGGAAATCACTGGAGAGTTTTTAAACAGAAGGCGGCAGATACGGTGTGGTTACTATTTAAACGTCACTCCATCTGATATGTGAAAGGTGTTGTAAGAAAAAGATTGTAAGCAGAAGAAAATATTTTTAATGTCCCTAAAGCGCTGCAGGTGAAAAAATGCAGGGACCTGGAGACTTATTTGCTTGATAAGAAGAAACAAACCGAAACTACAGTCTGACGCTCCAGGGCAAAGAGGAAAACGCTGTCGAGAGATACGCAAGCGATCGCTAACGTAGGGGCTGTGGAGGAAGAAGAGGAGCATCGCGGGCAGGAGCTGGCGCACCACGGACTCGTCGGGCATCCGAAATCACGAACCGTGCACAAAGGTAAATGAAACATGCATACATGTGTGTTTTGTATAAAAAGTAATTAAAACCAACCTCATATATATCGAGCTACTTATATTTGATCTTTTTCACGTTTTAGACTGTCCCATTCTCTGACAAGTTAGTTTGTGGATGCCGGACAAAAAGTCCATTTCATTGGAAGAAAAGTAGAGATACAGACAACGTACTTCTAATTACTGCAATCATAAATTAAACCATTGAAGAGTATTTGCTCATTTCAAATATCTTACATAAATGGAGCCATACACTTACGTAACTCCTTGGGATGGGCTTTTTTTGCTCAGTGTAATTCTCCAGATGCTTGTCCGGATATTGTATGTATCGATCATGTGCTCCTTTCTGTGACCGAGGAGTGGTTCATGGTGTTGATGTGCCATAGATTGTTTACTTATTTACTCATTGAAAACCGTCTCGGTTGTTTCTCTTTGGGGCTTTTATAAATGAAGCTACCACGGGCATGTGTGCTCATGCATTTTTTGTGAACATAAGCATTTATTTGTCTGGGGATAAATGCCCCACGTGCACGTCCTGGTTGTAAGGCAGCTACATGGTATTTTAAGAAATGGCCAAACTGTTTTTCAGACCGACTGTACCAGTTTGCATTCCCCCAGCAATGTATGAATAACCCGGTTTATACGCATCCTCGTCCGCATTTAGTTTTATAACTGTTAGAAAAATTATCCATTCTGATAGAAGTGGTAATAAAAAATTGTGGTTTTGATTGGCATCTGCTTAATGGCTAATGGTATCGTAAGGCTTTTTATGTCCTTTTTTGCCACGTCTATGTCCTCTTCAGGAAGATGGCTGCTTGTGCCTTATGCCCATTTTTAAATTAGATTTCTTTTTTCTGTTACATTTTGAGAGTTTTTTTTATAGGACTAGATACTATAGATATGTGGTCTGTATATATTTTCTCCGAGTCTGTATCTTACCTTTTCAACTTCCAAACATGAAATACTTTAGAAGTTATGCAAGGTTCTAGATGGTATTTTGATTCCTGCACTTTGAATCTATTTCCTCTTTTCTGAAGTTATTAGGATAAAGGCAGGTCACCTAACCTCAGTCTGAGATTAACCTGCCTGGGAACTGGCACGCGACCAGCTAGAGCTCGTTCATTCCCACGTCACCCCTCTGCTCACATGCTGCCCTCTGCAAGGCTGCGCGTTTACAGCGATCGTCTTCCCGGTGGGTCCCGGCGTCCAGCACGCATCTCCCTGGACCTGCTAGGATGCAGAGTTGTCTCAGCTCCTCAGCCTTTTCCCTAATTCTGCTCTACTCCCCAACTTCTCGGCCGTTGCTAATGACTTAGTAAATTTCCCGTGTGGAAAATCTCCACACATATTGGACGATCTTTCTGTTTCCCTTCTTGGCAGAGATTTCCATTTCAGGTCCTGCGACGACGTGGATAGCTCTGCGGGGGCTTTAAACATGCGTGCTTTATAAAATTTTGATCCAGTTTGTCACATTGTTCTCCTTGGAAATATTAACTTGATACAATCTAGCCCTCCACGATGACAAGCAGAAGCCGTCCCTCTCTTTCATTTGAACTCGTATTATAATTGTCCCAGAGCTATCTTCCGTCATGATGTAATTTTAAAACCCTGTGGTTGCAAAGAGAAAATCTTTTCATATCTGTCACCAGCTTTGGCAGAAGGTGTCCACTGAACATAAAGGAGGCTATTTTCCTGTTGATTTAAGGAAACCTCTGTAGTGAGCCTGTTCCACTAGCAATGGATAAAATAGCCTATTAAAATTTGGAATTGATGTGAATCATACCTAAAATGTTTTGAAATTAGTATTCAAGCTTTATACTTTGGTTCTATTTTGTTACCCTTCTTGAACTGTCTGCCTTTAATTTTAATTAAAATATTCCTCTTCCCAATTGACTATATTTTCCACTGAATTTCAGTTTGAAATTTGTCACCAAATAGTTAGTGTATAGGAAACTCTGAATATATTTTGTGGACTGGAGTACCTTTGCTTTTATTCTTCTACCATTTTACTTTTAGTTATGTTTAAACATGTCTGTTCAATCACATAAAGATTGTTTTGTTTATTTGTTAATTTTGTTTGTTTGCTTCTTGTTTGGTCAAACACGTAAGAATATTTTAAAATGTTGATGAAGGAGTGTAACAGTGGTGAACTAAATGAAAAGAAAATATTTTTATCTCCCAGCACTCTATTGTAAATGCTAAGAATGAGAATTTGCCTTTTATATTTTGAACAAAGCTAGGCAGGAAGAACTTTCAACGAAATATGTGTTGAATATGGAATTCTCTCTTACACTTTAATACATCATTTTTCTGTTCAGAAAACTCTGGGATTCTCACATAGTAAGTGTTTGAAAATGTTAAATGAATTAATCACTATTTATTGTAATGATATATAAATTAAGTGAGAGGGGAGTGAATTAGAAACAACAAACTCATTACTACTTTGGGACACAGAGACCAAAACATATTTAATACATAGTAAATTAACATAATTTTCCTCTAATTGGCATGAATTAATTAGCACTTCAATACTAATGCATGTGGAAATCTGAAAGGCTGAAAACGTTTGCTCTACTCTTAAACAGACAGATTCTATCGGACCATTTTCTCCAGGAGGAAGACTTGTCCAAGACAGCCCAGCCGTCCCTCCTGCTCTCAGATCACGCCTTTGAGCCAAACAAGCGGACTCTGTAACATACAGACCTGAACTTCAGTGCTTAGGAAAAAAAAAAAAATTTCTGTGACAACAAATATTTAATTTCTATGAACTTCAATTTTCTCACAGAGAATCGACAATCGTGTACACCTCTGTACCACAACGCAAAATCGTGTACACCTCTGTACCACGACTTTTATCTATAATAAAAGTTCCCTAGCGGTCCTTTTCAGTTAGGTAACCCCGCCTCTGCAGCTAAATATTTTCTGATTTCTCACACCCCTGGCTAGTTTTGTTTGTGCCTGAAATTCACGTAAGGAACATCATAGATTATTTTCGCGCTTGTCATTTTCATTCGATGTGTTTTTTTACATTTGCGTACACTGTTGCAGATTTCAGTAGCTCGTTCCTTTTTGTTGATGAATCCTATTCCACTCTATGACTATGCCACGGTTTGGTGGGCATTTGTTCTTTTACTGGGTATTGGCTGTATGAAATAATGCTGCTAGGAACATGTTTTCATTTACCTGAAATAAATATTTTAAACTCTACCTCAGCCCACACCCAAAAATCGATTGAAAATGCATCATAACTTAAACATCAGAGCTAGTAACAAAAAAGGTTCTGGATGAAATCATTGAAGAATATCTTCATGTCCTTGGGGTACGAAACACTATCTTAGAACATTAAACAAAAACAAAAAACGCTAGCACTAATATAAATTTGACTTCATTAAAATAAATAAAACCTTTTATTCATCAAAAATCACTACAAAAAATTTATAGCACCTAGGGAGACAAGGTGCTAGAGGCATAAAAAAAAATTTATAGGAAGGCACAAGCTAAGGGATTATATATAAAGTATATGTGAAGTGTTTATATAATTTAATCATAAAAATTAAAAATTGGGCGAAAGTTTGAACACACGCTATATCAAGAAGATGAATGGTTAATAGGTACATGAAAGGTGCTGAACATCTTTAGTCGTCAATGACAATACTACAGGGAGATGTCCTTTGCCATCCACTAGAAGGGCTAAAAATCAAAAAGTCCATCAATACCAAATGTTAGTAAGGATGTGTAGCTATGGAAATGTGTACAAAATCTTGGAAAATCTCTTAAAAAGTTAACCACATATCTACTCTCTGACCCGGCGATTCTATTCAACTTTTTAAAAATAATAACTAACATTTCCTAAGTCTGAGACAATGGGCAATTCAAGCACTGTCTGTAGTATTCCATTTTATCCTCCCAATGATACTTCGCAGGGGGACTGCCTGTATTCCCATTTCGTAGATGGTAAAACCAACGTCCGGCGTGATTAATCTGCGAGGATGGTGACGCAGCCTGTCATAATTACAGCTTTCCCGGTGAAGAGGAGAACACATGGAAGGTAGTCAGATGCACCTGGCTGGAGACCCCAGTTCTGACCTTTATTCCTGAGCAAGCTGTCTGACCTCTCAGGACCTCACTGTCCCGTCTGGAAAGCGATCGGAGCCTCGATTTCAGGGGTAGTTAGAAAGGGTAAACGGGACGGCGCCCGCGAACGTATGAACAGAGAACTCCTACCTCGGGAGTAAGACGCGTACATTCCTTTCCTTTTCTCCCCCTTAAATACATTCTAGTGCTGGGGTATTTTCATACGGCGATGTCGCAAATAGCTACAGTTTCGAGAAAATCTAAGTCTTCTACGCATTTTGCAAAACCAGCATCTCCTTTTCTTAAGAAGTTGGCGTGTGAGAAGATGCTCGGGGCACGCGAGAAAGACGAGTGACGGGCCAGGCGTCACACGCTGAAACGGGGAGAGAAGCCGAGGCGTGGCGTGAGCCGAAGGGCCCTGGGAAGAGTTCACGCTTTACCCGCCAGGCAAAAGGGCGTGACAATGTGCGACGGGTCCCCAGCTCAAAGAGACGGCGAAGAAACGTGAAGCGGCATGACGTGCTTTACGTGACGGCGAAGAAGGCCGCGTCGGCCCCAGGTGCGGGGGGAAACGCAGAGGCGGCGCGTCTGGAAGGAGAACCGGGGTCCAAGCTGCAAGGCCCCCCTTCTGCCATACTCCTGAGGTCGAACGGAATTGCGGGGACCGCGAGGAGTGGCTGCGGGATTTTGAGAGCGAGTGGACGTGGGAAGATTGGTGACGTCATCGTTAAGAACGAGCCTGGCCCTCTGCCTCTCTGCACAGGGGAACCCCGAGCTGGGGAGAGACCCTGACTCTTGGTGTCGGTATTCCCTGTGCCTAACGGGCCCGGCAGAAGTGCACAGTCACTCACTCAGTCATTCAACAAACACATTACGCGTTTACTATGCGGTAAATTAGTGTTTCACTTTTTGGTGTTTATGCTCTAAGGCAAGGAGACAAACACAAGCATAAAATAGTTTACTTATTTGAAAAGCCCATAAATTGTCCCCATGGGTATATCTTTGCTTTACTCTGTCTCTTCATGCAGAATTTTTTAAAAGTATATAACCCAGTGCGTGAAAACACCTGACGATGTGGATTTTGCTGGGGGACATTCCTCATTTGAATCCCAGGTCCCAAGTTATTATACTAATGTATAACACAGAGTCTTAACTTCTCTAAGCCTCAATTCCCTCATTTGCAAAATACAGATTAAAATACTACATAACTGTGAAAGTGTAAAAAACAATGCATTTAAAGCGCCGAACACACATTAGGCTCATGATAAAAATTCATAACGCCAGCCATTATCATTACTTCCTTGCTAGCTAAACTCCTGGCCCCTTCCTAGAATTCTTCTTCTTATCCACAGTATACTTCTCTACATTGGAATCTCTAGGCCACCTGTAATTATCCTTTCAAACGGCTGCAATGGTGGCTCGGACTCTCAAAACTTTAGTGGCTCCAATCTTTACCTACAGAATAAACACTAGCGTCTTAACTTTCCAACCCAAATCTCAGTCTTCTGCATCATTCTTCATTGTATGATCTGTGCTTTAAAAAAAAAAAAATGAGCAAACTTCTGTCATGTAAGTCCATGGCAACTTTCCCGAACCCATCGTTCTGTTCCAGCCATTTTTTCTGCTGGAACCGTGTCCCACGTTCTGTTTCTTGAAATGCTCCCCTACGAGTCTCACGTCCTCTTCTCTCAACAAAATGCACCTCCCTTCTCATGAGCTATCACAGCATCGTATACACTCACATTCCCCCAGGGACATCTGCTTTATTCCTGGATCAGTATGTCATGAATTCATGTCATTTCAATTGCTGACGATGGTAACGCATACTGTTTTGGAGTGTCTACACTACAACGAACATTGCGCAACGTTCATAACCTACGACGTCTCTCTCATGAATAACTCCCAGGTAAGTATGGCGGGTTCCATTGATTTAAGATGGCCATGAAGCGTAGTGATTTTAAGTAACATCCTAAAATCACATCGTTAACAAGTGGGAAAAGCAGGTTTTAAGCCCAACTTTAAAGCTCATTCTGTCGCACCAGCTTGTTCTACATGCACCTTGTTCTCCTGCTGGCTTGTAAATTCTTTGAAATCAGGGGAAGCATCTCATTCCACTCTGCACGTCCTCCAAGTCCCAAGCTCGAGTCTGTTTTTTAACGCGGAGCCGCCTACTGTGCTATGCATTTTTACGTGTCATTTCAAACGCTGCTGGGAATAACCAGGACAGGTGTTATCATCACTGCTGTTTGAACTCAGAAATGGAAACCGAGACAAAGCCATTAGGTACCTGCTCTGGAGGTGCGGCAGCGGAGCGGCAGAGGGCGGCACTCCGGCTAGGAAACTCCGCGGGCACCCGCCGCGTGCCGGGTGCCGAGGAGGGGCCACGAGATGCGCCCTGACTGCGGGCACTGGGGGTCTAGGACAGGGGAGGCGTGAGGAGTGCCACAGAAGCCGGCTGTAAAGGCAAAAACAAAAACAAAAACAAAACAAAACAGGGGTGTTGGAGCCCCGACCAGCAGACCCACCCGCCGCTGGGCCGGCTGCGTCAGATGCGGCCCGGACGCTTCGGCGGTTCCGCTCCATTTTATCCAATTTTCTTCCGCGGTTTGAAACGTACAAGATTACATAGCGGATGTTATGAGAAATGTCTGTTTTTGCATTTAATGTGCATGTACTGAGCTGAGAAATTGTAAGCGACCTCGTTCTGCCTTGCGGAACATCCTCTCCGCGCCGGCTCAGGCCTCTCATTCGTAGGAACCCTCCGGTGGGAAACCTGGGTTCTTGGCTGGACACTTTAAATTCATCCCGATTCCTGTCTTCGTGTCTCTGCCTTCCTTTCCTTCCTTTCTTACGGTTCCAGAAAACGTACTTGCTTTGCCCATGGCCTTTATCTGTCTAGCAATGACAGGCAACATTTTTCTTGTTTCGCGAATCAGAAAACAAGATTTCAAAGAGAATGAATAGCTTGTCCAAGATAATCTGATAATTTTGTACTATAAAATAAACCGATTCTTCCCAATATTAATTTTCACATGCTCTTCATTTTTTTGTTACTATATATAACACTGAAATAATCTTCATGTATTGGGTTATTTTTTTCTTCTTTCATATTATTTCCTTAGGTTAGTTTACAAAAATCAATACCACAAGATCTATGTGTGTGTGTGTGTGTGTGTGTGTGTGTGTGTACTTTTTAAATCTATCGAGATAGCTTTAATAATAAAATGCTCCAAAGTAACTAGCAATAATTTACACTTCCACCAGCAATTCATTTCGTAGAGCGATTGCTAGATGTGGCTGAAACACGGCCCCTCATTAGTGTTCTAACTTTCGCTCCTTCGAGCACATTTTTTTCCAGGTGCGACTAAGCCCCTGCACGTCCTCGTCTGGGCCGCTTTGCCGCTCGCTTGTCGAAGTCCCAACGTTTTTCTTAAGCACATGTAGCGACTTTGTAATTATATTCAGTCTAAGAGTTGTGTGATGTGCATGCGTGCGTGTGTGTGCATGTGTGTGTGTGTGTGTGTGTGTGCGCGCATACACGAGGGAGAAAGTGTGACGATCCCTTCAGAGGGCGCACCTGCCTGCGCTCTGGCCACGCATAGTTTGCCCGCGGGCACCTTGACCCTCCCACACGGGGTCCCTGTGGTTTAGGGGCCACCAGCATTGGATCCTGCACCCTTCCAGTGATAGCGATGGGCTAAAACCTGGGAACCAGATTCAAAGTGGGGGCGACAAAGGACCTGCCCGGACATTTGGCTGGAAGTCCTGGGGGAGAGGCCCTCTCCTCATTCTGCCACGCCTAAGCCAGCGAAATAGTCCCATAACTCACCGCGCCATATTTTTCCTCAAGGAAAGTTTTCCTGGGAATAAAGTCACCACTGAGGAAAGTAAATTTAAAAACAGAGAGAACCAGCACTGGAGCTTCTTGCTTCTAAGAGTGAAACGACTCCTAGACACGACCTTTAAAGTCATGCGAGACTGATTTAAGATGGATAAGTTGAACTCTGTCACTTGCTGCCAAACACTGTCTGGTACGCCTGAGCTCACCTGCTGGCTTCCTGGCCACCTGAGCCCACCTGCTGGCTTCCTGGCCACCTGAGCCCACCTGCTGGCTTCCTGGCCACCAGAGCCCACCTGCTGGCTTCCAGGCCACCAGAGCCCACCTGCTGGCTTCCAGGACACCTGAGCCCACCTGCTGGCTTCCAGGCCACCTGAGCCCCTGCTGGCTTCCTGGCCACCTGAGCCCACCCGCTGGCTTCCAGGCCACCTGAGCCCACCCGCTGGCTTCCTGGCCACAGGCCTCACTGGTTCTGACACCACCACTCTGCGGACAGGCTTCTCACCAGGACCCACCTTCCTCCTGTTGCCCCCTCCCACTTCCTTTGCCAGGGTCCACGCGGGTGGCTATCAAGCGCATCCGGGGTGTCCCAGGAACGAGCCAAGGTGATCGCGAGTGGGCGCCCGCTGACTTCTCGCTTTCCATTTCTTTCCTCGGTACTCGAACTGCTTCGATCCGAGTTTTGTGACTCTGCTTAGAATTTCTGATGAATGGTGCCTGAAGGTCAAGGTTCTATGCTGTCTAAATCCCCTCACTTTGTATTACCGGCCGCTCCCCACTAAGCCTTGGCAGTCCCTCGGCTGTAGTCATGGCCTAAGTGTGGACTCCCGTACCAATGGTCAGGAGACAAGTTCACAGGGTCACTGTCAGAAGACACCCCAAAATGTCTTACCGACCGAATGATTGCCTAAAGTAATTTGACCCATACCATGGCATATTTCAAGCATCCCTGAAGAGGAAAACATCTATTCTTACTGACATTTGACACATGTATATGCTACTACACAACAAAAATACCAGGTGTCTTAATTTTATTGATGTGAATTATGTTAGAATGTATTATTCATTTTATTATTCACTGTCTATATTCATAGCTTGCACGGCTAAAGCTACTGCTGATATTTAAGCTTCTTAATAAATAAGATTCATATTATAAGGTCACAAATGATCATGACAACCAGAAAATTGCAAAGAAATAAATGATTCCATCCAATTACAGATCCAAGCACGTGAAAGGCGAACCACTAAGGAGCTGAAGGAAATACACCCACCCCTGGAATCAGCCTTCAGATTGAACAGATGCTGCTGGCTCCGGAATAGAAACGTCTTTCGGAGCAAATCTTACTGGGAATTAAACACAATCTAGAATTAAGCGACTATCGTCCCAGCCTGAATCGCATTACCCTCTCTTCATGTCGCCCTCGAGCCTTCCCGGGGGCAGCTGAGCTGTACTCAGGCACGCGTAATTCCCACTTAACCCTTTTCAGCAGCGGCCTTTCAGATCTCAGCATTCGTTAATGGACAGCAGGATGGCTTTTTTTTTGTTAAATGAGAAAAACTGTTTTCTCCCGCACTTCCTCCATTAAAATTTCTGGCAAGCACCTCGACAGGCAGCTAACTCAGTGTCTGCCCCTCACTTCCCCTTCTTCTCCCTCTTGCTGAGCAGCTAAGCTCCCCCGCCCCCCAAATACCTGGCTCCAGACACAGGAGGGTAACTTCCTGGTTGACAGGAGAGTATTTACCAGTCGGTTCTTTCCAAATCGTTTGATTCCAAATGGCGTTGTCACAAGACGACGTGATTTTCATCTGAAACTTGGATTGAAATGGAAGCTCCACTTTTATCACTTTCGATTAATTTACTTACTAGTCTCTACAGATCTTTTCATCTGGGAAAAGGGCTTTATGACAATACTTAAATCATATAATGATGTATTTCTATCCTCCAAGTAAATGTCATACAGCCAGAGGCCATGTCTTCTTTGCATAGCTGGCGCTTATTATATGCTTGATCAATCGTGACAAATAATACATATATTTGTTATTGTCATTGTGTAAATATGGCTATCGCTATGTAGAATGTAAGGCTACAGAAATTCATTGAACAGGTTGTATCTAATTTCACGTACTCTTTAATAGCATTAAAAAATAATTTACACCTTAAATCCACATAATACCCCTTTATTTTCTTTACTAAAAAGGCTGTTTTTTTTTCAGACTTCCTCAGTTCACTCATACATATACTCAACACGTAAATACACCTTACTTCTAAGTATATTACAATTACAGATTACAGACCAATTAAGGTGTTATTTATGCCTGATGATTACATACTAATTATATGTGAAGTTATTATGAGAAAGTTAGGAAAAGCTATGTGAGGAATTGCTATAAAATTATAAATGGCTGCTGTTTAATTTTATGATTATTTGTACCATATGAAACAGCAAGTTGCCAAAGATCAACCCGGAGGATGCTGTGAATCTGCTGTCCGTGCCCTTTCACTCACAATGAGCCAAACGCACAGCCTGCTTTGGTTTCACGGACAGTGGCCTCGAGGACGGAGCCAGATTTAGAACTTATGCCTATGACGAAAGAAATACGACCACTGCAGCATGTTATAAATGCCTAGTTTGGAGCTTGGAGAGAAATGGTGATCGTGAAGTTAACGGGTAACCATGAGTTACTCAATGAAATTTCTATTTTCTAATAATTACATATATACGAATACATGAATGATAAATAAGAGAATCATAGTAGGATGTACCTGCTGTGCTGCGAAACAGTTAAGAGCCTCCTTGGGTCCCCACATCAGCTCTGTAAGGGTCACCCCCATGCGTGGCGTGAGCCGAAGGGCCCTGGGAAGAGTTCACGCTCTCTCTCTCTCTCTCTCACTCTCTCTCTCTCTCTCTCACCTGGATCTGTGTGAAGCCAAGCCTTTGCTCTGCCTTTGTTTTTCTTGTTTGTTTGTTTGCTTGCTTGTTTTTTAATCTGACCTTCTAACTTGGGAGGAGAGTGGCTGGATGGTGTCAGATGGGGATGTAACAACGTTACAGAAAACGTGTCCCCTGGGGATGTCTCCACGAGTGCCACACATCGTGAGAGCACCACCACACACACTTCTTTCAAGAGCTCCGCCATATTCGCCGCCTCAGAGTGACAGCGGGAAGGGATCAGTGACACATCAGAGGACACAGCTCTTGTCTTCTGAAGGATGTTCTCTCATCCACATTTTTCTCTCCCCCTTCACAAGTTAAATCTAAGGAACACTTTCACTCGAGAGGGCGCTATTATTTAACTTGACCGCTGTGCGACCTTCGGTTCCAGAGCTGACTCAGACAGACGATTCTGGAATGGCATCCAAGTTCATTGGTCTTTCACCCTCTCCTGCCTCATTATCGGTGCGGTGGAATTTATCTTTGGTTATCTTTTTTTCCAACTCGTAAGGCCTCCTGTATCAATTCAACTAGAAAACTCAGGGGTGACGGAGAGAGCTGGCGTGACTCGCTGTGACCCTCAGTTAAAGATCTGCCTACCCATGAGGCTGAAAAGTGAAGCTAGACAGGAGGGTGACTTCTGTAGGCTATGCTTTGGCAAGCATCTCCACCTCCAGACAAGGTGAAGGACTAGATGGCCGGGGGGGGGGGGCGGGTAGCAAACCACTGTGGTCTACACCAAACGGGCTTGGTTCCAAACTCTGGCTTGGCTGCGTGTTGACTTGATGACTTTCTCAAGTTAGTTTAGTTTCTTTCTGCCTTGGTTTACCCACATGTATACTGGGGAATATAATTACTAACTTGCTGGTTTTGTTGTAAAGATCAAATCCAAAATGACTCATAAAATGCCACTGTAGACAAAAACTTCTATTGCCATTGCGAAGTTGGCTAAGACCCTGCTATGCCAAGACATAAACGACTTCAGGGCTCATTTGCCTTCGCCTTAGGTCGGTCTCTGACCAATTCCACTTATCAAATGTACACACCTTATTTTTCATTTTTGAAATGGGTTTATTAACATTTACTCTCATTTTGCTGTTCTTCTTGAATTTCGTTACCTGCAATGTATTTTCAAGCATCAAGTCAACTTCCGTTTTCTACATCTCTTTAATCTGCTACGTTTCGGTTCTTCGTCCATTAAGTACTAAGTTCCGGTGCCCCCAGCATAGTGTTTAAGAGTGCGGACTTTAGGCCAATGTGAGTTTAAGTCCACTTCTACCACTTCCCAGTTGTGTAAATTCAAGCATGATTAACTTCTCGAAACTTCAGTTTCTACATATTTAAAATTGGGCTGATGATATCTGCCATCTGTTCACTGAAGATTAAACAAATGAACATACATGCCTGTGTGTGTCTGTGCATGTTTGACATATAAAAGTAGGGTACTTTAAAACGAAAGCATCCTATTACATACGGATATTTAAAATGCATAGTGCAAGACACTTCAAATAAATGTCACAAGATTTAACTCACAACTTTTAACAGACTCATTATAAATGTTTCGTTTTTCGAGTAACCCCACATGACAGCGTAGCACAGTAATACGCTGTCTGAAACAAGGATACGATGTATCTATCCTGCCATTCTTCGAAACACTTCTAAACCATCCCTGTTACTTTCTTATAAACAGTTCCCCATATGCACATCCATGTCTGGAAGACTGGCGAAGGAAAACCTGTCCACGCTTTCAGAGCCATCCAATTCCCCAGCCTGATCCGGAAACATAAGTGAAAAGACGGTAAGAAATCTTTGGGATCACAGCAGTGGGCGGCATCGAGGAGGTGAAGAATCTGTTATCTGATGCAAACTGCTCATCCGTGTGAGGCGAATGAGCTCTTGAAGGGGCGCCGTTTAGTTCATGGGCGAAGATAATTTACTGAGCACTACCCAGGGCCCGAGGCTGCGGAATTCGTTCCATTTGGCTAAGCTGACTGCTGCTCTCAAGTACTTGTTTATTTCTCTCTGTTCATCCAAGGCTGGGTCTAACTCATTAATAGGAAATGACGAACAATTAACTCATACTCCCTATATTGTATATTCCAAGAACGACCACTCCATGTTTCCAGCGTGAGTCAGAGAATGGGAAAGATTGGGAATAGTGAAACATCCTTAGTCATTTGAACTCAATATCGCATATCTGTCTGTCACCAGTAGAAAGGAAACTTGCTGATGGGGCATTAGGGATGGATAAACGACAGCGTTTGAACTGTTTAGCTGGTCCTTTATAAAACTGACTGGCTTTTGTCTGCGGTTTATTAGTCTACCAACCATCATGGTGCTACAATCCATCCTTGAGGACCTGATCACATTTCAAAGTTGAAATGTCTTAAGCTGGGAGGGAGGTGAGAAGTGAGACAGAGAAGGGACATCAGTCAGGCCAGAGTCACCGGTGAGCAGGTTACTCCTGTGGAAAGCAGGGACTCATGCCCTCTGCCAGTCCCCTGGAGACAGCATGACATGTCCCGCAGCATCGTTCCCACTACGCAAAGAGGCGGCGGGAGTACTCATAGACAGCAAATCCCAGTTCGTGGCGACTTGGAGATACTCCTGCAGGAGCCACCTCCTCGTCATGGCCACTTTAAACACTGTCCAAGCATGTCGTCATGACCCGAGAAATACACCCGGCAGAGACCGGCCGGTACTTGCAGAAGGAGGCCGCGGATGGGTACAGGAGCGCAGACGCAGGCGGTATCTGCTGTGTGAGCACAAGCGACTGGATCGGGTGCTTCTCGAAATAATCAGCTATTTGTGCACACTTATCGAGTAATTAAATTCACAAATTGATATACTAATTCTCTCTCGACATCGTGCCAGGCACCGAGAGCCATACAGAGGATACGAAAGTGAATGTGATGTGGTTTCGCCATAAGGGACATTAGAGCTTTATGGGGTTCAGAACACACTTCCCAGAAACATGGCACCTTGGAACATTTTAATCCGAAGGGATCTGAGAAAACCGAAGGAGCAGGAAGGTCTCTTTGACCTCCTTACACCCTTCTCCCCTAAAACAGATCACGAAGCCTTCAGGTAGGAGCTGCCCATCCTGTACGTAGAGACAAGAGCATCACTATCTCTGAAGACAATGGGATACTGAGAAGAATCCAAAGAAACAGGTCCAGCTAAGTCTCCCTCAATGTCCTATACTTAGCTCAGTCTTTGACCTATCTTAGTTTTTCACGACTGTCCACTCTTCAATAAACTTAGCAAAAAATATTCGGGCTTAACCCTTCTTTGGGTCTTGCTTTCCTTACTAAGACTCCCATGTCATGTAAAACTTATATTAAACATACCTGTATACATTTGTTCTATTAATCTATCTTTATCAGTTTAATTTTCAGACCAAGCCAGGGACCCTAAGAAGGTTAAGGAAAACTTTTTCTCCCCCAAAAGCTTAACAGGGAAGGCCATCGTGCAAAACTATAAATAATAGCAGAATTTAAATGCTGGGACAGAAACTCACATGCACACACAAACTGCACACAAATGCACTCACACTCACATACACGTGCACACCAGCCACCAGGTCTGCACTAATGGGATGATCTACAAACACGTGATAGCAAATCTGAGCAGTGGTTTGCTAGTCCCGGAGGAAAACTGGAAAGGAACATACGAAAGAAGGGAAAAGGGTAATGCGAGAGCAGCACTCACGGCCCTGGGGTGAGTGGGGCTGGGGGTCCTGGGGGGAGTGAACGCCATTCGATGTGGAGAGAGATTTATGCTTAAGTCACTTTGGTTGGGGGGGGCTCTGTCCCAACCAAACGTGTTTGCACCTACTGGCTCTGTAAGGAGATTAAGTCGAAAGAAACTTTTTTTTTTTTTTAAACTCTTTGGCTGGAGGTGAAGACGGGACTGGAGAGGAGAGAGGCTGGGGCGGGGAAACCAGGTAGGAGGCTGGGGCCACAGTCCCGGGGCTCACGGAGCCCCAGCAGATCCAGCAGGTTTCGCTTGAATAGCAGACGAGGGAAGCTGGAGTCCCGGGGAAATGTCCCCCATGCTAATGCACCTTCCGCCTCCCGATAATCCATACCGTCGTCTTGCTATGCACAGAGTCTGGATCTTTCTCGCTTCCCTTTCCTCCCTTACGTCTGGCATCATTCCGCGACAGAGTTCGGCTGGCGCGAACACAGAGTCTTTGAATATGAGCTCCCGGGGAAACGGAGCCTGCGTTCACGACCGGCTCATCCCAGGCAGAGCGAGCTCCAACCGACGGGGAGGGAAGGATGGAAACTCGGGGTGTCCTGTAGGAGCGCGTCTCAGCTTTGGAAATAAACCTTTCTCTACTTAAGGTCTCTGCTTCTCCAGCGCTTAACGGGTTTTTGAATGATAAATATATTTTCTTGGGGATAGCTTTGAATTCTCAGATGAAGATTCTGCATCGCCAAAAAAGTTATAATTTAAATCAAAGCACTTAACCTTTCATAATCATGTGTCTTTGAGATTAAGAGCCCTCGTGTGTATTCTAAGTAAGAAAATGCCTCTAAAAGGCCCAAAAGTTTCTAAAAGCAAAATTTGGGGAAGAAGATGTTTTCATGCTCAGTTTAAAAACAAGGCTTGGATAACTGTACTTCCTAAAATCTCTATATACTCAACTCTTAGATCTTTAGTAGCCTGATAGAGAAAACCCATGGGAATAGAAATACCTGGTTTTCCTACCATACTTCAGTTGAAAGAACGCATTTGTTTAAATTATGCATTCCTATACTAAAAGAATAAGGTCTAATAATAATGAACTACATTAAAGGCCATAATTATATTAAGATCTGCACTTTATGAGTAAGTGCACTTATGGGAGACCATTCTGGATAGATGAATGAGAGGTTCCCGAGACATCCATTAAATCGGAGGAGGCCACATTAAAAATTTGGAAGCTCGTGCTCACTACGGACAGAGACCTGCATTTGGATCCTGGGTTAATCACTTTATAGCTGTGGGCACGAGGAGACTGACTTTCTAATTTCTAAAGTGGGAAGATTCCTGTTAATACCTGCAAGGAGACAGCCAGTGTCTGAACCCGATGCACTGTTTCTACAACTTGTTTAGAGAGACAATGCAAAGGAACAAAGGGGTAGAAAACCACACCTTTCACTACTACGAGGTTGGCTTCAAGACCCTACGTGGGACCCTAACAGAACTACCTATGAAAACTTTGTTAAAGAACCACGAAATACCAGAATTATATCCAGATCAATCCCATGAAGAACAGACACGTGTAAGTCAGATGGTCACAGCGCATTAAGCGTTACTATTCGTAAGTCGGTGACCCCAGGCCCGCTGAGACATCTGGCAACTGGAGCTCGCTCTTTCGTCCTAAGCTGGGTGACCACAGGCGACCTGGAAGAGACGCAGGTGGCGGTCTTGCTCTGCGGGCTTCTCACAACCTGATCAGACAGTGTGAACCTTTCGGTGCAGTGAAAAGGAACACCCGGGCGCATCAGAGAGCGGAAGTTCAGGGAAGACAGAGAGCCGCCGGCCTGAGATCTTGGCAGGCCGCGACAGCTGCCCTGCGGCCCGGCGGGGACCGCGAAAGAGTTCAAAGTGCGCCTGCCTGGCCTCTTCTGCTACAGGCCCATTCCCCGGCCCTCCCCACTCTGCCCCCTACAGAGAAAAGAGAGGGAAGGACTTTTTATCTCTGTAGGTTATGACGCGTGTTCTCGCTAAACATTCCAGTTTTACAAAAAGTGACCCAATGTGTCCTTTTGAACTTGACGTGGAAGTTTGATGTGCTTAGCAACCCCTCGTGCAATATGAAAGAAGGGGTAAAGTTAGGGTACTGCTCATGCACCCTATTTCCTCTGCCAAGTGGCCAATAGCCTTGGACAGGCTAGACAAAAATAAATTCGTATAGAAGTTGGAATTCTCCCAAGTTCAAAACCTAATTTGTTCTAGAGTTCTTGATGTTCAAATGATTAAAGGAAAAAAGGCTCAGATCAAATCTAAGAAGCACAATGAGGTAAAGAAAACACCTATTTCCCTTTAAATCCTAGACAGGTAAGCGTCTTTAAGGTACATACTTGATATAGCTAAATGTTTTTCTTTTTTTCCTATCCTCTGTCCTGCATGCTCACAGTCTGACTGTATTATACTAGATACACAGATATTAAATACTACAATCAAATGCGACCAGGCGATGTGACAGAAAAAGTAAATACGATATTCACCTGAAAGTGACGTCCATACCCTCTAATACATGGCCAAGCACCGTACTGACCTCGACACGTAACAACAGTCCTCTCCCTCCTTCTCTGAGTGAGCGGATTGTAGGACCACAGACAAAGAAGGAAAGCTTTGCCACTCGGGATAAGCTGAGCAGAACGCACAGTCGAACTAAGTAAACCTGAAGTGAGTTAGTTCACTTCTTGGGCTAAAATGTGTGATGTTGCCGTGTCTAAGTCCAGGAACTATGTCTCCCTGTTTCTCTTCCTCTGTAGCCAGAGTTGGAGTCTAGTTAGAATTGGCCCAGAGAGGAATGTGCCCATGTTTGGAAGGGAGAAATGAACATCATTACTCTCTGAGGCTATAAAGACCAGACACAGTGACGGAAAGGCACAGAGGGGCCGATGGTTCCCGGCTGACCGCTGCTTTCCTCCAGTCTGTGTCCAGCTCGTCCTCCCAACACTGTACTAGCTGAACTAATGGTGCCAGGGCAACCATCAGCGACTTGGCTGCAGGCTCCCTCGGGTGGCGAGTCCTATCCCTGTGCCACCGATTATAAGAATACTATGCGCTTCCGGAAATTTCACTATGCAAAGAAGTTTATAAGATTCTTTGACCTATAGATGGTGCTAAAAAGGTTAAGGAAAAAAATGATTTCGAGTCTCCACAATCTCTTCCAGAAAATAGAAACAGAGGGAGTAGTTCCTAACTTAGTCTATGAAACCAGAATTACTCTAACACCCAAGCTAGATAAAGAAAACACAAGAAAAACTATAGATCGATATTGCTCTTGAACACAGATTAAACAGCTTCGACAAATAGCAAATTGAATTTAACAATCAACAGTATATGAAAATAATTATATACTATGACCAAAGGGAATTTATTTTATATATGCAAGAAGAGTTCAATATTTGAAAACGAACCAATATAATCCATCACATCGACAAGCTAAAGGAGAAAATAATCATATGTGCTATCACTAGATTCAGAAAGAGTATTTGACATAATCCAACACCTAGTCATGATAAAAATTCTCAGCAAATCAGAACCGGAAATTTCCACAACCGATAAAAAATGTAAACAAAATACTATAGCTAATATCATATTTAATGGCGAGAAACTAAATATTCTTCCACTGTAATTGGGATCAAAGCAGGGATATACCTTCTCAACACTCCTATTTAATATCTTTAAGGAAGTCTTAGCTAGTTCAATCAGGCAACAAAAGAAAATAAAAGGGACATATATTGGGAAGGAAGAAATAAAACTGCCTTTTTTCACAGATGATATAATTATGTAGATAATCCCAAAGTCAAGAACTACTACAAAAACTCCTGGAACCAATAAGCGAGTATATAGCAAGGTTAACATAACAAAAGTGCATTTGGTTCTTGTTTATGACCAATGAATAACTGGTGTGTTAAAATTTTTAAAATATACCATTTACAAGAGCATCGATAAACAAACAAACAAATACTTTGGTAAAACTTGACCCAGGAAGGCCAGGACACCTGAATGCTCAGATCCTCCCCTGCTGAGAGCAGGAATGATTACTGCGTCAGTCTGGGTAATAGTTGGACTGAAATCTCATAGATCAGATGTGAAGTGGCGGATTCTTACAAGTTATGGTGTAGAAAATGATGATGCTTTGAGAAGGAAGGGTTTGAAAAGAGAAGGCCTTCGAGTTCCTGTGTCTGTCACAGGCTGTCTTTTGGAAAAGCATATAGATGTTAGACGAGATCTGGGAAATTCACCTTGTGGAACTGAGGAAAGTAGAGGACATAAGCCACGTTCATATCCCTGCTCAGCCAAGAGGTGGCTGAGAGACTATCTTAATATTCTAATGTACATAAATGTCACAGTTGATTTAGCCTTTCTCCTGTTGATGGGCCTCTGAGTTATTTTGTGTTTCGGGTTATTATGAAGGTTTGCGTCTAAAAGAAAAAAAATAAAATAAAATAAAATAAAAATGAAAGGAAAATAAAATGAACCCAACAAATCACAGAGTAGACTATGGATTATGGTTCTTTAACTCCTACAAATGGGCTCAAATCCCAGTTATAACTTTACATAATTACGATTCTAAACCAACTCATATCTCACGATAGCTTGAAAACTTGATCATTTCCAATTGACTTGGCCAGTAAATAAAAATTTACTCTGCATTTCCTTCCACTATTTTCCCAAGAGAACTCGAATTACCATATAAAATATATATCTAAATATAAAGAAATCTATTTTCTGGTGAAGTTCAATGACCAAGCAGTAGATCTCATTTCATAATACTTGATTTATGCTAGTCAATACAATCAATAGTGTCTGATAAGATCGATAGAACATCAGTTGTTCCTTTAAAGTACACTTCCTTAATATTTTTCTTGACCTTTTTCTCATTCTCTAGAATTATTGCTTTCAAATGCATTGTTGAATTTTTTCTATTACACAAATGTGTCATTTTATCTAGTGCCATTGTTTCATTTTTATATTCTGAAAACTCTATTTATAGATCAATTTCTTCAAGCTGTTAATTTCAAAACCAGAAATTGTGCCCCAATCAAAACTAGACTTGGTGTTTTTCTATGTCTTTTTATCTTAGTGATATGGTATTCTTATTAAATGCCATTCTTTATCGTTCCTCATCATTAGTATCAGTCCTATTAGTGTTAATTTATTCTCAGTTTCAAAGCACTGAAAAGATGCATAAAAGTCTGTGGATTTAGGCCATTTTCATGGACAAATTCAGTTTCTTCTTTATTATAGTACATCTTGGTACAGGCCAATAAGAATGCTCCCCTGATGCCTTCTTGTTTTTGAGTCTATAGCGCATGAGAGGTTAAACGAATTGTGTACCAATGACGTAACTTTTGTAGTCAGCTCAGATAACTGTACTAGTGGGTGTTAGAAAATTTTTACTCTTTGAGCTTCAATAATGAGTAAGTGTTTATTGCGATATCTCAGAAATATTCTAAGACTACCTCAAGCTTTTTAATGATACAGATAAAGTATTGGTGAGGCCAAAATAAAGTTATTTATTTGTATATGCCATCATGTTTGGCAGTTAATAAAATGTATTTTTCAGATGATGAATTCGATTTGAATTTTGAAATGTATTTTAAATGGATAACCATATCTACTTCCAAGAAGATTTGTTGGAAGTAACACAAAGACACAAACCTTCAGGGTGATCACCTAGCAACCACAGGAGTCTGGCCAAGGACCTTATCCTTTCTGAGCCTCTGACCCCTAAAGGTAAATTTGTTATGTGGATTAAAACAGATTGTCTATGTACCTAGAATCTATGTACGTAAGTATCTAATTATCTATCATCTGTTTGTTACTTATCTAGATAACCTCTATATACATATGTTCTATCTGGCATGTAATTGAAGCTCTCAGTAAATGCAGTGATTCTTCATGAAACTTAGGGGCAGGTGATTTGGAGGTGCAGGAGTAATAGCATAGAAAAACAGACCGACGGCCATAGAAGTCCTGGAGTACCAAATATGTTAGCAAGGAAACTCTTTAAAGCCATTTTTTGCTCAATCGTTCTTTCACCCTTATTTCTCTGGCTAACTCCTAATGTTCTATCACAGTTTATGACCAAAGCAACTCCCTTTGAGTTTCCCGTAACCGCTCCAACTGAGGCAACTGCCCCTTGCATCGTATCGCATTAATTTGTGCTTATCTCTTTGTTCTTTCTGATCATTTAGAGCAAATAACACACCATAATGAAATCACCTGCCTTCTATGCTAGGCAATTAGCCACCCAAACAGTATCTACCTCTTTTGAGCATCTGTTCATTCATTTGTAATATGTCATTCAAGTGATATTTCTTTATAATTATTTGGTTTCGGATAGCTTTCTTAGTGATGGGAAGAGAAAACAAATCAGGCAAGGATACTGCCCTCATGTACTTCAAGTACATAAAATCTAATCACG
Organism: Rousettus aegyptiacus; assembly: GCF_014176215.1. Lineage (NCBI taxonomy): Eukaryota > Metazoa > Chordata > Mammalia > Chiroptera > Pteropodidae > Rousettus > Rousettus aegyptiacus. The sequence goes on from NW_023416290.1 coordinate 57,537,143, forward strand.
TGATCACATAGTAATGTCTACGTTGAGTCTTGAGAGTAGGCATTTGCTTAACTCAGAGAAGAGACATGGTCCTCACAGAAAGCCGCAGGAGCAAAAGTATCAAAGGGTGAAATACCTGGCCCCCCTTTTTTTGTAGCCCTGGAATCATACACAATACCTACAGTATTGAAAGTAATCAAATATTTAAATAAATAAACAAAAGCAAGAATGAATTCTGTAAAAACACTAATCAGAGTGCCAAGACATTGTAAGACCCCAATCAATTTTTGTAACCTCTAGATTTCTGAAGATCCCTTTTGGAGAAACCATTATATAGAAAACGGTGTGGAAGAAAAAAATCTTCTGTAATGGAAATATGAGACTTAATTACGTAACTTTGTTACTCTCGAACAAGTCATGCGATCTGAAACTCTCGATTTTTTCATTTGCAAAACGGGGATGATGATAATTAGTCAAGTGAGCGTTGGTGTAGTGATCGGCGAGTAGCTGTCGCTTAGAGACTCACCCATACATTTGTCTGCAGACACTCGCCCAGTTCCAACCCGGCTTCTGCTAAGCCTTCTCTGAGATGGAGACCAGCCTGCAGGATGTTTACGAGGGGGTGCAACTGGGATCAATCCCTGAGAAAAGGAAAGGAAGCTGTTAGGATAGACAAGAGGAAAACGTGAGCTTCTCTCAGGTTCCAGCAACAGCACTGGCTCGCCCTACGAACAGCTCTGGAATAAAATCACTCGGCGAAGGTGCCCCGTACGGAGCCAACGAAGCTGGGCATGTGACAGCCATGCCACTGTCCTATGATGCAGGGCACCCCCGGTACAATATGACCACCTCCCTGGGACTGTGACATCCTTTCTCGACTGTCTGCTGTGGCAATCTAAATATTTAAATTGTAGATAGCATAGGCCATCGTTTTACAAATGCTTCTGGGAATTATCCTAGTATGAAGTCTGAACCACTTCCTAGGGTCTTTGCCAGGTATTAAAACATATTTTTGAAGAATGCTCTCAAAATAATAATAATAAAAAAAACCCACAACTCTCCATTAGCCAACACTGCTTCCTAGTTCCCTACCATAACCACCCTCAGAACCGGGCCATGCATATGCCTTCCGGCTGCTGTCACTTCATGCCTGGGACGTCCTGCTGCTCCTTGGGGGTGTGGCCCATTCTCTCTTGTATCAGACCCCATCTGTCCCTAGCTAGATTATTCGGTTACTTAACGCTAGGTGAAGATTCGGTGTCCTGTCGTGCAAGTGGGCGGCTCCTGAGTAGAGGGTTGTACTGAAGTACCGAACCCCCTTAATTATCCATAGAGAGGAGTGGGGCACTCACTCAACAGCACGTGGCCTCTTCTCAAGGCTCCAGGCTCCAGGTGGATGTGGGATCCAGGTGTGCTCCTCTCGAATGCCAGAGCCCCATTTTCTCACAGGGTCTTGACCTTGGTATGTCAGAAACGCTTCCATTGGTGATATAACTGACGTTCTTTGGCCCTCGTCTTATGGTTTCTATAAACTTCCAAGGCAGAAGATAAGAGCCTATTCTCTTCTACAAAGGAGACTCCATGGCTTTCGCACCCGGCTTTCGACCTCCTTGATTTTCTCCTAGACTCTCGGCTGGGCCCCCAAAAAGCCGCTCGGCTGTTGCCTCGGCTGCCGTCTCTCCCGCGAGTCCGGAACGGCTGCAGCCCTGGGCAGGGCGCGCACACGCTCCCGCAGGCAGAAGGCGCGTCCAGGCCCTTCTGGCCGCCCTGCCGCGCCCACCGCAGGACCCGGGGCTGAGGGAGCGGGGCTGGGCCGGGCGCACGGACGGCGGGGCTCCCAGGACACCGGGGCCGCGCGTGTCGCCCACAGCATCCTCCCGGGGAGGCCCGTGGGCACAGCACTCACTGCGCACGGCGGGCGCCGCGCGGTGGCGGGCCCGACACGAGGGGCAGGGGCCGGGTGGGGTCCGGGGGCGCAGGTGACGCGCCCCGCCGCGCCGGGGCCTTGGCGGCTTCGCAAGCGCGCCTCTCGCGGTCCCGGGAGGGCCGAGGCGGGCCCGGCAGGTTGGGGCGGGCCCGGCCGGGCCGAGCAGGTGCGCCCCGCGCAGGTGCGCACGAGGCCGGACTTCCGGCGCGGCGCGCGCAGGAGCCGCTGGCCCGTGGGCGGCCGCGGGCGTCGTGGCTGAGGCGGAGGCGCCGAGGGCTCCGCGGTGAGTCGTCCGCCCTGGGGCCCCCTCGGAGCGCGCGGCGGCGGGGCTCGTGTCGCGCGTCCCGTGGCGGGGAGCGGCCCGCGCCCCTCCGGCGCCCGCGGAGTGTGCAGCCGGCCGCGTCGCCGCCGGGGTGGGCGCGGCCCGGTCCCCTCGTCGCGCCCCGCGTTCCCGCGTCTCCGCGTTCCCGCCCGCGGCTCGGAGCGCGTCGCTCGGTCACCTCGCGTGCGCCCCGGCCGGAGGCGCGGCCCCCGGGGCGGTGCCGTCGCGCGCTGAGGCGCCCGCGCGGGCTCCGGGCAGGGCCGCGGGGGCGTCCCCGGGTCACCCCGGGCCCGGGCTGGCAGCGGGGCCCCTGCGGGCCGGCGCCCTGGGGCCCGAGGCGGTGCGAACGCGTTTGCAGACGCTGGACCTGGAGGCGCCGCTCGGGTTCGTCCCTGGAGCCGGGAGGCCCGGGGGGCCCGCGGGGCCGCGGCGGCCGGAGCCCGTGCCCGGAGGCCGGTCTCATGTCTCCCGGAGGTGTGCTGGCACGGGCCACTGCTGGCTTCTAGAGAGTTCCATGGTCGTCCCGGTGTCCGCCTGTGGAAGGGGCAGGCAGGGAGCAGGTTAGGGCGGACGGAGACGGTCGGCTGTGACATGAGCCCGAGACCAGCCGCAGACGAGGCCACGGCCGCCTCCTCACGGCTCTGGAGCGTGAGGCCGGGGTGGCCACGGCTTCAAACGCCCTTGTCCCCTTGTCGCCGCGGCCGGCCGTCTGCACCCGACGCGAGCTCCTGAAGCAGGTGCGGTCTGTTTCTCCGACAGGTGCTGTCTTGAAAGGGCATCATAGCGGCACATACCGATAACCGCGGCTCGGCCATGACTACACTTGCCCGTAGACAGCGCATAGACCCGAATCCTAAAATGTCTCATGAGCCGGGACCAGGCAGATCCGGACACACTGTGTATTAGCAGGGACTACCGATATCGACACTTTAAAACAGCAAGGTTTTATTTTTCACTTGTGTAACTTCGCTATCATGGGTCACCTGGGGACCTTTACTTAGTATATTTACTCAGGGGATGTGGCTAACGGAGCCGCCACCGTCTTAAGTATGGCTGGTTACCAGAGGAAAAGAGAGTTCTGGAGGTCCCGAACCACAAAGCAAATTCATTCTCCGGCCACTAATCCCCAGATGTCACCTCCGTTCACCAATAATAGTCGGATCTAGTCTCAGAGCCCAAAGTGCAGTCCTACTGTGTGTTCAGAAGGGCCGAACTAGCGGCCAGGGAGAAGCCTAATGCCCATCACAGCATCTTCGGATCTCGGTCAATGCCTCGCGGTACTTTTAGCTGCTTTAAATGCTGCTTCCAAGCTCAAGTCATCTAGCCGTTTTCTGAATCGATCATTCTTTCTCGTTTAAATATGTAATTTGCTTGTGCTTTTCCTCTCCTTTTACGGAGAAGTGGTTCTCGAGCATGTGAAAGGGGAGATTATATTTTCATACACCAAACTTCTTTCTTTTCATCGGTGCCCTCACTTTAACTCTGGGATGAGTCGTCGTGTGTCAAAATGTGATCTTGGTCAGAAAGACTATATATCTTCCTTCATCGTCAAACAGCAGTTTTTCTCCTAGAATATGTATATTCCATACTTCCTACATGGTTTATCTCTAACTCGAGGTTTTTTTTTTTTTTTAAATCTAGAGTACACTTTAATTCTTCTGCCTTTTAATTTGAAACTATTATTGCGTATAGCATTAATTAGGGAATTATTAAATACTAGGGAAATAGAAGTTTTAGCATGTTTTCGTGTATTTTAATTTACTCTTTTTTCACATGAGGTTTTAAAAGTGTGATCTATCTTAATTACCTCTCTTGCTAATTCATTGGGAAATAGAGATCATCTGTTGCATAGGAAAAAAAAAACATCATTAGAAGAAGCCAAGGTTTTTTTAAGTCCTTGTCCTGGTTCAGTCTTAATTCATCTTGTTAAGTAATATCACCCACCTAACTTCAATTTCCTCATCTGTAAAACAAGAAGGTTTCACTAGAAAGTCTCTAAGAAATAGTCCACAAGTAAAATGAAGTGATTCAGAGACTAGATGAGCAATTCTCTGACAGCAGAAATTCCTAAATAGAACAATAATTCATTTTCTAAATAGTGTCATCTGCTTTCCTGCCAAGTCACTAAAGATTTAAAAATCATTCTCCTCTGGCATGGAAAGGTTGTAGGGACAGGAAACAGAATATCTAAGCTACAAATTACAAATATATGCAATATGTTTCAATATTTGGAAATAATCTTTTCAACGACCCTAAGGTAGGAGCTTTCAGAGAAGATACTGTTACTGAATTCGGTATCCTCTGCTGGGGTAAAGGGTATGGGAAATCTGTCTGAAACAGCTACAGCCTCGGGATAAATTGTAGTTGTTGTGTGCTCTGCCATCTAAAATTGAATAAACACCACACATAGATGAACAAACAAATGAACAAGGTGTTTTCAACACCTTGACTATTATGACTTCTCGATATTTTGCTTCAGTAAATAGAACTTGACTCAGTAACTGTCTCTTATTCATTAAATAAATAATAGGGGTATCTGGTCAGATGGTACTGGCAAGAATTATGTTGAATTTTAACAGATTCCTTGTGTTCGTGTTGAGAGGATCAAATAATTTTCTTATTTTTATTAATGCAGGAAATGACCTTGCTGATCCCCTATGGTAACCAAACTTAATTATTTAACATAATTGTGTTTTACAACCCTTTTTTTTTGGTATGTGTTTTGCTAATGTTTTATTAATAAGTATTTCATCTATATTCATAAAAGACATTGGCCTGTAAGTTTCCACATTGTAACGTCTGTGTCATATTTTGGTATTAAAGATATATTGCATCTTAAAGTGAATTTGATAACATTCCACTTTTCTCAGAGAGCTTGAGTAAGATTAGATTTGTTTCGTCCTTAAATGATTGGAAATATTTATTACTGACAGCTTCTGGTACTAGAGGAATTTTGTTTGGAGGAGATTTACTCTTGTTAACACATTTAAGACTTTATTCTGTCAGTTCTTGTGTCAAATTTAAGTTGTTTTAATCAGGGATTTGTCTATTTAAACTTCAACTTATTGGCATGAAATCATTATTCAACAATATTGTCATTACATTTAACATGTGTAGGATCTGTAGTGATGTATCATCTTCCATTCTCCCTGTTGATATTGTTTTCCTTTTGCTTAGTTTTGCCAGGGTACAGGCAAATGACTTCGAGGAGAAGGGTTTAGGTTATGCTTCTAAGCACTTGCTCATTACATATTTGACACCGAGAGGTTTAGGATCCCTGGTGGCCACAGTTTCTTGCTATAATTGAAAGAAAATAATTTCTTTTCATAACAATCTGGCATTCATGGTGAGTAAAACAGGTGTTTTTTATTTAAGATGGTGAAACTAAGTTCCTTTTTAATATAGATTTCTATGAATTTGCAAAAACAATCATGAAATAAATACAGAAAGCAAGCGATCCCGTGGGTGATATATAGATCTGGAAAAATATATTGTTGGTAAAATTGACAAGGCCGAATGGTGGGAAGGACAAAATTATAGGACACCTTCCTCTTTCTGCAATATTGGTCTAAATCAGGAGCGGCAGGTTGGCTTACTGCTCTTAGTTCTCTAACTCCTTCGCGTGACCGCCTGGTGCCTCCAGGTGGGATATATGTCCTCAGTGATTTGGGGCTTTTCTCGGTGACTTGCTTTTATTAATGGACTATTTGCTAACGTGGTTTTGTTTGGGCCGCTTACGCATTAGCCTTCCTACCGTGAGCATAACGTGAGCCATGTTGGTAACGGTCCGAGAAGGATGAAACTGGTGCTTACGTGACCGTGAAGCAAAGCCAGACGTTAGCTTGGCCAGCCCAGCCCGGCAAAGACCAGCGGAGGGCCGCCGAACCCCGCTGAACCCCAAGCACATGGGTGCGTCTAGGGCACTTCCTCGGCCGGAAGAGGCTTCAGGGAGAGGAAGAATACAAAAAATAAAAACAAACAAGAGAAACGTGTTGCCGCTGCTCTTTTCATGGCCGTCCTTCCTCACCAACTCCCGATGTTGTCTTCCTACTCAGCGGGCTGCGGCCCTGGCCAGCACACGAACCCGCCTACACCGCCGTCTCAGCCCTGCCCTGGCGTTTTCCTGTCGAACAGGGACGGAGCCCCAGGGGAGGGCCGTTGGGGGGAAATTAGCTCTAGTGGAAGTGATCAGACCCCAGTCGGCCCCCATCCAGGTTGGGAACAGGACGCTAGACCCTGGGAAGCTGGCAGCCCCCAAAGCCAGTGTTCCGTCTCCCAATCCGCCTTGCCTGCAGGATCTCAAGTTTATTACGAACAGTGCATTACACTCGAGACACCTCGAACCTCTGCTCTCAAACTTTCGGGTTTTGCGATCTCGGTTGCGTTGTTTGAACGTTTTAGGGCTTGGAATCTTTATTTGAAAAGGTAGATTATTCCTGTCAAAATTGTTATGTTGATTGGACAAGCTAACAGTTAAAAAGCGATTAGCAACATGCGTGACTCATAATTAGCACCCAATCAATGATATTCGTAATGATGATTTATTTGACTTCACCAACTACAGCCCTGAAAATGTATCCTAAATTCCAGTTACAGTGGCTCTCAACACTAGGATAGGACATAAGTTTAATATATTTATAAGTATGATTTAGATTGTTTAATGTATTTTTCAATTTTCTTTTATCTATTTCTCTCACCAAATACTCCTTTGCTTTCAATTATGTTTACTAACTTTTCTGAACTTTCCACATGTACAATCATATCAATTGCAAACAAACTTATGTTTGTCTCTTATTTTGCCATATTTATGTTGCAGTTTTTTCTTATCTCCTGGTATTAGCTGGACCCTCCAAGACATTGTTGAATTAAGTGGTGACGGTACACATTTTTTAGGCTTTTTTCACAGTTATCGAAAACTTTAACATTTTCCTGTTTAATCCTGTTTTGTGTTGCTTTCTGTAAATAACTATCACACTTAGATACTTTCTTACCTTCTTTCTACTTATCTAATTTATAAAGGCTTTTCAACTTAAGGTGGCTATGAATATTTATAGATATGCTTTCCTTTGTTACATAATTCTTTTACTATGCTGCTGGATAGGATTCGTTACTATCCCATTTTCAGTTTTTACATCTAAGATCATAAATAAAATTGGTCCGTGGGCTCTTATTTTTATCAGTCAACGAATATTTATTCAATACATACTAAGTGTTAGCTATTTTGCTAAAAATTGGAAATTCAAAGGAAAACAAAGCATACATTGTGTCTGCTTTTATGGAGTTTATGATTTAACCCACAGGATCAAAATTTAATAAATGTAAAAAACCATAGTATGCTCTTGAGAATATTATTGATGTGATTAGCTAACCACGTTTAGGTAATTCAAGGTTTTATAAAATGTTATTGAACCAAATACTTAGAGAATACTTAGGAGCAAATGAAATGAAAGAGGAATGAAGAGAAGAAATTGGGATGACTGAGCACATTCCCGTTGATTTGTGTGAGGAATGACCACTAAATCAACCAAAGCTGGCCACCGTGAGGGGACCTGGGGAGTGACAGTGGTGAGCAGTGTGCAAGACAGGCTGGAAGGTTGTGCACAGACATGACACCACTGAAAAACTTGTCCACATTGTTAATTTCATGCTGATTCAGAAGTTTAATCTTGAATCGGGTTTAACTTGATTTAGAAAGCACTAAATATTCAGAAAGCACTAAATATTTTGGAGTAAGGGAGTTGGGTAGGCAGTCGAATATGGGGTTTGGCTAAAATAAGAGAGTTACGCTCTGAAGGGTACAGATTCGTGAGTGGATGGCTCCAGGTGATGACCCCTCACATCTGTTGGGCTGTCTTCAGGGGGCAATATTAAATTTAGTCGCCTTATCAGCGTCTCAGAATCTGCATACCCGAACAAAGAGTTTGCCAACTCTCCATCACATATCCTCCTCCTGAACTCACCTGTCGACCGGTGCATCACCATTTAACCATCCACTCACACTACTTCTCCGCTGTAGTTGCCTAGCCAGCATCCGCGTCCTGTCTGTCTTTGGAAATTCCTTTCCCGTATAATCTTTTCTTATCCTCTCTCTTGTTACTGTCGTTCAGTCTGTTGTCGGTCCTTCCTTACGCTTTTCCAACAGCCAAATAACTGGGCTCCTAACTACCGATCTCCATGCCCTCATATCCATCATCTGAGAAAAATAACACCCACCATGCAGGATTGCTGTGAAGTTGAATAATCCTACTCTTATCCTTAATCCTTAACTCTAGTACATATTCAGTCCTCAGGAAATAGTAGCTGTTTTCTTCCCAGATATTTCCTTTTTCTTCCAGTTACTTTTTTCCCCGCCACTGACTAAACTAGATTCATCTAAGGACTCTTGAACCAACAAAAAGGAACTGATGTGGTTTAATAATTTTCAGGATCCAGCACATGGCTTAAGGGCACATGGATTCATTTAAACGGTGCCTTCACTCTGACCCCTCCCCCCTATGCTATTTCTGAGAATTCCGTAAGGGGAAATATCTCAACGTATACTTTCTTGATCTGAGTAATTTGTTTCCTATAAGCTATCTTTCTGACTATTTAAGAATAAAGAGCAAGATGATCTTAACATGATATGTTGAGAAATTTAACATTCTTGACTGTGTTTATTTTAAAGCGTTTTGTTATAACTAGCATGCCTACCTAAAATCTGACCACTCCAGCTGGGGCCTCTAGGTAGCTCACTGGCTGCTAAATTGTCATTCCAAGTTTCTTCTCAGGTATGCCCAAAATGGGGTCCTTAGAGTGAAGTGGCAAGTACCAAAGATAATTCAATGTTTTCTAGCCACTTTTTTAAAAAAATTATCCACTATGAATACTAAAGAAAGTAAAGAATTTAGAGGGGGAAAAGGTTCTGTGCCTAATAGAGCATCAGCTGTAATCATATGGCCTTACCTCAGCAGATGCATATTGAAGCAATGTGTCCATGTGACTGTCATCTAAGATAAAAGCAAAGTGTCGTTTTGATATTAGAGGGTTTCTCTGATGACGCTCATCAGGAGATGTGGTTGTGACTCTTCCACCCCAAACGAAGGTGTTACAACTCTAACATATTACTCCTCCCGCCATTTCTTTAAGGGATGATATAATTCCCTTTTTGAAATCATATGATTGAATTTTCTTTCATTAAAATATCACAGTATTTTTTTTAATACTAGTACGATCATTTTTTATTTTTTTAATTATTTATTTTTAAATTACACTTATTTAAATTAGTTTCACGTATACAGTCCATTGGTTAGACGTCTATATAGTTCATAAAACGGTCCTCCCAAGTGCTCCTTCCCTCCCCTGGCCCTCCACCTAGCCATCATACTAATTATGGCATTTATCACTTCAGATGCCATTCAGCACTAAGTTGACGCAGCTGCTCCCACTGCGTCAGGGCCATGGCGTCTGAAGGTTGCGGTCACGCCTCGTGCTTCCTTTTGAGAAGGAGGAGTGCCGATGTGGGTTCTCTCCAGAGAAAGTTGCTGATGGGTTTACGATAGGGTGATGGATGCCTCAAAGGAGGATTAAAAAGAAATGTGTTGAAGGTCAACTCACTCTCGCCCACTCTCAGCCCAACCACCGGGGATTAAAGAAATGTGTCCGAGAGGCGTAGTTTATATAATCCTTTATTTTCTTTATCCCCATTGATGTTCCTCAGAACGCAGGCCTATCAGTGTGTATTAAAGGAAAGACAACGATAGTGATCATACTGCTCCGAAACCTCATGTATCATCACTTATAGAAGAAGACAGTTATTAACAGTTATTGTTAAATAGCTGGTATTCCGACAGTTACCACTTGGAAAAGCAGGGCTGTTGTTTTATCCACCTTTCCTTCTCCAATGTCTAGCCTAGTAGCTGGGAAAAATAGATGTTAAATATATTTCTGAGAATTTAACCTTAATTATTTGTCTCTTAAGATAAATAGTTACTGAAATAAGCTATTCGTGGTAGCAAACTCAGGGTTCTGACGTCTTTGCAATCACGCATATTTAAAAATTCTCTTTCATTTTGAGAGGGAGTAATGACCACTTCTTTCTCACACCCTCATTTATACCATAAATGTATTAGAAAATTAGTTTCATAAAAGAGAAAATGATTAAGCTCTGCTAAATGTCCGACACACCTGGGAAAGTGAATTGTTCAGAATGGAGTCTACATCAAATCTTGGAAACCTGGAACAAACCGCTTGTTTCTGTAGTTTCTTTTATTGAATTGCTCTGATTAAAAAGGAGAGCTTCTCCATTAAGTGACACACACACACACACTCTCACACGTTTATTTACTGTGCTAGATTTGCAGTGGTGCCAAAAACAAGTCTCCGAGGTCAACTGAGTGTATTCTAGGTTGGGCAGCATTTTTCCATTGAGCTGGGATTCTGGGACCTAATAGAGCTAAATGTTAAGATCTATATATCTCTGTGTGCAGTTAAATACGTAGGTAGAGATAGATATCGATCTCTCTCTCCATCCCTCATCCATCCGTCCGTCCTCATACACACACACAGAGAGTCGTTGGAGCATCTCAGAGAGAATCACGTGAGACGCAAACCGAGGGGAGGCAGCGGGACCTCTGCGGATCTTGCGGGGCTTCCCCGTCACGTGGTTCTCGGGCCGCGTGGACCGCCCACGCGGAGCCCACGGGTCGCACCGCCCTCTGCCTCCACCCTGGCTGCAGTTCGCTCTCCGCCCTGTTCGGGTCGTCATCACCCCCCTCCCTCGTGAGCACTGACAACCGCTTGCTCCTTTCTCTCTGGAAACCAGATTTAGTCATGTCCTTGTCACGTGTGCCCAGCTCTCCCGAAGGAGAGAGAGACCGCCCCGCCCAGCTGGCTTCGCAGCTTTCACGTGGGCCCTGAGCACGACCCTGCGATCTTAGCATTTACCTGGGCCGTCATCTACTTAAGTCAGTGGGTTCCATATTTTCTCCTTTCTTTCCATACGCCCTATTATATGACCATGCCTTATTTCAACTAACATTTTTTTTTTTTTGAGAAACTAAAAATAAATGTTCCAACAAATTTATGAATGTTTCTACTCCTTTACCCATATAAACAGGCTGAAATATCTTCCACCTTAGATAAAAGTAAAAAAGAAAAAAAAAAATAACAAGGAGTATTTGAGATCTTGCCTCCTGGCCTATGGTGTCAGTTTGGCTCAAATAAATTCTTACAAAATTTCAAAAAAAAAAAAAATAAGATAATAATATTTCATCTCAGCTTCTGTCTTTCTTCTCTGCTCTCCTTTACAGTAAAACTCAAGAGCTTTCTAGTCAATTCAGTTCCCCTTTGTTATATTCCATTATCTTTAAAGTCACTCCAGCCGGCTACTTGTAGCCATCGCTCCAAGGAAATGATTTTTTGTGTAGCTGGGCAATAAACTCTGTATTGCTGTTTCTATTGTCGGTTTTCGGAGCTCGTTTTACCGGGACGGCAGCATCGTTTCACAGAGCTGGTGACGACTTTTCTGAAATATGGTCGTTCCCCTGTAATTTCTGCACACAATGCTGGTCTGTTTCTCTTGTGCACCGTGACTTCTTCAGCTTCCTTTGAAGGTTTCCTCTTGTCTTCCCAACTTCTAAACGCCGGAGTGTCGTGGGGTTCAGTCCCCAAACATGTCCTCTCTATACTGTTACTCTCAAGGTGGCCTCATCCAGGCTCCTGACTTTAAGATTCCCCAAAGAGAGACCACCACCAAAATTATACTTCATCCTCACCCTCCCGTCGGTTACAGATTCCCATATCTAAATAACTATTCCTGTCTCATACGGATGTTTGGTAAACTTATTTTTAAAAATTCAACTTTATAACAGCTTCATTGAAGATTAATTGGCATACAACAAAAGGCACATACTTAAAATATGTAACAGGACAGACCTGTGCAACCATCGTTGGAATCAATATAATAAACATATCAATAGCACCCCAAAAGTTTCATCACCCCCCTTTATAATTCCTTACCTTTACCCTCTCCATTCCTACCTACTCCCTCTTCTGGCACCAGCAGCAACTGATCTATTTTCAGACCTTATTTACAGTTTGCATTTTTCTAGAATTTTCTATAAATGGAATCATACAGTATGTACTCCTTTTTTTGTCTGTTTTTTTTTTCCACGTAGCATAGTTATTTTAATAGTTATCCGCATATTATCAATAGTTTGTTTACTATTAAATTAAAATCATTTTAGAAACTATTTTCTAGTTGTAAAATATTTTCAGTTTTTAAGAAATTCGGTGATATCGTTATGACTTAGATGAAATGAGTCAGAGAATGGGCATAAACCACACAGAAATCTCGTTCATGCAGTGTGTAAGCAGTATCTCAAGGTTCACGAATCTTGAGAGTTTTTATCGCCATTTAAAGCCCATGGGAATGCTGTCTTCCATCATTCTGCTTTTAGAAAACAGGACTGCCTCATGGTGGCCCAAAGCCTGCCCATTGTCACTTTAAGCCTTATGCGTTGGCCCGAGTCATTCCTCTTTTACATGACATAACGAAGTCACAGAACGGGGTTGGTAAATACGCCAAATAAAAGTTCTTCTTTGCCCAGTGGTCTTGTCAAGCCAATATTTTCATTCCGTGGAGCATTCCCTGGACAACGCAGTTCTGCAGAGGGGACCCTGGTTGTCATAAGGCAAACAGCATTTCTTCAATGGCAACGCCACTGGCTCAGCAAGGAAGGTTAGCGCAGGGTTACGTAAGGTTATCCAGAGTTCAGCTCGGGAATCAGAGCTGGGCTCCTTCACAGCCTAAATGGATGGCCATGGTCTAGCATTTTTAATAACCCTAATTTCATTTTTCTTACTTATGAAATGAGAATAATCGCACACATCTCTACACATTTATAGAGAATGAATGAAATCTTTTGAAGTGCTTGGAACAGTGCCTGAATGGCATAGCCATCATTCTTGTTATTAGGGGTTGATAGATGAGCTATGAGGTCAATTAAGAGTAAGTATTAAAACTTGCTGTTAATGCCGTAGCAAGAACATACTCTCTTTTGCTGGCTCCGAACACAGTCGGGATGAAGGTGGAAGGCAGAGGGCGAGAAGGTCGGGCGTAGTAGGGTTTATCGCAAGGCCACACTCTCCTGCTGGAAGTATGCCATTGTGTACACAGGTTTTAAATGGCCATTGCAATTTTATTGTTGGTTAGTGTCCTAAATCTGTGAGGGACGTGCGTGTGTACATGCGCATGCATGCATGCATGTGTGTGTATCTGTGTGTGTGTGTGTGTGTGTGCACGCGCATATATTTGGCAGATTTGTTGATATCTTTTGAAATTCATGTCCTTCAATTTGCTTTTCTTGGGTTAGGAATTTGGGGCATAGTTATATAGCACATCTAGGAGCAATACTTTAATAAACCCCAGCCGTGATTTTGCAAACCATGCTAATATTAATAGAAATAAACAGAAAACGAATGCGGAGTATACACTTACATCCCCAAAGAAATGGAGATCTGCAGCTCACCCACAGTTCCAGAGACCTTTAGTCTCTTTTACATGGATTCTCTGGTCTGCTGCGAACGTGTCTCAGAAAATAACTGTCTACATTGTTAGCAGTGGACACTGTGAAGTCAGCTGCTCATATGATGAGATAAGCAAATAGAAAGATTCTTTATGCTAATCTAATCATTATCATCGCAGATAACATTTATTGGTCGTTTACTCTATACCTTAGCAGTGTGGCATAATTGTTGTCTGTTTTACCTGCATTTGACAGAAAACAGATTCAGAGAGGTTAAATAGCTTGTGCAAAGTCATAAGACACAAAATAAGTTGCTAGATGAAAATTCTGGAGCCCCTTCCTCTGGAGAGGTCGGGCACGTTTCCGCTCCTGACTCGGCACACGCACCCAGCTTTCAGCGGAGAGCGAAGCGCAGGGAAGTCGTAATCGTTCTCTTCAGATACCGGGGAATGAGAGCCAGGCGGTGGCTCCTGATCCTCAGCAGTCGCGCATCCAGCGTCGGTCCTAACACAGCGCGCGCACAACAGGGGAGAGTGTGGGCCAGTCCGGGTGGCGAGAGCCGGTGCTGTTCCTTGCATGTGTAGTCTCCATCCGAGTCCCCGTGGCTTCTGAGTTCACGGTTCACGACCCCATCGTGCCAGCAAGGGGCGACTGGGGACGAGGCCCGGCCGCTTCCTCGGGATGCATCCTCCTAGCTGGTCAGTGTCCTTTCTTCGCCAATGGCTCTGTGGTGGACGTTAACGAAGATGAAGATCTTTAGCTATGTGCTCGCTTCCCCTCTAGGACCGTGAGCACGTGTCTTTCCCAGACATCCCTGCGCCTGCCCATCCATTCCTGCCTCTTTAAGGCTCTTGGCGGCACCGCCGAGCCCCGTGCCTCTGCCCAGGGGTCCGTGTTCTCCGACATCAGGCTGCTTCTGTCTCTTCTTCACATGTGGAAAGGGAGCACATGTGTGGCCCAGCACAGTGCTCACTGGGGGTCCCCTTCTCCAAGGTCCTCTAGAGTCCAACAATAGGGTGGGAATTAACAGGGTCGGAGCACGAGACCTATGTCTGAGCTGTCTCCACCGTTACCACCTGTATGGTCGTGACAGCTCTCTTAACACCTATGGACTTCAGACGCTCTTCCGTAAAAGGAGACGTTACTGTCTGCCAGGCTTAACTCACAAGCATGGAATAAATAAGAATCGATAGAAAAATTTTCTTGTAATTTGTAGAACTAAGACATCATTTTTGCATCCCGAGTGTTTTTATCATGCAATACAAAAGAATAAGTGTATTACAGCATAAACAATATTCTGTGGCAGTTTTATTATTTTTAAAGTAAAAATTATTAGCCCATGAGAATAATTAATATTAAATAAAAATTTCATGCTAGTTTTATTCTTAATAAAGTAGACCTCTGCATACTTGATATTTAGCAATATTTTATCTTGGAATGAGCTTTGTTCTTCAATAAAATAAAAGTATATCCACGTCCCCTACAATTTTAGATGCCAATAATACCATCTGGCAACTTTTCAATTAGTTGAATTAAGTGAAGTAATGGGTGGAAACCCCTCAATACAGCACTCTGGAAAGGCTAGCTTTAATATTAGATACTAATATTTTTGATTGGACCAGAGTTTAACAGCGCTCATACTGCCTTAATCTAAAAAGGGTCATGCATTGAAATAGCAAAACGTTTATTAAAAGTTTGACCTTATAGAACTACGATAGGTAAAACAGTGGGCCCCACCCTCACCAGAAATATCCACGTCCCAGTTCCCAGAACCTGCAAATATTTTACCTTACGTGGCAAGAAGGACTTCAAACACGCGATTGCATTAAGGATCCTAAGTTGAGAATATCATTCCCAATTTTCGGAGTAGGCTCCGTGGGATCACAGAGGTCCTCACCAGGGGGCTGCGGGAGGGTCACAATGAAGGAAGGAGATGTAACAAGGGAAGCAGAGGCCTGAGATGTGAAGACACACGCTGTTGGTCTGAAGATGGGAGGGGACCTGAGCTAAGGAACGTAGGTGGCCTTTGGAAGCTGGAAATGGTGTGGCATAGCTCCCTCTAGCCTCCCAGAAGAATGCAGCTTTGTCCACACCCTGACTTTAGCCCAGGAACACCCATTGTGGCCATGCGACCCCAGAATTGGAAGGTAATAAATACGTGTTGCTTTAAGCCACTATTTGTTGGAATTTCCTACAACATTAGGAAACTAATGCAACACCTTTACTGACTGTTGAATTCCTACTGTGTGCCAGGTACCGTTGATACAATTAATTTCTGTCCTTATGAAAATCATTTGGCTTCCAAGGGTTTCCATTTACTTACGGTGGTATTTCAGATAGAAGCTATCTAAAATGTAGACAGAAAACCATATTCTAAGGTATATTGTGGATTATTTCTGAACATTCTGAATACTTTGGCCATTTTAAGTGTATCCTACATAAATTATGTATTATGGATCAACAATGAAATGTAATCACTAACATTTAATTCGTATCCATGATTTCAGTTTAATCAATTGAAAAATGCTATAATAACACCCTTGGATTTATTGCTAATATTATAAGGCAAAAGTAAAACTGAGCAATAAATTTCATAACAGGAGGCATTCTCAACAAGGCACTAAATTTTGATAAACATGTTATAAATTAGAATGCGGTTATATGTTAAATAACCAATTTTACAACCAAAATGAGTTGCTAATGCCTACATTTTTCTTTAAACTAATAGGTAGTCAAATATATCTGTACATTGATTCTGAAACATAATATTGATAGTTTCATGTTTAATAAAACACTCGATCGTTTTTGTCATAGGGAATGGCTGTAAAGAAATATTAATAATTTAGAAAAACCTGTGGAAAGCTTCTCAGATTCAGAATAAGTTCGGTTTGTCATTAATAATGGAATGTTGTGCATTGGTTTACAAAGGCCTTTTACATGCATTATGCAAGTCGTCATAGAAAAAGAGTGTGGTGGTTGGAAACGGTTTGAGTGATCAGCTGAAGAAGCGTTTGGTTTTTGTTTTTGCCGTTTGGAAGCTGTGGGTCTAGCTGCGAACATTGCGTGCGTTTGGACCCCGTCGTCTTAGAGAAAGCATAGCGAGACCAAATGCCGCAGGCGCGTTCGAGGCTGCCAGCGTCTCCCTGGGCCGTTGCCCATCGCGCTTTGCGGTCAGTGTCGCATGTTTGTCCTTGTCGCCGAAGTCCAACCTTCTTCGGGAGAGCGGGGCCATGCCCCTCACGTGTGCTCGACTGTAGGGGTACATTTCGTACCCAGTGGATGAGGTGGGATAAAAAAAAAAATGAGAAGCAAAAGAAGAGGGAAACAAATCCAAAATAGCACTCCCCCCCAAAAAAAAAAAATTCTGTGATTTTAGTTTGTTTTAGAGAAAGATGATGAGCCAGAAACTTTCCCAGAAATTGGAACAGACGGGAATCTGCCCGTTGACTGCCTCAGCGACTTTCCACACTCGTTTTGGCTTATTACCAAAAAGATGTGGACCGATAATACTTGAGTCTCGGAAGCAGCCACACGGAAAGTTTTTAGAAATTCTTTCTGGCCTACGCCCAGCCGAGGGAAATGGGTAAACGGCTGCTTCGTGTGCCGCGAGAGGGGACGGAACACGTCGCTCAGACCGCGGCCCTCGGGCTGAGTTCCGCCGCCCACCCTCCCCCTGCCCCTTCTCAGTGGTCACAGTCCTTTAACGTTGCTTTCTAGAACTTCCTCTCAGGGGGCACACGCCTTGCTGTGCCCTTGGACGTGGAAATCTCCCGCAGCAGGTGTTTCCGACACCTTTCCTTTGCCCGTGCAGCGTCGTGATCGGGACGTACGTTACCCCTTTGGTCCCCGACCGGACCTGAGAGAGTGACTTGCGTTTCCCTCTCTCCTCCAAATAAAATCTTATGAGAGACCTCAACGTGTACAATATTTACAGACTCTTTTGCTGAAATGGGGGAAGGGAGCCCCAAGTCCTCTGTATTCTTTTTGACTCCTACTGCAGAGTGACTGTCCCCTTTCTTCCAACCACAGCTGGCTACACCCACGATTCCTTCGAGAGCTTATCGTGACTTCTTGCCTTTCCAAGGAGCAGAGTTTGAGAACCCCCAGCGCGACTCCAACAGCAATCCGATGTTGACCGCTTGTTACTGATTTACTCAGCTTAAGCGTTTGGAGCGGGCGGCCGGTTCTGGAACAAAGCCCCGTGCAGAATCCAGACGTCCTTTGTCGGGCCTGCTCCCCTCGGCTGTCCCGGCACCCCCGACCTCTGCTCGTGCCACGTGCTCCCCCAGCTCGCAGGCTGCGTGCATAGTTTCAAGGGCTAAAAACAGTTAAGCGCATAAGAGGCGTTTGTCCCACTGTTCATTTTCTGGACGGGGGGCCGGTAGCGCAGGTGGGCAGTTCTACACTCTCTCCTTGCCCCCTGTGGCCACAAACAGCTTCACCGGGTCGCCGACTGGCCTTTTCGATAGGTGCCTTATAGTCAAGAGCACACCGATGAGTAACAGGTGTGGCTCTGATGCGGTGATGGTTTAGGGACGGTCAGGACTATAAAGCACGCAGTATTGAGTAACGTGTCCCGCATCACAAAGCTGGTTGACAGAGCCGAGATTTAACCCCGGGAAGTGATGTCGGCATCCGCACCCCTGACTCGCGAAGCGGCAGCCCCCACTGCGCGTGAGCTCAGCGGTCCATTGCAGGGACAGCGCCGGGCACCTCCCGATCCTCCCCCATCCCTCCGGCTCACACCCAGAAACTCGGGAAGGCTCCCGCGTCTCCAGGTTGCTTAAAAGGTGGGAAGGCTGAGAGGTCGATGCTTTAAAATGAATTGATTTCAAGTTTTGTGGATGGAAAGGATATTGAGAATTAGCGCGTGGTGTTTTCTGTACCGGCGATGAATTTTGGCCAAGTAAAGCCTGAGCGATGCAGGACTGCTTCGCCCTGCCGCGGGCGGCAGCTGTCACGTTGTCTCTGGCTGAAAACAAAGAGGGAAATGGTGAAACGATCGTAATTCAGGCAAGTGCCATCTCGCCATCTAATAGAGCCCGTGAAAAAATTCCTAAATCTATCACGGAGGCTGATTTTCAGTGTATTAATTCATTCTACATACACTGTCTGCTAGGTGATAAGCATTGCAGAGGGCAAAACTTCAGAGAACAAAAACTTTCATCCTTAAGAAATTACAGTTTCATAAAGGAGATAAAGTATAAACCCGAATAATGGAAATTTAATAAAATGTAGAGTCACTGTTTTTTAAACAACTCAGAGAGATATAGGGAATCATTGTGTAAACATAGAAACCAAATCTCACTGTAATTGAATGACTTCCCCAAGATATTATAGATTATTTGTGCATTAATGGTGCCAGAAGGTTAAGTATCAACTCTCAAAGATATGCCGTTTCTTTAGCCAAAGATATTAGCTGGAGCGCTTTTGGCTGTAAGCATCGGAGACTCAGGTTAAACAAATGTAACGTGAACTATGGATAAAATTCCTCGTGCTACTGAAACGAAAATCAGAAATAGCTTCGGGCGTGGCGTAATCCAGGTGTGCAAACAATGCAATTTGGAGACCGTAGTTTTAATTCTTAGGCAAGATCTTTCCAAAGTGGTGCCAAAGGGCGGGGCACAGGAGGTTCGAAGAGTAATAGATAGCTTTCTTACAATAAAAACTCAAAGCAGCAGAAAAAGAGTGGTTTGTTTTCGTAACGCCAGCAAAAGTTCCAGGCTCCTCTTTGGCCAGCTAAGGCTCCATGATCAGAATTTCACATTCCGACTCGTTTGGATTATGCGTGTGCCCCTCTGTTGGGGTGACGGAGCCCGTCTTCTGAGGGCTGGGGAGCTGTTGGTGATATTCTCAGAAGGAAACAGAGCCAAAGAGACTGTAACAAGCCCCTGGTGAAAAAACAAACAAACAAACAAAAACAAAAATAAAAACAAAAACAAAAAGCTAGAAAAAACCAAGTAACGCCTCACAGATACAGTTCACGTTAACTGCCCACCAGCCTGAAAGGGCCTTGAGGTCATTTACCTCAACTTCCTCATTTAACAGACGGAGGAGGGGGAAGGGCTCGTCCAGGCTCTCGGCTGTCAGCTCTGAGTGCTGACCACGGTTTCGGTCTTCAGAATCGTTTCATTATGCCTCGCCGTTTCTCTCGGCATCTCTGACATTTGTCCAGGGACTATCATAGGATGTCTGAAATTGAAGACAGCTCTCACGTTTAGCAAATGGGACCTGCCTTCGCTTCCGTAACGTACTTACTGCTTTGCCTGGTGGCTCCACACACCAAGTGTCCAAGAGGAGAAGAGAATAAACCCGTACGATTCTCCTTCAAATTAACCTACTTTGTACTTTCATCTTGAAACGGCCCCAGTTATACTACTGCGGGGACCGAAACTACATTATGCACACGCGTGTGGCTTTAGTCAGTGGCATCACAAAAGAAAATGACCGACTAACCTTAGAGAAATTCTTCCAGCGAAGGGCAATTATCGTTTCTATTTGTTTGGTTTCACTTAAGAGGAAAGTAACGGCTCTCACAAACTATTAGAGCCAGTGGGAAGCTGCTCATCCTGGAGCAAGACTGCGAACAGGAATTCATTTCACACCTGCGCGTGTCAGAACTGTGTTTTCCCTTGTACTCCCCAGTCAGCCTCCCCGACTGTCAGAAGAGCTGTCTTTTCTCCACACGTTGCTTCTCGGTGTATCATTTCTGCCTGGGATTGACCAGGCTCGGATCCCAAATGCTTCAAGCCCTAAAGTTAATATTAATGACGTCTTACACGTATGTTGCTGTGAGCACTTGACATGCATTAACTAATTTAATCTTTCCAACAATTATATGAAGTAGGTTCTGTCATTTTGTCCTGTGTTATAAATATGGAAATGGAAGCACATAGCATGAAATAACTTGTCCCAAATCCCCCAGCTAGTCAGCGACAGAGCTGGGATTTAGACGCGGGGGGGGGGCAACTTTCGTGTCCAAACCTGCCTGGCTGCCGCGATATCCCCTTCTGCACGGCCGTGAGACGGCGTCCGAGAAAGGTGGTTAGGAGCAGGACTCCGTTGCTTTCGAACAGCGTTTCTCGCTGCGTAGCGTTTTCATTACCTGCTTCCTCTGTTAGGGCAGAGATGAGTGGAGGAAGCAGAATCATAAAGTGGTCAAGAATCCTGACTCCATAGTCAGACGTATCTGCATTAGAATCCTGCCCCTGTGATTTCTCAGAGAAATTTGAAGTATGTGAGTCTCTACGTCTGAAAAATACCAAGGATCTTAATGATCATGATACTTCTAGTGGATATTTTCATTGTTAGATTTTCTGAATGCGGTTTCCCTTCCCCTGTGGGAAGCTTTCTAATTGGGTGCCATATTATTGGGAGATAAACTTCTACCCTGAAATCCCTTAGCATTTATCATCTGCTTGCAAAGTCTCGAGTTAGCCAGTTCAGTTAAGAGGCTTTATCTGATATTCATTACAATGCTGACAGGTAAATATGAATGTCCCCATAGTACTGATGAGAAAAAGAAAGGCTAGGGAATCCAAGAGGTATGCTCGACTCTTTGCTTTTGACACATGAGAATCGTAGGCCTTGTGTCCACATTTTCGTGCCTCCGGAGGCTGCACTTGCCATCATCACAGTTCCCCAGTGGCCTTCCTGGAGTTCCATGTGGGTCACTGACAGGTGTAAACTTACCGGGGCTGGGAGGCACCCCTGATTTCTCTGGGGAGGCTCAGCCTCTCGATCTTAATATATGTACTAGCCATCCATTTAGAGTAAATATTGCAACTAGTGTAATTATAAGTTTTGCAATTACAGCGATATTATAATCATTTGTTTACACGTCTTCCCTACCTTTAAAATGTAAATTTTTAAGGACGTGATTGTTTCTTACTCGCCTCCTTATCATCAACAGACAAGATGTGCAGCCTGCAATGCATATTTTTGAATCAACTCATCATTACTCATCCTGTCTATTAAACAATATTGTTCTGAAGTGTGAAAGCAGATTTAAACTGAGATAAATAACAAATAACCAGATTTTACCAGTAGTATAAAGACAAGTTACTAGAACTCGTTCATCTTGCATAACTGAAATTTTATACCCATGTGTTTCCCATGAGTATCACATATAGAAATAACACAAACTAGATATAAGTAAAGACTAACATTAAAAATTATCAAAAACGATATATTCGACTTGTTATAGAGAGGGGAATTCAGAAAATTAATCTTCATCTCATTTTTTCATATTTGTTATTAAATTGTGGATCTTAAATAGTAATATAAATTATCACCTCCTAAAATTAGAGAATTCGACATAAAGAAACCATTTTGGGGAGTTTATAATTTTAAATGCTTGATTAATGACAGTAATTTTGTCCCCTTTGGACCCCTGTAAAATTACGAGAAAACAGTTTTTAAAAGCAGGTATCACATAAGGTCCTAGATAATGCGAAAGGTGATAATAACAGAGAAGAAATTGCAGACAAATTTTAAAAAGGTCCAGCCAGAGAGGAAGTTATAACATAGAGACTTCATAAAGACATCGTCTTAAAATATGAAACAGTCTCCTCTGAAAACACTGCAGAGGAAGATCGCGTACCCTGGAATGCAAGGTGATTTTGCAACACGTGGGTCGAAAGTGGGGTGAGCATGATGCTTATCGGCCACGATTCTCCGTACAGATCACGCAAGCCCTCGGGTTCGCAGACTCGCTCTCCATAGCTGGCATGTAGTTCAGCAGCTCCACGCTACATCCTCGAGAATAATATCGGAGATGGTTTCCTCAAAAAACTTGAAACGGTCCAGTAAAAACACCCTGAGATGCTGATATTTGGGGATTTAGAAGGAAAGAGGATCTAGCAGTCAGTTTATTCAAGCCACCAGGGGAAAGACCTGTCCTGTCTTCTGGGGTCTCAGGATCAACCGTTGCATTTCGATCAGGATCCAGAAACACACCGAGACCTGTTCCTAAAAGGACACGAAATTGCCCCGCTGTTGCTGGGAAGACCTTCGTCTGGGCCCCCAGCGACCTGCGTCGTGATCCCCACTGGGGTTTACCATGCGCCTCATTCTGCGCCTCTTCCCCCTGCCGCCCCGTCACCACCTTAGGGTCAGACATGCTCCATTCCTTAGAAGAAGGTCTCCGAGTCTCGATTTCATCAGATCAGTAAAGATAACGTTCAGATACTTAACTGGGCACTGATAAGTGAGTGATCTTCATGTGTCAGGATTCAGTGTTCTTGTTGGAGTGACTCAGGGAAGGAACGCAGGCCCCGCCTGCTCAGGGTGCGATGGGCAGACATGGACCCGTTTTAAAACTGCCATTCGCGCTTGAGTGCGAAGTCTCAAGGGATGCTGAGATCTTTGCACTTGTGGTCTAAGGATTGCCACTGCAAGCAAGGACGTCACTAGGAGACACTCTGCCTCACACTGCGTGGATTTCCCGTGGTTTTACATGCCGTGGAAAACGAATAATTGAAAGAATCGATTGAAAAGTGCCTGTCAAGGTTTCGTAGAAAACCATTCGTTTACCTTAAGGGCTTGTACACCAGAAAGACATCTGTTGCTGTTCTCTGTAGGTTTGCATTTGTAGGTCCTGGATTTACTGTTCTGGATTCTGTCGATGGAATTTAAGGGAAACTGAAATAATATAAAGAGAAATAAAAACTCTTAAGCTGGGATGTAGTTCCATAGCGTAGCAGTTACCGCGTCTGCTTTACACGCAGAAGGTCCTGGGTTCGCACCCCAGTAGAGCTACGGTCCCCGGTCTATGGCCATGCCACCCTGAACAAGCCCAATATCTGATCTCGGAAGCTAAGCAGGGTTGGGCCTGGTTAGTGCTTGGATGAGAGACCACCTAGGAAGACCAGGTGTTGTAGACATAAATGATAATAATTTAAAAAATAAAATGAGCATGACAGAATGAAGTAGAAAGGAAATTAGAATTGGAGTTAGAAGACATAAATTAGAGATCTGTATCTTCTCTTTATTGATCTGTGGTTGCTTCATTTAACTTTCTTAGCCTAAATTTTCTTTTCTGGAAAACGGGCGCATTAATCTCTGCCTGCATATTTTATCAGAATCAGTGGAGATAATTCCCAAGGACGTGAACTTCTGAGTGTTCTGTTTGTGTCCGAAGTTAACAGAGGCCTGGCGGACAGTGCCCTGGGCAGTTCTTGGCAGGTAGGCGGCATTATTGATAGAACAGGAGGAAAACACAGTTTATAAGTTGATATAGAACCTCCCTTTTCACATGGACCAGACACACGTGATGAACCATTTTTTTTTAGCAATGTCTCCGGCTTAAAGTATTGAAAGATGATGTGTCGGTGGATTTTGTGGAATAAGTGAAAAATTAAATTCCTTCCATCGAAGCCGAAGGCAAGGCAGAAATTGGTATTAGGCTTCCCTTTCGTTTGGATCAAGGGATAAAGAGAATCTCTAGGGAGAGCGGTGAAGAAATCACGCGCCGTTTGATAACTGCCAATTCCATCCAGATGCTTCTCTTTCAGATGTGGCTTCTAGGAAGTGAAAGGAAGCTGAGGCAAGCCTTAGATTTCTGAGAGAAAACGTATCTAGAGAGAGAGAGATAGAGAAGTGACTATAAATATAATCCTAGATATAGAAAAGTTCTGCCTTAAGTAGCCTAAATTAATGATTCTCATTGTGTAAAGACACACAGCAATATGACCTAAAGTTCAAGAAACCTAAGTCTGAATCCCAAATCTACTACTTATTAGCACTACCACCATGGATAAATTATTTAGCCATTTTTTTTAATTTAGTTTTTTGATTATCAAGTTCCTTGGTTGTAAAATTGCTTAATATTAACTACTCATGGGATAATTGTGATAATTAAGGCAGTGATACATGTGAATTGCTTTATACCATGCCTCACCTGTTGAACACCTGAAGCCACTCTTAGTAATGATTGGCAGCGGAAGTACTTGTTGTAGGTCCTGATCATTAAAATGGTGTCCTTCACCTGCAGGGGAATTTCAGACCAGGGGATGCTGGGGTTGGGGACAGATCCTCAAGCGCATCACAAGGTGTGATGTGGAGTATTGTGTGTCAAGGGGCTGTGGTGAGCTGGGGGAGGCGTCTGGCAATTTGGAGTGGAGGACTGGAGAAACCTCTGAGCGCAAACAGCTCTGCAGATGGCATCAAAGGAAGGGGAAGACTTGAGCCAGTCTCTGGACTAGCCAGCCTTGTTCCCAATGGGGCATTTACTAAAGAATGCAAAATATGGATTCAGCCAGACCTGGGCGAATACTTTTCATTCATCCTACAGATGCTCGTCGAGTCTAGTGCTGGGGATACAAGATAGAAAATGAATCATGATCTACCAGGGGCTCACAATCTTGGGAAGGAAATAGGCCAGTAACCATGCAAGGACAAGAGTAGGGGAACCCTGTAATTTATCATCCGACCCAGGTACTTTGGAGTGTGTAAGTGGGTCACTAGCAATGATTCTCCCAGGACAAAAGGCATATACCAAATTGGGTCTCAGAAAATTGTAACTTACAAAAACCTAGGGAGATCTGGATGCGAAACCCAGAGGGATGAGGACCGGAAACGCCCAGCGGTCAGCGCTGGTATTGGGCCTGGGCCCCTGCAGAGTCTCTGTCCCCTGCACAGATGTAGCATGTGCTTTGTCCTCAGAGGCCTGAGCGGGGCCTGGGAAGGAGGGGCCGAGAAGGTTCAGCGAGAATCCTGGGCTGACTACAAGCCCAGACCATTGACTTCCTTCCCTCTGCTTTTCACTCTACCTCCAGTCAAAAGAGACGTCACCACAGACAGGCAGACAGGCAGACAGATGGATGTAGACACACACAATGAAATTTATGTCGTTTGAATATTATAAAATGTCATAAAGTAACAAATGAGTTAATATTACAAGTGGTCATCTTTGCATTCAAAATACTTTTCGAATTTAATGAATGTGTTTAATATAAATTTAATGAATTTATTTTTTCTTGACATGCTGAAATGCAAAGTTAATTATATGAAGTATTTAAAGCAGAGGATGCTATATTTTTCTAGTAAACTGAGTTTCCTTTATTGGAAACTTTGTTATAGAGAAGGGTAGTTTTTTTTAATAATTTTATTTTATTATTAGTTTCAAGTATACAGTACATGGGTTAGACATCTATATAATTCATAAAATGATCTCACAATTGCTCTCTTCTTCCCCTGACCCTCCACCTAGCCATCGTATTAATGCTAATTGCATTCCCTATGCCGTGCTCCCCATCCCTGTGACCATCTGTCAACCTCTAATTTGTACTTCTTTAATCCTTCACCCCGAGAATGGCGGTTTTAATTAGAGACAGAAGGAAAGGGAGGAGGAAGAGGCAGAGAAAGAGGAGGAGGCGAAAAATAATATATGTGTAACATTTCACTACGTAACACAGGATTTTAAATATATTTCTAATGTATCACTCAAAGCATCAGCGTAAGCTGCTAGGCGGTGAGTGATATAGTCATAAACACACTCAGGCCTCTCGTAGTTGGTTATTATCTTACAGTTTCTTCCAATGTTTTGAACTCAATTTAATTTATTTGTCGTACTTCATATTTTAATCGAGAGTCCTAGCCCTTAACCCCCTTTCCACTTGCATTGGCCTGCCGATACGATTGTACCACGAAGTGTGGGATTTCGACTTCGGATGCACATAATCCAGCAGCCTTCTCAATGAGCAGCATTACGAGCTTCATGCTTAGGCAGGTGAGGCTGTCATCACGGAAGACATTTCTGCTTCCTTTTCAGAATCCCTTTGGCATTGTTTTATGAACCTTAAAGAAAAGAAGAGTCCGTTCATGTTAGTCATATCTCATTTTTGACTCCAATTGGTAGACTTCAGCTCGATTACCCCGTTGGTATCTAAATGATTTTTGGCGAAGAGAAAAGCATCTCGCGGCGTGGGGTGCCTGCGTACTACGACACGAATCATGCCCCTCGAGGATCGTCTTCTATTAGACGTTCTCCCCGTTTCGATCCAGATTCCTCCTCACTGGCCTCCAGCAGGCACTATGTGGAGGGCGTGGGCATGCCATGATTTTGGTGCTCAATAACATGACTGAAAGATCAAGTTCTAAAGTCAGAAAATACCATCGGGGATGGAGAACAGTGGATGTTTACATTTTAAACAGTAGGGTTTATAAGAGTTAGTGAAAGTTATAACACTTATGATCCCCAGCTGTTCATAAAAAGAAACGAGATAGTAGTAGGTAGGCAGAAAAATATTTTTTGAGTAGAAAAAATGGTGAGTCCAATTTTTAATCACGTTACTCAGTTTTTATAAATCCCTCGTAGGAACGTTTGGGACCCTGATAGTCAAAATCCATTTCAGCAGATATGGTGTGAAAATCACTTGGGCTCACCTGCCTCGTGTAAACCAGCATCTTCCAGCTGGAGTCTCTGTCACCGAGGGGCCTCACAGAGATAACTCCCAGGCCATTTGGCGTTGATCTCCCACTAAGAAATCACCCCATGACAAAGCCAGATCCTCCTACCTAATTCCCTACTTCATGCCTTCACCTTAATCCCTGTATTTGTGGGCGTTTTGTCCAGCTCCGTTTTGTGATGGGGAAGGAGAGGCGAGAACCGAAGACCTGCCATAAATTAGAGACAGAGTCCCAGAAGGGAGAGTTCTATCATGCACTGGGAGGCTTCCGCCGGCGCGTTGGTGGTGGGGCTGACAGGTGACAGAGGAAGCATGGCGCCAAGTCTAAGTTCAGAAGCCAGTGGCCACCTGATGCGTCACAGACAGAGGGACCCCACACCCTGCGCTTTAGACCGTCCTGGTTCCAGCGAAGCGAGGGATGTTAGCAGTCTTCAGAGGAGGGCCCCCAGACCGCACGGTGTGTGCAGCTGGACTTCAGTGTTGCACGCCCCCGAGCTCTGTGGAGTGACAATGCCAGGGTTAAATGAGCTCCCAAGTCACCACCCCAAAACAGCATGGTGGTGGTGGGGGGGAACCTCTAAAAAGAAAGGCATCTTTTTGTAAGTACGTAATACACAAGTGTCCTAGTGATGCTCTTGACGCTTCCGAGAAGCCGTCTGAATCTATTACTGCATTCTCGCTTGGACGCTGAGCTGGGACCAAATGCTCGTGATGTTCCAGTCTGTCACTTCACTTACCGGGCAAACGGAGCAGAAGGAAACATATCTATTGAGGGTCTGTAGTGAACAAGGCACTTCCCTAACCTTTTTTTATATATGACTTTTTATTAGAGCCTTTTTCTTACCTTATAAGAATATTAGGCAAGTTGATCGAATAGACATCTTTTAATCAGAGGTTCAAGATGGCACGTCTCCTCTCAGTGGGTGCTTCCTTCCCTAGGCGCCGTATCACGGTGGTCAGGAGCACAGATGGCAGGACCAGATGTCAGCTTCGAACGCTGGCAT
Organism: Rousettus aegyptiacus; assembly: GCF_014176215.1. Classification (NCBI taxonomy): domain Eukaryota; kingdom Metazoa; phylum Chordata; class Mammalia; order Chiroptera; family Pteropodidae; genus Rousettus; species Rousettus aegyptiacus. The sequence goes on from NW_023416290.1 coordinate 57,565,288, forward strand.
TACTGCTGGCTGTGCAGTCTTAGACAAGTGACTCATTCTCTGTAATTTAATTTCCTCATCTATAAAATGGGGGATGATATTAACCTGTCTAGTAGCATTGTTATGCGATTGCTCAGGACAGCGCCTAGCAAGTAGTAAGCACAAAAAGTTTTGCTACTTAGTTTTATTGGAATGATAGGGAAACTGAGTCTCAAAGAGACGCTGTAACTAGCCTGAAGTCATGGTGTTAATAGTAAAAGCGGATGAGCCAAGGTTGGGAGCTCGATCCGAAAGGCTGCCGGCCACAGCCAAATTAAAAAGAAGGAAAATACACAAACGAACAAACATACCCCGCTGCTTTGCTTCTCTCCAGGAGCTAAACTGTGGCTTGAAACCATGGCAACAGCAAAACACCGAAGTTCATCCAACTTAAACTTATTAGCACAATTAATCGTCTATTACTTCAATAGGAAGTAATTGTTAAACTCATAATTAATGAGGCAGAACACCCTATAGTTATAATCTAAAGACATCCATGGTACCCAAAATGAGAGGAGCATCCGGCAGCCTCCTGGGCATGAAACATTCCCAAACTCGCTGTAAATGCAGAATTCGGGGACAACCATGCACCTGCAGTAAGAAAGACCAATGGACACTAATGGACACATTTAATTGTTATTTTTATGATTACATTTTTAATTAAAAATGTACAGTTTAATTAATTATTAAAATTTAATAATTTTTTAAATTACTATTTTTTTTTTCAATTTGGCACTTAAATGGCCAGCTCCTGCCTTGAACAGCTACCCTATGACTTTCAGATTTGACCAACTACATTTTTGGTTAACAAAGGTCCTGGGGACCAAGAAACACAAATTAAAAGTAAAGATGGTATCACAGCTACCCTTTATTGGACGACTAACTATTTTATGTGTGCTGCAACATGTAGTTCACGTAACAACCTACTGTACATGACAGTTTTTAAATTATTCTGATTTTTCAGACAGGGAAGTTGAGAATTAAGATTTGTCCTGCGGTCATTCATAATAAGTGACGACTGGCTAGTTGACAAAGCGCATCCCTTATCCACCCTTCCATGCTGCGTCCGAGGACTAAGCTTCTAGACTTCGTGTCGATGGCCAGTTTTAATATGTACATGAACAGAGCGACAAGGTAGCTGCCGAGGCTCAGGATAGAGTAATGACTTATTTAATTAATTGATTTATGAAATGAATATTTATTGAGTAACAAACATATACTATTCCAGGCGATGGACATAAAAACAAAGAATAAAACAGACAAAGCCCCAGCTGTCATGGAACCAGTTTCAGCTGGAGGGAGACAGGCAGTAAATAAATGCAAGAGATCACGTCAGATGCTGATACGGTCTTGGAAAGTAAATTCGGTATGTGAATCAGTTAGTTCCAGATGACCTTGGATCGGGTGCCCAGAGAAGGTGACATTTAAGTTCAGGGAACCGAATGGTAAGAAGGAGCCAGCGGAAACGAGGGAAAATAATTACAGGGAGAGGAAAGAGTTAGTCCACAGGGCTCGGCAGGGAACAGGGGGCCACCAGCTCTGATCTGTGTCTAAATCAAAAACTTCGCACATTTTGTACGTGGTGATGAAATGCCGATAAGAGATATTCAGACATCTGGAGGAGGAGCTTTCCACTTAAAAGCACGTGTGCGTATCTCTAATAACTTACGTCTTCCCTTCCCCGCAGCAATTAATCCAAACATTCAGTATACTTCACAAAGTCTCTGTACTTTGTGATAACTGTCACGCTATAGAGAAAATCCAGATCAGGTGAGAACTCCCTCGGCTGCCCATCCGCCACCTGCGCATCTCCCTGCATCCTCGTCGCACCGAGGATTCATTCCATTGCTCCCTATTCTCTCCGTAGCTCAAACAACCGAACTTTTGTCCCACAACACAAATGCAATTGCTCTTATCAAAGTTGCCTGTAAAATCCACTTTACTGAATCCTATAGTCAGTTCTCATTCATTCTTCTGCTTGACCTTCAAATGACATTTGAAGCAGTTGATCACATCCTCTTTTTTGAAACACCTTCTGTCATCGCCTACAGGAGGTTATATGTTCTACTTATCAAGAGACGGATTAAGCCTGACTGTTTTAATAATGCAGAACGAGAATTGCTAGGGAGGATATTCTCAAATTCGTACTCTGAATTTAAGTTTCTCATTATGCGTCACAAACATTTGTTTCGAACTAAATGTATCAAAACATAAAATAGCGTATAAACATAAATTCAAAGCTATAGTTTTTATTATGTGTTATGTAGCTCCCCTAAAAATACGTTTACTGTAATATGTCTGCGAGGATGTGTGCGTTTCTGGAGACTGGACTTACAGGTATCTGTGAGAGCTCAAAAGTTTGGACAGATAGGAAGCCGGTCGCCATGAAGGAAGAGAAGGCCAGCTTGGCCTTACATTCTGACGCTACGAATTCAACTCATGTATACGAATATTAAGAAACATCTTATATCAAGTAAAGGAAGTTTAATTTTGTCTATTACACATCGATTTTTATTTTTCTATGGGTGCTTTTCAAACACGGGTTAATCCTATTTCTGTTCTACGAGCCCATGCGAGCGTGCATTCATGCGCCTTCCCGGGGAGGAAAGATCACTTACTCGTCTGGTTCACGGTTTTCTGTAGTGCGAGAAGCTGCATCTGGACCTACTAGAAAGGGCTGTTCTTCACCCAGAATTCCTAGACATTTAGTTGGATATCGTTACTGACACAGATATTGGGCCGGTTCTTTTAAGAAAGGATGGTTCGGTGTCGTACGTTTAGGAAGAAAGATGCAAATGAATGTTCACCGAACGGAAAAGTCTGTTCTATAACAGAGATTGACAGCGTTTGACAAAAACCCATTTATTCTTCTGGGCACAAAGGAGAACTACACAGCCTGTCCTCTTGGCATTCAGGTGTGGCTTCGGCACCAAGTACTAGCCACGAATGTTGGACAGTAGCGATGAGTCTGTTTCTAAAATCCCTCACACGTGCTCCTTCACGCTCTTCTCCGCAGGAGCCGGTTCTAATGGAGGCAACGCCAAGGGTGACCTCAGAAGCCATGTGCTGGAGAGGACAGGGCTCCGCCAGCCGCCGGAGGGGTGAGTGCCCCTACCCCGCCGACCTGTTGTCCATGCACTTGGTATTTTGACCCAGGTACACATAAACATACTGTTTCTGTCATTATACATTTTTGTATATATTTTACAAAAATAGTGGGTTTTATTTATTAACTTACTAATAAATAGGTGGAGAAAATTAAGATTTTCTCTCTTTAGACTACCTCAAAAAAAAAAAAAACCAAGAAATAATAGTGCGAAGCTGCAGTGGTGGGCGGGGCGCAGGGAGGTCTCCCGGTACAAAGGGGGTGCACGTCCCACATGAGTGGAGCCTCAGCCCTCAGAGGTCGCTCCGGGAAGCTGCGGAGAAGGTGGCTGGGGAGGGCTTGAAGGAATGCCATGCCGATCGGTCCTTCCCCTGTGGCGACGCTGCGGGTGTGAACTCCAGGTAAGTGGAACAAGATTTGCAGAAGTGCGTGACGCGGCAGCGCATGGTTTATAGGAAATTTCTAATTCCATAAATTACAAGTGGAGGTGATGGAGGCTGGGAGCAAAGCCTACGGAGGAAGGTGGGGTGCGATCGTCATGGGATCTCCACACGAAGTAAGCGAGGAAAAGTGTGCCCAACATGCATGTCAGGAGCTTTGCGTGGGTCCCAAGCATAGAAAGGCACGGTTGTTTTCAGGGGGGCCTCTAGCAACCCGTAGTTCCAGTAGATGGGGGCAGATTTATGGAACTCTGTCCCCCGGCATCATCTCCCTCGCTAACAGGCATGCACGGCCTCTAACATACACATGTGGAAAGGAGACAAGACAGAGACACACGGAATACTTTTATCCTTGTTTAGCCATCAATGCGCTATGTAACTTTGGGGACGTCTCCGAAGCTCTCCGACCCTCAGACTTCTTACTCCAGCAGGGGTTAGGCCACCTGCCCCGCGGGGCTTTCGCCCGTGCAGGGGGCGCGCGTCTGTCGGCTCTTACTCCTCAGCTCCCAGCTCGGTGCGTCTCCCAGCTCAGGGTCACCAGGGGCCGGTATTGAACGAATGACTGATGAAAAAGTAAATGAATCTCCTGCAGATTAGACCCTAAGAGAATTTAATACCCACACACAAAATGGAAAATCTCCCTTGAAATTGGCACTGACTGGGCTGAGGCGCCTGATGATTAAGGACAAAAGAAGATAAAATAGGAAAAGTAATTTAGAATATGATAATACGCAATAAATATCAGCACATCTAAAGCGATTCGGGGCAGGAGTCGTCTTGCCGGCATTCAGTGGAGATGCCATCAGCATTATGAAAGGATGTGCTTACGTCTTTTCATTAAACAAGCTCCGTCCAAGCCGGCCCTGCCACTTCCCGTGGCCTCTGTGAGGTCACGACAGGGCCGGAAGGCAGGACGGTGCGCAGGGTGCCGTTCCGAGGCAGAGCGCGGCATGGCCCAGGCCTGTGGCGCCTCTGCGATGCCCACACAGCTCCCGCCGCCCTTCTCTGCTCCCGACGACGTCCGATCCTGTCTCTAGCTTGCACACGCCTCTTGCCTGGGACTGGCTTGGCTTTTACTAGAGCAGAGTTTTCTGTAGGATTGATAGGCAACTCATTTACATTGGTTTTCCAATGTCTGGCCCATATTAGACACTCACTAAATGCTTTTCAAATCAAAATAAGATTACTTAAGATAACAGAGTGACTCTCCTGATGTATTGACTAACAGATCGTGATCACAGAAATTTCATAAAATCTTTGCAATGGTAAGGACCTTGGAAGTGATTTAAATATGCGTATTTTCTATGACCCAAGGGATGAACAAAACATTTTTCAAGTGTGATGTTACCTAATACCTGTAACATTTCTTCAGGAGGATAAACTCGAGAAGTAAGGATTATTAGAAAGGTTAAGTATTGCCTAAAGTCACAGAGACAAAGTTGAAAACCTGTGTCTATCTGATAGCAGAAGCTGTACACCTAACTTTATGTGGAAAACGCCACCTGGAGGAGAAATGACAATTTGTGCGGCTGTTCAGAGAACTAGTAACCAGTCTAGAAATATAAGCTTTGCCCGATCTCCAGGAGGGCGCCCCCTGCCCCCCACCTTCCCCATGGCTCCCCTCAGGAAGCAGCGGCATGTGGGCTGGTTAAGAGCAGAATTGGGAGCCAGACCATCACAACCGTAGGCCCTTCTTTGATCAGGACTGGGATATTGATATTGATACAATCTCTTGTCAATTATAATCTTGATACATCAGTAGTATTCAGATTTTCCCAGTGTTACTTATACATTTGTATGTGTACGCATGTACTTAGTACTACACAATTTTATCACGTATGTAGGTTTGTGTATTCACCACTGGACATTGGATGATTCTGTCACCATGATTATGCCACATTTTGCCCTTTTATAACCATTCTTAGCTTTTCTTTTCGTCCTCTTACATGTGGACTTGTACAGTACAACTAAAAATAAATCTCGCGCAGTCCATTTGGTTCCTTTTATGGATTGCATTTCGGTGTTAAGTCGTAGAACCTACTGCTAACCATAGGTCCTGAAGAGTTTTCATTTTTTTTTTCCTGAAGTAGTCTAATTTTATGTTTTACATTTAAATCTGTGCTCCCTTTTTGAGATCACGTTTGTATAAAGTGTGAGCGTTGGGATGAGATTCATTTTTTTTTTTTGCCTGTCAATATCCAACTGCTCCAGCACCATTTGTTGAAAATGCTGTCCTTCCTCCATTGAATCGATTCTACTCCTCTGCCAAAAATCAGTTTGTCATGTTTATATGGTTCTATTTCTGTGTGTTATAGTCTCTTCCACTTATCTCTGCTTATGCCCCCGTGGATACTGCACTGTCTTGATTATAGTAGTTACATAATAAGCCTTAATACTAGATATAGTGATACTTCCCACTTTCTTCTTCTTTGTCATTTTTTTTTCAGGTGCTCTAGGCCTGTACCTTTCCAGATAAGTTTTGTAAGAATGTTGTCTGTGTCTACAAAAATCCTCACTGGGATTTCGTTAGGAATTGCATTTAACCTGAAGATAAATTTGGGGAGAATAGATGTCTATATCATGTGGAATCTTCCTATCGAGGAATATGGTATTTCTCTGAATTTATTTAGGTGTTTGTTGATTTCTTTACATTTCATAATGTTCAACATATCAATCCTGGGCTTTGGTGGGCACCAGTTGGCAAATACAAATGGTCTAATCACAGGTTAAAATATCCGCAACATCAGGAAATGTCTCAATGTGCTCACATCCCATTGGTCAGCCTCCTTCCTAACGTCCTCCAGGGCTTTTCTGTTAGTTCGCTTCAGCCCTTAAAAACCCTTCTTCCCTTCATTTCGGCAGATTTTAGTTCAGACTTACTTCTGGTCTCTCCTATTACAATAGCCTCGAGTAAAGTCTTCATCTACTGTTAACTTCATCTAGTGCAATTTTTGATTTGACGCCTTTGATCTATTTTTCCCCGGTCGTATTCTCATGAGTATTTAACAAGTCAGATTAAGGTGGGAAAACAAAAGGCAATAGAGGAACAATAAGAAAGAACTAGACGGAGAAGAGTATTTATGAAGGAACCGAGGAAGCAGGATCCACAGAAATAAGCTACAAATAATGTCTAAATAACAGGAGCCAAGACAGAAGTGAAGAATTAAGGAAGAAATCAGTAAGAAGGGTCCTTGATTATAGTTCGGTAAAATAATTTATCCACTTAAAAAATAGAACTTTAGAAAAAACAAATTTAAGAATTTGACTTATCTTTGATACATGAACTTTCCCTACAGTTCTCCTCCTCTTATAGGTCCTATAATGCTAATCGTGGCTAGCCATGTTATCGCAGTCGTGTAGGGCATGGATTTGTTGGGATTTCTTTTAAAGTATGGGATCAAGACAAGCAGGCAACGTCTGAAAATTCTTGGTGGGCAAAACACTATTCGTGTCTCCCAGGGAGACGCAGGTGTTTGTTCTGCTGCGTGGCATTCGACACTTTCCTCTGACGCCTTGTTGTTGTTATTGTTGTTGTTGTTGTTGTCGTCGTCGTCGTCATCGGGCAACAATTTCCGCAAAAATCATTGTATTTCAAGCCGAGTCGGCGACTTTTATGAGCAATGCAAGAAGTTAATATTACCTCCTCATTTCTATACTTAATTCGGCTCTGGTTCTGTAAATATATATAAAGTTCTATTGATGTTGGGGTTTTTTTTTGCTTTCTTTTCTGTGTAAAATTGCAAGGGAACCTTAAAACTGCAACCGTAAATGATCCAAAGATATGATCACAGCATGTTGCTTAAATATATATGATTTAGAAGGAGGGAAAACACGATTTTGGAAAACGATTGCTGAAATCGAAACAACTGGTAGCAATCTCTTTGACTAGCTTTGGGAACTTTGAGAACTGACATGCTGGAGAAAAGACGGAACTGTGGGGCATCTGTGGCTGACGGCATTATTGCCAGAAGGGGCCCTGCGACCAGCATGCTGAGGGGCCGCTGTGATGCCGTCTTTGGGAACATCTAGGGTATGTTATTATTACCTTCCTCCTTTCCCATTTGTTTACCTGTCTTGCCTTGTCAATGGTCTTTATTAATTTACTCGATATAAATCAACCTATCTAATGAAAATTTGTTCCTTTAATATAAGTGGAGAACCTACGCTAAACTTAATATCTTACTTGTAGTTGAGGATAAAGTAAAATGAGCTACAGGCTTTGCCTTCAAAGAATTTATTATTCAGTCGAGGAAATCAGATAAATAATCAAACCGTGGGTAGTTACTATGAGCTTTCACAGAATCTGAGGCCTTAGCAGCTCAAGTAACTTGTGCAAAATAAAAACCAAAAGTTAACACATTTTTTTTGACTTTGGTCTTCTTATTTAAAATTGAGAGACCTGGCCACATTTAAGGATTTTGATGTTTGTTTTGTGTGTTGAGTTTGTTAGATGTGCTTATATTTTCTACTTATTTATACCAAGGTTTGAAAATGATTTAAGTTTAGCAACGATTTGAGAAAATTTACATTTAAGTTGCATTGAGATTCAGAGCACAATGATCATTGCTCATAAATTGTATTCAGTCAGCAGAGGGCTTGAGTGGTAACTGGGGAGAAAGAGAAGGTGTAGATTTATCTGATACCTGTTAATTACCTGCATGGTATTTGCACCATAGAGATCGTTACGTGTAAAGAAAGAGCAACCCCAGGTATTCAAGATGGCGGCCCCCGAGCGAAAGAGTCGGATGAAGATGGATTAGTAAAAGATCAACGATGATTAATCAAAAGCTAGAGCTAGGAGAGTTAGATGAAAAGGGAAGTGCATTGTCAATTAAAAAAGAGAGAGAGAGCATGAACAGAGACATGAGGACATTTGGTGCATGTCTTATGGGTTCAATTCGCAGAGCAGTGGGACGTGTTCGCTCAGAGGAAACCCAGAAGGGCTTCAGAATAAGCATAACTCTTCTTCAAGAAACCGGAACATTTATCTCAGGAAATTCTGACTGTTTCTTAAATACAAATTAAGGCAAATTGGAAATATCCAGAAGGCTTCGTGATGGGTGAATAGGTCACGTAGTTACAGTTAACCCTGGTTCTGAATGATAGAACTCTCAAAATAAGAGTGACATAAACATTGTGGAGGTTTATTCCTTGTTCTGGCACACAGCAGGAGAGCAGTGTGGTGGACATAAGTGGTCCGCTATAGTGACCCCCAATTACCAGAGCCCCGAGATCCTTTTATACTACTGACCTGGTGTCCTCAGCTCACAGCATCTAGCTCCTTAGGCCAAAATGGCTATCCCAGCCTAACTGTGAAATCCGGATCCTAGCCAGTGGGACAAAGGGGCAGAGGGAAGGTGCAAACTGTTTGTTTGTTTGTTTGTTTGTTTGTGGTGGTGCTGGTGGTGGTGGTGGTGTGTGTCTGTCTGTCTTCTGGGTTCCAGTCCAGGTGTTGTTTTAGGCCCTAACTATATGAATTGATTCTACGTGGTAGGAAGTAGTCAGGTTTGATGCACATTCACATCCAGATGTGAACATGGATATTTACCAGGGTAAATATTGCAGCGAGGCAGAAGGATACATCAAAGACGAGTCTTGATTTCTACTTTATTTAGCCCATTATATGAATAGCGGAGCCTTTAGAACACCGGACCTGGTGGAAACGATCGGACATTTCGTTTTGTGCATTCTAGTTTGAGGTGCCTTTTAAACACGTAAAAGGAACTTTAGGTGATCTAGGAGCTGAGAAGAGCAATCGCGGTTAAAGATAGAAATGCACGTTCTGTCGGCATAAAAGAACTCATTGAATCGCGTGGACTTACGATGCAGCTTAGGGTGAACTTATAAAGTGAGTGGAGGAGACGAGGGCTTAGTTGGGGACTAGACTGTCCCCGCCCACCCCACAGCACGAAGTGGCCCACGTACACCGTCCCCTTCGGCTTTGATCACGAGCACCATCTCAGCAGGGCAGACAGTCGGCTGCGCATCTCGGCCTCTGGGCCTGGCGTGTGTTAGGAGGTACGTGGTCATCACTGCTTAGCTCGTGGATTCGGTTCATTCCAACACGTAGTTTTGGGTACGTGGTTATAGGTGCGATGCTGTGCTGTACCCAGGACCAGCAGGTCACGGTCCCTGACCCGTGCTCAGAAACTAGAGTGGGGCGTCCCCAAATACATCCCGGGATGTATCCACACACACGCTGAAGCTGGATACGTGTGGGACTTTTCTTTTTGTTTCGTGTGTTTGCTTTTTGAATGAACCTCTATAAATCTCAGCAGATGCCCAGAGGAACATGTGACTCACCACACGTTGTGAGTAACTGACTTGGTTGTGGAGTTAAATGCGAGAACAAGATACCTGTGAGCACAGACTGGGGAACCCGGAGAAGCTTCAAAGCTGGGATCAGGAAAAGGCTGCAGGTGGGAGGTGGCACCTGCCGACTAGGAGGACGTCAGGCGAGCAGGAGAGAGGGCTCGCAAAGCAAGCAGCTGAGGTGATGGCGTTGCCACTGCAGCCCGTCTGGCGAGCTGCAAGCGCTTCCCCTTAACCAGAACCTAGGAAGGATGAAAAAGGTGTGTGTGGGGGGGGGGGGGGCGTGTTAACAGGAAATGGAAGGACAGGTGACGAAGGATCTTGTGTGTCACATCAAGTGTACCGAGATCAATGGGGGACCATTTAAAGGTTACATGTGCATCAGAGATATAGTCCTATAGAGCGGGGTCGCCAACTCCAGGCCATGGACCAGCACCGGTCCCTGGCCTGTTAGGAACCGGGCCACACAGCGGGAGCCGAGCAGCGGGCCAGCGAGCCAAGCTTCATCTGTGTCTGCAGCCGCTCCCAGGGCCAGCATCTCCGCCTCAGCTCCGCCTCAGACCATCGGGCATCAGATTCTCATAGGGACAAAGGCTGGGGACTGCCATTCTGTAGCGTGAAGAATGACTTGAATGAGGTGAGGATGGACTAAGATTAGTTGGGATGTGAGAAGGAAGGGGGAATTCTGGCACTGTCGCCACCCAAGGGGCCATCACCTGGGTCACAGCGTCCACCCGCTGCCCTGCAGGCCAGTCCAGTCCACAGGTGTCCATGGAACCTACACACACTGCTCTCGTTTAAGCTTTCTGAGTGGAGAACATTCGTCAGCCCGTGGGAATTACTGAATGAATACAGTGTGTGCGGGAGATTGTTATTCAGACACGCATATTTAAATGCCACCAGCAACAACCTTCTTACCCAAACATAAAGTAATTCAAGGCCAGAAACGGTGTTCTCCAGCCTTTCCCTCCTGTGAGTGGTCACATGATTCCAAACAACAAGTATTTCTAAAATGACAAATTTCTTCCCAAGCGAAAACAAACCAAGAATAAGGTTCAAGGAAAGCATTCTCTGAAAATTACATACTGCAGGATCGAATTGTCCTTTTCTCATGCAAATGAAGTCCTGTTGGAGCAGCAGAGCATTGCTCCATAAATCATTCTGTGCTCTTGAGCAAACCTAATGCAGTTCCCAATGAGACGCCACAGGTGTGTCTAACGGAGCACTAAGCGAGAGGCGCTGCCGGTCGAGTTCAGCGCTCGCTGGAACACTGAACTTGCGCCTTCGTTGGCATACCCATGCTGCGCTGCTATTTGTTGGCTTAGTTTTCGACTAAAATTCTCTCTCCTTAGACTCTCAGCTACTTGAGGGCAGGGATGAGGACAGTAGTCAAGATAATAAAGTAACTAATTTTAAATGATGATAGTTAATATTTATGGATGATACACTTGGATTTCAATACCTTATCTAAATTGTTCACAGTAACCATTTGAGGTTCATATAACTAGCTTCATATTCAAATGAAGAAACAGATGTTTGAAGAATTCGTGTGCCTGAATCTCAGTCTCATGGGTAGAAAGATATCCAAGTGCGATTTGAACTGAAGTCATTTGTCTCTGGACCAGTTCGTACAGAACTATTTTTCCTGCTCAGAATCAGACACCATGTTTCAGTATCAGCGATAACCCTCGCCACCTCTGTAAATGGACAAGACAGATATTATCATTTACGCTTGACAAGAAAGATGCTAAGTAACTTTCTGCAGATCTCTAACCTACTGACATGGTGGAGCTGCATTCGAAAATAAGTTTCTGTTTTTGCTTTTTTAATTTAAGGACCACATCACGTCCAATAGTTGGTGTGATGATTCTTATAAAGCAAAACAGTGCTATTTACATTTGAGGCATCTGTGACTTCAGCACATTGGAGAAAACTTTGTCAGCGTTTATTCAACTTGGAAGTTGATCTCTCCTGTCAAAGAGTCCAGATGTGCATAAACATCCGTGGAGGAAAATGCACCGCAAGGACCGTTCATTCCCATCCATAAACCTTCGTGCTTGTCCACAGTCCCCATCTCTACCTGCACGTTACGAGGCAGGTAACTGCCTTTCTTCCCGGTCTCATATGTTTACTTTATTTGATCTTTTTAAGCAACATATAAATGCATGAGATTTTTTTTTTCACTGTTGCAAACATACATGTATTTGGAGCTTTTCCTGTGAGATGGGAGCAGAGAAATTGTGCAATATTTCCCTGAAACACGGTGTGCACTTATTAGTGTGATTTCTCTGCCCCTAGCTCATAGGACAACCTGCAAGTGTATTCTCTGTCTTTGCAATTCTGTCACATCTCTCCATAATCTTCCCTGGGTCTAAGCCACCTGGGTCTTTATATTTGAAACATTCATTGTTGAGGTTATCAATTACTGCTGCTGGCAAATCCAACCTTAGTTTGTAGCCATCATATTATTTGATACTTAGTGGCATTTAACACACTGCCAAGCTTTTTCTATTTGAAGTTCTTCACGTAGTTTCAAGGGTCCTCTTCCCTTTCGCGTCTTCTACTTTTATATATGTATATCTATATATATTTTTTATAAATATATGTATCATGACATATAGAAGCTGACAAAGCGTGACAGTGAGAATATGAAACTGAGACGTGTAACACTCACGCAGAGCCAGGCTTGTGCGAAGGACCAATCTGACGAAGGGAGCTGTCCATGTCACCAGGCTGTGTTCAACAAAGCAGTAGTGATGTTGTGCTTAACACCTTAGTGATTTGCCAACTAGGAATCACTGGGACACTGAAATGCCAGACTGGGAAAGGGCCTGAAAGACCCATAGACGAGACTGGAACAGACCATGGCAGTTGTTGGAGCTGGGTCTCTAATTCAGGCACACGACACAGTTCGCCATTTGAACAGGTGTCCTTCGAAACCTGTTTTCTTTGCTTTACATAATGCTGCACGTGTTTTAGATTTGAAAGATAATTTTGCCATTGTTACTATAAGCACATAATGGCATCTTTCTCTGAAATATGCTGATGTCCACAGAGGATAGATCCTAACTCTACCCCCGGAGAGATCATCTAATGTCCCTTTCTTAGCATTTTATCATGGGCGTGTTTTATTATTATCCTCCCAAGATATTCTAAATTGCTATGTTTATTGTCTCTTCCAAAAGAGGCAAAACGGATCATTTGGAAGCAAATGTCAGAGGAAAGTTCAAGAAGATATTAAGAGAAATCTCCCAGGAACCCAGCAAAGTCATTTATTTAATTATAATTGATTGGAATGTCATTGTCAAAACTCACAAAGATGTTTATGATAATGATCCAAAGTAATTTACCCCTCTGGGTATATGACAACGGAACAAAATTCTAAGTGGCATTCTAACGGGTCTCTCTGCCTCCAGTCTGTGCCGGCCCTGGGCCAGCCTCTCCGCGGCAGAGAGAGAGCACTAAGATGCCAGTCTAAGTGTCCCCCCAGGCTTCAACTCCCCCGAGGGTGATAAAGTGCCACCTCCATAATTTAGCACGCACGCTTATTCCTGAGCGTGTGTGTGTGTGTGTGTGTGTGTGTGTGTGTGTGTTACTTACCCAACTTCTGTGTATTTCAGTATCCTTATCTATAAAACAATGCCTTCAGTACCAGGAATGGCAACGCCCTCTTTCTTGGTAAAAATCCCAAGATTACTGAGAGTTGAGTGACTCATTTTGATCCGATCATATGTTCAAGACACAAGTGCATGCACTAATTCCGGAACACAGAAACGTCATTTTGTACAACAGAAGATGGAGGCTCAGTGATTAGTTTTCATTCTTATAGGATAAACATTTGCTTTATGGTTGTTGAGAGTTCTCAACAATACATTTTCCAGGATAAGGAAAATAAATAACTAAACACATTTTTTTTTTTTTTTTTTTTTACTATGGATGTTGCTCGGGAAAGAATATATATAGCAGACAAAGGTTATTGATAAGTAATGAAGTAATTTAATTGTCAGTACATTCCAGCATGAAGTTCAACTAGGGAATTAAAATGTACAATTAAAATTCCATTTCTATCTTTTGATAACTCACCTGTGACTTAAAATGTGTAATTATTTATAATGAGAACAGATTGTCCACCAATAGGAAAATAATTTTAGACAGAGCACATAAAGGAAGATACACACATTCATAGCACTGTCTTCCTGGACCTCCTCCTCTGTTACTTAAAGTAGAGCAAATGAAGCCCTCCTCCGTTTACCAGTGTGATGGACGGAAGATAAAGGACTCCAGTTGTGATGGAAAATTACCAGGCAAATGTAGTCTCCCTACGAATGCAGTGCCTTTTATGTTAAGAGCCCATGGATAGATGAAATGCTGCTTTTATGTAAAGCACATCAATTACAAAAAGCCCTTGGTAACTGCTCCTCTAGTTAAACTAAATTTGACTTTGAGAATTAACTGCATTTGCTCTTTTAATGGATGCTTGGGGAGGGAAGTTTCAATGACCCAGTAGGAGTGAAAAAAATCAGAAGTCAGAAGTTTGAGATTAAATAAAGATGATATTTGGCCCGAAATAGTTTGCTATGCATCAGGAAAAAAAGAATTCAGTGGCTTAAGTCTTACCAAAAGTTACTAGACTGTGCTTGAATTTATTTATCCATTCATTCATTCATTTCTTTAGCCATTAAAAAAAAAAGATTCAGAAATAAAATCTATGAAAAGATATTGCTAACTTAAAAACAGCCCTAACCCTTACTAGAAGTATTATCATAATTGTGAAAGTCATTTAGCATCTAAGCATATTAGTTTCTTTATATCCCAAATAGAAAAAAAATCTATTAATGGAAAGAAAAACAGTTTTTATGAAAAAAACAAACAAACGAAAACTCCAGGCCTCTTTCGTCCTGCCTGTGAAAAGAGAGGGAAAAATTATAATTAAGACTGAAAAAAAGGACACAAATTTCTGGATTCATTGGGCTGGGATTTCTTGATTTAATAATCATAGAGTTTACAGAGTCTTTGTTTCACTACCCATCGCCTTAAAGCATACTCTTTAAAAAATATCTTTTACTCTACTGAAATTGGTGAAGTAAGAGAAGCCCAAAGCCTCCTTCTCTTTGGGAAGGAGTTCCCACAGACATCTGAGAAACGGCCACGTAGGAGCCAAGCTCCGGGTAAGGGGACGCAGGACCCATAACTTTAATGGAAAAAAACATTCAGTACAATTTTCCTTTTTTGTGTATTGCCTTGTCTTGATGTTAGAGTTGTGATAATTCCAGTTCCGTTATTCTTGTTTAATTATAGTTTATTTAGAATTAAACTATAAAACTTTTATTTTTGTTTTATTTCTATTAAATTTATGGGGGCAACTGGATAATGACATATACTTTTTAAAAACAATTTAGGATTATATAGTAATTACTACTTTTGACCTTCGTTTTCCCATTTTCCATTAATGTTTTTACAGGTAATTTTCCTAAAGGATGCCTTTGAGGCAGATTTTCATAATTATTACAGAATCAACTATGGCTTGAGTCCTTATACTGAAATGAAAACACTACCTACAGCTATCGAAATCCATTTGATACAGAGAAATGTCGATGTACGTTTAAGACCACTCTCTATTTGAAATTGAAAGTGCATGACGTACACTTTAAATACCTCCACATTTCATATGTCGGTTACACCTCAATAAAGGAGAAAAAAACATGAATGTAATACGATATTTCCACCAAAAGTTTAAAAATATTTCCACAAATGTATATAAATCAGGTATATAGATGATACTATATAGACAGCTACAAGGAAACAAAATACATAATAAAATTACAAATAAATGAATATTATATAAATATATTTATATATGTTTACTATATAAATATACTTATAAATATATGTGAGTATATACATATACATGAATATAAATTAGTAACATGTAAGTAGGTATAGAATAAAACATTAACTACAATACACCAGTTATTGATTAATTATACATTGATCGGAGAAGTCTGAATTAAATTTTGATTTTACTTGTAATGCTTGTTATAAAACATATACAGGTAATTTTTTGAAATTCCGAATTCTTCGGTTGCAATGAAGCAAGAGCTCGGGTCCTATCACCGTCTTTAATGGCCGTGGACATTTCTAAACTTGACAAGTTGGGATTTTTTCCTGTTTTGTTCAAGTGGAAATAGGAAATAAAGATCTGGTTGGAAATTTAGTTTCAAAATCTCACCTGTATAATCTATGTTAACCACTCAACAGCCCTGGGAATTAGGTATCTCTTGTTTAAAGGTGAATCTTTTTCTTCATTTATACTCTAATAAAAAAAAAAATTCTAGGGCAGGGAGTAGAAACAATTTATAAAGAGGTAAAGAATAAAAACATTTAACATGTTCTACCACATCACGTTTGGAGAAGAGTTATCTTGCTTCTGTAGCTGAGGTGGTTGTGATTTGCGGTGTGTGGTTTTATTGGTGTTCCAGGGGCCATAATCTTTAGCATGTTATTTCTGAGCACCCTCCCTCCCCCAGGCACGTGATAATAGAGCATCTTCTGTGACTAAGATACCGCCAGATACCTGTGCGATTGTGGAAGAACAGTAATGACATTAAGCGGGTATGAGCTTTTCCCTCGAGCATGAGTTGAGAAAAAGAAAAAGGCAAGTGATAAAATAGGTAAAAAGTGAGCCTGAGTTGGTCAAAAACCAGTTGCAGAGAAAGATTCTGTCTGGCTATTTTCAGGGCTTGATTATAGGATGTTAAATGGATAACAAAGTCATTTTTAGGGTTGGGGAAACAAACAAACTGTAGATTTAGCCTTCGGAGCTGGGCTGCTGAGAGATGTGATGTGCCCAGCAGGGCTGCTGTCCCCGGAGCTGGCCGCCACGGCCACGCTGCAGCCCGGAGCTGCCTGCTGCTGCTCGCAGGACCAGAGCAAGCCCGTCCCATGGCGTGTGGCCCCAGCAGCAGGGAGCCTCGTGCCCTCATCTCGCGAAGCGACTGACCAGGCACTGACAGGACCCCGAGCTGCCTCAGGACCACGAAACAGCGTCAAGAGAGAGCTTGCTGAGAGGGACGGCAGAAGCCCAGACGCTGCTCTCTCTTGCCTTCCGAGTCACCTTTTTGTGCATCCGACTGACCCGCGACGGTCGCATATCTAAGACCCTCAGCATCTGTGCTACACGGGGCCGGAGCCGTGAGAGGGAAGAGGGTTGAGCATTAACGAATGATTCACCCTTTGTTTCGTTCCATGACATGAATAACAATAAGGCTAATGATCATTATCATTAAGAAAGCTTGGGAAGGAAATAGAATCAGAAAAAAATGGGCTCACAATCGATTATTATTATTATTATTATTTTTTAATTGAACTGGATAATCTGAATAGAATGAGAGGAAGAGATAAAGGAGGGGAGAATAGATCATACATCATCAGGAAACCAACTCAGCAGTTTGGGTTACTACAGACTCCCTGGCTGCAGACTCTGAAGTTTGCAGACTGTGAACTTGAGACGTCCAGACCCCATCAAAGGCACTGTCTACATTTCCACGTACACGTGGCGAGATCCATGTCCTCAGACTCTCCGGTACTTTTCAAGTCAGCTGCCTTCTGTTCTAAGCAGCCATGGCACTGAGTTCATTCCTTCTTCATGTCAAATGAATGGATATTTTTTTTCCTTTAGGAAATGGTAATTCCATTGGCATTTTTTTGCTTTTGAAGAAGGATCAATGAAAGCTATCTAGCAATTAGCCAGTATGTTTCTTAAATTTTGTTCAGGAAAATAACAAATTGACAAAAATACAGATTTTTCTAGAAGATTATATAATTTTGTACCAGAAAAATATCATATTCTAGTGATATTAGTCAATATTCATGTGATCCTAGCAAGGTTTCTTAAGAGTTATTATCATAGAGTCATTTAAAATTCATGCCATGCCTAAGATTTAATAGTTCCATAAAAAGAAAAAAAAAAGGCTATTACTTCCCAGTAAACTATAGGAATTTCTATATACCGCCTTATAGAAAGTGTTATAACTGCAGCCAACTCTCTACTTGCCCTTTAGAATTTAGTTTTTCTCTTTAAGATTATTCATTTATCTTTGAGCATTTTGAATATCCAGAAAGACCACATTCTATTTTGAAAAGGAAAAAGGACACTGTTCAAATGCCAAGGATCCTTTTGTCGAACGAAAAGTTGAAGTGAGGGTAACCCACGAAAAGTTTACCTGCAATCCATGAAGCCTGCGAACAGTCATTGCATCAAAGGCCTCCCGTCTGCTTAGCCGGGACATGGGATCTGACATTCTGAGGGATGGAGTGATGTCAGAGGGACTGTGAGGAAACTGAGCGAGGGGGGAATTTCGTCTAATTTAGAGGAATCCCGGAGGGCCTGATTTTAATGAATCTCACTCTGTGCTTGGGAGAGAGAAGCAGACAAAGGGGCCCAGCGCCCTGGGGGAGACGAGCTGGAACTGAGGGTGAGCACCCCGCAGGAGGAAGGGAAGGCCAGCGGCCTGAGCCTACCTGTCATCCACTGCGCCAGAGGAAACTGTCACATTTACCTGCTAAAGATCACACCACCCCTTCATTAAATAGAAGCTCCAAGATGGCAGAAATTATCGCGGGCTTTTTTTCACTTCTGTATCGGCGAAACCTAGAATGATGGCTGGAACGCAGTGGGCACGCCATATATATTTATCAAATGAGAGTCTCGGAACCGGCTTCGCTTCCCTTGGTCAATTCTATTTTATTCATCAGCCGTATTCCTATTAAAAGAGCACTTAAAAATGTTAATTTTACAATGCCGCCCTCATTTCTAGTCTCACTAAGTCTGCTTCCCGACCCGGAGCCCTCATCCCCATGGGACCGTGAAGGCTCAGTTAAGATTATGGCACCCAAGAAATCTTTTAAAACTGGGCAAATAGCTCAGGAAGAAGATTTTTCTTTGTAATTTTTATCTATTTTTTTTTTAATTTTTACAATGTATTTTTAATTAGAGTTGACATACAATATTATATTACCTTCAGGTGTATGGCGTAGTGGTGCGACACTCCTATGCCTTACGCAGTGATCAACACAATACGCCCAGCACCCACCTGTCGCAGTGCAGAGTCATCACAACAGTATGCTGCGCGTTACGACTCTCTGACTGAGTCCGTAACTGAAAGTTCGTCCTCCTTAAACCCCTCCTCCTTTCGCATCCCTCCTCCACCCCTCTCTCCTCTGGCAACCGCCTGTTTGTTCTCTGTAGCTTTGGGTTTGCTTGCATTTCATCTTGTTTGTTCAGTTTTTCTGGAGTCTACATATAAGTGAAATCAAGGTATTTGTCTTTCTTTGTCCAATCTATTTTACTTAACATATACGCTCCTGGTCCATCCACGTTGCTGCAGATGGAAATATTTCATTCATTTTTTTTTTTTTATGGCTGGGCAATATTCTGTAATAAGTGTGTGTGTGTGTGTGCATGTGTGCACGTGTGTGTGCGCGTGTGTGTGCGTGTGTGTGTGCACGCACGCATGCCACATCTTCTTCATCCATTTATCTGCCGATGGCATCTCGGTTTCCTCCATGTCTTGGCTATTACAAATGATGCTATGGTAAACATGGAAGTGGAGATATCTTTTCGAATTATTATTTTTGTTTTCTTTGGATAAATACCCAGAAGTAGAATTGCCGTATTGTACGGTAGTTCTACTTTTACTTTTTCGAGGAAGCTTTATACTGTTTCCCATACCGGCTGTGCTAATTTACACTCCCGCCAACAGCGCGTAAGGATTCTCTTTTCTCCACAGCCTCGCCAATACTTGTCCTTGATTGTCTTTTTGATAATAGCCATTCTGACACAGGCGTGAGGGAGTGGCTTTCCTACCGAAGCTGATATGATAGGCTCAGGAATGTACCTATGATGGAAAGAAAATTAAAAGCACATGGTGGAGCAAGCTGGCAAATTAATATAACGGGCATCGGAATTAGGTCTCAAAAATCATTGTGCGTGTGATTTGCGCCATGTAAAATTACCAGGATTCAAATACGTTGAAAAGAAGGAAAACAAGAAAGAACACTAAGTTACTGAGAGAGTGGTACCCATGTGAAGAACAAGCATCCTGGAATAAAAAAGAGCGAAATGGCTTGAGATTCAAATCACTCCATATCTTTAAACTTTTTGAAGCTGGAACTAAGTTAAAGTTTATCTGCCGCCAGGGAGGGCACGGTCCCTGATCCCCACTTCCGATGTGGCCAGGGAATCAGATACTGGGAAATGAGTAATTTTCCTGAGAGTGACCAGGGACCCCCGAGAACGATAGGAAAGGAGTCTGCTATCAAAGTAATTGGATTCCCCACCTCTAACGGAGGCAGGAGTGACCTCGGAATTTCCGCAGAGTAATGTGAGCTGCCCGTCCAGACGGGACTGCCCTCCTGCTCCTGTTCCCTCGTCTCTTATTGGGTTTTCATGATGGACTAACTGCTGCTTCTAGCTCACAGGTCTCCAAAATACAAGGAAGGAGTCGCAACCGCACCCGAGACCATCAAAGTTGATATGGTCTCTATTGATGAATGGGGGATGAGGATTGTGTTTTGTGTTTGGGAAGGAAAGTGAGGTGAGTATTTGGTGACTGGAGTAGCACCTACATCTGCATCTAATATGTTGTCACTTAAGCTGGACCACATTAAAATTCAGGCCTTTTTTACACCGTCAGCTTCCATTGCCCACTAAAAACAGTCCGGGTGGTCTTCCTTTCCCCCACCATCTCTCTAGGCCCCACCCTGGTCCTACTCGATTCTAATTGGTGGGCCAAGAAAGGGTCAATAGAGAGAACCATCCATGTAAAAGCATCAAATGCAACCTTTGTTCGTCTCAGAAAGTTTGTGCAATACGGTGGCTCGTAGCAGAGCATCCTGAAGGCTCTGGCCATCAATTGTTGACCCAAATCCTACTTTTGCATCCCTTTAGGTGAGCTCTGTCTGGAGGCTGAAGTGAACTTACATCCAAGGAATGGTGTAGGAATCAAAGAATCACCATCAATTAGGATTGATAAAGCTACACTTTGATCCCAATTTTCCTTTAAAGAACATTACAGTTGCTTCTATAAAAATGGTCCATAACTTAATAGAATTAAGCCAAGAAAAGCGCTTATAACATTGTCTGGCACATACTAAACACTCAACAAATGTTAGGTATTGATGTTGTTGTGACCTCTGAAATTACCGACTCGATACCTGGAACCCGTAAGCGGGTATTCTGCTGCCGCCTTGATACCTAAATATTAGAAAGCGCCAAGCTACGGTGTGATAATAAAATCTTGTTTTTAAAAGTTCTTTCACTAAAACCTGCATCAGACTTGTCAAGGTCAAATATTCAAAGAGATGGCTGTTCGAATCAGATCACGTGGTTTCTTAAGAGACGTGTAAGCAAGTGCTCATCATCACGTAATCACCTCGAATTTGTATTGTAAACACTTCTAACGATCAATTTCGAAGAGTTTCCTTATAAAACTTTAAATGATATAATGATATTCACATAATTTCCTTGTTGCAGTGCATTTTAATGAAAGGAGAAAAAAACGCCGTTGGAATTCTGAGGATTGAACTACATGCTGATTCTGTTACTATTTCGGGGTTGGTTTGAAATGGGCATATTTTTATAGCTAATCATAAGTGGAGGGTTTCGATGACCCTAAGTGCTTATTTTTATACCAGGAATTTTTTTTAGGCTAGTAAAAGTCGGAAATAAAAACCCTGAAATACCAGAGTTGAGCTCTGGTTCTTCCGAAGGTCATACTTCACGTGTGTTGAAACCCCTGCTAGAGTTCGAGGTGGCAAATAAAGGAAATTTGCCCAATATTAGTAGACAGGTTTGAGGGGTGGGAAGGCTAGTAGATGGATAATAGATGAAAATTAGCAGTACAAAATCCGTTTCTACTCAGTTTTCCTCCCACTATCTGTTTAGACAATTCACAATGAGTTACTGAAAAGGAAGTAACCGCTAAGAATTTTCCTCAGGCTGCAGAAAATTTGACCTTTTAGATAAAGTGTGTTAAAACATGAACTGAGGAGTATTAAAACTTTTAAGACTCTACTTAGGCAAAAATCTAGAAATGATCAGCATCCGATCTAACAGATATAAAGAAGCGCTGAGAAGCTGTACAAAATGCAAACCTTTTGCAGACAGAAGGGAGCTGGAGCAGGGAAGGTAGACTAGGCAACAAAGCAGATCGACTATCGCGAGGTGACTTTCCTGTTGGGGTTGGCAGGGGCCTGTCGAGCAGATGACCTCACTAGTCCCGATCAGGTGATTCCCGATCGACTGGTTTAAGATACCATTTCTGGGAGAGCGAGAACAATAGGTGTCCGTTTGGTGACATTGTGGCTTAGAATCAATGGCTCCATTGTGGGCCTGTCGTCTTGTTTTCAACAGTTGTAAACACTGTATATGCCACTTCACGCGTGGCATGTGACGTGCAGATCACCACACGTCTGCATTTCAGCGTTATGATCTGCAAAGTAAAGTCATTCTCACTTTTATACAGGTGTCGGGGATGATAATATGAGGAAATACGTTTTTCTGAGCAAGGGATGTGGGACATAGTAGCGATCCGGTCACGTTTTATTTAAATATAGATTCTCGGATAAGGAAGTGTCTCGTGTGGGGACGTGTGTTGCACAGGTGGTCGTGTTTTCACGGGCGGAATCAAGCCGTCGTCGAAAAAAAAAAAAAAGAATCCGGGAGCACGTGGAAGAGCCATGTGAACTCGGTGAGGTGTGGATCGGGTCGGTGGGTCGTCTCAGAGCCAGTCTCTCAGCTGTGACGCCGTAAGATAGTCTTGGGGGTATCATCGTTGGGGACCTGCTGTGGCGGATGCACGGACTCCCTTTGTATAATTTCTTACAACTGCACGTGAATCTAAACGTTGTAAAAAAGGGAACCTAGAAGTTACGCCAATTGCTGTGCTAACTTCTGATCAGTCTCTAAACAGAAGACCAGAGACAAGTAAGGGAAGGTGAGCCATCGCCAGGTGAGCGCTGGCTCCGTTAATGAAATGACAGCACACACGAGAAGGCGAGTAACCTGCCGACGACTTCTGTAGTTTGTCAGCGCTGCTGGAGAAAACATCAAGAGGGTATTTGTCTTTCGACAAAGAGGTGGACCCTTGTGGATTTAAAATAATCTGGATGTGAAGCCTCATGCCCTCAGCTCAGGAGATGCCGAAAGCTATAATTTAGTGAGAAGATTCAACTCAGTCACTGTCGCCTGTGTTCGGTTCCCTCAGTTACTGGCCTCGTTTTTATATATTCTTTGCTATCTTGGGGATTCTAAAGAGCCACAAACCATTAAATCTTTCCTATGTTATTTGCTTAAAAAAACAGAAGCATCTGAGCATATGCCGCATTGGGTGTGTGGAAGCAGTGTGGGCACAGAGGGTCGGTGTGGCGAGTCCCTGCCTCGGAGCTCCCTGAAGGAGAAAAGGAGAAGGGAGTTGACAAGCGCCGCGCGATGTGGTATCAGGAAACTCCTGTCACCTCATTTCTCTATTCACAGAATTTCAGAGTCCCGACTTGTACCATAATGTTGGGAGATAAAGCAACGGTCCACAGCTCCTGCTGCTGCACCCCGAGATTGTTCCACAGGGGAACCCCTCGCGGTACTTAGAGCCGTTAACGCTTCACTCCAGTACTTCCTGTTATGTTTTTAATCCATAGCTTGAACTGTTTTTCCTAACGCTTTTATTTCGTCTGTTATCATCATAGTTACATAGTCATGCTATTCAGCACAGATGTGTTCTGTGCGTACGCGTCTTTCTGCACAAATTTTGTTTTTCCTGGAGTTAGAAACTGACCTGTGTCCCTCCCAGGTTTCCCTTCACCCGCACCGTAGGGGTCCCCTGCACTCTGTCTGTCTTCGGGTCCCTGCAGGGTCCCCCGCCTTCCTCAGCCTTGTTTTAATCTCTTAGTTTGGTGGAGGGCAAACTACCGCTAGTAGATTCCTAATAAGAGGTGAAACGGCAGCACATTTTAGAATGGCTCTTTTTTAATTGGTCGTTTGGCCAGATAATGAATTCTAGCTTCTTTATAGCTACGATATATAGAAATGTCCATTTTTCATCTTCTGCATCATTTTCCATTCTCTTTGTCTTTGAAGGCCAATGCTTTTTTCCTTTAATATAATTTTAATATAATAGGTATGATATTTAGTAATGTTTATTTCAGGAGAGAAAGGATAAGCATGTTTAGTCAATCAGCAATTTCTGATTAACCAAATTGCTTTTCTTTTCTCTTTCCCTCTTTCTTTCCTCTCTTGTCCTTTGTGCCCTTCGGAGAACCCAGTACTGTCTCCTGTTGGGGAAGGTTCTGCATTCATGACGGGTCTAGGAGGATTAAAGTGAGGTACATAAAGGGAGAGGGCCTGGTGCAGAGACCCTGGATAACCTCCCTTTCTCTTCCTTTTCTCTTATAAGTGGAACAGGATAATCCCTAAAGCCCAGATCAGATCGCAGCCTTGAGGGATTTAGTGAGATAGAATTTACATGCTATGATATTTACCTTTCTCTTGGTACAGTTCTATGATATTCGACAAACACTTTTTGTTGTACAGTTCTAGACTTGACAAAGGCATAGAGCTGTGCGTAACACCACCAAATTAAGATCAAAACAATTCCATCATCTCCCCAAATTCCCTTACTGTCCGTCATTCTACTTGCACCCTTCAGCCTAGCTCTAGTTTAAATAAACAGTTTTCTTTTACTAGAGAATTCTTCTCAAGGCGAATGTTATTTTGTTCCATACTCAAAGACAACAGAAGATTGAGGAAGATGGCCGGAGGATCATGTTTATGACCACTAAGGTGACGCTGGAACATTGAGATGGCATCAGGAGTTCAGGGAAGTCTTTCAGGGTGACGCTTATACTGTTTTGAATGATAACTAATGTTTGCTAAAGAAGCAGACGAATAAGGGGACATTTGGGCACAAGCGATCCCATGTGCAATGACCTCCAGAATGACTGAAGTGTCACCTTGTACTGAACTGTCAGTGCTCGGTAAAGGTGAAGCAAAGGCTGTCGGGTGAGGCCAAAAGCAAATGGCAAAGAAAGGCAGAAGCCAGGTCACAGAGGGTCCTGGGCAGGTAGTTTAGGTGTTTGAAATTAATGGGAAATACAGTCAACATTTTAAAAAATGGGGTAAAATCATCCGAACCTCTCTTTTATTCTTTTTGTTGTTATTATTTATGAGTTATTCTAATTCTGCGTGCCAATAAACGCTGGAATAAAAAGATGTCACCTAGGAGATTCGAGTTAAGAAATAATTGTCTGAAATAATTGCAAATTTGATTTAAAATGTTATTTTTATATGAAGTTATTTATATAGAAAGTAGAGTCAAAGGGGGAAAATGGAAAATAGGCAATATATTTACCAAGTTGACATAATTTCAAGAATTTTGGGCCTCTGCTGAGATAGGCATTATGGGAAATAGAGAGGGATCATGAAATTTGCAATGTAGTTTAGAGATATTTCTTTCAAAATAATGTAATCGATGAGTCATCTGCTTGCAGAGCGATCGAAATATTGTGAAAACACTCCTTTTACATTACCAGGTGTATATTGTTATCCTCCTTTTATAGCAAAGAAACTAAAACTAAGAGAAATCAAGTAACTTCCTGAGCATCAGAGATAAACGGCAAATAAGGTCGTAATGGATCTCAACGCTGGTGTTCTTGTAAATGTTTTTCTCTACGAACCAAAAGACTTGTGCTCTTGTCTTTCCTCTTTAGCTTTGTAACTTGGAACACGTACTCTGTACTCTCGTTTGTAAATCCCATTGTCTTGTTAACCCATTTCCCGTCCGCCCCGAGAACACTTGGTTTGGTGGCGCTTGCAGCGGCAGCGTTCACCCGGAGATAACTGGGGGATCACGGTCCTAACCTCACCCCCAAAGTTTGCCATCCGTCTCCTGTGCACATCACAACAGGACTGATACAGTTGGGGCAGCTCATTTGAACGGAAACCAGATGCCAAATGATTTGAGAAAAAGGGTGGCAAAGGGGGCGACGGTAGCCAGACTCCGTGGTGGACTCGTGGCCCAGAAATGGTGAGACGAGGAGGAGGTGACGGCGTCGTCAGCACCCCACGATGATACTGTGATTGAGGAAGGCAGTGGAAATGGATAGCAAACCAAGAAGCCATGCGTCGTTGTGGATTATGACCAGAATGTGGGAGCAGCGGACTCGGCTGATCAGGGGCTCACTGATCCAACCGAGCACAAAAGGCACAAGTTCAGTATAGGAAATTCTTTCACCACCTTCTAAACATTACGGTGCCGAGCCACTACCTCCTGTTCGAGAAGGACCCTCCTGAGCACATGACCAGCGATGTGAACTTCAGACTGACGCTGATCGGAAGAATGCTGGGAAAGCGTCACCGGCCAGGGCAGCCTGGTGTTCAAGGTCACCCGTGCTCTGATAGTGTCACACCTGTTCGCCTGACCCGCAGACATCCTCCGAGGGCACGCCGCCGACATCAGGGAGACAGAACCCAACCGGCCACAGCCACGTTTGTTGCTCGCACAACGACGAGGACGGCAAGAGGAGCCAGAGAGAAATGTGATGTTTTGGGGCGGAATGGGATGTTCCGCTTTGTGTTGTTCTGTGCTTTGAAATTTAGCACATGAAAAAAAAAAAATTTAAATACTGATCACCATATACATTTCTGTTACATTAGGATCAGAGACAAGTTCTGTTTAGAAATACCTCCATGAACAGTTTTTAGATTTTATTTTCACATTGAAAACCAGTCGGATTTGCTTCAGCCTGAAAGAGCAGATTTGTGTAGAATTAAATGAACTCTAGCGGGCGCTGCGCTGTTTTTTTCTGAACAGGAAGTGGGTGAGGGATGTGCTGCTGTACTTACCTCCTCCCTCACTCATGGCCGGAGTCCCCCGATTCCTACATGATGGCCAGGCCCCGCCCCTCCACGGCCGTGGTCAAGCCCGTTGTGTGTGAGCGACGCCCGTTGTGTGTGAGCGACGCCCCTTGGTCCCGTCACTCAGACCCCCTGTCGGACCCGCCCTCTGCTCGGCGACCCGCCTTTGGTTTTCTCCTGGAGCCCGCCCTCCCCCCTCGTCTCACGGTCCGCCCCGCGCGGTTCCATCAAGCCCCCCGCGGTGTTGGTGGCATCTCGGCATTCCTGCCTCCAGGTCTCTAGCTTAGCCTCGGAGTCTGTTCCGGAGCTCCCCGCCCAGAGCCCAGAGATCCAAACCCCTCTTTGGCATCGTCGTTTGCACGTCTACAGGGGCCTCAGGGTGAACGTGTGTAAGAGAGAGTTCTTAGCCCGCTGTCCCTGCTTCTCCCCTCGCCTTTACCCATTCCTGTCAGCGACTCAGTTCCTCAAGCAAAAATCGTAGGAGTCGTCTTAATCTCTCTCTCTCCTCACTGTTCCCACACAGTTTATTTTCAGATCCATTAACTTAGGTTCCAAGTACAGGCGGTCGGTCGGGACTTATTGTCCTCTCTGCAGGTTTGCCCTCGGCCCCGGGCAGTGTTACCTGGCCGAGACCACAGCCTTCTCGCTGGTCTCCTCGGGTTTCAGGCTTTTCCCTCGCCCGCCGTCTCTGGGAGGCAGTAGGAGCGGTCTTTTATACGTGTAAGTGATACAGTTTCATGTCCATGCTTAAAATCTCCCCATTAAATATAAATATGGGCTTAAACTCCAACATAGACCTGGGGACGATGAGGCCAAATGATCCGGCCCCTAACAGTTCATCTCACCTTTGTCCTTAGCGATACTCTCCGCACAGGGCTGGCTCGTTTTGTATGGCAGCTCAGAGAGGGCTTCGTTGACAGCCCGAACTAAAAGAGCCCCCCTCCGTTAATCTCTCGATTATGATGCTGTTTAATCCTGTCACTACAGTTAGAAGAATCTTTAAGGCCCCTATTCTTTGCCCGTCTGTTCATTGTCCGCCTGTTCCACTAGAACATCAGCTCTGTGTAGTTAGCGTTGTGCGTTAACCAGTTTTCCCCGGGATCCAGCAGTGCTTGGTACCTGTTAGGTATTTAATAAATATTTCAATGAGTACATGCGTTTCTCAGATTCTCAGACCACTGCCCGACAGACACACTGTGAGCACTAAATAAATGTCAGACACTAATGTAATTTCTATCAATATTTTTATTAGCTGAATAATTGATTGAAAGAATGGAATAAATGATTATTTGCAGTTTCCTCATTTAAATGTGAAAGACATGAACCAAATAATCCTCGACACCCCGAATGCATGATTAAATTATACTTTAAAATCACACGGTGAAAATTTTCAGACACTTGCACATTTTCCATCTGCTTCCTGTAATAAATGTTAATTTATGTCCACTCACCAGATATACGATACACAGTGAATAATGGTAAAAGAAAAAAAAAAAAGATATAGCTAGAGTTTATTAATTACTCTGAGACTCATGTTCCTGAACTTAAAGATGGGTAGAAAATGAGCCCCAAGTCACTGGGCCGTCACAAAGCTTGGGTAGGAGGGAAAGTTGTGTTTGGGGAAACGGAACTGTTTGCTGTGGGTGCAGAGCCAGGAGTCTCCCAGGCGCTGGACCGTGGGAAGCCTCGTGTGTCCCCTGCAGATGCCCATGGAAGGTGCTGATCCCCCATGGGCAGGAAAAGACTTTGCTCGGCTCTTTTCCACTGCAGCTCTGTCCTCCCGCAGTGAGGAGGCGCTAGGAGAGACAGGCGAATGGTTTCAGGTTCCCTGATAAAGGGGAAACGATACTTCCATGTCTTTAAAATGGTGGCTGTGGAATGGCTAAGTGCCGTAGGGATCCCCGTCGGTCGGTCACTATTTGGTAAGACATCGGAGAGAAGTCAGGGAGGAGAGGGGGAGCGAGATTTGTGACGAAGGTGCTTTTGAAGAAATGTGCTCTCCCTGAACTAGTCGTTGTCCGATGAACTGCAATGAGTGGACATGTTTCAGTTGGTTTATTTCTCTGAGCTGTAGTTTCTTTCTTCGTGGAATGGCATTGATCAAACCTAAAATGTGAGCATCTCTAACACCGTTCCTGCTTCCTTAAATCATACTTAACAACGGATAGTTTATTTTCCTTTCCTTTCCTTCCGGTTACATCTAAATCCAGCGTCTGTTCGACAGATCCTCTTGTCACGAGTGATGCAATCTAACAAAACGCACTCACACACAAGAGAGGTAGTCCGAGAAATAATCCCTTCTGGTTTAGAGATGACAAAATCCTATCGATTTCTTCCTTTCTGACCTTCTCTACAACATGTTCACAAGACAGGGATAGCTTGCTCACGCGCGTGTGCACGATCTCTCTCTCTCTCTCTCTCTCTCTCTCTCTCTCTGTATATGTATACGTATATATAAAATATATAAATATAGATATATGTAAGTATATACATATATGTGTGTGTATGTGTCTGTGTGTGTATATACATATATATATGCGTGTATATATATATTTGTATATATTCTGATTGGAGGACAAAGAGTTTAGAGAGCCCCTCAAGATAAACCATTCAAACATAGATCTGCCAGACTCTTTCTGAAGTTCAATGGTCAAGTTTAATCGCATCATTGGGGATTGGGATCCATGTTGCACAGAAATCATAAAATTACAGAAATATGTTCGCCTGTTAATCAGTAACAAAGGCTGTGTTTCTGCTTTCCTACAAAAATGATCAACTCCTTAAATGTAAGTTCTCTCATTTGTCTTTATACCTTTTACATCTAATGCAGAGCTTGACATGGGAGACACAGTCAATGTCAGCGTGAGGGTCGCGTGTAGACCGGATGGACGCTAGGGGAATCGAGGGCATCGCTTCATGGATTGTGTAAATGCCTAACTTTTAAATCTAAGAACTAAAGAGGTGGAAAAGGGGAAAAAAAGAGTTACTATATATATATTAAAAAAAAAGTCCTACGCTTTACCTCCGTCGGAGCCCTGCGTCTTCCTGTGCTGCTCAAACCCTGGCATCTCTGTTCTTCCGTCAGCCCCCTGGCTGCTCTCCTGATGGACGGGTATATTCCTGCCCAGCGTGTCTTCAGCCGGCCCCCCGGACGGAGACTCGTGGGGGCTCCAACACGAACTTCCGTGCTCCTGCCTCGGTCTCTGCCCTTCTGCCCTGCAGATCCCAGTGACTCCGGCTGCCCCACGCTCTGATCTCTGCCTCCTCAGCTCAAGAGAACCGTTCTGCTGCTTCTCGGGTGACAGCTTTCTGCGTGGTAATGGAGAACGTCGTCCCAGGTAGAGGGAGGTCTGGACTAGCCATGGGCGTGGCCATGAGATTTCCCGCCCCCGCGAAGCATGGCTGCCTCCCTGCGCCCATCAACTGTGCCCTCATCTCCGCTTCCCTCCGCGTTTAGGGGTTGACAGCAGGAGCCGTCTGCAGTCTGGTCCCAGATACTGCGGCCAGACCTCCGCGAAGTTATCTTCTGTGACTTCCAATCCGCGTTTTTCCCTTGTTTACTTCGTCATCTCGGTTATGTCATGTTCTAATTCTTTTATGACCGTCTTCTTTCTCATAGTCTTTTTCATTCGTTAGCAGTCTTTACGTTTACGTTTGGGACAAAATTAGAAGTTTGACTTCCTATTTTGATGAGTCTTCTTAAGTTTTTTTTCTTCCATAGTCTCAAAATTAGTAATAGTTCACTTGGCTGTGAAGCTCATACCATCTTTCCTGGTTTTAAATAATTTCACTTTAATAACTGCTTTCTCTGCTTTCATTGAAGCCACGTCCTCTTTGTTTCTATTGAAAACTCCACTTAGCTTTTAAAATCAGTTTCTGTATGTATTTTATTCTTCGGGGAAATAAAACATTACTTTGAGTGTTCAAAGAGCTTCTCATCTATAGAATTGTAGTTCTAAAGAAGCATATTCTTCTGGATTTGGTGATGTTTTCCCATTATGTTCCAAATTTAGCACGTCATCTGTATCTTTTTAAGTAGGTTTTTGCCAGCTGCTCATGTGGGATCCGGTACCGTCCGTTGTCTCTATGACTGGATTGAACAGACGTATAGTTGAGGCCTGTGGAGGTTGAGGATGCTCGGAGCCGCTCGCACGTGCTCCCCCTCTGCTGTACGTAACGACCGTCCGGGCCCAAGATAAGCCCACGATGTCTGCTCTCTGCCGAGCGCTCACAGCCACTTTCGTCGTTTCCTGTCTGTCCGTCCGTCTGTCCCATCCCCGCTCCCTCCCCGCGCCTCCACACAAACAAACACCATCTCCCGACTTTGCTCCAGGCCAGAGGAGTTAATTTGTCCTGCAAATATTTTCCCTCCCACCTTTCCTTTAGGTGAGCGTTTTTAAATGGTTCGCCCTGGGTCACTTCCGCTCACTTCTTTGGCACGTTGTCTTTTTCTCAGAAAAAGTTTTGAGTGAAAATGTTCTAACTTCCTCCCAAGCACTGTAATCACCCATTGAGCTTAGAAATTAGTGGCAGTTTTAGTTGCCTTGATAACATTCCCAAGGTTTCGATCCAGCTGCCTCCCCCAACACATGATTTCCTCCCCTCTTTATGTCCTTTTTTTTTTTTTTTTCATCCTTATTGACATTGGGATGGGAGAAACGTAGAGAGCTGGACTCATCGCCACCTGGCCAAGGAAGTAAAGGAACCTTACTGAACGTCAGCTTGACCTGCTGTGCGCTAACTTAAAGCTCATATTCCAGCCCAGTGAAGTTCAGGGAAACCGCCCCAAAGGGAATCCAGGGAACGGATTCCAGGGAACGGAATCCAGGGAGCTAGTCTGCTTGCCTGCATAGACACCGGCGGTACCCACAAGGGCACATGGGAGCACTGGATACAAAGTGGCCACATATCTGTGCAAAAGGAAAAAGGACAGTGCCAACAGGTAACGCTGTTAGAGCAGCCATTCACGCGAGACCAACCTGTGGTTCTCATGGCCCAATTATGACAAGTGATGTGTTTACAAGGTATCAATCTGTCAAATGCATGGAGACTAAATCGACCCTGGAATGATGCGTCATTCTTTCTACCATTTCCTTTGACTGCCGCGCTTCCTTTGATTTTTTTTTTTTTCTTTTCGTCACATAGTTCAGCTGATGTGTGACTCCAGGGTCCGGCAGTTGCACCTGCGGTCCGGGCCCAAGGGGAAATGACTCACGTTACTGTCCGGTTATGAGCAGACTTGGCGCTAGTTTAATTACAGAAATCACAAACCTACGGCATCCAACGATGAGGCCAAAGTTACACGCTCCGGGGTCAAGAACATCCGTACTCGACGGCTTCTTTCTTTCGCTCACCCTTCCATGTTATTGCGGGTCCTGAATATTCCCTTTACCCCCCCACCCCCACCGAGGTCATCGCTCTCAGACTTCTGTTCCCTCGCAGAACAGTCCGAGAGCCGCGGCTGCGTTTTAAGTCTCCGTCTCTTACTTAGAAACTTAGAGCAGTAGGAATCTGCAGGGGATGGAGCAGGGCCCAGGTGACAGATGACCTGGCTGGTGCTTGACCAGAAAATCTGGCCTGGCCGGTTGAGATTATGTTTCTGGGAGAAGTTAAAACTGCAAGTAGATCAGACATTAAAGCTAAGTTTGGTATCACCGACTTTTAGGACAAGTAATAACCCTCTTGGGCGTGTGGTTTTCTTTTTAACACTGATCACATTTCTGAAAAGGCTCATCTTTTCCCGGCCTGTTGAACAGAGGTGGTTTGAATAAACTTTTGCATCCTGCCCATTTTAGCTGTCACTGAAGATAAAATCCGAAATGAGTTATAATTAATACGTCATCTTTTCTTTCTTCCCTTAAATATAATAAAAAGGCATATATTTTCCTCAATAACTGTCCCATCCACATTTTCTTTTTAATATCTGCATATCTGCAACATGCCATTCATCATCCGTTTCCAATTAACATCTAATTTTGGATTCATTTCCTCTTTCTTCCTTTGGGCTTTTCTAATGAGACAATAAGTTATGTTTGCAAAGGGCCAGTAGTTCCCATACTTGCTTGATTGTAACACCTTACAGGCAGTTATCATATAATTGTCTTTTTAAAAATTATTATCTATTTGTTAGATATTGGTTGCTGCTTCTTCTGCTTGCTAAATGTGTCACAGTCTCACCAAAGGAAGCAAGTTCTTCTTGTACTATTTATCAGATTTCCCTGTGGAGCTTTTATGGAAGTTTTGATTAAAAAAATAAATAAATAAGTTAACATTGTAGAAGCTACTGGAATTAATAATGGCTAAGCATCCTGGGAGTATAATTAGTAGTAAAAGATCAGGGTTCAAGTCTGTTTTATACCTGCTAACTCGGAACCTCCAGGTGACTAGTCATTAAATTTTCCTGGCCTCGATTCCCCCTTATGTCTTAAAAGAAGGAATAAAGCCCACACATAGAATGAAGTGAAGATCAGAAGGGACTGAAATTGAAGAAAAAGCTTTGTGAGCTGTACAGCGCTAGACGCATAGACGATCACAGCGACTTTTTCTACAGTGTGAACAGTGCCCTGAGATAAAAGCGGCTGCTGTGCCTGCGTTTCGTGTCAATTCTGTGAGTGTTTGTCGCTGTCCCTTCCACGCGCAAACCCTCGGCACGTGAAGGGCGGGGGAGGCGGGATCTGAGCAAGGGACTCAGCACCCGCTCCACCACCCCACACCGTGGCGAGCCGCCCCCCCCCCCCCCGGCTTCCTCCAAGGAGCGTTTACCAGGGGCTTATGTCCGGCCAGTACGGAGTAAACTCGGGGGACAGAAGTTGTAACACAGGAGCCCCAGGCCTGGAACTTGCACCTGGGCTTTGGGTAGTCTGAGAAAACCCACCAGGAGGACCAGGGGGGTGGGACCCACTGTTCACGACTCACGAGGCAAGGAAGCCTCTGCAGGGGCCCGTCTGAGCTGCAGGAAAAGGCACCCTGCCCAAGGCAAGCCACGTTTGTCCCCAAACGGGAGTGGGTGGTGAGGGCTAGGGGGAGCTGCCACCTCCTCAGCTGGATTGGAGCAGATGTGAAGCCTATAGCACCCGCGAGAACACGGTCCAGCGCCTCCCTGAGCTGGGCAAGCAGGTGCCGTCCGTGGGAACAGCAGGACACGTCCAGAGCTCTGCGCACCACCGTCCCTACGGCCGGCCGCAGGCCAGGCGGCCACCTGTCCTCCGAGTGCGCGAAGGCGCTGTGTTCTCAGCCATCCCTGCAGCCGGGCGATGGGAGCTTTGCCGGGACGTTTTCCGTGTCCCTCCCGCCACCTGCAGGGACAAACGGAGGCACCAGAGAAGTTCAGCAGCGCGTCGCATTCTGCAGCCGCGAGAACGTGCGTGAGGAGCTGTCAACAGAACTGGTGCCCAGGCCGCACCGCAGACGCTTAAACCGTGACACCTGGAGGTCCGCGTGTTCCTCAGGCCACCCCAGCCTGCAGGCCACGCCCAGAAGTCACCCAGAGCGCTCGTCATGTCGTAAATACACAGCATCAGGGAGCCGATCCCTTCCTCTCCTCCCCACCTGCCCCCCTCCTTCCTCTCTTCTCCGTCTTCCCTCTCTTCATCTCTCTCTTCCCTCCCTCCTTCCTGACCGCCCTCCTTCCCTTGCTTGCCTTCCTTCCTTTCTTTGTTCTTTCCTTTCTTCATTTCTTCCCTCCTACATGCTTTTCTCTAACTTGACTTTTTTTTTCATCTTCTCATCCTGTATCTATCTATACTCAAGAATATATGCTTCCATTATTTTTCAATATTTTGATGGTCAGTACTGTAATTCTATTTTAAAACTTGGATCATTATCATTTTACTGTGCGAAATTCTCTTCTCACTCTGCACCATCTGACCTTTTTTAAAAATGACTGGTAAATGGTCAAATCAATTAGATTATCTGTACCTAGAGAAAGGGTCTCTGAGAAACTATGTCAGGTGCATGAAGTACCTGGAACAGGAAGGTGAATTATAAGTGGGCTTACGTTTTTGATGCTCACATATGTGCATCACGGGCCCCCTTTTTACAAGGGCGTTTTTAAACCTTCATTTTAATCAAATCTAAATATTCTTTAGGTTTTAACACCAAAATTTGGGTTGAAAGTTTCGGTGGCTGATCAGGAAAGTTGGATTACTGCTGTGTACCAGAAAACAAAGATGATTTTAATCAAACTGCTAAAAAAAGTCGTTAGGGGAGAGGACCTTAGATAGGATGTGGTGTTATCAACCGTAGTGCAGCCTGAGTTCTTTCAGTGAAGATAAACGAATAACTCCATCATCTCAGTGGGCAGCCTCTTTAGCCAACACAGTGTCTGCTCCATGATTTGTGATGGTTTTACACAGGAAAAACTAACTGAGATATATCATGGCTGTCAAATCCTGGTATTCCCGGGGGCTTTCTGAACAGACAATTGTATCGCTTTCATTATCTCTGTGTTACAGATAATGGGTAATAAACCAGCTTATGGAACCCAAAGGAGAGCTTCTTGGACCCTAGAAAAGTCTGCGAACACACTGTGTACGCATTAAACTTTTCTTACCCTCTGCAGATGCCTTTGAACCAAATAAAAATTGCTTTACTTTCAAAATCAAGAATCAATTTTCCAGAGTTCCCTGGATACTTTCTTCTGTGGTCTCATCCAGTTCTTCAGGAATTTAATTCTCCATCTTTCAGAGTTGTGTAGGGAGCAGTCTAGGATTCATTTGGGGCTCATTTGATACCCCAGACTGCCTCCCGGCGCTCTTCCTTCTTCCTCATTTCAGACTCTGTGTATGGAGACTTCTGATCTCTCTTTCTCAGAGTTAACACCCCCCTCTGCCCGTTGGGGGTTCCTTAGTTCAGAATATCACTTCGAAGTAGGATGTGATATCTCCATCTGCCCCTTTACCTTTCCTACACCAGAGACGAGTGTTTATTTGATCATTCACTCATTTTGATTGTGCAGTTATTTCTTGCACGCACTAATTAAATAAATTAGCTTTTTCCCCACCCCAAACACCTCCTAAATTAAGGACCCTGTTCTTGGCCCCTAGAGTTTGAATGTAAATGAAATATCACCCTTTCTCTTCTGTAACTTATAAACTTTTGGAGTTTTTGCCTTTTTTCTATTGAATACTTATCATTAAAAAGGAAAGGGGAAAATGCAGTGTATAAAAAAAAGTGCAAACCTGGGGAGTTCTTACGAATTTAAGAAATCCTAGAAAGGAGTTTTAGTCCAGAGGTTTTGTTCTGTAGTTCTGACTCTCTTTCCTAGAAGGTTTCTGAACCTTCTGCTGTCTGCATTCCATTCCCTATTATACGTTAAGTTTTTATTTCGCTCAGTAGATCTCTCTCGACCTCAGACTCCAGGCTCCCTGCAAATTCATGCTGACACCTTCTTAGAAAATTTCATATTGCCAATTGCAGAAAGAATGAAATTATTATTTGTAACTAGTGGGACTTGTAGGCTTGTTTTATATATATTGACATTTCTATATATTGATTCTGTATATTGATAAGTCATGTTAAACTTAATTTCGTCAATCATTCATATTTTATGTTTTAACTATTCTTTAGCGATAGAATTGCTTTGGTCTCTGTGAACACTCCAA
Source organism: Rousettus aegyptiacus (assembly GCF_014176215.1). NCBI lineage: Eukaryota > Metazoa > Chordata > Mammalia > Chiroptera > Pteropodidae > Rousettus > Rousettus aegyptiacus. The sequence continues at coordinate 57,601,675 of NW_023416290.1, forward strand.
AGTTCTCTATACGTTCAATGTTGTGAATCTTCAAGTGATATTTACTATTGATTCATCAATAACTCAGTTCTGCAGCTAGCCTAATTCTGGATTCTTAGCTCTCAGTAACTAAAATACAGGTGTTAATCTTCCAGATTTTTTTCAGAATTCTTCCCAAACACATCATATTTATGGTGAAAATACTTGCAATATGGAAGCTTATTCCCAGCCTTATATTATGGCTACTGAGTAAATATACTTTTCTAAATAGGACACATTTTGTAAAATCAAAAATAGAAAGTGTTAGCTTCTCTGTGACTCTTGGCTTCGAAAGGGTCCTCCGTTGCTCAAACTGCTTATGTGGAGAAAACTCAAAAAAAAAAAAAAAAAATCAAGAACTTCCCCCAAAACAAAACTAATTGTTAAGTTGCTAAAATCATTCCTAGCAATAATTTCTTATAAAAGTCACAAATATTTAAGACTAATAAATGTTTGATAAATCAATAATTTCATGACGTAAGTTGTTCACTTAACAAAGTTACCATTCGGGCAAGTGATTTGCTGGCGAACTGAACCGTAGCCCGTGTAGAACCTCGACGCAGGTCCTCGTGGCTCGCGTGGTTTCTCTGCCCCCTGTCTTCCTTCGTCTCTGTCCTGCTCTCCCCCTTTCTAATCTCCTTATCCAGTTATGGTTAAAATGTAGGTAGTTTTCTCTCTTTCCTAATATTCCCACATACGTAGAGCTTGCTTAAATTGCTACTTGATGTACTCTGTAATAAAGCTAAGCAGCAAGTTGATCGGTGATCGATTATCAGAAAACTCAGAACTGAAAACAGTTTCAGTAAGTCGCTTGGTCCAGCTTGTACTCGTCAGCAGGAAACATGAACGCACACGTCCGGACATGCAGCTGAATCGCTGAGGCATGGGAAGTTACGTAACCTTTCCAAGTTCGTAAAACTACAATGCAAAGCCCTCGCTGATTTAAATATTTCCATTAAAGACAGTCAGGGCAAGACTCAGATTGTAAACCGGCTGTAACCACGTAGTAAACAAGATTAATGGATAAGCAATGATTATGTTAGTATAGTGAAATTTCAGATGATCCTTTTGGTCTTTGCTCTTTTAGACATTGATTGTTCTATAATTTTATTGAACTTCTATAAAAAATAAGGAATAACCAATTATCTATATGAAGGGAACCCTATTGCTTCTTAAAGCACACATTCAAAGCAACTTCGTCTCAGACAGTTACAGACTAGAATTATTGGGGACGCATCTATGACGAGGCTTAGACGAGTGGAGGAGACAGGTCTGTTCTCCCATTTTTTCTACAAGAGGAATCCTCAGGCCAGGCTGATCTGCCGAACAAGACGTACAAGTTTTCTTTCCGGGTTGATGACCCCCAGCTTCTCACAACTCACCTACATCCCTCACAAGCAAACCTGAGAGCAGCCTCATCAGTGAAGATGCGGCCAGACTTCCGGGACGCGAAGCCGTCTGGTGCAGGTGCCTGGCACTGAGTACCCGGACGTCTTGGGACCAACGAGATGTTTACACAGTGGGGAGGAAGAGTCTGAGCACGGTGCCGGGGCTCGGAGAAGGGGGTTGATGCACGCGACCAGGGCACGCACCAGGTCGTGACTGGAAAACCCTGCTCTGCATCCCAGGGGGCTCAGTCACGTGAAGAACAAGTGGAGTTCGTGCGTTTCAGCCATGAATGAGACTGTCACGGAGTTCCCGCAGCCATGCCCCCCGCTTTGACATCTTATATGTATTTATTCATATATATATTTCCTGCTCTGTCCAGCACATCAGCAAATAATCCCAATTTACATGGTACGGCCTCATCACTTCAGGTCTCCAGCATTCGTTTGTGCGTGGAGAGTAAGGACCACGCCTGTGTCTTACTCACGTGCCCAGTAAAGCACCTGGAACGGAGTCAGTGAGCACTTACTACTTGTTGGATAAATGCACGTTGGAGTCTTCTCTACTCTTTGGCCCTTTCTTGATGTCTGCAATTTAATATAAATGGAACTCGAATTGCATCAACCAAAACTTTCCATAGCTATTTTTTCGGACATGTTGTGTTTCCCAGTCTTACAGCATTAATATAATTCAGATTCTATTACATTATATGACTAATTATGTTTAGATGATGAATGTGATGGTACTTGTGGATTTCTTCTCGTTTAAAAGTAGTTCATTCTCCTTAATATGGAGTTTTGCATCAATAATGTCTTTTTAATGCCAGATAAAATATATATTTATGCAATTACTGCTGTAGAAAAATTGTCAAGCTTTCATCTATTAATATAAAATTAGATACTAAACGCCCCTTATTTAAGACTCATGAGTTACAGATAACAACCCATCCAGTAATCAAGGCCCATTGCTTTCAGAAATTTAATTAAAAATAAGTGGATATCACTGGTTCTAACTCCTACCTCCACATTTCTAAAATATGAGTTAATTAAATCACTGGGTCATCTCGGGAATCAAATCCTTTTAAAAACAACATTAAACTTGTCATCTACAAGCCTTTTTCCCAAACTCAGCGAACTCCTTCAGAAATCCAGTGCTTTGTATGAATTACTAGTAAATTCACCAAAAACAATCCTTAGGAGACAAGAAGAGCGTACCATGGTTCTTGTGTTGTGTGGCCACTACACCTGCAAGAGAAAGTCGTATACGTTTATCAATTATCTTACTGAGTTTTTATAGTGTTCCAGTTGACACTCTCCCCTAAAAATGGTATGGGGACAGCACATTAGAGAAAGGAGAAGTGATATTAGTGACAAAGATAATAATGTCAGCAAGCTTGGCATCCCCATTTCATTTAATTTAGCCTCATCTCATTTGATGTTCAAAAGAAAGCATTTTATTAACACCATTTCACATATGAGAAGTGAAATCCAAAGCCACACAGCTTTAAATATCCAAACTGAGAGAGAAACCCAGGACGGTTGTCTTCAAATTTTAAGAAATAACTGTCGGCGTGTCAGCTGGAGAAGCCTTCGCAGATGAAACGGAAGTTCGAAAACTCCGGAACAGTCGTCCAGGGTTTCGATGGGTGAATACGAGACAAACTCAACCTTCCCCAAAGGGGAATAATCTCTGCGATGTGAGTCGTCATTAGAAATGCATGTTTTATACCCCAGGAAGAGTGAGTGACACTGTTCGACTCGAGCAGCCGTATCACCTAGACAAGTGACAAATAATCCAAAATGTGAGAGGTGCAAATCCCCTCGAATAGCAGACTAAGGTCGATATTCTGTATCGTGTAGGCAAAGAAAAGCCACAGAAAATATTTTCCTTTCTGCCTCGAGCGAGCCCTGGGCCTGGGCAGAGAAGTGACACTTCTGATGAGACTTCCTGTTTTGCAACTTTGAACTCATTTCTACACACCGCGTTGAAATTCTCTCAGCTCTTTTTCCGTGTGCTGGACGCTCTGAGTTTGTGTGTCGATGCCGGTGCAGGGTGGGTGTTCAGAGGAGTTTCCGTGGTTATCGTTGCCATGGTGACTGCCTCCTTGATATCCACTTACTCCTCACATCTGCTCGTGTCTTGCTTGTGACCACGGGAGAGATGCATCGCTCCACGAGGCGAGCGGGGGGAGAGGGAGCGCAACGTTTACACTCCCCGCAGGAAGGCAGTTTGCAACATCTTTCGTACCTTTTTTCACGCCGGCTGGGATCTGTCGTCAATGGCTGATATCAGTGGTTTGGGATAAAAGATGGAAATGGGGAAGAAGTAGAAAAAAGGAAAGGAATTAGTGACATCTGTGTGAGGAATTCCTGGTCTGAGTTTGTGTAACTCTCAGCGGGGTATCCGATGCGACCTCTCTTATTCTTCAAAACTTTTCTAAGGCTGGTGTCTGCTGACATGAATGTTCTGATATGCAGTGCATTCAGAGCTGGGTTAAAAAGCGCAGAGGGGAACTAGGTCTTGATAACGATAAAACCGGTGAGAAATCAGCCAGTTCTAATGAACCCTCGTAACACAGTGGCCTACACTAGAATTAGCTAGTTCAGAAAGCCGCGTAATTATATCTTGCCCAGGCCGAAGGCATTACTTTTGGGGGAACAGATAATGAAGGTGGGTTCTCAGGCAAGGACTTGGGGACACCAAAGCTTTTCCCTGGGAGGTAGGATCCAGTGTAGAAAATGATTCACCAGGATAAAACTTATTACTAGTTGTCTTGGCAGGCCTTTAGATAGGAGAGGCTTTTGGAATTCGGAAAAAAAAAAAAAGGAAAATTGAGGTTTTTAAGCAAGGAATTTATGGTTCAGCACCAACTTTCTGCCTCGCTGAAAACAGAATAGAAACTGGGATGAAGGGAGAAAGACAGTCATGTGGCGTGAGCGCGAGTTTGGGGCCCGAGGATGTTGGTGGACGCCTGATGTTGAGAAAGACAGCAGGACCTTCTGTGTCCCAGTCACACTGTGCTGAAGTCCCCAGAATTTTAGGAGCCCCAGATCGCCAGTGGAAGGACTGTCTGATATAACACCAGAATTGGCGATGGGAGAGGGTACGCAAGGGCCAGAAGTGACCTGCGTCTACAGCTAAGCGGCACTAGCTGGTGTCACCTCGAGGGGCTGAGACTGCATCCGATTCGTGTCTTTGTGTCCGGCACGTAGAACCGTGTCTGACACGTAGCGAAGACACCGTCGGGTGAATGAACAGGGATCCGTGAACGGTCAGCTTGCGCCGGGCCATGCGGTGGCGGGGCCGTGCTCACTGCAGAAGCAGGAGAAATCAGGGGCCAGATGTCGGGGCTGAAAAATCACCGCCCACTTTTCGACACTATATTATTTCCTAATTGTCGGGAACGATTTGTAAAGAAATTGCCTGTAAGAGAGCTCTTCCGAAGATCCCACGTAATGAGAGCGTTATAACCAGCCGTGGGCTCCACTCCACAGGGAAGGTGGGGTACGCGGCGGATCGGTGATGCGTGGCCTGGCGCGCTCCTCGCCGGAAAGGCGCGGGACGGGCTGTTCCGAGCGCTGGGCTCCGTGTCTTCGATCCACTGTTCCACGTTATCGTCACAGGTCCGACAGATGCGGTAACCTCCCTGTTTTGCGAGCGGAGTACCTAGGAGAGCAATCGTGAGGTACAAGGCCACAGGTCGTAAGAGGAGGGCAAGGATGTCACCTCGAATTGTCCAAGTTCCAACGCCCTGCCCCCCCCCCCCACGCCAGCATGAGGCGCTCCTCCATGTCCCGGGATGATGTGCATGTTAAATAATACATGAGTGGGAAAGGATGGCCCAGAACCTACAGCTGGAAGTTCCTTTTTTCATGCTGTTTGTGTAGAATGCGCTGTGGGTCCCATGCCCCACCATGTAAAATCTGCCGTAACTCTTCTCCATCTCTAGAGAGTAGCCAGGAACTGGGCCCCACGCACGTTTTCCGCTTCTGTCCAGGGTCTTTCTCTGCCATGTTTATCTCATCGTCCATCGGTTTGAACAGAGGTGCAAAGAATGTTCTCCCATTTATTTCTCATCCTTTTCTTAAAGGCTGTATTGTCTCCATGGTTATAGACTTCCCTCGGGAAAGGTGGGGCGTCCCAATAATCACCTGGGAAATCCCACGTACAGTAACAATAAAGGTGTAGCGTATGGCACAGTCTAATGATGGTGCACGAATCCTACTACCGGTTTCTGTGCAGCAGCCAACGAGTTTATTGTTTTAGAACTGAAGGTCCTTCCTAAGAAAAATATGGCTCACATACAAATAAACAAAGGGATATTTATGGAGCTGAGTAGATGAACACAAATTGGGTCTATATTGAATACGTTAACCTTTAAATGACAAAGCAAGACCACATAGTCACTAAACCACACAAGGACAAGAAAATTGCCTAAAAGGGTAACAAAGCCTCCATCAATCAAGTGGTGTATGCCAGGAAATATATAATCCTCTTAGAAAAAAATGGATAGTTCTCGATAAAAGTCTTATCTGATTTGCCACAACCTATCCTGGGTCGTGTTTACTCAGCTCTTCTGGAAGCTATGAAACATGATAAGGCTGACGTCGGCGCCCCACAGAGGGGTTTGCCGCCTCTCTGTGGAGAGGGGCCTCGGTGCGGACGCCAACAGCCACGAAATGCAGAAAAGTTCCCATCAGACCGTTGCCGTTTACTGATGTGCCTAGCCATCCGTTTCTCACTGGGAACAGCTTCTTAGGTCTGTTGGAACCGCAAGAAATGAGACTTCATCGTTGAAACGTCACAGCTTCCACATCAGACTCAGAAACTCCTCTTCAGCTGCACGTCGTTGGAGTCCATGGCCAGAGAACTCGGCCGTTCCCAGCCCATGGTGCCAGACGTCAGAGAACGGTGATCCCCGCCTCGTGTCTTAGAGAGGCTTTAGTACCAGGGCGAAAGGGTTTCTCGTCAATCACTCCAAACACCAAAGCAAATCTCGATGGCAGCCTCTGCTGTACATCTCCTTGATTTTTCTTGAACGGATGTGTGAATGCAGAGAGCATAGTATTTAACTACTATACCTCAGAGCTCTAGAACTTATTCATCCTGCCTTCCCGAGACTTTATGCCCACTCGGAGAGAACATGAAACGTAGATTTCTTTTCCAAGGATAGGTTTACAGTAAAATGAGGTGTGAGTTTATAGAATTGCTAGGGGGCAATGTCACATGGTGAGAAGAGTGTAGTTTCATGCCATCTTAAGATGTTTTAAATTCTCGTTTAGTCACTTTCTACGTATGTGATCCCAGGAAAGCTATGTAAAGTCCGTGAATCTTTGGAAGGTGCCTAAAACGCCTTCCAACGATCGGATTCCATGCTACAATAAAGAAGTCAGTTGACGTTTTAAACAAGTATTTAAGTTTCAACTATATGTCTGACATAATAGAAACAGACATTTCTCAGACACTTGAATTTTTTTTAATTCATGTTTTATTTTTAACTTTTGTTGTAGTTGGGGTACAGATGTGTGTATGTCTTTGTAATACCAGATATTGAGATCACAGAAATATAGCGTGGTATCTTGTGAGAATGAGTTGTGAATACCGGCTAGCAAGAATACGAATTCTAAATCCTTACTTTAGTATCTGTGGGAGCTTGGGCAACTTCCTTAAATACTTTGGAGCCTGTGTTCTCTGATTTGCGCAGAGACGACGCTGAGACCAGTCTTCTCTGACTGCTGTGAAGACTTGAGAGAGAACACCATCTTTGCTCTTTCCGTCGATGTGACCTCCTGAACCTAGCACAAGATAGGAACGCAAATATTTATGAATTTGGAGAAAGATTAAATGAGGCATTATATAGGCACCAACTGGCACATAATGATCTTCGCAAATACTAGTTTCTCCTTATGCTCCCAAAAGGAAAATTTTCATAAAGTGTCTTAAGCAATGAATTTTCTTAATGATCAGGGTAAAGAAAGCTGTCTTTTTGGTCTGCTAAAATGACATGGATTATCTAAACTCGCCTCATCCAATTTTGTAATTTGTATTCATCCGAATCATCTGTTTGCCATGTACACACACCCTCTCATCGGCAAACACTTTGTTCCACTCTTTATTAACCTTGACTGCTTTCTTTTTCCCCATAACATTTATTGCTTTCTACAATACAAAATAAGTTATTACTGTCTCTCCCTATTTTTCTCTTTCCCTTCCTCTCTGCCTCCCTCCTTCCTTCTCTCTCTCTCTCTCTCTCTCTCCCCCTTTCTCCTCTCCTCTCTTCCTCTTTCTAAACTGTGCGAAGGCAAGACATTCTGTTTATTTAATTTGATTCTACTGCATTAACCCCATTAACTAAAATACAGTAGCTACTCAATAAATATATGCTGAGAGAAAGATTCAGACAACGAAAATCGCTGTTGTTTAGAATGGCCATCCCCAGTCTTTTCGCAGTGTGGTGCCCTGGGTCATCATGACTTGTTGCGTTTGCTCTCCTGGTTTAATGAGCGTGCTTCACTCATTAGCAGTGACGAACTTCCTTGAGCATCACTTCGCAGTTGCTCCGAAACAAGCATGTGGGTTGTTGAGATGCTGCCTTCTCTCGAGTTTTGCAAACAGGCACATTCTGGGTATCTCGCATGTTTTATCGACCACAAATCCAACTGTGAAAATATGTGTAAGGTGTGTCCTCAGCCCTGGAGACCGATGGGGCACAGGCCAGGGCTGTGGGGCAGTGTGGGAGGACAAGCATGGCCAATCCTTGAAAGGCGTTCGTAAGAACAAAAATACCTCTTTAAGGTAGGGATTCTCATTATCTCCAGATATAACAGAACCAAGAGGAAACTGGAACTCAGAGAGATTGAATTACACAGCCCAGGTCACAGGTGGTTGTCACCTGGCAGAGCTGGGTCATGAGTTGTAATCGCCCAGTCACCGCATTTTTGTGCTATCCCCGTGAGGCTGAGATCACGACCATTGTCTCTGTTTTGTCGTTCATTATTAGCCCTGCTATTTAGGACAATATGTAACACACAGGGAGCTTTTATGAATATTTGTGCCATAAATGAGTGAATGGATCTGTCAGCAAGGTCTTCGGTACCTGCAAAGCCACATCGGTCCTCGTGAGGCCTCTCGGACGCCCCCGTGCACCTTCTTGCCAATGACCTAATCAGAGGCAAGAAAGTACAACCACCGCTTCCTTCTCTGCCCCTTTCCCCCAGGCCCTCTTCTGCTGCAGGTGGATAGAGCTTATATCTAGATGGTAGTGTAACTCACTAAATTCAACAAATGTTTGTCGATTACCTACAATATTCTAAGGACTGAGAAAGGCAGTACGGACAACAGAAACTGCTGACGTTCTGGGTGAGAAGGATGAACCAGGAAAGGACCTCAGTACAGGGACCCTGTGTCAGAAATAATGATCCGTATCCTTAAGATCAGGAGACAGAAAGAGCTTCAAAGAAGGAAGCCCAACCAGGCATCAGAATTCCTTCTGATTTTGTCAGCTTGCTGTGTCTTGTTCTTTCTGCTTGTCTGAACACTGTATCTAGTTTGGTTCCAATTCTGGACAAAGATTTCTGCCTCTCGAACGAGTCCTCCTTTCCCTTTGCCTTTCCCAAACGTACCTCGATTTGCCTACCTGGTTCCAAACCTTGGAACACACGACCTGGTATGACCTAAACGCAAAGTGAACCTAAACCTAAACCCGAACACCGTGAATTGCTGAATGTGCTTCATGCGGTCCCAACAGTCATCAACATTTTGTGAGTCTTGCTTTATCTGTCCCTTCCTCACGGACAGAGTATTTTAAAAGCAAATCACAGACATCATAATATCTCCTTGTGACTAGTACTGCGTGCATCACGATCCAACAAGAACTTCTTCTTTTCCCTTCCGTTTGATCACTGTCTCATCTCAGATTTTTGGCACAAGTTGTACCAAAAGTCGGAAGCCAAGACAGCCTATATCGGCTCACAATCGGCAGTACTCACAATCGCTCCATCTGACCCATTCCCCCAACCTCTCTTTCTTTGGCGTGAGCATTTCCATATGAGATTGACTTCAGTTTCTCGTAGAAACATTTTGTTGGACGGAGACCCAGTCATTTACCGAATCCTTGAAGAAATGTATGTCACATTCTTAAACTGGGAATTCTGTGTCATGAGGATTTAATGGAATGACATATCGATTAGGGCTTCCGTGGTTAGGAACCGGATCAGGGAGGATGTAGACTAACGGTGACATTGGGGGAATCGAATCTCTTCATTAATTGCAATATGCTGAACATTTATTTATAATAAAGATCTCACTTTTACCTGGTGGGTGGAGCCAGGCTGTGAACTTTATCCTGGGGGAAAAATTTGAAAGAGTCATTGAAAACTGCAGTCTGTCCAGTGGTTCTGACCCATGGCAAGTAAGTGGAAATCTGATGTGGCATAAATCTCAGATGGTGACAAGTAACACTGACATTGTTGTCAGAAGCCGAGTCATGACTCAGACCTAGCAAGCTGGCCGAGATGAGCGCCAGTGTTTGGTGACAAATGCCTCGCATCTGACAGTGTGTCTCGCCGTATGGACTTTCATCCGTCACAGAGACATTTTAGAAAACCACAGAGCACACAACACCCAGCACTCGAAATTGGGCGTCGGAAGATGGAAGCTGAGGAAAAGCCGGTCAGGCAGCGACGGAGACAAAGGGCCCGAACTGTGAAATAGCGACTCTCGCCCAAGAGTCCCATTCTTCACCGTCCTCACGCTCCAGAACTCAGAGGTGTGTTGCGCTGACTCTTCGCTTTAAATCACAGAAACAAAGAGTGTCGGAAGAGTGAGCAGTCGAGGTTATGACAGGAACCAAAAACCCGACCATCAAAGGTCTAGATACGATCTAGGCATTTTTTTGTAAATGTGTGCAAGGCGCATCCTCAAATAATATCTTTTCGTTCAAGGTCATTTCATTATAATGTTCACGAGATGCCATAGGACCTTAACTTCTTTTTATCCATTAGCCTATGGTAAAGTTGGTTTCATTATATGTCATTTTGCTTAAAGTCACAGAATCTATTGCTGCTGTTAAGTGAGGACTTACATATATTACATATATACAAACATATAACAAAATGTATATTATATATACATGTAAAAACATATAAACACGTATAAATATATGAAATTTACATAATACATATTCAAGAAATATAAAGTTCTCATACAACTCAATACCAAAAAACAGTCTGATTTAAATGTGGGCAGAGGAACGGATGGACACTTTCCCGGAGGAGACATACAGATAGCCCCCCGGCCCGTGGAAGGGTGCGCACTGGCATTAATCATCAGGGAAATGCAAATCAGAACCACACCGAGACGTCACCGTACAAGCTGATCGATCGGCTGCCATCAGGAAGACGACAGGTAATTAGTGAGGATTTGGGGGAAAGGGGGAACCCCGCATGCGCCGTTGGCGGGAACGTGAATCAGGGTGGTCAGTATGGAAAACAGGATAGAGGGTCCTCAGACGATTAACAGTGAAACTACCGTACGATCCAGGTCCAGCGGTTGGGTGTATTCAGCTGGACAGAGAACAGGGGGTTGGGGCGGGGTCCTCCAGGGCCATGCTGTGCGGGAGAGCGTGGTGTGGGGTGCAGGGCGCGGCCCCATGGTCGCCACCAGTCCGCCCCGGCCGCGGCAGGGGCGCTGACGAGGTGGGGGCGGCGGCAGGTAGCCCGGCGCGCGTGCAGAGGGTGAGGCGTGAGCCTCCCCACCGCCGGAGCCCAGGCTGGCGCCTGACCGCAGCGGGAGATTTCACCCGGTGACACTTCGTCATAACCTTCCATGAAGCCAGGCAAAATCGAGGCTTTTGCTAATCCCAGTGAAACCACGGAAGCTCCCCGGGAGCGCGGATGAAGGCGAGCTGCGTGTTTGGTGCGCGCGCGTCCTCCCCCTCGTTCTCCGGGATCCCTTCGCGCCCTTCCCGGTCCCCGGTTCTTCACTTCTCGCAGTTCCGCACGTTTGCTGAATTCGGGCGCCGCGCTGCGGCCTGCTAAGTGCCGCTTCTTGTTCTTAAGTTTCTACGCTCTCTTCCCTTAAGTCCCCGGATGGCCTTAGTTATAGAATTCACTTTTAAGTGTACAGTGTACGTTGTACTAGAACTTACCACCGAACGGCGAATACCCTTTTCCCCCTTCAACGTCCCAGCCCCGGCCCGCCGCGTCCGTGGCCGGCCTCTGGCCTCTGCTCGTCCAGATCGAGGCCTCCAAAGAGGCCTCTCGGAGGGGCCGCACTGAGCAGTCTGTTTCTCAAGACTCAGTTTACATCGTTCTGCGCCATGACGATTTCTCTGGTTCTCCGGGGAGTTAGGCGCATCTCGCTCCTCTCCAGGTGTGTCTGTGGTTGTATTGTCACAGTGTGTGGAGACTTCTGGTGACGGCCCGGGACTGGAGGTGAACCCTCAACACACACACACACACACACACACTCTCACGCGTTCTCACAAGCTCCCTGACTCGCACACCCACGCGCCAGTTCATTTTAAAAAAATCCGTGAGATCAGGTGCCATCGGGCACTGCGAGGTCTCACGGAACCAGAAGTCACCTCGGAGCCTCAGCGTGTCCATCTCTTTGAGGAGAGAGGTTGAAACCGCGACCTTCCGTCCTCTGAGCCAGTGACCCTGTAAGACCTCACGCGACGCGCTCTTCCAGCCGTGCGCACACAGCTCCGACCTCATCTGACGCACCGGAAGCCATCACTGTCCCTGCGTGAGCTTGCTCACGGGAGGAATGAGGCATCTGGCAGACCCGGGTGTGTAGAGGGGCTGCCACTCGAGGCTCAGAAAGCGGCCAACGTGCCGGCCGCGAGCCAGCGCGCTGCGCAGAGCGCCCTCCGCTCCGTCGCCCTCCGCCGTCCTCCCTTCGATCAGGTAGGAATCGGCGTAGGGGAGGCGGCTGCGAACCTGGCTGCAGCTTTGGCACGTAACGATTTTTCTGGGCGGTGGCTCATTGAGAGAGGGATACACTGTTGCAGAGAGCTCGCAGCAATCGCTGTCTCATTCGCTCATCTCCTCGTATTCCTGATCTTTGGTATTTTAGGAGGATTTCAGCGTTTCATAGAACATGCGTTAGTGTTTATTTATCCAGGCGCACTTTTTAAACTTAAAGAGACACCTTTCGGCGGGCAGACCTTGCCGACGCTCTGGACATTTCGAAACCAGTCAACCCGCTATGCCAGTTTCATTTTGATGGCACTTTTAGAAAAAAGAATAGATTTTTGGAGTCACTCCACTAAGGTTTTAAATCCCTTTTCCATTCTTTACTAATTCTTTGAACCTTGGGGAAATTTCGGACATTGTCCCCATTCGTGAAATGAGGATTCTAATACCCACCGCAGAGATTCACTATGAAAAGGAAACGGGAGGCTGATCTAATGCATCGTATCGTCGGGTGCACAGTCGCCACTCAGAGACATTCTTCTCTTCAGTATCCATGGTCCCCAGGAACGTGCTGGTAATTAAATTCCCCGGCGACAGAGACAGTGTTATCAGCGACCGCTTCGCCTAATAATGCGCGCACCGCCAGGACCGGAAGAGTCGCCGCTCTCCTCGTCTGTTCACTGACGTTCTTACGTTAAGCTTTGTCCTGCTGTGTGAGTCTTCATTCCTGGGGGCGGCGGCGGCTGCCCTCTGCTGCAGGGAAGGTAGCACGCATCCGACCCGCCTGCCCCAGACCTGACAGGCGCCTTGTCGACAGAGGAAGCTGCTCATTTCTTTCTGTGTCATGTCTCATTGTATTACAGAGCACACTAGACCGAAAAACGTCTGTTTCTGTGTCTTCGTCTCCACTACCCTGTGACTTCCTCCGTGCAAGGGATATGTCTTATCTTTGGGCACATGCGACGCCCAACTCATCGGAGGAGACCACTTATATTTATTAAGTGAATAAATGACAGGTAAATGGGTGAAAAAAATGCATTAAAGAGCATGAAATGTTCTCTCAGGAAATCGCAGACTCTAGCATTTCCTAATTCTGCTTCCTCGCCTTGGATATACTTGTATTTACAAACTAGTAGAGGGGAGCTAATCAGTACTCACCGAGGGGCCGAATGCAGAACGAGAAAGCTGGGCGAGTCTCCTCCGGATCGGGAGAGTTCGGTGATGCAGCCTCGCGCCGCCCGTGCGCGGAGGGAAGCTCAGCGCAGGAAAACGGCCGCCGCGGGTCGGGGCTCCCGGAGGGCCACCTGCCGCCAGCGCTCGCACGTGTTCTTCGCTGTCTCCTCCCCAGGGCCGGTGACGGCGGAGCAGCCCCCATCGGCGCGGGGCGTTTGCCGCAAGGTGGCTCCCGATGCTCCCGCGACGCGATGGTTCCGTCTGTCGTCCGGCGGCGTTGACGCCAATGGTCCACGGTTCGGGAATGCGACACATCTGTTCCGTGCTTTCGTTTTGGAAGAGGCTTCGTTTTCTCACCTTCGGTTCTCTTTATGTCTTTTGAGCAAATTCTTGCCCTGTGTAATATCTCGTGCGTGACTGAACTCTCAGCTAAAAAATGTGTTGACGAGAAGCTCACGGACACTAACAAGGAAAACGAACAAAATCAGCAAAGGCACAGAAATTCCCAGGGCAATAGGGAAAAGCCGTCGTGGTCCGGGTCTTCATCTGCGTTAACCCCCTCGTCGGCGGGCTCCTCCCCGCTGTGGCTCACGTGCCACCGTGTGCCGCGTGCAGCTGCTGTGACACCAGCCCATGTCCTCTGCTCAGAGCCCCCACGGAGCCTCCATCGCCTCTTCTCCTCCACCTGGATGGTCCCGACGTATCTGCTTAGACTCGGCCCAGACTCGAACTCCTACACGAAGTATTTCCTATCTTCTCCTGGGCTGATCTAGTCCTCTGTGCATCCTGGAATTTCTCGGCATACACTCCTCTTTACATTTGCCACGTTAGGTTACAACGACCTCGGAGTCTGTACCCACCATGAGACGGAGAATGCTTAAGTATGGCTTTGCTCCTGCTTTATTCTCAATGGCAGTCATAGCGCTCAGCACACATTAGGTGTAGAAATGATCGACATGCTCGTGCAGGAGAGGACAGAAGACGAGGAGAAAGGGAACACGTGGGAAAATACATCCCAGGGTGGGAGCCTAAAGCCTGACAGAGTAGGGAACCCGCGTTCTGGAAGCCGACTCCCTTCCCTCGATGCTCTGATGGAAACCCCTTCTAAATCTGAGGCGGAATTCGTCTCCCTGAAAAGCAGACACTTTGGTCCTGGTTATGTCTCTCATAACCATTTAGTACAGATACTGAAAAAATAATGGCCGAGTTTCTGAATTTTTCCCTCTCTAGGCCAACTCCTGTGCCTCGGGTTCTTTAACGTTCTCTCTCATGAAAAAGGCACATGATTCCTGAATTTTTTTTTTCTGAGCCACACTGACCTATGAGAAATCATAAAGAACAAGAGAGCGAGTGTCGAGAATGCGCAATGACGGAAGCCTCGTGGCGAAACCACATCTGTCATTCCCCGTCATGGTGCTGGGAAGGTATCTTACTCGGCCGCGAAACAGAACATTTTATGCCCATTCATAAAATCAGAAAAACTGTTCCGCGTACAGACTAAATGAGGTGACGCGTGATTTGCGTTGTACAGTTTCTGAGCACATGTGCTTACAGAGGTCTCCCAAAGTGAGCGTTGTGTGTGTGCGTGTGCGTGTGCGTGTGTGTGTCTGTGTGTCTGCTTGTCTGTGTGGTTCTGTACTGGGGGAATTACTTTGTCATTTTAAAGCCGAGGTTTGGGATATTTCTGTAGTGCATGAAAACATGGATGTGGCATCCTGAATAAGGTAAATCATAGAAAATGAGCCCCAATCTGGGCCCAGGAAGGGCGACCATTAGCTTCGGCTCTGCTACCATCTATCTGCATGACCGGAGAGAAATCATGGCCTTCTACATGGCCACATTTTACATACTTTTAATATGGAGGGACCGAGACAAATCCTTTATGCGATTTCTTCTGACACAGGACACATCATTTATGTGATTCCTCCTGACTCTAAGTGTTTTTATTCTATCGAGTGCAATGAAAAGTTATTCCATGACAGAAGCAAAGTGCTAAAACTCCAGCGAAGTCTCAGGACTGCCGGCGGACGAGGCTCAGGAAATGAGGAAGATGGAACTAAACCGGACCCAGCCAGCAGTGGTTTTCAGAAAACCCTCCCTCCGCCCGTGACAACTCATGAAAAAGGCTGAGGTTGGCTTCAGAGAGACCTTAGGACTGTCGAACACTGGCCAGTGACGAGAAGTCCTCTCAAGTCACCCCAGACCTCTGTCCCCTAAACCTCTGAACACTTAGTAGAATGCAGAATGGCCTCATCCGCACTGACTTCAAGTCTTACCGAGTAGCCCCATCAGCGTGAAGGGCGTGAGGTGCACACATTGAACTTCGAGTTGCAAGTGGACACAAATTCGTTCCCAGGAACTGGGACGCAGTATTAAAATAAACGTCCAGTCTCCTCTCCGACTCTCGTAAGAGGGTCCTGTAACAGACGCATGGAGGAAAGCTGTGTGCTTTGGATGAATATCTATCCCATTTAATCCAAGAAACACCCATTGTGTGCTCTGTATTGTCCTCAGCACAGACGAGTAATGCTCGCAAGTAAACAAGCCTCCTCCTGGAAGAGGAGCAGCGCCCAGCTCCTCAACGCCTCTCGCCTTCCAGTCATTTAATTTCAGCGTCATAGTTTGAGCTCTCAGTTCGTTACACGATTGTACGTTGGTCTTGAGAACTGAGCCTTTTTATACTCTAGACCTCAAAAACTATCCCTTGAAAGGAAGCAAAAACTTAGTATATAAAAAAGTGTTTAATGGATGTATCACTAATTATACCGCTGTGACACGATACGCCCTAGACCACGCTCTGTTTTGAGGGGGGCATTTAGTGTCTTAAACAAACTGACGTTTGTCACCATGTTGCTAAATGACTATGATTATGTAATAAAAACAACAGCATTGTCTTCCACGTTCATAAAGTATTTTGACAGATCCACGTTTTCACAGTTCCTAGTTGCTCATCCAAACGGGCACCAAGGTGCGGGCAGAACGGGGACGCGGCCTCCGTGGAAACCGAGACCCGTCGCGTTCGTCGGGAGCGTCGTCGGTGCCACTACGCTGCAGAAGTAGTTCCGGTCTAGGAGCGCTTTCCTTTTTTGTCCTCCGGTTCAGAAGTTCATCCTTCAGAATGCGGATAACCCCAAAGGAGGTGTTTCAGAACTCATGAGGTTCCGTGGCGTGACGGGCCAAGCCATACACGCCCAGAGGCCACGTCTCCGGTCTCGCGAGGGCAGCTGCACGTTTGAGAGTATCTCTGACTTACTGTCAGACTAAACGGGCCTGCATGTTTTGTACTCTCCAGTGACTTTACTGCTCACTAGAGATTTGCTATGTTAAAAGGCACCAAAATTGCTTCTATCAGTTAACAATATTATACTTAAAGTTTGCATATCTTATGGAGTGGCGTTCGGAGCGACCGGGGAAGAGTATGCATGGAGTAAGAAAATGTGCCAAGGTCCTTGTCGTATGTGAGGAGGAAACTCACTTTCTACGTCCACGATAGATCAGAGTGATGAGGACGATCATGATAACAGTGAAGACGGAGATATTTCAGGTACTCTAGAGGAAGCTGAGGATGGAGAGTTCAAGGATAAAGTCAACCTCAAATTAGAATACCATATGCCAAGCACAGTAAGGCTGAGCACGGCATGCCGCTGGAGTAGAGACGAGATGCCGTGCCCTGTGCAGAATGGGGACGAGGACACTTTCTGGGAGAGCGAGATGCTTGAGTTGATGCTTTATCTTTCACAGACCTACCGGTGGCCATGCGTACAGAACAGAAAAGTTCGAATGTGATATTTGGTCAGTTCCCCTTCTTCCTTTGAACTAAGAGAGGGGCAGCTGTTGGATCACTAGAGTCCTTCCTGGTCAAAGGTCATGATCCCCTGAATGGCATTTGCACTTTTATAGTTGCACCCGCCTAGGTGACCAGGTTGTGTTTTAGTATTTGCATTTGACAGAGGGGAGTAATGAGTGGCAGGAAGCCGAAGCCACAGGTCCAATATTCAGTGGCTATCTGAGTGGAAATCCTGAGAATGAAATGGAAGTCAATTTCCAAGCGCAGAACTTAATTCTGTTAAGATTATAATAGCAACTAACAGGAACAGTACTTATCATTTGCCAGTTCTCGTGACAGCCTTGTTTGTCAGACATTATTTGTTAGATATTATTATCATCCCTTTTCCATATGGTGAAACGGATGCATGAAAAGGTTAAGCAGCTTGCCGACGTCTCTCGTCGATGAGTGGTAGGACCCGGATATAAACCTGGGCGGGAGGGTCCCCTGACTAATGCTCTTCCCCTCACCCTTTACTGCCTCTTAAACACAGCATGCTCCATGCAAAGGATGAGAACACTGTCTCGTACACTGTAGGTTTTCGGTTAATGTTAGCTTTATTGTCATCTCATTTAAACATCCCAGCACACTTCTGATGCAATTAGTATCGATATCTCTGTTTTGTAGATGAGAAAACACAGAGTCATCAAGTAATTCATCCAAGGTCACACAGCGTGTGGCACACCAGAGACCTGAATCAAAGCAGTTGAATATAAATATGTCACCTAATTGCTATTGTTAACTTATTGCTTCTCTATTCTATCAAAGCCTATGTTTGTGGTAATGTGGTGTATGCCTTATCTCCCTTACTTACAGCAAGACTGTGATATGGGTACTGTCATTACTTAATTTCACAGATCAAGAAATTGAGGCAAATAGATGCCAATTAATATACCCGAGATCATCCATCGTGTGTCAGAGTCAAGAATTCATATGAAATTTTCAATGACTTCAAATATCATTCTCTTAATCACATCATTCTGCTCCAAAGCTATCTTATTTCTGATTTTTAATGTCTCAAGTTTTATATTCGACTAAAGCCTCTTTGATTCTATAAGAAAATCTAATCACATCTTAGAAACTGTTGACTCTGTCTGCATTTTATGAAATCAAAAGGCATAATATGAACAAATAATCATATGTAGGAAACATCACTGTACATGAGTGACTTATTCTAAGAGACAAAGTGACATTTATTTTAACAAAAATAACTAATATTGTGATTAAAATTTTTGCATTAAAATAGGTTGGTAAAAATTCCTTGACGTAGTA
This sequence comes from Rousettus aegyptiacus, assembly GCF_014176215.1. NCBI lineage: Eukaryota > Metazoa > Chordata > Mammalia > Chiroptera > Pteropodidae > Rousettus > Rousettus aegyptiacus. The sequence continues at coordinate 57,620,269 of NW_023416290.1, forward strand.
ATTTATCAGACCCTACTTCAAATAAATAAGATTTTTTTTCAAAATTCTTGTTTAAAAATAGTAATTCAATCATCTTTCCTATTATTATGATTGAACCCTTATATTATTAGCAATAGTGCAAAGGTTACATTTATTTATAGTTGTATTCATTTTAAAAAATCCCTATGGAACATCCACACTATTCCAGCCACTCAATATTCTCAATAAATCCCAAAAAAACTCTGACTCAGAAAACTAAATGGCTTGCCTGAGGGCATTTAAATCCTGAACTTTTAACTCTAAGTCATTAGCACACTGACTCACACATGAATTATAAAAAGTTTTCTCAATAAACTTTCTATTGGAACAACTTTTTGCTGGTATTTTGAGAACACGATAAAATGAATTGACTTAGAGTCAATTCTCGTGTTTAAATTCCGATATAACCTTTTCAAACTATAAGACTTAAAGTGAGATATTTAAATTCTTTGACCCTCAGTTCCTTCATTTTAAAAGCAAGGATAACATTATTTATATCGCAGGATAAAAATAAAGTATTTATAGTATTTTTAGCATAAGGCCAGGTACACAATAAAGCTAAAACACTAGTAACCATTTTTTTTCATAACGTTTAAGTGCAGTCTTAAACATACATGAATGCATTCCTTAATAATACTTCTGTTTTCATAAGTAGTTCATCATCTCTTCAGCTTTTCTAGTGAGGAGCCAGGTTTTATGATGCATGATAATGCCAGCACGAGCCTCCATAAACAAACATGGAAAATTGCCGAAAATGATTCAACTGATTTTTACAACTAAAACTTTAGTTACTTTTATCGTTAGAGTTTCTAAAAAACCTTGAGACTGAACAATAGAGATTGAAAAGGAAAGATTTTTTTTTCTTTTCTTTGTTCCTTTTGTTTTGTTTTTTGTTTTATTTTGTTTTTAGTATCTCAGAACCCGGCAAAGTTCTTCCAGAAAGGAAAAGATGCCAGATAGAAACTCAGATTTGACAGTGGAGTGAAGAGCCCTGAAAATAGAAACTGTGTGTGAAATTTTATTTCCTCTTCTCAGTTTCTTTAAAAGACAGTTGCTTCTTTAAAACAAAAATGGAAGCAATGCATCATAATGTTTATTATGTAAGTAGAAATAAATGCGTGAAATCGATAGAGCGAAGGAAGGGAGGGATGTAAATGGTATGTACTTTTGTAAAGTCCTTATATCATACACGAAATAGTATATCAATTTATAGCAGGTGATAATGAGTTTACACTGCCTTTACTAATGCATATGATGTCCATTAAATAAAGGAAACTGTAAGATCAGTATTCATAAAAAACCAAAGGGAGAGAGAAAAGGAATAAGCAAAGAAACAAACAAACAAACAAGTAAGTGCTCGATTCATCCAAAATAAGGCAGGAAAGAGGAGCAAAAACAAATTAAACAAATTGATAACTGATAACACTATATTAGACCTAAAACCAACCGTATCAACACATACGTTAAATGTAAACAAACTAAACATTCCAACCGAAAAGCAGAGACTGTCAGTCTAGACAAAAACATAAAAGCTACTATTTGCCTTTCACAAGAGATACATTTTAAATATCAAGAACCAGAAGTTAAACTAAAAGAATAGAAACCAGATGAAGTACAATTATGAGAGAAATAACATAAATTTCACTCAAACTAGAAAATTGAGGGCGAAGAATGGTCTTCCAAGTCATTTCATAAGACCAACATATCCATAATATCACAGACAGACAAAACATTTCGAGGAAATAAAATTACAGGCCAATATCCCTCAAGAAAATAGGTTCCAATACCCTAAGCAAAATAGTAGTAAATCAAATTTAACAATATATGAGCAGGAATAATACAGCAGGCCTAGATGGTGTTCAACCTGGCACGGTTTAGCTTTCAAAAACCAGTCAAGAGACTCGACCAGGTTATTCATGTAAAACTCTAAAGGGAGGGGAAGGATCGAGATTTAACCCGAAGAAGTTGCAAGCATCCTGCTGAAGTGAAGGAATTATTCTACATCTCGTCGAGGGTTTGGTTACATGGGGGCACGCGTTTTGGAAAACTCGAACTATGAACTTAAGCCCCGTGCATTCGTTGTATCTAGATTACCCTTGATACTCAGCCCTGCTCAGCAGCGCCCATTGCCGCAGGTCGGGATCGTCCTAGTAGAATGGACACTCCACTTAATTTCATAAAATCTTGATACCAACCTGTTTTCTTTATGTAATAGAGGAAAGTTCCGCCCCCCCTCCCCCCATTTCTCTGAGCCTAATTTTTTTCATTCTGCAAATCAGGTAAGAATCACGAACCGTGTGGCTACGTCAGGGTAATATCAACTGTCGTGACTGAAGGCCACTGTAGTGTGTATCTGGATGCTGCTGCTTTGGAACTGCAGACGCTGTGCTTGCGATAAAGACCCTCTCCTGATTCTTCTTCTCCCCCAAGTAGTCCTCTCTACCAGAGTCCCAGTTTATATTAATGTCCGTGTTAACATTTCCATGGGTATTGCTCTGCGAATTTCCTTCTGCTGCGATACCGTGGCGTTGGCGTTTGACAGCCCTGTCTGCATTACACACTGTGCCGTCTCTGCTGGTCTCTGGAAGGCACCGGTGTGACGAGGAAGCCTCCCTGGGCAGAGATGTGGACGAGGTCCCGCTCCAGCTCTGCAGACTCGCCTCTGGGAGTGTTAGTGCCCATCTGGGAATCGTAGGGACCCCACATGAGAAACAAGAAGGTTCTATTAGATACTCTCCAGGCAGAGCTGCCTTTCGACTCTCAGATCTCACTGTTGTAATGGCCCCGGGGGAGCTTTCTACACCCGACTGTCAAAGGCACACGAGAGCCATGGAGAGCTGTCAGGGTCATTAAACTCTCCTCAGTGGCTCATTCTTTCCCAAGAGGGCCATGGGCTGTGGGGAGCCAGAGTGCACAGGGGTAAGCTTCATGGGCAGAATTGGATCAAGACGCAGACAATGCTCATGAAGACAAAGATGACCTTCTTCTGACCTTGAAAATCATTTACTCCTGCATTTAAAGTCGGTAATAAGAGTTCATTGCAATTTATTGTCCAACATTTGCCTCTTTGGAAAAACAATAATAATAATAATAGAAGGAATAAACTGGTTTAGAAAATAAATTTTCCTAGCATTGACAGATGCCCAGATTTGGGAGTTCAAAGGAGAGCCCGTCAGAAATGAGCACAAAGGCACGTAAACTGCCCATCAGCTTGCCTGATTTGTAAGAAACAGGGCTGATGCTGGGTGGTCCTAAAAATCGCGTTCACATTCTTCTTTGATTACAGCTTCCTGTCTTGTGTATGAAGGAGAATCAGTCCCGTGATAGATGTTTAAAAGCTGCAAACAATGGTCAAGTTCGGGAAAACAGGCAGAGTCCGACAGAGCAAAACAATCATAGACCAAAATAGCCAGAGAATAGCAGAAGATTAGTTCAGAAAAAAATCTTTGTGTTTTCAGAACTCACCCATCCTCCAGTGCGCGCGCACGCGCGCGCACACACACACACACACACACACACAGAAAATTAACATTTGTAACACTGCCTCAAATCTGACTTTAGCTGGTGACTCCACACTACTTCCGGCATTGATCTTTCTCTCATCGAGTGGTGTACTGGAGCCATCTGATTGGCTCATGAAAGCCAGTTGTTAAATTGACTATCCGGAATTTTGCAAGCTGGTTGTTAAACATTGGCATTATGTAAAATTGCAATATATACACTTACAATTATATAAAATATAATGTGTTATGTTAAAAACAGAGCTCGACATGGAAACTCACCCCTCCCTGAGTATTTTATTGCATTTCGACGTCGCCTGTACCTTCGAGTATTTGTGGAGGAAATGCTCTGTGACAGAGCGTGTGGCACCAGGTCCATGTTTGGCGGTGTCACACTGGTAGCTTAAAATAGCCCATGGTGGGTGTATTTACACCCCGGAAACTGTAAAGTACTGCCCATCAGAGCTTGGTTGAATGTGTTGATTAAGAAAGAGCCGGACGACATACACATAGCGCAGATTAGATCTGCGTTTTGCGTCGGTGCCCACCGCGCGGTGAGCAGCACAGGATGCCAAGGAAGGTGTTCATCCAGGAGGCAACAGCTCTTAAGTCAGCAGAGAGGCTGCTCACATCATTATCCGAGGGGCAGGTAAAATTACGACACGTACCTTGGTTTCGCTTTCATTTTACCTGTTACTATCAATGAAAATGTCACCCAACATTCATGTTGGAACCATATTCTTCTGTCAATGCTGCGAGCAACTTATTTGTTTAAATGATAGTAAACGTTTATTCATGTTCGGTTCCGTGACACTGTGTTGGCAAGGAAAAACTAAAATCATGGTAGATTTTGCAAGGAATACCAGGTTGTGCCGAAGTTATGGAATTCATTTAAGGTGTGTGGAATTTATGACATGTATTGATAGACATTTTATTATATGTGAATTACTCCACATTCTTTATGATAAATAGGTAGATTTTTTCCTCCAAAAAGCTGGTTACCAGAACACCACTGCTGTACTTTTAATTCTTAAAACCCTGTCTTCCCCACCTTTTCCATTGCAATAGTTAATCCAATACAACTCTTTGCCACTGTTTGATTTAATGATTCCCACAGCTCTGAGCTCAGCCATCCACCCGCCGTCTTCTCTGTCTGCCGCCCACTCTCCCCTCTCAGTGTTCAGGACGGCTCCCCAGCTAAGGACCCCCCATCTCTTGTCCGGATGCCTGCACTAGCTGCCCACCTGGGAGTCTGTCTCTAGTCTTGTCAGCCTCTAACGCATCCTCCATCTTGTATCCAGAGTGATTTTCGTAAGTCACTAATAATCCTTTTTTTTGTTGTTTAAATCTCCTAAAGATTCTCCTCTTTGATGTAATGCCCAGGTTCTTGGCATAGCTTCCTGTTGTCCAGGTGAATTTAGACACAATAGTCTCTGCCCTCTGGTCTTTTCAGGAAAACAGTTTGGAGAGGGGTAGGACTGGGATCTGTCAGTTACTCTGCATCAGAAATTTTCTAAATACCTCCTTATTTCAAAGAACTAACATTGCCCGTGCTCTGTATCTCTCAGGTTAGCGTTACCGAGACCAGCCGACTCCTGCCCGTGGCGCGTTTGAGTCTCAGCTCTCCTCTCAGATGATGCGTGATGAGTGGGCGATGAGTCACAGCGGGTGGAGGAAAACTGCTTCTCGAACGCGCCACAGACTGTATGCCCCTCGTCCCCCCAGACTGATGGCTAGATGCGCTGTCTGTCAGTGCTCTGACCTCCGCTCCTCGCTCGGTGATCCCGGGGAGGTAGAGGCCGGTAACTGGCGCATCCTCCGCACTTCGAGCGGCATGTTCAGGGAGAGTGGAGAAGGTGGCTCGCTGGGTGCGAAGGGGCAATGGGAGGTGGTTCTGTGGGCACGGAGACCGCCAGAGGCACAGGCGACAGGCCCCTGTGCCGCGGCTCTGCTCTAAATACCTCGTGATCACAGGTCAGGGAGCATTGGTCTTGGTGGCCTCAGTTTCCCCATGCGTCACGTTAAGAATTTTGGATTCTTACGTATATAATTCATCGCCTTCGACAATAATCCTGCCTTAGCGCCGTTACAGGATTAGGAACATGAGCGATGGTGACAGAGAACGCAGTGTGTCGAGAAGGCCACCGTCCGGCCATTGCTCTAAGTGCTCCGCGTGCGTCCTCTCCCTTAACGCCGGCGACGGCCCCACCAGTAACTGCAGTCGCTCACTGGTATGTTCCCGGAGGGCGTCACTAAGGCTCAGGGGTGTCAAACGCATGGCCCACGTTGGCAGGGCTAGCGATGTGGGGTTTAAATTGATTTAAACCAGTAGCTGTCGGCCTCGAATACCGGGACGCGCTCACAGCCGTGCGTTCACATCTAGCATCTCATTTTTTAGCACCGTCTCTAGATATTCCGCAGACCTTCTTCCGATACTTAATGAGCCACCTACTTGGCAGCAGGCAGGCCAAATTCGAGTGCCAACATGCTCTGGTGAATCTCCCCCAGCCCTTTAGTGTGGAGAGACCAGCCTCTTCTAAACACTCCGCCTTATTGCTTCCTTAGCGGGCGTCTTGTGATTGTGTCTTTCCTTGACATCATTGAGTGGGGAAGGCGTGTCTCGCAGGGTCGCCCTTAACCCTAGCACCGAACCCACTGCCTCGTTCTCAGGATTGTCTCAATAAACATGTGATTGAACGGGTCTAAAATCTCTTTCGCATCAAGGGGAAATGAGACGAGTGGCAACAAATGTCCTCATCATCGCACTGCCTTCCTCGGAGCCTGAAATCTAGGTCACCGGGATGAAAGCGGTCCCAGGAAGCTGCTGCTCGGCTGTGTTACATTCCTGGGCTTTTGTGTGAAGTCATTAGAAACATTAACGCCTTAGCAAACGTTAGTGTCTTAGAGCAGCTACTTAGGAAGATAATGGAGAGGGGCCCTCAGGAAACGCTCCACAAACTGGGGTGAGAACATGGTTTAAGGAAACTGAAATTGGAAAAAAAAAAAAATTTACTCCCACTCTCACAAAATGCTTCCTTCGTTGCCTGCTCAGAATGATATGATAGATACTGCAGCAGTCACCGGAGAGGGAGAGAGTCACTGTTTTGAGTCCATATGTGGTACAGAGAGGCACAGGGAGCGCGATGGTTGTCACGCGACATCGTGATACGTGTTCTACGAAAGGCTGTTCCAGGAACACGGGGCGAGAGTGATTTGGGTCAGTACCGATGCCGGGGAAGAGCGTCCGAATCGGCGAAGAAGCACGGCCGTTCGAAGAGGGAAAAGGGGCATTCTCGACACAGGAAAGCGCATGTTTGTCACTGCGAAAAGGACTTAAGTCACACATGTGACAGACGTGGCAAACCAGAAGGCCCGCCTCCAGGGTGAGGAGTGCTGCCGTCCCTGACGCGCGGGGTCCTCGTTTGTCCTCAGTGTCCTCACTGTGACAGGAGTAACGCCCCTGGCCCCGGCATGATGGCTTCAGTGAAATGACAGGTAGGGAAGCAGAGGCGAAGTAGGTTCAGATTCGGCAGTGAGGAGGGAGGAGGATGCGGGAAAGCGCTCAGTCCCCTGAGGGACACAGCCCTCCAGGCTCGGCCTCCCCGCCCCTCCCTGCGCCGACCTTCCCCAGCCCCCCGTGTCCACGTCGCATCAAGAGCTCTGTTCTCGTTGAGTCTTGATACGTGTTTGTCCTCCTTCCCATTTCATTCTCTTCCCCTTCCAGATAGTTCCATGCCGTTTTCCTCCATGTCATTCAGATCGCCACTAAAGCATTAGCTTTGCAGGTGGTTTTCCTTGACCGCGTGAGTAACGAACACTGGCAGTCAAATCCTGCTGTTCTGTCTTCTTCACCCCCTAAGCTTATTTTATTCGTTAGCTCGTTTGTAAACTAGATGCCTCCCCAAACTGGGAGAGGCGCCCCCCAAAAGACTGAGGCTTTGTCTCCTCGTTCACTGCTGTATTTTAAACATCTAACGCAACGTCTTTGTCTCCATAAACATGAATAAGTAGACGTACTCATATAACTTTTGTGATTAGAGGTTCAGTTTAGTGAACAGGATGCTTTTAAAGAAAGCCTTCCCGACTGTCCGTATAGTAGGGTGCAGTGTCTTTGTTGCGTGGGACAGGCGTTCTACAAGGCTCCACGTACACACGGGGCTGTCCAGATTTGGGCTGACTAGTACTTCGCAATTAGGAGACGCTGGTTTTCCTAGGTTACAGAAACACTAGCATTTGAAATCATTGCTTCAGCAACATACTTCAATCTCTTCCACGTGCCATGGACAGAAAGATAATTGTTCTTCAGTCATATTTTTCTTTCCTTTCTAAGAAAATAAAAGTTGTTTGCCTCTTCCTTGCTAAAAGAAGAAACCAGTTTTACAGCCAAAGCCTCTTTTCTTCAGGTATCTAGTTTTTGAGACTTCACCGTGGACAGATTATTCTTGCTCTTATGATCTATTCACGTATTGATCTCGGTCAGAATGCAGAGACCTAATAACCAGTTCTCCAAGCCTCTCACAGTGTGACATCTAATTTGCCTCCCCCCGAAGTGTCAGCCGCGCCCCCCTTTGTTCATTCCCCAGTAGTACTCCCTTCTCCCCTCACATGTCAGCTCGGAGCCATTCCAGAAGATTGTTTCCAAGATTTATGACTTCTTCCAGCTCGTTTCCTTTCTTCTTCTGATGGCGTCGTGCTCAGTGTCGGGTCTTAATGCAGCGCTCAGTAATTGAAACAGGTGACAGATAACCATAGGGCCATCCTGGTGGTCCTTTTAAGAGCATCAGTACCTGATGATCAAGGCGACCTACCGTCAATCTCACAGGACAAAGGAAGTCGAATGGGCACATTGACAGAGATGATTATTTAAAAAAAGAGAGAAGACGTTTTACAAATCCACAAGTTCATAATACATAGCGACTGCGATAATGACAGTTATTGCTTTTACAACTCTTTACAGTTTTGTCCAATGAAATCCACTCATTACCACAAAAAGACCTATTTACTTCGGAACATCATGCCCTCGGCCTTCACGCATTTCCAGCACAGACGGCCCGCAGGTGGGAGCACTGTCCAGAGAGTCTGTCTTTTTCTGTACCTTGTCGGATTCTTATAAGAGGCTGATTTAGTTGTACGGTCTCCATTTGATAAATCAAAACAGGAACAGAAGTCAGTTTCAAAGACAAGGGCCTGGCTTCTGATTCCATAACGAGGCCATGACAGGATAGTGACCCAAAGCAGTTGACTCCGTTGGAGACCGAGGACGTTTTTTTCTTCAGACTACAACATTTTGCCGTTGCTGCGTTTAGAACAACTCGGCATTGTTCTAAACACGATCACTACAGTTTAACGTGGGGAAGGGTTTGCAGCCCCAGTCACTTTGAAAGGATTTATTTCCAAACACTCTTCCTAAAATATAACTGAAAGACATGCTTCATTGATTTGAGACCTCCTTAGCCTGATCATCCTGTTTTTTAAAATTTTGATATAAATAGTACATTATTTCTCTCTTTACCATAATTTACTATACATGGACTATTAAAGGATATCGTGATTCTACTATTTTTTTCCTTCTTGAAGATTTTGCCAAACTGGCCATTATTTGTACATCATCTCAGTGGTGCATTTTTTATTTTAGCAAATATGTAGCTGTAACTGCATGAGCTTCAACATCAGAACATTTTGTATGTAATGATTAAAACGCGAAATTGCTGTCTGGAACAGGGGATCATCATTTTTGCATTTGTTCAGATGCCAGCACGAAATGATCCAACTCGATTCTCAGTCCTGGGATTATCTTTCCTGCCAGTCAGGATCCAACATAAAGCTTCCTGTAAGTGCAGACGAGCCAGAGAATTGAAGACAGAATGTCCAGGGACTGCTTCCCTCTCCCTTCTGCACCTGTCACAGCATTAAGCACACGCCTGACACACCACCCAGCTCTCCGGTCCCACCCAACTCAGCTCAGCTACGTTCAACCGGTAATTCATTCACAAATGCCGTCGCTGATACGTGGTGACCTCTCAGCCCTTGGGAGTGCACACGTGAGCAGTTGTATGTTTTCCATCACTACGTCTGTGAATGCTTCTTGTCCTTCCTGTACAGGTTTTTTGTTGTTTTGTTTTGTTTTTTTGGTTTTTTTTAGGGGGTGAGGATCTCTTTACATGGAGACCCTCATAGAGAAACTATAGAACATGCAGCAACAAAAAGATCACCTTCAGACGTCAAAGGAAAAGGAAGGAAAAACAGTCTGCATGTAAAACGTGGCGATTAGAAAGTCGCCTAACTTTTCAAAAGCAGAATTAAAGACAAAATGATATTCTCAGTAGAATGAAATAATCATACATGCAGAGAAAATGTGTTTTTAAAGTGAAAGCCAAACACACACGCACATATGTATGCATGCATTTTTTTAATTAACTTATTTTTTATAGCGACATTGATTAATAAAATCCGATACGTTTCGGTGGTACATATAACAGTAAGGCATATATGTATTTACATAGTTAGATTTCTTTCTGTCACCACATATTTGACCCCTTTTACCCTGTCTCTCTCCCCCTTCCCCAAATATATTTTTTAAACGAAAGCAAAAATGCAAAGTTTTCAGACGAACAAAACTCTCGTTTCTTTTCTTTTTTTTTTTTCCTTTCATTTTATTAGCAGACATATACTAAAGGGGACCCTAAAGGACGTATTTTGGGAGAACATTTCAGATAGGATGTTGGATTTGCAGGAAGGAATGGAGAACAAGGCTGTCGTGTCAGTAAAACTCCATGAACAGCGTCCTGATGCCGCTGGCATTCGCAGGACGGGACTCTGGTCGCGGGTGTGGGGCGCCGAGCCTAGGTGTGTCCTGAGGACAGTGGTGCCGATCGGTGAGCATGCCTGACCGTGACGGTGGCAGGGGTGGTCGCGTTGCATGTTCTGCGCTGACGATGAGAATTTCCCCGCAGGTGGCCGCCCCAGACCCCCGCGGCAGTGACTTGCTCACTGGCACGTTCTTGCTGGCTGCTTTTCCCTCCCTGTCTCCCGTCCCATTCCTCCCCCCGCCCCGGTGTTCCTGTTCCCTGAAGTCACAGCCCAAATAAAGCACTCTGCGCTGGCATCTTTGTTCAGCACTTGCTTCAGGGAAGACACACTGAGATGTCACAGGATCCCACTGCAGAAACCCTGGCACTGTCAGGAGAGTCTGTCAGGGCATCTCCGAAGCTCTCAGAACCTCTGCCTCCGCCTCCCTCGGGGAAAGGCGTCGGCGCCCTAAACTAGTTGTTTACTCCTTTACTTTCTGCAAATCCTCCAGCGCAATCCAGGTTACACTCCTACCCCACAGGCTTCTGGCCCTCGTTTTTTCCATATTGTTGCATCTCGACAGCAGCCTGATGTCCCGAAGGTTTGTCTGTAGTGCCCAGGTCAGCAGAGGTAACAACTTAACTCATGGTTACAGGGATCCCATTTCCCATTGACGTGTTTATTATTTCATATTTAAGTAAGACAAATAACCTACCACAGATTCCCGTAGATGAAAATATATTTCGCAGAACAAATTTCCGTTCTAAATACTTTGAGTCAAGGTATATTGAAGAAGAGAAAGCACTTGAAGTATTTCACAAAGCACGTGATATAAATCAAGAGCAATAGGGACTTATAAAAACTTTAAAAGGGCTGGACGAGTGACCATCGGGGAGCTGCTTTTCAGCAATGAGCAAGCTGTAAATACCAGCGGTTGTGGGACTCCCCGGCGAGTCTCTCCAGGAGCAGAGGGGCGACTTGGGAGAAGGTCCCTGAAAACCCCTTTCATAGCTTCCTGCCTCACATCCGCCAGCACCACGCACCCGGCCTCCGCATGACCAGCTTCATGACCTGCCTCCGCGATCGTGGCCCCTGCCTCTCGCGTGCCTTCCAGAGCGACGTCAGTGCCTCTGAGCAGTAGGATTCAAACCGCACCCTTGCCCGGGAAACTCAGGTTATGGCTTCTGGATTTAGCCCCAGTGAGGGAGGCAGAGAAGGGGGCAGGGATGGCAAAAGGTGCCCACAGATCATCCAACAATTTCACGGTATAAAATGAGAAATGTCTGTGAGATTAAAATAAATACAGTGGAATTAAATCGCAGAATATAATGCCGAAGGAGCAGAAATGAAAAGGCATGCTCAAGTCTGTGTGGTTTGGGGAAGGTGTGATTGCACCACATTAACTGTGCCTTTGTACTTTCTTAGGCGATGCTAAAATGCCCCAAATAGAGCATGTTACTTAACACTCCTAGAGGGAAAAGTCGAATGAGAAAGAAAATATGAACACAAAGGAGAAAAGCGGGTGAAGAATCGGGGAACGTATTAGACACATAGGAGGAACAAAAGAAGTTGACAAGTCTAAATCGAAACATTCACATAATCATTTTAAATCTGAAGATTAAATGCCCCGTTCCAAAAGACAGAGGCTGCCAAGTTAGCACAAGAACGACCACCACAAAAAAAGAAATTCAATTACTTGTTTTTTAGAAAAGATATCTAAAATACAAAGATCCAAAAAGACTAATAATGAAATGATCAAAAAATATATTTTACGAAAATACTATCCCGCACAATGAAAATGATTTTGATTGTAATACTGGAGCTCAATAGATTCACTTCTTTATTCAAAAAATAAATACTCTTGGACAGCTGATGGTACCTTTTGTGGGTTTTTTTTCTTTTTTATTTTTTTTTTGGATCTTCTACTTCCTAGAAGGCCACACTTGCATAGTAGTGCAGATCGCCTGTTCATTCAATAAAGGGCGATTCGGGGCAGGTGCTTTCCACACCCTCGGTGCACAGACTCTGAGAACGTCTTAGGAAAACATCATCGAGGCAGATTTACGCGGCCACTGCGAAATCGCAGCGGTGTTTATGACTTACCCTATAATGGGAGCATCATGTGCTGGGGCACGTGATCGGGCCAGTACGAGCAGATCACATGGGCTGCAAAACACATGGGCAAATGGCATGAGAGAAATTAAAACGGGGTCATATATATTTAGAGGTTCTTTGGATTCACCATCAGAGAAAGCCATTGCCTAATGATGTGCCCTCGGTGACCTCGTTTGTGGCAATGAAGGTCAGGAGAAGTCCAGAATGTAAGTCATGCGCATGGTGTGAGGAGAAGTCAGAGACTTTTTGTCCTCTTTTTCTCCTGACAGAGCTGGAATCAGTCTAATCCCTGGGATCAGAATCTTCCATACCGTGCCGTAAGGAGTCATTAGGAAATCTGGATGCATCCTGCAAACATTTACAGGCTGCTCCTTGTAGGAATGGTGCTGGGCGCCGGGGACATTTAGATGGAAGATCACAGCCCTGGACCTCAGGACCCCTCTTCCCCCACTCCACAAACATCAGTATGGCGCGGTCCTTCGCTTCCTTCAGACAGAATCCTTTAGATTCTACCCAAGTGTTGCTGTTGCGTGACCACCCCTATCACAGAGGGATCCTGTCCCCAGCCGTCCTCCACCTACCCATCTGGCTTACTTTTTTACCTTTTTTCTTCCCCAGACCACTTATCACCCTCTAATGTATTACGTGTTTGTTAATTTAATGTCCGTCTTCTGTAAGAATATAAATCCCATGGAAGCGAAGACTTTGCCTAATATTACTATTGTTTCTCTTGCGCCTAAATTATTCCCAAAACATAGTGGGTGGTAAATAAATAATACGTGTCGTATAATCAAATGATGCAGAAATTTAAAAATATAACCACAATGCAAAGAGATAAATGACATTAAAAAAATATTACCGCAGGTGATTGAAACAGAGAGGGTCGAAACCAAACACAGGCTCAGGGAAAAGAGAATGGGGCAGGCTCAGTGACGCAGTCAGTGGGGTGACGCGGTGACCGGGGGGGTGCTCGGAGCCCGTGCGGGAAGGGTCAGGCTCGGCTTGTTTGGATAGAACAGGGGTGACTAACAATGCGCTTTGCGCGAGGGCATCAGTCTTTTTCACTTGGGGTTTTCGTATTCGCTTTGTTATGCCTCTGGGATAAAATGAGCCAAGACCAAGCGAGAGGACAAGTACGTTGGTCCTTCGGTGAGCCAAGAAGCAAGCCCGCGTCACACAGCGACTGCTTGACGGTCCCGCGCCTCACGCGGAAACACCGAGAGCAGGCAGCGCCCTTTCCCTGCGCTGAAGACCTTCCTAGTCCACAGCTCGGGCGTCGCTCTCTCTGGTCCGACTATCAGCACAGCGCGAGACTTCATTTTTTGAGACGTTATTAAGAGCAAGAAGCAGATTCAATGTCAAGGGCTCGGTCCGTGCTGGCTGCGCTCTGCATTCCCTCTTCCTCTTTCCCAAGAGAACTCGAGTGCTCCCCACCTGTCTGCCTCTCTTCACCGTAGCCCGCGCAGCTTGGGGTCCGATCTTGGCTCCAGGATGGGTTCCTTTAGTATAATAAACATTGCGTTCCTCATATCATAATTTGGGCCAAATAAGAGAGACTTTTGGAGGCCTACAGGTCATGTCTCCCTATTTCTGGAAGAGCATCCCACTGGATCTAAAAAGCCGTGTGTCCTCATTTGCAACTGGCAGCAAAAATGTGATGCAGCTGACCTTGCAATTCGTCATCTATCAAACCAGGACGCCCCTGAGACAGAAGGGAGAGGTATTAATGATTATCCTGGGTAAAAGGTAGCGGCTGGGTCTTTCCCAGACACCTGGGTGGTTTGGCCACCCCAAAGATGCCCAGGACCAGGCGTAGGCGGAGACCAGTGCTCAAGACAGAACAGCAGGCAGAGAAAGGAGCCGGGGTCGTGGCTGTGTTCATGAGCTCCTTGGACCTCCTGCTGTGAACGTAGCAAATGCTTTCACTGCTTGGGCTTCTCTGGCTCACGTTTTCTGTGGCTCACAATTGAGAGCATTTTCAGTCGTATATTCAGTAGCATCTTCCTGTGTTGATTTTAGACACATGGGAGGTATAAGAACTGTTCTGGGATTAGGAGATGTAACTAAGGCAATAATAGGGAAGAAGGTAGTCCAGGAATGTGGGGTTGAATCTTACGTCAAAGATAAGTGCATGTAAGCTGGGCCAGCACGTGGTCGCACACGTGGTTCGGCCGAGAGGCCAGCTGTGCTCGCCGTTCTCACGGCACCTTTAGGATGCTCCCTCTCGCTGAGGGGTAAGACCCAGCGTCCTCGCTGAGGGGTAAGACCCAGCGTCCACAAAGAGCCTGTACAATCAACTCCTGGTTCCTGCTATGACTCCGGGTGGCTGAGGCACTTTGGACAAGCTACACTCTCCTTCTGTGCCTAAAATTCCTCATAGTAGCCATCGTTTACTTCCTTCTTCTCTTACCTTTCTCCCTGACATCAAGCGAGGAGCCATGGCTTGGTTCTTCCAAGTCATTTACTTAAATCGGTAAATCTATTTTAAATTTGTAAAACACATACACATATAAACAAAACCTCTTTAGGTTCACACAGGAGGTTTTACAAATAACTGTCAAATCGCTGATTCTCTCTCCCCAGCTCTGTGCTACGGGCCTGGCCTTCTATCTTCTAAGTGCTTTAATAATGATCGTTTTAACTGTCAGGATGATTAAATCCACCTTCGTTTGGGATATGGAAAGGAGGAGGGTGGGAGGAGTGGTTTGGGATTTGGAATTGTGTGACCGTAATCTGAGCTGATGAGTTTGTCCATATTCGGGGAGTTTGGAAAGAAATAGGGCTATCTAGCCAAGTCAGAAGTAGCAGAGTTTGTGCAATGCGCCAAGACCAAGGGACCAGAACACAAAGCTATAGTCTCTAAAGTCAGGAATACCAAATAATAAGAAAATGGTTTTTATTTCAGTAGAAAATAAACCTAGCTTTCCCTCCAAAGAAGTGACATGTGATATGAATACCTGTGCCATCCACACCATGAATGCTGTTGAAATACCGACAGGTCAAAGACCAGGGAAAGGATGGCTCATAGATAATGCCATAAGAAATAACAGGACTATCACCAGCCTTCAGGTAGATCAAATGAGCCTTAAGGGAGGTGAGCAGCTGCCCAAGGTCATACAGCCATTATGCAGAAGAATCGGCTGCACTCACACCTTTTACAAATGCCAAGTCCTGTTGTCTTCCCAGGTTTCAGCGGTACCTTTTCCATCCGTAAAGTCTGTTCGCAAATGAGCCAGATTGCTCTCCCAGTAAGAAAGGAGAAATCAGCAACGTCGTCCTGGAGTAATGGGCATTAACAATTAGAGCATTATCCAAGCACCTCGTAAAAGAAAAGCTGCTGAGACGTTAAGAGGCAGGAGGGTTGTCATTAACACAGACGACCAAGCAGTGGCCATAAACATCTTCAATCACCCAGAACCAGGCCTCCAGGGCCTGGCGCTATAATGAGTTACAAGATTTTATCCCTGAAACTGTGTCCTGAAAGGAGAGGCATTGAGGACTTTCTCAGCCATTAAATCTGTCGACTATTTGTAATGATGAGTCCGCCGTAAACGGAGCCTATCCGACCCAGGGAGCGCGCATGTTATGAATAAATGAGAACGGGACGGTCCCTTCTGCAGACGCGTGTGCCGCGGCACTCGGAGCGTGTTCTTACAATCCTCAGCGCGTCGAGGCCAGCTACGTCCGTCCTGGCTGGCATACTGCAGTTCTCTCCGATATAATCGACACAGTGGCCGTCGCTATAAAGTCCAAGGAGTGACGTAAGCCGACGTGGTCGTTTATTTTTGAGCAGGACATCGATGTTCGATAGGGAAACAACTTTAATCATTTCTCCTTTCTTCAGTTAGGATGGTTTCTCGAAGTAGAGTGTTGTAAAAGCGGAATCATTGGATGGACAGAGAAAAAGCGAACGAGAGAGAAAGTCTCTCTTCTCTAAGATGGTTGATATTTTTAATTAATGTCCGCCGCGTTTGTGGTCTCCTGGTGCCAAGTCGGCGCATAATTAATCCCAGAAGATGGCTTACCATCACCATCCGCTGGCCTCGGCCCCTCTCACGTGAATTGTCTGATTCTATTTACCCCTAGAATTCTCCTCACCCAGTCACTGGGCCAGACCCGACCTGGAACTGGGCTCGCTTGTCACTCCCGTGCTTCTCATGGACACAGCACCCCTGAGCGATCAGGGCGCGCGCCGGCTTCGAATAGTCACCCTCTCCTCGACCCTGTGATGCATGATGCGTGCTGGGTGCATTTTTCGGCAGAGCTCTCAAGTTCTCCACTGGACGTGTAACCCCCATAACCCACTCGCTAGTGTCCTCCCCGAAGTCTGATGTCCACCTGGGACAGAGCCTTGCTTCCTCATTCGCTGAGCTCCTGCAGGAGAATGACCGCCCCGAAACGCGACAGGATTGCGATGCGAATTGCAGACGGACATCCTGGATCATCTCTCTTACCACGCATCAGACGGGGCCTCCTTAGATACTAACTAAAGGGTGTTTATGTCCTTATCGTGACACTCCAGTCAACTCAGCCACTCTCTAAAGGGGAAAGTACCAGCAAAGTAAGGTCCCGTTATAACTAGAACAGTTATTTATCATCCCTCAAACGTAACCAGGGCTAATATTGCAAGTCTCTTAACGCACTGTAAAATCTAAGTAAGAACTCATGAAGCACAGGCCGTTCTCACGGTCCGTAATGGTCACCATCATCATCATCAGCATGGTTAAAATCACGTGAGGTTGCGCGCACTCCGCTACGCGCAGCTCAGTGCAGGACGTGATGCTCCTCCATAAGGTGTTCATTGTCCTCTGGTGAAATTCAGAGTCTTTGCGAACAAAAACAGTTGGGTAGGAAAACTGAGGCCACCTGACTGGTAGCGGGTGCGCCACCGGCTTGGGAACTGAGTGTCACCATAGACTTGCAAACTTACGGGGACTTTTTTTTTTCCTGTAACATGATTTATTTCCCCAAACCGTTATTCGACGGACCCCCAGCTTCCTTCCCTCCTCGTCAGCTTGAGCTGTGGATCTCCCCAAGATGCCTTCGCTCACTCTTTCCTGGAGATGTGAATGGACATCTTCCCCCCGTAAGAGGAATCAAGCTCTGTGAGGAAGAAGACCAGGTCGCTGTCTGTCTTTTTTTTTTTAATAGATATATATGCAATGTCTAAAGTATCCGACTTAAGCCTCGCGGAATGAGAGTCGGAGTGAAAAAGGAAAGAGGGACGCTTTCTCCTTGAACCCTGTGCTCAGCACATCTGAGCGACTTATTCTCTTCACTCATGCTGTTCACCCAACACACATTCTCAGATAAGGTGACTGATAAGGTGATCTATGTTTTGCGCTACCTCCACCTTATTCCCGATGGGGAATCTGACTGTTCCCTCTTGTCTCTGGTTGCTGACTTCTTGTCCGAGATATGACTTTCTCTTCTCTCCCCTGATCATCGCGCTGAGGATTTGTCCAACTCTGTTTTCCTCAGTGAATCCTTTTTGGATATTTATTGATCCTGAAGTTTGCCACCCAAGGCTCAGTCCTGCCCTCATTCACATACCCCGTTTCGACTTTCGAGACTTTCACTTTGCCTAGGACGGCAGTCAAGACCCTGCCGAGTATTTCCCACCATGTCCCTTGTCCTTCTGCCCATATTAGTTAATGAAAAAATAATCATAGGCTCGGGTTACTGGTTTTTATCTAAGATACGGGATTTCAAAGTTCTGGGATAGTACAATTATGACCACTTCATTTTAATAGTTGTACAATGTTACGTATGTTAATTATTTTCCATCGTTGGCTTTTTAAGCTTGTGTTAGTTCCATATAAAGCAAAACCTCTTCATGCAAAGTTAAGGTTATCCTTTTAGGATAAATTAGTACAAGTGAGTCTACTAAGGCGAAGACTTTGAAAGGCTCTGTTGACATATTGCCATATTTATTGCCCCTTCGTTTATTATCATAATAATGGATAAGATTACCGGCTATATTCTATTTATTACTGGATTGAGTCTTGCTATTTTCCTCTTAAAATTCAGTCATTTGTATTATAGCATTGGAGTAATAGAAAGTCACTCTTTTTGGAGAAGAAAAATGATCTGATTTATTTATCTGTTAGTGGCCACTTGTTAGGTATTGTTCTAGTTATTGAAGATATAGAAGGAACAGAACAAGCATGATCGCGACTCTTTTTGAGCTTATATTGTAATGGAATAGATTCCATTTTTTAAAAATAGGAAGCATATTGGCATCTTGGTTGAGTTTCAAAGAATTATAAAATTATTTTTTTCCCTAAGCTAATCGAATGCCAAACATACAATTAGAGATCCCGTCTTACACGGAGAAGCTCTTTTTTGTTGTTGTTTCTTGTTTTCAAATGGGTTGGCTCAGAAGCTTGAATGATTGATGGTTGTCGTTGTAATGGCTTCTGCCAAGCCAGCTTCCTTTTCTGCATTATGCTTTGTCTTGCTCAAGTCAAGGGCAGCTGAGCTGAGCAATCAGACAGGTGGCCTTTCTGCTACTCTGTGACGAGCACCAGTGAAGACAATGCAGCTGGTGGCGGATTCCTCGTGCCAGCTCACTCATCCTCGGAAACTGAAATTATCCCAATGAGACAATTTGATAAATGGGACTTTTTTTCGTCCTGAAATGCAGTGCGTCAGACTTAGGAAACTCATTTTTCCCTCTAACTCTTTGATTCAACTTTTAGTTTCCCAGGCCAAACCCAGAAGAGAAAATTTCAAGTGGCGGAAAGTATCATACAAATGGTAGCTGAGCTCGTCCTTGGCTCCGCCCACCCACGAACACAAGGCTTCATATCAAGGGGAGATTCTTAGCGTGGTGTGCCCACCCATCGGCGCCTTCTGCCAACTGGCCTATTGCATCTAACTGCTGCTGACACTGGGTACAAAGTTCCTCCAGTGGCCACTGTCCTGGTTAACCAATGTGAACTCATCAGAGTCAATAAAATAACATAATAGTGTCCAATCCCTCCCAGATATGTATTGGTCAGAGACTTGGCTTGAAAAATCTTGTGTTATTTTATTTAATCCATAAGAACCCAGTAAACCGGGTACTGTAATATCATGTATAAGAAATCAATATTTGGTCATTCAGATAACCAAAATATAGTTCTCATCAATATTTGGCCTTTGCTTAAGTTTTCTGGCTCACAGTTCCTAAAACCCTTGGAATTCCCTGTGATGAGCATGATAAAGGTGTCTTATTTTGTTATATTAATGAGGCAATTGTTGGAAGGACCTGAGTAACCTCAGGATGGGGGCCGGTGGCCTGGAGAACCAATCCTGTGATTAGAGGGTTGGAATCTTTGTTTGCTTCTTCCCACCTCCCCAGCCATATCCGGGGGGTGGGGGAGTGGGTAGAGGGGCAGAGTTTGGGTTCAGTTGCCAGTGGCTAATGATTTAATACACCATGGTTAAGTATTGAAGCCTCCATAAAACCCAAAGGGACAGGGTTCAGAGAGCTTCTGGGTTGGCGATCACAGGAGTTGGGGAGGATGACACACGCCGAGAAGGCACAGAGACGTCCCCTTCTTCCCTTAATACATCCCTTTGGTCTGGCCATGCCTGAGTTATTTCCTTCTGTAATAAACCAGTGATCTAGTGAGTCAAATGTTTCTCTGAATTCTCTGAGCCGCTCTGTCAAATTAATCCAACCCAAGGAGGAGGTCACGGGAACCTCTTATCTGTGGCCTGTAAGTCAGAAGCACAGGTGCCAACTCGTGTTTCCAAGTGGCTTCTGAAGTGGGGGTGGGTCAGTCTTTTAGGACTGAGTCCTCCACTTGTGGAATCTGACACCGTGACCAGGCGAACAGTGTCAGAATTGAGTTGAATTGCAGGATGCCTTGTTGGTGTCTGAGAGTTAGTTGTTGGAGGTGTGGGGACACCTCCCTCCCTTCACAGACGCTGGAATGGGTGAGCAGACACCCTGTTTAGGCACTGTTGCCACTTCGCAGTAAAGAAGCTGACACACAATTTGGGTGATCTACTCGAGGTATGTCCTAAGATAAGTGGTGAAGCCCAGGGTCAAAGCCATGGCTACCTGACTCAGAGCCCATGAATTTGTTTCAAGAGGGCGCATCCTAATGCTGTAGGAGGGGAAAGTGTTGTGTAAACATCCAGGTTGGCCATAAAGAATACATCGCAGACTAAGTTTAAGGACGTAAAAACAGTTCTTGTCTTCGTGGCTATGTGGTCCATTACTGACGTCCTAATGATTGTCGACCTAACTGTCTCCTCAGCATCTTGAGATGCATAAAGTTCGCTCTCAGGAAAGGTACAACTCTGTGATGAAAGGGAAAATAATGTAGCAAATCCTGCTTCATTTTTCCTCCAGCTGAAAAGGGGACATGAAGCCTCAGGTTAATGTCATATAAATATTGAATGATAAATATTGCTTTTTTGTTCTTCTATATTACCTTGTGATTCCATCGTTAAATTATGATGCTATCAAGTTATGTCATATTAGATTTAGGGTCCATTATACCATATTATAATTATTGATTAATGTTTCTGACCTTATGTTTTTCATGAAATTTTATGTTTGCTTTCCTTTGTCAAATATAGTGTGTGGTCCAAGAGGTTGTCAACAGTTTCTTATAAACTGAATTCCTTTGGAAACTTAATTCATCTATCTATCCATCCATCCATCCATCCATCCATCCATCCATCTACCCCTCTAGCATCATAATATATATCTGTGTTTTTATCAGTTCGCATCCCACACATACAACCTCACAGACAGTGGTTATAAAGGAATAAAATGTCATGCTAACTTGGGTTTGGGTCTCAGTTTCCTCATCTGTTAAGTAAGTGGAAGCGAGCACAAAATGGTGTTGCTTAAAACAAGATAGTCTCAGCTAAAAAATACCCACATCGCCAAATGTATAGAGTTTTATAAGCCTAATTGACAAAGCCGATGAATGTATTTTAAAAATAGTACTCTCAATCCTGTTTACACCGATTCCCAATGGCAGTACCTATGAGAATCACTTGGGGGAGTTTTTAAAATATGAGCATAGTCGACTCCAGTCAATCTTCGGTAAATCTGAGTCTCTGGGGGTGTGTTCCAGCAGGTGTATTTTACAAAATCCTCCCAGGTTATTCTGATATGGAGCCCAGGTAAGGACTCTGCTCATCCACGCTGAGTATTAGGGAGAGGGTCTTGGATGAATGATGCTCAGTTACAGTTGGCCAAGCAATAGACTTAGAGAATAAATACTTGTTGCCTTTAGCAAGACAAACTTCTGTGTATTTTTGGAACTTATCAGTCAGAAGTTGGATTCTATATAGAAGGAACTTTGAAACATACCTGGTAATCTACTTTAAGTTACAGCAGGTCCTCGAAGGGTCCGACTACTGTTGCGTTGTTATAACGTTGAGCAGATGCTGCAGGAACATGACTCTTGTTTATATCAGTTAGCCTGTGCTAAAATTGATATATATAGTTTTGCCACTTTTCCAAGAACCTATTGATGGCGTTAGGTGAGGACTTACCGTATAAAGTATATTATTAGAATAAAGTGTTTATTTTGGTTTTCTGGAAAGAGTACAAAAGCATTGCTTGTTTTAGGAGTTGGCCTGTCTTCAGGATACATTTCCAAATTTTAACCATTCTTAAATTGTATCTAAAGATTATTGGTTTTTATTTACCTGCTTCTCATAATTCCTATAAGCTAATGTTTCTTATAAGCAAGTATTTATCCCATTATTTTCCTTCAGATTTGACTAAAACAATACTGAACTTAAGTAATCACAGCATGATCCTGACGGTAGGTAAAGTCTATTAACTACAATGATCTCTGATTTCTGCAGTATTTCAAATCCTTGGAGAGGATGACCCCCATCAGAAAAGAGAGGCTCTTATTACTTATGCAGACAGAATTGATGATTTAGTAAATCTTGAAATTTTAAAGTTACAAAACAAATTTCTTAGAGACCGCTGTGGAGACATTTGTAAGAAGTAGAACCCCCATTTCAACTGATGCTTTTGTTAAAATCGGAAGGGCAAGGTTAGCTAATTTCTAATCAAATGCAAGTAGGTCAGACCCTTAAAAAATATAGTACTCTATTAAGGAAAAGGAATATGTCAAAAGGTTAAATATATGATCCTGTAGAATACCGTGCTTGATTTCTGAGCAGACCGAACAGAACATTTGGGGAACTGAGGCTTGGACTCACTCCCTCTTGTGTCCCTGTCACCCAAGATGGAACTCATGCAGTGTCATGGTTAATGTCTTAGATGGAGGCAGAAATGGAAAAACACAATTCAGACAGTGTGACCAAATCACAGGAAAAACTATGTATTAAAAATTATGATATAAATGGCTTCGCAGGATGATAACTTCCATCTGGCAGACAGTTGTATCATTGAAAATGATTTATTTGACTCTTCAGTTGAGACCAATCCAATAACGCTAAATGCTGCCAATCCATGTGGATTCTGAGGTCACGTTGCTTTTTCAACCTCAGAGCCGAGTAACCCCAAGTTAATTTTGGAGTACGTAAAACTGGTATCAACTCAAGAAGCGGATCAAGTCTCCACAAAATGCACATCGTCTCAATGTCACAGAAAAACTTTGATTTTTTTTTTATATTGCTAGACCACAGAAATTCTAAAAGTGCAATGAAATCTGAATAAGCCCATGCACATTTATTGAAACTAAGAGAAAAACAGTATAATAGTTTACAGTTTCATAATAGCTTGAAATAATAGGTTCTACTCTGGTTGGTGTTTCATCCTCTTGTGTTTGGAAAGGGAGACACATTGAATAATCTTATTTTGCAGTTCTTCGCATTTGAATTCTCAGCGGCATTAAATGCTGCGGAATGTTCCAGCATTACCGAAGGACCCTTTCCCTGATCGCTGTAACATCACCTAGGCTGGTTTTTCGCCGCCTGCTCTGGCCGCGTACTTTTCTCGAAGGCACTTTAAATGCTGGGTTTTGTCTTGTCTTCAAGGTTTTGTCTTGGGTCCCTTTCTTTCCTCCCCTGTCCTTTCTTTAGAGCCGACCGTAGTCTCCGTCACAAATGCAATTACTACACTTCCCTTGATGACTCTTCCGATTGTATGTATAAATTCAGCACGCGCCTATCTGAATTCCAGCGGCTCACTGTTATATTTGATCCTTTTTGTTTCTTTTGTTGTTGTTGCTTTACTTTTAAGTGAATGGCAAAACCATACACATAACTGATCCTATTAAATTCTTGAAATTTTGGAGGGTTTTTTGGCCCTTCCTCTGTCTCCAATTAATGTCCAAGTAATCGATCGTATGTCCAAGTAATTAATCTCTAAGTGACACTCTCAATTGGGTGGTTGTTTGTATCCCAACTCTGTCATCCTCGTCTGTACGTTAACTTCCTCTCTGGGAACGTGTTCTTCATTAATCCATTATTTTTATTGCTGGAAGGTGACGAATTTCAACACATTTCTTATGTTATTCTCTTGCCTAAAAGAATCTAACCACTCGCATTTGCCCCTACGTTATAAATTAAGGCCTCGGTCTGATACTAACCAGCTTTCTAACCTCGTGTGTTTTTCCCCTCACTCTTTCTCCTACAACCATACCTGCCTAAACTTAGTCGTTAAAACCCCCTCTTTCACCCACTTCAGAGTCCTTGATTCCTGGACTCTCTGCCCCGGGAATACTTGCCTGCCCTCCTCTCTGGCACGTCTTCCTCTCTCTGTAAAAGTCTGACCCAGAGAACTGCAGAGCTGCCATGATGGACCGATGTGGGTCTTCCACAAATCTCATCGTCCCGCAGACTTCCTGTCTCCTCACAAGTTGGACAAAACATGTTCAGGGTCTCTCTTTTTTTTCTCAGATGTTTTTAGAGCAGTTTTAGGTGTTTGAGTTTATTTATGTGACAAGAAGTTTACTAGCAACTTTACTCGCCTTACCGTATCTTTATAATATTCTTATGAGTTAGAAGTGATAACTAGCTCTCTATTAATGATTAGGGTTTTGAATTGCACTAAATAACTCACTTAAGATTATATAAGGTAGAGCTAACTTTTTATTCTTGGGATTTTAATGCAGAGCTGCCTTTTCAGTACTACTCTGTTCTGTTGCCTTTCCCAAATGGTGATTATTATTATCGTTATTATTATCAGTCTATATTCACTTCTCCACGAGGCTCATCCCCGACCTCTCAGGCAGATGACCACCCCGACTCTAATTTAGCCCCTTCAGCGCCAAGGCGCTCACAGGTCCAGGGACACCATCCTTACCGAGCATCTCCAGTGTCTAAAATTATCATCTTTATTCTGAACTAACATTTACCACTGGGCCTCACATGTCCCCGGTGAGCTGTGCTCAACTCGCCTCCTCTCCTTGAAGATGACGCCCTTTAGAACACATGAGAATGCCTGTGCCTGCTGATTCAGTCTTTTCTCTTCTCCTGGATTGTGACAGGGGTTTACTGAGCATATTCCTTGCATGATACTAAGAGACTCAGGGAGTGACCCGTGACTGAATCCTGACAAACATCCGGACTGCGTGACTTCGCGCGCAGTGCTGATAGCAGCCCAATAGAGCGTGGCTCACCTGAATCCCCCGGCCCACCTAGCGCCGCTCACTCTCAGGCGACATTCAGAAACCACGCCTCCTCACGCCCCTTCCCCTTCTGCTCCGTTTTTCCCAATTCTCCTAACCTGAGATCAAATGGAGACGTCTACTTTAGAAATTCAATTACGAGTAGGTCAAGTGATGACGGGAAGCTCGACTGATGTATTATAATAATTTTTTTTCTATCTAAGTAGGAATGCCAAATGCGCAGATATAAGTAGCGAGTTTCGATGCCTTCTCTTTACACCGGTACAGTCATGTGACTAAAGATAGTGTCTGGTCAAGGCAGGAACCAGACTTCATTTCTTAATCAAGGAAGTCTGCAAAAAACCGTGACATTCTAAATTAAAATAAAGCCTTGCGTCGTGGAACACGTTGGGGCATGTGGAGTACATGTACCTGCACGGTGTGATTTTGACCCAGACATCATCCTTGGACTTTCATATCAGGCCACCAGCTGCAGGAGGGTGCAGGCAGGTCCAAGGTCACACCGTTAAAGCGCGGCAGAGATGGGGGGCAGGCTTTTCTTCCGCTCAGTGTCCTCGCTACCGTTTCACGTTCCCTCAGCCGTCCCCTGGCTTGTAAATTGGGGTCCTTGAGCAGTTGCTTTGTAAACCGCGGGTCGCAGCTGCAAAAAGCGAGGATGGCAGTAATGCTGAGTACCTCAGAACCCCATCCCGACAGAGGGGAGCCAAGCCTTTTGAAACTCGTTCGTAAGGCATTGTCTTATCTCGGTTAATTGCTGCAGTGTCCTGACCGGGCTAACCTAATGGGAATTTTACAGATGACCGAAGCACCGGGAGACCTGGGTCAAAGGTAACCTCTCTCCGTCTTTCTCGTTTATGAAGAAGGACCCAAAAAAAGGCATCGTCTCTTCGGCCCTTAGCTCTTCCATTTCCCTGGTCCCGAGCCTGCCATGTCCAACGGTCTTGTTCCCTGTGGGATTTTTTAGCTCTCTCTCCCTCGCTCCTGGGCACTCTGCTGCCTTTGTTATGATTCTTCTTCTAGCTGGGTTCCCACTGTGACAATGAATGAGTGAACCGTGGTTATTAGCCAGCTCTTTCCAGGCAGAAATATCTCCACCACACTTGGCTGGGATAGCTGTATAAGCCCTTTCTTTATCGTTAGAAAAGCAGAAAACCATTTCCAATTGAAGTGCAATTAGAGCCAATACACTTCAAAGCAAGTGTATTTACATGCAGGCTAATTAAAGAACTCTTTTAAAGGGTTCGACACTGCAGATGGTACGCTGAAGAAGAATGTATATTTGGGTGCATCTCCCTTTCTCTCTTTTTCTATCAATGCGAAATCACACGATAAACACGTCTTCCTTTCTAGAGCTGCTTCAGGTTGTTATGGCAACTGGAATATGAGGTCAGGCAGAGCATGTATGGTTACTGTTGTTACCTGACTCTAGAGAAATAGAGTTTTAACATCTGATGTGAACTTTGAACATCATTGGAAAATGGTAAAGTCTACTGTTTGTACCCAGGGTCCCGTGTCTAAATACTCTCTTCTTTGACCAATTTTACTGTGTCTTAAAATGTCAAGCCTCTTTCTAGTTGAGCCTGCTCTGTAAAAAGGATCCAATATTAAGTAATTTATACTTCATTTGTGCGAGTTGAAGTCAAGTTTGCTATTTTCAGGGAACATGTTTTACTTCCTGCTTACTTAGGAAATCTTAGAGGGGTTGATGCTAACTCTGATCTTGGGAATATTTCACATAGTTTCCAGTCTATAAAACGAGTCTGATAAAACATGACTCCTTAGAAGACTAGAAAAATAAAAATATGCAATGCAAGATAACATTTTTCAAAAACAAGAAATAACTGTACAGATGTATTCTCACGTGCATTTTTATCTTTTATTTATCCATTCAGGAAATATGAATTATGTGTTTAACACGTGCCCAGGCACACTAAGAGTACAAACCAAAATAAGATTGAGTGTGTGTCCACAAGAGCTTAGAGTCCAGCCCCCCCAAAATTATTAGTCATTATCAAAGGGTGTCCAAGGACTGTGACAATGTGCAGAGGGGGCCAGCCCACCCTCTGACAGAGGAGGAGTGGGTGTCTGTGTCCTCCTTTGAGCCTGTCCCTGCTGTCATGGCCTCAGCTCTCGTTCTCACTGCCCGGGCCCAGGTCCGTGCCCACGTGGGCAGAGCGAGGCTGGACTCTGTTAGACGCCTCTTACACACCACCTCACATCCTCATTTGGCCTCATGGTCCTGAGCTTGCATGAGGCCGCGTCACACCGACACCATTCGGCCCCAAGGCTGTGCCTCACGTCCATTGTTACTTTCTGGGTCTCCGCTGTCATCACAGCACTGGGCATCAGTGCCGAGACACTTGGCATGCAAGCACACGTAGCCAGATGTACAGAGACGTTAACGGCTCCAGAAGCGACCCTCACCGGTGGGTCACAGGAGACGATAAATAAATGTCTCCCCCTGTCATTTTCTGGGCATACAATTTGAGGAAGAATTCCATGTTACTCAGAAGATATCGCTCAGACTAAGCCTGTCTCACTGTAGCACTAACCATCTCGTTAACACAGTCTTAAATCGTCTTCTCACATTGTCTCGGTGGACTTCTGTCCCCTGGGATCCCCTCCCAGATAAGCTATCTGCACATAGTCCTTGCCGTAGGCTCTGCCTCACGGAAGCTAAGACCGAAGGTATCACAGAATAGTGACGATCAGTCAGTCCTGAGAAATGGAGGACTCTCCAAGTTTTTTGAACATACACGAGGATTGGAAGAGGTGGTTGGGACATCATTTTTATAAGCAGACAGAGGAATGAAGGAGCTTATCTACCATTTAAAAAAAAAAAAAAAAGGTCACCAGAAGTGGAGACACTCAGATGGCGTACTTTATAGAGCCAGGTCCTCACGTATGATTAAAGACGGAATCACTGTTTCCAGCATATCCCAGAGGCATCTTCCCATGAGGCCACTCAGCAGCCTGTAGATTGGTGTCACCAGGCTGAATTTGCATGAGGGGTAGGTAGGTGATACAAATCATCGTTTTCGTCCAGAAGGAGAAACTAATAAACCGAAGGTCGCATATCATTCTAATAAGTGCATCGGTAATTCGGCTCACGCCGACGGCTGCCTCATGAGACAGCAGGCGAACATTACAGATCGGTGGTCATTTTCTTGCATTATTTTTCAATTTTTAAAAATTCGATATGGATATTTAAGGATATCTCAGGTTGACATGTGATCATCATGACAGAGAAAACACAGCCAGCAACATGCCCGCGTGCAGCATTCGGCCCCAGATCTGTGTCTTCTCGCAGAGCTCACGCTGTCTTTAGGTTTCGCACACCCCACTGTCACCCACAGCTGAGTTTCCTGAGCTTCAGCCTGTTCGGTTGTGGAATCAGCGATGAACGTGGAGACCTGAGCCAAGTCCCCGCTAGCCCTGTCTTGGTGTGAGTGTAAGATGTTTGATATCTCTGAGCCCCGGACTGTAAAACGAGTTGGGTTTTGAACACACTCGGACAGAAGAGTCTGAGGGGCAAAGTGGCGGGGAAGTGTAGTTAACGGTGAAATAGCGATGTCTCAGTGAATCGTCTGGAATGCAGTTCTAGGGATGTGGGATGCGCTGGCGAGTCATTCGCTCGTAGAAGTGGCGGCCACAGATGAGCTCCGCATGAGCCGAGGGCGTTTACTGAGGAGCTGGAAGAGGCGGGTCAAGGAGGAGAATGCGGAGAGGAAGCCAGAGTAGCCACGCCTGGGAACAGGAGAATTGGGACCCCTGCATTGCCTCCCAAATATGTTCCATGAGAAGCAATCTTTTTTTTTTTTGCAATTAGAAATAAATACAAGCTGATTAAAGCAATATTATTTTTAACTTTAATCTTGAATCGTAGTTGCTTATTTCATATCTTTTCCGCTCTACCAGCCTGCATTCCGTAGGGCAGAGTGGAGGCACAATCCATCAATAGCTTTTTTTCAGATTTTTTTGAGTGTTTCACACATTTTTCTAATAATTGTCACCGCTCATTGAATATATTACAAATTCACAAATAATTGAGCAAATTACTCACATATGATACCGAAGGAAATAACCTCGAAAGAAGAGTAATAGGCAAAGTGAAACGTAGAGAGAGTAGGCGGCTTTTAACGGTAATTCTAGAGTCGACAATGCGATATGATACAATTGGAATTTGCTAAGAGAGCAGAACTTAAATGTTCTCACCAAAGGGGAATAAAAAAAGGTAAATATGCGAGGTAATGGATGTGTTAATTTAATTAATTCAGCAGGGGACTCCTTTAATGATATATACGTGTATCAACTCATATTGTACATTTTAAATATCTTTTTTACAATTTTGTGGGTGAGTTACATCTCAGTAAAGCTGGGAAGAGCAAGAAAAAAGCAGTGACACCGGGACAGGTATTTCAACAAAGCTGCAAGTGGAATTTCTAGAAGCAGGGAAGGCTACAGAGTATTCCAGGGACTGAGAGCCAAGAGCATGCTCACAGCGATGCGAAAGGAAATAGAGACCCATTAAATGCATGGTGTTCACTCTCAAGAAGCTTCATGTTTAGTTGTAAAAATAAGAAACCATGAGAGTGGCAAAGAAAGCTTATTCTGTTGAGTGTGTTCTATTATAAGCACATTGTATTTGTTCAGCGAATCAGGAGGGAAAAATAGAAAAAAAAATTGATCACATCTCTTATGAGTAATTGCGTGTGTGTGTCTGAGAGAGAGAGATAATATGAAGTCACATCCAGATTATACGCAGGGCTTTTGCATGCAGTGTAATGTTTTTTATCTATACAGCACTCCCTGAAATTTTTTTTTGTCCTCATTTGAAGGATAAATACAGTGACGTCTAGAGAGGAAGTCATGTGTCCAAAGTCAGACATCTAATAAATTTATGACCCAGGGTAGAAATCCTAGATACTGAGCCCCTGAACCATCCCTCCAAAGGCTGTTTTCTACCACAATGGTTTAATGACCAGCACGCCAACTCAGAAGCTTCTCCCTACAAATTACCCACTCAAAACCTCTTAGTGTGACCATCGCCTCATAATTAGCAGTGGAGAGTTCACTGCAAAGACGTATGATGAATCCAGGCAGTTGGCTGATGACGACCGCTTGACCGATGACTGAAGCCAACTGTAGTTCCTGTCCTCCTCTTGGGCGGCGCCATCCGTGAGAGTGGAAGGCCGTTGTAAGGAGGGGCTTGCTCAGCAAAGCCAGAGGCTAGCTCAGGGCAGCAGTGGGGGCTGCACAGAATCTCTTTCGGTGGGATCGCCTGTGTGTCCCACGTGTCTGCTCCGTAGCTCTGTCTTGTCGGAAAAAGCAGGTTTACAGAGATCTGTTATTCCTTTTTTGTCAGTCTAGCTGCTGTAAAGATTGAGCAATCTGTCACAACCCAGATGCTTCCCTGTTTCTGTGAGGACCATCAGCATTTAGAGCAAGAGAGTACTTTACAATGATCACATCTCATTCTCTTAATTGACCGGTAGAGGAATTAAGGCCAAGACCTGTTTTCTGATCTGTGCAAATCACACATGTCGTTCATGAAGAATCCATAGTGGTGTTCATAAAATATTTATTCTTAGACCAGTACAAAGGCATGGTTTTCATTTGTAGTGACAAGTTTAAAACAACTTCAAAGGCGATCTAGAGATATTCTCTTCAGAATAACATTTCTTCTTACGATATAGAAGATGCTGAAAGATGGCAGAAAACATGATTTTAATTCAATCTAACACATTTTATTGAATATCTACCATGTGTCAAACACTTTTTCTCATAACTGGAGATTCGTAAGTGAAATTTAATAAAAATTTTATATTCCACCATGATTTAACATATGTGGGCATCAAAACATAAATTTACTTAAAAATAATGAGATGTACCTTCAGAATGCTGTTTCAATCTGTCCTATTTTTTTAAATTTGAACGACTTACACAAAAAATTACCTGATGAGCATTTTACGTGTCAACAATTGGTATGAGTAAATGATGCCCTTCAATATTTTAATATAAAAAGTGACAATGGATGAACAGTTGATGTTCTATTTGAGTATGGAGAAAGGAAGAAAGAACTCTTTGTGTTTCATTCCACATCTTTGGCTATACGTCTCTTAAGACCTCAAAAAAACAATTAGAGGGAAATGTTGGATGAATGATTTTCCTGTTTAAGAAAAAGTATGAACATCTGTACTTCTTAAGATTACAACATCAACCATTAAAAAGTATAAACGATGACATTTGAGCTTTATCATAATATAATTCTGTTCATTCTTGATTCCTTTTTTGAAGTGCAATAAATGAAAAATATTCATTTGTATTGGTCTAAGAATGTTTAATTTTCCAAACCTCTTTAGAATGCATTTTTGTTGGTTAAATAGCTTCTGACATATGGTAATTAAAAATTAGTGTTCTAAAAAGACACATGTGAGCCTTCATTTTCTATAATCTTCTCTCAGAAATGTAAGTTCACATTAATGTATTATGAAGGGAGTATGAAAAATGCCATAGATACCAATGTTACCTTCTTCTCATCCATTCCTGGATATTCCTCCTCCCTTACTAAGGGTACGGATTTCAAGAGATGTTCCCTTGTTCCGAAAGATGGCGTGAAGGCCACGCCTCATGCTGCTTCTATATCGTTTTCTTTCCTTTTTGTTTTACCCTACGGATCTTAGTTCAGTTTTCCCTAGGAGAATTTTTATTTGTTTCATATATGCAGAGTCCAAATGTCTCTTTTCTCTCATACTCACTTTTATTCCATTTCTGAAACAAAACAATATGACTTATTCAGGGTTTCCTAGACTATTTAAAAACAAAACAAAACAAAACAGAAACATGTTCTATTTTTCTCAACCTGTGAGATAATTTGAGACTAACCCTAACCCAAGAAAGAATCTATCAATTTCTATTTATTTTTTGATACTCTCAAGCTAACAAGATTTTCTTCCCCTTTCAGATCCAGATTTCTAGATAAATATAGATGTTGTTACAAATTTGGTGTTATTAAGAATTCTGTTTAGGAGCAATACTTTTTGTTCTTTCTTGGTTATTTCTTTTTCCATTCGAAGTGTATTATTTTAGCTACACAGGGATCAATGTGAATTATTTCAAAATTTTTATTAAATTTAGATAACATTTTAGTTGTAAGTGGTGAGGGGAATAAGGTCATAGATCAAGAAAAAAAAAAAAGAGTAGCTCATGAAAGAGTTAAATATTCGTATTCATTTGCAAACCAGCACCTTTTGCTCGCAGGCCCTGTAAATGATTTCATTCATTGGTAGATTCAATATTCTTTCGGCAAACATTTATTGAAAATTTGCAGAAGGCAAATGCTGTGATAGATGCTATGGGATTCAAGAATATATGGCGTGGAGACTGTAATCTTGTCTCCATCGTGGAGACTGTAATCTTGTCTCCATCTCCATGCAAAATTTGTTTGATGGTTCATAGGGTAATCACAATTAGAAGCGAATTCAGTGGAATTTAATGGAATTTAAACAGGTAGCTGAGATAGATAGATGATAGATAGATAGATAGATAGGCAAATAGATAGGTAGGTAGGTAGATGAGCTAGAGATAATTATGTATATATAATTATGTTTTATTTATAATACATACATATATAATTTTAATGTTAACCCTAAATCTCACAAAAAGGATTATATTTACAAAGTTAGATGCTAACGTTATACTATGTCATTGAATTCTTTTGGTCACCCAGAGGAGTTAAGTTTTCCCCCTCTCGTGTGAAACTCAGGAAACCGACCTTTCACAAAATGTAAGAACTCTTGAGGATCGCACAACAAGTGACGGTGTGATGTGGTCTAAACTCCAGACCCCCAAACTCCAAAGGCAGAGCTTTGCTCCTGCTGCATTTCCGATGTTGGCACCACGAGGTCTGTGTGCACATACTCAGCGGGCGTCCCCAGGTCGGAATACCAGCTTCCGAAAACCTGTGTGGGACGCTTATGCAGTCAAAGCTTGTCTGGCGGCCTGAAGGATTTAACAGAGCAGCCAGAGGTGACTGACCTGGAAACGCAAGGACTCGCGCACAGCAGGGCTGCCAGGCGTTCTGTGTGGCCGCTGCTTGGTTGGGCACAGAACTCAGAGGGGACAAATCACGAAGCATTCAGCGGAACAGAAAGGGAAAGCGGAACGTTCACCGAGGCGTTCATTTCTTTTGAATTCTTATTTTGTTTTACTCCCACCATGACACGTAATTCTTCTTCTGTATTTATGATGGCCTTCCTATGTAGCCAAATCTTGTTCATTTGTTTCCTTTGTCATAATAGCAATTTCCTGCTCTTTGTTTGTGATTCTCTTTTTTCCTCTCTTTTCTCTTCTTCACTTCTTGATGTATTCGAATCAATCCAAAGCATTGGAGAAAGAAAAAAAAAAGTGTGATTATTGTATGGGAAAGGAATAGGCCACCACCCAAGGCTACAGCTTTGGCCTTTGCTGTGTTAGAAACCAACCAGCATATTGCACTACATTTAAATGACTGATGTAGGATATGTTTTGGCAGGATGCTACTCACACACATGAAGTAAAAGCATCAATGCGGTTGTCCTCATGGACATCATAGATCTTGTTTCTTTTAAGGGATGATAGTACCATATAATTATATAGATATGATGACCCAAATATGAATGTTTGTACCAAAAATGTAATTAACAGAAAATTCATAAATAATAAAATGGTTGTCATTTGGACGCTATTTCCGGTCCAGACATTATTTACCCAGCCTCCTTCTGAACAACATATGATTTTTTGTCTGGGAAGTCCCTCCAGGTGCCTTTTGCATGAGATTTAGAGGGAGAACATTGCCCTAAGAGAAATCCTAGATATGTTAAGACTTCACCAGGTAGGATGGGTTTTAGGTAAAATGGTCAAATACTTTTACTGTAGATTTTTTCTGTCCAGTAGCCTATAGACATTTGCCACTAACAAGAAAGAGTACAAACAAATGATAATAGTAATAATAATAATATCAATAATAATAAATAAGCAGTATATTATGTACATTATATACATGCATTATGGTAAAATATTAACACTATTATAAAAATTAGCTAGGGCTTGAGCAGACAATTAAAAAAAGAGGGGAAAGGTGAAATAATCCCAGGACAGAATTTAAAACCATGAAATAGTTTTAGCTACGAAACTGGCAAAGCTTTTTAGATATTGATATTTAAGGAAATTGCTGTATATTCACTTACTCTGTAACCTTTCGTGGTATGCTATGTACGAGAAACATCCTCAGAATAGAATGTTACACAGTCAATAAAAATGATATTGTAAAGGATTCTCAGTAATATGGGAATATACTCATAGAAGAATAGTTAGTAAATAACAACACTTAGTATTTATTTAAATTTTATATGTATATGTACCTGTGTAAATTGATTTGTATACACTGTTAATCCTCAGAATTGTGGCATAGCTATATTTTAAGTACCTTGCTCGAAGCCAGGCAGCAGGGAGAGCCGTGTGGCCCAAGATGGCAGCACTATTGCTATGATGAGCATTCGAAGCTCACTTTTTCTAAAATCCGTGTGACCTCACCCAGATTTCATCGCCCCTTCGCCTCCCCTCATCATGCTGTTACGGACATTCTTGGTTATGTCCTCGGTGGACATAGACATTTCGTGCTCTTGGGAATATGAATAAGACTACAGTTGCTGAGCCAGAGGGCACATGGATGCTCTATTTAGTAGTCACTGCCAGTTCCCCAACGCGAGTGTGACAAATTACACTCCCTCCAGCAGTGCGGAAGAGTCACACGGGCTCCAAGTCTCTGAGGGCACGGGGATTTCTGGTGTATTTCTTCGTGCCATTCATCATGCGCGCCATATGCTTTGCTTAGCAGGTGCTCCCTAAATATTTGTTGAAGAGCTCGTTCGAGTCCTCTCCTGCAGTGAGGGAAGTGTCTGACCGAACAGCGCGGCCAGCTCTCCCTCCGCCCGGAAGGCACAGCTGGGGGCACCGCCACGGTGGCAGCCGCGGGCATCGCTGTCCCCGAAGCGTGACGTTTCGTGTCATTCTGCCTTAAGGATGTTCGCATCCTAATAAATTTTCATTATTTCCACGACGGATAATTTCATGAATAATTAGACTCATGAAAACCAGAACCCAGAGCAACAGCCTGCTCCGCGTCAGGCTCCTTAACGGCCGCGTGGTGCTCTGGGGGCGGCCGTTGTCTGAGCGCTGCAGACAATGCTCGGCGGGTCAGGGGCCCTGGGCCTGTCCTGGCGAAGGCAGTAGCATCCTAGGACACAGGACTGCGGGCGCTGAGTCTCCCCAGAGACCAGACAAGCAGTCCAAGCTCTCCGACTGACGAGGCAGCGTGTACCCTGAGATGGAGGAAGAAAGACATTTGAATAAACAAATAATAGAAGTTAATGAGCCTGTAATTATTGTAATGTAACGGGCCGATCTCTGCAAGGATTTAAAAAGCCGTCAGCCGCACTTTCCTCATTCGTAAATCGAGGATAATAATATTGACTTCGTAGTGTTTTTGCAAAAAGCAGACATAAGGGGCAGTGATCACAGCAACACAACGTGCAAATAAAAACTGCCACCTGCCGCCACTGCAGCGCCGAGCACTTTGCAGCGTCGTCGCATTTTATCCTTTCGAAAGAACGCGGTGCAGCCTGCGTGACGGGGCGGAGGTCAAGTCCGACACCAGCAGGAGGGAGGCGGTCTGGTTCTGATGCTCCCACTGCGTGCGCTCGGACACATTTCCAGTGCGAACCCGACTCTGTAATACATGGCAGCAACGGCACAACGTTTTCTTCTGAATATTTTTAATCCACGGTTCATCGAATCCGCAGATGCGGAATCGGTGGACAGTGAGGGCTGACTGTCCTCCCCAGGTCCTTGAGAATGACATTTCTGGATTGTAAAGCTGGCAAAAAAAAAAAAAAAAAAGTCTAGTTTTCAAAGAGATTTACATGTATTTCAAAGAGACAGAGAAGAACCTGGATTACGTGTTTTCTAAGGTCACCGCTCTACGAAAAGGGAACAGAGACATCTGTCCTCTTACCCTCAACAAAGACAGTCGAGGTACACCACACTTGTCATTTGCATTTGTCCCAACAGCCTCTTACCCGCATCGATCACTGAGTTGTCGGAGGGTAGGTCTTTGCCTCAGTTTCATCATCTATAAAGCAAACGTGTTAATTTAAGGAGTAAATATGTACAATCAGTTAGAGTAAGTGCCTGGCCCATGCTGCGAACAATGTAAGTGATAAATAATTCCCTCCCCACTGCGTTGGATTTGCCTCTTCATTATCTTTATCTTTCATCTTAATGTATTGAGCAGTCATTATTTTAATTTTGGTCTACTCAGCATGATTTTGAGTTTGGTGGAAAAAATTATTTTAGTAAACTTTGGTCAGGCTCCTCTGAGCTCTCTTCTTGAGTAGGTCTTGACCTTGAGCTTCGTTCTCAGGTCACATAGCCCAGGTTTAGCCAGAATCCTGCTACAGGCAGTTTAACAAGGATCCCTCACTCTCCGTAGCTGAACACCGATCGCCCTGCCCTGCCCTCAGCGAGGGCCCTTGTTAGGTCCATTAGCAAGAATGCTCCTCTTGAAATTTTTCATCTGTCACCCCAAAAAAGGCCCTGCACTGCCAGCCTATTCCTTGGCTAAACATCTTGTTTTGGTGTCTTCGGAATTAAGCTCTACACTGAGGTCTCTTTTCTCCTGTTGCAATTATTCCTCAACCAAATTAGTTTTTACCCTTTTGACTACTGTCCAGCTCCGGCTCTCTCCGACACCAGCCACACTCTGCTATCCAAGTGACGATCCGGAAGAGGCAAAGTTGGACTGGACCAGGGTCAAAAATTAGCCCACGTGAGCCTGACAAAGGAAAAGGTATTGAAGTGTATATAGAAAGTGTGATTACAGTGAAGGGTCATGAAATTCAAGTCCTGAATACAGAGCAAACTGAGAACACAGTGAGCCTAAGGGCAGCGGAAATGTAGCAGGATCCGCAGAATCAAGGTTTCTTCAAGGTCAGGTCATTATTTCGGTCATACCAGAAGAGTATGAGAACCAGAGCAGTGGGAGCCTTAACCCAGGAGAATCTAGATAAGGCAGTTGTTGCCCGTAGTTCAAGGGCTGGGGGTGACGGTGGGCCTGGGCAGCTCAAGCAAGGTGTGGACCCAGATCATTACATAACAGGGCAAGAGCTTGGAAGCCAAGGCTCTGGAATAATTAATTGTTGGTGGGGATACTGAACTCGCTGTGACTTCTTAATAAGAGTAGCCTTCGAGAAGGGGCGTGGCAGGTGCTAAATCTCCAAGGGATTGATAATGCGCCTCGGGTATTGATGTAGCCATAATATTTTCGACACATACATAAACAACTGGGACAAAGAGGGGTAGTGAGTGGAATGATTTGTAACTTCAGAGTTTTTGCGGGGCAGAGAGAATGATCTAGAAATGCCAGTAATAGGGACAAAATTGTCCCTCCTGTAGGCTCAGGGCTGCAGGAGAAGTAGAGTCCTGACAATAATGCAGGTGTTTTGTAAAAGCAGAAAAGAGAAGGGCTTGAGGTTTGCTGTGTGTAGGTTGCATCCCAGAGGACCCGTGGGAAGGGTTTGGAGACCTGGGCAAGGGTAGGAGATGGGCATCCCAGCCTGGGGAAGCGCATCTGTATGTAGATTACCTGACTAATCGAATGAATGAATGCAATGAATGAATGAATGAACGAACGAATGAATGAACAAGGAAGTGTAACCAGATCCCTCCTCCAGGAATGAGCGCTGACTTTTCCTCAGACGCGACCTGCCGGCGTGACAGGTGAGAGCTGGGGGCACATGCATTCTGTCTTCAGCTCATCATCCTGACATCAGAATTTAACCCCTTCACCAGGGGCCTGGGAGAAGCTTTCTCCCAGTTAATCACCGCGTGTTGATGCTGAAACAGAATCCTCGTGTCATCGCTGAACGCGATCGTGGCCACCAGTGTCACCGTAATGATCACCCCTTCCCTGGCCTTCTGCATTTAAGCTTGGATTTAGACTCTCGATGGCTATGGATAAAATTTAATGTGGCACAAAATGTCACAGAAAAAAAAATGACATCATAAAATGCACCTTTCGGTGGTGAGTCATTTTAGCGCTGGGCGGTATTTCCTTGGAGACAGGTTATTAACAGCCTCTCGCACCGGCTGCTGTGTGGCCGATCATTGCCCTGTAGGTGGAGTGGGCTGTTGTGCCAAGATCTGTGCGATCCGCCCAGAGGGAGGTGTCTTGAGGCTACACTTTCAGCAAATGTGTAGAGTGTGCATCAGATGTACCAATAGTTCTCCCCTTAACTACATATTAGAATCACTTTGGGAGTTTTAAGGACATTCAGTTCCCACTTGCAGACGAATTTAATCAGATTCTCTAGTTGTAGGATCTGGACATTCTGACATGTGGTTTTTTAAAAGTCCCCCACATGATTCAAATTCGCAATCATGGTTAAAATAAATACTGGCTTTTTGAAATTTCTGTCTTCTTTTGAAATGCCTGCACCATCTGTACCTGCTACAGGTGACATCACTCGCTTTCTGTACACCTGTGATCGAAAAAGCAACCAAACATCTACCGTGCTATTTATTATTACGTTTTTGTTCCGAGTCTCCCTAGACTGACAGATTTAAGAAGCACTAACAATTCTAAAATACACCAGAGGAAATATCTTTAGCGTTTTTAGATCAGATTGTCCCCTGCTCTCCCTCTTTTTCCCTGTGACGCCGATAAATACAAATTGAAGATCCCGTTCTCCGCAGAAAGAAACGTGTCGAGGTTTTATTAGTGGAATTTGTCAAACACCGTCGCCTCACATTCTGCCCGCCTGATTCTGGTTACTAAACGCAACCTCTGACGTCATTTCCGCACGGGGTCGTAGTGGCCTTGGGGTTCTTGGTCGACCCACTGCCTCGGAGTCAGTCCAGGCACAAAAGAGAGTGAACGGCTATTATGCCGTTATAGACGAATGGCTGACGTAGCCTCTGAAAAAACTCTGTGTTCAGCTGGGCACCCATCTGTTTATCCCATCTCTGCTTCACTCTGATGAACAAAATATATCCCGGGAAGAAATAAGCCTGGTTAGGACGGTCTGTGAAGAGAAGTCTGTTAGCTTAGTTTCTGTCATCACACATCCCCGCTCACCTGAGAGTCAGGTAAGGTGCACACAGACTCCATACCAACCTACAGCAGTACCCGGACTAGGGTTTTTAACCTCCAGATCTTATAAGAATCATAAAATGTACAATGAAAAATACTGAACATTTGCTATGGAATGTAAGATACGTGCATTTTTATCAGATATTAACATCATCATAAATGTGTTCAGTGAACAAGAAATAATAAAGACTGTTGCAAACACACATTCAAACCGTACTAAAGTAACTTCTAGAAGAAAAAAAATTAAGAAAAAAAAAATCCAAATTCTTCTTCTCCCCCACATTCCACTGTTTCTTTTTGGTCTAACACTGGTCTGCCTGGGAAATTGCCTCCTTTCCCTGGGGGAGTTTTCAGTCTCTTCTACATAGTCACCGGTTGAGAAGCTAAGAAGGGTCACAAGGCTCATTCCTTCCCAGGATATGTTATTCTGAATAAACCGTGCAAATTTTCACATGCTCACTGTATTTATTGATGAGGAGTCCGCCTTCTTCCTGTCACAGGCTCACTAAGCATGATCTTGGATCAATCCTTTCTCTCCTCTTAAGTGGCTTTTTCATTCAGTTCCCTCTTCTGTAAACTAAAGGGTAGGATAGTTGACTTATCTCTACAACATCAAATTCAGCGGCTCTATGATTTTGTTGTGTGTCCTAGATTTAAAGAGATAATAGGACATTAAGGTGAATTTAAAGGAAACACGAAATCAAACAAGGAATTGTCCTAAAAACATGCACATACCCAGAAGTTAGGAACTCGTGTGCAAAGCAGTCTTGATTTTAACCAGATGATATCTCTAAAACATAACGTTTTGTTTAAATCGTCTTTTTGTACTCAGCCAAAGGAAAAGACGGTCACTTATGTGTTGTGTCGCAACCTCTTTCTGTGTTTCCAAACTCGTATTTTCTCACGTGTTCCTGAATTTACTAAATACATTTATCGATTCGATGCATGAATGAATACTTTTCAAGGATTTAGAAGCATGCGATGCAACATATTGTAACTGGAAAGGATAGAGAGAAATTTGGTCTCTGTGATTCAGAATCCGCAGATGCTCGAGGCTGGCACTTAGGCACCCGAGTGGCAACCTGACTAACGAAACTAGACTCTTTATCCCTCCGAGACGCTTCTATACATGGAGGAATCGGGAAGTCTCTGCTTCCTTTATCCTCCCATTGATCTGCCACCAGGCAGTCCAACTTGCCACTTCTGTCACCGGGAATACTGTATAAGTCTCCTAACTGTCCTCGCCTTGTTTCTCTCCAGTTAACCCCCATTTATTTGGAATATTCCTTCTAAAAATGAATATTTAAATGTTGCTCCCTCCTTAAGGCATTGAAAAGGCTTTGCAGTTCAGTTAACGGTATGAAGACCACGGTGCTCGCTGGGCCCTCATGCTGTGCGGTGGCGTGTTTCTTCCCCGCCACCGGTGCCTCTCGCCCCGCTCACTCCCCAGCCGCGAGGTAGCATTACTGGTGTGAGCATGCGGGCCTGAGGCTGGGCGTTGGTGCCCTTCTGCCCGCAGGACCCTCTCCAGGGCTCGTCCGTAGCAGAACAACCCCCACTCTTCAAGTTTCGCTCCCAACAACACCTCTCGGCAAATGGGCTTCCAGGGCAATCTTTAAATTTGACCTTTCACAAATATTCTTTTACAATATCCCATTTATGCCCTTTTTGAGCACTCGTCACAGACTGAAATAAAAATTCACGCCTATTTATGTGCTTTCAATCTTTCTGTGTTCTTAGAAGGTAAACTCTGTGGGGACAGAGGCCTTGCATTCTAGTTCCCACTGAGTCTCAGGACAAGGACACTCCCAATGCTCTTTGTGAAGAATGGATCAGTTTTATCAATGTAGGGTCCAGCTATTAACTTTTGAAAAGA
Source organism: Rousettus aegyptiacus (assembly GCF_014176215.1). NCBI lineage: Eukaryota > Metazoa > Chordata > Mammalia > Chiroptera > Pteropodidae > Rousettus > Rousettus aegyptiacus. The sequence goes on from NW_023416290.1 coordinate 57,661,321, forward strand.
AATGATGAAAACAAGGGTACTATTTCGATACAAATATTTAAATTGAGGATAATAAATAGCATTTCAGTTCTATCTTTAAAATACCTTAGAATTATTTTCCTTTTCATGTGGAAAGCAATTGCAAAAGGTATTTCATGTTCTTACTTTTAAGAATTTGCTTCATTAAGTTCTCCAGAGGCGTAGATAAGGCAGGACTTTAATACAAATTGGAATGATCAATAGTATGTAAAACTGATTAGTGTAAGTATTTTTAAAAGTTAATGAATGTTTTTCATTGCCACAATGCCTCCTGATACTGTGAAATGTTTGACAATGTAATTAAAATCTTAGCTATCTGAGTACATGTCTTTATCAAATATTTCCTTTTATTTAACTTTTTCGTCGTATACATTTTTGTTTATTCTGCATGTTTTGGATTAAAAGGCGAGTTGGAGTTTGCAATTTCATTGATTCTCCAGGGCCAGGCCAGGACCAGCGTCGGGTAGGCAAGGTGCTAGGGGACCATCCATCCATCCCCAGGTGTGTGAGGGCGGGTCAGAGGGAGGCACTAGCCGTAGGGCGTGGCACATCCTAGCCTGGCTCCTACCTGCAGTTATAAAAACAGGACTGCTGAAGCCCCACCTTTCCTAAGTGCTCATTCACCTGATTTCCTCTGGCCGCAGACAAGTCACCTGGGGAAAACTGTTCTACTCGTTAGAGTTTTAGCCACAAGAGATTTTTTCATTCGCTGCATCCCCAAAAGAAAAGAATCGATGTCTTATTTTACACAGTTTATGAGTACCTAGCCTATGAGAGCTTCCAGCTCTTCGTACCAGAGAGTCAACTACGTCACCCAGTGAAGAGGTCCGCTGGCACACCTGTCTGTGTGGACTGTGTTCCGCAGGGGGTCACGGGGAACCCGTTTATTGATGTAGATGACACCCGATAAGAACGTATTGTACTCACCTGTTTTATATGAAATATTTGTTAACTGTATTCATCGCATCAACCAGAGTGAGAATAACATTCAAAAACGAGGAACATCGAGAGATACGTCCAGTATATCTGGCTTCTCGCCCATTGCAGTTTGTGAAGTTTCATGTATTTTCAATGTCTCAATAAGTCATGAAGAAGAACAGACTCACATTCTTCAGGTCTTCTCTGAACTCCGTGTATTATATTTTCACAGCAGCTTTCTCAACTAATCTGCTTACTGTCCTGCCGGGCGCTCAGGGCATTAAGGGACGCTTTCCCTCATAGTATGCGATTCTCCCTGAGTTCCCCCACCCGAATTCTGAACCAACTGAGAGAGAAAAACATAAATACATAAATAATAAATAAATAAATTCTGTCAAGCAAATGGAAGAGGCGGCTCCGGAGTAGCACGATGAAGCTTCCAGATTCTGCACCCAGATTCGGAGCCTTCCCTACCCGGTCCCAAGGGGCAGTGGTTCCCAGCAGGGCCGGAGTCTCGTCATGGAGATGACCACACGGTGGGGAGTGTGTGAGGGAACCCAGCCCGGGCACCTTGCCCCAAAGCCACGAACTAAGCGGTGCACTTCCTGTCCCAGGGGAGGGAAGAAGCCAAGGGCGCTGTTGCCGGAGGCACCCCATTACAATCGACCCGCGATACAGGGGGCATGCTTACGCTAAAAAAATATTCATCGATTATCTGAAATTCAAATTGTACTGGATGTGTGGTGTTTCTATGTTAAATCTGGCGATCCTAGGTGGAGAAAGGTGCACCGCTCGGTTTTACCGCTCTTCAGATTACACAGGCTCACGTTTTTTATACCGTTGGACTAGAAGACTTCCACGGTGCCTTTTAATTCTATAGCTCTAGGGACTTCAAAGCTCTAGGAGTTGGCATACTGCAGTGGCAGACTGGGTCCTGATCCACAAGTCACAATTAGGACAAGAGTTGCATGCTGGGGGAATTTCACTGTCCTCGAAATCCTGTTCCATTCAGTTACTGTTTGTGGGGATCCAAGCTGGAAGAGACTGTCAAAAAACGTGCTTTTTTTTTTTGTTTTTTACTTCTAAGTGTAAACACTTAGATGTGATAACTAAGTTCAAACTTTTTTTTTTCTTTTTATACAAACTCAAATAGCTACTTATACAAAAGGCTGGGGCCGACTCCTCTGCCCTTCCATGCCCTGGTCTGATGTCAGTCTGTCCCCTTCCCGGTGTTTCTGGCCCAGCCCCAAACTTCACTCGTTACCCCTGCCATGCGCTTCTAGCAGGAACCGTTCCTAACGGAACGCACAGCGCGCCAGCATGAAAATGTGTATTTCTCCTCAATGGATTAAGCAACAGTCGCTAAAGAATGATGGTAGGAATAATTATATAAAGGGTCTAAACACAAAACTAAATTTTGAATCAGGTTAGAATGCAGAGGAAAATTCAGTTTTCCAATTTGCCCTGCCAAGAAGAGAAACTGCTTTTCTGGTGGAATTCAATCCAGGTCTGTATGTTTAACTGAGCCAATGAGCCCTGCCTGCTGCCACTAAAAATAATACAGAGGGGGAGACAGAAGAATGGCCTCGGGGCCCTTCGCTTGCCACCATGGTCCCTGTGTTGCTTGTGCTTCTGCTCTTCGTAGCATAAATGAATCATTGCTCTACAAGATTGCATGGAAATAGTAAATATGCTTTCGCTTAATTCCAAGTGGTCTTAAAAATCTAATCCTGCCCGCCCTTACTTAAAGATCCCTTTGTTGACTCTGTTCCTTGCATGATAAAGAGCGTTCTTCGTTTTGGGAGGTAGCAGGCTCGATTTGTCTTCCCCACGAAGCCAGCGCCCGCCGCCCTGAACGCTTCCCCGAAGACGCTGGGCTGTTCCATGTGCGTAGCTGGAAATGTGCAAAGGAAATTAAGTAGCCTCCACCTTTAATCATCCCTGGCGTCGTTCTGGTAGGTGGAGGTGGTGCGTGGATGACCCTCGGGAAAACACTGACTCGAAAGGTAAACTGTAAATATCTGGTCTCCCCGCGGCTACGGAGCCTTCGCCCCTTCGCGATAAACAGAGATAACCGGACGCACACTTCCGATCCGCATGTGCGAGGACCCAGCTCAGGCGGAGTCGCATCTGTCCCGTTCCGTCTCTGTGCGCCCAGCATCCACATGGGTCGTCACTTTTGACCCTTGCGTTCCCCCTGGGAGGGAGGCGACCTTACAGTCATTTTGCAAACGAGAAAACGGAGCCTCACAGAGATTCGGTACGTACGCATCCCCAAGTTCTGCACTGCAGATGTGGGGCGCTGGGGGTTCCCACCCATCGCATCTGGCCACCAGGTGTTGCTGAATAGTGTCCCCTGCTATGGCGCTGCAGATCGGAGACTCTTTGCGCCGCCACGAAAACTGTGCTGCTTCATGGGTAATGTGAATAAAGTGTTTTATTTCTTTTCTTGAGAACAATCTGAAACCCTTTGGAGTCCCTATTTTTTATGTCACAATAATGTGTGTGTGTCTCTCTCTCTCTCTCTCTCTCTCTCTCTCTCTCTATATATATATATATATATATATATATATATATATATATATTCAAAATCATACAAAAGCTCACAAAAGATAAAGTAGCAATTAGTTCTAGTAACTTCTCCTAAATCTTATAACAAATAGCTCTGTGACCTTAATCAGTTGTGACACTAAGATCCCCGGATATCTGTTTCCATATCAAGAAAAGTGATGACATAAATGTGAAAGTTTTTTTACCGAGATGATGATTAGCATTCTTTTATTACACTAAACCTCATACATACCAACCGAATTAATCTCTTTTTTATGACTTTCATGCCAAGCTTAGAATATTTTGTTGATATTTGAGAATACAAATTAATCTCTCTTCTCTAAATCTTGAAGCATTTAAGAAATATATGTTGGGAGTTCAAAACTCTATATAACAGGAATTCAAAACTTTTATTTGTTTAATGATTAACAAATCTGCATTAGAGAATAAAGTCTATATCTAAGAAAAATATGCCTCCTGCAGCACTCCCCAAGTCTACATTTTGGCTCATACGTGGTGAATGATGTGCCTGCAAGGTATTCATCTTTCGATCAGTCTTCAAAAACTATTTCTTGGGTGTCTGCTATGGACCAGTAACTGTTTAGATGCTTCTTATACAGCAAAGGACAAAGGAGACAAGACCCGGGTCTTTTGTTCCTGAGGCTGCTGACCCAGTCGTCTGACGAGCCTATGGCCAGATCAGTCTTGGAGCCTGCTGTGCTCAATGCTTAGGAGCAGACTCAGAGAATGCGAGAGGGCGAGCTATGTGAAGTTCTGCTGTTTTGAGGAAAATTCAGGAGGTTGAACCACATCCCCTCACTCGAGAGAGAAACATAGCTCAACGAATGAATGAATGAATGCCTGTTGCTCACTCCAGTAAAGAAAATTTCAGGAGGGTCTTATCGTATAAACCCCAAAGGGGGAAAAGTGTTGGAAGAAAATGTTATAGCGGCCTTCGAAATAACGTTTCAGAGGAAGAAATTGCTTCATTCATGACAGTTGTCCCAAATGTTTGTTCTTTAAATTCACTGAGCTTATCAAATAAGCTCATGGGCCACCAGAAAGTTCCTCTGGAGGAGGAGACCAGTAGTTCAACTTATATTCCCCCGGAAGGGTCTGGAATGGTCAGAACAAAGCGTCAGTAAAACTACCATTGTGGCCACACTGTGCCCGAGGCGAGGCCAAGCGTTTGCTCCCCGTCTTCTTTTCTGCCCACTGTGGGATGTGGAGCAATTCTATCTGGTCATCATCTGTCTAGAGACATCCAATCTGTCATTACTACAAATATCCCAGGCCTACTCAAGACACTTTAGTAATATTACTTTAAAAACCCTATGCCAATAACTTAGAAAACTTATATGAAGTGGAAAGTTTTTGAAAACAAATATACTATAGAATGATAACATCATGACTCAAGAGTTAATAGAAAGCCCTAATTCTACGATGACCACTGAAGGAATTTAATGAGCAATGCGTTCCTCCGTCTGGGCGATGGCTACCCAGCATGCACTTTATAATTATTCACTTAATTATGCAGTTTTTGTTTTTATCTTTTCTGTATGTTTATTTTAATTGAAAAAAGGGAAAAAATTAAAAGATGCTCGAATTTACCACTTAGTCAAGGAAATGCAATTTGATATCGCAGTGAAATACATTCATACCCTGACATTGATAAAATATACATTTTTAAAATCACACTATATGAACAATATAGGAAGGAATGTGGAGTGACAGAAACTCTTTAACTGGAAACTATTGGCCATTACACAGACATTGGACTTGCATCTTATGACGTCTATTCTGAGGTAATTTGGAGGGACAAATTATTAAGAGGAGAATCTAGGATTTTTGACTGCTTCATGTTCAAACCTAACATCTTAATACTTTGCTTTTCCCATACATGTTACTATTCCCCTTAATGTTCTTTTTTATTAATAAATATTGAGGTTCGACTAGACATGTAAAACCAGATACATGTGTAGTGTTATCTGTGGAGAAGTATATAAGCGTCAAATTGAATATAGGCTGTCAATCATTCATCAAATATTCACCAGCCTGGGCTTTCGGCCCATCAGTCTGCTGAGAGCCCGAGGCTATGGACTGAACTAGATCTCATTCCTCATTTAGAAAAGCTTAGATTTGGTAAGAAGAAAAAAGGACGATACACGAAAGTTTCGAAACCATGCATGCAAGTAGACAGAGCTCTGGGTCTGGACGTGTGTGCGCCCGGTAGAGTGGTCCATGTCCCTGGTCAGTTACATGGCGATATGCAGCTGATTGCGTTGGGGCATAAGATGGAGGTCTTGTCGCAGGAAGTGAGTAGTTCACAGTATAGGAGGACTGGAAGGGAATTGCAGAAAATTACAAATTTAGATTAGATTTTGTTAAGAACTGGATTTTTTTTTTTCTATTCAAAACCTAAGAATGTTCTTACTTAGTCATCGATCACATCGTCCATTTCACATACACGCACATCCATGGGTGTCAGACCAAGGTCAAATTCCCAATGTCAGCGTCTCCTTCACCCGTTCTCGCTGGCTCTAGCGGCCCCGAAACAGCAGCGGGCGATCAAGAGATGCCTGCTAAATCGTTGAATTATGTTATCTTTAAAAAGCAAGTCAGTAGGAAACTCAATATTTCTCTTTAAAAACTAACTATAACAGGTTGCTTTGTCACCTGACCCTTCAGCGGACTTTTTTTCCCTGTGAATTAGTGACCTGCATAAATAAATCTTCCTCGCCCCTGTTTTATAATGTATTAATTTAAGAAGAGGAGAAATCTATGTAGGGCACCCATAGGGATTTGTATTGATTGCAACTTCGCAGGTCAAATATTATTATAACAAATAGAGTTATGATGGAGCGGCCTCTGCCACAGTTATTCATTCACTTTCATTCGCTCACCTAACATTTATGGAGCATCTGTCTCGAACTGGACTAACATAAATGAGCAAAGCATTAATTAGCTAGAAGGTGGTGGCAGATTTCCAGAGCATTGCCATGCTTCAAGAACATATGTTATTAGACACAAAGCTTAAAGAAGAACAGTAAATGCACAAATGCAGCAAAAATGTTTATGTATTTTTTGTTTCCCACACTTAACTAGTACAGGGGCAAAAGAAGGATGTAAATAATTACGTAGTTTTTGTTCCATGGGTCATAGGAGCTTCTCCTCCTCCTGGCTCAGAAGTGGAGGGTGTATAGCTTTGACTTCACGAACATCCATCAAGCCCTCTGTCCCATGTCATTTCTCCTGTGTAATTAAAGTGTTGAGCGATTATGCCAGTGAATCTCGAAGGTGATCAGCATCAAACTCTGCCCAGAAATATTCCAAACGACTCGTTCTGCACAGATGTTCTTCCCCTTCAGAGCTGCGCTCGTCGCCTTAGAGATTCTCCATTGCTTTCTCCACGGCACCTTTACGACCCCCTCCCCAGCTCCGGGCCAAGTGACCACTTCCTGCCCATTTCTCACTTCCATCTTATCTTGCAGAAGGAGTTACATCTCTGGGAGTTTAAAAAGCAAACTGTGACCCCAGGGCATGAAAACAGACTCCAGAAAAGGAGATAGAGTTTCACAAACGGAGAAGAAACATAATTTCTCTGTTCCTGAGGGGAAGGAGGGTGGGGGGAGGGGTCTGGGGCAAGATGGCAGAGTCGTTGCCACTTTGAGGTCTCTCCTTAAAAGTTAATAATCTTGTGAGCTTATCGGTCTGAGGGGGTTTCTGATAAGGTTCGATCTTGCAATTTGGCAAACAGAGGCAGCCTGCAGAAAAGAGGCCAAAAAGGAATCTTCAAGACCTAAGATAGGAGAGATTGTGGAGGAACCCTTGTCTTTCACGGGCCATGAAAGCTTGAGTATTTAAGCAAATTATGTGGTAATCATTGACCTAAGAGAATTACCAAAAGATTTTCACTGGATTTTAATTTAACAAGTATTTAGTAAGAAAACATTAATGAATAAAATAGTCTTTTTTTAAGTTCCTTCCCTAATTGGACGTAATGTCAAGGAGTCAAAAAGGAAGAAAAACAAACAAAAACCAAATAAATATATTAGTACAAAGTGATAAGAATTGTGGAAAAAAGTTACTTGTAGGAAACAAATAACCGTATTATTGGATTAAATTGCCGTTTCTTGACGGGGCTCATCACTTTTAGATGTTCATCAAAATTTCATCTTTCCAACAGGCCGTAGACACAGTCCCGTGTGTTAATCCCATTACACATGTGAACAAACTCTGTCTTAAAGAGGTTCTGTGTGAAAGCTCAGTCTATTGAATGTCTGAGCTTTCCGGGTCATGATTTCGAGGGCCTAGGCAAGTCAGAGAATAAAGGTGTCTTCTCTAAATTCAGGCCCCTTCAGGAGCTCCTCCTCCTGATTCCTTTCTGACCCAGGGGAACTGGATCTCTGCTTCCTGCTGCCTCTGCTCAGCCTGCCCCAGAACCGCACACGCAGATCAACTCTGGCCTTGAGATGCCCCAGGCTGGTTGCTGCCCACCCTGGAGCCCCAGCCTCCCCGCTGAAACAAAGCTCCTCAGGACCACATTTCAGCTCATCCGAGCTTCATTCCATCCTCCCTTCCTCCCTTCCCTCTTTCCTTTCTGTCTGTTTTTAAATCACAACATAATAGAATTTAAACTCAAATCCCTGGAGTATATTAGTAGTACTATTTAAAGGGAAAAATTAAGTAAAGAAAATAATTGTAAATGCATAAAATTATCACAGCTTTATTTATAAACTTAACATAAAATTACATATCCAGCAATGAAAAAATGACTATATAAATTACATGGGACCCATGTAATGGGAACATTAAAAAGAGATTTCTAAAGAATATTTAAAGTCACGAGAAAATTTGTATAATATAAAATAAATGAAAAACGTAGAGTACAAAACAGAAGGTGATAATAGTTTGAAATATATATTTAAAAATGTATTAAACTGTTTTTTAAAAAAGAAGGAAACATATCCAACATGTAGAGTTCTTATCTTAGAAAGCAGGAGAACGTTTAATTAAAAAATAGCTTAATGTACCTGTTTTAATTTTTAATGAGAAAAATTAGATCATTGTCATTAAATAAACTATATTTATGAAGAAAGTGATTAAGCCACCTAAAATAATAAATATATTTTTAATTTCAAATAGGCAAAGTGATTTCATTATTCCTTAATTTAACATTTTTTTATTTCTCAAAGTTAAGAAGCAAGACACAGAGAAATTACTTGGATCACTAGAGGTCACACACCTGGTGAACCATGGAGACGGCCCCTGACACCGGTGTCCGCCAATTAGGTCCTTGTTCTGGGTCCTCCTCACATAAGGTCCAAACGATCTTTTTGGTGAGGTCCTCGGTGCTCAAAGGTTAGGACACTGATGTTCATCTTTGTACCCCTATTGCCTGATATAGAGTCCACCAAATGTCTAATAAATGTATAAAATCAGGATAGAGTTCATTTTTCTTTTGAATTCCTTCTTAAACAACTCGCTTAACCCATTATGTAGAGAAATACTCAGGAAGTACATGCTGGCTTACTTTGAAAGCTGAACATCAGATAAATAACAAAGAAAATTCTACCCAACCTTTGATGTTTATACAAAAATTAAATTCAGCATCAAAGACAAGCATGCTGTGAAGTAAGCTCACCGCTTTGTTGGGGGTTGTAGGGTAAACCATAAATTTTTACACTCAGAAAACAGCATTTTGACTGTTTTACCCTTTAGAGAATTTATAATCGAAAATGAATTTCAGAGTAAATGCTATATCTGTCCATCTATCTATCTATCTATCTATCTATCTATCTATCTATCCATCCATCCATCCATCCATCCAATACTACATTTTCCTCAGATGCAAATGCCGCAGACTGAATATTCCTACCACCCCTCCCATTCATATGTCGGAACCTAAGCACTCTTACATTTGGAGGTGGGACCTTTGGGAGGTGCTTATGTCGTGAGGGTGGAGTCCTCATGAAGAGGTTCCGTGTCCCCAGTGGAAAGAATGCCTGGGTCCAGAAACCAAGAGGTGAGAGCAGGATTTGTGCCCATGCCCTCACATCTAACGTCCCGTTCTGCGGGGTTAGATGTCCTTGGTGCGTTTTTAGAAGAGCTGCGTATGAGCCCCGTTGAATTATGAGCTATGTTGCCGCCCGGGCACTTCTGCCTTCTTGAGTCTAGAAATTAGCAGAGCATAACCGTGATCACTTGGTTATGGTAGTATTAACTAGACAGAACTAGGCAATGGACAGATGTATACATACCTTGTATACACAGATATCAATATTAGGTCGAGATGTTTGTATGTATATATCTATCCAAATAATCAGAAACTGTATCCTGTGTCCTACTCTATCCCCACGATGATCACCTGCATTTGTAGAAGATAGATAGTAATATTAGGAAGTAACAGGATAAAATTCTATCTCAGTATCACTTAGTAATATTACTTAATAGTATTAGTATTAATATTTGGTTGCTATTAGATTAAGACCAAATGGGATCAAGGCACGTATGTAAAATGCTTTACATTTGTTCAGATGATATCGATTCTCAACGAATGTTAGCTATCGTTCCTAATATTTTCCTGAGTCAACAATTATATTTGCCAGGCACTATGATAAGCCTATTGATACAGCTCTGGGAATAGCTGGACCTGGATAGATAGCTCTGCTCTTATGTCTCTAAAAGGGTGGTTGAGAAGCTAGAAATTAAATAAGTAATACAAAAAAATTATAGTGAGTGTTATGGTAAGTGGAATACAGGATGCTTATCACAGGATGCCTAGAATTAAGTTATTATTTACTAATTAACCATTGATGAATTACCAAGGAGAAACATTCAGCTATCTGATAGATACCAAGCAGGGGGAACTTGTCCCTCTGTAAATGGAATGGTGCCTTGTTTCTGAGTTGTGTTCTGGGACGAAGGTCTTCTCAGGTCTTCTCTCTCTCTGGGATGGTGAGAGTTGGCTCATGGGGAGAATTAGAAAGATGACTGAGACAAAGACTCTTCTTAAAAGGAGCCCACAGACTGTAGGAGAGACAGGAAGACACTGTGCAATTAGGCAATCAGATGGCTAAATGATCACAAACAGCAACAGCCGAAAATGGGGAAAACTTTAGACTAATAAGTTTGGAGACAGTTCCTGATTCAAGTTAAGGGACTGTAGGATCATCTCTCTTTGTTTATCAGCTTGCAAAAAAAAAAAAAAAAAAAAGAGAAAAAAGAAAAAGAAAAACAACAGAAAAACAAAAAACAATGTTCGATTGTGTTCACTTAAGAATAGAAGCGTGTAAATATTTTTATTTAAAATGCTTAAACTTAAGGAATAATTTTTTGCTACTTGAAGTAGAAAACTTCAGCTGCTTGGAAAAGCTGCCCCACGTGGCGCTCGGTGCTGCAGATAAATTAAACTTTACTCCCCACAGCTCAGGGTGGGCAGCTTGTCCCAATTTGCCCAGAACCCTCCTGTGTTTGCAACAGCAAGTCCCACATTCCGAGAGTCCCAGCCGAGCCAGAGTAGTTGGTCACCCCATGTGCCTTTCGTCGCCCTTGGAAAATCCTAAGTCAGGACTCTCTGTGTTGCAAAATGATGGCATGGACACATTTTATCTAGGAGGGAAATAAGGCCACCGTAAGTCTGTCTTTACTTCAAGACCTCGGGGAGTAGATAAACTCACAGACTGGAACGCAGCCTCGTCTGGAGAGAACTGGGGAGCTCCCTAGAGAGGGCCCCTGCAGTGGAGAACCCAGAGCCCCTCCCGTCGTCCCCTGTGAATCGCAGGCTGAACTTCTTACTGCTGGAACAGGGTGTGTTCCGCCTTCCTTGACATTAAAATATCTACTTACGATAGGAATTTTTTAAAAATTTGCTGACAAAGGCTGGGAGAATGGGGCGAAGGGTTAAAGAAGCACCGATTAGTAGTTGACAGGTGGTCACGGGACGGGGAGCACGGCAGAGGGCATGCAGTGAGCAGTGATACGACGGCTAAGTGGAGAGAGAAATGGGGGGGGTCGTTTTAGAAGCTACATAGATGTCTAACCAGTGTGCTGTATAATTTATTCATTTAGATGAATAAATTAAAAACTGTTAAAAAAAAAAAAACAAGAGTGGAGATGAAAATGCAAAAGTGCCCAGAAAACCTTTTTTGGATAATGGAAATATATATCTTGACTATAGCAAACATTTTCATATATTTATTAGTAGGAATGTACATTGATAAAGCTTTGAAGAGGCATTATTTGACAATACTTGTTCAAATTAAATATACCCTTCAACCACCTTCCCCCCCCCCAAAAAAAAAAAAACCGTTTCCTAATATTTTTATCCTGCCCTTTCATTTGTCTATCTGTGACTACGGTTTAACACAGTATCTGCCAAATAATATACATTTGATAAATATTTGTAGAGAAAATGAATGAAAAAGGAAGCAGAGTAGTTTAAAGACATTAATTAATTCGATGCATTCTGTGAGCTTCCAAGTTAGTATGAGTGTCTTCATCTTGACCAGAGAAAAATGCATTGCTAGGCTAGAAGAGAAATGTATGCTATTCAGATGATTTCGGAGGGAAAAAAAAAAAAAAAATCGGCCGCCATGTACAGATTATGTTAAAATTCTTTACTGTTAAGAGACCACTTTGTGCACATTAAAAAAGTCTCTAGGTAAATGAGATACTGTTGACAATACGGCAACAGCTGTGCCAGTGGGTTGAACAGACAAGCTAATTGGGCAAAGATCAGAGGATTAACTGCGGGAGGGAGCGGTGTCTTTGTTCTTTGTAATAACCCGAGACACCGCCCTTTGGCCTAATCTGCCTTAGTACAAATCCATCCTTTATCCCGGTTGGATTTGCATAATCTGTTGTGTTCCTCAGAAAAAACTTTGAAGTGGGAATTCTGTCTTCCTCTATGTTTACTGAGTGACTTCAGATAAGGGAGCGTTCCTGAGACCCAAGATGGACAGAGAAAAAGATTATAGTGTGTAATCTCCAGGGTTCTCCTGGAGATTAAGAAAACACTGCCGATTTGTAAACACTAATCTCTGTGATTTTTTTTTTTAAATCATGTAACAAAAATAATCAAATGGACTGAAGGTTGAAGAATTACAGGATTACAACTATAATTCCTGATTTCTATGTATCACTCCCAATTTCGAATGAAGATTCTCATTATATCCATCTTTCGCCATTTCCAAAACATTCCATAGACTTCATTTAAAAATAAATGTGTGTTAAGATATCTTCTGCGCGGCAATGCCTTCGCTCCTGCCATGTGTTAGGCACCTCTTTACACTGACCTTCTTTTTCCATGTGGCTCTTTCCTCCCCCTCCACTCCGTTCTCCAAACTCTCCCCTTCTCCCTACCTCAAATCGTCCTCCCTTCTCCTTCTCTTCGTATTAACCATATACCTTGTGCCATAATAGATGTAAAGATGGCCAGAAATGACATCTTTATCACCTTTAAGGAGCTGAAAACCTAATATTGGTCTTTAAACATTCATCTACTCATTTATGTCACTTAGGAAAAGTGACTTAAGAGACATTTGGATACGGAGCTATGGTAATTTAGAGAAATGAGGGGCTACTTCCAGCCACAGAAATAAGAAAAGTTTTAGTGGAGCAGAAATGCGTAAAGGACAGGCGAGAATGAAATATGGGGGCGACAGCATCCTCTGTCTTTTCTCTCGCCTCGCAAATGGAAGGGCGACGGTTCTGAGTGGCCCTTGAGCCCTGAAGGTGGAAATTAGAGGGAGCGCGTCGCGGGCAGAGGAGACCTTCAGGGAGCAGGTCTTGCTGACGGTGCCGGCCATGAAGATTCGATCTCCCTTGCTTGCCGTGGTTGAGTGTCAGAGTAAAACTCATAGGTTGGGGTGGCTGAAGGAAGAGTAGGATAGTTGGAGCTAAGAAAAAAAAAAAAGAATAACAAATGTCAAAGTAAAGACCGCCAAGGCAGACCGAAAGCCAGCGGAGGAGCCGATGGCCACTCCCCGCGACCCCACCTTGCAAGCAAGTGCAGCAGGAGACCCCGCGAAGAAAGGGGCTCCGCGCCACGCTGCTTTGCTCTCTGCTGTCGCCTCTCCTCCGACACAGCGGTACCTGAGGGTACGTATGGGCGAGGGCGATATTTGAGAAGCGATTGCTCTCAAAATTATGGAAGTAGAATTGAGAAACATTAAATAGAGCCACAGCAGCCTAAGGGTCAGTGGCCCCGAGGGGCCTCAGGGCTCAGGCCGAGTTGTGATTCTGAGCGGCCTCGTCCTCCAGCCGGGCCGAGCCCAGGGCCACGTGGTCTGGGCTTTGGCCGTGTTATTTTCGCCTTCCTAGGTCTGACCGTCCCTGCCACTCCAGTGACCACTTAAAAGCTTCTTGTACTCGAGATGCAGCGATGGGCGTAACAGGTCAGAGTTTTCTCATTATTGTGAATAAATCCGATTTAAGCTTCATAATAGCTCATTAAGAGATCAACATCGTCATATTTTTTTTTTTTCTGCCTAGCAAACAACCTCCCATAACCCTACATCTTCTTCTAAGCGCATGTGTATTAACTATTTTTCCTCCAGGGTGCAACTCACGGGCATCTTCCCTGACCTCTCCAGGTGGAGTAAGATGCCTCACCACATGCTCTTACCTTTTTGTCCGGCTTTCCGCTCGCGGCCTCCATCCCGATGTTCGTCCCTCCGTAGCTCGCGAACTTTCTCCTTAAAAATAGAACCTGTGTGAATAATCCCATTTCTTAGCGTCCTTGCCACTGTTTTTTTCTCACGGTAATTTTTCATTTTAGCCGTCCGTTAGGAGCGTAGTGATATTTCATTATGGCTGAAATTGCAAAAAAAAAATAAAAAAATCCTCTTACTGGAACATAAACCACGCATACAAAGGCACATTTGTCTTGTTCTCCTGCATTTTAGTGCCTATCATAGGGCCTGCCACATGGTCAATGCGCTCAAATATTACTTTAAAGTAAATAAATGAATCATGAATTAAATAAAGAAGAATTGATATTCAGAGAATTAAATTACTTATTCGAAGTTACACTTGGAAAATATGACTTTTTTATGGGCACGTTGGAACCCACATGTACTTAGGGTCTAGAGTGTTACTTAATGCGTTTTTTGTTTTTCAGTTTCAAGTAGGAAAAAAAATATGAAAATACTATAGATAACGTGTGTTAAGATTTCAGAGCGGTGAATGATGCTTTTAAGGCATGTAGGTCTGAGAATATCCTTAATCCTGAAACTCCCAAATTTAATTTCCCCTCATTCTTGAGCCGAACTTCACAAAAGCAATTATCACATAATTTGTTGATTTCTTTCCCAAGTGAATGTTTGCCAAACACTCCCAATCAAAGATTTCACATGCATTAAATATTTATGCCCAAGCTGTTACACAGAAAACTTGAGTATATACTTTGCTTTTAGAATTAATTTATTTCTAATTTTTAATGTAATGTAATTAGCTGAAATTGCTCTTAGAATATAATCACTTGTTGTATATTTGAATAAGTTAATCATGGCTTTGTGGGAATGTGACTGGTTTATAATTATCTAGAAGCCTGAAATGTGCTTTTTGGCTATAAGAGTCTGGTCAGACTCAGTGGCCACTTACCTCGAATCACATTAGGCATGACTTTATGCAAAGAGTCGCTCTCAGAAAATGTACCTTGTTTCTCTACGTCAATCAAAACCGAAAGTGAGAGGTTTTGCAGGAAATCCCTTAGATCATGCCACATCTTTAAACAAGGCTGTGCGAACAATGAATTAGCTCGCAGACTGGGAGCCAGAGTGCACTGTGTGACCTTGGCCAAGGTCATTGTGGTCATGCAGCCTTGGTTTCCTCATGTCGAAAACTGCGGCATTAGACTAGACAGTCTGTAAAGTACTTTTTAAGTTTTGCTCAGCATGTTTTGTGATTTTTTTGGATAGAGCGTACACTAAACTGGATCTGCTAAATCAGTGATGATCCCTCTTATTTGAACAAAGATGTCGACTTTTCAAACCAAATTTACGTGGTGCTTTCCTACAGATTTCACAAGGCCAGGAAAAATGATATTATTATCTGTCATCCCCGATTTACTTCGTAGGGAAAGAGTCGAGTTCCAGAGATCAGTGTGTGGTGGTCATGTAGCCGACCACTCTGTGCCCCAGGCCAGTGGTTCTAATCCTGGCTGTACATTAGAATCATTCAGGAAACTTGAAAAAACATGATATCCCACCTGAAGAAATTTCCATGTGGGTATTTGCCCACTCATTGCTCAAAATGACATTTTAAATGCTCTTTATATTATATGACAGGTGGAGAACTAATGTGCTTAGGTGCTGGATAAACAAAAAAAAGTGGGACTGGCTTCAAAGTGCTCTCAGCATTAGAGATGCAACTTCCACGTAGTTATTACAGGAGAATATTACACACCCAGGAACAGTGATGTGCTCACCACATTGACAGACTGGTGGTGATGCCATTTGTACAATTCATTTAATCTTGGCCAATTATTTTCATCTTAAAATGAGGCTAATAATAGCTGCCCCCAAGGTTATTGGGAGATTGAGCTGCAAGACGGACGTGAAGGATCCTTGGTACTGCACTTGGCACACAGCGACGAAAAGTGGATTTTCCTTTTGACGTTGACAGAGCGCTGTGGAGACTCCAGTTCTCTGTCTGTGGTAATCACATCTATTTCACAGGTTCCCCCGACAACCAGACAAGACCGTAGACATGAAAAGTCTTTTGCAAAAGGCATCGAACAAATGTGAAAACTCTTCATGATTCTAAATATCTAGGCCGGCACACACATAAATATGAATTTCTATTTGTACGTATGTTTCTTCTCCGTGAATCAAATTCCCTTGGCATCCCAGCCCGTCCAGAGGGGCTTGTTTTGAATTATATCAGGCATTAACAAAATATTCTCCTCGAACTCTCCAGAACCATTGTGCATTTAGCTTCTCGCCCTGAAATATCCGGCCGGAGTCATTAAAATGAGGAGCAGCAGGACTGCATTTGATGCTACTTTCGGAGACGAAGGAAGTCAGAACCTGCGAGATTTCAGCCCTGCTTATTCTTAGCCGTGTTTTTCTGCTCCTTTCAATTACCCTTCCTCTCCCGGCCCAGCGCCCTGGTAACTGAGGGCTATAGGCGCGCCGACTGTCTGTTTCAGTGCTGCAAAATACCAGATCTGTATTCTGGAGAAGCAGGCTGGCTCGAGGCAGTGACCCACTTAGGTTTCATTTTATCATTCCTTGTGAACTCCCCGTGACTCTTAGGAGGAAGGGGGGAAAAATTCGCCATCCACACACACACACACAAAGGCTTTTCTTTAAAGCCACTTCTGCAAGTTTGTGGATGAGGTGTAAATCACATGCATGTTAGTGCCCTGCCGTTTCCCGTGTCCGCTACAAAGTCCCAGGTCCTCAGGAGGGCGGCGTGTGGAGGAAGAAGGCGGTGGTTACAGAGGCTCCAAGAGGCCATCTGTAAAGGAGCAGAGAAAACCCGGGCCCCGTTAGGCAGGCAGCCACGCGGCCGGGTTCGAGCTTGGTGCTTGAATGCCATGCCCGGTCTCCTCGTATGGACCCGCGTCCCTTAGTGATGTGGAGCGGATGCCGCCAGCCTGCTCTGTGGAGGAAAACCAGGGTCCGAGGCTTCCGCGGGGCTCTTTGGTGCCCCGGTTCCATGCCAGCCCTCGCGAAGGGCCCAGAGCCATTTTTATAAGAAAACTGGCCCAGCCTCTAGACACAGCTGTGATTCCCTTCCCTTCGTAAAACCGGGCATGGCTTCAAAATGTGAATTCTTTCATAGTTACACATCTGAGAATTTTTAGTTTTAAGGCTTCTTGGTGACTTGTTAAAAACAGGGCTGCAGGTCTAAACATTTCCTGTGGCTCCATCACTAACTGCTCCAGAGAGTCCTGCTTTGCATAGAGGCCTGAGGCCGCGCCCTCGAGCATCCTGTCACATGCACCCCTGTGGCTCTCTCCCTCCTGGGGCTGCGCGAGCTGCTGTGCCTCAGAGAGGTCGCAGAGGTCGGAGGTCGGCCTGCCTCCAGCACGCCCAGGGCAGGGACACGCGGGACAAAGCAGGTGTAGGTCCTCGGCCTCGGGGAGCCGTATTAGCTCAGTGCTTTTCCACATTCGTCTGTTGCTGCGCACATCACACTGTCCCATTCACCAGTGAGGAAAAGGCCACTAGACCGACTAATGCCACTCATTTAAAAGTGTAGAACGAGGGTTCAGATTCGGATGTCTCCGATTCCTGCGTGAGCGTGCTTTCCAGAATCAGAAGTAATCAGTGACGCGTATCAAACGTTTCCTTTCTTCTCCCAAAAGAGTCTCTTGTGCTTGATGTGCAGATGCCATTGGTCTGCGGCCCACACGCCGGCACCCTTCACCTTTGCCAGGCAAAGCGCACCTGCCACAAGGTCCTGAGTCTTTCCTCCTGAGAGCGTTTCTTCTGTGACGTTGTTTTTACACCCGGGCTGGGAGCACCTGGGTTTACGTGTGGGGCAGCTTTACGTGAAAGGGGGTTCATTCCTCTAAGGACACGTGGGGGACCATGGATAAACACACCAGCGTCCATGTTGCTTAGTGTAAGGGACAAATCTGAGGTTTGCTCCCAGCATCTCCCAGAATGCCCCAGGGGATTTCCCTTCAGTTGCCCATACTGGCTACTGGATAATTTTGTGAATTTTATGGGCTTATTTCCTTATCTCGGTTTCCTGTGTTAACTCCTGGTGATTCTTGAGGCAAACTCACAAATAAACCACTGTCTCAGAGTTTGCTACTGGGAGAATTTAAACTGAGATAATAATCTCAAATTTTTTGAAATTTCCATATATTTCACTCATTGCAGGTTAATTAAATTTCCCAAGGCTTCCATCTTTTCTTCCGAAGTGCCTTCCAGTTTGATCATTTCTGTCCTTGAAGCAATCCCAGTCGCTTGAATGGTGCCTGTAGAATCTCAGTCCAGTAATTAATACCTATCACTAGTACACGTGGGGAAATGTCGTCCGAGGCGATATTTGCTTATCTTTCTACACTGCAGCTTTTTAAAACCATGCCCTTTTCTTAAGCAGCCTCAAGGCGCGTGTACAATAAAGGATCCTGATCATTAAAAGGCAGCGGTGCATTAATAAAGCGTCAGACAAATAATGCAGAAGACACAGCCACGTTACGGTCGCACCTTTTTTTTCAGGTCAGGCTTTTGCCGTTTTTTGTTTGTGTTACACACACACACACACACACACACACACTCTTTTCTTTATCTAGGCCCGTCATTCTCTCTCAGATATCTAATTCGGGCCAAGTGTCATGAATCCCTGAGAACCGTGATCACTACTCCACCTTCAGAGCCCCCGGGGTGAGAATTCACATGCTTTGGGGGCGCCTGGGTGGACTTTAGATGATGGGGAAAGAGGGGCCCAGGGACGGATAGTCAGAGGGAGGTTTCGTCGATGTCTTCTGCTTCGACTTCTATTCCCTCTCCTCACCAATCAGTGACGAGAGGCACGTGACCTCACTTTACACTCTGCATCTGTAAACGAAGGCCGATCACTCAAACGCGTTTGACCAAATCTGTCTGATCCCTTCCTGTAGTCCAGGGAGGGCATGTCTGTATATTATGTTCGTCCTTTGTTTTCCCAGCGAGGACCCTGTCGATGTTTCTCCATGGCCGTCTTAGCATGGGGGTGGCCAGATCCTGGAATTACAGTTATGCAAAGGACGCTCCTGTGAGCTGGTGCGCTTCTGTCTCGGGGGACGTGGCGTTTTACCCTCATGGAATAACAATTTTCTAACTACAGCAATGTAGCAGTTACGACGTGCGAAGCGATTCTTTGTCGCTAAGCGATGGCCGTCTCTTGCTCTTTTCGTATGCGCTTCATCCCGGATCGATAACGTTGCTTCTATCATCAGTCCCGCGTTACAGGTGGATCGTCTCAAGTTTCTTCTGCACGTAAATGGCGGGGAAAATATTACAGTCTTAAAAGCACTTTTTTTCTTGCCATCCGCTACTGTAGATTACATAAAATTCAGTAATGAAGGTAAACATAAAGGCACATTTAAATTAATCATATGAGCCGCGTTCTGCCATGCAGGGGTCACATCCGGTCAGTGGCTGTTGACCGTACTGGGCGGCACAGTTTTTCCATCACAAGAAAGTTCCTGGGCAATCTCTTCTTTACTATTGATGCTTGAATTTTTTATTTGTATCTTTTTGTTCTGTAAATTTTATTTTTTATAGCTGTGAACAGTATATACATATAATTCAGATCCTGTTTTTTTATTTATTACAAAATCATGAGCTTTTTATCGCATCGTTAAAATTTACCCTATTTTGTATGGTTTAGTACAGATATGTCCTAATACACCCTAGCTCTACAGGTTATAACTTTTTTTTTTCCTTATAAATTTGACTGAAAATAAACTCCGTGTATAACCTATTTCCATACAGGGGGTTATGTGAGAAGGTGGCTCAAAAGGACGTTTGTCAGTCGCTGGTGGCGTGACCTCTAAGGGGCTTTGGCAGGGAATAAAACATCTTGGGTCTTCCCCCCCCCCCCCCACCTCCTGTCGGCCTAAGAGAAGCCCGGCTGTGGGGAGCAGAGGAGTCTGTTTGCCTGGAGCTTGCCGTCTGTGGCGTCGCCACCCGCGCCTCTGAGCAGACTCCTCTGCAGTGCTGTTTTCTGCCTTTACAAATTCACGTGGTGCGGATCCTGTAGGCGCCCCGTCTGCCCTTGCCGAACGTGTCAGTAGCATGTTTGGGGCATGTAATTAGACGGCTAATTCCATCTCGCTCTGTGAACTTGGGCAAGGCCTTTACTTGCCGAGATCTCAATCTCTAACACCATTCTAGAAATAGCATATGAGCTGCTTCTCCTTTTCTTCTTCTTCTTCTTCCTCCTCCTCATTCTCCTTCTTCTTCTATTGCTATTATTATTTCATTATTATTATTACAGATTTTGAAACACAACCTCCACTGCTTTGTCTTTGGCTCTGCTCTGCACCTTTAAAGCTGGCTCCATCCCTCCCTACCCAGAAACACCCGGGGTCACGGAGCCAGCTCCTGGGGGCAGGGACCCTGGCGGCCACAGGCTCCTCTTGAGCAGTTTGGCTTCCCTAGATGTGCCCTCCATTTGTGACAGGAAATGGACTTCCAGACTCTTGTCTTAGACAGTGTTTGCCTCTTGTAGCTTCACACTCGTTCCTTGGGTCCAGCCAGTCTTCCCTGGGCGGCCTCCCTTTTTCCTCGAAGTTATGTCTGCACCTAGCCACTCCAGATGACAGACCCAGCCTGAGCCCAGCTGCACCATCCCCAAGTCTAAGCCATGGCCCTTATCCCGCCAGGTTGACTCCATGTTCATCCCGAGAGAATTCCTCGATGTACTCTTTACCATTTCCCGTTCGCTTACTGAGATTTTATAAGATTAATTTTATTTCCACAGAAAATAAAAGAGTAGGATTCCATCTACAAACAAGAAGTTCATTCCTCACAGAAATATTCATTTTTAGAAAAAGGGAATATTACACTATAAATCTGCCACATAAACGTGATTTCCTATATCTGCCTTAACTTGGATGCATCCGAACAAGAAATATTATCTTTTATGGACAGTGTTCTCTGACTATCCTGTTTGTATGTTTAACGAATATATGTAATGACAAAACTAGAGAAGGGATGATGAGTGGAGGTATGGGAGGCCAGATAAAGATGCTGATAAATGCAGACCCCAGGAAATCCGTAAGAAAATGCAGGGCGCAGCTTAGCCTCAGCTTCCTCCATTGCTAGTAGGATGAGCCATGGACATCAGTGTGGCTGGTGAGTCCGCGCTTGCAAGGTATAGCAGTCCTGTCAGGGGACGATGGGCCCGACACCGTCCCCACTCACGAGGAGGGACACATGATGCCATATTTGAAATGAAAGTGACATAAAGGACGTATTATGAAAACTAGAACTTGAAGATCGGCATTTAATTAAAACCTTTCGCATTTCACGTTCCACTTCCGGATGGCAATGGAGGTTTTCTAGAAAGATGCGATGAACCATTTCAAACGACGAACTTAGTCTTTAATTTAGAAAGTGCTTCTCCTATGTTTTTTAAGTGATCAGTTTGATATCACGATACCTTTAATTTCCTTCTTCCATGCCCAATACCAATATATCAGATGACCAATAAAAATAAGTAATTCTTAAGATACATATGCCCCCGTTGACCTTGACATCAACGTCAAGACACCCCGTGACCCCTCAGACTTCCCGAACTGTCATTTAAAACCTTTCAGCAATGGAATACATGGGCTTCATTTTTTTCAACAGCCGGTTTCGAGAGGCCTCTTGGCGCCCTGCTGTGGCTCCTCCCCGTGCCCCGCTCCCAAGCTGTCGGACTCCGGGTCCCTTCCGAGGGGTCCTCGCGCTCTTCCCCACCCCCCGTGCCTCTGCTTTTGCTGTTCCCTCCGCCTGGCACTGCATCGCTTGTCATTCTGGGGCACCGTCACCTGCTCACGTCTCTAGGTCGAGCTTCCTCTTGCAGGAGGGATTTCTCGCAGCGTGTCTGCTCCCATCCTCCCAATTGCCGCGACGGCCTCCTCCTGTAAACTCCACAGGTCATCTCAGCCGGACGCGCCTGAACGCGTTCGTGTGACACCTCCTGAAATTTACGTCCCTTCAGGTCAAAATCAGGCCTCGTTCAAGTCTTTTGCATATACCTTTACTTAAAAAAATCCCAAATAAATGTTTGTCGAGTCAAATCGAATTAAATTTCTCGTCTCATTTACTTAACGAAAGCATTTGTCCATGGTAGGTTAGTTGTTCAGCGGGTAGACCAAACCAGGGAAACATCATTTATCCCAAAGTGACTGGCATTCTCTAAGCTAGCATCCTCCTTCAGTTTATTAGCAAAATACTATTTATGCCCTCGCTGAACAAAAGCTATAAATCTCAGCCACATGTCCTCCAGCGTTCTTAGTGGGAGTGGAATTCGTCTATTGTGAATAAAATTGAAGGGTCATAAAATATGCCAGCTGCCCACACTTCAACCTTTGAAGGACTTTGAAATGAGAATCTCACTAGTAAGACCAGCCAGACTAAGCATCGGTCCTGCCCATAACAACAGCCTCCATCAGCAACAGAGTGACATTTCTCTCCTTGGTAATTCTAAAGGGCACAGAGAGTATCTTGCGGGAAACCGGAATGTAAGAAAGACTGAAGGCATGTGAGAGCGTGAAGTACAAAGGAAGGAGCGACAGGTGCGGCCACAGGTAGACCTGGGCGTGGTTCTCAGCTCTGCTGCTTGTGGGAGGCTAACCGTGAGCAAGTGAGTGAGGTCACAGCATCTCCCAAAGCCCAGGCGCTCCACCGTCAGTTACTACAGCCGTCCACGGTATGGTGCATTCGTTAGTATAGGCCAAGTGGCAGCAACTAATAAGTCCAGACTTCCAGACGCTTAAAGGGCAGGAAGTTACTTTATTTCTCATTTAACAGTCCAGGGAAGGGTTCAGCACCTGACGTAACCATTCACGGATCAGAGTCAGCGGTCGCTGGGCTGCCACCCCAAGAGTGGTCCGATCGCTCGGTGCGTCAACACTGCCGGCAGCTGGAACCTGGACGCTCCCCCAGGAATCTCCCAGAAGAGCACCATGAAGGCATTTGTCTTGTTTTGTCTTGTTTCGTTTTGTGTTGATGGACTGAGCCCATCTGAAAACGCCACAAATCCTCCTCCTCCTTGTATCACGCGGCGAGGGCTTAGTCATGTGGCCACCCCTAACTGCAGAGAGAGCTGGGAAATGCAGATGTAACTGTTGTCCCGAGAATAAAGGACAGGAGATTTTAGTAGTCAGCTGGTTGGCCGTCCCTGCCACAGTATCCACGCTATACACTGAAATCGAAAGACATTCGAGACGTGGATCCGGAACTCCAGCAGCTGACAATCTGGAGAAAAAATGTCAGTTAATACGTATCATGTGCAAAATAGACTAATAGACGATGCACATTTACTTACGCGTCATGTTCCTGGCACTGCCCTTAGCGTTTTCATGTAGAGTATTTTCTTTAAAACACACAAAAGAGGAGGAGATGGCACAGCAAAATATACAGAAACTTGGAACTTTGAGATGGGTTAAATGCTTCTCTCTCTATGTCTGTGACTATATCTATATCTATGTTTGTATCTATAGCTCTATCTATAGATCTATAAAAATCAATATAAAATCCATATAAAATAGTGCAGCGCTTAATCAAAGATATAATCCAACAAAAATAATACGTCAACTATTCACACCACAGTGTTTATTTTATTGCACTATAACTTGTATGTCAGGGCTCCTCACAAGACAATGGTATCCTTGAAGCCTCACCTAGTAGCTCTTAAACGTGTTTATCATTTCTGTCCCCATTGTCCCCATACTCAGCTCCCCGCCAGACCCCACATAGCTCCACCCTTAACCTAAGACAAGCATTTTGTTCTGAGAAATGCCACCTGCCCAGGACTGCTGTCTCTGTCTCCTCAGGAATTCAGAGCTCTATGAAGCAAGTTTGCTTTTTTTGCCTTTCATTTACTTTTTCATTCCAAAAATAATAATTTTACACCAGAATCTGTACTGTCATTAGAAACCTAATTATGAGCAAAAAAAAAACCCAACAAAGCATTTTTCTTCTCACAGATCTTATATTTCATTGATTGGAGATTAACAAAAAAAGTCACACACGAGATTATTTCGATACAGGACCCACAGCACACACTGTCATACCTTACAAGTCTTTACTTTCATGTGGTCATAAATCATGCCTTTTTCAAAGCTAGTTCACAAGATTACAGTAAAATTATCCAGATTAGGCACATTAAATTACACTAATTTTAGGAAAACCTATCACAACTAATAACTTTCTACAAATTATAAAATAATAAAATTAAGGTATTGGATTTCAAAATATACTTGGCCATCATATTTGGGTTGCTGGAAAGTAATTGTTTATTTTGTTTCATTACTCATTTATAATAGAAGCTTTCAACCATGGGATGAATCCTAAATAATAACAGTTAGCAGGAATGAGTCATTCGATATGCTTCTGAGATGTGTTGTTTCTACTTAATAAATTGGGGACTCATTAGAACGATATTTCTCCGGGGCTGCGAACCTTGAGGGAAAGTCAGCAGTACTCAGTTCAGGAGAATGAAGGGTCCTTCTTCACTCATTGCCACTCGCTCCAACTCCATCTCGTCATCAACGTTTACGTCTCTAGTTCAAGGACTCGATGTTTCTCAGGGAGCT
Organism: Rousettus aegyptiacus; assembly: GCF_014176215.1. Lineage (NCBI taxonomy): Eukaryota > Metazoa > Chordata > Mammalia > Chiroptera > Pteropodidae > Rousettus > Rousettus aegyptiacus. Next base: position 57,686,060 of record NW_023416290.1, read on the forward strand.
TCTTCGTTTTCAGCAATGTTTATCCGTGGTTTAAGTCCTATATAGTGACCCTCAGGCTTCCATCTGTACTGTCATGGCCAACAGGTATCTTTCCTGACCAGGATCCGCGGGTCCAGGCTGCTGTCCCCAACGCTGCTGTTCCCCTGACCCCAGGGCCCGTATCTTCCCCCAGCCCCACAGCTAAACGCTCTCTGAAAGCGCAGAGATGCACCTCCCATGGGGACGTCCACAGTTCTAACAGGAAAAGGGAGAGAAGTCGCTCACAAAGACCAGAGACCCTGAAGCAGGACAGGCCAGGCCTTAACTTCTTTGTCCATTTGCCTGATCCCTTCTCCCCTCATCAGCATTAAATCAGCATTAACCCCATCTTTGTCTAGAGTCTCAGAGTTACTGGCATGCATATCTAATAAGCACAGACTTCAGTCTCCGTTTATTTATGCCTTTGCAAAGAGTTAAAAACTGGGATAGCGTGCGACTTCTGAAAGGCAGAATACTTGTGAATATGTAACATTACCACTTCCCAGAATACACCCACTCTCACAGATCACACACTCACACATGCTTTTAGGTCGTGCGTGTCCGTGTGTGTGTGTGTGCGCGTGTGTATCAGCAGGATTTTTGATCCTCTAGGTTTCGTCCAGCCTGTATAATGATATTCATCTTAGTCATTGAATTATTGACAGTTTCGAGACACAAAATTGAGCCATTGATTATGTTTCACAATTACAGTCAAGCGAAAGCATATTTTGGTTGAGTGAGTGGTAAAAGGAAAAAAATCTATCCAAAAATATTTATTTACCAACTTAAAAGTTTATTATTTATCCATCAGTATCTGATAGGTTAAGCATCTGGTAAGGAGGTAACTTAAGTCACAATGAAGTCCTTAAAGTCACCGACTCTTAAAATAAAAGCCTTACACCATCAAAATGCTTTTGAAAATTCTTTAATTCCCAATGAAGTTTTGACTTTCAGTAGGTCAGACCTACAAGAGCCTGTGTGGTCCTTGTCCTGTTTGCATTTTCCGATACCACCATAACCTCCCCTTCCCTCGTCCTTGTCGTAGGTCAGGTCCTTTCCTCACTCGGCTACTGGTTCAACATATTACCCTCTCAAGAAAGGTTTCTTTACAGCCTGAGTCAAATTTCTTTTGTTATATGCTGTCGGAATGTTGTGTAGATGTCCCGCAGTTGATTATCTCCGTAATTATGCCTCTGTTTGGACAATTATTTGATTAATATTCGGCTGTCCCACTCCTTTGCAAGAGGTTGTACACTGTGGATATTCGCGTTTCTGAGCACAGTGCCTGAGGACACACAGTAGATGCTCAGCGTGCGTGTGCTGTGTGGATCAGGGCTGATTTTGGAAGTGTGTGCACGCACGCGCGTGTGTGTGTATGAGAGAGAGAGACAGAGAAATTTTTAGAGCGGGATGCATGAAATTATTAACAATGGCAATAAGTAATGAGATTTAGGGGACTTTTTAGCTAGCTATACATATTTTTCCCTAAACTGTGTCGTAAGAAAGTTAAAATAAGTGAAACAAATTATCCCCAAAGAACTGGTGTTCAGAATCCATTTTCTGAACCTCTCCTTTCTTCATTTTCATTTTCTTTAAAAGTGTACACTCCTCGGCCTTCTTCTGTTGCTTCCGCATAGGGTGAGGCCTACGCCGAAGGCTGCACGTCTGCATCCTAATGGCTCTCAAGGGAACGCGTCGAAAAGCGCTGGGTTGTAAGCTAATTAACTAGTTCCATGTTACTCACGCTGACTAATCGCTTAAAATCAATTATCCAATCGAAAAAAAAAATCAATGATTTCTTTGAAAGAGTCATAAGGGGATAGTAGCATGCTTTGCTTCTGCATAAATTGCTAGCTGTTTTTAAGAGAGAGTAATGTGTTTACAAATCAAATGATATGGGGGCAAAATAAATAGGGAATTCAGTCCTTTTAATCCAAAATAACATCGATATTGATGTAAGCGCACTTCAAGTGAGAAAAACTTTTTTTAAATGTATTTTATAGTCTTAAAAGTTGTTTAAGAATGACAAAATAGATTTTATTTTCCTCGTGTTTTCTGGTTATCCGCTGAGTTTCGGACGGCACGGTCAGTTCCGGGTATGGCAGGAACGATAACCCGGGGCGTCTGGCTGGCAGGCCAGCGCCTCTTCTCATTTTATCGTCCGGGGAGCGTTTTTCCCTGGGAATCTGAACCGCCGCCAGCAGGCTGTTCTGGGGACACTGGCGGGGAGATACCCCACTGTGTGAACAGCCGGTGTTTACCGAACGTGTCATGCAAGTGTTTCTTGGGCCCATTTCATGTCGGCGGGATTATTCCCACTGGACAGCTGAGGAAACTAGATCCTCGACAGCTTACGTTATTTTAACCAAATTTACACAGATAAGAAATGGAAAATCAGAATTCAACACTTATGATCTGTAATTACAACAAAAATCGTGGAGGATCCATCGGCTCACGTAACATGGAAGTCAAAGGGGGTCAACAGATGTCGACTCCAGGACCTCCAGCCCTCAAAATTCTCGTCTCGGTTCAGCGAATGCACCTGACCCATGTCTGCCAGGCACCAGATCCCAGAGCGGGTGGTGGGCGGGTGTCTCCTCCGAAGGGCTCAGAGTCCAGTCATCAGGACAATGAGTGGGCCAAGAATGTCTCCCATGCCATGAAATTAATGCGTGTGAGACATAAATAGAATGTTCTGGAGGGCCAAAGAGGATGTGGCAACTGATACAGCCTGGGGGACGGGAACAATTTAACGACAGGCCTGGGGTCATAGAGAAAGGGGAACTCCTTGGTATCAGATGAGAGTAGCGATTTCTAATTAGTAAGAGTGTGCATGTCAGGAAGCAAAATTCCCTTTGCTCTTCTTCTGGCCGCTGTGTGGTCTAGAAGGTGCCTTCGGGCAGGAAGCTACCTGGCTCGCTTCCCTTCTTTCTGAGTATGTCTGTCTGTCTGTCTGTCTGTCTCTCTCTCACCCTTTATGTTCAGAACTTCTTGAGTTCTACTTATCCAGATCCAGAATTGGATATAAGCTTGCTTATGGGGGATCACATTTCTCATGAAATCCCTTCCGCCGCCCTTGGCTCTTACGCTCCTCCTCTGACCGGTCTGGCAGGTTAATGGCTGTCCCCTACGTTTGAGGACAGAAAAGAGGATACAGCTCTCTCTGAGTTAGCCAGCTGGGCTGGAAAGGTCGAGTCTGCACGATGCGCTCCCTCGCTGCAACTCCGGCGTCCCCGATATTTCAAGTCGTCCTTAATTTTCTGTTAAGTTCGTAAAAGGTAATACTGCAGGGTCAGGCCGCACTGTCTCTGCCCCTCTCCTTACTCATGAGAGTCCTCGGCTGCGTGGGGACAGCAGTTTAATTCTGTTTGCACGCCCTGCGAACTTCCCAGGGACCAGCGAGTGTGCCAGCTCTTTTCCCCGCAGACGGCCTGGGCCGAGGTGGCCGCCTCCGCACTGCATCCCGTGGCCTTCTTGTAAATGTCAAGGACAACGCCGCAGACGCTCGGAGGCCTGCCGCCACGACACAGCAGAGCTGGGCGGAAAACGTAAATCGAACCTGTGTCTTCTGCAATAAGCCAGTCTTCCCGGATGCATACCTGTGTCTCAGGTCCCCCTGATGGAGTATAGGGATTAATACCTGCTCCATTCGAGGGGACCAAACTTTATAAGCCACATAGCTAATATCGATTAAATGTGTCCTATGACTTTCTTTAAACATACCAAGTTAATATTTTTAATCACGTGAAGCAGACATGAGTTACTTTCAGACATGAGTTACTTTCGTATATTTCACATGTGAAAAATCTGGTATTCAGAGGCAGGAACTGACTTTCCCAGTGTTGCGAAGCTAATAATTTTTGGAAGAAGAGACGTCTTCGCTGCTCGATTGAAAAAGCAATTTTGATTTTTATTTGTTTTGTGAGGTTTCCAAAAACGCCCCTGTATAAATTGGGGATTTTGAGTTATATACAATGGAAACCAGATCCGGCTAAATCCAGCAAATTATGGGAAAATATAAAAAGTTTGTAAAAAGAATTGCAAGGGAAATCTAAAGAACTGGGCTCAGAAATATCAGCTGGAAGGCGCATCTGGGACCCGGGACAGGAGCAGAAAGTGACAGTTACGGCTGGGTCACCGCCACGGGGCTCATCCGTCCCAGGCATGTTTCAGTTTTTCTTCGATTTTCTTAGTTTATGGTTTTTATTACAAAGTATTCCAAACTCACAGAAAAAAATATATACAAGTAATAAAATAGGTATTCGCGTACTTACCAAATTGAATAAATTCAATAGTTTGATATTTTTTACTTCAAATATATTTCATTAAAAATATTGGGAACTTTCGGCCTCATCCTCTTCTCTTCCCTGAGGGTGACCTCTGTCCTGAACTTGACCTGTAGCATCTCCTCTCATGCTTTGTGTTTTGCTCTATATTAATATCAAGAAAAAACATATTTTATGCCCGTCGGACATAAATGTCACCATTCCTCAGGTTTACTTTCCCAGCTGGCTTGTTCCACCTACTGTTATTTTCAAAATTGTATCCATGTAGCTTCTTTCTGATCTCATTTTAATATTTTCCAATTTTATTCAATAAATCAATTTATTTATATAATAATTCCCTATCGAAGAAGGTAAGCCATCTGTACTTTTTTTCCTGTAACAGTGCTACTGTCTTTATTCATAACTCCCACCTCTAGAAAAGAGTTGTTGAGCTGAGTTCACGCACTTTGACTTGAGCAGGCTTTGCCTAATTGCTCTTCAGAGTGTTTGCGCAACCAACACACCAATCAGCAATATAATTGATTCCTATTTTTCTATATTTTTATTAAAATTTCACAACTCGGAGCAATTCAGCAAGTACTTAATGAGCACAGACAAAAGACAATAACCCTTCTACATTTTCCAGATGTAAAATTTTCAGTAGTCAACAAAAGAGATAAAAACGCACACCGTTACAGAACCTAAATGCCGTTGCGGAAATACGTACACTAGCAATATGAGTGAATACGTGTTTCTCAAGGCGGCAGGTGTGCTGTTGGGAAAGGCGGTTTCACGCACCTGTTCCCGACCCCCTCTTGGTCTTGGGCATGGAATGAGCCCTTACCAAGAGATAAAGAGCCACCACAGCCTGTACAGGGCTTTGCCACCTTGTGCGGGAATGACTTTTCTTGTGATAGGACGATGAGTACTCTCTTTTCTCTGCTTAAGGTGTGTGCATCATATGGCACCTGGCCAGCCCACTGCTATGTCTGCCGTCTGCGGCAGGCGAGGGGACAGGGTTCCTTTGCCTGTGGCAGGAGAGGGGTGCACATGCGCAGACTCCCCCGCAGTGGCTGCCTGGGAAGGCCCACTGGCCGTGAGGGACCAAAGTCCACTTCGGGGGCTGGGCTTGCCCCGTCTTTATTTTGTGCAGACGAGGTCCTATTCCATCCGCCTCTCAACTACGATGTATTCTAACTGAGTCTCTAGCACCAAGGTGCAGCGTTTGGAGTCCTGGCTTGGAACCGGTGACAGGTGCATGGCACCCTGCCTCCCCCCACCCCCCGGGAGTGATGACCAGCCCAAGGGACTCTGCTCCACAGTTAACGCAGAAAATCGAGGCAACGCAAAACAGTGCAAGGCGGCAGAGGGAGTGCGAGATTGCATTTTTACAGCAACCGCTAAGGGAAGTTGTCACCGAGAAAATGACAAAGTAGCAAAGACCTGCCGGCCTCGCAGATCCCGTCTGGCCCCTTTCCGTGGGGAGGAGAGAACGACCCGTCCGAATGGCTCCTCGCGAACGCACGTGGAGCTATTCCGAAAGGAAGCCGTGCTGTTAGTAGATTCGTTTTCCATGAGAACAAAATAGGTAAATGGGTAAAATAAACCGTGAGTGAAAAGCCGCGTCCCTCCCCCCAATAACAGACGAGAAGCGCGCGGCCGCCTGTGGCACGCAGTTGGGGCCTCGGCTTTCGCGGAGCGTGTTTCCTTCCCACAGAAGCGGGGTTCCGTTAGTGACGCGGAAGGGGCGCCTTGCAGTCAGAGAGGATGTTCTAGAACAAGTAGTCACGGATGCGCTTTTCCGCCCCACCCACCCCAAGCGTCGTGACTTGTTTTGTCCGGTGAAATGTGACCGAAAGTGACATGCAGTCGTTCCCGGCGGAGGCGTTCGTCAACACGCGCCTTGTGTTACCCCCTGTTCCTCTGCCCTGAAAGCCACCAGCACTCCAGATGACACCCCCTTGTCGGCCTTGCGTGCAGAGCGATGGCGATGCTGGCCTGGGGGCAAGGGCCTGCCTCTCTCCAATGGACGCCCAGCATTGGTTGTCTTATGACCTTGAGATTGAGGCAGTCGCTCACTCCTCCAGCATCCTGAAGCCATTCGAGACTGCTCCTACAGGGACAGGGAGTGTTCTGGAAACGGTTAGCATTCTCTGCCACAGGTGGGTACTCTGTGGTTACTCAATGTATAGATGAGGAACCTTGGGCTCACACAGTTTAAATAATCCGCCCGGTTGCCTGTAGTGGATTAATAGTGGAGAAAGTGTCCTCCAGAAACTATATTCGTAAAACTGCCATGGCAGATTGCTAGATATTATTTTTTGTGATGCAAACCGCTCGGACTACTAGATACTGAAATCCTTTCATGTTTTAAGAGCCCCTCCTATATCTAATATTTGCGCAGACTGTGCCATACTGTCAAACACTAAGCAACCCTATTTTTATTACAAATTGATTCTTTCGGAATGTTACCTGAGACACTTCATTTAACAGCAATTACATTTTCATAGGTTTGCATTGAATAATGTATTAATGAACAGTGTTATAAATGTTCTGTCATCATGATCTGCAATTAAAATACCCCATAGAGCCTTGTGCTAATGATAATAACTAAATTACTGACACCTTTAGAATCGCTTTGGCTTTCGAATCCTCAGGCCTGGCATCTGAATTCAACATGGTCAACATTAACTGCAGCTGTCATAAGATGCAAAACTCCTCATGAATAAGCATTGTTTAACATATTTCAAAATATATTCCAAACACCTGTTTCCAAAGCAAAATAGAAATCTATTTTCAAAGGCACCAGTAAGACGCGCGAGCATATTAATGCAGGCTAGACTTTATTTTCGTCAGTCGATCTGCACCTGTGGCATTTAGTGCCTTCGTCCGGGACAGTGAAACCACAGCAGCCAATTAGGAATCTGTATTTAAGAAATGCGTTCCTCACTGGCCCTAAAACATCATCAAGTAAGTATGTCTTTAACAGCACGTTAATATCTAAAAATTTGTATTGCGCTTTTCACCTTTAAAATCACTTTTTTTACGAGCTCTCAGGAACATTTTAGTGTAGATTAGCTTACTCCACTCCAGAGACTGAGGCTCGGAAGTGTGAGACTCGGAAGGGCACAGTAGAGAGAGCTGGTCCACGCTCTGGGCACAGTGTTTTTGCCGTCACGTGACAGAATGGAAGCACCAGCCAGAGACTTTCCAAGGAGCGCTGGCTCAGAGTCGAGTTCTCCTGGAAAGGGGCCACCCCACGCGCAGGGAAGGCTGGGTGGCCATTCAAGACCTTTACCAGCTTCAGTCAGAGAACCCCGCCGACTCTGGTAATCCTGGACCTGCGGGCGAAGGTACTCCAGCTGGTTTGGGGATGGACTCTACTGGGGACGGAACGTGTGACCCGAAAGAGGAGGCCGGGAGTATGAGTGATGGAAGGGACTGAGAGTTACCGTGGCATCGGGCAGTCCCGCTGCCTGTGGTACAGCGCGCAGCCGCGTGTCCCGGGGCTCAGAGCCGCAGGAGTCTTTCATTCGGATTGTCGGTCTGCGGCCAGGCAGAGCTCCGCGGGGATGTTTTCCTTCTTTCCTCTCCTCGTGGCATCGTCTGGGTGTCTGGAAGGGTGAGTCTGGAATCGCCTGCAGGATTCTGGTTGCCCAGCTGGGCCTCAGGAGCGCCCCCAGCGAGAACACCCGCAGATGGCCTCTCTTTGGCTTCCTCACAGCGTGGCGGCCGGGTTTCCAGGAGCGAGCACCCCAAGGAATGCCAGTGACACCTGCGTGACCCTCTCACATCTTTTAAGACTCATAAGAACCAGCGGTGCAATGACACTCCCGCCACCCTCCGTCTGTTCGTTTCCGTTGGGCCTCTAAGGCGCGCGCGCCCATACTCCCACGCAGGACGATTCGACTCACCTCGCGATGGCAGGAGTATGATAGATTGGCAGACAGGCTTTGAGCACATCACAGGATTTTTAAGGACTAATTTAGAAATGTCATTAAGACATAAAATAATGGAAGAAAATCACGTATAGAAAGTGTGAGGTTAAATTTCCGTCATTTATATGAAAATGGGACAAAATATATATATGTATCTTCACCTATTTCCCCCAACATATTTCTTAAGCTCGGTAAATATTTGTTCAGTGACCGGATACTGCATGAGCCAGAGTCAGACTCGTCTCTGTCACCGATCCCCGTGGGCATGTCGGCGGAGGAATAGGGGATCAATAGCGAGCGAGAGCCTTTGACTCACGACATCTTGGTGACCGGCACACTGAGAGGCAGGCCTTTCGAGGAAGTGTTTGGGGGATGTTGTGGAACACGTAGATGTGGGGGTGTCCTTAGTCCCTCAGGTTTTGTCGTGGTATCAGGTTCTTTAAGGGACGGAGAGAAGAGTTGCCACGTGAGTGAGTGCGAAGCAAGAAGCCGGCAGTGTTTGGACGGGGGGTCGAGCGCTCTGGGCTCCGTGGTGCAGCAGCGGGGGAGGCCTGTGGCTTTTTCTTCCGAGAAACAAAAGGGGTTCAAGAAGTAAAGTCGAAAGAAGTTCTGTCGGGCCAAACTGCGGGAGGGTTTACGTGAGGTCAGTCGATGCGGGCAACCGCGAGGGCCTTTGGGGACTTGAGGTAGAGGGAGGTCGAGATAAACGCCTGGAATGCTGTGTGCACAAACTCTTTCCGGTGGCTTTGGCGATCGCGCCCCAACTTGGGGTCATGTTGTCATCATGAGCTTGTGGAGCTTAAGGCTGACTTTTATTTAACAAACACGTATGTACATGCGTGTGCCAGACATAGTTCTGATGCTGTTTAACAAATACCAATTTCTTTAAACCTCAAGATATCGTGAGGACAGTCCCATTATTATCACTTCCATTTTACAGGTAAGGAAACTGAGGCACAGGGGTCCCACGAGGCGGCAAGAGGCAGAGCAGGGACTCGGCCCCAGAGTCCATCCTTCCTGCACACCCCACCCTGCATGGGTAAGACCCGAGCTCTCTGAACCCGCCATTTCACCGCTGTACAATGCTCCCTCCCACGAAGTGCATTTGCCAAGGCTTTATTGAAATGATCATAAACCCTAGATTTATGGAAGAGTAATAAAAAGAGACCCAGTAGTAATAACACTGGCAGCTTCTAAACTAGTACATTTCCTCTTCTAAGGAGACAAACTCCAATCAAGAGATAAGTCAAGTGATCTGTAAATGGCCATCTAACTGATTAAGCGCAGATGCTGGGCTAGGAGCCAGTTTTTAATGGAGTTCATATCTTTTTTCCAACTACGCTGACTTTATTTCCCCTTCCAACCGCCTACCTTTGCGGGGAAAAAAAATGCAGTGAGAAGTCTGAATGTACCTCATTTTGAACACTCACCTCCACTCTTAGAAAATTAAATCTGAAATCGCTCTCTCCTCATCCATCTGGTAGGTTTTCCACACCCTAGCGTGGATGCGATTGTTAATTTGTCTTTCTTTTTACCTTGGTTGTAGGGAAGGTTCCTTTTTTTCTTTCAGTGATTCACAGGGCCTTGTACTTTGGCACGCTGCTTAGAATATCTCTGATAGCATTCCAAACAGATGAACAGAGGTGGCATCTTGTGGCTTTCTCTCAAAAGATACAGAAACCCCCAAAAGGGCTTTGTTAACACAGGGCTCTCCTTGGAAATGGACGCCTACTTCCCTTAGAATTGGTCCTTCCTGAAGCCAGGATGCACCGCCGAGTCCCACAGCACAGTGGTTACGAGCTGGGAGGCCAGCCGTGGGGGCTGTAAGCATCCTTTCCAAGACAGATGACTCTGTCACACTCCTGACCTACAGCAGACTCGACCTGCTCCGTGGCTCATCTTGGCAGCAGCCTACCTGTTGGGAAGCTGCTTCTTTGCAATACGTCAAGGATTAGTTGCTTGCTTTCTGGTTATTATTCCCAAGGCTAAACACTCCACTTATAATCTGGAGGTCCCCGGGCACCCCGAAAACGCGCAGCGGAGTGTGGGGAAATGCACGAGGCGGCGTTCGTTTGGTGTTTCTGAAGGTTCTGTATGGAACGCTCCCCTCGTCGTGTTCCGTGGTTCTTGCCTTCCATCTCTTCCCACATGTTGCACACCTGGCTCTTCATCCCGCACTCTGCACCGACTGATTGTGCCCCTTGGGCATCCTCCGTGTCTCTCCGTTTTAACCACTGCGTCTTCCGGGTCGTCTGCTCTGTGATTCTAACCCCTCCCTACTCTCCTGAATCCCTGTCCCCTGTAGAGATCCTTCACCTGACGTCACACCTGGATGTGATGGTACATCCAGCTGCCAGCATCCCAAGTAATAATAACAACGTGAATCACATTCTCAGTGTTATCATGGCCACCAGAGTTGTTATCATAGCGTTTGGTACTCAGCTATGCCTGGCACTGTGCTAAACACCTTACATGCATTACATGAGGCTTTCAGAGCTCAAATAACTGGGTAACAAGTAAACGATTAAGTGTGCTTGAATCCCAGTTCATCAGACACAAAGTCTTTGTATTGGACCGCTCCACAAAACTGCTTGTAATCCTGGATTATTTAACGATCAGAATGAGTCTATCTACCCTCTTTGAGACCTGTCAGTTTTTCTACTCGATTGCATTATTATCCTCTTTTTAAGTCTCTCGGGCTATTGGAGATTAAGTTCAGATCTTAATATCCACGCTGTCTCTCACCTCAAACCCAGCAGGCTCTCACTTATGGGCTAATTTACAGCAAAGACAATAACCCTGACTACCTGCGACATACACCGAAGACTCTGTGATTTTTTCAACAAAATGTTAGTCACCGTGACAGGAAACCCACACACGTCTGGAACAAGGCCTAGTTTGCCATCACAAAACAAGTGTTTGTTGTCCAACACGTGTCACCTAAAATTTAGCCAAGGCAGAAAACTCAAAGGCTAACTAACGTTCCAGTGGCAAAGTTACCTATGTGGTAATGGACCTGGCCCCAGAAAATCTGACCGTGTATTGAGGCTCGTTTAGTTCTGTCCACGGAACTTGTGAGCCGTCATGAAAACTGGCACCTGCTCACTTACGAATCAGAATGGCCCAATCCGGCATACACGTGGGATGTGCTATTCAAGTGAGCTGTCGGTAGAACTTCAGGCAACAAGGAATAACCAAAATTGTCCGTGTCAATTACGTATGAAGCTAAGAGGCGAAATCTTAAAATACCTTCCAAACAGTTTATGAAAATAGGGGGAATCCTTTTCCTCTCTCTTTTGTCGAGACATCTCAGCAGTGGGTGTTTCCTTGTTACGGCAGGTCACGTTGGCCAGCACAAAATAATGGGTCCCCTGAGCACCAAGTACGGCACGCACCAGGATTCTGGATATGCTTGTAGGTAAGCAATGAGCATCTGGGATAGGTGTCAGTCACTAAGAAAGTCATCCTTCTGTTATACGTCCATTTAAATTCGAACATGTTTTCCTTTGTATTAATCTGATTTTAATAATAGGTATTTATGTATCTAATTTATGAGTGTAACTCATTGGGAAGGAAGGATTAGTACTATTCAACTTGGCAATCCCATAATAGTTTAGAACGTTTCTGTAACTGCTAAAATAACTCCTCAAAACAGAGCGGCTTAAAACAATGACGGCATATATTCTATTCAGAGCTCTGCGAATCGGGGAGCGTTTAGTGAGGCTGGCTCATCTCTGCTGTCTCAGCTTCATCTAGGGTGACTCAAAGGCTGGAGTCACGTGATGGCTCACGGCCTCACGTGGCTGCCAGTCGATGCTGTCATTTGTGACCTGAGAAGGAGCTGTTGGTAAGAACATTTCTACACGGCCTCTCCATGTGGTTTGGGCTTCCTCGTAACATGGCGGCCAGATTTTATGGGCTATTGCTCTAAGGGACAATGGTTCAGGCACGAGCTCTATCAACTTTACGGCCTCATCTCCAAAGAGAGACGGAGTCATTCCCATTACAAATCTTCATTAGAACCCAGATGCGAGGGCGGCCGGTGTCAGGAGCAGGCGATGCAGATCTAACTGCTTAGTGGCGGAGGGTCCCATCGCCCGCTGCAGGAGGAACGTGTTGGATGCAGTACACTCGTGCGACTGTCCTCAGAAATGGCCATCTGCCGCACACGGTGTCTGGTAGGGAGGAACTTTCTTTTGCAAGTGTATATTTAAAAGAATGAAAGAGGGAAGGAAAGGAGGGATAGAGAAAGAATAATTTACTGCTTACGTGGCAGTCACCTCCAACTCCCCTTAATTTCCACCACAAACAAATGCCTAAGTCCTGGACATTCTTTAACCTGCTGGACACTTGCCACGCTTCGCCCCAAACAGCGGCACCGCCTTAACTGTGAACTCTCGTCCGGGCAGGAGTCTCGGTGTGTTCCCCGTCCCCAGCTCCCGCCCTTGCTCTCCTAAGCATGGTCTGTGATACAACCAGGGGAGTTTTATAAACCGAAACGTGACCATGCCAAATATTTAGCTTCTCTTCAGTCTCGTGCTGCTGCTAATACAGAGACGCGAACGTCCGTGGCCTGTGCTAACCTGGCGCGGGCTGCGATAAACCGACTTGCGCCAAGTTTCTAGCACCCGCTCCTTCTCGTGTGGGCTGTGGTTTGTATTACGTTTATGCCAGATTTACTTCAGCTGAGCTCAGGGGTCACGTGGAAGGAGGTTAGTGTCGGGGTCATGGCCCTAGTCCATCCTTTCCAGCAGCGGAAAGGTCCCCTTCATCCGCCCTTGGGTCGTGACCTTGCGCGCAAGCCCCCCATGTTGCTTAGCTTTGCTTCCCCTTTCTTCCTTTCCTCTTTGTCTTTCACTGTCGCCAACTCCATCAGACGAACGTCCTCCTTGCTTGACAAAGCCCATCGCTCTGGCTCTTCCTCTTTAGGCGACGGGGCGTCGGTGAAGCAGGCGTCCGCCTCGCGGAACGGAGTGGAGGGCGCTGTGCGACCTGCCGCTCGCTGTGCAAATCCTCGTCACTAAAGCGGGGTTCGGATTCACTTCCTTGACCCCTTCTTCAAACAGCGTCGCAGCTTCCAGGAGTTCGATGGCACTTACCCAGCTCGCCCACCCCAAACCAGGAGAAGGCATTTCCTGCTGACGACACGTGCTTGGGGCCCGAGGGGGCCGTCGCCCACTCCCTTGGAGCAGTGTTGATAGAGCTGTAGATCCTCCTCATGCTGCGCGCTTGCTCGTTTCGCCGTTGCCAGAAGGAACAAGAGCGTTTATGAAATTGAAAGTATCTAAGGAGTCATTTTTGAGGAACCGTTCTTTTCCCTCCCTCCCTCCCCCTCTCTCCCTGTATCAACGTGCCCTAGGAGGAGAACAAAAGCGACGTGTAATATGATTTCGCGGAATCACTTTCCTGATTTGTTTTCAACGTAATTTTTCCTACGAGTACTTGGCCTGAATCCCAGGTTATCTTGTTGATAAAGACAATTGCTTAGACATTGTGTATTTTTAAAAACCAGTCAGCATGAATCCAAATGAAGAGTCCTCATGCTTATCTCTGAGTCCCGGGAGACCGACAGCGGAGGGTGGCTGAGCGTGTTCGGGCGATGCGGACGCCCGCCGTGAGACGGCGTGGGCGTGCAACTATCCCGAACTTGGAATCAGGGTATTTTTTCAATTTTATGAAACTCCGCATCTGTCATTCATTCATTCGTTCCTTCATTCGTTTAGCCACCCATTCAATATTCATCGAGTATCTACCGTTTGCTGAGTGCTTAGAAATGGCATAATAGCTAACGCTCACTGATCTGTTTGCCACGTGCCGGGCTCCGTTCTAAGTGCGTACAGTTCACCTGGGCCCCACAGTAACCCCATAAGCTCAGTGCTAATAGTCACCATCCTTCTTGCAGATCAAGAAAATGGAGTTTCAATCGCTTCAATCCCTTGCCAAAGACCACGTGGCAGGTGACTGTGAGAGCAGTCCTACTCGCGTGACTCCAGCATTGTCCTTGTGGCCATGGCACCGTGAAACAGTGCAGGCAGGACCCCCTGTCAGGACCGCCCGCGGTGCGGGAGGGGACCCAGACGGCAGTATCACGACAAGCACACTCCTCACGGAGAACAAGAAACACAGTTTATCTTGGGAATGATGACGTAGAAGATAAGAAAGTGAACCCATATGGCTGCCTTCGACCTAACACTTCAATATTCCATAGTATCTACCCAAACTCAACTTATTCATTTTGAGATTTGGTCTAGTTATGTGTTCCCGGTACATACCTTTCTGCAGTCATTGTCGTACCTTCTTTGTTATAATTAAACGTGTCATAAAAGTTCAAATAAGCTTATCCAACCCAATTTTCTCTCATGGAGACATAGATACATATTAACTTACACACAGAGAAAGGTATCATAAGAATTTACTTTCCGTAAGTGGTGCACTTAGATCTCAGTAGAAGCTGGGTAGCTATGGACCAAGCAAGGGCCGCATGCTAGGCGCTTCGCCTGTATTTTCTGTTTAGACAACAACTTATGAGATCGGCGATATGATCCCCTTTGGACTAAAGCAGTCACAGCTTCAGAAGCGGCGTGCGGCATGTCTAAAGGATGGAGAACATCCGAAATTCTCACTCCGTTTCCCGACCGCTAGCCCGGCTTGTCTTCCCTACGACGATGCGCAGCTTCACTGTTTAAAAAAAAGCCTGACGCACCTGTCCGTTCGGATCATCTCATCTCCCCATTTCTTTACCCACTAACTTCAGAATAGAATCACCCAGAATAAATAATGAAACCGGCTTTAGAAACCACCGCATTTAAAAGAGATAAGTCTGCATATAATCAGGTCGAGGCAGAGGTACACAACGTTCACAATTTGAAATCGTGTCTTGCTCTTTAAAAGTCACAGTAAAAAGATAAATGAATCGGCTGATTTTCTCAGAGCCGTCAGAATGCCTTCAGTGTGATTGTCTTCCTGAATGACACAGGTCTGCGGCAGAGAGCTGACTCCGATACCATCCCAAAGTGGAGGCGCCGAGGGCATCACAGGGAAGCTCGAAGCAGAGAGGGGTCATGAGCAGGGGTGAAGCTGGACCCTCAGCTGTGCACCCCCAACCCCAGGCCCAGCCCGTCCTATTCCATTTAAGACCTTGAGCCCCACAGGACCCAGGGGCATGTTTGGGAAACATACAACAACTCAACCATGCTTCGGTACAATTCCCACGGCCCTGCCCCTTCTCCCACCAGTTACGTGACGGAGTGGGGTGAAAGCCAAGACGCCTGCCTACTGCTGAGGAGACGGATCACTCAGAGAGGGACAGGGGCCGACCGGCTATGTGGCCGAGAGGATGGATGTACTTGCGGTGACCCTGGCATGGGGCAGTAGCCGGAGGGGAGACTGGTGAGTCGGACACCTTGTCACCACATGATTCCACGTGCAACGTTCTGGTGGAAACGGCATCGAGTGGGGTTCGCGGGGAGATGGGGGTCGAACAGGCAGGAAACGGGGAGCAACCACACACAGCCCAGCTGCAGCCAGCCCCGATGGCGTTCAGCGGTGTGCGAAACAACGTCCCACGTGAACTCGAGGCCTTCGGATAGGGACCACCCCTCACAATGATTCTCATCAGCATCGTCCATTGGCGTGACCGGGGGACACAGGGGGTGCAAGTCTAATGGGCTGTGGGGGGTCGGTGCTAAGATGGGAGAAGTGTATCAAAAGTGTTTCGCCAGCTGTTCGTTCTGCTTCCAGTGGTCAGGGGGGCGATGACAGCGGAGCTGGCCTTGAAGGGTGCGGGCAGCTCGTTTCTCTCGTTCCGCAGGCTCTGCTCATCCCAGAGACCTCTGAACTCATCGGCTTTCTGCAGAAACGTTAGTGATGGCTGGCTGGTTTGAGCAGTAGCAGTTCTCCGCACAAATCAAATCGACTCAAGTCTTCCTCATTTTGCCGCGGAGCGTTCAGACGCTGCGGGGTAATTTGGCCATCCATCTGCACCGAACGTCGCATTACCAAAGCAAATCTTTTCTTCAGTTGGACACAGGAAGTTCAAGGCTGATTGCAGGCACAATCCATCTGCGAATGCAGCTTGCCTTTGCTTGTTCTGATGATTGAACATTACACGATATGTGGAATCCAGGATACATCTTTTACATTGAAACCTTGGAAAAAAGGAAAAATGATAATACAGCCTTTCTGTCATGTTCCTTTCCGCGAGTTTCTCAAGTAATTTGTTTCAGGAAACAGTCCCTTTTTGTGGTATTATCCATACCACCTCATGCAGAAATCAGACACTAATCTAGTGGCCGTGGTCACCACCGCCTATTGTGACGTGGCGGACGCAGCGTCACCTGGGGGTCGAGCGTGCCCTTCCTGGAGCCAGGCTCTTGGGGCGCAAATTCCAGCCCGCCTCCCTACCATCCGAATGCTCTCTAGCAAATTACTTGATCCGTTTATGCCTTAGTTTCCTCATTAGCAAAAAGAGGATTATAGTAGTACCCATGTCATGTAATTGTTTGGAGGATTAATTGTGGATTAAGTACATCGAAGCTCAGCAGATGTTGGCTGTAGCACATTCGTTTCTGAAATGCAGGAAGCTCCTGAGACTTTCTGGCAGACCCGACTTCAAATCTCTCATCTTCTCTCAGATCTTCCCTTACGCTGACCTGTTTCTCTCCCCCAGGTAGATCATGGTAATACCTGACTACACCGAAGAATATGTCTACTAAAGCTCTTAAAACGATAGTGATGAAGACGGTTTTAACAATGGCATTGCAACGGCGATAGGAACAGAAATCCTCTAGAAAACAGTCTCATCTCACCATTCTTTGGTGATCGTTTGTTCTGCACTAGTCGCTCTACCTACATCGAATGATTTAATCCTTCTCCACTCCAAACTCGGTATCATTGGAGTTACGATCATTCACATTTTATGGAAGCAAAAAGAGAGATTCCCAGCAATTAGGTAACTGGTTGCCCATCTCCGCTCTGGTAAGTGCCAGGGCCTGGATTTGAACTGGATCGGGCAACTCTAGCACCTTCAATGTTGATTTAATTACGTGGGTCTCTGTCCTCTCGCCCTGTACCTCATTTATTAATTGATAATACCGTATCTCCCTGGAGATTGTGACATAGAAGATACGTTCTCTCATTTCTCCTGTGCCCTTGTGCAAAACCCAGATCTTTTTTTTTTTTTTTTACATTATGTCCAGGCCCTTTGTACTCCTTATGGCCAGCATTTCTTGACTTGTTTATCTTTGCCTGGTCATTGATCATTCGGCATCTGGTTTCTGCTCTTTCTCTCTATGACAACTTCTCCCTTTAACTCAGATCGCGGCGCATCAGGGCTGTGCTGAAGACTCATCAGTGGACCCTCACTCTCCCTCAGGGCAGGCCAGACCCTCGCCGTGGCTGGCCGAGCGGCCAGATCCAGCCCCGCGCACCCCTTTGATTGCATGCGACATGCTGTCCCTTCTTGTTCTCCATGCGGCAGCCACGCTGGCTCTTACCTGTCTCTAGAATGAGTCTTGGTATCTCAAGTGCTAGGGACTGCGACGTGCTTGCCCCTGCGCCTGAGCATCGTGTTCATCCCTGTTTGCCCCGCGTCTGCTAGAGACCTCGGAGCAGTCGGCTCTTCCCGCCGGAGCGCTCCTGCAACTCCCGGCTCGGTCCACTGCCGCTCCGTGTACCTTCACGGCGCCCTGTACCGCTCCTCAGTAACGCCCGTCACGGTCTGTCTCCTCCACCGGGCTCTAAGCACAGGGAGGCCAAGGGCCAGGTCTTTTCATAGGAAATCAGCGTTATAAAACATGGCCTTTCATTCTGACTACAAATATTAGTGTGCTTAAAAGGGGTCTTTGGTTTACTCTCATTAAAAAAAAAAAAAAAATCAGTTAATTATTCACTAGAATAGGAACAATGGGATTTCGTGATTTTGCGCATACACACACACGCGCATGCACGTACACACACACACACACACACACACACACACACACACTACAAAGTTATTTCCCAGTTAATCGAGATGGTTTTTCGAAGTGGTTTTTAGTCAACCGAATGCCAAATTGAGGTCAGATGACTAATGGGGCCGCGCCACGGGAATCGGGACCCTGACGTCCTGATGGGCGGCATCACGTGGCGTCCCGACCACGTGACCCCACCGTGACCCCACCGACCTCGCCTCACTCCTGACCGCCTGGCTCGCACACTGCCCGTCCTCGCTCGGATGCCGTGTTTGTCCGGGCTTCGCTTACTCCGTTTCCTGCCTCGACGCTGTCTCTTTGTTGCTAGTTGTCCCGTTAACACTGCCGTTTAAAGAGCGTAGACACAGAGTAGGACGGCGTCCGGGTCCCTTTCGTCAACTGGGACTGTCACTGCTGCTTATAAACGGATGCTATGAAGGCGGCTGGAGGTGAGTGCCGGTTTATAACAGCCACTGAGTGAGAACTATCCCTCCACCTACCCCATTATCCAGAAGCCAGAGCTAAGACCGTCTTCTCCAGGAAGGCTTCCGGGATTGCACCCATCCACATGGGCTCTGAGCTTCTATGTTCCACTACTGCTGACTGTCTGCCCTGTGCGTGCCTAGCCTCATTCCCTGAGATGATTCTAGAAGTGCTTCACATGTGTACGTCTGGTTCTTCAGAGAGATCGCTTGTCCCTAAGCGCAGAAAATTTGCCCCATGCTAACTTCTCCATTCTCATCCGCAGAGGCTGTTAATGTGTTGAGCGGATATTGCAGTAGCTAACTTTTACAGAATGGAATTTATATCCTAAATCATATATCGGCCGTTAATATTGTGCGAGAGTATTTAGTATACTTCCTCATTAATCTCGGTGATAAAGATATTATCCTCTGTGGATATCTAACTTGAGCTTACCAACTAAGCATGCAGTCATTTCGGTAATAAATAGTTATGGCTTAAAGGAAGTATCCATATGGGAGAAAAGATTCTGTTAATGTATTCACTCTAATCCTATCATTACATGATTACATTAACACACCTAAATCATTTTATTATTGATTTGCTCGCGAAGGCATAAACATATTTGACAAAATTTTTAATGATGGGAAAATATTCATGGTATAATGTTAATTGAAAATCGGAGAACATAAAATACATAATATAATCTCAGCTCTGTATAATATAAAATTATAAATTATATACTAGAAGGGAATTCATTAAATATTAACAGAGACTGACTCTGAATGTGATTTTTGATACAATTTTTAAATATTTTTACATTCATTAGCATTATTTTCAATCCGTATAAAATGCCTATTATTTTTGCAATCAGAATATTTCAAATTTTTTTATTATATACATGTGAGACCTAGACCCGCGTTAGCATCCCCGAGGTCGGCTGGTCCTCCTCCCAGCCCATCGAAGGTCCTGATTCACACTGGGCTGTTTGTCCCCGCCAGGCACCGAGGCGCGTGGTCGTTTGTTCCGCACACGTACACGGTTCCGCCGTTGGCTCTGTGTTACGAGTCCGGGTTCTGCCGAGAGAGAGGAAAGTTAGATGCTGGAAAGAATAAAGGACTAGGCTTGAGAAAGTCTGTGTTAAGACCCTATTCTGTCACCTCCTCACTGCGAGTTCTCAAGCAGGTGTCAGAGTTCTCTGCACTTTACTTCCATCAGACTCGAAATGGGTTTGGAAGATAAATCGCCTGTCAGAGATAAAACAGATTATTGTTAAGCGAGCGTGGACTTCCCCCCCCTGCACCCTCCATGCGAGTGGAATGCCAGCCTCTGCTAGTCTCCTGGGATGGCCATGACAAAAGACCACAGACGGTGATGTAAACCCCAGATCTGGAGGGCGGAAGTCCAGGTGCTGGCGGGGGTGGCTCCCGGTGAAGTCGCTGTCCCCAGCCTGCAGACATCTGCCTTCCTGCCATGTTGACCCAAGCCGTTTACTTGGAGAACATTCCTCGTGTCTCTTTCTCTTCTTCATAAGGACATCAGTCCCGTCGGATTAAAGTCCCACCCTTATGACCTTGTTTAGGCTTAATTAACTGTTTAACGGCCCCGTCTGCACATTCAGACACATTGGGGGCCAGGGCTTCAACCTGTGAATCCGAGGGGCGCACAGTGCCGCCCACGGCAGCACCTACTTCTCAGTCCGTGTGGGGCAGGCCGCTGACACTGGTCTCATGACGGGCGGAATCCACTTTTCTCTGTTGACTTGGGGCTGAGCCGTGTGATCGGCGTAGATGGGCTAACAGCAAGTTGATGTCCGCGGGGACTTTAAGGTTGCTCACGCCTTGGGCTTGCTCTTCTGCCCTCCTGCCCCAGCCCAGGAAGGACCTGTGCTGCGTGCCATCTCCGCATGGAGCATAACTTAATGACACACGTGAAACCGGGAACACGGACCTGGCGGAGTCAGGCGCGGAGCCCCCGGGCGCCCAGCGGTCACGACCCCCCACTTCCGCGACCTTCTCCTTCCCCGCTGTGTCTGTACGTCGGGGCACCTGTGAGCAGCCATCTTTGACCTCATTGGTCCTTCCTCCTCAGTCCTGGATGTGTCTCCGAAACAGACGAGGACCTGCCATCCTGACCCCTGGGTGTTCGCGACTCCGGCTTCATCTGTCCCCTTCCCTGCTCTCGGGCTGCCTGACAGAAAAATGCCGTCCGCTCCGCCATACACACTCTCTGCCCAGCACAAAAAAAAAAAAAAATGATGTTCTTGCTACCAATTACTAGCATCAGGTCTGTATCCCATTCATATAATACATCGATAGTTAATAAGAACCCAAATTTTCATAAAAGAACTACACAATGAAAGGGCCTTGAATAAATGTTTCGACAACCTTTATGACTAGTAAGGGAGTTAAATTCTGTCCAGGGCTTCTGGCAATGCCATTTCAAACTGTTTTTTTCTTCTTTACTCTCAGTCTTCTGAGAATGTGAAAGAGATTCTCAGGTTTGAGGCTTGCTTTATTTGTTTCCTGCCCGTTAAAATATGTAAAGTAATTTAAAAATCACAACAACTGACTTGTCTTAGAAACAACCTTTTCTAAGTGAAGCTGAAAAATCTTGATGCTTTTGGCATTAGTTCTCCTCTTTAAAAATTGTTCTCACATTTATTATTCTATCAATTAAAATGCCTGTTTTTAAAAATCTCATATTTCTTCCTCTGGATTTTATCACTGTTCCTGCCTGCCTGATTTTCCATGGTGACTTCAACTAATTTATTTTCATCTCCTCACAGCAAATGAAGTTCCCTTAACCTTTCTCTATGAGATACTACAAAGGATATTGCTCACAGTGCTGAATTTCTTCCCACCTTTCCGGCAATTATATGCTGAGTGCGGTATTGTCAACGGCTGCAGAGGATTCTCCAGGTGATACATAAACCCATCTTCATCCGGTAGAAAGAGAACCCCCTGTGGCTTGCCTTATTTTCAGAATTATATCTGTTGCAACGTGTCTTCCATCGACTGTAAATTTTACACTTGCCAGTTTTACTCCTTTTAAAATCTCTTGGTGCCTCTAGTAAGCCTAAAGGAATGATCTCAGCCTAAACTGTGTTTCAGGGATGAAACTATGTTTCCTGTACGGACAGTTGCTTTCCTTTGAGAAGGGGCTTCTGGCGGGATCCCAGGCCCTGGTCCAGAGGGGAGCGCCTGATGCTGGAGCCCCAACACACTCACCACGCTTGCTGAGTGCCGCCCCCTTGCCCCCGGAACGGACTGAGTGTCACCTGGTGTAAAAGGTCATGGAGTCAGGTGACACGGTAGTGCCCCCTTCCCACGCGGAGTGGATTTGCTCGAGGCGAGGCTTGAGCGGACCTGGGAATGGAGAGTAAACCACGCAGGCAGGGGATCCCGTGGCTGCGTCCCCTGTCTTGCTGGCGCACTGCTGTCCCTCAGGGGACCTTGTTTAAAGATGGGCTTTTGCGTGATTTGATGCCAGCTGAACGCAAACCGCTTCTGCGTCGTCTGCTCTAACGATGATGTCTGTTAACCAATGACCTCAAAACAGTAGTTAAATAAAACAGCCGCATCTGGTACTGTGACCTCTCACAGGTCTGGCGTCGCCCAGTTCAGCGAGGCAGTTTCTAGAGGCTCTGCATTGTCCCGTCAGAATCTCACTGGGGCTGGGATCGTGGGAAGGCGTGGTCAGCCGCAAGGCCAGTGGTTGCCTCAAAGTCAGGGGACGGAAACGGATGGCATCGCATAGCATTCTGCTCTTCACGTGGTCGCCTCTCGCGGCTTCTCCTGCAAGGACCTGTCATTCGCCGGCTCCGGGCTCCAAAGGCGCCTGTCCACAGAAGGGCAGACAATCATAGCCCGTCGATGCCCTGCCGCACGCACGATCAAGCTTCGATTCCCCCATGTGACCTTGGTCAGACAAGTCACACACCCCCACCCCGTTTTAAAAGAAGGAAGCAGAGGCCTCACCTCTCAATTAAAATGATGTCGTTTCCATTGTAAGAAAGAATCAAAGAACACGAAGACATGTATGTACCACGCACGCACACCCGCACACATACACGCGCACACGCGCGTGTGCACGCACAGCCAGTTCTCATTATTCCCGACAGCTGTGTCCCCTGTGGCTGCCTCGGACACTGAAGTAGTGAACACCGAGCCATCGCTCCTGAGGGAAATAGCGTCACTTCCCCTCAAGCCTCTGGTCCCGCGTTTTCATCAAACGGTTGCCACGTGAGCTTGTTGTATCCATGTCTCTGTTTAAAGGTGACGGATTTCACGTCTGCTGCTGGTTCACTCACACGGAACTCCCGGGCGGCGGCGCCTGGCCCCTGAGCGCAGTGTACCTGAACGGTGCTCCCCGGGAGCCACGGGCCCGCCTGCCCGTGCCTGCGATGCCAGACGGCACGTCAGCATGACGCTCGGGGCCTGCCTAGAAGAGCAAACCCACCAAGGAAAAGCACAAAAACATGAAAAACACGGCACGACGTGAACCTACGCGTTCGGAGTCTGAGAGCTGGAAGCAGAAGGCACGGCGAGCCTCGCCCGGCCTCAGCTGGGACGTCTGTTCTGAGCAACTTAAATTTTCGGCCACTGCGCGTATCTGTGAACGAGCGCACACGTACCAGGACTGTTGATGGGGGAGTTCGAGTAAATTAACCAATATGGAATCAGAGAATTCTGATAGGTTTTTCTTGGATAGGTTTTCAAAAACCTGAACGAACACAAGAATTGATTTAGTTCATAATGGAAGAAGGCGTCGGTATTCTGCTTGACCCTACCCGCTACCCAGAGATGTATTAGGAAGCTGGGTGAGGTGGACCAGCTGTCCAGGATTCTACGTTACCAGCATAGCGATCCACCTGCCCCTTCCTGCTGTGTTCTGCCAACTTCCTCTCTCAGTCGCCAGGGGAATACGTCCCCGACCACCGGTCTCCCTATATCTGTCGCCGCTCCCAAGTTTACCTCGTTCTTGGGTCACTTATTAATTTTCACACTCATTCCTTTGGTGACTTTTATAAACATCCATTGCTCTTAGCTAGTAATTTTGAGTTTTTCTCTATTTTAAGAAATTCTATTACTCTTTTGATTCAGAAAGTAGTTTTATGTTCTTTGGCCTCCGTAGACACTTTAAAAATGATGTTCGAGCGAGTTCAGTGACTGTGATGTTGGAAGAATGCTCTCGGTTTTTATTTACCAAAAATAAGGGAGGACAAAAATACGAGAGGAAACGGAACAATTTGTGCGGGAAGACGCACATGTATCATGTTTCCAAGATCATAGCCTAAGCTGCCCTGAGTCGAGGCCCAGGCCTTGACCTCATACTCATCAGTCAGAATGTTCTTTACCTGGAAGGAATGAGTTCCGCTGAGATTTTGAGAAATAACAACTTCACTTTATAATTTGAACTAAATCTCTTTCTTTATAAACCAGATACCTTATCCTCCAAAGCCGCTATTGTCTGTTTAGGTTTATCCGTTTCATACAGTCTTCGCCAGCCATCCTGGGCGGTCTTCCACTTGGGCACATACCCACCCTCCTTCCTCCTCCTCGGCACAGATGGAGACCAATTATCTAACATGTTTTGCTTTCAACTCCAAATCCCAATCACCATTCTTGAGTGAGTCCTCCTTTTTTGTTTCAATGTTGTTTATAAGGAACAAGAAGAAAATGATTGCCTTTGTTCAGAGAAGCAGGTTACACAGAAGTTATTATAATTCACGAAAAATAGCCAATTGTTTTGTCGAATGGCTTCTTATTTGTTTCCTTGACTTCATGGTTTAGTAGACAAGGTTTCTAATTATCGACTTGATTTGTTGTTTTCACAATGTTTCTAATGTGTTTCTTATTTTCTTTTTTACATTATGATCTAATCACCTTTCCTTATGTCTTCTGATGTCTTTTTTTTTTTCCCCTTTCTGACAATGAAAAAAGTATCTATAAAACAAGTACTCATTTACATGACAGAGGTTGGAAGGAAATGTTCCTGTCCAGGTAAATTGCCAGTTCCCATAATTCATCATTCCCATACACTGTTCTCCTGGTCAAAAAAAGAGAAAAGAAATGCATTAATATTTTAAGAAAGTGAACCTTTCTGTGAGTCATAAATTATGCTTTGTTTTCCTTTTACTATGAAAGATTACTTAAGGGAAGTATTTTGTTTACATTTAGACTTTTGCATAGGGATGAAGAAATAGTCTATTGAAATCTGCTTAGATTTGTTGCACACAGGCTTTAAAGATTCTGTAAATTTTAACCTTATAAGTAGGCAAGCCCTTTTTGTCATAGTCCTCTCCAAACAAGACCGGGAAGCATAGTAGTTATTTTTTACTGTTAGTGAGACTCTCAGAATTCTATATTTCACCCCTAACTGTCTGTCGAATTCCAGATTAACCCAACACCATGCCAGAAACTTCATTATATATTGCAGAGATTATAAATTCAGTATATCTCAAGCCAGAATAATTAGGTCTTTTTTAACCAACCCTATCCCAGAACCACTCCCCAAAATTAATTTACTACTTTCTTAGCCTCAAAATCTAACCAGGTTAAAGGAGAACTTCCTCATCTTGATAAAAAAAAAATATATATGTATAACACGATCTACAGCGAACATCATACCCGATGGTAAGAAACTCAAAGCTTTTCCGCAGGGGTCAAGAACAAGGCAGGAGTGACCCTCTCACTCTTCTGTTTCAATGTTGCAGTGGAAGATCTAGCTAATGCAATATGGCAAGAAAAAAAAAGTTGAAAAAGTCTACAGATCGAAAAGGAAGGAACTCATACAACTCAATAGCAAAATAATAATAATAATAATAATAATAATAATAATAATAATTAAAAATGAGCAAAGGGCCTGAATAGACATTTCTTCTAAAGAAGACATACAAACGGCCAACAAATACATGATAAGGTTCTCAAGATCACTAATCGCCTGGGAAGTGCAAATCAGTACCGCAATGAGATGTCACATCACACCTGTTAGAATGGCCCTTATCAAAAAGGCAAACGGTAACAAGCATTGGCAAGAATGTGGAGAAAAGGGGACTCTGTGCACGGTGGAAATGTAAGTTGTTAAAACCACGGTGAAAACCAGTATGGAGATTCCTCAAAAACTGAAAAATAGAAGTGCCATGTGATCCAGTCACCCCACTTCTGGGGATGCAGCCAACGGAAATGGAATACGCGCCTTAAAAAAATATCTCTTCGCTCCTGTGTCAATTGCAGCATTATTCACAACAGCCAAGATCTGGAAAAACCTAGAAATCCGAAAGGATGAGTGGAAAAGAAAATGTGCTGTCTCCAGATATCTATATGTGAATAGGATTCACCCATAAAAAAGAAACCCTGCCATTTGCTAAAGCCTTGGTGACACTGGAGGACAGGGCGCTAAGCCACGGAGGCCAGACACGGAAAGGTGGGTACCGCACGATCCGACCCACGTGTAACATCTAAAGCAGTCAAACTCATAGAAGCGAAGAGTAGCATGGCGGTCGCCAGCGGCGGCGGTGGGGATGGAGAAGGGAATGAGGACCTGTGTGGGGGTCGAAGGGTGCAAAGCTTTCGTTGTGCAAGAGCGAACTCTGGAGACCTAATGTACAGAGCGCTGCAACAGTTAGTGTTACCGTATTGCCTGCTCGAAATGTGTTTTAGATGATCGATCTTAAACTGAATCTGCTACACACACACACACACACGCACGCACACACACACAGCAACCGCGTAGAGGTATTGAATATGTGTTCTAGCTTAACGGTAGTGTTCTATTCACAGTGTATACATATATCAAAATACCAAGTTGTACGCTTTAAATATATAAATTCCATATGTCAAAACAATCTCAATAAAGTTGTTAGAACGTAATTACTACCTAAGGACAAAAACGTCTCTAAGTAACCGTAATTCTCTCATGCGTAATTAGGTACACACTATTCGATAGCTAACTCCGTAGTGCTGCTTTAATCTTTGGCAGACCCCTTTACTGCCTCCGTAATGCTCCCCTTTTATAAACACAAGTCATTCTTTGGTTCTGGTTAGACATCACGCTAAACCCTCGCCTCTAATAGCAAGTTGCCATCTTTTCTACCTAGCACTTAAAAACAATCTAACCTCTGCAAGTCATTCGATTTTTCTTTTTAGCATAACACTAAAATTGCCTACTTTTAAATAAAAAGGAACTCAAGTTTACACATTTGTCAAGTTTTGTGTTATACGTGGGAAAAATTAAATGTTTCCTTGAGTGCATAGGTAGAAACCATTACTTTAAGAAATATATTCAATAGTTTATTACGGTTATTTTTCTTATTTTTTCAGTCATATTCTAAGCTCCTAGAGGATGTGAAGAAGCTTAGAAGCCAGAATATACATTTTTTTTTTTTGTAATCAAGTCTAATAAAGCTAGGTCGCAAATCTGAATTATTAGGTAAAACAGATGGAATCGAGTCCCACATCGGTTATTTGATCTTAATGCACTCCGTTCACAAGACGAGTCTTATTTCTTTACCTATAAAATGAAGCAAACAGACTGAAATATAAAGAGCCTTCCAGCAGATCTAGAGTGTGTGGAGAAAGAGTCATCTGGGCTACGGGTTTGCTGGCTTAAGTCAGTACCAGCTGAGGGAGAGAGACGATAGGCAAATCAATTCAGCGATCTGGGAGGCTAGCCGGAGGCCGAAAGGAAGAAGCAGAGAAGTTAGAGCACAAAAGGCTACAGCATTGTCGCTTGACATATTAGCAATACATCGAGGAAAAATATTCGGTGCTCAACGTATAACGAATGACCAGGACGTGCGGCAGCCTGATCGTGGCAGCAGTCGTGCGGCCGTATAAAAGACAAAATCAGGCAGTTTCCACATTCTCTGTGAGATGTTAAACGCTATTTATAAATTTCCACTGAAAGCAGATTACATCGTTGTAAAAAATGAAAAACAGCCCCAGGTATGAGGCCCTTGTTAATAGTTTGCGTGAATCGCAACCATCCCATAAAGTCATAACACTGTTGTTACGATAGTAATATAGGGATTCTTTAATGTCTGCCCCACTTAATTTGCATATGTAATTGACAGCTCATTAGAAATGATGAAAGCATAATTATGAAAACAAATCTAGAAGAAAGGACAAACTCTCGCCTAGTGAATTACTGCTAAGTGCGTATTCGGTTTCATACTGTGGACTTCTTATAATGGACATTAATGAGATTTTTTTCCTCCAAGATCTCCCCTCTAAGAAGTCAGAAGATGAGGTTCAAACACATACAAGTTGCAAATGCATATAATGCTCCCCAGAATATTCATAGCCAAGTCGAGCGTCAAAGCCTCAATTTCAATTTGCCACCATGTCAGCAAGTCTAGGATAGAGCAATGCTGTTATATGTAGCTAGAAAGCCAAGCTTCCGAATCAACAATACATTAGGTCTCATTTTACTGTAAAGATTAAAGATGTCTACTAACTGTCCCATGAAGTTTTCTAGATACCTCTGTTAACTTAAAAAGCTATACTATCCATTGGATCAATTTACTTATTTATGCATTAATTTATTTAATTTATATTTATGAAATGCCTGGGACTCAAAACCCTGAAAGGGGTAAAAAGAAAAATAAGGTGAATAAATTCAAGACTACTTCACAAGACTGCTATATGTAAATAGCCCCTAAAATGAAAATGAAGACCACTCACCAGATTTTCTAAATGGGCAATATATGAAAAGATAGTTTATGGAAGAATACGTTTATTTGCTGTTGTATGTAAATAGCTATTTTTGTTTTGTTTTGTTTTGCTAACATTAAGAAACTACATTGAGAGACAAGTTTCACATCTGGTAATACAGTATTCTAGTATATTAATTATCCTGCATGTAACTATACACTCTTGAAATATAAAATAACGACTACCTAACAGAACTGGGCAGTGACCAACTTAAGTACGCAAAGACTAGAGGAGGCTCTGAGCTGGGGACAGGGGGTAGCTGCTTTACAACTTCGGACAGAGATAGTCTCTGTTTGGGGAACAAGGGACACCTAGAACCTGGAGAGAAACTTAGTCTTTCTTAAAACAACAACAACAATAACAACAAAACATAGGGCAACCACAGCAGCTGGAAAGTATGGAGAAATTTTACAGAGGAGCTGGAGAGGTGATGCTCTGAATCCTGCTCACGATCTCTGCCCAAATCTTTTGCGGATTCTCACACTACTCGTTCATGGGACAGAGTCTAAATATTTCAGCTAAGATTAAAAATAGGTGTTTCAGCTGCTGTTCATTGTAGTAGTGGAGACACTGGAATTTGAGCTCAGTCCATTTAACCATCTGCTACAGAAGAAAACAAAATGAAACAAAAATAATGTTGTTCAGAGGGACAAGACAATCTCTATGATATGTAATCCGCAAAGCCTAGGATACAGTTTTAAATGATCCAAATTATTAGATATATTTTTTTTAAAAAAGAAAACATGATCCATATATGAGACAGGACGAGAAATAAAGATCAACCTTGAAACAATTTAGATGCCGGAATTAGCAGATAATTTTAAAGTAGCTATTAAAACTATGCTGGAAAAAAGAAAATATGAAAATAGTGAATAAGTAATAAGTATTAGAAAAATCAAGTACCAAATGAGATGTGTAGAAATGAAAAATGCAGTAGCTGAAATGTTTAAAAAGAAGAAGAAAAACATATTTTTTTGCACGGGGTTACCAATATATTGAAAATGAAAGAAGAAATCAGTGAATCTAAATATAGATCAGTAGGAATTATATAACTGTAAAAACTGAGAACAAATATAATATTTTTTAAAAGTCTCAGTGATATGTAGAACAATATCAAAAATCTAGCATATGTGTAATTGGATTCCCAGAGAAAAAGAAAAAATTAGTAAGAAAAAAAAATTGAGAACTAACGCTCCCAAATTTCCCCCAATTAATAAAATATGCAAATTTAAAGATTCAAGATGCTTAGTGGATCCAAGGAGATCAAAAGCTAGGAATAACATATTCCTATTATTAGAAATCACGTTAAATTCTGAAAAGATCAGAAGAGTGAACCATCCCGTCCAGAGCAGAGGGAGGCCGGGAAAGTGAACCCACACGTCCAAATGACAGAAGAAAAACAAATTTTCTCACAGGAAAAAAAAAGTGGCTCAATATTTTTTTTAAGAATGAAAGCAAAATATGACATTACAGTTAAGTGGACAACGGGGAAATTTGCAGCAGCAGGCAAACGCGGTTTGAAATGAATGACAAAGGGAGTTTTTCAGGACCAAGAGAAAGGACACCAGAGGCATCCGGACCGTCTGCAGACGGAGTCCTGGAAATGACAGAAAAGGCAGGTGGTAGCTCCAAGCGTTTTTTCTCAAACTCTTCTAAATACCTTCAAAGTTGAAGCAGAAGAAGGGCGTCGTCTTGTGGATTCGCATTGCACATCGGCGTGATTTATATGACAACTTTAGCGTAAGGACAGAGAGGGTGGCGCGTCAACTTGTTTTATCGCATGGTTCCCGTATTTTATGGGTAGTTTTTAAGTGCTGTCTCTGATACTGTATTCCCGTGGACTACCACTTACTATGCAGTTACAGCCCAAAAGAAAACTGAGGGATTAAGATGGTAGTCTTCAAGAACACTGAAATAACTTAAAATGAGTTTTTAAAGGAGGATATAGAAATCCCCCCAATATGTGTCAATTCCGCGTGTTTACAAAGAATCTGTGGATCACAGAATTCAAATGAAAGTGCTTTCATTCAGGGATCACGGGCGCAGCCAACGAGGACGACACCAGCAGCCTTCACAGGCGCTGTGGGCGCAGGCACCGGGAGCAGGCGCCCGTCAGGACGCGAGGGCTGAGGGCGGGGTGCGAGGCAGGAGGTGCTGCTCCCGGAGGTACACGCACCAGACACGTTGGCCACATCGTCGCAGGACATCACATTTGCAGGAGAATGCGTGCCCAGTCAGGAGGTGCCGGAGAAGAAGCCCCTGCCCCGGATTTCTTGACGCCTCCCAGTGGTGCCTGAACCTAACCAGAAACTGAAGAAGACAGGGCCAAATGGACCCAGTATGAGAGTGGGAAGCACACTGGGAAATACGGCCACCCCTAACGCCCCGCCATCTGGGCGTAATGCAACGTGGTCGCCCTAAGATTACTGCTGGCCCTTAGCATTCATCATCTCAGAACAGTCTATATTTTTTTTCTCTTTCCCCTCCCTTTCTATCACTCTGTCAATATGAAGAAGGAAATCTTTTGCAGTAAATTCCTTCCTATAAATGCATATTTCAAGGTCATAGGGCAAGCTCTTGCCTTCCTTACTGCTCTGTCCCTAGTAATCAAAGGAACATATGACAGGATTTATAAATATTTATCGAACAATAAATGAGTGGGTCTGATACTTTGCATATAAAACTTAAAGCCATTCTTAGAATTATATAACTAGAAAATATCATGAGAGAATTGTCAAGCTGTTTAAAAGGCTTTGAGAATCTTTTATTTAAATTCAAAAAGTAAATTCAAAGAATTATTTGCAAACTACATGATAGCAATATTCAAATAAAATGGTAAATCAAAAGAACTGATTCTCTTTTTTTTATTAATTTTATTAAATTTATTAAGGTGACATTGGTTAATAAAATTACATAGGTTTCAAGTATACAGTTCTGTAATGCATCATCTGTATATTGCATTGTGTGCTCACCACCCAAAGTCAAGTCTCCTTCTGTCTCAATATAGTTGACCCCCTTGACCTTTTCTACCCCTCAACTCCCCTTTCCCTCTGGCGACCACTAAACTTTTATCTGTGTCTGTTTTTGTTTGTTTGTCTTGTTCATTTGTTGCTTTCAGTGTATATCCTACATATGAATGAGATCGTATGGTTCTTGACTTTTTCCATCTGACGTATTTCACTTAGCATGATTATCTCAAGATCATCCATGTTGTCACAAATGACGGTATTTCATCTCTTCTTATGGCTCATTAGTACTCCATTGTATTTATGTACCGTATCTTTTTTATCCGGTCATCTATCAAAGGACACTTTGGTTGTTTTCATGTCTTGGCCACTGTGAATAGTGCTGCAGTGATCAGGATGCATATGTCTTTATGGATGAATGTTTTCGCATTTTGGGGTTAGATGCTCAGAAGAGGGATCGCTCGATCATGTGGTAGATCGATTCTTAGTTTTTTGAGGAACTCCGTACTGTTTTCCATACTGGTTACACCAGTTTGCATTCCCACCAGCAGTGTTTGAGGGTTCTTCTTTGCCCACAGCCTCTCCAACATTTGTTGTTACTTGTCTTGTTGATGATAGCCATTCCAACAGGTGTGAGGTTGTATCTCATTATCGTTTTGATTTGCATTTCCCTGATAGCTAGTGAAGTTGAGCATCTTTTCATGTATTTGTTAGCCATTTATATGTCTTCCTGGGAGAAGTGTCTGTTCAGGGGCTCTGCCCATTTTTAAATTGGATTGTTTGTTTTTTGTCGTTGAGTTTTATGAGTTCTTTATATATTTCTGACATGAGCCCCTTATTATAGGAGCTTTTTAAATAAAGAATGAAAAGCAAATAAGATAATGTAAGTAAGATAACTAATAAGATAAAAAAGAACTACTTTAAATCAATATTAACTCCAAATAAAAGAAAGCAGTGAATCGTTTAAAATTATAAACTGGATGTGGGTAAATATACGTAGACAGGTGTAGAAAGTCAACAAATGGAATGTCAAACTCTAAAAAAGAGAGAAAGGAAAACAGATACTGTAGAATTCTAAAACTAAACTCCGTAACGTTCCTTATTAGCTTGTCTTTTGGTTATTGTGTCTAAACATTTTTCAAGCGCGTTACAACCTTACAGAGCCATAGAATCTATTTGTCAAGTAAAACCGAATAACACTAAGTGACATAACAAATAATACCCGAATCTCGCTGGCGTGTTTGAGCATAATGAAGATCTGTTTCTCACTCGGGCGGAGTTCGATGCGGGTGTATTTGGAAGAGCGAATCCCCCTAGCTTTCCTGCAGGCCCCCAGGTGGCCGTGACCAAGGCCATTTCCGTCGCGTGGCTGTGCCGTCTCAGAGTCACTTGCCTCCAGGTGTGTGAACTCGGCGAGGGGGAAGAGTGTGAGCCATGCGATGGAACGATTCAGGAGGCAGGTCTGGACGTGTCCATCACTTCCTGTTCCAGTTCATGGCCAGAGTGGGCCTGACTCTTCTACGGGAGGACTAGACGCTGAGGTCCTTTCGTGTATCTAGGTAGAAAGTAAGATGATTTGATGAACGCCAAGGAACGGCGCTGAAACTGAGCGTCGTCCACCCCAGTGATGCTCCTGATGCCCGCTCGTAGGTGGTCTGCAAGGATGTCGTCCTTCCTCGTTCACAGGGCGCCCTAAAAGATGTGCGTGGTGTTTATCTCCCTCACAAATACCTCAGCCCATAGGAAAACATATATTTAAAAAAAATACTGTTCTCTGTGTCATATCAACACGGATTTTATTCTACTCGTGCTCAGAGGCTGTGGACCACTCTGCGAATACATATAAAGGGAGATCCGGGGTGGACGAGAGAATAGTCCCCCGGTCGCTCTGTTTCAGGTGTGCTTGCAGATTTCAGCAACCTCTATTTCCACCTGCTTATTGCCCACTGACAATAACGCACTCTGTTTTGCTGTGCTGTGGAGTGGCTGGTTTTAGCTGATACCTGAATCACTCTCCATAAAAATTTGAGTGAAATCAGTTTGGATTTCTTAGAGTAGTTTTTCACTTAAGATTTAAAAGCAATCTGATTGCTTACTGCATATGTATCTCCAAAACTGCTAACATCAACTTATTTTAGAAGTTGAAAACAGTTAAAAAAAATTGTCTAAAAGTACGGCATTAAATCAAGAGGAAAATTTCTGCTGCATCTGAATTTGAGTGTTTCCAGCGTCGACGTGATCGGCAGGTTTGTTAGAAGTTGGGGGAGCTATTTTTCACCGCTTACGGTGGTTCTCAGGATTATTTACCATCTCGTAGGTCACCACATTAGCGTTGGAATGGACTTCGAGAGCTTTCTGGCACAACCCTCTCAATGCATGGGAAAGGGCAGAGCACCAGCGAAGCGAGGCTAAGCCAGGCTTGCGGTACGGGTCTCCCCAGCTCCGGCGGGCGCTAAGCCAGGCCTTGCTGGACGCCCAGACGCCGAACGCACGTTGCCAGAGGAGCAGTGACGATGCGGACGCCCCCCGCAGCCGTCCGCTCTGGGCTCCTCGCCCTGGCTCCGCCTGTGCCCTCACGTTCATGCATTCGCGTTAGCACACGCCCTTTCCGCTGCGTGCACTCTCAGTCTTACTACGGGCAGCAGCTCCTTCTGGAACCCAGCGGGCACCTCGCTGTGTCGTTTCTGGTCTAAACACCCACAGACGCTCCGGCGCTTCCTCGCCCCCCTCCCCCCGCCGCACACACTCACGGGAAGAGCGCCGTGTGCGTGGGCTTCTGTCCACACTCCTCCACTTCGTACTGAGCCATACATTTTACCCCCAGATGTTGTAGAACGCAATATTAGCGATTAGCTAATTAATGTTATCAATAGCTAAAGGTGGTGAACTGCAAAGGCCCAGGTTGATTTCTGGCTCAGTTGTTTGTTGACAGTTCCGTGACGAGGCAAGTTTGAAAGCACCCTCCAGTTCAGTGTCTCGAGGCAATGCAGAATGAATAATGTCTAGTTCTCTCAGCTGTGGAGAGAGTCAAGATGATCCGTCTAAAGCAGGATCACTAGGTTTGGCAAATAAAACTACAGGATGCCCAGCTAAGTTCAACAAACGTTTTTAGTATATGCATTGTATTGGTTTCCTAGGTCTGCCAAAGAAGCAAATGACCACAACCAGCGAATAAATGAATAACTGGAGTTGTCTTTTTAATTTTTTTCCTGTAGATCCTGTACCAATAGCTACATAGCTGCATAGTATTCATATATATTAACTAAAATGAATATAATGGTATCATACTTTCCTGGCATTTTCATGTTAATATTTTAGGAAACACTTAGATAAAATTTTAATAAAATGCGGGCGCAATAACCTGTAAGACCTGCTATGATAATTACATAGAGAGCGCAGAAGTAGGTCAGAAGTAGTAAAACCCATGGAGTGAGCCGGAAAAACTTTGCAGAGACACAGACATCTGTGTACGTGCCCTGGCTGGGGTGTCTGAGACAAAAATCTTCCTATGGGGGCAATGATTCTGTTTGGTTTTAAGGGCCCGAGAAGAGGCCAACCATATTCAGGAGTCCCAGAGGTCTGAAATACAGTAGTGACTGAAATACAGTAGTTTCTGTAAAAATGGATGTTACGTGGGAGTCTAAATGACAAGGAGTCATGAAGCCTGTCTCTAATTTTCTCACTCACTTTGATCCCATTAATTTGCATGAGCTCATGATGCTACATTCCCAAAGGCTGATGAAGAACTTCTGAGTGTCTATACCTTCCTTTAACATTTGCCAAACAATTTGTTAATGACATCATTTTGAACGAGCCGGCATTTCATGAATTGTAATCAAATTAAGAGTGATGCAGCATACGGTCGATAAAAACATTTTCTTCGATGGGAATTAAATTCTGATTTTAATGATGAGACGCATTAAGATGAGTTGATTTCTGATCAGCATCCTTCTGCTCGTCGTCATGTACTTACTTCCTAATTCCAATCAAGTCGATTCATCCCAGATGGGGAGGCTCTTGAGGACGGTGGTCATGAGAAGGGATCCTGAATTAGCCTTGCTGTGCGCAGCGTCGATATTTTAGATTTCCGTGACCTTGGGCAGATTGAACATGCGGTTCTTATGAATAAACTTTCCCGGCCCTCCCCTTCCCAGGTGGGGTTACACGCCATACCTCTGCACCCTTTTCCTTCTCTATAAATGCTTCGCAAATAACATTGCGCATCGTGTAGAAGACAGGATTTTATTTTTGTTCCTATCCCACCAGGAGGCAAAGAGGTCTCGAAAGGAATGACCTAGATCTTCTAGGCGGCCACAGAAGAGGACCTCGGTAAATAATGATCGAGCGGATGAGCGTACCTACCACATGAAAACAGTACTGATAACATAGCCGTGGCTGTCATGATAGTAGTATAAATTATAGCCGTGATCATAATCATAGTAACTAAAATAGTTACTATTTAGTTAATGTTAAACACTTAAACTTTGCCAGGCACTGTTCTAAGGGCTTCATGTTTGTTCAATCACGTCCGCATTGCGACAGCTCTGTGAGCTATGGACAACATTTTCCTCGCGATGTGTATGGAATCGGATGTGCAGGGAACCTTATAACCTGCCTGGGAGTCACACAGCTAGTGAGCGGCGAAGCTAAGACCGAAATACGGGAAACTCGATTTTCCCAGGATCCTAAAATTTGCAGGGGCCCAGGTCGCGTCTGTATATTTCTTGGCCCGTGTTTTCTCCAGGGAGGAGGTTGGACTCCATCATCTCTAAGACACAGTCTAACTCCAATTCTGTGATTTCATTCTTTATTCCTTTTTTGTCATTCCATTGCCCTTCTTGGCCACTCCACCCCGTCTCCTGCTGCTTTCTTCGGTGCGGTCGCCTTCGCCATCGCGGCTTCTGGTCCCATGGGGCTCAGACTCCCGTGGTAGGGTGACCATGCGGCTCTGACTTCTCCTGTCCCTTGCTCATCCCCCACCTTGAGGAGAAATCAGCTATAGTCAAGGGATAATTAGGTGCTGATTACCGCTGACCTATTAATTAGGAAGCGCCGCAGGCCCTGATAGAGTGAGCTGGCAACCGAAGTCACAGCGTCTGTAATCAGGGATTCAGGGGCACTTCCAGCTGCAGGATGGACATCGCATGTATTCTACTGGTGAAAGTTCTGTCCGCCACGATGTTTGGTGGATAAAGCTCCACGTGCTGGTCCCACAGCAGGTGCTCGTGTGTTCGCTTGACCCTGTCCACCCCCGGAGCACCGGTATGACAAAGGCAGGACTTTGTGCAGTTTACCTGAGTCCCCACACGCACGATAAGAACTCCATAAATATTGGTAGAATACATAAATGGACTGCTCTAAGCTTCGGTTTTTGCATTTTGTGCAAGGAGGATAATAATAGCTACCTCGTTGCATTATTAGTTGTATTTCAAAGAACATGCATAATGAGCTTGGCTGTGGCCGTCATATTAGAAGAAAACAGCAAAAGTAAATGCTCTTTATTTTACAAATAAATTGTTATGATCGTGGATGACGAACGATTGAATAAATGAATGAATGGATTATTGAATAAACGAATAAATTAATTCCAGGATGACCTATAAGTTTGATCCATCCGGTTACTATGGATATTAATTACAGCTGATCGTCTGTTATTTTCTTAATAAAACATCCCTGGTCCCCAGTTTAGTTTCGATGTCATGGCACGTTACTTTTTTATTTTGTTCTGCCTGGAGGAAGCATCGCGTACAGCTCTATTGTTTTCGTAGCTTCTGAAGGTCGTCGCTGATTCGCATTCGTCAATGAAAGCAAATCTTTACAGAGACACCGCTCTGAGTAGTCGGGCGCCGAGTCGTTTCGCGCCGATGGAGAAGCGGCCAGTATTCCGATTACCGGCGATTGGCCTTTCTTCCAGCCCCCTTAGAGCCACAGAAGTTACAAACGTAGGTTCTGGGTATAAAAGTTCTACCAGCCATGGGTGATATTCGATGAGAAGAGTGGCACAAAGACCACATTTCGACATAATTTTATTTTCTGATACCAAGCGAAACTACAGAAACGTGTGGTCTTGGGCGGCCTCCCTCCCCAGTGTATCCTGTTCCTTCCTGGCTGCGGAGGCACCGCGGAGAACCCAGGGGAAGCAGCGTCTTCCTGACACTGGGTTCGATCGGCACAAGTCCAGGGCTTGCCTCGCGGGGTACTGGCCCCTCAGTGGGTCACTTCTGCACGGGGCGAAAGTCATTCCTGGGTACCAGGCCAGACCGCGCTTCAGCAGAGTTCGAGCTTTTACAAATTATTCCGCAGGGCACAGGATAGCTTCTACAATAAAGAACT
Source organism: Rousettus aegyptiacus (assembly GCF_014176215.1). Classification (NCBI taxonomy): domain Eukaryota; kingdom Metazoa; phylum Chordata; class Mammalia; order Chiroptera; family Pteropodidae; genus Rousettus; species Rousettus aegyptiacus. The sequence continues at coordinate 57,723,708 of NW_023416290.1, forward strand.
CTTTGAACCGAAATATCAGTCATAGTACCGAGGTTAAGAAGCCTTTCTCTAGATTGTAGGTGTGGTTATTTTGAATGAATCCATATTGAATTATGATTGAAGTAGTTCTTTTCTTTTTTTAAGGCTTCTAAGAATCCCTAGTAGAAAGAGTTTCAAAACACAATTTGACGATTTTCATTCCAAGAAAAAATATTGATACAATGGAGGTCTTTCGTTTGGGGCCCAGGGATCTGCATTAAAAAAATATATATATATTTATATTTATTTATATTTATATATTAAAAATATATAAATATATATAAAATATATAAATATATTATATATGTGTGTGTGTGTATATATATATATATCTCCATCCCACCCCAGGTGATTCTGGCATAAGAGTCAATGAATCTTACTTTGAGAAATAACCCAGGAAGAAATATAGTCTGAATAAGACTCTACGTACTGTAATTTTCTCACATATCATAATTATTTATGGCGCCGTCTTCCTTGCTGAAGTTCTAATTCAAATATTTTATATTTAGAAAGATCTTCCACCCTTCCCGGTGTCACAAAGCTCCTGGAAATATGGCGGTAAAGAATTCGGAGGAAGGCCCACCCCTCCTGGTACTCGCTAAACCTGGGCGTGACGGACTCGACTGCATTTTCCGCTCCTCCCCCTGCGTCCCATCGGCCTCCAGAGCTGCCCCCGGTGCCCAGGCCTGCGCCTTGCCAGCCTCTCTCTACTTCCCTAGTGAGAAGACGTCAGTGCGTAGAGTGTGTGCGTTTTACGCGCCCTGGCGGACATGGGGCAGGAACACCTGGACAAGAGCCCAGCGACGTTGTTCCCTATGACATCTTGTTAGGGAGCGGCGTTCGCATGCTCGTTCTAGAAGCATCCCCACCAATCAAAGAGTTTGTGCATTCGAAGTGTCATAAAATCCACAAGCAGCGCACGGCACACCGCTGTAATTAATTATAATTCTGGTGGCCGCGTGATCTTTCGTCCGGTTTAAAACCAGTGCTAACTTAGGCAGTCCCTTCTTGGGGGGTGTTGTTGCCCTTTTGATCTTTAATAAAATAGTCAAGAGAGTAATAAATGTTTTTAATATGTTGTTATTTTCCCTTTTAATTTTTTGCCTTTAGGATACGATCCTATTAAATTTATCAGCTCAAAATATGACCTGTAATGATTTAAAATAAATTACTTACCATAGTCGCCGCGGTCCAACTTAACAATGACTCTGGTGGAGAAGAAAAGTATATTAATCTCAAAAATGCACAGTTCTGTTGTAAATCTTTTCCACAGTCCTCTTCTCTTCCTGTTAGCCTTGTTACCTGGCAACAAATCCCAGTATAAGAGATATTGAAAGAAAAAGCATCTTTTTCCAAATATGCCAGTTGGATTTAGTGAAGGGAAAATCTTTTATTAGCAAAAGAATATCTCATAAGCTTTTTCATTCATTCTTTATCATAAGTAGTTATAGAAAATTGATAGCTATTTTATACTTTCAATGTAGTTACTAATTTTTCCCTAGGTTTTTTTTAAAGGTAAAAATTGTCTATTTGCGAGTCATCTAAGACTAGATTTTGTTATCTTGATATAATAAGCTCGCGGCCTATAAAACCACTGATTCGCACAGTTTGGTTACCTAGATTCATGAAGGCAAGATGCAGGTGAGGGCAGAGACGGTGCCTGGTGGACCAACATTGCTTCTATCTGGCACGTCTGGAATGAACACATAGGTAGCTTACAAACATTTGCCGCTGTCCCATGAATAGCTCCTAAAGGAATTAAGGAACCTAAGGCTGTTCTTTAAATAAGGAAAACACTGAGGGAAGGAGGGAGGGAGAGGCAGAAGAAGGGGGGGAGAGAGAGAAAGAGAGAAAGATAGAGAGAGAGAGAGAATGCAGTTTGGCGAGCATGCAAGTAGTTTAAATAAACAATGTCTTGCCACGGCTGTGTTTAGGCATGTTGTTATGTTTTGTGCATCAGACCAGAAAGCCTAGAGACACGACGTGGCCCGGGGAAGGAGGGGCTGGAAGGGCTGGGGTCATGTGGGTGCTTGGTTAAACTTGTTTAAGGTCTCGCTTTCAAACTGCTTCTCATACTTTTGTACCAAACTCTTCTCAACAGGCCAACATGTTACCTAGAACCGTTGAAAGGTATCCCTTCTAGAGAATCCTCAGAGAAGTGACTGCTCTTGGGTCGTACATTCTCTTAGCCAAGTGCAGCGACTGGCTGAGTATTTGGACTTCTTCCTCTCCTAAAACGAGGCTGGAAGAAACCGTTCACAGCCGCTTCGTAAAGTCTCTGTGACCCCTGAGGGGTTCCGGCTGCACTGAATTTCTTGGAACCCCAAGGCATAGATTCCGCCCTCAAGTGGAGTGAGCGGGTAGAAGGGAAGCAGGAACGAGGTTCCGTGCTGGGAAATGCAACGGAGCCGACGTGGAGAAGCAGACGGGGTGTGTGTGGGGTGGGGGAGCCTTGTCCTGGGGAGGCCAGAAGGGACTCGGGGTGTCTGAGAAGTTGTCCGGATAGGCAGGGTGTGGCGGTGAGGGGAGGCGTGGGGGGAGGCGAGCCCTGGAGAAGTACCATGTCCTGTTGGTGGACTGCAGATAGTCGAGGCTGGTGGGGAGCTAAAGTGTCCTTCCAGGGGGTGAAAAGCAAGGGCTGGGTGGAAAAGGGGAAGTCTCCTTTATCCTTTCCTTTCCTTTCCTTTCCTTTCCTTTCCTTTCCTTTCCTTTCCTTTCCTTTCCTTTCCTGTCCTTCCCTTTTTTCCTTTTCTTTTCTTTTTTTCATCTGCCGCCACCCTTCGTTTGAGTTTTTAACTATTTACAAAACCTCTTCCTAAATGTAATTGCCTTTTCAATCTTTCCAAGAGCATAGCTTTGGCCTCCATAACCCGGACATAATCAGAAACTTCTCTGGTTCTGAGCTCTGTTCTCTCAGATTCCAACTGGTATTTTTCTAGTCTGGCTCCTCCTCTGTACATTGCTGTATTTCTAGCCAAGTGAATAAGCACCCCCCACTCTTTCCTCAACACCCTGAAACTGAAGTGCAGCCTCTAACAAAAGCAGAGGGTTCTGGACAGAGCAATCCCAGTGCTCAGCTCAGGAGTGGACACTGGAGGAAGGGGGAATGTGGAAGAGAGATAAGGGGACTCTACTTCCTCGGTCCCAGGACTCGCGGGTTGGAAAGCGAAAGCCAGCGGGCGTTTAAAGACTCTGCTTCTTCACAGGAAAGGCACTAGGGGTCTCGTTTGTTCATCCTGCCTCCTGCTCTCACTCGGAGAGAGCGGCAGCTGCAGGGTCTCTGCGGCACTAGCTGCCTTTCCCTGATCACGCTTCCCTGTCTCCAGCCCTGACGTCTCTCTCCCGTCAAGTCCACATCTAAATCTGCGCTCCGCAGGCCTGACGAAAAGCTCGTATGTGTTCGGTGGTTCGGTTTGCCTCTGCGCGGAGTGAACGTCTTGCCACAACATCTGTGTGTGGAATCAGTGTTTCTTCAGAAAGGTGAACCCCTAATTGATGGATAGTAGATTGCATTCACGGTGGATTTTATGCTCTGTTTTTAATAGATCTGATAATGTTTTGGGCAAGAAGAAAAAAAAAAGGAATTGTTATGGAAATAAGAGAGACGATGCAGGGTATGAATTGGCATCAGAAGAGGATTTCTCAGCTGCCTGATGAATGAGAGCTTTCACTCTTGCCCCTAATCAGACAGCCGTGGGTTTGAATCTCAACTTGCTGCTTAATTAGGCAAACTGATCTTCTCGTTTTCAGAATAGCGTCTCGTTCTTCCTTTCATCTTTCTACTCTGCATTTTTAATTTTGCTCTGTGTGTCCGCCTTGCCTTTGCGATTCCTCTAAGACTAGATCTTGTTATCTTGATATACTAAGGGGCACGTGCAGACCGAAGGCAGGGGTGGGAGGAAGGGGCTGTGGACCACGAGCTTTCTCAGGGGAATGATGGTACATCCAGCTCCCCGCTGCCCTAGAGTACCCGCCGGACGAATGTTTCACAAATGAACAAATCTGTCCGATCGTGTTCCTTCCATTCCCTTCCAACTATGAAAACTTGTTGGCGTAATTCCTTAATATTATTGAATACTTTCTTCTCCCCGCTCCCTACTTCAGCACCCCCAGGAAATGCTGCTTTTGCACATTAATTCATGGGTCTTCAAAGTCAGAAAAAAAGTTCACTTAACTTCCACATTGTTTATCAACTGAAGGGCGAAGTGTAGCTGGACAAATACAATGTCCTCATCCGGAAAAAAAATAAGTTACGGGTAAGGTAGTTGTTCTGCTCTTTTAAATTTTGAAATAAGGGCACGATTTAGAGTTAGATGAATATAGAAACGTACTGTCAACTTGTATCAGTGGAACTGATTTTCAGCATGATGGTGATTTGGCCGCTAAAATGGGCAGTGCTCATTGAGGATGGAAGAGCTCTGTCTGGTGTAAAGTTAGTCGCAGGGACGTAAGATACAGCATAGGGGACATAGTAATATTGTAATCACTACGTGCAGTGTCGGTCAGGTGGGGGCTAGACTTAGAGTGGACATCATTTCTTAGGGTATAAAAATGTTTGATCACTATGTAATACACTTAAAACTCATATAATATTTCGTGGCAACTATGCTTAAAAATAAATTTTAAATATTATATAAAAAATAAAAGAAAGAAGAAAATGTCAGTAGTCTTCTGCTACATTAATCTGTATGTTTAAAACAAAGAAATCCCGTTTTTCTTTAAAATCTGGGGCTCGTTGTGTAGATAGAGGATAAACAAGAACCGAAAGTGGGAAAAAAAAAAAAAAGCGAAAAACGAGATGGAAGCCGCGGTCCTCAAGGCGGCCGTGGGAAGGGGCGAGAGTGAGCCGTGGTCACCCCCGCCTCCGGCCGCGGACTCCACGCTCGGGCCGAGTGTGGGCCCGTTCATCATCACTGCCGCGCTGGCGGTTTTCTTAATTTAGGTTTACAAGGCAAGTGAGATAGATACTCGCCGACCTCAACCCTCCATCAAATGCGGGGGCGGGGGTGGGAAAGTTCTAGATATGCTGAGTATTTGTTGGTTTTTAAATGGCATCATTGACATATCTTTGTTAAAGCGAGGAATAGCTCTCGGATTTAAGACAAGTGCTCATCTGTCCGTGGAATAAATGTGAAATGAGTCGTGAGCTCGGCCTGGGTTCCTTCCTTTCCGTCCTCGCTCACGGTCGGAATCGCTGTGATTGATTGGAGCCCGCCAGGTGTCCGCCCTGCCTTGGACCCCAGGCTCGGGCTCAGTCACCTGCCCTCCGTCATGCCTGTGGAGCGCCTCGGGCACAGTGCCATCACCAGAGTTCTCAGCCGGGGTCCTGAACAGAAAGGAGCCGGCAGTGGCTGGGACTGACCCCCAGCAAGTCGATAAGACTTCCTTGCCTTTGCTTTGTTTCTTTTTGTCTTTGAAATATGAATAAAAGTCCTACTTCATTCATTTCGTGAGATGACTTTTAAATGCCTCAGAATGTTGGTAAGCAGGATTCTTTTTTAAAAATTTTTCAAACATTGTCTTATACTTTAGTTAAGGCGATATACCTCAGTGTCCTTGAAGGTTTAATGATCAAATAATGGTTACTATTTATTGGAGTATTTTATTAATAATCCCAGCACGGCTAAGTAGTCTAAAGACATTATTACTTAATTTATTAAGATAAACACACAATTTTACAGAGGAGGGAACTGAAACCCAGGAGTCAATAGTTAATTAAAAATTCAACATAGATTCTGTTAAGTCCTGTGGTCTTTTAATTATGTCACAAAACTAGGAAATGGTGTCAGGATTCAAATCAAATATAAATCTAAAACTCATGGTGTTAGCCATAATTTAAAACTTTGTTTTATAGTTCTTTGTGCCTAGATCCCCTATGAAATACCAGAATCTGATACAGGAATAAAGAATTATTTAGTAAGCACAAGAACAAAATACATATATAAAACATAAAATATGTACCTACTTTTTACAAACACATGTTTTTAAAGACACTATGATCTTTTGGCAAATATTCTAGAGTTTAGCACAGCTAGGAAAGCATTTCTAATATTTAACATGTTATGTCAATGATACTGTAGCAATTGCTCTTTGGTTCATGTAATTCTGAGTAGAAGGATACAATTTCAAGTTCACTTATAAGGGTTATAGCAACGATAATCCCATGTAGACAAACCAGGAACAGGGGAGTCCTCCTTCTCTTCTTGGAAGGACACCAATCTTATCAGAGAAGAGCCAGCCCTTCCGACCTCAGCGAACCTTAACAACCTCCTTTAAGGTCCTATCTCCAGACTCGGTCAAACTGGGAGTTAGGGCTTGAACATGTGAATTTCTGAGGGATAATCCATAGCGACGACAGAGAAAGTAAGAGCCACATAACACCTATCGAGCACCCATGGGACACTCGTCATGCCTGAAACTAAGTCTACTTAGTCCCTCCTCAATAATGAAAACCGATACATTCTACTTTGTTTTATATAAGAGCATTTTAATCAATTATTCTTTAATTTGTAACATAAAATGCCCTGGTTGATAGAACTGTCAATTATTTAGTGCCACATTACTAAGTCGCCATATCCAGAATGGAATTTATAAGAAGGAATCGGGGTCCCAAAATGGAAGCTCAAACAGGAGATGGTGCCATCAGTGAGTTTGCAGGACCTGAGGACTTCGTTCCCACAGACAGTTTCTTGTTAGCTTGGGGTTCCCTTTAGAAAACAAGATAAGACTTTTTGAATTTACTATAGAGACTCTTTCAGGTGTCATTCAATACCTGAGAAACAAAAGCAAAACACGCCACCATCAAATCAAAACGCCTTCTGGAATGTAACACAGATGTCACTTAGAGACTCTCGAGTTTGATTAGAAATGCATCTATTCACACCAGTGATCATTTCAGTGCCCTCTCTTTAAAAGAGAAAACTAATGGCCAGAGAGACAAAGTGCTTGTTGCATCCTGAATATAAAAACACCAGCTTTCTCCGTGAGGATACTGACTCGTTTAACACAAGCACCATGTTGCCTGCTGCGCAGAAAGCGAAGATTCCTTTGCGTTCATTACAGCTCCGTCCTCTCTCTGATTATTCATCCCAAGGAAGGACAGCCAGGGTGACCCGATGGCCCCAAAAGCAAAGGCGGTGTTGTCAAGGGCAGGGAGGGACGTCTGGGAGTATCTCCAAACAACAAAGGTGACCTCATGTTTAGTCAGGTAAGATGCCAAGAATAGATGCCCATTAATCCTTGTCACATGGGTCACAGGCACCTCTGCCAACCAAAACATGTGGCTGTCTACCTAACGGTGCGTGTTCAGCCGGGATATTAGGGTGCAGACAGCAATACATCTCCCTGCAGCCCCCTTCTGCCCCCCCCCCACACACCTCTGAACGCGTTAGGTGAACAGCCCACTTTGACGGGGGAGGGGAAAACAGCGCTTGCATAGAAAAACATGGAAAAGAGATGGAAGTAGCTGAGCACAGACGAAGGAAGAGATTATTTTAGGTGGTGTGCTAAAAAGACAGAAAATCCTGCAGATGAATACTTACCCAAAATCAAAACTGCTATCTTAACGTTGTCCATATGGCGGAAGTTTTCTCTTCAAAGAGTGCTCTTGCCTTCTTCATTGCTCGTGCTTAGAGATCACTTGTTTTTATAAAAGCACTAATCGCATCGCATATAGATCTTTTGATTAACCCACCTCTCCCCTCACCCCGCCTCCCAGTCCGATACGCAATAATTCATCTTTGTAGAAGGAACTGTTTCCTTTAAAATCACGTGTGTCTCAGGACAGACACTCAAAACTGCTTGCGTATTTGATTATAGAAGGTCAGGGAGTCAAATAAAGCTTAAGAAAGAACCTTTTATGACAGCACATCGTGTTGGTGCCTTATTTGGGGACCGCCCCTCCCTGCCCCAGCACACGCACAAACTCTGGCACGACGCAGAATGTAAGCAGCAAGCTTCTGTCATAGTCCAGGTTTTTGCAGTGCAAAAAAGAGTTCATGAGTGAATGGATGGATGGATGGATGAATGAAATACAATAAACACAGAATTTAAAGATTCATTTGTGTATCTTGGTTGGCATTCTGTGGCTGGAGCAGCTCTCGAGTTCCTTTATGGACTGAAATCACAATAGGACTGCTTTTCAAAATTTCCCAGACTCCTTCACTGTCAGATAGCTCATCTTAAATACTTTTTTAAAATAAGGAACATGTGTGTGTGTTTTTTTTTACCTTAGGGAAATATTATTTATATATATATTTATTTTTATATGTCTTTTTATAGATTTATGTAAACATATATTTAAAGTGAAATAATCTATGCGAAGCAAGCGTGAATGAAATCAAGAAACACACGCATGAATACGTACTGTTCTCCCTGCCCCTCCCCCCCTTATTTTTGCTCTCTGTTATTGTTTCTCTCCGTTTCTCTCTGCTAAGGCCCTGATTCCAAAGTTGCCCCCCAAATCCCACACTCTCAATGACTTGAGCTGCGAACAGAAAGAAAGGTCGGGATTGCAATGGCCGAAGGGGTCGGGGCAAAGTCTGCATATTTGAATAATAACCTGGATTTACTGGAATGTTCAGGGAATTTGCACTCTGAAGAATTGGATTTTCTGCAGATGAACTTATTTATTTCAGCTCTTATCAAAATGATTGCAAGTATCGAAGTTCGTCTTTCTTCATCAACCTACCGTGACAGCATCTTTGCTTAATGGCAGAGTTCTTCCACATCGCGAGCTCATCAGTGTTCGCTGTGTGGGATTCGAGGCTGACGTGAATGTCTTAAGAGGCTGAGTTGGTTCACTTCTGAGTTTAGAATGCTAATACTCGTGAACTTGCACAGTTTCGGCAGAATACCAACAGACTTAGGAAATATCTGAAGCATCAGAAAATATTGGAGAACAGGATGATGACATAGTATGTGGTATTATTTACTGTTCGATGCATGTCAGGCCTGGTAAAAACTTGCACCATCGCATTCGTTTCTAAAAAGCGCACCAGGAGGCGGATACTGTGATACCTGGGGTGGGGTCTGGGGGTCTGCGCTTGGAGCAGCAGGGACTTGGAGAATCCCCGGCTCCCCCGTTAGCTCAGTGGCTAGGCTGACATCACCGTTGACTCCGCTGCCTTTGGCCGCCGCCAGCCTCGGCGATCACGCCGTGCAGAAGGCCACCACGTGTGGCTCCTTCCTCGTTCACGCAGCGTTCTGTCCTCACACGGCCCAACAGGGGCTCACGTTTCTTCTCAAGGCAGAGATTCGGGATGTTCGCTGGCGACCGGCCATCTGCTTCGGCTGTGATATGAGGCTCGTGGTGCTACGGTTTCTATTTCGGCCAGAGACTCGCATGTCAGTCTTTGTTGAAAAATAGTACGTTGGATTATTTCTAAAATTATCAACTTAAAATGAATTCCACGAGAAGCATAAATTCCACGAGGAGCACAAAAACAAAGGAAAAATAACCTCTGTAATCTCACTACGCAGACAGAGGTGAGGCTTTTCCTGCCGGTCATTATCCTGTGTGTGAGCTTATCTTTGCTCCCATGGATTTGACAAGGTGACGCATGAGCTTTCATGTCCTGATACATTACATCATTTGTCTCTTTTAAAATATATGAGCACATACTACTCAATAAAGCAGATATATCATAGGTTAAATAGTTTTCGTGTGAGATGTCCCCCCCAGATTTTACTATTAATTAATTTTTTGCCCTGAGTAATAATAATGCTAGAAATAACATATTTATGCTGGGCTTCTTTTCTGTACATCGATGTTAGGCCAAGTTATCGATTTGAAAATTCCAAAGTCAATCTCTCTCTCTCTATAGTTCGTGCTTGCAAAGAGTAGGATGGAGGGGTGTGCGTGGCCTATCTTACATTTTTCCGTTGATCAGCTGCACACACAATCTACACTTCCTGTTCTCTGATTCACATTTGGTAGTTTTTATACCCAAACATATGTCCTATCTCAGAGACTGTGCCTGAGCACAAAAACTCCTGCTCAAAGAGAACTCCAGGTAACAGAAGTAAAATCACTGAAATAATTGCCCTTTTCAAACCTTTAGTTAAATGAAGAAAAAAAAAAAAAAACACCTCAAAATGAATTCTCTCCTTGAGTCATACTTCACCATTTTTCCCTGCTGCCCATGGCTTGATTAAAACACAAGAATGTAATTATCTGCTAATTTGGAGTCTCAGCTGATTAAAATAGAAAGAACTTGCACAGGTCAGAGGTCACCGTGGTGCATAATTAATTGTCCGACATCATCTTAATCAACATCTCTTCAGTCTGAGCATCTTGCGTTTCTTGGACGGGAACGGGAAGGAGAGCTGTATGATTTAATCAACGACGCCTGAGTTGTCGGGAATGAATTTGGGGAGGTGGCGACCCCCAGTTATGAGAGAAGGAGCTGGAGCGTTGCAGCCTTCAGCGATGGGCCGTGATTGCCGAGTCTGTAAGATACGAGGTGTGTTAGTGAACGCAAGGCTCCTCGCACGTGCCTCACTGAAACCTGATCAATGCGTTGAAGTATCAGATCTGAGAAGCAAGGGTACGTACACGTGAACATAACCCAACCTGGCGCGAATCACGAGCCCCAAAATGCCATCGACTTTTGACCAATGCTGGATTGGTTGTGCTGTAGCCAATGTTTGTTTTGATACAGGTTCTGTCCTCTTAAAAGAATCACAATAATGCGACTTGTCACATTTTCATATAGATGCAAGAGGCCAAATCGAAGAACAGTGGGGGTGTGTTTTAGGCAGGGTCTGGGCTCTTAGAGCCAGGGGATAATGCGGAGTCCCGTGCCATGCTTTAGAATGGAGAACGGGCCTCCCAGTGATTTTCAGCACTAGGACAGAAAATCAATATGCATTTTTATCTTATTTAATCGGCGCGAGGATGTGGTAAGGTAGAGATCATTGTTCCTGCGTTAAAGACGAAGAAACTGAGATTCGGAGCAACTCGCGGCCTTTCTCAGCGATGTTAAGACAGGGGTGGCAGGGTCGGACTTCGCACTCGGGGCCATTTGCTTCCTGCACGTCCTAGACGTGGTGTGCGCTTCGCCGCCCCAGACAAGCCTTTCTGCTTTGCCGGATCATCCTTTCCCGGGGCCCTTTCATTAGCTGCTTCTCTTTGCTTCCCGAACCTGCTACCTGGGTCTCGGTGACAGTCTTTGAGCAGGGTCGCGGGAGTTCGGCAGTCTTTCTTCCTGAGGGAAGGTGATGGCTGTGGTTCCGCTTTCCACGGATCTGTCTCTCTGAGTGAGTGTGAGCTGTTTTGGGGTGAGTTTCATGCGTTTCTTTTCAAAGGTTAGACCTAGCATCTACCACGTAGAATGTCTGCGTAAGTATTAGCGGAATAAATTAATAAAAAATAGTACGAGAGATCAGCTGGTTGAATGGACAGGTGGGTAGACAGACGGACGGATGGCCAGATGGGCAGATGAATGGATGAGAGAGGAACCGGCGAGCTTCCAAAGGGAAGAAGATGAACCAAATATGTTGAGTGGATGCCGTGATCCAACACCAGATAAGGGAGAGCTGCAACTCGCTGTCAAGTGCTCAAGGCTTTTGAGGGGCCTCCCACTCTGCCGTTAGTTGGCCAATCACCACGCTGATAATGGAGGCCGCGTTAAGGGTTGTTGGTTTATTCCAATGTGGTAGTCACTAAAATAATAGTTTTCATTATTTAGCTATTTGGTGGGTAGTTCTGTTGTTCACATTTTATTTGTATTTTATTTTTATTATGCATATTAGGGTTTCTGGAGAAGTAGACTCAATAGGATATGTGTGTGTGTGTGTATGTACGTGTACAGAAAGCTATTATAAGGAATTGGTCCACATAATTATGGCAGCAGCAAGTCCTGAGATCCACAGGGTAAATCAGCAAGCTGGAGACCTGGGAGAGCTACCCAGGGGTGTGGTTCTGGCCTGAGACTAGGAGAGCCAATGATTTACTTTCCCCCGAAGTAAGAGCTGAAGTTTCAGTTCAAGTCCAAGTCATTTCAGGTCATCCATACTCATAAAATTGAACTTTTGCTTTCTAACTCAATATTTTTGGTGAAGAAAAACATCCGAACATACTCAGAATCACGGGCCACACTGGCCAAAGTTTCTGCCACCGTTCTCATTTAGAATCCCTGTCTTCCGTAAAACTTAACAGCACCATTTTCTTTTTCCCGCTATAAAAATTTCTTATTCATTTTTTAAAAGTATCTTTTAATATAGCACTTCAAAATTAGCTGCCATCTTAAACACAATTTGGCTAAAACTGATAGGACTTGAAGTATTGTTTTTCTCCTATTTTTACTTAACAAAGTGCTCTGAATACAGATTAACTTTATTGCCCAAGTATCCGTTATTGTTTTATCTGTTCGCAAATACAAACCGAAGGTTTTCTGATAAACGATCGTAAAAACCACTAGTTTGGAATTTATACTTGGCAACTTCCTCTGTTTTGCCACCCAAAACACAATTTTATAGCTTTCTTCAGTTGTGCAGCTCAACAGAACTCAGCTGATACCGTAAGTATGAGTTTCTAAGATGCTGTGATCTGGCTGCCCGCACCTGACAGGGACTTCTCAGGTGAGGCCGGCTCTTAGCACAGGGCACTAGCAAGGCCTGGAGAGAGAGCATGTTCTTTAGTCTGGGAAAACACATGCGTCCAGAATGTAGCTCTTGCAAAGATTTCTCTAAGATTAGTAACACCCAAAAATCTGACGAGCTCCAGCAAGACCTAGGACAGGGGACTCACAGTCCTGCGAGATGGGGAACAATATAAAGCCATGCCGTCTGACATGAGAGTTGTTTGTTTGTTGTTAAACAGCTTTGTTGATATGTAATGGACATAACAGTCATTCCTTTAATGTGTACAGTTCAGTAGTTTTTAGTATATTTGCAGAGTTACACAAACATCACCGTTATCTAAATTTAGAATTTTTTCATCACCCTAAAAAGACACATGTTAGCACTCACTCCCCAGGGTCCCCTTCTTCCATTCTCCACACACCACCAATTTACTTTCTTCCTATGGATTTGCTGATTCTAGAATTTTCATATAAATAGGATCATATACTATGTGCCCTTTTGTGGCTGGCTTCTTTCTCCAAGCATAACGTTTTCAAGATTCATTCATTTTGCAACACGTACCAGTATTTCACTCTCTTCTATTGATGAATAATATTCTGCTGTATAGATATATCACATTTTGTTATCCATTCGTCACTTTATAAACAGGTGGGCCGTTCTGACTTTTCGAATATTATGAATAATGCTGCTATGGATATTTGTGTGTGGATCTTTGCGAGGACACATTCTTAGTTTTGTTGGTTATACCTGGGAGCGAAGTTGCTGGATCATCACGTAACTGTAGGTTTAACATTTTTAAAACCTGCCAAACAGTTTCTATGGAGGTGGCAGCGTTTTACATTCCCATCGGGAGGAGATGGGTGTTCCAATATCTCCTCATCACCAACGCAGTATTGTCTCTCTTCTTGATTTTGGCTATTCTAGTGGACGCACAGTGGATTCTCATTGTATTTTGATTTGAATTTCCCTAATGACTCATGATTTTAAGTATCTTTACATGTATTTATTAACCATGAGTATATCTTCTATTAAGAAATGGCTATCCTAATCCTTTAGCGATTTTAATTGGATCAACTATATTTTTATTGCTAAGTTGTGAGCGTTCTTTCTATATTCTAGGCACGAGTCCCTTATATATATATGACTTGAAAATATTTTCTTTCTTTCTTCAGGTTGATTTTCATTTCATTGGTGGTTTCCTTCAAAGCACAAACATTTTTTTCCCTAATTTTTACTAAGTTTAATTTACCTCTTTTTCTCTTAAATGCTTGCGCTTTTCATGTGACGTGCGAGAAACTATTGCCCAGTCCCAGGTCGTGAAGATTTACCCCTAGGTTTCCTTCTAAGAGTTTAAAGTTTCCGATCTTGTATGTACATTTATGATCCATTTGGAGTTAATTATCGAATGTAGTACAAGGTGGTAAAGCTACCGTGATCAAACTAGTAGGTCTGTTTGTCGTTCACGTCCTGTTTCCTTGCTGGTCTTTGGCCTCTTTGTTCCGTCCATTACTGAAAAGCAGGACTCCGAAATAGACAACCATTATTCCCAGCTTGTGAATTTCTCCCAGTTCGGTCAGTTTTATGTATTTCGGGGCTCGGATGTTAGGCGCATGGAATGGAGTTCTGTGGGGTGCGACCTTTTGTTAGAGGCTGGCAGAGTTTCTCCGGTAAAAACTTGCCTCGGTGTTGGAAATTCTACGAGTCCTTAAATATTCGTGCCTCTGCATTCTCATGTTCCGCCCCGCCTTTCAGCCGACCCTCACCCTTAATGGCCCTTGATTCAGCCACAGTGTTGTTGTCTGTTGAATGCCACACGCTGTCCTTTACTGCCGTTGGAGTGCCCAGCTACGTCTCTGGTCGGAATGGCTTCGTCTCTCCATATCTGCACCTTCCAATTCACCCTAAAGTCACTTGGGTGAATCTTTCGCCTTCAGATTCCTCAGGTCTCAATAAGCCTACCGTTGCCTGGTGCAAACAGTTATTCGGGAATTGTCTGTTGAACAATTAAATGAACACGTAATGATTGAGTAAATGAATAGAAAAGGCTTTTTTCTGGTTATTTTCAGAACGCTCAGACCAAGCATTGGTTTGTTCGACTTACCTAAAATTCTCTTAGGAGATGCAAGTTCCATTTGTCGACAGGTAATGTTAAGGCAGTGCTGTTAATGAGAAGACAACTGACTTTATAAGCAACATTCCCAGCTCTGAATCACAGCCCTGATGTTATTACCTTCGTAGTTTTGGAAACATTGAATGACTTGTTAATTGAAGAGGTTCGATTTTTCCCCTCTGAAATGGGGAGGATGACAGGTATATAAAATGTTTTAATGCCGATATTCTAATTGTGCTTCTGGGCTCGTTCGGTTTTATCTGTTTGCTTTTTGAGAATTGAATAACGTAGTATACGTAATACAATGGCCAGCCCTCCGCATATGACAGACTCAGGATAGCGAGTACCATTAGTCTACACTTGTGTAAAGTTCACCTTTGAAACCAAGTTCCTCTGGACAAATAAGCACGGTCTGTCTGCTCAGAGCAGCCTGGAGGACAAATGGTTATTTCTGTGGCACTAAACTGACTTCAGAGGATCTAACGGTTCTTTCTGCTCTATGAGGAAAGGAAGCTCCTGATTTCCAATAATTGTGACACAGGAGAGATTGTTTATTTTCTGAACGTATACCAAAAACTCATGGAGAAATTTTGAATCCTTCAAAAAAGCAAAACTCTTTTGAGCGAGCTGCATTAGAAAGCCAGAAAAGACGAGCAATACACAGGCATCTACCACAACCAGCCGAGTCTGAGGACGTTACTACTAAGAGAGAAAGAACACGTGATACAGATAAGCCCACGACATTTCACTCCATCCTTCGCGGGCTGAGACGGCCCCTTGGTACGTTACCATACGTCACATGGTAAAAGGTTACAAAGTTTTTAACCCATTTTACCTACTAGTTTATTCATGAAACCTTTCATAATGAAAAACGTGAGGCTCCCCTCGAGTAAGTCAATGGTTATTGCATTAGGTCTCCTTTAAACTAAGATTTAGAGTCTGGAAGAAATCAGAGCGTGAGAAAATGCTGTCTCTTCACACCATCTGCGGAATCTTGGCTCTTTGCACATATTTAGAAGTACGTATTACATGCCCGTCTTTGAAAGAAAGAAGCTAAATAAGGACACAAACTGCAGCCGTTCTGTTTCTCTCCATTCCTCTCTGCAGGGCCTGGCCGTGTCTGCCACCGAGTTGTCGTCTAGAAATGTTGATCGAATGAATATATCAGGTAAAGTGGGCCCTGAAGATTTAGGAGAAATGGCATAGGTGTCCAAGTTGCTCCCAGCGAGCTAGCATTTACGCGTTCCTTGAATGTGCCCTGTTGCCTAAAACAATACAATTAAGATGGGCCTCTGTGAGCCGTGCGCACAAGAGGATTGAATAAAGACCGCAGAAACTACGAGAGAAGCTGGAACATTTGATCATATTCAACACCAGACTGAGACTAGTTTGTCCTCTAAAAACGTCATTAGATTTTAAAATGCGCCTGGTCTGAAATCAGAAGCGTAATTCACCCAGGTTTGTCGTGAGGATTGAACTTGGCCGTGTCTGTAACGCTCTTAGTTGAACGCGGGGACAGCGGCTGCTCCTCGGGGCTGGCGAGGCGCTGCGTGCTTGTTTCATTCTAATTTTTGTGCTTGTCACTTTTCCTTTGGTTTCCGGATCTTAACCTAGCGAGCTTAGAATACACACTTGCTAGAGGAATGGATCAGCGAATAAACGAACGGATGGATCAGTAGTTGAAGCAAAAAGTGCCTGAATTAACCAAAGGCTCTTATAAGATTATCATTATTTTCAGGTCATAGTGAGGAGAGGAAGTTCGATTAGGACGAGATCCAGTGGGTCTCCTGACCTTTCAGGATCCCCACGAGTAAGTGTGCAGCCTCCTCTCTGTAATTTGCTCTGGCTTCATTAACCAGGCTTGGGACTAACTTGGGCAGAGGCCAGGTTACACCCCTGTTCCCATGTTGCGCCCAGATGGAAGCTGCCCTGTCGTGATTCCCCTGATGGTAAACATCTCTTGACAAAGCTCACGAACCTAGCGTAACCCAGATCAACAGCCCCAGACACGCGGAATGGCTCCAGTGACCACAAAACCAAGCTGAGAATACCGTGACGACCCCTTGTGCAGACAGGAAATGCAGTTTCCTTAGAAGCCAAAGTGACCTGGCTGTCATCAAACCTCTGCTCACTGATCTTCTACCTGTCATTGATGGTGACCTCCTCTCATGAAGCTTTTGAGATCCCTTAGAAACAATTTATTGGCCTCTCTCTGCCCTCTGTCAGATTTTTTTCCTGACATTTGTTATACATTCAACAAATAATTACTAGCATGTGTTACTTGTTGGCACTTATATTCACTTCTTAGGTTAAAAAAATAAAGTTTTAATTCTCCGTGTTCCCTTAGATAAGATGAAAACAAGACTTAAAAATAGACATTACAAATATAGCATGATCATTGATACAGAAGCATAACAAAATATTGATCCGTTGTTATGCCAACGTTTGTTTCTTATACTAAAAATAACTGCTATTTATATATTACATTTTTCACTTTCATAAAACATTTCAATTGGTTTTAGACATGGGGTTCTCTCAATATATAAGGACTGCCATTATCTGCATTTCCATTCACGTGAGAATGTCCTCTCAGAGTTATGTGAATTAACCCCAAGTGGCAACTAATGAATGACAATGAGATTTAAAACCAAGTCTTCTGACTGTCGATCCAGTACTCGCTGTGTGGTTTTTTATTTCTCCGGGACTTTTGCCTATGGAGGAAGCCCTAGCACTGTGCCCTCCAAGATGTAACGCAGGCACCAGTGTGGTGGCCTTTTAGGCTCTATGGGGCCTGATTTGGGATCCTAGTGGGTTCACTTTCCCAACAAGGCAGATTTGTTCATAAATGGCCTGAGCCTCTTATCCCTTATCTGCATGATGCAGATAAGAATATATATTTCGTTGTATCCTGAAGATTAAGTGCCAAAAGTATGTGAATATTTTATCATACCTCCTGGTATGGAGGGAGTTCTACAAACATCCATTTCCTTTATTTTCCTTTGCATCTTCTCCTTTCATACTGAGAGCATCGAGCTTTACGCAGTCTCACTTTTAAGTTCCGTGATGATGTTCATTTTGTTCTTTGTTGTTTCCACAGGGAAGAATAGGACTGTGTGTAGATTGAGAAGCTCAAGTTCAGTCCCACAGCCCGCCTTGCTATCAGCAAGGCAACAGGGGAGGGATCTATCCATGCTGAAATGAGCCCATGTCTTTCCCCAATTTGCTTCAAGCCTTATTGGAAAGTCAGTGGTCCAGGGGTGATTAAATGAATGATGGCGGCAGTACTTGACTCACAGCTCTTTATATTTCTTTCTATTTTTTTTTTCCAGCTGACAGTCTGTGCAGTCTGATCCCAAGATTGCCAAGGCAGTGACAATTTTTCTTACAAGCCATTTCTTGAGAATGTCAAAGCTTTCTGTGCTGAGTGACATAACCGTCTCTTGGAGATGTGATAACATGTTTTCCCATTTGTTCATGTTCATTAATTTGTTCCTTCTATATGTAAGATATTTTGAGGAGAGGCGCGGAGATGAAATCTTTTCCAGAGTCTGTTTGGTAGATGTTGCCGCAGTGTGGAGACCTTGTGCAGAGTTCAGTGTCTGATATGAAGCTGCCGCATTTAGTATATTGTACTCACAGCCTGCTCTCTTTCTACATTTTTAAATAAACATGATCATGTAACAGGGACATACTCAGGCATCCCCTCGAGTGCCACCATCCGCACCGACACCTGCGGTTCAGGCTGATTCCATCACTCAGCTGGCTCTTGGAGGGATCAATAACAGGGATGAGCATCAGCATTCCCGTGTGCCGAGTAGGATGGCTTTAAACCCCGCCCATGCTCAGCATGTCTACATCTGCTCGCCTGCAGTGTGCTTGGCATTTAGTGACCCTCCGTAGCCCTGCCTAGACTGATAGCATCCTTTCGGGTACCATCTTGTCTTTGTACACTCCGTTCACCCAGGGATGCTGGTTCTCTGGGCCACCTGACACCCACTGAATCTTATATATTTCACAGCACACCAGATCCAAGAAGAAAATCAACGGAAAAGTCTTTCAAGTGATGATTCTCTTTCCTTTTCTTCACCCTCGGCTCCTCCTTCTGCTTTCCTCTCCCTTTCTCTCCTCTCCTCCACTTTCTCTGAAACATTATTATTGTTAGCTGAAGTAGCAGTCATAGCAGACTTTGCTCTCAGACTGTCCGTGGCTCAAATCTTGCTCTATCACTATTTGGTGATAGACCTAAACCAGTATATTTCAATTTGCAAAAAGGGCGTGATGCATATCTCAAAGGCTGTTTTGAAGAATAAATAGAAACATAAACTCTTATTAGGACAGCTTTGGCACATGGCAATATTTTAATAAAAGAAAGCTGTTGTTATTACTGACATCATCATTCTTATCTACTACCCAAGTATTCTCGAGGGAAACATTCTTGCAATTCTCACTCAAGGCAATTCAAAGCATCCCCGAAATCGCCCTGCTGAATCAGTGATAGGAAACCTATTGACAGCAAATTCGGAGGCTCAGGATTGAAACATTAAAGAATTAAATTTGAATAAGATATATAAAAAAAAAAGAACACAGGAGATCATCTCTAGATGTGCATTACTCTTAAAGACAACAGAATGGGTACCAGGAAAGAAAAGAGCATCCTTTAAAATATTCAGAGCATTCCGAGGAGAAGCAGGTTGCAGGGCTTTGGCCTGCTTCCCACTCCCCACTTTCTTTACGTTTACCCTCTGCAGTTCTGATGAAACAGAACTGTAACAAATTATACCAAATGCGATGACGACCACTACGAAACCGAATGATAAAACCGGTTCTTCTATCGGGCTATCTTTGTTTTCCTTGTGAAATTTTCTTTGTTTAGTCTAAAAACTGCACAGTATCACTTACGATCTCCTATGCGTCCTGTGCTTCGCTATTCCCGTGAAACAGGGCCTCGGGGGTCTGGTTTCGGATGTCCGTTTAGAGTGATCTGGCGTATGGTCCTGGGCCTGTCACTGCTATGACCTGTGAGGGTCCGGGTGTCCTCCAGGTGACAGTCAGCATCCTGCCAACAAATGGGCCAAACGTACAGAATCAGCCGGTATTTCTTAGAACCACTAATATTAGAGGGAACATATTTATTTTACCTTTCCTTGCCAATGAGTAATCAAATGGAACTAAAAAAAAAAAAATGAGGACTTAGTCATGATAAGTCTCTATGCACCCAGCTTTATTTTGGTGAAGACAAATAATAAATCAGAATTATTTCAGATACTGACTATAATAATAATAAAATCACAACACCTAAAAATGTCAACGGGAAATAATGGGATCTGTGCGTGGTAGGAACTTTGCGTGGCACGTAAGGAGAAGGCCTTTCTGATGAGGTGCCTTTAAGATGAGATCCGAGGGAAATATTGGAAGATGACACAGGATGATCTGGTTTGTAACCACCGAGGGCCAGCAGCCTCAGGCCGAAGGCACTGTGACTTTAAAGGAGCACAGATAAGACCAGTGTGGCCAGAGCAGAGTAAATGATAGGGAGATCGGTGAGACACTTGGTCAAGGCCAAGAGCAGGCCATAAAGGGCCCTGGAGGCGGTTGCTGCAAGGAGTTTGGATATCGCCCTATTTGCACTGGGAAGTCCCAAGGTAATTTTAAGTAGCCGTGTATGACGGTTAGCTCAGAGTTTAAAAGGATCGCAGTGGTTCAGAAAGATCTTGGAGTGTGGGAACGAGTTTGGCGCAAACCTCAGGAGACGGACGGAAGAGATGCCAGCGGCCGCCTCCTCGGACCGCAGCTGGGCCGACCTCGGTAAGCGGCAGGATCCAGCGCGTGCTTTGGAGGGAACGTCCACAGGGTTTATTGATGGATTGGCCGCGACAGAGGGAAGGGTCCCGGGTGATGTCTAGTCCATCTGTTGGCCTTTGTTTCGGTCTTCATCTTCTCGAACCCCCCCCCCCCCCCCCCCCGCCAGAAAAAGCCACGCAGCATCACCAACCTGCACGGTTCTGCAACTCTCTTCTGTAGCATAAAACACGATCCCGTCATGAGAAGGACTCGGGGCACTAACGGAGAAGGTCGGCTGTCTCAAGTGGCCAAGCCCGAGTGATAGACAGGGAGCTCTTCTGCGTTCTGTGATCGGAACTCTGTGTCTGAGGGTAGGGTCGGGCCTGAGGCAAGTCCACATCTTCCTATCTTTCTTCAGCACGACAGGTTACCCCCCACATACTCACACATGCACGCGCGCGCACCCACTTACCTGTATGCAGGCGTTTAATTATTCTCGATTCCGGGAATCTTTATTCCTTGCATTTCCTTTTTTATTTTAATTAAGTTTGTGGGGGTAACATTTGTTAATACGATCATATAATTGCCAGGCGTACATTGTAATTTGACACCTGTATTTCTGTTGTGTGTTCACCACCCAAGCCCGGTTTCCTTCAGCTCCCGTGTATTTGATCCCCTTTACCCTCTTCATCTGCATTTCTTTTTTAAAAAAATTTCATTTTTTTAAATATCATACATATATGTTACTGAGAAGATAAATACCGAATCATTGTCTGCACTGAGATGTCTGTGAGCAGATTATTAAAGTAGTCCACGCTGAGCCCCCATAAAGCGCCTACATAAAGGCCAGCTTGGTCAAAAACAAGTATAACAGTAAACAATTATTTGTTCAGTAGGTCGTTTGGGGTCTGCTAGAATTATTGTCCATATTAATTAAGTATTAGCATACTTCCAAATTTGGAAGAGACAACACTCTTTTAAAATACATTGCATTTCTTGATTTTTTAAATTAAACATAATTATTTACTCAGTACAGAGACAGACAAATACAAAACCTAATTACAGTTAAAACCAATGGAAATGCATTTCTGAAAAAGTGGCTTTTGAAAAACGACTTTGAATTTTAAATAGAAAAACTAAATGAAACATGCTATTCCTCTTCCGGTGATAAAATATATAACCTTGCATGCAGCGAAGAAAGAAATTTTAAAAAATACCTCATTTTGTTTTTACCTCGTCGATATTGTGATTTGTAAGCAGTCTCACCACAGGGCATATCTGCTTCTGATATTCCCCTCTATAGTTTTTAGCTGATGCAATCTTTCTCCGATATTACCTGATTTTTCTAACAACCTGTGAGGTAGCTCAGAAAGTATCTGTCCTGACATGAAAGTGACTTATCCAAGGCTCACACAGCATGGAGGCGGCTGAGCCGGGACGTTGCTCTCGTGATCCTATGGGAGTTCCCCCCTGTCGTTCCTTTATACTTTGCATGATACCATGGCACGTACCCCAGATTCTTCGGGACATTTTATATGGTCTGCGTCACTGTTCCCACTTGAATTTTCTAGGAACATGCATACTTGAAGTTCCATTTTTGATTTAGAAACTACGGTGACCATATAAACTGCTGACAAGGTACATTTATCTCATTAGGAAACGTCTTTTTTTTCTCTCTCTAAAATCATAGATTGAGCTATTACAAAGTTGCAAGCATCATGGGACAATCAGAGAGAGAGAGAACTTCGTTACAAAAAAATAAAAATCGGGGTACTTATAAACCAGCGTTGTCCGTCTTAGTCGACCAGTTGGCTTTTCTTGTTTCACTTGGAGAAATGCTCTCTCTACGTAATTCTGCAGGAAAAAAAAAAAAAATCTAACAATTTAACGTATCAGCAACCCGAGATAAGCTGAACCTTTGAGTAATCACCCTGTCACCTGGCCCCCCGATGCTAGAATGCTAGAAATATCAACAGATTTAATTTCCACATTAAAATTCTTGTTTGAAATAGTTTACTATTTCATTCTATCCATTTGAAAAGATTAATATTTACTATAATCTGCTTTATCTTGAAATCCAATACACTGCATTCTGAGGACATTATAATTTAGTTGCATTTGACATGCTCTGAGAAGAACGTAGATTAAACCCCTGATGTATAGCATTAAACATTATGAAAGTGGCCGATATTCCCGAGAGAGAAGAATACCCGGTTATGATTTATCATCGGAGATTAGTAATTTACAAACGTGCCACTATTGTCTGAAAAGACAAAGAGAAAAGGCACAGGATGAGGCTTCAGCTGAACAGCACCCACTGTGGAAGCAGAGCGGCTTTTTAATGGGCCTTCGAGAGCATCCTTCTCACCGCCTCGTGGTCCCGTGGACCAGGGCCGGTGGAGCAGTTTCCGGTGTGGGACTCGCAAGGCTCCGCGGTGTGGCATCTGTGGACACCAGTGCCCTGGCGTCCGTCTCCTTCGTCTCTTGGTGACAAGCGCTTCCTGAGGGTGGCTCCATCATGCCTCCGCGGGATGCCTTATGAGGAAGGGTTGTTCTTGTCCCCCTCTTCCCAGTGCCCCAGAACAGGTGAGGGATGCCGGCGTACCCGTGGGGACTCAGGGCCTTCGTGGGACGAGCGAGGCGGCCAGTGCGTGGGGTCGGAGGGCCTGAGACCCTTTAACGACCGCGGCGACCTCAAACCTCCATTCCAGCCCTTCGCCGGGTGGAGGTACAGAGCCCGTAGCCTGCTGAGCCCCGGGTCCCCGCCGGCCCAATGCAGGTGACAGCGCCCTGCTCGGGCACTCGTTCCGATTAAAAAACAAACAGAAGCGGCCAGAAACGGAAGTCTCTGATCAGTGCCTTGTCTGTATGAGGCATGCGAATTTCTCTTTTTTATTCTCAAAGGACAGTCGGAGCCGGGCTGGATGCCGAGGGGCAGAGGACAGTCGAGAAGCAGCTTCGCCAGCCTGCACCTAACAGCAGAAGTAGCCGCAGGCAGGTCCCAGCTGTGACTTGGAGAATCACTGAAGAAGAAACTCTGTTAGTTCAAAACCTTCCAGGATAAAACGCAATAATCAGTGATCCCGGCGGAATCACTCGGTTTTTGGGTTCCTTTTCTGTTTCATTTGCCCGAAGAAGAAAAGATTAGACAATAGTATTTTTCTCAATTTTTTCTTCTAGTTCAAATCTCAAATTCTCAAATTACTTTTAATATAATACAACAAAGTATGATTCCTTTTCACCTGCCTTGTGTTACAATAGAAAACAGGCATTAAAATATATTAGAGAGATACGGTCGCGGGCTGGCGCTAAGGGACTTAGAATTAACTAGCATCATGCAATGCGGCGCCCTGAGACACATCCCGGGAGAACCAAGCCTGCCGCCCTTCCACGGCCCAAGGTGCTTCCCAACAAGGTGCCCCCCGAAAAGGCCGTACGGAATTGGCGATGCTGACGGGGGACGAACCTGACGGCCCATATCGTGGGGATGTACAGTGGTTGAACATACCAGCATATTTTTTTTTCTAATTCACGGGTCACATATTACGTGCCTTATATATGTCAGCCCTAAGCCGTCTTCCCGATGTTCAGAAAACGCCATTTAAACTCTCGACATCTGGTGGCCATGGCCCATGGTCCACTGGTAAAGGACACCGAGCCCACGTTTGGAAGGGCCTTGGAGAATGATGAAAGTTTTGGATTTTATGTGGTAAATAATAGGGAACCAAAGGTATTTCTGATGAAGGTAGTGAAATAACGTCATTCGATTTGCTGTTTACAACAATCTTTCGAAGGAGGTAGGAAAGAAACTCATTTTACAGAGAAGCAAACTGAGTCTCAGAGCCGAACGAGCTGGTGGTCGTGAAAGCTGAGCTTGGGCACAAACAGGGTCTAACGGCACAAAAAGTTGGAAAGGCAGCGGCCCAGGTGTGGGGGTTCTGGATGGGGTGAGGGTCACCGGAAGAAGGCGTGAGACTGACGATCAGTAAACTGAGGCGGCCTCCCACGGGATATATATTCAACAATCGTTAAAGCTGAGTCTCGAAAAAGACTGATCTATGTTCACGTGACCGATGAAGATGCTTTATACCATTCATTTTTGTGAGACTTAAATGAGTCATGACCCCGGATGTTACGAAAAATCGCAAAGATGTTCTCTTTTCCTCACATGAATGGTGGGCATCAGTCGGCTTAAACATAGGCGAGTTTGACTCCAGTCTGAGATGGTCCGCTGACCCTCTGTGTTACCTTAGGTAGATGACCTGTACCTTCTAGAACGGAGTGTCCTCGTTTGGTGAAAACGACACAGGTGTGGGGACCGGCCCCCACCGCCTGCTCAGCTGTCCATTTGTGACGTCGTTGATTGTTGCATTTGGCTAATGAAGCGCAGCTGTTAGCTGACAGGTGACTTCTTTTTCTTCAAAATGACTCATTTTCCTCAGTAAATGATTTACCGACCTAGTTCCCAGTCTGTGATTTACCGATCTTGTATTGAATACGATTTTCAATAGTTAACAAGCTCTAGTATTTCTAAGAGTGACGTATCTTCCCCTTTCTGCATCTTGGAGATGGCACCTTGCCATCATTTAACTTGACTTAAAAATGAGGCGGTTCTCCACCCTTTATTTAAAGCAAAGTTTTTTAAACCTCAAGTTCTGATAGAAATTGGCTCAAAATTAAAGGCATTTGTAATTACGGGTGTCACTTTTGACTCATGAGACTGATTCCAGTACGAACCCAAGGTTACCAAGCCTCATTCCAAATTATGATAAAGGATGAGAAACACCGTGTGTCCCGAAGCCTGGGCCTTTAACCCAGATCGGTGCGCATGACAAATTGGTGGCCGGCAACTGACAAATCAGGGTGCGAGGTGGCCAGCAGGGCCGCAGTTCAGGACAGAGTATGGGACGATAATCTTCCTTCAGCCTGCCTTTTCTACCTGTTTCTTTCCTCCCGTTCTTTGTTTATCTCTCTTTTGACCTTTATCTCCAGCTAGTCCATCATTCTTTGGACCAGAAAGCATGTTTCATTTTTTGGCACGATCGTGTTCTTTGTCCTGGCTCGGTTCTGTTTTCCTAATCACCCCAGGAAATTACTCTGACTGCTTCACGGCAGCGGAAGCTTCCTCTGGCACCGGCGAGCTTGGCTAGCCTCCTGCCAGGTGTCCCGTAACCCTGGGCAAGAGGATTCGGTGGCCACAGCACTGAGGAAGC
The DNA here is from genome assembly GCF_014176215.1 of Rousettus aegyptiacus. Taxonomy (NCBI): domain Eukaryota; kingdom Metazoa; phylum Chordata; class Mammalia; order Chiroptera; family Pteropodidae; genus Rousettus; species Rousettus aegyptiacus. Next base: position 57,749,415 of record NW_023416290.1, read on the forward strand.
TTAATCCAGATTGTCTGTGTCAGTGTGATAATGCCTCTGAGAACACTCATCAACGGGAGGGAATTAGTCACGTGTTATTGGATTTGTAAAACCGTCTCTGACTTTACTAAATACGTATATGAGCGTGTGTGTGAGAACATGTGTATGCATACATGCCTGTGTGTACGTACATGTGTGTATACGCAGGACTGCGTGTATGTGTGCGTGTGTGTGTGGGTGGTTATGTGATACATGTTTGTGCGTGGCCTGTGTGGATGTCTCTATGTGCCTGTGCTCACATCTGTGTGTGTGTGGCCAAGCGTGCCGTGAGTCTGGCCGCGTTCGTGGGGCCTTTTCTTGGCGCACAGTAAGTACTTCCCCGCTTAACCTCGACCTTGACCCGCATCGGTGCAGGTCGTTGCACCCCTTGGTCTCCTGCGTCTGCGCATTTCTTCAGAAGATGGCAGGACGCCTCGATGTCGCTGCGAGACGCAGCCTCGCCCTAGTTTCCGAGACGGGTCCTGGGGAAGGCGGGTCCTGGGGAAGGCGTGAGGAATTTCGGAAGTTCTCTGCTTTAAGACAGAGCATCTGCTGCCACTCATAACACGAGTAATTCTATGCCCCACTTAGAACACCTGGCCGTCTGCCGGGTCACTGCGTACCTCCAAATCTTTAACTCGGTTCTAACACTGGAGGGTCCCTCTCGCTGGCCCACGCCCTGCCCGTGGCCGGAGGCCAGCCTTCACTCACGAGCCACACGCCCGCCAGTTGCCTTTACGGCTCTGCATGTTACCAGCTCAGGGCTTCCCACAATCTCCACCTGTCTGTTGAGTCACTTCAGGCTGAAACATTGCAGAGTCTCAACCCTGACAGTAATCTGTTACTTAAGCCTTCAGATAGCAATGATAAAAAAAAATAAATAAATAAAAAATAACAGTCTGTCCCCAGTGGGTATATTTTAAGACATGACGAAAATCGCAAACAATAGCAAGAGGGAGCGAGGTTGTCGTTTGGCACGACACACCTAGGTTTGCAAGGCGAGTAGTGAGTCGTTCCCCTTTTACGTCATTGTCACTCTTGGGTTAATCGAAAGGAGAAAAGATGAAAACTTAGGTAGAGTTCAGAGACGGAGATGGCCCAAAGGGTAGGTTGAAGGGGTTGGGTATGTATTTACTGGGACATTTAAATAATACTGAAAATGCAATGATTTGGAATTCTGGTTATTTCAGAAATGTCTGTACTGTATGTATCTCCCATATTCCTCGGGCATCAAATTCTGCTGCTTAACAGGCTTCCTCCCAGCCTTCCCTGCACAAGCCTGGTGCACGGCATGGGGCTGCCTGCCTCTGAGCATCTCACCAGGTCCTGGGGGCGACTTTCATTTCCTTCTCAAAGGTCTAGACGTGTTGCTCGTGATGGTGCGAGTCACAGCCGAGCTGTTTTTCCTCAATCTGAAATTCCCCGGGTTCCTTAGCAACATCAGAAAATAAAACGGACTCATTATAACAGAAACCAGATAAGAAACACAAAGACCCTGCCTTGAAACGAAAGTTTGAAAGCCTTACAAGATAATTAAACATGTTTTCAAAAGCAAACGCGCCATTCCAGCAGCATGGCGCCGTGAAAGGATTTGGAAGGGTTCTTCTCCTTCACGTGAGCCACGTCTGTCTCACCCGAGGCGATTCACAGAGCCTCCCGAACCACCGTCGCTGCGTCTATAAATCTGGAATAATCATAGATACCTTTTCTCAAAACAGGGGCTGTCAGACAATTTCTGACGCGTTGGCATCTGTGATTATGTAACGCCTCCCGTATTCCTCTAGGAAGAGGAAAGAGCAGAAATGGAAAGATTGCAATGGGCCTTTTCTGCCCCCCTGCAAATCAGAGTCTGACATGTGCGTCGTTCTCCCTGACAACCTGGGCGAGGGTAGCCGCGAGGCGCACGGGAACCAACCATGCACACCGCGGAGAGGAAGACAAACCCCCACGGTTGTCCTCTACTTTGCGTTCAGGCTCGTCCGTCGTCTCTAACGCCGGGGTTCCCCGAAGGCAAAGCTTCTTGCCCGGCCAAGCTCTGCACGTCCCTCGGCTCGGCTTCCTCCTCTGCGAGGTCCCATGATGCTCTGTGTTTATCGACTCGCCCCGCATGTCCCTGTCCACTAAAATGTAAGCTGCTCACGGGCAGGGCACGTTCCGTTCACGATTTGAAGTGCATCGCAAAGTAATAGACACACAGTAGGCACTATATCACGGATCGTTGATTGACTTAATGACCACAGACACACACACACATCACTTCTCATACAATATGCGATAACCATCCTTAATGTGAGTTTGTCCACTGATAGAAAAACCATGGCCTCAGAATGAGTCCTCCTGATTTACAAATACCTCTGACCACCGCAACTTTGCTTTTTACACCAAGACAAAATTCGCCTCCCAGTAGCACTCACAAAAAGACTGTGGTTCTGTTACCTGGGGTCTTTTGCAACGACTGTTTCTTAAAATAAAAATCAACAACTAGGGTACCCTTCGTAATTTAGGAAACATATTTTTTCTCCTATTAACTGCCACGGCAACTTTATATATCCATGAAATATTTTATTCATGTCTGTCTTATCATTCTGGGTCCAACGAGGAGATAGAAGCCATGCCGGGTGTTCCGAAACAGAAAAATTAATATAATAATTGTCAGTCAGGTTCGGAAGAGCTGGAAAGGAAAAAGAGTGAAGAGAGAGAGTTGGAATGATTCGCCCTGAGGAGTTCGGAGGCGGCTCGGAGCCGGCGGGGCGGGGAACGAGGCCGGGTCCGCGAGCACCAGGAGGGCCGCGAACGGGCCTCGGCGGCTCGTCTGAGGAGCCGCTGCCTCGGTGAAGCTCGCGCACTCAGGACGAAGCCGGGAGGAGACAGCAGCCGCGCACCCCGCTCTCCCCGCCGGCCCCCCAGCCTCCCTCCCGCGCTCCCCACCGCGGGTGATGAAATGGAGTCAGTTTGCAAAACGGAGGTTTCCCTGGCCGCGCCGCGCCCCGCTGCGTAAAGCAGGGGCTAAAGGGGGAGGAGGGGAGGCTGCCTGGGAGGCAGTGTGAGAACCGCACACGCGTTTCGCGGCCCAGACAGTTGAGGATGAGAGGCTCATGGCGGATTTTCCGCGGACGTCCGCCCAGTCGGCAGGGAGCGTGGCCGGGACTTGGGTCTGTCTTTCTTCCTCAGATACAGCGCCAGGCGAGCAGCTCATTCCTCATGCTCCCTCGACATCAGCAACAGTGTGTGCACGCGCGCGCGTGTGTGTGTGTGCACGTGTGTGCGTATGCACGTGTGTGTGCGCATGTATGCATGCGTGTGTGTGTGGGAGGTGATGGTAGACGATGAGAACACTCGGGTCTGCGCTAGCCGCCAGCGCGCCGTGCTCGCAGGGCGCCAGCAAGCCGCCTCGCCCGCCGCGCCTGGCCCCGCGCCGCAGGTGCCCCTGATGCCCTCCCCGCAGAACGCGATCGAGTCGCGCAGTGAATAGAAGCTGAGCAGCCCCGTTTTGCAGAACACTGTGCGATGGGCCGGGAGCAAAATGGTCAAGAGACGGCCGAGGCCACCGTCTCCGGGGGTTAGAAGCTAGCCAGGGCACGCGGCTTCCAGAAGCAGCCACGCGGGGTGTAGAGATTGCACGCAGAGCATGCGGTCGCAGCTGAGCTGCTGGTGGAAAACCCCAGGTGTAAGATATAGCAGAGCAAAGGAGCCCGACTTGGAGCCTGGAAGACTTCCTGCTGCAGAGGGGGCAGGAGGCGCCTGGACGGGCGGGGCGGGGAGGGAGAAACGTGGGTGGGGACGGGGAGAGGGCGTTCCGGAGGAAGGGGCAGGGCCAGTGCTTGCAGGAGGGAGCACGGCTCATTCTCGCACCTGGGCGGAGGGCCTCAGGGCGGGGCTGATGCCCAGAGGGCGTGCGGGATGGAGAGAGGAGCCCGGAGCGAGAGGCAGCAGCCAGAACCCTGAGCTGATAAAGGTGCGAGAGCTTCGTAAACTGCGAAGTGCTAATAAAATACATATGGGTTTATCGTTCCTGGGATTTAAAATATATTGAGGTTTTTTTGGTTTTGTTTTTATTTATTTTTTATTTTTATTTTTTTACTCTCTGCCATTCAGAAAGTAAGCTATGGGAACCAGAAGGAAAGACGGAAACAAGGAGAAATCAGAAACTCGAAGCTTCACGGAAACCGCGTTTACCTCCCCGAATCAAAGTCGCTGCCTGTCCCCCTGCATCGAGGAGGCCACGACCTCGGATGGAGGAGGATGCTAACACCGCCCTGTGGAAGCTCTTTCATCAGATATTTAAAATGTAATAATAATGTGGGCTTAAAGGGTTTGATTGCTGGATCACAGCAGCTTGTTAATTAAAGGTGTCGAGCGGGGAATGATGGAGAGGGGAAGTTCGCACCTGAGGGAGAAGCAGGATCAGTCTGCCTGAGAGACCAGGTGAGTGTTCCTGGCGGCAGGCCAGCCGCAGAGGAAGCGTGCGGAACCTCTGGAGTCATGGACTCTGTGTCTTTGCCAGTGGTCTGCGGGGCAGGCCTCCCCCCCACGCGTCCAAGGGCCAGGGGAGAGAGAGCCCCCCCAGACTGCGCACCCCAAACATCGGCTTGCCTCCCCAGTATTAGATGTGTGACTTGCTAATCGCTCTCGATGGGGATAACAGCGTTTGAAACTCGCATGGCTGAGAAGCGCGCGTGGCTTTAATGAGAAAGGCTGGTTTGCACGTCCTCTGCTGGGGAGACGCAGCTCTCGTCCCATCCCGAGGGCCCCTCTGGGTGTGGCTCATGTCACAGTGGCCCGCGTTTCCGGGTTTCCGGAGGGATGGTCAGGAGGGAGACGACGAGGTGGAGAAGCCTGGGAAGTCCGGAGTACAGGGACACCCAGCTCGCGGGCCGCGGTGGCAGGACGGAGCCATGCGGGCCTGGAAGCCAGGGCCGGGTGACAGCCCCGCCTTCCCCGGCCAGGGGTCCTGTGGCCTGGGGCCAGGTGGCTTAACCTCTCTGAGCGTCAGATCACCTGTTACACCCTTGGGCGCTCCGCGGGGTGTTTAGGGAATGAAGCGCAGCGGGTCCTGGCAAACTGCCCTTGACAAGAACAGGCTGCCGTCCGCGCTGCAGCCGAGGGTCCTCCCTCGTCGTCCTTACCTCTGCTGGGACTGGCCCAGAAACCCCAGGCGCCTGAGGACTGGTGGCTCTTACCTGAACACCGCTGCCCCCACGCCGGCCACGCCACCTGACGTATCCCAAGGGGCTGCTCCCGGCAGCCAGGGGACGGTCCCAGTTTCCATTTGGATCATTTCACTCAGTAGTTCATTTGTCCGGCCTCCAGCTGGTGCCCGCCACGTCCCCTCTGGCCGCGCTGCGGCCGGCGGACCCGGGCATCACACGTGCCCCGGCTCAGAATGGCTGTGAGCGCAGTGCAGTGAGCGCACGTGAGTCTGTGACGTCATTCGCCATGGTCCTGTCCTTTTTCCTCCCCGCAGAGAATCCTGAATCAAGGCCCCATCTCCTCTCCCTTCTGGAGACTTGCCGAGCACGAGGGACACTCCAGGGCTTCCCCAGCTGTCCAGTTAGTCGGAAGCGTGGGTGGGCTGGGGAGCCGCTCATGGCTGCTTCTCAGGTAGGGGGCGTCTTGCTGGAAACCTTGCCCTTAGCCCCGTGGAATCTGATGCTAACTTCGAGTGGTCAGTGTGAGAACTGAATCGCAGCGCATCAGTTGGCCTTGGAATACGTGGGAGGAACATCACTCTAGAAATAGTCTGAACTGGCTCAAACCTATCCATGCTCCTTAGCTGTGTGGACTTAAAATTATTTATCCTTCCTGAGTCTCACTCGGTGTTACCACCTGTCAGCTGGAAATAATGACGACTGCTCGCTGGGCGTGGGCCGTGGGAGAAGATTCGAGGTCATGTACGTAAAGCACCGCGCACAGCGCCTTGAGTGTGACCAGCGCCTAGTAAATGTTATGTTTGGTTATGGCCACTGCGTCCGCCACACTGGATGACGAAGTGTCTGTCACTGCACGTCCCTGTTAGTGGCTCCACACGGAGGAGTGAAGGCCACCTTGCCAGGTGGGCACAGAGCTGATGGGCTGACGAAGGGCAACGTGGAGGATGAACTAACAGGTGGATGGGCGGATGCAGAGTCGGACAGAAATTGTGGCCGCCACGGTTCGCTTCGGCCTCAGTGGTTTGCGTGTGGCAGGGTCGGCAGCATTACTTTGGTCTATTCTAGAGAACCGTGATGTTTAAGATTGGTTGCTCTGGCGGCATAAAACGAAACGAAGCAAAAGCAGAACAAAAAATGTCATGTTTGTGCTCTGTGGCTTGACGTAAGGTGCTCAAACCCTTCTAACATACGTCTTCACGTGACATGTTCGTGTGAAGGCGTCATGGAAGGCTGTACTGCAAAAGAGCTTACGCTAACGCCGATGCCAAGTCAATGCCAGTTGTTGCTATTACAGACTCGAGCTCGGGCCTATATTTTCGTCGCACAGTCTGGTGGTGAATGAGCAGGTAGAGTGACCACACGCTCTGTGAGGTGCCAAAAATGGTTGGAACATGCTATTCTCTGACCCTCTGCACTTAGCACAGTGCCTGGCACATTGCAGGCACTGAATAAGTGATAATGAATAAATATGTGATAATGTGTTTTCTTAACCTTGCAAATGCATAATTTATATAAATTGCTCAATGATCCTGGCGATACCCTGAAGATAATATACAATTTATTCCGTTTTTAAGGACCATGAGAAGTTTCGTGTTAGCATTGACAGTTATAACATTCATCATATTCATCTGCCACATTATGAGCTATTAACACCATTTCTTGGAAGGAAATGAAAACTCCTGAAAATGGAATAAGCCTGGGTTCCATTTTTTCTGACAGCAGAAATTTTATGTCTGGTTCTGTTTATTCATCTGGGGCTTATTACATTTTTTCCCTAAGGGAAAGGGACCTAAAATATATCCGATTCTTTCAGCACTATACATTCCTGTATTTTTTAGAAGATGATTAACTTCCAAAACTAACTGAAGAAATATATCTTATTGGAAAGCAAGTTAATATATAACTTTAATACTACTTCTGGAAAGCAAATGTGCACAGACATTGCTCATTCAGTCCCAAGCAACATGGGCTGAGAGATAAGACTAAATACAGATTAAAATGATGGTGATGACAATAATGGTGATGATAATGATGATGGCGATTATGATAATGGTAATGATGATGATGTTGATGATCATGATGATGGTGATGATGGTGAGGCTGGTGATAATGATGATGGTAATAATGGTAAAGGCGATGATGATGATGGTGGTGATGATGATGATGATGGTGATTATGGTAAAGGTGATTATGATGATGTTGGTGATAATGATGATGGTGATGATGGTAGTGGTGATGATGGTGATAATGATGATGGTGATAATGATGATGGTGATGATGATAATGATGATGGTGATTATGGTAAAGGTGATTATGATGATGGTGATAATGATGATAATAATGGTAATGATGATGATAATGAAGATGGTGATGATGATGATGGTGATGATGGTGATGATGATGGTAATGGTAATGGTGGTGATGATGATGATGGTGATGATGGTGGTGATGATAGAGATGATGATTTGCTGTATGGACAGGGGATTTATCTATCTTATGGGGAAAGATAATAAAAAGAGCACAAGATGGAGTAGAAGGTGTGGAGGACTTGGAGACTGAAGCTTTAGCTTGAAGACCCAGCTCTCGTATTTTAAGTCATTGAGCCTGTATTAAGCAATCTGTAATCTGTACAGTAGATGGCCAAATTCATATATGTAAAAACACTATTTTCAATTGGTATAATTTTTAATTAAAATGGTTACTGATATAGTTGAATTAATATCTACCATGTTTGTAACTTTCCTATGTATTGCATTTTTTAATTTGTCCCTCCCTTTTTTCTGGATTCTCTGGTTTTAATTGAGCATTTTACAAACTTTGTTTGATCTCTCTTTTTTTTTTTTTTTAGCATATGAGTGATAATTTTCTTTAATTTCAGGAGTTGTCCTGGAGTTTTCAATATACACTCTAAACTAGTTAAAGTCTGCCACCACATTGCAGGGTACCACTTATTGTTACTATGTAATAGTATTCTCGGTCCCTTCCTCCCATCCCTTATGGCATTGCTGCCATTTACTGCACTTACCTATATGCTGTAATAACCAATTACATTATTATTATTATTATTATTATTATATAGAGATTAATATTTTATTCAACTAAGAATAAGAAAAATAAAATAGTTACTTCATTTTTTTCTTCTCTGATGTTCTTTCTCTGTGTAGATCTGAGCGTCTGAACTACATAATTCTTCTTTTACCTGAAGAACTTCTTTTAACATTTTTTACAGGGAAGGTCCGTTAGCAATTAATTCTCTTAGTTTTTGTCTGTCTGAGAAAGCGTTCATGTCTCACTTTTCAAGGATAATTTCACTGGATATAAAATTATAGGTTGGTGTTTTGTCTTCCTTTGTTTTCCTTCTGACAATGTAGGTATTTCGATTCGTCCTCTTCCCGTGTGCAGGGTTTGTGACGAGAAGCGCTCTGCAGTTCTTACCGTGCTCTGTCTACGAGTAAAGTGTTTCTCCCCAGCTCTGGCCTCTTTCAGCACACTCTCTTTGTCTTTGCTTTTCTACAGTTCGAATATGAAACGTCTAAGTGTAGATTTCCGGGTGTATTTGTCATGCTTGGTATTTTCCGAGCGTCCTACACCTGTGGTTTCATTTTTGTCATTAATTTTACATTAACACTTCAAATATCTCTTCTGTTCTATTATCTTCCTTTGCCTTTGGGTGTTTCAATTAGACATACGCTACATCTTCTGAAATTTTCCCATAGATCTTGGACATCCTCATGTGCTTTTCTAATTTGTTTTCTTTTTATTCTTTACCTTTCTGTTTGGGAGGTTTCTGTCCACCTGTCTTCAAGCTCACTGATTCTTTCCTTGGCAGTGTTCAGTCTACTGGCGAACCCATCAAAGGTCTTCATCATTATGTTACAACATGTGCGTATGTGTTTTTTTAATTCTAACATTTCCCCTTACATTTTTCTTAGAGTTCGCATCTCTGCTTACATTACCCATCTGTTTCTGCATGTTGTCAGCCTTTTCCAATAAAGCCCTTAGCACAATAATCATAGTTATTTTAAATCCCCTATCTGATAATTTCAACATCTGTGTCATATCTGAGTCTGGTTTTGATGATTGCATTATCATTTCAGATATGTTTTGTTTTTGCCTTTTGGCATCACTCTTAATTTTTTGTTGAAAGCCAAACGTGTTGTATTGGACATTAAGAACTGAAGTGCATGGGCTTTCAGCGTGAGGCGTTATGTCGTTCTGGCTAGGTGTTGGAACACACTTGATTTTTTATTGTAATCGAAGTGTCAGAAGCATTGAAGTCTTCCAGTGTTCTCATTTTTATCTTTTCTGTTAATGTTGGAGAGTCTGAGTCTTACAGCTCTTTCGAATGTTACCCCCTGCGAATGTCCTGAAATACTACTGGTGTGGTGGTTAGGTCTGGGGAAGGGGAAGTGTCTTATAATCCTTTTATTAAGTCTTAATGTTTTATTGGGCCTGTGTCCCTAGGCTGTTACCTTTCACGTGTGTTTCTTAATCCGTTTTTTCCATGCTTACACGAGACAGGAAGTCTAGAAGGGCATGGAGTGGAGAAATACTCTTTGTCCACGTGTGATAAGGTTCTAGTAAGATCTTGTACCCTGGAGAGTAGGCATTTGTAATGGGGAACTCTCTGGGTGCATCTCACACAGATTAGTCGACTCCTGCAGCTAGGGTCACAAAAGGATCTTCCTGGTTCTTTGCTTGAGAACCTGTTAATGGTTGTTGTTAAAAGTGTGGCGTCCCCCCCACAAGACTGGCCCCCGGGAATTTGTTATTCTCACAATTAGTCCGAACTTAGCCTCCAGCAAGTCTTCAAAATTTTCATTTAAGTGTTGCTAATAGCTATGGCTCTAGCAGCTTCTACTCCAGATAAGCAGATCTCAGTTGTGACTCTGGATTCACCTATTTCTACAGATTTGAGAGTGACAGTTTGTCATGCAACATGTATTTGTTGATCCAAGAAAAGTTATTTCATATCATGTTTATAGTTTGTTTTTTTTCTTTTCTGCTGAGGACCAGAGTGACAAATTGCAAGCTCTTTACCTGTTGAAATTATCTGGTATATGAATTATATCTTGATAAAGCTGTTATTTAAAAAGAGTGATAAGGAGAAAACGGTTTCAAACATGACTGATGTTATTCCAACTACATCAAAATCTCTTTAAATGAAAATGGTTGTCGTTTTCATTATGTTTATGATATTATAATTAAGTGCTTTATGGCAGGTCATGAGTTTTTATTTACAGTGGCAACATAAAGTTTACTCGTAATGAAAACATTGAACTAGTATTTCAGTTAAATAAGGAAAACTGTAATTAAGGTGGCATCACAAAGAACGTGCACAGACTTGAGCGAGTGCCCGCACCCGCACCACCCTAGCCTGTCCCACTGGACTGGCTTTGCAACGTGGCCGGCCTGGGACATTTCTCAGAGTCCTGTCCACTTAGAACAGTGGCTCAGAAGCCAGCACAGACCAGACCCAGTCTGAGCAGCTCACCTCCTCAGATCTCGGAAGGCAGTTCCATGATTCATCTAGTTTTAAAGAAGGGTCCTGCGCCTGCCCAAGCGGCCAGGGCGTCCTGTGGGAGCAGGGCCTGCAGGTGGCTTCTGGGGACACAGAAGCTTAAGGTTTATAAGCCCGAGGCACCCTTTGCTTTTCCCTGGTAAAGTGTCCTGGTCTCCTGCCTGAGGCTTGACCATATCGGCAGTGTCGAAGTTTTCAGAGCTTGCCCTCATGGTCCCAGCGTGAGACAGAAACATCGTCCTAGCACAGTAACATCTTACCTGTGAGCTCTCGGAAGAGCGTGGACCTGCTGGCATTTCGGATGCCACGTGCTCCAGCATGTGGAGCAGGAACGGCGGGGGACAGTGGGAGGTAAGGAGTCCAACCGGCTGGAAATATGCTTACATGGAACTCCGGATAGTACCACGCACTGGGAATGTGGTATTAAATAGCAGTGCTCTTTATTCCGGTTTAACGAAACAAGGAGGTGCTCAGAAAACAGAGTGTTTTAGGAACATGGACCCTGAAAGCTGCCGTGTCCTGGGAGGAATGGTGCCAGGATAAGGTAACTACATTGCATGGACTCTGTAGTTAGAAACTGAACTATGGCCGTGTGAAGATGGGGTAAGAAATTTCTCCTCGAATACATTGACTCAAGGACAGAGGAAATGTGTGCCCTGAGCTAAGATCTAAGTATGAGGAGATTTCATTCTCAACTAAAATGCGAAAGCAGAAAACTTGGGGCCAATGTGGAGGCTCAGAGCAGACCAAATGATGGGGTCGGGGAAGCTGGACGGAGTAAGAGCTACAGACGGTAAAAGGGCGGCCGCCAGCGACTAACGATAACGATAACGTCATGCGGATATTTCTAAAGCAGCAGCTTAAGGGCTCCGGACATACAAGCTTTGAAATCCAGTGGGAAGGCGGATTTGAGTCTGGCTTCTGCCCTCTTGCAACGGTTTGAGCTCCGGCAAGATGAACCAACTCGATGTTTTTGGGGATTGCTGGGTGGGCCGGGTCTCGCTTCCAGCTTTGTCTCCATTAGCTCTTCATTGACAGGCAATAAAAGCAGACTGGGGGTTCCGTCTCCACCTGGGCCTGCTCTCAGCCTGCTCATCGAATATATTCCCTTTCTGCCTTCCTGCCTGTGGATTTCAAACTGTGGGGAAAATGCTTACAGAAACCGCTTTGTTCCGTGATTGTGTATACCCAGTTCTCCATGACGTGTGTGTGGGGGTATGTGTGTATGTGCGCGCGCGCGTGCGTGTGTGTGTGTGTGTGTGTGTGTGTGTACTGGATCTTCTCCGGGTGACCACCGACTGATAGGCGGTTACCTGAAGTATCAGTAAAAGGACTCTGCAACAATGTCAAGCATATATAGGAGGGATTATTCTAGAAATAGCTGCATAAGAAGTTTGATTATTCACACTAAAAATCAAGGTAGTCTTTTAAAGTCCTTTCTCATCAACGGCTAGAACATGGGCTTTGGAGTCTGAAAAATTCAGATCCGATTCCTGCTCCTATGACTTAATTTCTAGGTGGATTTGGAAAACCTACATTAACTTTTTGAGACAGCGTTTTCTTATCTATAAATCTATAAATAAATGCTACCTATTTCACAAGGCTTTTGTAAAGACCGAACAGGCAAAGTACTTAACACAGAGCATACTTATAGTAAGCCCTCCAGGAATGAGGACATTTCTTACTTTTAGTTTACTAGTTGTTGCCATTACTATAAATCCTATCAGATAGATGGGGGAATTACTACTATTATTTAGCGGCAAGGACAAGAAATGAAGTAAGTTGCCCAGTCGTCTGTTTAGAGAAAAAGTGGCGAGGCTGCGTTTTGAGCCCATGCCTTACCCCTGTCTGCTCGTCCAGGGCTGATCCCACCAGCCTTTACCAAACCGGGGGGCGGGGTGGGGGAGGGGGAGGCGGTGTGAATGATAGCAGTGAATGACAGTTCGATTTATCCTAAGTGGTAAAGTGGCGGGTGAATCAGAGGTAAAGGGCCTCGGCCCTGAACTCTGAGTGAAGTTATCAATTTATCAGGATTCTCTGCCGTCCAGCCTAGAGGTCGATTTTATTTTATTTTTATGGCACAGTCCTTTCAGCGATAACCTGACTTCACAAGCCAATCATCTGAACCCACAGCCACTTCTTAGAGTAACCGTTTTGCCGCACCTCGCAATTACCCTCTTGTTGGCGTCTTTTTAAGAATCCCTTTCATACAGAGTTGTTTATTTGACCTACTCTGGTAAAAAAAAAAAAAAAAAAAAAAAAAAAAAAAAAAAAAATCTCCCTGCACAAGGAAAATAAGAAATAAAGGAGCAGCAAATGGTCTTCAATTGTACACTACACATCACAGAGTTTATCACTGTGATGGGTTGGCCCAGGTGCCTGATTCTGAAGAACAAGAAAAACATAGAAATTCAAACAAAAACACAGAGCACAGAGTAGCAGGCTATTTATAGGGTCTCACACGCTTCAGCATGCTGGGAAGAATTCTGTGTATGCCTCTGATCCCAGTGGAATTCTTTTTTCTCCCAGTATAATTCTTAAGAGTTCTCCTTTTCACTTTCGACACGGTCCTGGTATGGGATTCGAGCAGATGGTAGAGATCACGTGTACAAAAGAGGGACAGAGAGTGTTTCATGGACAATTGTGAATTTCTTCGAAGAAAACAGAACAGAGAATTAACTAATCAATGCACAAGGGGAGGGCAAGAACTACAGTCACCCTGGCTCGAACGCCAAGTCTAAACTTTTCAAATTTATTTTAACGCCACACTGTGCTCTGCCTACGTAAATCCCATATTTCTTTTAAATGATCTGTTATAAAATGTCTATTTAAATAGTCGAAAAGAATGTCTGGGAGAAAGTAGGTGCCGGTGGGATAATTTGGGATCCAGACACTATTTGCGTTAACTGAGGGAGAGAATCTGTAGCATTTTAATAAAAATTTGAAATGAAACTAAATTAGGTATAGAAATTAAGTGTAATTGCTCAAGCTAAGAATAGGAAAGAAGGATAGATTGAGTGGAGCTCTCTATAGCTTAGGGACAGGGAAATAAAAGTTTAACCCAATTGAGTTATTCTCGATGTTTCCCTCTCTCGTTGTCTCTAATAACAGTTAGAGGGAGATATTGGTCAAGTGGAAAAATGCCCATAAATGTTTTCTCATTCTGTGGAGGATTAGGCACATCGAGCATTCTGGAATGGGGGTAATTATGACACTCGCTGACCTGTTCTTAAAGAAGGTGAATGGATTTTTTTTAAAAAAAATAAGATACACTCTCATTCTTCAAGTTTCAGATACAAATTCAACTCATCGAGCAATCTTTGATTCAACATTGTTATGCGTGAGATGTTCTGAAAGTGCCAACAGAAGGGAAAGGGAGAGAAAAACAGATAAGCGAGAAAAAAAACCAAAAAGTCATTTCCCTGGACCCACCCAAAACAAACGAAGATGACACATGAGACGAGAAAGATGTCAGGGAGATACCACACGTTACGTGGCCCAATGGAACTGTGGGAACTGTGCCGGAGGGTCCCCAGGGGCCGAAGGAAAGCCCCAGGAAGAGCGGCGTTGGAGCAGGTGTCTTAAAGAGCGGCCAAGCACTTGAGGGGACAGAGCACCCACCGAAAGCATCTCCTGAGACTCCTCGGGGATGTGCAGAGTGGGCGGCGAAGCACCGCACGCCCTGGGCACGTCTGAGGAGCCCAAGAGGCGTGGCGGGGGTAGAAGAGGGAAAGTCCGTGTGGCGGGGACGATGCCGGGGGTTCGTCACGTCCGGTGCCACCGCCACGTTCTCGAGCTCATGGACAACCCGGGGGACGGGACCCCGCGACCGATTCCAGCCAGTGCAACGTGAGCAGGAGCGAGACGCCTTACCGCGGAGCTGGCGCTCCGAAAACCCCCCGCCCGACCCGCGTTCTTCTATCGTGTCTCTCCCCCCGAAGCAGCAAGTGTGACAGTGTTTGAGAGGAAGGTATTGCAGGGTGACAGCGGGTTGGCTGGTGGCGTCGCCGCTCGGAGGAGAGCTGCCTAGGGAGTCGCCCGGCGTGTGGCAGAGGCAGACGAGGGCGCCGGACAGCGCCGTGTGGTCCGAGGCGGCGTCTGCCCGCACAGCTCCGGCGCCTCCTCTGCTAACTCGCGGTGGACGCGGCGGCGAGCGTGGACCCAGAGAGTCAGGCCAGAGGCCTGTCACCTTACGCTCACGGGAGCCCCTCTCCGTCCCCTAGTGAGAAGCGGCCGCCCCTCCCCTGCTCTGCCAGGCTTCGTCAGCGCTGTCTTCACTCCGAAGGTCCCAGCTCGCCCTCTGCACGTCCGTTCTGCCCAATACATCATACGAGAGCGCGGCCAAGCCACGGGCGCCGGCGTGAGGATCCTCCGGGCAGCGGGTTCACCGAAGCGCGCGCATCCCTTCACTGAGGACGCCGGGAGCAGAACGTGGCCGGAGCCGTGCAGGACCCCCGAGGAGGCGGAGGGCACGGCGTGGGCCTTCGTGGTCTGTGCTACTGGGGAGACTCGACCTTAGCTCGTCGCTGTCCGGAGAAAAGTCAGCTTCTTGGGCTGAGTGTCTTCGGTGTGTCGCATTTCTTCCAGTCACCCTCAGAGACTCCGCGCTGAGCCCTTTGCTCGACCGAGGCCTGCAGAAGAAGTAAAGAGAAACAGATGTCCCTGAGTCAAAGCAGAGTTTCTCGAGCACCAGCACAAGCTCCGTTACGTTCGCAGGCGGAATCCCAGCCTCGTGCTGGTCAGACTGAAACTCGGAAGCAGCGTGAACACACGGCGTCCCAGCCGGTTCCGCGGGAGTTCGGCGGGCGGTCGCTGGGAGGCCCATCCCGGCCAGCCGTGCCAGCATTTGCTAAGCGGGAGGCATTTATGTGTGTGAGCATGTGTATGTGGGCATTAGATTGAAAACTTCCATTAGGGACTCCAGGCTGTGGTCTAACTCTCCAAACACTTAGGAACCACTTCGGTAGTGGGAGGTGGACACGTAAACTGTTATTTTCGGTGTAATATAGTAAGAGTAACTGAAAATATGGAGACACTGCTGAGGTTTTACAGAAAAGGGGTTGAGAGCTTCATTACTGTGTAATCAAAGCTCCCTTTCCACGGTCTATATTTTCATATATGATTATACCCTTAGATGTATGAACGCAAAAATTTTTGAACAGTAGTTCATTTTATTATTTGACCTCTTGGCCAAATAATAAAATGAACAAGCAATGTTCAGATTTGCAGATAGACAATTTTTAATTTATTTAGGATTCCTCGTGACCAACAGGCTTATCAATTGGCAAGCCAAAACTCCCACAGGAAGAAGCCTGCTCTATAACCGCGGAACCCTTACTGCTCAAAACACTCACACATGATTTCCAAGCTTCGGGACAGAACGGGATTGTTTTGACTTGTAGGTAAAGATGAGTTGCCGTGCGAAATCAGCCTCGCTTTCTACTCTGACGGTATTCCAGGTTTCTGAATGCAAATAGAACATAGAGGAATGGGCAAATTATGGTCCACATTTTGCATCTTTAGAGAGGAGAGGGAAAGCCACGAAGGACTGCCACACCCCGGCCGATGGCATCTTCAGCCAGGTCCCTCCCCGCTGTCAGACGCCCCGTCCGCCTCGTCACCACATCCTTTTATCTGTCTTCAGAACAGATCCACAAGCTGATCAATATTCTGTTCATCCCACTAAAGACCTGCCCGTCGCCTGGATCCTCCATCCCTCCCTCAGTCCTACCCCCCAAAGAGCTGGGTTCTGAATCGTCCGTCTTCAGGGCTGTGACGGGTGACGGCTCTCCGTCTGCCTCCTCGCCGTCCGCTGCTATGGCCACGCGCCGGCCACCGCCGCCTCTCACCTGAGCTGTCGCAGTGGCCTCTTTGTCATTCTCCTCGCATCCGCGCTTTATGTCCCTGCAGACATAAAAAGAAACGCGCATTGTAAAATGTCAGTCTGCTCAAATGACCTTCCGCAGAGTCTGGAGTAAAATTTAAAGCGCCGCCGCGGTCTACCCTTCCTGTCTGTTCTCCAGCACACATCACGGCGGGCGAACCCCGCCAGACCCGGTGTCGCTCAGCCATGCCGGTGTCGCCCGTGGCTTTTAAACAATCAAGCACGTTCCAACCTGAGGTCCCTTGTATTTGGGACTCAGTCTCCCCAGAAGACTCTTCCTTCTAGATCATCCCATGACCCACGACTTTCGGTTCTCAGCTGACGGCGCCACCGTAAGCAATTCTCCAACAACGATGCTGAGGGCGCGTCCGATTCCTGGTCATCGCCCGCTCTCATCTCGCTCTGTTCTTTCGTGAGCACTGTCGCTCTCCGAAAAACTGGCTTCCCTCTTCCTGCCTTTGTCCCTTGTCAACGGGAATCTAAATGCCACGCACATCAAGCCCGCGCGACTTCCGCCCTGCTGAGTCGCCCCACTATAAACGCCCGTCACAGCAGCTCCATAAATAGCAGCAGGACGGACCGCACGCTGGTGACGATGCGGTGCGACAGGAACTCTCGTTCATCGACGAAGGGAGGCAAAAGGGTACGACCGCACTGGGAAAACGGCAGTTTCTCACGGCGCTAGACTTCATCTTCCTGTCCAAGCCACGCTGTCTTCCTAGATACTTAACGCATTGTTTTGAAAACATGGGTCCACACAAACGGCTGCACACAAATGTCATAGCCGCTTTATTCAAACAACTAAACACCGAAAGCAACCGAGATATCCTTCAGTAGATGAATAAATGACAAACTGTGGTACCTCCATATGACAGAATATTATTCCATGATAAAATAATGAGCTATCGAGACACAGAGAGATGAAGAAATCTTAAATGCATAGTATTAAGTAAACGAAGGCAGTCTGAAAAGAATCCATACTACGCGATTCCAGCCATGTGACATTCTGGAAAAGCAAAAACTAGACAGACGAGAAAAGGACCAGTGGTTTAGGGAGAAGAATGGAGAGATGCGGATGCCGAGCACAAAAGATCTCTGGGGCAGGAAAACTACTCTATGTGACGCTGGGACAGAGGGCGCACACCACAGACGTTGGTCAGAACCCACCGAACTTTACGATGGGCCGAGCTTTACACAGAGCAAACCTTAATGTAAACTACATCGTTTAGTTAATAATATGCAAGCATACCTCGTTTTATTGTGCTTCGCAAGTGTTGCGTTTTTTGCAAATCGGAGGCCAGACCTTTCGTCAGCAAAAAGATTACGACCCGCTTTATTGCGACATTTGCTTTTTTTTTTGCAACAGGTCCACTAATTACAACAAATGTAGCACACTAGTGCAAGGCGTTAATAACATGCGAAACCATTTGTAGGGTGCTGTATACGAGAACTCTAAAATCTTCCCAGTTCTAAAAAATAATGTCTACTAATTAAAGAACAAAAAAGACTCTGACACTCTGAGTCTGAAAAGCTGAGGGGGAAACGGTAAAATGGTTTTGTCATTAACAGAAAGAGTCAAAGGACGAGGAAGAACCGCACTTTTTTTTTTTTTGGTCCCTTTTTCTGAACTGATTGCTTCAAGAATTGGAGCACAAGTCATTTTAGATATAGCGGTTACGTTGACAAGATGATGAATTGGTCTGGTGGTTTCTTTTAAGATATTAATCCTGAGATGTCACATATTTTCGTGCTTATAAATGCACTTTCTCTCCATTTGGCTCGGATGTTCAGCATTTATTCTGAAAACTAGCTCAGTGGAGAGCGGCGGAGAGTTTGCCAATGGAACAGGGTCATCGAAGGGTAAGAGGCTCCGTATCTTGAGTCCCGCGTAATCTAGGCAACTACGATGAGAAAAGCTGGACATGATTGTTGAGGGGGAGGAACAGACCCGCCCACAAGGTGGCACAGCGCTGTGGGGTGGGGCCGGCGGGCGCCGCAGGGCGGGGGGCATACGGTCTGTCCCCAGGCAAGATGTTTCCTTCTTGATGACTATCGTGTACGAAATGGTGCAATTCGCTAAGTCCACGGCCGCCACCTCCTCAGATGTTCAGGAGATGGGGGACGGGATGGTGTCGTGGACTGGAACCACGGTCCCTTCGTCCAGCTCTGTGGCCGCAGAGACAGACGGGCAGTGCACAGCCCAGTGCAGGCGCTCGCAGGGACTGCAGCAGGGGGTTCCCGGGAGCCGCGTATGAGCCGCTCTGCCTCGGAAGACAGGAGTAATTTTGAACAAATCCCTGAGCTGTCATCTAGTATAACACGGCCAATTTAGATAAATCACCGAGCTGGGATTCCGTGTGCATCATTTACAGTCTCCTAAACAAAGGCAGGCAAACTCGGGACATTAATAGTCTCCAAAAGATCGCTCAGGTTTAAACCCAGGCTCCTTCTACACAGTGAGATGTTTAAGCTTATCTCTGCAAACAAAGCCTCCGTCAGAAGGTTAAGACCCTTCAGGGAGGGCTGACAGTACAGAGGGAGGGGGCCGCACTTTAAACACGGGGTGCCCGTCCTTCTCCCCTCTTCTGACCAGATGACATGGCTGCTAATGAGACATTTATTAGAAAGGAAGAGCCATTTCGGTGTGTTTTTCTTCCAAAACACAATGAGAAATTATACCTTTGCTGACTTTATTTTCATGGCCCCTTTGGCATGAAAAATGGGCCGACGGCTGCATCTTGAATCCATTTAGATTTAGATTTAAATGAGGTTGGACTTCCGTCCTCCCTGTTTATCCCCAAGAACACCTCACACAGCTACGCCTTCCTCATTAGCCACTAGGCCGCGGTAATTAAGGTCAGGGGTTGGGCTTCTCACATTTCTTGATTCCAGTTCAGATCGTGACCCCGGGCAGGTTACCCGATGGGTCTGAGCTTCAGTTTCCCTTCCGGAAAATGAACAGAGCAGTACGATGTACTTCATAATGTTGGGGGGCGAACTGGATCGAATGCGGATGGACGAGATGCAGCGCTGAACCCACACACGTGCGCACAGGGGCTTCTCCGTACCGTGCCCCCCGACCCGCGGGTTCCACTGATCCACGGTTTCCCTTACCCGCGGCCAGCTGCAGACCAAAACTACTCAGGGGAACATTCCAGACGTAAACGATGCATAAATCTTAAACCGTGCGGCGCTCTGAGGAGTGCGGTGGAATCTTGTGCTGTCCCCCTCCGTCTCGCCCGGGGCGTGAATCCTTCCTGTGTCCGGCATCTCCACGCGGCACCTGTCCATCCATCAGTCACTTAGCAGGCTTCTCGGTTATAAGACTCGTTAGCAGAGAGAGAGAGACCACACTCGCATAACTTTTATTGCAGCATATTATTACCATTGTTCTATTTTGCTACTAGTTACTGACCTCTCACTGCGCCTAATTTATAAATTAAATTTTATCATAGGTATAAATATATTGGAAAAAAGCATGATACGTATATATCGGGTTTTGACTATCTGAAGTTTCAGGCCACTGGAAGTCCTGAACGTGTCCCTCACGGATAAGGGGGACCGCCGTAAACACGGGGCGTGGTTGCTAACAAGAGTGGGACAGAAGCCGGGGCGGCCCGGGGAACCCCCCGCCACCTGCTGTGACAGGCGCGCCCCTGTGCTCTATGTCCTGGCTCTTCTAATCATTGATTCCTGCCTCACGCTCTTCCAACCTTTAAAAATACAAGTATTGTCATCAAATAAGTATTTGCCGAGTGCTTACGATGTGCCCGGCCAGGCGCCAGTCACTGGGGACACGGGGCTGGAGATGACGGATTCGCGTCCCCGTGTGGGGCTTCAGTCACTTGACGAGCAGCAACCATTCCTGATGTGATGGCGGGCTGTGCTTCGTGCTAAGAACTCTGCACGTGTGGCCACCAGCAGCTCATTAGCAGGTGGCTGGTGCTGTCATCGGCTGCTTATTGAAGAGACTAACGCAGAAGGAACTCGCTCAGAACCACAGCCCGTAGGCGAAAGAGACTTAGACTTTCCTCGCTTTGAAGCTTACTCTGGGTCGGAGGATACAGCGCGTGTTCGGTGTTTGACATACTGACTTTCAGACGCCTGCGGACATACAGTTGAAAACTTCAAATGTACAGATGGATATATGTACCTAGACCTCAGAAAAGAAGACTAGAAATGTAGATGTGACTTACCAGCTCAGAGTGGGAACATGGACACATGGGACCGAATGACATTACCTGGGGCTGTGGAGTCGAGTCCCCTGAGGAAACGTACACAAAACACCAAACCTCCAGTGATTTGTATTTAATTGGTTTTCACTGGGGCCTGGGCACAAATCCTTTCTAAGTTTACAAAGTGATTTGAATGCACGGCCAGTATTGAAAGCCATTGACTTAAAAAAAGACAATGAAATGATAAAAGCAAAAACTGGCTCAGAAGAGTCCCCAGACTCCTCTGCGGCTCGTCGCTGAGGGGACAGACGAGCAGCGAGAACAGACATCCATGAGAGCCAGAGAGATCAGGCCGGACGGGCTGAGGCCGAGACTCTGAACAAGAAATAGCACTTGGAAACAGAGAAATGGGCCGGAGTGAAAATTGGGGCAGAACGGGAAAAGATGCGCCCACTGGACTAAACTTCGTGAAGCCAGACGCAGGAATAAGACGCCGCGGGAGAGACCTGTCCGCATCGGTCAGCCCTCGACACACCTGGTCAGGAGCTGTCACTCCCCCAGACAGACTCGAGCCCAATTCTCACTGGCCACCCCTCCAGGTCACACCGGGTTTCTCATCCATAATGTGCAGACCCAGGCGACAGTTAATTCAGGTCATCAGATGATATTGTCTGGGAATTCGGCATTCATCTCCTTTTTCCGACCATCAATTTAAACAGACTGACATCACTGTAAATTTCTTGAAAGGAGCCGGCCCTGATGGAACAGGCGGGCATGCAGGAGCATCCTCCAGACGGATGGCTGAAATAGCTCAAGGAAGAGATCCCGCCCGGGGTGCTCTGAGCGGGCGTGCCGGCCAAAGGTCGCCTTCAGGACACGGGTGATTCTCAGGCCCTCCTTACTTCCTACCTTCTCGGCGATGACGATGTGACGGTTCGGCTCGTCGTGAACTTCCGTAGTTCAATGCCAGCTCCGTCACTCGGCTCGTTCTGTTACTGGAGCCCACGGGGCGGATGCTCCAAGGCTCGGTTTTCTAACACAGGGGTGACAACGGAACGACCCTTGGAGGGCTTTCCGGAATTCCCGGCGCGTGGACGGGGCTCCGTGAGCGTCTGCGTGACCGTAATGCTGTCATTGCTCGCGCTGTTTCTCTTTCGCCTTAATTGCCGGCAGACGCGTGATTAAGTGTGTTTTCTGGGATGTAAACAGCTTTGGGCAATAGAAATACAGAAACATAGAAATAAATAAGAACCGCGCCTGTCCTTAGTGGAGTGCCGGTGCCCAGGGGTAACTATCTGCTCGGTGATCGGTGCGACACAGAGGCTCCCCGTGCTGTGGGGACGTCCATTGATTTCTCCATCACAAATAGTTTCAGAGCTTCCCATGGGCCAGCGTCCAAAGTGCCAGGCACATACTAGGTACTCAATAAATAACACGCACACCAAACAAATGCATAAACCACTACCCTAAGTCATTCGTTGACGATGCAGAAAGCCTCGATGCAAGCCCGCTGCTGCGTCCTGTATCTGACAGACCAACATTGAAAGCGCAACTTCGGATGAGAAAATTCTTGTCCGTTCCAATTTTTCTCAGCGCGCTCGGCGTGAGGCAGATAATCCATTGGTCTGGTCGTGCTGAAATGAAGCAAGCGGACCCGGGGACGGTCGGCTTGAGAGCCTTTCATCAATACTTCTTTGTCTTTAAAGGAGAATAACACGGATAAATTAAACCAAGCGCAGAAGAGACCCTCTCGCTTTTCCACGGAGCTCCTTCTGGTCAAGTGAGATAATGTCTGTTGCGGAGACTCGAGCCTTCCCGATTCACAACGCCACAAAGCCACCTAGCTCCTTCCGGGCCCCTCCGAGTGCCCGTGTGCCCTGAGCCCTTCCCGAACGGGCCGGGACTTCTCCTCCCTTTTCCCGATGATAGACCTGTGTCAGCTGGTCTGGCAGTGTTGAGCGTCCCTCTCCTTTCAAATATTTCGGTCACTTGGTACTAACAGTATCACTTCTAATTAGAACTAGTCATTGTGAGTCACTGGGGCCACTGGGGTGAACAAGAGGCCACGATTCGGGGATTAAAGGGCAAGCGGATCCCCAAATAAACCTAGTGACCTGCTTGGCCCCCTCCCCCCAAAATCCTCAGAATCCACGGGCACGTCGCGTGCAGACGTGACCGCCCACCCCGACTCCGGCCCCGTCGTCTACCTCGCCATCCCTAGTTCCCCTGTAATCCAGTCTCCCCTGGTTGTGGCAGCAAGGCGTGCCCACGTGATTACCACAGGACCTCAGGGGAGAGGAAGGCAGACCGGCCTCGGGCTTGCATCCCAAGAAACTGACAGAGGTGGCGGGGTGGGGTCGGGGGCCTGGATGACAGTTCCAGGTCACCGTGGGGAATCCTGAGAGCACAGCGCTTCTCCCACGACGACCCCAAACTTCTGGTAGACAGCAAATATCATGCAACATCACAAAAAACTTTCCCCCTGTGAGGAGGAGAGAAAATCCCAGATTTTGTCCATTGCAATCAAGTTCATCAGATGTAATGCTTTGAGCATTCCTGCAGTGACGGTCCCTGGGAAAGCTGCCCCCCCAATCCCCCCAACAGCGGTGTGTCCCCCCACCCCCACCCCCGACAGCGGCGTGTCCTGGTGCGTCCAGGGGAGAAGGCGGCCGCTCGTCCGCAGGGCTCCCTGCAGCTGGCCGGGGCTCGTCTCTGGGCTGACGGCAGAGGAGGTGTCCTCTCGGCTTACTACAGTGATGTCCTAATACCCAGGACTGGAGTCCCTGAGAGCCCATTGCTGGTCCTCTGTCCCCCTGCACTGCAGCCTCTTCGGCCTGGACTCGGGCCTCTGCCGCCAGCCTTCGGCCACCTACCTGCCCGTCCCTCCCAGGAGCCTGACTTACGAGCACCCACTGGAGGCGCCCGGCACCCGGCAGACTGCTCTGGCAGTCTTCCCCACCATGTCACCGTCCCTACGCCGTGCTGGGCGCGAGGCCCAGGTAAAGGTTGGAACTTCCCTAGAGGACTCAAGAAAACCAGGTGGCGGGAAGGCGGGGGGTACAGAGCCAGCTGCCGGCTTTCTCGCCCTTCCTGGCTCCTCTCAGCTGCTCCGTCACCTGGGGGCAGGAAATATCCACTTTCTTTTTTCTTGTATCTTCTCTTCCATTCAAACTAAGATGTCTCCTGATCTTTAAAAATATTTTAATCAGACTGAGTTTTGAAAAGTTGTATAGTCACGCTATTTGGGGGGATCGATAAAGTCTTTTAATCAAGCACGCTGGCTCCTTTGTAAAAGGAAAAGGTGACGAGTATCCGGATTAGAAATAGGACGGCTCGAGAGGAAGCAGAATTCGCTGGTGTCTTTGGGGGGAGGGGGGCATTGGAGATCTGTCGGCGGGGTGCGCGGACACCGGCGGCGTTCGAAGAGGGGAGAGAGATTGCAGGAACGTCCAGCGCACGGGGCTGCGTGAGCCAAAGCGAGGCGGGAAGTCGGGGCGCGGCTGGCTCCGACGGTGATGAGGTCGCCTTGCAGAAGCAGTCGCTTTCCGGGCGATGGGAACGTGGAGGCTTGCCAGACTGAGACGAGTCAGAGGAGCAGAAGTTCCCAACTAGAGGCCTTTGTTACGCTCGACACTTGAGAGACGGCGGAGCCACGAGGGGCCAGTTAAGTGAGGTGGCGACAATGTGACTAATGGCACATCGGCGAGGCACAGCTGGGGACCTGCGACGTGGCCAGGTCGAGAAAGGCGTCTTCTGGCCGCCAAGCTCAGCGACTAAGGACCATGACAGGAGAGCGCTAAAAACGTGGAGGCTCGTCCAGACCCAAACGAGGGGCGGGCTGGGCTTCCAGAGGCGGCGGTAAAGAGCGGAGTCTTAAAACACGGATAGGAATGTTCTGGAAACACACCCTGGAGGCAGAAACACCTGGGCAGGCATTTGTGCGGATGTGCCAAGGACCCAGGAGGAGGCAGTTGGCCTAGAAGCGCCCAGTCACAGGGCACCAGCAGCCGCAGCAGCGCAGGGGAGAGGCGGGGAGAGACCAGGCTGCGGACGGCTTTACATGACCTTGACCGGGGCCTGCAGATTTGTCCCACGTGGTGGGGCTGGTAGGACGCCCTGCCCCCGGCCACGTCTGACTTTGTTCTAATCTTGAGAGTCAGAAAATCCATCAGCAACTTTTTCAGGCCCCATGCAATTCTGCTTTCTGTCCCTCCTGCCTGAACTGTCACAAAACCCAGTATGAAACCTGATTTGTTATATTCACGGCATTTTTTTTTTCCTAGGGCAATACTGACTGCTCAAGAAAAGTAATGACTAAAAAGCACCTTCTCCCCAAACTCTCTTGTCAATAGAAGAGGGGGAAAAAAATAGAAAACAAGAAAAAATACCTGCCTGGCATAGGCATTGTAAATGGAGCCATCGAAACCCCCTCTGGGTTTTTATGATAAATAAACTCACAAGGCAGGTCTTTTGGTGAGAAACTATTTCTATTTTAATGTAAGAAAGACAGACCAATACATCAGCCTCCTGCCTCTTAATTCTCGTAATGTCTAGCCTCATTTTGTCCACCCTCCTCTTTGCTGTGGGATTAACTCTTTGCCTGTGTTCGTGACCCAGAGTGAACTTGGCTCAACTTAGGGCTCAGTTCAGGGCATGACCCTTTGGTGCGGTTTTTCCCATAACGCCCAGAATCGGCCATAGGCAGCAATGAAAAATCACTGCTTGTCGCTCTCTGATCTCCTGGTAACTTCGCGTGGGATGAGAAGCCACACAACACAGAATACGTCTGTCCCGCACCCCGCAGAGCCTCCAGACGTGTCTTCCCTGGTCCCTCGTTTAGAAATCCCTCAGAGCAGTCTCGAGATGAGTGTTCCTCCTGGAATTTCCGGGATCTCTTAAGTTGAATCCATAACCGATTAATGATTTCTTTTGTGAATAAGATGAATTACAGCACAGTGATCGGGAGGGCTGCGGAACACAGTGGCAGAATCCAGGGCTTACCTGAGAGGGTTAGATCGTTTATGTTGGGCATTTTCGTCTAAGGATAAAGCTGGAGAGAAGGAGGGGAAAGAGAAATTGCATGTGACCTCCTTCTGTCCTCTGCTTTACGGCAAGATGGATGCCCAAAGGTGGCAGAGCAGGTCTGAACAGCGCTTGGTGTCTCGAACAACATGAATCAGTGGTCAGGGCGCCCTGCTAAGGGGCCAGTGTTCTAGAAGGGCATTCCACCTTGCAGTAGCTTGCCCGGAGTTTTCACGTGCACAGTAGGTCATTGCTTTGACTCGAGATATAATTGCTAGAAGCTGGACCATTCTTTCCAGCTGTTGGACCCTTCGCTCAGATCCAAACATCGAGTTCTCCTACTCGACTTCCGAGTCCTCAGGGGCCCACGCCCTGACAGATGGTCCTTGATGTGTATTACTGATAACTTTCCATAGGGACAGTCACACTTGCAAATAAGTTAGGGCTTTGACTCTTCTCCATTAGCATCCTGGTCTATTCACATGTGCGAATGTACACGTATTAGCTCATCCGGGCTGCTGTCCCAGAATGCCACCAACGGGGTAGTTTACAAACAACAGTTTATTTCTCACAGTTTTGGGTGTCGGGAATCCCCGATCGAGGTGTCAGCAGATTCGTCGTCTGGAGAGGGTCCCCTTCTGGTTTTCAGATGACACCCGCTCCCTGTGTGGTCACATGGGGAACTTGACAAGGGCACAGTCTCATTCATAAGGGCTCCACCCTCATGACCTAGCACGTTCCAAAAGACCCACCTCCAGATACCACCACGCGGGAGCGGGGGAGAGGTAGGTTCAAACATATGAATTTTGGGGGGACACATTCAGTCCAAAGCACATATCACACACAGATGCATACGCAGTGGACCGACTGAGATTATACATACATTATATACACGTACAAACTTTGCGCGTGCGCGTATGTGCGGATAGATATCCAAGATGGATCTGTCTGTCTGTCATCTGTCTTCAATCACCTATCGGCATCATCTACCCATCATCTAGCTGTGTACATGCATACTTACAGAAAGAGGTGGGGAAGGGGAGGTGCGTGAAGACAAGGGGAAAAGGTGATAATATTCTTATAGGGCCAACGTTCATGGAAATAGAAGGAGAGAGATCTAAGAAATATGTGGAAACAATGGAATTTGTTGAGTGATTAAATGTGGGGAATGAGAGGAGAAGGGTTGACCATCCGCTGAAACCGAGTCGTGCGGAGGTGCAGCTTGAGGGGGTGTGTAGAAAATAAATTCATATTCTAATATTTTGACTCTTAAGGGCTTGTTGAGGAGACAGTTTTCAGGCGGAGCTGTCCGGAAGGCTACTGGATACATGCCTCTGAATTGTAGAGTGGGGATCTGAACTGGAAATGATGATTCTAGGGCGATCGTGGTGTGACTGAGTAGTTTAACATAGTATAACGAGCGGATTAACTTTTTCCAGTGAGCACGGCGGCCGTGCGTGCAGCTCTGAGAAAGGCAGGAGGCGTTGGTAGTGGAAGGAGACGAGGCCCAGAGGGAGATCGGGCAAGAAACGGGCAGCCAACAAGGGAGAGAGCCGGACGGTCAGGACGGCCCTACGGCGAAAGGCATTAGGTGCCCAGGGCTGACGCTACCTTTGTTTAAAAATGTGGCATTTTGTTCCTCGTGCATTTTCCCATTAATTCTGGTTTTTAAAAATACGGCATTAAAACACATCTTCACTATCGGGTTTTTCGGCGGCCCTTACGCTTTGCTCCTGAGGATGAGCGGTGCGCCCCTCACCCTCCTTCCTGCCTCGCCAGTAGCTCTGGGTCATTTCTGACCTCGCAAGAGCATTTTCAGTGGAGAAGGGGGGACAAGGCCAGACCTCAGAGGCTTCGGTACACATGGAAGGGTGCGAGGAAATGAAATCGTGTGGTACAGGTTACATTTTGAGGGGCCTAGCAGTTTAAAGAAAGAGGGTGATCGATGCCGCTCCAGCGGGATGATCACGACACACACGGAAGCCATCGGAGGCTCTAGAGGTAGATGCCACAGCCTGTTCGTGACTACCAGGCGAGGCGAGCAAGTAGCGCTGGGAAACCCAGCCGATGTTTGTTCATTCGAACACCATCTATGTTAATTTAGCATTTTGGACATTAAAGCATAAGGAGAGACATGAAAACCACTCCTCCTAAAAGAGAATCCACCATATGACAAGCGCTCGTGGAAACCTGGGGCGATGTAGTCACCACGCTCACGCCGTCTGCTTAGACTTCCACGGGCACGCGGCACCTAGTGTGGAGCAAACCCGCACGGGAAGCTCCGCCGAGCTCTGAAGTCCCGTCACCCTGAGCCGTGGCCACGGAGAGGGGGGACACCTTCCAGCACTCCATCCGTCAGGAGGCCGAGCTGACCTCGTAATCGAGGACCCAGAGCGGGCACCGCGGCCTTCTGGCTTTGCGCGCCTCGCCCTAAGTCGTGAATCTGTCGGCAAGTCCTTCTGACCCTGCCTTCGAGCTTCCGGTCGTGTCCGCGCACACTTAGACACCTTCCGGCAAATCCGAGTTCATCCCGTTTGGTCTCTAGTCTGTCACTCTGCTGTTCATTAAAAAATCAGATAATTTAGTATAGAAAAAGAGATCTATCAATTTTCTATATAAAAAAATAAAAACAATCCATTCTCTATGTCAATTCCAGAGATCTCTTCTTAAAGCAGAGGTCTGAGATGTCGACATTTGGTTTACTTACGATAATGCACGAGCTATGCCGTGGATAACAGTTTAAAAAACCAGTAGAGCTCCTGCCCTTGTAAAGTTCACAGGCCCACGGAAAGGGCCTATAGCAGTTAAACAGACAGGCCCGCACAGAAGAATATGGGTCTACAGACCAGTCCTCTACTTAGCAGCTGTGTAGCCCGTGCAAGTTAATTAATCCTTGTCTACCTCAGTTTCCCCGTCTGTAAAATGAGGATGATTTTAATAGCAATACCTACTGTTCGAGGTTCGTAGGAGAATTATGCAATCTAATGCACGTAACATCACTTAGAACTGTGAGTTTGTAACAAAATGTTATTGGAGAGTGGGGGTCCTCTCCCGGCGCGTCGTCCAGGGTCTTGATGTCTCGAACAGAGAATTGAGCAAGACACCGAAATACGGTAGAAAAGAAATGTTTTATTAGAAAGGAAAGTCCACTTCCAGAGGTGGGAGCGGGCCTGAGCCAGAGAGGCGGGGCTCAAAGGGCCTGGTGACAAAGCCTTCAGGGTTTTTATCTTTTTTTTTTTTTTTTTTTTTTTTTTGCTGTGGGTGGTTGTTTTTTTCTTAGAGGAGTGGGCTTCCTTGATCGACTAAGATTAATAGCACTCAGCGATTCTTCATTTTGCTTTCTCTGTGCGTTCCCAGAATTCAGTCTGTTAGAATGGTTTTAATGAACTTCCGGGCATATGCATCATATTATAATGATGGTATAATGAGATTCAGGTGAATTTCAGGTTGTGGGGTCTTCATTGCACAGGTTCGAGTGACTGGCTTAAACTGGTACGTAAATCTCTGCCTACTGGTTTCTTTGTGTGAGTTAAAAAAAAATGCCTTCTGGCTTGCTTAATTGTGCGTGGATTAGGGTGGACTCCTTCTAAGATAGGATGACCTCAGCGTCTTTGCAGGCAGACCGGAAACCCCCTCACTCGCTTTCTTGCCTACCTCTTTTCTAAGAGCCACGAACCCCCTTACTATTAGTATGGATGTCGAGGGACCGGAGATCTCTTCTTCAGTATCTGCTTCCTACTGAGAATGGCTTAGTCTCTGCCTACAGGGGTTCTTGGAGCTCTTTCCCTCTCTGCCTCAGTCAGGGTGGGGTCTTGGATTTCCTGCTGAAGTGTCCCCTCAGTCCCTAGATGAGGAAAAGATACAAACTTATTATCTAAACCATACCTATTAATTTCTATTATTGATTTCCTTATTAAGGGGGTAAAGGGAAACAGGCTTGGTTAATCCGTATCTTAAAGAGTAAAAAGAAAGACCTTTGATTTAAAGTCCCCTCCCCCTTCAGACCCTAAGGGCCCTGCCTGGCTTAACACCCTTTCTGCTTAACAATGGGCCGATAACCCTTATCAATAGCCAGAGGATCTGAGTCACCAAGGCAATTATCAGGATTTGAGGGAGAGGGCCTTTCTTCCAAAGAAAGGAGGAAAGAAAATTTAACTAGATTTACTAAAAAGATTAACTCTGCAAGAGATGTCCCATTTCATTTCCTGCTAAAAGATTAAGAATTTTACAAGTGATGTCCGGTCTCAAAAGCATTATAACTCAGCTTGATGATCGCTGTGGGGGAAGGATCTAAAACCACACTAGAAAAGTTATATCTGATCAGTACCAATTTCGCTAGTATTTTCCCTGAAACCGGAAAGTCAGATGGCTTATTGTCATTGATGCAGTTCGTTTCAGTTCAGAAAGCGTAGTTAGGCACACGTTATTGTGCCCGGCGTGGTGAAACCAGTTTCTGTACTTGCTCCCTTTTTAATGTCATCCACACAACGATATTTATTATTATACAAATAAGTCCTCTCTCATCCAAAACTTAGAAGACTAAATCTTAACTCGTTAAAACTAGACAGGAGGCGATATAACTTAGTGATGAAGACTACGTTCTCTATATTTTTGCCTATCTATTTTCCTAAACTGAGTGCGTATTTATTTCATTATAAAAAAGAAGTACGGCCTAAAAACAGACAAGCTAAATCAAAATGCTGGTGGTTTATCCACTGTCTGGGAACATCATACATAGGGAGAGTTCCCAGACACCTCTCACCTTTTAATTCTAATCAAATGTCTCAATTATTGCCTAATACCCCCATCGTCATAAAAGATGTCCATCCATATCCTTCGAGCCTCGCTAGGGGGCCGAAAGGTGCCCAGGACTCCAGACTCCGTGACGCGTGGGTTTGCATCGGTGACGTGGTGGTCCACTCGAGATGAGGGGGCTGAGTCCCTGCCCTCCTCTTCCCTCCAGCCCCTCTCCTTCCCCCAGGGGTCTCTGCTCGCTCCATATTTTCCTCTCTTCTCCTAGTCCTCCTTTCTCTCTTTCTTTTCCTTCTTTATCTAACCATCGAGATCAATATAATTTGATGAGCAAGCAGGAATCGGCCTCTCTCCCTCTGTTTCTTGGCTCTTCGTTTCTTCTCGAAGGTGCGCAGAGGGTGCCCCCAGGGTACCCGGGAAAGGCCAGCAGTGGCAGAGAGAAACCAAAAGGCTGAGGAAACAGACGGACCTTAATTTCAGACACGCAGATTGGCGGCGCGGCCCAGGGTGCGCGACTCCTCCGGGACCCACCGTGCTCCCTAGGGCTGCCGTCTTTATTTCAGATAGTCTGTAATTCACTTGACTTTCTAGAATCCAGACGGGCGTTTCAGAGCACCACGAATAACCAGCGCGCGTAAACCACACGTACGGAGGTTTCTACTGGAGAACCATGAAATCAAAGAAATACGGGGAGTGGGCTGTAAATTTCTTCTGAGACTAGTAGCTGGGAACTTGCAGAATGTGTTAAGGAGTTTTTGCACCCGTCCTTGGCCCTAAGACGATTCTGCCTTAATGTGACGTGAAGTCCTTTGCTAGCAACGAATGGGAGGACGAGGGCGGTGCTGTGCAAACATTAAAATGTTTTTGCACTAAGCTTCTCTGACCCCGATAGGTGTTCATTATCGGAGTCCGCCTTTGGGGGTGATTAGTGGGTGACCGGTGCCTGTCAGCAGGGCGGTTCCTCAGCTGCTCATCTGCCCAGCAGGACTCTCCCGCCATTATTTTCCCAAAGATTCAAACTCTTCCCAACTCTGGATGATGTCTGATATGGGACGTTTTGCCTCAAATGTAGTGATTAACTCCCGATAATTATGAAAACGCTTCAATTATTAAAATGCTGTTAAAACATGCAAATGGGATCATATGCTGAGAGAGAAAAAGATTAATTAGCCTCATTACAGGTGTCAGAGAGTTTGATGAGATATTTTTGAGCTGGGAAAAATAAGCCGAGGCCCGCACCGAGAGCGGGAGCTGACCTCGCTGTCGCCACGGCGCACCCTGACCTCCTGCAGGTCAGGTCGTCAGGGCTGGTGCACACACAGCCCAGGAAGCGTGACGAGGACCCCTGTCACTGCCGTCATCCCAGACGCCCCACCGGATCTGTGGGTGAGGACCTACGAATAAAGCTGTCTGTCTTCCGCGTGTTTGTCGAGCGGCTCCCAGATGGTTCCGGTTCGGGGAGAGGGCGTGCGGTCCGCATCTCCTCGCAGGCCCCTGGCGATGGGGGCCGGTTTCGCTTCCAGAGCCCCCTCGACTCCGCCCACGGTCGTGACCATTACGGCGTCTTGTCGCTGCACTTTTACCGAAAGCCGAGCCGCTCCGGCCACGGGAGTCGTGGCGCGCCGTGCGGTATTGAAGCGTCGTCGTGTGCCGCCCCTCAAATGCGGCGTTTGGTAAATAAATAGCCTTGCATCGCATTGAACCGATTGGAGATAAACTGGCGTTTCAACCTTAATGATCAGAAAAACAAGTATGTCTTATAGTGTGCAAGGGGCAGGTTTTGCACACTCGGGGGCAGGCGGGATGTTGGTGAACCCCTTTCTGGGGTCTGGAGAACAGGGGAGGAGTTCCACGGGGCTCACAGTCACCACGTGAGAACCGAGGACTCTGGTCAAGAAGAGTCACAAGGGAAACCCACAGACTGCCAGGCCCCTGCTCGCCGCATCCTGTTTGCTATGGTGGAAAGCAGTAAAATCCTTGAACAAGCAAACAAAACAGAAACATCCCTTGGTACCTTTTTTTTTTTTTTCTTTTAAGAAAGGAAAGACGGGGAGGTCGTAAAGCATCCTGGGTCTCCCGCGTGGTTCTGACGGTCAGCAGGCAGTCAGGGCAGAGGGCCGCCTGCGCCTGGGAGTCTCCAGGACGGGGGAGTAGCCTGGGTGGGGGGCAGCCCGCATCTCAGGGAAAGACTCGTGTGTTCAAGAAGGGATTCCACATGGAGAAGGAAAACCATGCTTCCTACAGAGATTTTATAAAAGTTATAATAAGAAATTTGAAAAATACAGACGATGGAACAGTGTGAAAAAAGGAAAAGAAAAAAGAAAGACAGCTACAGCTACAAAAAGCGCGTCTCCAGCTCGGCCTGTGTCCCTCGACTGCCCGTCCGCCTGCTCTGACCCGTCCCCTGGGCTCGCTTCCTCCTCTGCTGAATTGGAGGGCACGTAGCTCATGCCATCGAACTCACGGATTTTCATCAAAAAAAAAAAAGGTGATTTAAACTACAGGAATGTGTTTTGTCAGCCATAAATGAAGGCGCATTTTTTTTTCTTAATGTACAGTATAAGCGTCATGAAATCATAGTTTTGTTTGAAGGATTAAAGATAGTCAATGTGAAAAACCTAGCGGAGTGCCTGGGACACATAAATACTTTTAGTTTTTCTTACTATTATCTATTATTATCCCCCTGTTTAGTACTTCCAAGCCCCGCGACTTCCGGATGCCCTTGGTTAAGACGACAGGTGTCAGGGAGAAGCGGCCGTTTGTCAGGCAGCGGTTGGGTTGGCCTGTCTCTTCTGATTAAAAGCGTCCACACACCTGGCATCCGACTCAATCTGAGGCCGTGGCAGTGACGGAGTCTGTGGGCTGCGGGCTCCCTCCGGGGTGGCGGGCCGTTTTCTTGGATGGATGGCTCTCCGGCGAGGCCTCTCTCCTTCCAGCTTGGGGCTGTTACACATGAAGGCTCATTAACAGCAGTGACGACTGTTTTGATAGTTCCGACTACTACCTGCAGCGAGGTGGTCCCAGAGGGTCCCCAGCGAGGCGTCAGGCCGGGGCTGTGCGGGGGGCGCAGAGCGTGATTCTGGAACACTGGGGCCTAATGGGGAGTCAGCCACCCCTGTTCTTCCCAACACCTGTCAGCGGAGGGCTCGTTCTCTGGGTTCTCAACGCCGCTGGCATATCCTGCAAAGCCCTACAAAAGGGTATTTGTGATATTATTATTATCTATGTAACTCTCTGCATTTTAAAACATTCCGTCAGGCTCATTTTCTCATATCATCCTCAAAATACACCTGTAAGAACGGAACAGCTAACTTTTTTTTTTTTGCGATTTACATTTGGTTTTTTTTTTTTTTTTTAGTAATTTCCATTTCTCCACTGACATTCCCACCTGTCTATGCATTACACCTACTTTTTGCTTTAAATTGCAGAAGAGCTTATTATTAACCAGCATCATTCAAAGGATGTTTCAGAGTTGCAAAAAAGTCACACGCCGCATTCACAGTTAAGCATGTACTAGTAAGAGGCTTCGGGAAGACGCATTCACGCTCAGACCTGCCCCCTCCCCCCCGAGATTGGCTGAGCCCTTAATGAGTTTATGTCCCAGGATGGAATGAGATTCGCTCACTCAATTTTCACGCTTCCTTTATTCGTAGACCTACTTTGCGCACTCACTACTGAGCGTAAGGAGCTAAAGGCCTTGGTGCCTTTCCCTGTGGGGTTGACAGTCAAGGGGAGGGGGAGGCACCGGTCAGAGAGCAGTGACTCGGCAGTATGGAAAGTGTTCTTGGAGGCTGGGCGTGCGACAGTCACCGAGCAAAGCCGGGTGGCCACCTTGTGTGATAGGGGACGTGTGATTCCATGACAATATGCAGTGACCATGTGGTCCAGGTTTTCTGGGACAATCCCAGTTTCCAATGTTTTATGGCAGTGTTTAGCCACGGATGAGATCGTGTCTTCTGAGTTCCGGTTCAGCGTATACAAAAGTACCAAGATACACTGCCAATCTAGACACGAGGAAGGCACGGTGAGGAAGTCGGGCAGCTCACTCACAGAACAGAGGGCAGCCCCTTCCGTGGGAGAATAAGACATAATACCCAGGGGAAACGGTGGCCTGTTTCCTTGTTTCTTTCCTGAAGCTGTGATTCGGGCAGTCTGCGCCTTGGCTCGCATTCCCCTAGGGGCTTAGGTGCTCCTGGAGTCCCTAGCTTTCCCTGGCACATACATTCTCTTCTTTGTGGCCAAATAAGGGCCGAAAAGGAAGGAGGCAGTCGTGAGGAACTAATTGCTTAAGATTGCCATGGTTGTAAAGCCTAGAAAAATGAAAAAAAGAAAGATTCTGTATTTTGTTTTTGGGATGCCCACTCACTGCTCCCTTGTCTCTGAGAGGTAGAAGAAAGGGTCTAGATTCAGACCTCACCCCAGAGGTAACTTTTTACATCACAATGACTTATCTGCAGGGCACAGCAAACATCCTTTTACCAAACTTTTGTTCTTCTCATTTCCTGATGGATTCTCTTCCTCACTATTCTCCTTAGATTGGGATGGCATATAAACCTCAATTACATGATTGCCAGAGGGCCTCCAGTGTAGGAGGTTCCCATACCTATAGAATTTTTTTTCTCCTGTTTATCTGATTTATGTCACTTTAATTATTAGACCAGCCAAAGAACCCAGAAGAGAAGAAGGGAAAAAATTTCTCCTCCCCTATAGTTTATGGACCCATCTTTGCAATGAAAAAAACAAAACAGTTGTCAACCATATTAATTTTAGACTGTAATAAAGAATGAAAAGCATTTATCTGAGCAGAACACACAGATTCAGGGAGCAACTTAAATTGTGTTCCCCTTAGACAAAGGGGAGGCTGCCTTTTATAGTGAAAGTTCCCACCCAGGTTCTCAACTAGGTCCGTTTTGTGCAAATGAGGTATCCAAATTCCGCAGTTCTGATTGGACAGGACAAGGCTCGGTTCATTGGTAGAAAGAGGCAACCAGGGTTTCCCTTGGTGGGTGACCGGGACAGGGTGAACACGCCAGGATAGTGCTGGGCGATGAGGGCTCCGTCTTAGGTGAGTCCTAGTGCAGAGTATGTGCGAAGCAAATGGCTATTAGGCTCCTACTGTTTGTAAAACTTGGGCCCTGAGTTGACCATGGGGAGTCCATCTCAGCAGATAAATTCCTTCTCAGGGTTCACATCAAATGAATCTTTCTTCTCAGGGCACACAAAACCTTCACTAAGAGTTTTACAGTTTTATCTAATTTGTCCATATCCATACGTTTATGACATAGTGAGGTCAGAATTTCAACTGTGGTGTGTCACTCTACCCCTATAGTGGCTTTAGATACACACGCTTTTATTCAGAGTCTCTGCAATTAACACATAACTCTTGAAGATAGAAATACTTTCTAAAAATAAACGTTGTGGTCGAGGAGATCATTTGTGGTTTTAACTTTGCGGCTGGTTGCCACTAGAGTGAATTGCTTTGGTAGTTTGAAAAAGTAGATCCAGCAACTACCAAGTCGAAGTCATCTCGATATCCTGGTGTCCGTCACAAAGCTTGACTGCAAGGAGGCCAAAAGAAAGAGAGCAAAGGGGGGAAGAAAGATAGAAAAACAAAGATGCAAGGAAGCCAGGAAGTGAATTAAAAAGAAAATATCATTTATCTGTTGTTTATATTTCTTATCTAAATCCATCCCCATCCGAATCATCTGCATGTGGAAAGCAATGTACTTTCCTCCTCAGAATAAATTACCTTGATTATTCCTCCTGATGAGTCTCAGGACTCGTTCCTTGTAATACAAAGGATTTTATGGTCTCCAGCTAGTCCTTCAAATATAGAAAAGCATGCAGACCACAGAGGTTAATTACAATATGCGACTAATTGTGTTTCCTTGTCCTGTTACCCCATTGAAACAATGGAATGAATATGCCTGTAATTAAACTTTGAAAATCCATCACTGAACAGCCAATGAAAGCTTCATGATGCAGGAGACCTCAGATGCAGAGAAATCATTATCTTTTCATATATATATGTATATGTATATGTGTGTGTGTGTGTGTGTGTGTATTTTTTTTAATCTGCTAACAACCAGTACCTTTTTTGATTCTAGATCTGACTTGAGTTGCTCATGGAATAGTACTTGTTGACTT
Organism: Rousettus aegyptiacus; assembly: GCF_014176215.1. Lineage (NCBI taxonomy): Eukaryota > Metazoa > Chordata > Mammalia > Chiroptera > Pteropodidae > Rousettus > Rousettus aegyptiacus. The sequence goes on from NW_023416290.1 coordinate 57,786,084, forward strand.
GCAGCAGAAGTGGGAGGCATTTGGAGACTAAAATAATAATAACAATGCCATTATAATCACAATTTAGAGTAAAGTCAGGTCTCTCTGTTCTCTTGGAAGGTATACCTTGATCCAAAATGATTTATCTTTTATTTAAAATTATGATGCTATTTACTTGCATGACTGAAGTAAAGCTATGGATTTATGCAGTTACATCTTGATATTGATATTAAAGAAATACAAAATACGTGTAAAGGAAAGGAATCTAATTTCATTCAGGGTCGCTAAGTTTCAACAATCTCTCCCGTTAACATGCAAGAAAACACCAGTGAACTAAAGCCAGCTGAGTATCAGTTTTATCCTCCTGGAGATATCTGTTATAAACAAAAAGGAAATGAAATTGTCCACTTAGAGGAGCCAATTATTTCTGGAGGCTGGTTGTGTGAATGGAAGCCATTTTAAGTTTATTCTAGTACTTATGTAAACCAGCTTCAAGGCTTAAAAGGACCAACTTACAGATGTCCTCAAGTGCAGTGGCTAAATGGTGTGATTTCCGAAATAAAAGACTTTGGATCTGTGATTAGCTGGCTGTTCCTCATTCAGTCTTTTGCTCTCTCTTGCTGTGAATTCACCTGACTTCCTCTTTTGAGTGTACGTGTTCCATATCCACAAACAGCAATGCACAGCATTTTCAAAGTTCTTCGAGCGACGAACCTGTCACCATTTTCGTTCTTGTCAATTGGTTGCTTGATCTAAATACATTCACGGTTAGTTCTGCTACGCTAAGAAAAGCATGGTTGCAGGTGCCGTAAGCGGTATCAATCGAGTGGCGTTTCCGCGCTGCGTTCATTTATTCGCTCTTCCTCTTCTTTGCACTGAACGTGCTTGGAGCAGACTAGCCCCGTCACGCATGTGCATGGGGAGCGTCAGAAGAAAGCTCTTTACGGCCACATTTCCCTCTGGGGCTGATCCCGTACCACAGGCACAGCGGGTGATTGCTTTTAGTTTGCACCTTGGAAGTGAGAGTCTGAAAGGTGAAATAGTCATGATAAAATAATATGCCATTTGCCAGCAGATTCAGAGTTCGAATTCCTATTTGTCAAGTTCAGATGATAATAACAACAACAACAATAATAAAATAATAATAATAATATAATAATAATAAAAGCAAAATGGCTGAAGACAGAGGTCCTGAAGTCAGATTACCTGCTTTTGAAATCTGGCTGTAATGCTTACAGACTCTTAGCCTTGGGCAAGCCCCTCCACCTTCTCGATCTCAGTATTCAATCCATCACATGGCAATATTAGTCTTACCTACTAGGGGTGGTACGAGGATTCATGGAGTTTATGTAGGTTAAAGATCTTAGCACATGTGTATACTGAGCACTACATACTATGTATTAAGTATAAGATCATATATAAATAAGCATTCAGTAAATACTGTTTTCTGTTTGTTTTTTAAATCTTACGTGTTGCACTATGTATTAGAGCTGTCAAAGCAATTTCACTTAATCCTTAGGGAAAACTTTAAATCAGTGAATGTTCTCATCCCAATTTTATACATCTCTACAGAGGGAGGAGAGTGGAGAAAGGAAGGAAGAATGCTCACTTTCAATTAGAAAATAATGGGTTATGGCCGATTCTAGGTCCTTTTTGTGCTCTAATACCCCAGCGGGCTCAGCCTCTGTATTTGGCAAGAAAAACAACCTGAAGTTGAAGAATAAGGCCCCTTTTCTACAGTCACATAGTGAATGTGAAACACAACCAGGATTTGAACCCAGTCTTGAATGACGTCAAATTCCATACTCCTAAACCCGGCAGCAGCAAACTTTGGCCCACGGGCCAAATCTGTCCTACTGCCCCTTTTTGTATGACGTGGGGGTTCAGAATGTGTCACCCCCAAGTTGAGCATCTGTGGTAGGCAGATCGTTTTGAGCTAAAGGCAACTTTAGCCGAGGGTTCAAAAGAAACGTCCTCCCATCCCTTAACTACCTAGAAGAACTTGAATTAGGGGCCCTGTTTATAATAAGAGATCATCAGAGATAACTTCCTCTGACCTATCCAGAGGGCAGGAAGGACCACCGTTTACTGGACATGTGCTCTCCAGCAGTGACCCGAGTCACCTTTCCTTTCTGTCTTTGAACCTCTCACGCATGCGGGGTCTCTGACTTGGTCACGTTATGGGATTCCCATACACATGTATGTAATCAAATTTGGTGATTTTCTGTTGCTCATCTGTTGCCCGTCCGTTTGATTATCGCACCAGCAGAAAGAGCCTCGAAGGTAGAGGAAAGTTTCTGCCAGCTGAGGATGGTTTTTGCATTTTAAAATTGTTGAAAAATGCATCAAAAGACAAAACATTTTATGGCATGTGAAAATTGCATGCGGCTTAAATTTTGGTGTCCGTGAACAAAGTTTCATTGGAACACAGCCACACTTGTGCGTGCACCTACCATCCGTGGCTGCGTTGGTGCCACAGCTGTAGAGGTGAAAAGGCGCCAGAGGAATGCGATGGTCTCTTTAAAGGCTGAAGCACGTGACGTTGTGCAGATACACCACGTTTCGTTTATCTCTTTATTATTTCCCTTTACAGAGCTTCAGACATGGTCATTTACATATATGGTAGGGGAAGAAAAGATTCAAACCCACGTCTTCTCGCGTAGAGACCTGCTCTTTCTAGGATATATGACCCTCTCCCTATAGCATGGAGACTCAGGGCTAACGATCTCTCCAGGACAGTCTGAGTCCTGATCCGCTTTCTTCGGTCCCCTTTGTTTGAAATGGGCCACAACTACATTCTCTTCCTTGGCCTCTGAAACTATTTCTGTGAGCCAGCAGAGGAGAGTTGCACTCAAGAAGGACTTCTGCCATTCGCTGACTTATTACCCCTGAGGGGAATAAATGGCCAGTCGGCCCCAGAGAGTCAACATTCTACTGAAAGAACAGGAGAATAGACGTCCAAGGGACATCGGACACTGTCTGGTCCCCATCTGTCATTTTCCAGATGAGAAAACTGAGGCACAGAAAGAGGAAATAATTCCCCAAGAGACACACAGAAAATCATGGAAAATTCCAGAAATCTAAGCCAGAGCTCCTGGTGGCCAGGCCTGCATGTTTTTCTCTAAAATCTCATCCCACGGAAAAGATTTTGGGGGCAGCCGTAAGTGGTGGGAACAGTCGCATGTTCACAGGACATATCGTCATGCCATCCGCCTGGCCGTTCAACGGGAATCCATACATACATATCACTGAACGCAGGCTTAAATGAGGATATCAATTCCTTATCTTTAGTTCTGGCAAGACCGTCTCTGCCTCCCACCACCCACCTCCCTAAGAAGCGTGAGAAGGATTTATAACACTTCTGTTGACATTTTTCCTACGCCTGATTTAGTTTTCATTCCAAACCGTCAGCCTCCTCGAGGCAGCTCTGTTTCCCTTGCCGTGTGCGGCTGCATCAGAAACGGCCTCGTCTCTCCTGCTCGCAGCCCCTAGGGGCAGCTCAGTGACGCAGCCCCTCCGAGTGGGACTGCGACGACGTCACCGTCACCTCATCCGCAGGCTCGTTTGCCTTTGCTACAATTGTTTCCTTTCCTTTTCTTTTTTCTTCTGCTCATTTCTCTCTTTTACCCTCTCCTCCCTGTATACTGTGGATTCTCTATAGGAACTTTTAGTAGATTCTCAACAAAGAGAAACCCTGTAGGATCCGAAGTGGCATTTATCTAAGAAAGGGTATCGTCTGGCATTTTCTGCAGAAAGGCCATCTGCAGGCTGTGGGACCGGGGGCAGGTAGCACGGGGAAGAGTTTCCCTGAGGAAGGAGAGCCGGCCTTGGGAACGGGCCTGGAGACACGGCGGCGGGGTCGGCGAAGGGAGCCAGCTCATTGCCGTGTTCCCCAGCTCCACTCCAGGGCTCCCCAGGACGTCGGGCTGGTGCCGGCGACTAACGCGGGGGCTCCCCTGCCTTCCTCCCTCCTCCTTTTCTCGGCTGACTTTTCGTACCTTCTCACAAGTCCTCTGCGGGCTGCGGCCAGACTCGCATCTCTCAGCCCTCGAGATCTAGCCCAGGACATTTCCGACTGAAGGGCCTTGCGGCAGAGACTGGTGGTTTGTTCAACCCGACGCCTCCTCAGACGCCTTCCCCCTCTCAGCTCCACCTCAGAGGTGGGGATAGACTCGTCCTTCTTCTGTCGCAGGTCGCGGTAGCCTGCGACACAATTCAGGGGAAAGATACCAGAGTAGAAATTCCCCGTGGGAAGTCTGGAGGCCGAACCAACCCATTCACTTTCTCCTTTTACGTGAACATGATGCTGGGTCTTGCAGAACGACTTACACCCTTGGCAGAAAGCCCCAGAACGTTCCAGATACAGTGGTGCTGATTTTGTTAAATCAGAATTCCTACCGGCATCCATCTACCCTCAGACTTTTTCACCTTGTGAGGAGAACAGGGTTTGCTCAAGGAAAATTTGGGTCCCTTCTATGCGCCAGGCACTCTCCCAAGCAAGACGAGGAGATATTTTGCTACATGAAACCGAGAGCATCCCTAGCTGACAAACGATGTTCTCCTCAGGTGACTCAGCCCTGAGCCAAAGGTTATTCTGACTGTTGAAGGAAACTCCAAACCCATGGAGCAGTCTGTAGCCCCGCCTGTAATAACATCTCTGCAGAAGTAAAATACAGCCTCGGAGGGGATGGGCGTGGCCTCTAGTGTTCATAAACTATGGCCGCAGCCTCCATCTCGTAGAACGCGTAATGCCAACACTGGAATTAGAATCTATTCCAGAATTCAACCACATGTTTCTAGATTCACAAATCCTTCCGACCTCCATCTGCAGTTCTCTTATGAGCTGTCCCAGACTTGTCACTCCATTTACCACTGTCTGGCATGGCATTATGTACATTTACCTAAGTCCACATTGTACAAAAAAGTCCACTCCTGCCATCCTCGGAAGTCTTTGAAAGGAAAACAGATGTGGCATTTTCCTCATCCATTTCTATCACAACTTTAGGCACATGGTGATCTGATCACTGCTCCGACATGCACCAGCCAAAACCACGTGGCCCTGTACGGACGTGAGGTCTGAGGTGGCAGAATGGGGACTCCGGGCAGCGCAGGCGGGGCTCTATTCTGGCCCCTCTCTTATTTGGGGGGTGTTACTTCACCTCCGAGCACAGGAGACTCCTCTGTAAGCGGGAGATGGTCGCGTGAGGGGACAGGAGAGGCCACGCGAGAAGCCGGAGTGAGTCTGAACTCCCGCCTCACTTTTTCATCCTTCCTCAGAACTGTGGGGTTCCGAAGATCTGTTTTAGCCGACAGCAGCATCCCGTCTTCAACAGGGATCTCGGAATGAGAGGGAGAGAAGTGGCGCCGCTCTAATTGTGACCGTGCCCCAACGGAGACGCCGCGGGGGCTGCCGGGCTCGTTTCTGGATCGTTGACGATGCTGAGATACAGAGGAAAACTTGGGGCCCCAAATTCCAGCGGTGCACAGGAACTAGAAAGAGCAAGGGGACGAGCGCTGGAGGACACAGGGGACAGCTGCTTTTTTGCTTTACTCTGGCTAGAGTCACTTTTCACAGATCGAGTCACCTTGCTGAAGCTAAGTCGAACGTTTGAGAATCATCCTACTCTACGTGATGTCTGAGGTTCCATCACAATACAGTCGTGCATCACTTAGCTACGGCCGTACGGCCTGAGCAAGGTGTCGGTGGGCAACTTTGTCGCCGCGCGCGCATCACGAGTGCACGGACGCGGCCCGACGGTGTAGCCTGCCACCACCTCGGCTGTGCGTAACGCTCCTGGCCACGAGCCTGTCAGGCACGTCCTGTGCCGAACGCTGTAGGTGGCTGTGTCATCAGGGTAAATACCCGTGTAGTGGAACTCGTGTCAGCGTAGACAACGCACAGCAAAAACGCGGTAGAAAAGCTAAAAAATGGCGCTCACCCTGAGCGGACCCTGCAGGACTGAAGCTGCCCCGGGTGAGTCGGCGACTGGCGGTGCCCGAATGCCAAGGCCCGGGACGTGAACACTGTCCCACGAGCCCTCCCCTGCTTCCTTCTGCCGGGTCGGCGAAGCCGTCGGCGCGGCTCCGTGAACAGGGATGTGGGCTGGACCGGCGGGACGTATCGAGGACATATTGGCTGAGTGAGACACGGACCACCTGGGGGAGAGGGAGGCAGAAGGGGCGTGAGGAGCAGCAGGGACAAGAAAGCAAGATCGAGGCCTAAAGCAACATAGGGGTGGTCGCGGCCACGTGGCTTTGGCTAGTGCACGTCGGAGCAGTGATCGGATGGAGGAAAGTTTGCGGTATTCGTGGGGAAAAAAAGGGACTCAATATTTCGACTTTGGAAATTTGTTTTTGGTTTTAGCGACCCCACCTGGCACAAAGGGCTCTCTCTGGCATTGAATTAAGGGAAGAAATAAAACTTAGCCACACCTTACATGATTACGACCTCAAAACATCTCCCAAGTGCGGGGACGGGCTGGCCCCGCACTCCCACAGAGAGCCTTCACTGCGGCATCAGTGGCACTGAGCGCTGACTTTGTGACGGTGCCTCCTGGGCACTGTGTCCTTGCACAGAGTCTCAGGTCCCCAGCAGACCATCGAGCTCGGTCTGGGGGGCGGTGGCTCCGTCTGCCTCCACAGCAGCGGAAGGACAGCGCCCTCTGTGCCGAAACGGGTCAGTGGCGGACTGGCTGGGGCGGAGCCTGTCACTCAGAGTCGGGGTGCCGTGAGTGAGGGGGAATCTGTCGCTGAGTCCCACACGTGTCTCTCCTTTCAGAGAAAAAAAAATTCCTCCCGAGTCACCTGTCTTTCCATTTCTTGTAGGAAATTCAGTTCTGTTATAATCTTAGGGGACCACTGTCCGACGTGAGGCCCGACGCTGGCCGAAACGCCGTCCCGTGGCCCCGGCCGCATTCTAGCCTACACTGTAAACGCTAACACGTAAACGACATCAGTGCGTTAAAGGACAGAGTCCGGCTGAGTCGAGTTGAAGACCGAACCGGCTTCGCTCAGCGCTTCTTGACTCCAGCAGCATCCCCTGCGGCAGACAGAAGGGAGCTCCAAGGAGGCGTTTATAGGCAGAAGGGGCGGAGAAAGCAAGTCTCTCACAAAGGGGCTTGTTTCAGGCCAGGTCAGCTTCCTGTGGGGGAAGGGTAGGGTCTGCCGGGTAGGTGAGCTCACTGGTGCTGACCACGTAAAGACAGCCTGGCTGGTTAAAGGTCGTCTTTCTGAGAGAGGCTGGAACCACAGTGAGGCTGGATATCGAGTCCTGGGCGGCTGAGTGGGGCCTGGCACACGTGACTCCATTTGGGGCTGCTGTCTCTTTTTTCTTTATCAGTACCTAAAAATTCCCCGGTAGACTGTAAAGCTCACGAGGGCATCCACCCATGTGCGTCCAGCGCCGGTCATGTGACAGGCAATCACAAAACACGACACCCAAGAATCCAGTGGTTTTAATCATATAAAATGCAAGTAACCCTAAAATCATTCCCGCCTGATTTGGAAATATTTCTTATGTTTGGCTTTATACTGTCAGCGAATGTTTGAGTGTGTGTATTGTAAGTCACTTAAAACCATTGGCACAGATATGTGCATCGCAGTGCTCCACGTTGAAAATATGTCACGTTTTCGTGAGTTCCCGTGCTCGTGTGGATACACGCAAACTAGATTAGTGCTTCACGAATCATAACCACTCAGCAGATATTTGGTAAATAGGCATAAATATACGTATGTACTTGTGTTTATATTTAGACATGCTCACGTGTTAATATAACTGTGTGTGTGTGTGTGTGTGTGTGTGTGCGTACACATGTCTGTGCCACAAATGAACTCCCATCATATCGACCGATGGTTAGGTACGGAAAAAGCGTTGCTGGGCGCCCGTCCCAGGGGCGTCCGCAGTTATCAGGGACCCGGGACAGGGAAGTAGGCGTGGTGGCCTTGCTCCTGAGTAGGCCCGCCTTGCCACACCTCTTGGCCTCTGCGCTCAGGTCACCTCAGGCTGCCCTTCTGGGAGTCCCCGGAATGGGCGACTCTCCCTTTCTGAACGCACCCTTTAATTTGTATTAAGCTGCACTGCGCTGCCCAGGGCCATCCATCCCAAGTCAATGCTCTCCGAGTGCCCTGCGTCCTGCCAGAGCCCTCTGGTGGACCCCCCTGCCCCACTCGACCCTGAAAATCAAACTCTGCCACCCAGAGGGGCAAGGGGTGCCCTGTGATGGAGTTTAGTGTGACCCGATGAACAGTCAGACCTTAAAAAACTGCACCAAAATCCCACTGAGGCGAGGGGACCCCCAGGTTCATACGGTTAAAATTGGTTTCAGGGACCTGGTGCCCTTGCTTCTAAATTGATAGCCAGCTGAGTTTTTGAGATGCTTTTTTTTTTTTTTTTTTAAGCCTGCACATATGCTTGTGTAGGAAAAAGACTTCCTTTGGCGGGAATAAGAAGGTAGCTCTCTGCTCCTTCAGCTGGACGCTCCCAAGCTGTAGGCAAGAGAAGCTCCTAATCCCTCGCTACCCGCCCCCCTTTTCCTTTCTTCTCAGTAAAAAGGATCTAATTACTGCAAATGCTAGATTCCATTCTCACGGACAAGTTTGCAGAAACAGGCAAAACGTCTGATTTGGGCCCCAGCTTCTCTCATTGTCCGGTCAACATTCTGCCATCCAGATGGGTCTCCAGAGCCTTGTAAACAGGAGGCCGTTAACTCTGTGCATGCTGAATTCTTTTCAGAGTCTCTCTGGCAAAAAGGGAAATGGATCAAGTCACCGGAAACTCCAGCAGACGCTCTCCCATCCGGTGTAAGGCACATGCTTCGTCCTAGACTTGTTCAGTTCAGCACGAGGGCCAGCAAACTAAAGCCTGGGGGCTGAGTCTGCCTCGCCACCTGTTCTTGTAAATAAAGGTTTATTGGCACACAGCCGTGTCTATCTTTTTCATCTGTATTTTGCCTCTGGCTATATTTACACTATACAGACAGAGTTAAGCGGTTGTGACTCTGTCGCCCACAGAGGCTAAAGCACAGCCCGTTACTGGAAAAGCATGCCACCCCCTTTATCACCTGGTGACCCGCTCTTGCTGCTCCGTGTCTTGACGTTCCGGTCCCTCTTCTGTGAACCCATCCAATGTTAAATTTGGGGGTATTAAGTCACGAACCAGTGACAGGTCCTGCCCCCTGCCGAGCGGACGCCGCTATGCTACTGGACTTCTGAACCTTCCATTGCAGGTTCTACATGTCAGGTTCCTCTAAGCCAGTAAGAAAGAGCAAATCTCTTTCGATTATCTGCTGTGTCTTTGCAACAGTGCCGGATGCCTCTGGTCAGCTCGAAGACTCGTTCTGCAGAGTCAAGGGAATAAGCGTGACATAATGAGACCAGTTCGGTACTCGCAGAGGCACAAGGGGCCGGGGAGGTCGGGAGCTGGAGGGCATTCTCTGCATCTGTTGTCGTGAAGGGGGACGCTCGGCGGAGGCCGGAGGAGAGGCGTGAATGTTGGGGATGAAAATGGAAGGAATGGGTCCTCTCCTGAGAAGGGGGAAGAAGCGCTCCAGGTTGAAATCGCAGCAGCGTGAGGAGCCGGATGGTGTGTGAGCTGCCGGGAAAACGACGCGGAACCCGCCGGAACAGGCCCCGACCTCCTTCCGCCCTGCCGTTCGCCCAGTGACTCAGATTCCGCAGATAGTCCGCGTTGCTAAGACCATCTGCTCGGCTTCCCAGCCCCGTCCTGGCCACAGGGCGTTAACACGAGAGGACATTTACAGTGGACATTCTTCGAGACCCAGGACCTGGAGGGCAGGCCCCGAGATCAGGACCCCCAGTGTCCTCTGCCCAGCTCCCTCGCCTGCGGCCTGCCCGTATCCAGATGCCACGGTCAGTACCCGGGGTTCCATGCGCGGAACACATCTGTCAAAGTGCGTTATGACTCTAAACTCCCACTGTGAGCCCCCGAGAAACATGCAAAACATGATACATACTGGTTTCCTGCAGATGGAGCCTAAAAGCTTTCAGGTGACATGGCCTCGGCTGAGTAAAAATGACTCGCCTGATCGAGAGATGCGTCTTCTATTAGGATTAATGAATCAGCACAAAGATGAAGAATTCTATTTAAAACTTCTTCTCTCTTCTTATCTATTTGAGAGCCATCTTTAATTTGAGGGCTGAGATTCATGAATCGAATCCCTGTTTATTGGTAAGCCTTAAGCAGTGTGAGCCTCTCTCCCTCCTCCTCACGTGCTCCCTCCCCTCTGGTGCACCCGCTTCCTGGACGAATGAACGGAGTTCTTACTGTGCCTTCCACAGATCAAGTGATCCCTCTTCCTAAAGCCTTGGTGGGAGACTGGGGTGAGGACTCTCTGAGGGAGAAACATGAGGCTCACCCGTGCAGCAAAGGGGTCCCAGGACGTGACAGGACCCTGGGTACCCCGGATGAGACAAAGACTGAATTTTCCTTAAAGGAACAGTAGGAGTTGACCCCAGTGAGGCTGGCGATGCAGTAGGAGGTGGCGGAGCGGGCATTTTACAGACAAGAGATCATCTTGCAGAGAAAATAAAATTATCCCCAAAAGCATCTTTTGCAAAGTTAGTACTGAATCCCTAGGAAAACAAGTCAAAACAAAGCAAAACAAGACAAAAATCTTCAGACTTCCATAAATAACCCCGGGGGCACCTATGACCGAAATAGTGTTTATTAAAAATCCGGGAGCACTTTCTCTGTCGTCAGTGCGCGTGGGTGTCGGTGTATGGGCCGGTGGAGAAGGCAGATACGGTCTCATCTTTCTGCTCCCGTGCCGGGTGCCTCGGCTCGGGTGCTGTCCTTCCTCTAGGCACAACGCCTCAGCAGCGTCGGCCCTTCAGAGGGGACTGCCTGGCTGCCACTCGCCCGAGGCCCGTGAGCGCTAGCAGAGTCGTCTTGTACTCAACAATGTAGTGTGAAGACCCGAGTGCCATTATCTCTAATGCCTCTGCAAGATTATAATTAAGGGCGACAGTGTTGAAAGAGAATTTTAGGTTTTCTGCAGCCGCGAGGCTATAAATCGAGGATGCGACAGCATTCTGGACAATCGAGCCTCCGTGGCGCCACTCAGTCATAACTGGCGATGATTTAAATCCACAGCTCACGTCCCGCATCATAAATTGATTGGAAACGGCGAGGGGCTAAGATTAACACCTTTCAGAGACGACGGTCTCCTTAAACAAATAAATATCAGAGACGTAAAATGGTCGACTGCGTTGTACCACACCTCCCTCCATCCCATGAAAATCCCTGGAGACTAGGAAACGTTTTCCCGAAGCGAAGTCGGTGACTTCCAGGATGTTCCAGGCGGGACAGCCTCTGGCTGAAAGCCACAGTGAGGCAGTCGTGTGAGCCGTGGGGAATTCCTCCCTCTCAACTCTGCAGCTGGACGAGGGCCTAGTCTGTAGCACTGATCTGCTCTGGATGTTTGAGAGTAACTGCGTGTCCTGCGCGCCTGCGTTCGGACCCGTTTCTTCTATTGAGTGTGTGTCTCTGGGTAAACAGCTTACTTGATTCCTCCACGCCTTAACCGTCTCGCGCTTAAAGGGAGAGCAATCGTGGGGACCTGTGCCTCCCAAGGAGGATGAGAAGATTAAGCGATTTACTTAATGTGAAGCATTAAAGACAAATGACCCTGTTCCCTGAGTGTCAGCCGCTAAAATCGCTTGTCCGGCCAGGGTTTCTGGAGGGTAGCAATGACAGGGCTAAGGGAGACTGATGATCCATCCCTCATTTTTAAGGAAAATGAAATTGCTTGTTTAATTTGAAATATTAAAATAAGTCACATGGTCAAAACGCAACATGTCTAGAAATGTGTACGAGGAACGCTCGCCGCCGTCTCCTCCGGCTGTCCTCCACGGAACTTAGATCTTAAACGTGTACCGACGTTTACGCCGCCAGGGCTTGGGTTAATTTGTTACACAACGATAGATACCCAATGCACAAGACCAGAATTTTAAATCCAGGTAAGCCGACCTTAACCTATTGAAGTTACAGGCAAAAATACTAAAGCATACACGAAACCAGAGACTGTGTTTCGTATAAACTTAATTTGCTTCTTATACTGATAGTTCTGTTAGTAAGTTTTGCTTACGTTATTTTTAAATTTCTTGCGGCATCTGTGTTTTAAAGTTATACGTGCTCCTTTTCTAATGTTATCAATTGAAAAAGTCGGATTTTTCTGTAGGCAGAGGCTGGGATCGCCTCAAAACATGCACATTGCAAAGGCTCTTTCTCCCCGCTGCCTCAGAGACAGCCTGCTTCCTGCAAACATGGCGGGCAGGCATTATTTTGGATGGAGCACTTCCTCCTTTGCTTTTACAAACCTGACCAGGCCCAGGAGGGTTTTTCTTTCTCTTCCTGGTGATGCCAGATCCCACTATTCCTGTCACAAAGAGGTCCCCTACCTTTCTCTCTTTAGGACACAGCCCTCTGCTGGACAGGATGTCTTCACTGGGGTTTCGGAAACTGGTTGGTTCTCAGCCTTCTGGCCAGTCTGTTTTCCTTCTCTTTGCGTGAACGCTCTGCCCCTGTTAACTGTGTAATCCTGAGCGAGTTGCTCAATCGCCCGGTGCCTGTGTTCCCTCCACGTCGGAGTGAACTCAGAGCGGCTTGCCCTAAATGCTGTGTGTCCCACGCTGGGCTTCCTCAAAGAAGATGCTGCGTCAAAAGCGTGATTGCAAGCATTTCCTCGAGAGGCGGCCTCAGGACTGCCCAGTGGGGTAGCGGGGAGCTAGGTAAGGAAGCGAGCGAGCCAGGAGAGGGCGCGTTAATGAGCGGGTCCTAGGGATCATCTTCCTGGGCACTTGTGGGAAGCTGCGTATGGCACAGTGCAGTCCTGTCCCACCCAGAGCTGGGTGTTCAGCTACCAAGTCCCAGCTGTCACTGGCTGAGGGACACCCTGGGGAATGTTTACTGCCGAAGCCTCTGATCCTCCCCATGACCTCGCCCGCAGGCAGGCCGGAGCGGCCCCCGCACCTGCGGAAACCCTCAGACGGGGGCCGCCTGGCGCTCGCAGTGGAAAGCTGTGGGCAGACGGGATCCACGAGCTCAGGGACACGGGCGAGTCCCACGTGGGGCGGCCGTGGCGTCGAATGAGAAACTGGGTATCAGTTCAGTGTGCGGATGCCGGGTCAGCTCAAAAGGCTTGTGTGTGCGTGTGACTGTAATGAATACTGGTCCTGAAGAAAGCGGTTTTTGTCAGCAATCGCTAATGAGCCGCTCGAACGAGTAACTCCGTGGTCTACCTGCAAGCGTCATAAACCTTCGCACAGGTGTGCCACACACACGCGGGAGCCTCTGCGATGCAGGGGCTTCTCTTCAGCCTTTGTTGATCCCGTGTTCCACGATGCGGCCACCCGAGTCCAGGCATTTTTGCTGAAGCACTTGGTCGCCTCTTCTTTTGGGTGCTCTGTGCCCAGTACTTGGTACTTGGTAGGAACCGTGGGACATTTAGTGAACGAGTGAATGCCTTCGCATTGTACCTTGCTTTCTTCTAATACTCCATCAGTTACTGTTCTTTATTCATTTAAGCAATGACACTATCATTTCTTAAAATATATCTGCCTCTTTTTTCCCGAGAACTGGCACCGACAACCAAACTGATTTATGCAGAAGCATATTTTTGTACATCCTGTGAATAACGGCATGCACCATTCTTAAGCTTCGGGTTTTTCCACTGTGGGGATGATTGACTTTTATGACCATTTCCGCCACAGTTAGTTCTAGTCTGATCCATGATGTAAACATCCCAATGTGCCAACCTGTCATCAGGCATAATCTGCTCGAGGGCACGGCCGGGTCTTGCTTATCGCTGAGCTATTTTTTCTTAGCTCTCTTGCTGAAGGAAACAAGTGAAACCATTTACCCAGCACCAGTTGGGTGTCAAACGTTGGTTCCGTTCTTGAGCAAAAGGCGGTCGTGTTGGCCTTCAGAGAAGGCGCCTGGCAGATCTCTCCCGGGCTGTCATCGACGGAGGGCTGCCACGCCTCCACGCAGGCCACACACCCCATGGCCGTCCCCCGCCGGTGACGCAGGCAGCACACGTGGCCAAGCAGGCTCATTCCCGGGAGACTGGGGAACGCTCTGTCCGCCGACCTTGGCTGCAGACGCGGTGGCTTTGCCGAACTTCCGGAGACCACACAGGAGCCAAGCGTGCGCCCAGCCCGCCCTCTCTCCTGGCTTTGTCGGCCTCCCTTTCTTCTGGGAGAAGACTCTCTCACGCGAGGACATGAAATCAAGGGTCGAGACAGAGTAAACAGAGCAGGAGATGACGAGTCATTGCAGACACGAGGAGAGGGGCGCTTCCTGCACCGTGGCCACGCCGTCGCTCCCACCGTGCCAGAGCGGGCGCTGGGACGAGCGCGAGGTCCTGCGGCTGAGTGTCCCCTCACTCAGGCACAGCGCTGACAGACGGCGTAGGTCCGGGGCCAGGAGGCACAGAGGAGGCGGGACACGGCCGACCCCCTCCAGGCCCTGGGATAACAAGGGCTCTGGAGATCTCGTCACATCCAGACGGGCTCGCGGGAGCGTGGATGCGAAGAACGGATTTAAAACAAACGAGGCACAGCAGAAACGCCACGCGCATCTGCCCGGAGTAGCTTCCGTCACACCTCTCACCTGTCAGGTGCGGCATTAGCTGTTGACCGCTGGGCACAGTCTTTACGTATAAAAGTGGGAGTCCATGGACATCTTGATAAAGGACTAACAGGCGGGAGCCGTTTTCACTCATCCCTCTGATTTCAAATTCCTAACACAGGACTTTGCTTAATGAAGACTAGTTGCCAGAGTGAGCCAATTAATAAATCACTTCATCCAAAAAATAATATTAGCGTGAATGAATAGGATGGCATTGCAAACAAAGACGATTAAAAAATGTTATACAAACCGAATTTAATGTTTTGGTAGGATTCTTCTTTTTCAAATGGGAAGCCAGAAAATGAGAATGAACAAATGGCTTTTCAAGATCCTATCATTCTGTCTCTTTTCCCAGAGGGCACAGGACTCAGAGATGTTGATGCTCAAGATGTGGTGTCTTCGTGACGGTCGCGGGAGCGTCGGGTACAGGACGGGAGAGAGACGGCTTACTTCTGGAGGCTGGAAATCACTCTGCAGCCTCACGCCATCGGGCGAGGCAGGCCTGCCGTGACCAGGGTATGTAATCCGAGCTCTGGTCACACTGGAGTCTTCACAGATGGGACTGTCATGGGCAGCAGTTAGCACCTTGCTTTTTCGTTTTGTAGCCCGTGACTGATTTAAAGTCTCTTCATCATTGGATCTGTCATATGGGTTAAAAGCAACTGATTTCTACCTGTAGGGAAAGGCGCGTGAAGGCTGTAACTAGTTTCTTTGCTCTTTAATTTCAATCAGATTGGCCCACCGGTTTCTTCCTATGAACCTAGCCTTGACCATAGCGCCGGGCCACACCTCGGCCAGAGCCTACCGCCACCTGAAGAGCCTCTTCCTACACACCTGGCGAGGCCATGTCCGTCTTGCTGCTCGTACGTTGTGCCAGTTCGTTCTGACTTTTGCTAAGCTATCGATGACCCCATTGCGCTATCAAATCTAGTCAACAGAACAAACAACTTCTCCTCTTTTCAACTGTAATCCAATGACTGTCATTACTTTCTCTGTGACCTCAGACAGCTTGTTTTACCTCTGAGTGTCTCTGTTACTTAACTTGTACAGTAGGAATAATTATAGTCCAACCACAGTCTTAGCATGAGGCTAAAATCCGTGTAGAGTGGAACATTGAAAAACTCCATAAATATCAGTAATTTTATTATTGTTAATATTATTCTTATAACTACTAGTAGGAAAACTAATAATTATCAGTTGCAAACAATGCCACCTAAGGTAAGTGACTGTAGAAAATGGCACTTTGATACGGTGAAGCTAAAGACAAAAGACCTGAACACAAACGTGCTGATCTTTAGTCAATATATTGCTTTCCAGAACAATGTGAATTAGCAATTCTGCAACTATGTTTACGATATTCTTGGATTAAACAAATTACAAAATCTGTTATGGGTAACAAGAGTCTGGTTTGACATTGTCAGAGAAAAACGTTAGAAAGTCAGAAAGAGGGGAAGGTAGACTGCACCGCGATATTTAACTGAAGTCAGAATCACCGGTACGAACATACGGCTTCTACTACATATGTGCGGCGGGCAAAAAACCCATAGAGACAGATTCGGATTTGTCATATTGCACACGCTACGTGTGTGTATCTCTTAGCCGTGTGCTCTAAGGCAGTAGAAAGTACAACATCCTCATAGCAATGAACGCTCCTCTGTGAGTGTGCACGTACTGGTTTTAAAATCCGTTTTCTAATAAAAGAAACCAGGATTCCTCGGAGGACGTGATCACAGAGAAGGCGAGGTGAGACGGGAGGGTAGAGTCGCATCAGACATTAAGGCGGTGCTCACAGAAGGCCGGTGACATTTGTGTTCGAAAGGAAACCAAAGCCAGCTTGGAGACCTCAAGGACCAAACCTGGGACAGCGTTAGACACATCATCCATAACGGGACCACACGAATAATACAAATATCCCGGGTCTACCCCAGTACGAATACATAATCGAGTATATAAATTAGTGGGGGCGGGGCTAGGGAAACAGTCCTTCCTCAAAACCGAATTCCAGTTAATGCACATAGAATGAATGATGAAATTAGAAAATTACCATTTGGCACACGCTACGGTTTATAACTGCGGCAGAGCAGAATCAACAAAGGATGCTAAAATTAGAGGGTGGCCGAGGGTTGAGAAACAGGATATTTGCATAGTCTCGCGGTATCTCCCTACAGCAATCTTATCAGTTACAAAGAGAAATACGGTAACTCTGCAACGGAGAAATCTGGGAGCTAACGCTCTAACACACAATCGCAAGTTGCCAGCACCAGGAGCGAGACGTAAGGACGTCCCGGGCCTCCGAGGGATGGACCGCCACTGCTGTGCTGTGCTCTTGCCAAACACGCATGCCCGCACGCTGATCAGGGGACAACGTCAGAGAAACCCAAACTGAGAGGCAGTTTACACAATAACTGGACAAGACGTTCAAAGTGTCAAATCATGAAAGACAACGAAAAGCTGAGGCGCTGTCCCAGATTAGAGAAGACCAGGAATTCAGGATGGCTGGACGCAACATGCCAGGGACCCGGACCTGTAAAAGGACATTGGCGGGGCAATCTTGAAAGTCTGAAGTATAGATTAGTAGATTTGTTAATTGTATCGATGATGCTTTTCTGGCGTGGATCATTATAATTTGCTCATACGCGATTTAATCTTTTAGCAAGATGGGTAGTTTATGGTACTTTTGTAGTTTTTTGAAGTCTGAAGTTATTTTAATATATAAAGCTAAAGTTATATATATACACTCACGCGTATGCATTTACATATACTTAATATTTAATTTATGATGCAGTTAATGCAGTGATAAAAAGTGTGTACGAAATGCCTTGAGATCCTAAGAGCAGACAGTTACATCTGTACCAGGTCGGAAATCGTCCCCTGTTTAGACTGAAAAGGGACACTATTAAGATTACAACTCAGCAATGGACCTATCGCCCTGGGCGACTCAGACCCGGAAACGTCCTAGTCTTTTAAAAGACCAGCAAGCGATGGCCAGACTGAAGCAGAAAGTAGCGTTCCAGGTGGGGAGGACACGAGAAAGAAGAAATCAGGAAAAGACACACGACAGGTGCCTGAGGCCAAGAAAAAAGTGTGGCGTTGCCCAGCTGGCCGTGTGCGGTTGGTTCCCACTCACCAGGCACCTGCGGTGGGCCTGGCTCTGCTCCAGGTGGAGAGACAAAGCGACATGCGGTGTGTGACAGGCACTCACCTTCGCAGAGGGGGAACCTGAAACTAAATACGTATCAAGTGAAAAAAAAAAATCATTTCACAATGAGAACTAAGTCAACGATTCAAACAGAATGTGTTACATTTTGATGGTATGGTTCAGCAGCCACCGAAAATCAGTCTTGGACTCAGGGAGAATGGGTATGCCGGCTGGCGGCGTTTGGGCGTTGGGGGGGGGGGGCCATATTCTAGCCCAAAAGGGTCAACTCGTGCAAAGTTACTGTGCTGGAAATGAACTTGGCATTTCCTGGGACCCTATACCTTCTGCTCCATTTTACCGTAAACTTAAAACTGCCCTAAACAAACAAACAAACAAACAAACAAACAAACATAAAGATGATTTAAAAAGAGAGAGGGAAAGACTAATTTAAAGGCCAGGAAACCACTTAGGAAATATTAAAATCCATGAGCTGATGTTCTCAATCTCAGTGTACTCTCCAAAATAGTTCTATGTTCAAGTGAGACCTATAATAAAAAATATGTTGATAATTACTGTTGTTTTCAAATTAATTTTAATAGAAAGCAGACCTGTGTGATGTAAGACATCCTACTGGTCTGAAACGGTTAACCCCCCAGGCGCCCAGCTGGCTCACGGGGAAGGAGCCAGGTCCTGGAACACGTCCAGCTCATTTATTCTTTTACTCAAAATTCATTCATTGGCCTCCGGCTTATGATTACTGGTGAAAAAATAAATATAAAATATTTAAATTCGATGTGGAAGTTAAATAAGGAAGCGGGGACAGATCCCTGTAGGTAAACCACCAAGAAAATAGATTCTTGTTCCGTGTACCGAAGGCCGACATCGCAGCTCCAGGGAGCAGAGAAGGGCAGGATGTTTAGAGAAGAACACAAACCATTTAGAGTTATCACGTGCGCTGGGTCAGACTGTCACACGTGTAGCCGGAGGCAGTCCTGGGGCGCGCAGAACAGACGGCCGCATCCATGACCCACTAAGGGAGGCACCCCGTCACTTGACGCGTTTTCCTCTGACGGGTGTGGAGCATGAGTGTGAGCACAGGAGTGTGACCCAGTCTGTGCGATTAAATGTGACTCCGTATCTCCTGAAATGAGTGTACCCCTCGTCTGACCGTACTGCCTAACAAATTACAGGAAAGCGTAGTACGCGCCATGGGCCCAATCGAGGCTGTTTCTTTTCTGGTTTTCACACTTGTAAGAATGGCATCTGTTCAGATTTTTATACCGGGCATATGACGGTCCACCCTTCTGTCCATTGCTTCTTATTTCAGTTTGCATTCTAAGCTCTCCGGCTGTGTGTGTATATATAGCATTCCATAGTGGGGCCCGCAGACTTCCGTTTCCGTGAAGACTCCCCGTCGGTCCCCTCTACTTAAAAATGCCTTCCTATAAACTCACTCTCCAGCAGTCCTACCAGCTTTCGGAAATCAGCTGGAGTCTCACATTCTCCAGAAAGCGCTCCCAAGCCGTTTTCACCAGGGTTTGCTCCTCCCTGGTCTCAGGCTCCCTTAAGAAGGGCATTGGCCACTACGATTTGTAACAAAGGCTTCCGGTGATGTTTCTCATCCGGAAACTCTGCAAAGCAGTTCTCCAGTCAAAATCCACTGTCCAAGCATCACACCTTTTCCCAAAAGACTGATAAAACCTTGCAGAACCGGAATAATTAACTCCATTTACTGGAGCGAGAACTCTTGTTCGGAAGAGGCTTGTGTAAGGCCACACGGCCAGTAGGTGGCGGTGTAGATCGGATCTACTGGGCTCTGCTTTAAGGCGGGACCCTTCCCATGGTCCAGCCAGTGCTGGCCCCAGGAAGTAGCCTTGCGTTACATTATGGGACGCTGTTGTATTTCGTCCTTTCATTTCAAATAGTCAGATGATGATTTTTAGAGATTAGCATCTCTGAATTTTCCAGGCGAGGTAAGATACTGAGACTTCTCGAAGCTACAAGAGGCACTGAGATTGCATTGTGGGGGGTCCCTCTCACCCAAGGGATGCCAGGAGCGAGCTCTTCTTTTCAGGCAACTAATCCCATGAGGAAAAGCGCATCAAAAGCTGTCACATTCCTGACTGAGATAGGACTCTAACGTTAGGGCAAACAGGTCTGACTGATCATTTGAAAATTGACTAGGTATTTAATGATGAAGAAGGGAAGGAAGGGGAGATGGCCTGATCTGGCTGGCGTCCTTAAGCTGTGGTGCGGGCTTTTCTGCAGACATTGCCTCCATCCTCTGGCCCTTCCGGAGCCATTCCCCTTTTGTCTGCCAGAGACACCCAGTTGATTACTTTTTTGTGTCTCTCTTTTCAAACTCATTCCCAAGGCCAAGAGCAATTGCGCGTTCAGCATCGGTGTAAAAACCTGTGATCACGTTAAAGTAATTGTAGCTTTCACTCCCTGGCAAACAATCTTTAAGAAAACAAGAGAAAATTTCACGTCAGCTCTAAACAGCTTCCCCCTTTGTCCTTAAAACATTTAGCAGTGTTTACTTTCTGAAGAGGTGCATAGTCATGAAAGGCGGTGGGCATAATCACGGCTAGAGAAAGAACCCAGGAGAAGCAAAACAAACGTCAAAGAGAAGGCTGTAACACAGGTGGTGAATGAGCTTCTGCAGCTTAAATGAGCAGGAAATGCACAGACCCGTTTTTTGCTAACAGCATTGGACATCACTTGGCCTGAGGTTGCCAGGTAAGGACTGGAACTAATTATTTGGTCAAGCTCCCTTGGTAATGAACACTGAGCTCTCTGCCCTGGGCTTCCTGCGTTAGACCTGCCTCTCTTTTGAAAGCACTCTATCAATGAGAGTTTGGAAGGTGTAAACAAACTCTCAGTGTGGCTAGATCAAAGGATTGTGCCTCCTGATTACGCACTGCACATTTCACTCGTAGATAGTGTATTAATCTCAACTAATACAAGAGTAAAAAAATGGCCTGTTCTGTAACGAAGGCAGGTGGTCTCTGCAAAACCCCAAGCCCTTATTCGGTAGGATTTCAGCACCTGACTCACCGTAAATCTCAGTAAATGACATGCGTAATTCTTAGTGCGATATCCACATAAACTCTACCTCCAATATTTTAATTCTATTTATTAAGGGATAATTTGCACTATGTGAGTGCACAGCAACTTTTGACAGACGCAGTCATATCACCACCACCACGATCGATGTGCAGACCACTGCCGTCCCCCGAAACTCATCCATCCCCGACGCGGTCCGCGCCTCCACCCGCTTCCGAGCCGTGGCACGGCTGATGTCTCTCTCCCGTCTGATCACGCGCAGTCAGCTTCTGCCCGTCGTGCTGAGAGGACAAAGGGCGTGGTCCCGCCGCCTCGTTTATTTACCTGCCCTCTCTCCCTCTCCAGCGCCTAAGCGACGGGCTGCAGGCCCCTTGAAGATTTCCTTCATTCACTTTTTAACTATAGTTAAAATCATTTATTATGATTGTATGTATCTTATGAATTCTGAAAACTCCCAAATTTATATCTATAGTCCACATTTCACTCCCAATTTTAGACTCACGAGCTAACCGCCAGCTAAGCATTTCTAGTTCACATTCCCCCAAACGAGTCCAGACTTACTAATTTTCCTATGTATTTGACCCGCCATCCAACCACCCACCGGAAATCTCTAGATAACATCGCAGAAAACAAACTCTTATTTTCTCTGCTCCAACCTGCTCCTTCCAGGCTTCCTAGTTCAGTTAATTCCGCAACCACTCGCCCAATTTTCTGGCCTTCTCTTATCTCCCAAATTCAATCTGCCGGCGAACTCCGTCGGTTCTACCTCTGCTGCATCTGGTGCCTGACTGCTTCTAATCCACTCCACTGTGGCCATCCTGACTCTGTCCCATTCTTTCTCGCTTTTAACTCATTATTTTATTAACGCCCCCAGGTAGTCTCAGTGCTTCATCTCTTACCTTTACTTCCCCCAGTTTACACTCAACACAGCAGCCGGAGTAGGATCCAGTTAAATCTTAAATCAGGTCATGTTCTCATCTTCTGGAAATTCTCCCATAGTTTATCCTCTCTACTAACATCTTCGAGTTGTTTGCGAAATCCCATGTGATCCGCCACCTACGATTCTCTTCGATCTCATTTCCTTGGCTCATGCCCCCAAATCACCCTACTCCAGACTCGCTGGCCTCCCTGCTGTCTGTCTCGCGAGCACACTCAGCACGGTTTCCCCTCGGCGTCTTCACGCTACTACGCCCTTGACCTTGTGCGACCTACTTGATGAGGCCCTTGCTGACAATTCCATATAAAATTGTTATTCCTCCCTGACACTTTCTAGTACCTTTTTCTGGGCGTGTTTTATGTTTAGTCATAGTATTTATCACCATGCATACACAGAAACGCATCCACCAACATTTCTACGTGTAAGTTCCTTCTATGATCCCGTCCACAGAATGTAAGCTCTTTGAAGATAATAATTTTATCTGTTTGGATTATGTTTTAAATATCAAAGCGTAGGATAAAAACCCTGAAATAGTATTTGGGCTCTATGTGTATTCTTTCTTTTAAGAATGAATACACAAACAAACGAATTGTGCAGAGGAAAGAGAGAGCCAGGGGACTGCAGCCGCCCATCGCAGGGGGGTCTGAGGGACCAGCGCCGGCATTCCAGCAGAAGGAAAAGGCAAGGGAGGACCGAAGCGAGGACGTCGCGGTGTGCGGGGTCAGAGCGTCCTCAACTGGGGGGGTCCGGGGACGAGCGAGCTGAACGGGTCACGGTGGGGGTGTATTTTGAGTTCAAGCCTGCTTTGGAAAACGCGATCTTTTTGAGCAGTTACAACAATCAAAATACTATTGTGCTCAATATAAAAGAAAGGTCCCGGCTCCCACTAGCCGCAGGGCCATGCGAGGGAGCCCCGCGAGGGCTGGCAGCAGCTCGGCCCACCGGGCCCCGCAGGGAGCTGGAATCCCGTGGAGATAATGGCCGAGGCTCCCCGCTCGCCCCTTAATGTCGGCATGACGTCCCCTCGGCGAGCTCCTGTTACCTGTTTGACCCAAAATCTCAGCCCAGGAGAGAGAAGGAGAAGAGTTCCAGTTATTAAGCACCTACTACATGCTGGATTTTATGTCGGGAGTGCACACTGACATTCTGTATCTGCACACATTACACAGTGACAGACACGCAGTAGGTGTCCGCAAAGATGTGGCTGGCAGCAGAATGAATCGATGCTATCTTATTTGCCAACAGCTAGAGATTTTCTGATGTTGCTTGCTCACTGGAGTACACGTTGAACTCAAAGTTAATCACCATTTTTTTTCTTTCCCGGAAGTCTGGGAAGAAACGTGGTAGCTGCCGTCACTTTTGGTGTTCAGTTTTTAAAAGTGTGATTAGAAACGTATTTTGAACCTCTACAGGTAAAAACTGAATAACAAAATACATTCTAATCAAAAGCTCGGTGATGTGACCTCTGAGGCCGCTCTCAAGCTTAGAAATAAAATACCCTCACGGAATAGGTAGTACTGTGTAATCCTCTTCTCGAGAGTCATTACATCTTGCCTCTCAGAGAGGACAGCTGGTGGAGAGGAAATGGAAGTGTTTCAACAGCGGATTTGTCAGCTCATAAGCCGGCATTATTTACTTTAAAACTTGCACTAAGAACGTAACCACAGAGACTCATCGATGAATCGTTCATTGGGATGCAAAAGAGATTGGCAACAATTTGTTAATATTTAAATGAAAGATTATCTTGCAAATACTTATAGGGACAGACTTATCAGAGAATATTTTATCTGTATTTTTGAAAGTTAGCATCCAGAAATGAGATTGGCTTGTAGACCGTGGGGGGAAATATCAATTAAAAGAAAACAAGGGTAATTAGTTTGTTTGAGAGATAAAGAAGGGCAGGAGAAAGTTAGCTATTTTTATAAAGAACGAGAGAAAATGCATTAAATATACTTCCTACTATTGCTACAATTAAATAAAGTAATATTTTAAAATTAAGTTTAGATGATCTCAGCTATGTCTATCTTTTTATGCAAAGCTAAAGAAACAGTGTCATAATCTTACTATCCACTCAGTTCTGATTGTGGCCCAAGCGTCTATTTTCGGGTCTACGTTCCTGGGTTCTCCAGCACCTTCTGTGCAACATCCACATCAAATGAGTGACTGACGCACATACAAAAAACTTCCTCTCGTTTTTTATTATATTTCTTCCCACACTTCTGCTGCGCTCACCAGACTCCTGACCCCAGACGCCAGATGGGTGGGCTTATTCACCGTACCAAGCAATTCTCTGCGACACCAGCCAGGTGTCTGTCCTACAGCTCGATTCGATTCTGACGCTAACCAGAGTCGGTGCAGGTGCCACGGGTTAAGGACTGAGTCCCACGAGACTGCCCCCACTTCGGAGGCCGACCAGCTGTAAATCAGTTCCTTGGTTCGATCATTTGCTAAAACAGCTCATAGAACTCAGATAAACTCTTACGGTAACTGGTTTATTGTCTATTGAGCATAAGAGCTTCTGTCCCCAGCGCATCGGGGTGCACCACCCTCCCGTCACCTGGAGGTTCTCCAAGCCTTGGCCTCGGGGGATTTTTATGGAAGTTTCTTCCCTAGACATGAGGGACCAGGAACTCAATCTCCAGCCTCCTCCCTTTCCCCGATGGTGGGGGCCAGTCTGATCAAGGCTTGGTCTTTCTGGTGACCAGCCCTCTACCTAAAGTTATCCAGGAGCCGTCCATAAGTTGTCTCGTTGTAACAGAAGACACTCCCAACACCCAGAAAATTCCAAAGGTTTTAGGAGCCCTGCGTCAGGAACTGGGAACAGAGACCAACCGATCCATATAGTTTCCATTATTTCACAATGCCAACCCCCATGTTAACTGGTAATGAATTTATATACTGATCTATGAAGCTGCTAGAACAAATTCATTCATTCATTCATTCATTCTATAACACCTTTTTACATTTCTAGAAACAGTGTTGTTACCTGTAACGTACCACAAATAAAAATGGACCGGATCATGCTACAATTTTCTCTGAAAATGATTGTTACATCTTCCAGGCAATGTCTCCCCACTTCGCCTTGAACCCTGTGGCCTACAGCTGGCGAGTCTTAGCAAACGTCATTAGTCACCAAACCACCACGTACCACTGGAGTAACCTCCCAGGGCTGATCCGATGCTGAATCATTTTCACAAGAGTTTTAAGTCCTAAATTATGATAATTTTTCAACCTTCCCCATAATTGCATCACTGTCCTAACGTGGCCTCTCACCCATGCCTATCAATGTCCCTATGATGGGATGTGGGGCAGGCTGACCTTACCTGGGGAGGAAGCTCACTGTGACAGCCTTTGACCTGGGAGGTCTCACTCTCTCCTTGGATAAACAACCCAGCCATGCTGAAGCTTTATGTTATCCTCTGTCTAATTTCAAGTTTTTAGGGTTGTTTTGTTTTGTTTTGTTTGTTTTGCCTAGATTCGGTCTTCTAGATGGGAGTGAGGAGCATAGCTACTTTTCACTATTAATAGCGGTAGTTTTGTTTTCTGTCGGCCATAATTGGGTCTAAATCTTCAGACCTGTTTGATAAACAGAAGAATTCTTAGTGTGCTGTGGAAACAAAAGAGAAAAGAAAGGAAAGCAGCCAGAATCGAGATTTAGCATTTGGCAGATGTGACCTTACTTACTAAGATAATAGAAGCTCCCATAATGAGGATAATGTTTCGCAAATAGAAGCCCATCCATCTGAATTTACTCCCAAGGCAGCCTGGGAAGAGGAACCCAATAGTGTTTCTTAGAACAAATAGGTCACTGAGAAGCTTTGAGTTTCGAAGCTGAGTTCTTTACTCACTAGGAGTTTGGTAAACACAGACAATTAATAAAGAAAAAAATGAAAGTAGAAACAAACAAGTCATGTTAGGATAGGAAATGATTTTCAGGTTTCTTCCAATACAGCGTTTCATACTGCAGATTGGCTCATAAAATTGATCGAGTGACATTAAAATATGTTTCCGTGGACTTATTTTCGGAGGGTTTCTTGGTTGGTTGGTTTGCCCTAGTTATTGATTAGGACGTAACAGTGTCAATTAGAATGGAATGCAGATGGAATGTATCGTTCGCATAGAGAATGCGTCGTGCTTTGTGGAATGTGCGTTTTAGGAGGCGAGGAGGACGGGACAAGCAGTGGAAAGGCCGGAGAGGGAGAGCGAAAGGGGCGGGCGGGGTGACGACACCAGGGCTCAGGTCCCTGTCGGAAGTCCGGAAGGCGGTGTCTGGCCCATTGCCCGACTCCAGCCCTTACCCATCTTCTCAGCCCCTGCCTCAAACTGGGCAGCTGCGTCCAGTGAATCGGAGAGCCAGCTTTGGTCAGGTAGAGGGAGACTTTGTTCCTCGCTACTAGAATGTGCCCGGCACACTTGTTCCGCTCCCATCCTATAGAAAAGTCCAGAAACAAGAAGAACCTGCCGAGAGGATCTGAGCTGCCAGTGGCAGGTGTTGCCCAGGATCATGGAGCAAACCTTGCCTGACCGCGCCCGGGGCTGGCCACCGCATGGGAGCTGCGGGGGACGGGCTGTGTCTCCAGCGCCCTGTCCACGCCTTCCTGGGAAACCTCGGGAGACTTCGGGCGAGCTTGGCCTCTGATGTGTTCTCCTTTTTCCAGCGGTCGCAAGGTCTGGGCTGAGGGGACCAAGAGGCTGGCTGTTGCCTCAGGTGTCACAGAGCGGCCTCAACTTGCTAAATTTGCACTGATGGCCCGTCAGAGTCCCGACCTCTGGCACACACGTACCCACCAAGATGTCAGTTTATTCATGTATAAAGAGAAGATTATTTTTGCTAAGTAATCTGAACATTTGTTTTGATGGCTCAGAACCTTTTGTTCTTAGAAGCAAATCTATTAGGATGTCAGTCGGGTTGATAGCAGTTTCAGGCTTGGCGAGTGTGACTTCGGAGCAGAACTCAGTGGGCCAGTGTCCCTCGGGACCCAAGCTCACACACCTCTGCTGTAGGGAGGGACTATCGCTGGGGTGAGCAGTGGTCCTGGCCCCTGTCTCAGGGACAGAAAACACAGTGCTAATTGGACTCTCATTCGCGCTCATGAGGTCCACCCCGCTCTCAATGGAAAGGATCTTTCTGCGTCTACATAAGGCAGCTCGTTAGGAGGGAAGTGGTCGTATTCCCAGCCCCGGAAACTGTCCGCATACCGGAGCATCTCTGAAAATGACTTTGATTTGTCAAACTTCCAGGTTATCAAGGTGCCTCTTTCTGTCATCTACAGTAGCAATGCATATGCATGTAATGACCTATGTGTCGTGTATATTCTCGGTTACTGAGATTGCAAATATCCTCTTCTCATTCTATTGTCTACTTCGATTTCATGTTTCATAAATATGGTCACTCAATATGTAAAGATAAATCCTCGTGGAGGAGAGATTTTTTTAAAAAAAATTCTGACTTTTTAATGACACCTACACAGATCATAAAAGAGTTATTGGAATATTAGTTGATATCTGGCTTAATGCTGCTACTTTTCCATAATATGTTATGAACAAGTTTTTTGGCATTTGAGAAAGTCATGTGAACATTTTGAATCTGTTTTCTCATTTGTAAATTAGGGGGGAAAATACCTGTTTTGCTTGTTCTATATAAATATTGAAAAGGAAATCAGATAATATGTGAAACAGAGTTACCTGGTCCATGGGAGAGTCTCCGCAAAAGACTGCTGAATCTGGTGAAGATTTTAAAGTGTTTCTATGAACTTTCAGGAGAGAGAGGTATGTATGTATATACTCTGAAGGAAAATGATTTGGGTATTGATCGCTGTTGTTGTTTTAAAAGCTCCTTGTTTTTTCTTCTTTAATGTTTTAAAGGCCCTTTTGTCAAGAGTCCGAATCAAGTTGCATCTTCTTCCCTGCCTTTTGTTTCCTCATCCTATTGTCCTGTATCCAGAAACATCTTGATTGATTTACACCTATTGTTCCATTCATCAGCAAATGACAACTCAAGTCAGCCAACAATCAAAAAAGAAAACTTCAAAAACAATTGAACAATAGACCCAATTTTAATTTTACTGCAAAATGTCCCAACGGAAGGTGGTAACAAAAATGCCACTTTTAGTATCAGTAATGTGCATTGTTCTAATTCATTCTTCTATGGTGATCCGCCCTGGTTCATTTTAATCATGATGGAATTCTCTACAATGGTCATTAAATTTCAAAGTACCACACAATTAAGGATTAGTTAACTATTAGACCATATAATGCCATTCTGATTTATGCAAGCTTCATTAAAATCTTTTTTAGCTAAGATCTGAGGAGGATAAGAAATGCATCTGATTTAAGAATTCAAATCAGTTTAATGAGACTTGGTTTTTTTCCTTTCTTGAACTCTAGCTATGTGCTTGTGTGATGCTAGATGATTCAGAGAATGCAAAGAACTATAAATGGTTGGTGATAATGGCAAAAAAGAGAGAACATGGCATTTAGACAAGAAAAAGAAGTTTAAATGTATGGTAAAAAAAAAAAGTATATTTTTTCATTAACATAGTGGTAGAATGTTAAGGTTTTTGAGCCAGAGTGAATTGAGCGAGTTATGCAATCTTTCTAAATTTAATTTTAACTATGCATTAGTTTTCTCTCGATGCGTAGCAAATTATCACAACCTTAGCAGCTTAAAGCAACATCCATTTACTAAATCTCTGTCCTGTAGGTGAGAAGTTGAGTTTTGTTCAACAGGGCTCATCTTGGAGTCTTGCAAAGCCGAAAGGAAGGTGTTGGATGGTCAGGCTCCAATCTGGGGCTTTGGGGAGAACCCACTTCCAGGTTCATTCAGAGTGTGGGCAGAATCTAGTGTCTTGTGGTGGTAGGACAATGGCTTCTGTTTCCTGCGGTCACTGGCTGTCGACTGAGAGTCCCCTCTTCTCCTGAAGGCCATTCGTGTCCTTCTCACATGGCCTTCTCCATCTTCAGCCAGCATGGCACACAGTCAGCACAGGGTTCAGATCTCGCTGATTCCGCCTCGCGCCCCCTTCTTCCACCGCATCTGGAGAGTTTTCTCGCTTTCAGGGGCTCACGTGATTAGATCAGGCCTGCTCGGAGAGTCCTTCCATCTTAATGTCAGCTGATGTGCAATCTTAATTACATCTGTAATATCTCTTCCCAGCAGGACCCAGTTTACGGTTTGATTGGATAACCAGAAAAAAGGAATATCTTTGAAATTTTGCCTACCGCAAGCTACAAAATGGGATTAATAGGATATAACCCAGAGGAGTCATATGAGGGTTAAATGACATTGTGTAGGTAAAGAACTTATTACAAGCACATAGTAAATTTAAGCAAATGTAGTTATTCTTGGCTTTATTATTATTATTGTTATGGTCACCATTACTGTTATTATTATTGTTTTTACTAAATTTATATTTGAATGACTGGTGAAATCATAAATCTTCGAAGTACATTACTATTTTATGCTAGGGTTAGCAGAGAGCTGTTACAAATAGAACCAAAGCTATGTCATCATATATATGTATATATGTGTATGTATATATGTATATATACATGTATGTATATATGTAAGATAATGAAATTCTATACATAATACTATAGTCCCAGTTGATGACCTAAATTTTCACTTTTTTAAGTTTTCTGATGAACAGAATACTCTTCATTTTTTAAGATTTGAGTTCAAGCTTGATGAAAAGGAAAATGACAGCAAATAATATACCATGCAAAAAGTTACAAAATAAAGCTAGAATAGCTATATTAATATGAGAAAGAGGCTACCGAAGCAATATTATTACCAAGATAAAGGACATGCATAATCCTAACAACATAATGATAGAGAAATAAATAAGCAAAAAAGAAAAAAAGACAAAATAATCCTAAACATACATGAGCCTAAAAGCAGACCCGCCTTAAATGTGACTCACAGGACTGAGATGAGCAATGGATAAATCCAAAATTACATGTGGGCACTTTAAACACCCATCTCTGCAACTGATAGAACGTGTTGGTAATCCAGTAAGATAAAACGTGAAAAAACACGATCGACTAAACTTACATGATGGACATTTGAAAACACTGGACCCGAGCATAGCAGGACCCACGTTCTTTCAAGTGCACATGAAACACCCATGTGATGAAAGACCATATTAAGGGCCCTGAAACGAACTTGTAAAAATGTAAAATACTTTAAATCACTCAAGCATGTTCTCTAACCCTAATAGAATAAAGTAGACATCGATAAAAGGATACCTGAAAAAAAAATCCTATGTTCGGAAATTTAAAAAATATACTTAAATATAACATGTGGTCATAGAAGAAGTCACATGGGAAGTTAGAAAATATTTTTAGTTGAGCAAAGTAAAAATATAAGAAAGCGAAAATTGGCAAAAGTAACAAATAGCGCTTGGAGGAACTTATAGCGGTAAATGTTTAGGCATTTTTAAAATAAATTAAGTTTTTTAAATGGCCAAAAATCAATTATCTCAACTTCTACCTTAAAAAAATAAAAAGAAGAGCAACTTAAACCCTCCAAAGCAGAAGAAATTAAATAATAAAGATGACAGTGGATTGTAATGAAATCAAAAATTAAAAAACTGACAATGAAATTTTAAAAACCCACATTTTTAAAAGATTAATAAAATTGATAAATATATAACCAAGTCGATCAAAGAAAAAAATAATAGAAGTCACATACTGCCAATATCAGAAATGCAAGAGAGATTATCACCAACTCAAGAAAAGTATTAACAGGAAAACATAGAATTATTAGAAGCAACATATACCAGAAAAATTCTACATCTTAGAGGAAGTGGGCCACGTACTTGTAGACACAAACTAACAAAGTTAGATAAAGTAAAAATAGATGACCTGAATATTCTTATAACTATTGAGGAAAAGGGATATTTTCCAGAAAAGAAAACCATTGGCTCGAAAGTCTTCACTGGCAGATTCTACCAAACTTGTGAGGAGGTAAAATATCAATTTTATACAAGCTCTTTCACAAACATCGAGCAGGAAGGAACATTTCTGATTATTTTATGAGGCCAGCATTAATCAGATACCAAAACCAGACAGACATTAGGAGGAATGAAAAT
Source organism: Rousettus aegyptiacus (assembly GCF_014176215.1). NCBI lineage: Eukaryota > Metazoa > Chordata > Mammalia > Chiroptera > Pteropodidae > Rousettus > Rousettus aegyptiacus. Next base: position 57,816,944 of record NW_023416290.1, read on the forward strand.
TACAGAACAATATATCCTATTAATATGAATAAAAATACCCTTATGAAAGATTAGGAAATTGAATACAGAATTATATTAAAAGGATGCCATAACCAATTAGGAGTTTGTGGGGTATAAAAATGAGAACTAATAAGTGAGTTTGCCAAGATTATAGGATACAAAATCAATATGCAAAGTCAGTTGTATTTCGATTGTGATGACAATTGAAAATTGGTAGAAACACACAGAAAAAAACCTGAACTCTTGAAAATAAGTCTAGTACATATGTAAGATTTGTACACAAAACAGTGATGAGAGAAATCAAAGACAGGCTAAATTCATGGAGAAATAAACCATGCTACAATGGGTTGGAAGACTCAATACTGTTACGATATCGATTCTAATAAATTCATCGATAGATTAAACATAATTCTAAACAAAACATTAGCCAGACTTTTGGAGAAATCAATAGTCAAGTTCCAAATTTATTTTGAAAAGAAAAAAAAAACAAAGATAGCAGAAACAATTCTGGAAAATAACAAAGTTGGAGGACTCAACTACCGTCGTTCAAGATATAGTCTAAAGCTATAGTAATCAAGGCAGTCTTATATTGGCAAAAGCACAGACACATAAATCAATGGAACAGAATAGAGTCCAGAAATAAAGCCACACAAATAAGATCAATTGATTTTCAACAGAGGTTCAAAGGCAATTCAATGGAGAAAGGATAGTCTTTTCCACAAATGGGGCTGGAAGAATTGGTCATCCACATTGCGAAACAATGAATCTTGACCCATATCTCCAATTTATTTTAAAAATGTGCATGACTCTTACATACTCACCTTAGGTTGGGTATTGGAGATGCAAGCGATATAGTGAGAGAATAGAGGAAGAGCGAAAAATTCCAGATACCTGGACTGAAAGTTTTAGCGCAGAGTTGACCCTGGCTTGAGACAAGAAAGCTGGACTTTAATAATCACACGCTGGTGATTGCCTGGCCATGAGAGGGAACGCCAAGATACTTCTGTCTCCTCACAGACACGAAACGGCTTTGGTGGCTCAGAGCCAACTGTCTGAATCAAATCACATGCGTGAGCCGTTAGCAGCAAAGCACACAGCAGCTGGGGGTGGACACACGGCACTAGTCAAAGGATGCAAGGGGGTCTGGGGGGCACCTTGCTGTTGGCTGCAGCTCTGTGCCCCTTTCTAGGTGCAGGTGATGGGGAGCTTATAAAACATTCACTAATGATGGATCCATAGCCCAGAAGAGGGATACAGACCACCTAAGGTCAAAGGTAAGACTTCCGGTTCCAGCTCCAACAGGAAAAGTGCTGGGCAGTTATCATTCCTGTCCCCGCAACACCAACATCTTAGAGAAACTGAAAATCCACAACTTACAGGGACCAATCAGAGACTGGGGTTGCAGGGCAAATCACCGCCATGGAATCTGGCAGGGGGGGAAAGTGACTCCTGAGAGTCGCAAGCGAGACCTGCTTAACCGGAGCAGAAGCCTCTAGACCTGAGACTGGCAGAAACGCTTATGAGAAGATGCTGATGAACTGCTGGATTTAGAAATAGAAAGGACCCGCCAACCTCTTGCCAGGCTAACCAAGAAAAAAAAAAGAGAGAGAGAAAATAAAAATTACTGACATCAGAAATCTGTAAAAGCAATTATCACCACCGATCCCATGGTCATTAGAAAGATAATGAAGGAACACTATGAATGGCTCGATACCCACTAACTTGATAACTTAGATGGCATGGACTAATTCTTTGAAAGACATAAATTCCTAAAACTCATGCAAGGTGAAGTAGATAATGTTAATATTCCTAGATCTATTAAATAAATTAAGTCAACAATGAAAAATCTTTAAGAAAGGAAGGAAGGAAGGAAGGAAGGAAGGAAGGAAGGAAGGAAGGAAGGAAGGAAGGAAGGAAGGAAGGAAGCATGCATCAGGGCCAGATGATTTCGCTGGTGGATTTCACCAAACGTTTAAGGACGAGATGCCACCAATTCTTCGCCATCCCTGGCACACAGCGGAGCAGCTTCTAACGTATTCCCTGAGGGCGGCAGCTCTCTTGTGTCAAAACCAGATGGAGGCATCGCAAGAAAGGGAAACCATGGACGACTGTCTCACGAACACAGAGGTGAACGTCCCCTACCAAACATCAGCCCACGCAGCCCAACGATGTAAAAAAGAAGAAAGAAAGAAAGAACTCAACACTGGGCCCACGTCGGACTAATACACGAGTTCGCAGCGCTCTGTGAGGCATGAAACGCGGACGTGGAGGGGCGGGGACAGCTTCCTGGGCAAATCGTCGCGCCCCAAGGTCGGTGCCTGTCGCATGGTGGGAGCTTTGGGACAGTGAGGCTGGAGGCGGCGGAGGCAGCGCTGAGTGTGTCAGGACGGTGGGTAAGAACGCAGACCTTCCGACCACAGTGCCCCGCGGTGCGACGCTCCGCTCCCCGCTTTCTGGCTGATGCCCGTGGAGCATTGTTGGAAATTCCTGAGCCTGAGTTCCCTGACCAGGGAAATGGGGGTTCCCCCTGGCGTTTCGATGTAAGTTAATGTTCCGCGACCGCTCAGAACACTGGCCCGTGCTTAACTCCTACTTCTTGTTTGCTGTTAATAATCTAGGGATGCAGTGTTTCTGAGAGGCAGCTTGGAGTGACTGAACTATTTTAAGCGGAGAGGTCGTGCAGGGTGATGTTTTCATCTTAGGGATACGCGCGATCGCCCCGGAAGCGGCGTGGAGGGCAGCGAGGTGAGTGATGGAGAGGGCTCTCGCGTCTTCAGCCGCTGTGCGGGACAGAGAGGATGAAGGCTGGCGTCAGCGCCAGGCCACTGGGCGAGGGGTGGCAGCGAGAGACGGCTCTGAGAGATGTCTGGGGAGAAGACTCGACAGGACGCGGCGCCTGATTCAGTGAGGAGACCGGGAGGAACGCCGCCCTGGGAAGCAGCCGACAGCCTGCGCTGGCCGAACGCGCCTCCAACTGGTTCTTCACGGCCGCGGACGTCACTCTGGGGAAATGGCTTTGTACATCACGCCGTGACATCCTTCGGGAACTTGATGGATCGGACCGTGAGCAATAAACCTCACGATCCCTGACGAAAGCCACAGAAGCCTGGGCAGGCGAGCCGTGGAAGCGACTGGAAGGCTGGCCAGGGAACGCATGAAAACAGGCGAGAGAAGGAAAAGTCTTTGCTAATAGCCATGAGGTTTCTGCAAATCTCAGCAGCATAGAAACATAGAGACGGTGAGAATGTGTTCTCTCCTGGACACATGGTCTAGTCGGCTAGGATGGAGATACCAAGGGAGGAGGTATTCCCCACACACACGCACATGCATGCACACACATGCATATGCATGCACACACATGCACACGCACATGCATGCACACACATACACATGCATGCGCGCGCACACACACACACATCATTATTTCCTCTAACACCCACTGCAGGGTTAGATAGAGAGAGAGAGAGAGAGAGAATGAGAGTTAGAATTAGTTAGAGACAAGTGGGTTAGAGAGATGCTGGGTGCTAGGCTGTGCGTGAGGCTGCTTGCTGAGTGCGGGGTGGTCATGGCCAGACTCAGCGGGCTGCCGTCCCCAGCCTGCTCTGCCTCTCTGTCTCCCTCCCGTCCTGTGGATTGAAACCACCGAAGACCCTTCCCACTCACTCCAGAAGTGACATTTCTTGCTCTGCCTTAGACTTCATTCCCTTCATTGTAATTGTGCTGTTATCTCTTTGGCGTCCGCCCTTTATGCAAGGGCTCCGAAGAATGGTTTGTTCTGCTCTCTGGTTTTATGTGTTTTTATTAAAGCACAGCGCAGTCTTAAAAACTCTCAGTCTTTAACATTTCCAAAACAATCCGCAACTATTAGCTGACCCGTTAGCACCCGGGGGGCTGGAACAGTGTGACAATTTCTGCTTTATCGATGAGAGCCTGGACGGGGGTCTGTGAGGAGTTTGCCCGAGTTTGCAAAATAAAGCGGAGAACAAATGTGTTACTCGAGGGAGGCCCATCCCTATTTGGGGACCGTTCTTGAAAAGCAACTGGTGGAGAAGGACGATCGGGGTAGAGGCCACTCAGGGGAAGCTGGGGCGGGTTTCTGGCCTCGGGCAAGACACACGAGCTGGTTTTCTCACTGGATGACCGCCAGCCACGTGTCCCCAAGGGCAGACATAGGCGGCCCCTGCCTTGACAGTTAGAGCAGGACCCGACACATGGCATGTGTCTGAGATGCAGAAGGGGCTAGAAACGCAGATCCCCGCCCTTCCCAGGCTCGGCCGGACTGGGGCGCAGTGAGCAGCGTTGGACACATTCGTTTACTTTTTATTCGCGGGTTCGGGGTCGGCCTGGCTTCATACTGTGGCTTCGTCACTCAGACACCTTGCCGCCTTGGGCCGATCACTAGCCTTACTGGGCCTTATCTTCCTCATTTATAAAACACAAGATGAAACAGTACCCGTTCAAAGGGAACTGAAATAATCAGAACAGAAACCGGGGTAAGGCGAGCATCTGATTCTTCACGCCGCGAACATCTGCGCCCACGACACCTTGCATTTTTCTCCTCACTGTGCCAAGTACAGACTCACCTCGTGCCGAACGTGAAATATAAATAGTTTGGGACACTTACTGCCTCCGTCCGGAAAGTATAAATAATTGACCAGTTCTGCTAACGTAAACTGAACAGCGAACCTTAGTACAATTTGTTTTGACTAACAGAATTCTTCTGTTTTAATCCCAGATACTTTTGGTTGGACAAATGGTTTCTGTTGCCACTCAAGTTTTAAGAGTAGGATTTGCCTTAAACGGACATTCGGAGGGCTGTATGTGACATTGTTTTATTGGTACCCAGCGTGGGACTCTGAAACAGTGGATGTTCCTTAAATGTTTACTGACCATTCAGATAATTTGCTTGGTGGCCGTTTTCACTAATAGCCACTATTTGACACGATCAGCCTTTTTATGACATTTGTACTCAATAAAATCTGAAGATAGAGTAAAACTCCTTTACAGATATACTCGTTGGGATACTGATTTAAAGATTACTTTGCTTATACCAAAAGCCAATTGTATCCTTTTATTCTAAAATATATTTTTTATTTTGAAATCTACAGGATTAAAAATATTACTAATTTTCAAACTCACTGGAAGTCAAATACACCGTCTTGTTTTTAATTTAATTAATTAATTTATTTTTCTATTTTCTGGCACCATTTCCCCTAAAATGCCATATGGTATTCTTGACAGGTTTTAAAGAGTCTAAGAATTTGGTTCAGGTGCATTTTGAGGCACTTGTAACACCCCTTGGAGACAGAAAAAGCTATGCTGTAGCATAACCAGAATGTAAATCACTCATGTTAGAGCTTCAGTGGCTAAAGAGAAAAAAAATAAGTAAAAAATATAAAACCAAGTATATTCCTAGCACTTACATTCCAAGCTGTCACTTTGATAATTCTGATTCAGACTCCTGACGCATTAGAACAAATATACAAGAAGGCAGAAAGAAAGAAAAAAAATAGAGTTTTAAAGGGAACATCAATACCCCGTTTCCCAGAAGTAGATTATGCATGCAGCATGCAAATTGCTCCTCGGGTTTCTTGCTGAAGGCGGGACAGGGAACAGCGAAGGCCACGTGGCCATGGAGCATTCACGGGATTACCTCGCCCTTAAACAAGGAGGAGAAAAACAGGCAGCAAAGAGAACACCGCAGTCTTCGCTAAGAGGGCCTCTTGCGCGGGCCTGTCCCATCGAAATTCTGAGGCTTCCACTCCCTCGACTTGCACGCCTCGAGAAGACGCGTCACCGGATGGGAGAAAGCGCCTGCAAAGTGGCCGGACACACCACTAGCTCGTTCGCCTCCTATGAATTAATCGTGGGGACCAACTAGTCTGAGTTCATCTTCAATCAGCTAAATCTCGCCGTACGTACAGTTTGCTGGTGTCTCTCTCTGTTTGTTTTTCTGTTGAAAAGCATTTGTAGCTGGAGCGATGGGAGCTTTGGTCTATTTGTTCTCCAGGAAGCAGTGCGATGGCCTTGGTGGGGGCGTCTGGGGGCCATGGAGCTCTTACTGGTGTCAATTCAAATGAATCTTTCTAATGACAAGCTAATGAACGGAATGAGTCATGCGGCTGACTCAGAGAGCCTGGAGTAATTGGGACACTCTCAAGTTCCCGGAGCATTTTTTCTAAGGTCATCCCAAGCCTCCAATTCAGTCATCATCACACTTTATTTTCAAAATGTCAGTTTAGATGACACCTTCATTAAAACCATTATGACTTTAATAATGATGATAATTACAGAAACTGACAGCTGAGAGGCATTAGGAAAAGACGGCCTGTCGCTAATTTACGTGTCTTGGTTCTCTGTCCACGTGGAAGGCGGCCCAGTCCATTGTCCCAGCTCCTTCCTGGCGTCCGGTTCTTTAATTCGATCAGTGTGATCACTGGTTATGAAGTAAAAACCTCGGTCATCTTGCTCTCCATCTTCCCCCTCTCCCAGGACCCACCAGCCACCACCATCTGCTGCTGCTCGCTTGGAGCTACCTCTCAAACGAGCCCCTCTTCCGATTTCCCTGCCACTGATACAGTAAGCAGACATCGAACTCTGCCTAAAGAGGCACAGTCTTCTCGGCCGCCCCGTGGTTTCAAAGTCGCCTTTGAAAATCATGCTATTTACAAAAACAAACAACACACAAATAGTATCCTAAAGGCATCTACAAATAGTAAAAGCGTAAGAGTCTACGAGGGCCTGAGACTTGCTTCAAAACAAAGATATAACAATAGGAGAAATCAGAAGTACAGAAACACCTCAGTCTGTGTGTGTGTGTGTGTGTTTGTGTGTGTGTCTGTGTGTGTGTACTCATTATTTTTTTAACTGTTTTCTATGGTAAATGGTGACTTAAACTCTGAGAAACGGGATGGATTTATCAATAATAATGGTAAATTATTTGGAAAAAAAATGTAGTACTTAATCCAAGCATCGACGAATGCAATTTCAAGTTTAAAATATTAGCAATAAAATTTTAAAAGCACTGTAAGGAAAATAAATAATTTCAACCACAGGATGGGAAATGCCTCCTCAAGACTAATACTATAGGGAAAAATCATAGAGAAAAATGTACATAGAATGATAAAATAAAACCATGAAACTGTTGTACATAAAAGGACATAATAAAATATTTAAAACCAACAGCAGATTAAGAAAAATATATTTCTAACACATAAGAAAGATATAGAGTTGATAATTTTAAGGGCTTTAATAAATCAGGAAAGCAATATTCCAGTAATAAAATGAGCAAAGGAGAAATACACACACACACACACACACACACACACACACACACACACTCTCTTAAAATTTCATGGTACAAAAGCTTATAATAAAAGTATTTAAAAGTTTTCTCTTAACTAGTAAAAGTAAACATAACTTACATTTGAAAAATCTGTTATTTTTATAGCCTACCAAATGGCGAGACTGAGGAACAGAGTAACAAGTGCTGATTTAGAATTTGTGTTTTATGCCGTCAATGATCACAAACGCGCTATCAGGAAAAACCGCAGCAATAAAGCAATTATACAGAAAACTAGTGGAAAACCCGCTACTTATCCAGATTGTTCAGGTGAGAGTTGTTTTTCCCTTTCTTTCCTCAATTAGACGATTCATAGGCAAAAATCTCAACCTTGGCTTGTCACATGATGAAATCGATATGAAACTTTTATCTGAGGCAAATCCCAAAAGGAGGGATTAGACAAAATGCAATTTTCCTTTTCAAATGATGCTTCTGAGAACTGGTTAGGTGCTCTTAACAGATCCTACCTTCCTCCCAGCTCACGTGACAGTGACCAGCCAGAGAGCGTCCTGCGCGCCTTCGGCAGGCTGCGGCCGTGTAGTACTGGCGTCCAGGTGACCCTGGAGGAAACCGCCAGGTGATGGCTGAATGGAGCGGCGTGAGAAAGGGCTGCGTCCCGGGAGAGAGCCTGCCCCAAACCTGAAGCTAAAAGGCACCACGGTGACTCTCCTGCGATGATCCGGAGGACTCCTATTCAAGAGGCCCCCCGAAAGGAAGTGGGGAAAGCGAGAGACGTCTTGGGCACGTGGGGACAAGAGGAGACTGAACTAGCAGCCTGAATAAGGGGGTTTTGTCAGTTTGGGACAAGCGCAGGGGTAAGACACCCACGCGATTCTGCCAGCCGGGGGTCTAACCTTGAACCTTCGCCACACGTGGAGCTTTGCCAAGTTCTAGATCGCCACTGAGTGCCAGACGGAAAAGGACATTCGGGTTCCCTGCCCTTTCCCTCTGTTCCCCTGCTCTCACTCTGGGGACATCCTATCCCCTCTATAAGTTCATCCAGAGGCTGGTCGATCTCTCTGAAGCGGAAGTATTCATTCATTCATTGGGGGGAAAAAGTACTCCCCGCCCTCGTGGTTACTAAGAGATTTGCATCATGTAAATCCTTCGGCAGATCGTCAAGCAAGTTAATAGCATTCAAGGAATAGCAGACGATTTCAACAACAACTTGAAATTTGAATCAAGTTGTGCGAGAGTCTTTGAAGACGATGACATAGTTATCTTTTATAACACAGACGTATACACACCCTCTTCGCCCCCGCAAAAACTCAGCTCTAGATGATCACGAAACAAAAACTGTAGAGCGCCTTTGAAATCGCTTACTGGACAAATAGCACGCCAAGGCTCGCAAAGATAATGTGCTCATTTATGACCCCCTACCCAGTCGGTACAAGAGATGTTCCTGGAGCCGGCGCCCTCTCCTGCCCAGCCAACTGTCCTATGCGACAGAAACAGAACCAGGATGGCGTCTGACAGTAGAGAGACGGTTAGTCTCGGGAGATACCGACTGAAAAACCGCGGAGGACGAGGTCTTTAAGCGCGAGTGTGATCCGTATTTCCTGCCGAGCTGAGCCTGGGCTTCAGCTTTAAAGAACCGCGTCACGTGGCTATTTGTTGTTGCTGCAGTAAAGGCCCATAAACTTCACAGTTTATAAAACATATTCCCGGATGTGGTCTTATTTGATTCGCCTTAATCCACTGAGATTCGGTTTATTATCCTCATTTTACAGATGATGGAAAATCAAAGCTGAGAACCAAAGGGGATTGCGGAAATAAATAACTCGTTTTTCGTATTAGAAAAATAATATCGGGGAAGTAAACACCGGGGAAGTACCAAGACACGGGTGGCAGGGCGCGGGCTGGGGGCCTGTCTTCTAGGTCCGAGCCCCGGCCCACGCGTTCCCGCCCGTCTTCGCCTCTGCCGGCCTTTCACTCGTCAAGAGGTCGGGCTTGCAAGAGACGTAAAAATACAGATAATAATGATGATTCGTAATTACGATGGACTCGCTGAGTGTTATGCTTGTCACATACGATCTTCCTGATCCTTAGTTCTGTGTGATGATGTCGGCGTGGTCATTGTCAATGTGCAACGTCACGTGACCGTGGCCAGTTCGGCACTCGGTCCCTGCATCTCTGGTTCCCAAGCTCATGGTCCGCGTGAGTTGTCAGCTCAGATGCCGTGCCCCCTCTCAAGAAATGCCATTTGTTGACTGCCTGTCAGAATGTCGTCAGGACATTTTTAGGGATAGTTTTCAATGGGGGCGACCGCTCTTCTGTCCTTTCAGTCTGTTTTGCATAGGAATCATGGCGGAGGTTATGTCGAAACCTCGAAGCCCACCACCTTTCCTAGTCAGAGACCCCAGTTCCCCAGGCGCCGGGACTGTGGCCTCTTCATGCCTCCAGGCTGAGTCTCTTCCCAGGACTGGCCTTCCGCAGAGGTCACGTTGCTTGCAGAGGGACCAGCTGCGGTCATCGTCCAGGTGGCAGCGTCCGCGCGTCCGTCAGGGACATCGCAAAGGCCTAATCGACCTCATGCGAGCATCTGAACCCGTTGCTGCATCCGCATCACGTTTGAACTTGAATTCTTTTAACCTGGCATTCCTCCTCTCTTCCTCGCAGGCGTTATGCCCGAGCGCACTTCTAGGAAACTTCTTGCACACGCATCTCCAATTCAGAGTCTGGCCCCTGGAGAACACAACCCGGGAAAGTCAGGACCGTGAGTGGACAAAAAATGTAAGCTAAAATCAGGTTCTGGAGCAGGATTACTTGCCAGCCATCTGGCAAGAAGACCCTCACCCCCCGTGGCGGGCACGGAGTAGTCGGCCCTTGTGGGCCGCAGAGGCGCCGTCTTGGCGCTTACTCGTTGTGAGTGGCCGGGCCTCTGAGCTCGGCCGCCATAACAAAACACCGTCGGCGACAGGTCAGACAATAGGACTGCGTTTTCGCGCAGCTCCGGAGGCCAGAACTGGAGATCAGGGCGCCAGCGTGGCCAGGTTCTGGCGAGGGCCCTTTTCCTGGCTCGCAGACCGTCCCCGGGGGGCAGCCCGCCTCCTTCTCTGGTCCTGTGGCGAGCAATGTGTTTATTCCAGAAAGCTGCCTCTGCAGTGGACACCTGGGCGATCAGAGCTAATGCCGGACGCCCGCGTCACGAGAAAGAAAAACCAGATGTCGGGCCGCACACTGCGGCTTTCCCCCGGTGAGAAGCCCTCTGACCCCAAGTTAGAGAAACAGGATTCAAAAGACGTGAAAATGAAATAACGGCTCAAAGAGGCGGCGTGACGGCAGTGGAGAGGACATGGCAGGGGGCGAGGTGGTCGCGGTCACACGTCTGCTGCCTCCCAGGGGCGCGGTGTCGCCTTCCCCCACCGCGAGGTCCCGCTTGCTTCCCGGTAGCATTTCCGCACGTGCCTGGCGAAGACACTCACTTTAAGATTCCGAATGCCAAGGCCAAGGCCTAGGCGAATGCCCGGGGAAGGAGCCTGGAAGTCTGCATTTCAGAGTCCCAGGCGGCTCTCACAGTCGGGCACGTTGGGAGAAGCCGGCCAGAAGTGACAGAGGAGCGTGAGGGGAGGGCTCTCCGCGGGGATGAGTGCAGAAGAGGAGCAAAGGGAAGGCCGGATGGAACAAGGCCACTGGCCCTGTGCCGCGAGGCCGTCGGCCCCGCCTTGGGGCCCGGATTCGGTCCCCTCGCGATGTGCGTACGAGCGGCGTCTCCTCCGCTCTCTCCCGGCGCGTTTCTCCGATTCTCTCTCCTGATCCGTTCCCGGGAGTTTAGAGGTCAGGGCTGGTTGTCGCTTCTGATGCCTACGAGTTATTTCCCTTCCCCGTGAACTGAATGACATCGGTTTTATAACGTCAATAACAGCTAACCCTTGAGTCGCACTTCCTGTATGCCGGCTCTGTGTTAGGGCTTTACGCATCACGACACCTAATTGGTACCAAAACCTTCCAGGTAGGTACTTTTATTCATCACCGTATAGGTAAGGGGACCATGCTTCAGAGAACTAATAATACAAAATAATAACAGTAGTGACAATAGGTAACCACGCAACGCGTGCTCGCTGTCACAGGGGCACGGAGTGAGGCGCCCTACGTGTGATCTCTTGCTCCGGACAGTGCACGAAGGTAGGTGTCTTGATCGGAAAGAGACTGTAGCGGAGGAAGAACGGTTTCTTCTGCCCCTTCCGGCCCCCTCTATACGAGCGCCTACCGATACCGAAAAGGCGACCGAACATTTATCAATGTTGCATTTTCCGTGTAGCTCATTTAGAGTCTATAAAGCACCCCTGCCCTTCAAAATATATCTTTTTGTCGTTGATAAACAGGCCTTGCCTTATCTGTAAATTAGTCTGGCCTTGTTAAATTTGTCCACAGATTACACCGAACCCTCGGGTCCTACTCGCCAATCAAAAAGTCTTCCTTTTACCTGACCCCGGGACCCATCTTCCCTGTGACCCATCTTCTCGGAAAATTGATTTGTGGTCTCCAAATATCGTGGCTGTGACTACAGCCCACAAACATTAAACATAAAAATAAATGTGACTTTCCATTGCCACCACTTTATTTATTTTTCTCTCTTTCTTCCCCTGTGTAATTACTCGTAGATGTTGGGCATGCTGACAATTAATTTTTGCCAAAAGCCGTTCCTAGAAAGGACGTATAAATGAGCCAAATTTTAATTCGACGGGATAGTAAGGAATGGTTAGTTTCAGACTGTCCGTGGTAGAATAAAGTAGAAACAGCCCAGCCTTTGGAATGCAGCAAATTTAAGATTAAATTCTGATGTGATTTAAGGAGAAAAATTATACCTTTTAGACCACAAACTTCTCATTATACAGTTTCCTGAGAGTGGGTTCAGAAGGAAATTGGTCTATCTGTGCATAGTTGTCCAGGTCAAATGCTTCAAATGCATTGAGTGCTGATTCCTGGGAACGTGATTGAATTCGGAGGCGCGTCTTTGTAGGAGTCTGCTCTTCTCAGGCCTCGGGTACCCAGTCCTCAGCCTAAAGATTTTCTGTTTGGTGTGTATATCTATCTCATAAACTGTATCATAATATTGACCTGCCCTATTGACTACCTTTTATAGCTAACATGATGTACTGTTAAATAAAGCCATCGCAGAGAGTAGCATCGTAACTATACCATACTCAGAGAGCAACGTAGCCAGTGATCAAACATGCAGTTGCTTTCAGAAAAAAAAAAAAAAAGGTTTTATGCCTGGGCTTCGAGCCTGAGAGTGCTTCTTGCAGCCTCACCAGAAAAAAAAATAAATAAAATGCAAAGAGAATAACTTATCGTTAACTAATATTGACTTGGAGAGGAATGATATTTCACAAAAGCAGAAAGTTCAAAGCCTCACGTCGCACTGTTTGAAAATTAGTGCTGACAGATCCAAATGCTCCATCTCCATCACAGGCCCTGCTGCAGAATATACCTGTGGGACCCATTGCAGAGGCAGTGTCATTTCTGTAATCGCTTGGACTGTGTGCCCTTAATAAACAGTACATCTGTTCGGAGGGGTAGCATGATAATGATGATGTTTTTTTAATGACGAAAGAGTTATGCCTTTTCGGTTTCGTTTGCACACTACAGATGATAGAAATCGTTTAGATTACCTCTTCAGGAAAAGAAAAAAAAAGCCACGTCCAAGAGTTTCCCTCCATTCTTCCTCCCTCTTTTCTACAGTGTCCCACCCTGACCCCCAGCTACTGCATGCCTTTCCCTATTTTCCTAGAATGACTAGAGTTGTCGTTATTTTGCAGAAATATCTGGTTCATTCGAATCGAAGCAAACAAATAAAAATACGCTAGATTCCGTCTTAAATGAAAAGAGGTAAATTTTAGGCTCCACAGAGAGGTCTGTTCTTAGGCTACTATCCAGAAACAGCCTCCCATTCACGCATTTATTCACTCAAAAATATATGTAATTAGCACCTTTGGCATTCTACCTGCTGCAGTGTTCAAAAGATCAGTTTGCAGAAAAATCAGATGCACGCATCGCCCACATGACCTGTAGAATGTGGTGAAGGAGAAAGAATGGCATTGCGGGCATTTCTGTTTCTAATGATCTATATTTCCCATTTATTTTAATACGGTCTGCCTTCTCCGCCAGACAATAAGTCCATGAGAAAAGGGATTTTGTTTCCATTTTATTCATCTCTGTACCCACTAAATAGCCCAGTGTCTGAAGGATAGATGTTTCCATGTATTTGGTAAATGTTGAATGACTTTCTCCCATAGGAGGTTATTTGATTTAGTTATCTCTTTATTAGATATAATTACCAAGTACTTTTGATTATTTGGAAACTGATAACCAGGCAGTCCTGACTCAAATAATAGTATTATTTGCAGGTTTTAGTAAACACCAATCCTATCTTGTCAACCAATTGGCTTATTTAATTCTGCCATAAGGTCCTGGATCTTTTTGGGTTTTGTTTGTTTGTTTCTTTTTTCTTTTTTTTTTTTTTAAGAATAAATAACACCCTCTTTTTACTGGAGACAGTATTAAAGGCGTCCGCACAGGAATGCTTCCTAGATCTCAGGATACCATGGGCTCATGAGAGGGTGCTGCATGACGGCTTCATTGGCAGAGGCAGGTCAAGTTTACAGCTGTTGGGAGAAGAGCTGGGAGGGCAGCCGTGCAGCCTGAGCTACCACCGATCATCCCGCCAGGCCCAAGCAAACACCTCTCCCACATTCGTTGCTAGGAGACGAAAAAGAAAAAGTGCTCGCCCACACCTGGAAGCAATTTTTAAATGGACATAACAATGAGAAGAATAACGATGATAATGATAATGCCTAAGCCAGGCTGATGGGCAAGGGATTGAAAATCTTCATCTCCGCAATTCCCCAGCCATTCAATTTCCTGGTGAATGGCATAAAAACGCAAACGCGTTTTCAAATATTGTTAAACTGCATCATTGATTAATATCATATTGTACAAATAAAGTAGCAACTGGAGATTTATGCAGAGAAAATTGTTTTAAAAAATCGGGACTGTTTGCGACCTAAACATTATCCCATTCAACTTTCATTCAATGACTGAGTCCATGCTGATCTCCCACAGGACCATTTGCCCTTTGTGGCAATCCGGATGCGTGCATACTATTTATTTCACTACAGTTCTCCAAATATTATTTTTAAAAAAACAGTGATCAGAACTCCTGCTTTAACCTCACGCTCTGATGCATTTTTAGTATTAAGAAAAGCAATATAATAGAGGTACAAAAAAGGGAAAATCAAGCCTCAAAGGATATGTGTTGTTGAGGAAGTTACAGTAAAATGTGAATATGTCTGTTAGAACAGAAGCCAGTTAGGCAATGAGCGGTCTCTGGAACAAATTTCTTCAAGATGATGTTGTCTCCAATGAGTACCTACTATGTTCCATGATCGAAAAGCTTTAAGCTGTAACATTTCATTCTTTGATTCTTCACACCGGTTAATGAAATATCTTCAGTATTAAAAAAAAAATAAAAATCTAAATTTCAGAGAGGTTGGAGTGTTTGCCCGTGAGCACACGGACGGTGAGAGGTGATACCGGGTTTGAGCCTGGATCTGTCTGAAGTCAAACCGTCTTCCAACCACGTGATATGGCCCCGGGAGGTTCACACGGAGGAGACCCTCTGTGTCCCCTGAAAGGAACCACGCTTTTCGAAATTACAGCATAAGTAATAAATTAAACACCCTACTCCAGCCGATAAATCACAATAATTAGGCAGAGGATAATGATGTATGCCTCCATTAAAAAAAAAAGTTAAAAAGTTTGGTATAATTATAGTTTTATTTACAGTCACTTAGCTCATGTTCACCGGAGCATATTTTCCCCCCTAAATTGCCACTGCGTATTCTCGTGTAACTCCTGTGACACATTTTGGTGGCCGCGAGGGCTGCAGGGCTGGCAGAGCTTCCGGGCCCTGACAGGTCGCGGCAAGCAGACGAGACGGGCCGCGCCCCCAGGTTGCGGCCGAGCCCAGCCGCGCCTTTCGATGCCGTGTCTTTCCTGGGACCGGGTTTAATTTCCCACCGAGAAGCCCATCTTTCTCTTCTCGGGAACATCTGCGGTTGCTGCTCGTCTCCTGCCCCTGCTCTCGGAGCTGCCGCGGCACCCAGCCCGTCACGGCAGCGGGGCCGCCCCCTGCCCGGGGAGACCGAGTCCTCAGCCTTCCTGTCAGCCGCGTGCACACACCGCTGAGCCTTCCCCCGTCCCTCTCTGTGCCTTTACCACGCTTAAATCTCTCTGCTGACAAACGAACACTCGACCCCACGCACACCTCCAGCAAGGCCCGTCCTCCTCCGCGTCGGAGTCCGAGGTGACTTCCTAGAGCCGCCTGTTCCGACACCTCCCGTCCCTTCCCCACCGGCTAACTCCATCCCTCACACGAACAGCTCTACCGCTGTGACCGCGGTCTTGTGTGTCACATGCACCCCAAATTGTCCGGTCCTCATGTTTCTTGGCCCCTGAGGAACTTGACCCAGCTGACCACGTCCCGAGCTTGAAACACTTTATTCGCTCTGCTGCCGCCACACCCCGGTTCTCGGATTTCCCTCCGAGGTGTCAAGCCATCCTGTGTTTGCCTCAGTCCCATCCTTCTCCGACTGCTGTTTCTGTTATCGGGCCCGCAGAAAGCTCTATCTTGGGGTGACACCATCCACATCTGCATCCATGCACAGGTAAAAGCCGCATTTATAAGTCACGCCAAGATCCCCCTTCCCACACGTTCCTAATTTACCCCATGAAATCTCCATTAATTGTCTCAAAGTCAGCTAAACTTCAAGATACCTAAGAACAAATTCAAGATCTTTCATCCTAAGCTTGGCCCCCTTCCACGCTTGAGGAATGATGCCGCCTTTACCCATCCAGGTAAGCAGACGGACGCATTGACGCTTCCTGTTTTCACCCCTCATCCAGTCTCTAGAACCATTTTAATAAGTTCACCTCCTAAATATTTCCCATCTTTTCCCCATCAGTACGGCACCCCGGTCTAAGTAATATCTTCTCTCATCTGGACGCCTGCAAGTTGTCCCTAATGGCACTGTCCCGACCCCTCTCGCTTGCCCTCTCCATCTGTTCTCTGCAATAGAGAATTTAATCACGTCACAAACACACACTGACTTAAGACACTGCAATCATTTAAACTGCGCTAAGGATAAAGACGAAAATCCTCAACGCGGCTGCAACTCCCCGCCTTCGCCCACCTCCCGCGCCCCCCGCTCCGCGCTCACGCCACCCCCTCCACCCCCATCTGCGTCACAGCCGTCCGATCTCACGCTGCAGGGGCCCTCTTATGGCAAAGCTTAGGAACCACGTGACGTACCCTCTTTCGGATGCGATCTGCCCACCCCACCTGCAGCTCCACCTCACCTGATGACCCTGCATTGACCCGAAAGACCTTCCCTCAACCCGCGTGGCTCCCAAGAGCCTCGGCACTAAGCAGATCTCGTTATCGCACAGTAATGAGCAACACGTGTCTCCTTTCCACGGCTCGTGCTGCGGGTCAGCGAAGTTTCGGAGTTTCGAAGCAGCCAATCCTGACGTTGTTGCATTATTAACAGATTTCACTGGTATAAAAACCTCGTGGAGAACAGGGCTCCCCCCCTAGGAAGAGCAGGGACCTGCATCTCCTTCCTGCTCTACTTCGCCCCGGGAGATACCGTCCTGTCTACTCCCTCTTAGAGTTTCTGAATGCAGTGACTTCTTGGAGTTCAGAGGTTGACCAAAGGGAAGGGCCACCTTACTCTGGATGACCCCACACGGAGTCACAGAGACACTGGTTGTGTTTCTAGCCCTGTTACAACCGGTCCCAGTCATCAGCCTCTTCTCTCCAGACGAGGTGAGGCCAGAATCAGTACACTTTTGACCATACCTTCAAAACAGGAGCAATAGCGCCCCCAAGAGGGCAAAAATTGGTACTAGGTGGGGCAAAAAAAATTTTGCCTCTTAATGTGTGAAGGACAGATAGATTATAAGTAGTACAGTACATAATTTAAGATATAGTATATCTGTAATATTAAAATTTCATTTTGGAGTAAGGAAGACGATGTCTAAAAAAAGGTTTCTTAAGTGGGGCGATAATGAAAAAAGGCTAATAAATGCTGAGCTAGATCTTCTGACTACCTCCTGGCATTTCCGTTCCTTGCTCCCAGCAAAAGAAATCCAGCTGCTGTCAAGGAACTAGTTGCTAAGCCCCCAACACGCACACGTGGCAATCCTTAAAACAGGATCCCGAGCCAGCTGAAGTCTAGGGTAATCCATCTTTGAGAATCGGCAGCACGTGTTTGTAGTGTAAACCAAAGCAAGACCCAGTCCCAAAGGTTTTATAATCTTCTAGACCTGGATCTAGAACACCTCGTTGAATTACGTCTGCCATGGCGGGGGTTTACCAAGCTTGCAAAGAGTCCAGATAGTAGGCTTTATGTTCACCTTTACAGTCACGTTAGCATCGTACCTTACACCAGGCAGGGGTCAGTCCCTGGCAGGAAATAAAATGGTAGCTACCACCTGTTGAACACTTACTATGTGCAGACACCGAGGTTGTGCTGTAAGTCATCTTCTAGACTTAAAATAGCCCTTCCATGTTGTTTTTATTATTCCCTTGCTATCAGAGAGGCGTATGAAGTCAGAAGGCTACGGAATGTCATCAAGATAACATACTTTGAACGTGGCCCCCAGGGTCACGACTGAGGTCTATTTGTCACCAAGTCTGACCAATCTGTGTTTTAGGATCAAATGCTGCCACCTAAAAACGCAGTCGTTCTATTGTATTGAATTTAATCTTCATGTTTTTTTGTGAGCTATCCTCAGCTTGAAATCACTTACGAAAAGCCACCTCGCAATCTAGTTCTCCTGAAGGAAATCAACACCTACACTTTAACTGGCTTCACAAGGATAAAAACTCCTCATCTGATGAATCAACAATCAGTGTTGAGGACTCTGGTGGGCTGAAAAAAAGAAGTGCAGTGAGACTCTTGAAAATTGGCTCCTGCCCATCCGATGCGGTCTAGTTACGAAGGCCAGGCTGAAACGTGCTGTTGAAAGGTGGGAGGAGGTTCGCCAGGCCTACCAGGGTCGTAACTCGGCTCATCCTTTCCGAATAAGGTCACAGAGAGGGATACCAACGCATTAGTCGAGTTCTGGAATTTCCGCTGCTCTCTGCAAAACCCAGCAAGGTGCGGGGCCATAAAGGTCCCACCCATATTTAAGCCTATGTGCTCAACACCAGGCCACACTAGGCTGAATTTGATTAAGAAAGCAGATGCACAGAGCTTTGTTCGAGCCAATCACACAGGATTCCTCTACTACTGTGATGGTCGACTGAATGTATCAACTTGACTGGGCCATTGAGTGTCCAATATTTGGTTAAACATTATTCTCGGCGTTTCTCTGAGGACATCTTAGATTAGGTTAACATTTAAATCAGTAGACCGAGTAAAGCTGATTTGGGTGGGCCTCGTTTAATCAGTTGAAGGCATAAATAAAACAAAATGGGCTGAACCTCCTCCAAGAAACATGGAACTGCTCCTGCTTGACTGCCTTCAAACAGCAGTGTCATTTCTTTCTCCTGCCATTAGACGCAAACTGAAACACTGGCTTTTCCTGAGCCCCGCTGGCCTTCAGACTGCATTGCTGTCCTGGGTCTCCGGCTTAGTGACTTACTATGTCGCTTCTGGGGCTTGGCAGCCTTCAAACTATATGAGCCAAGTGCCTTAATAAACCTAGGTATAGAGAGTTACACACACACACGCACACACACATACATCCCTTATTGTCTTTTGCAGAACCCTGATGAAAACAGCTACCCTGCATTTTTTTTTTTAAATGTGTTTGCTGTTTCTTCACAGCAAACACAGTCCCACCTGAACAGAATGATTTTGGACACTGTCACTTAAACTACGGTCTGCACACAAGTAATCACCACCTAGGAGCCTGTCACAAGTGCAGGTATTAGGTCTTCCTCAGATCTGTTGGGTCAAAACCTGCTTGTGTAGGTAGTACAATGTGCAGGTGATTCGTACACACAGTCGCGTCTGAGGAGCACTCTCAATGGTCACTTGAACTCAGTTATACACTCGGGCATGTGTCACTTTAGTCATCTGGACCTCTCTTTCATCATTTGTGAGGATCCAATCAATCCAGCTCTCAAGACAAGGCTTGACACGATGTAGAAAACCATCGTGATGTACGTTCTTGTAACAGAAGGCACAGTAGTAATAGTATCAGAAGCAACAAGGACAAAACGCCAGACAAATAGCGTCCTGGACAGCAGAGCCCTCTCGTAGGAAGGGACCTGCATCCGGGCTCTCGCTGCATACTGCTCGTCTGAACGACTGAGTGAGTCACTTTCGCTCTCAAATCTTGTGTGCCTCATTTTTAAATTCACACCACTGGACTAAGAGCTCCTGTATTTTTCTCTTACATTCTATTTAGAGAGCAATGGGACCCGTTTCGCCACCGACTTGTTGTATGCTTCCTGGGGGTAATTTTCCAGGAAATTTCAGCGCTAGTCTGTACACTCCAGAAAATAATCCCGGACGTCGCTTCAGCACGGCTGACATCGGTGGGAGGAAAAGCGTCGTCTGCAGGGCTCCACTGCCTCCATGTCACTTCCAACCTGTGACGATGGACAGATTAGAGGCTGCTCACCCCCCGCGGTTAATGCGCTGTAACATCGCACCATTTAAGAAAATTTTATCTGATACCTCATCATCCAAATGCTATTTGGGGATCATGCCAGGAATACCCCCGAGGCACAGTTTTTCTTGAAAAATGTTATTTCAATTTGTCGAATATCATTCTTTACGGGATTTAGGTCAAACGAGGGACAGTGCTAAATTCAGACCAAACAATACGTGTCCGCAATAAATTTCTGCTCCTGAATTATTCATGCGTAATGGCATAGGTGACTCTTCAAGCATTCCGAATTAAGTGGAATTGATTTCTCACTTTTTTAATGCTCTGTTGTACAAGCCTTTTTGTACTTTTACTTCTCCTTAACAAATAAAGTATTGATTCGTCTCCACCGAACATGTTTTATTTAAACTTTGGTCTTTGTCAGCAACTTTGTCCTTAGGACCCACAATTCCCTTTCCTAACTCACCGACTGTCCTTTGATCTTGAAGGTGAAACCCTTCAACCCCGCTGCTTAGCACGAGGTAACTGCGGAGCGTTAACGATTCACCCAGAACAATAGGCCGGGGCCCTTTCGTCATTCTTCTGTGTTTTTGCTCTCCGTTTGCACACCCACAATGAGCCGACGTGTTTTTATTTCATTTGGATCATTTAGAAATCAACAATGGATTTGAACTGCATTCTCTCTGTGTGTGTTTTTTAATTTTCTCCAAAAGTCAACACATCTCTTTTTACTAAATCCACGAGCAAGCACGTCTGTGGGTAGATTGGAGGGAAAACCCAGGCGTAGCAGTGATCTCAGCACGAAGCACAGGGCCTGAACCAAAGTCGAAACTCGATAAATATTTATTAAACAAATGAGTGAATCAAAATTTTTATCAGGGTTTATTCTTACCTCTTCCAAAAATAGAACATGAGACAGAAATCAGGGCATATACTTCGGTTCTTAGTTAGCTGGGCAGTACTCGAGTTTTGCATAAGAATAAAAACAAAGAATTGAATGAGCTAAGAAATAATCAGGAAAGCTGATCTCTAGAACCCTGGATCTGCCGTTCCTGTACCCTCGGCCTCTGGCTAAGTTTTCCTCCCTAGATTATGAGAAAATTGTTCTAGAGATTCTCCACTCTGTGCTCCAGTGTTGGAACCATGGTCCTGAGTGACACGGATGTGGCCGACTCAGTTGCTCAGGTTAAGACAATCCTGCTATTGTCGTCTTGATTCTGTGCTTCCTCTGGAACGTGGCCATCTCTCCTCTGCTTTCCCACGTTCTGCGTGACCTGCGACGGAGCCCCCAGCGTGGGTGTCCGCAAACTCTCGTCTGTGTAGTACATGCAGTACGCTGCAGGCTGCCCACAGGATGTCTCCTACAAAGCACATCTCCTTCCCTTGTCAAATTTTCTGCAGCAGAAGCCCGTTGCGACACACCCACAGTTTTGTCGCAGTTATCGAAATGCCAGACTGTTCTCCTTTTTTGCAAAGCACGACCACCAAGATGACTTCTCTGTCCCCCTGCCCTGCTCTGAATATATTCAGGGTGTGGAAAAAACTCCCTGGTGAGCCGAATCCCTGAACCGCCGAACAAGTCCAAGTCCCTGTTCTCACCACCAGCAACGGGGTTGGTGTGTATTCACTGAACGCGTGCCCTGGACAACGAGAGGGTCTGATGACCCAGAGATGAACCGGGGACAGCTCTGTCATCTGGTGGGGAGGATGTGTCAATGCATTTCCACGCCAGCAGACAGTCGCTATTCCCATAAATGCTTCCTGGACAAACAAGCCACTTCTCTGGGCATCGGCCTGATCGCAGTCAGTGGTGATGGGAGGCCAAGGACCACTCCTGCTTCGCGTTAGGTGAGAAAGGTTGTTACCAAGGCCACGTGGCCTCTACCCCAATGCTTCGAGTGAAACAACTTACTTTTATTCTCTTCCCAGCTCTCTCTTTCCCTACGAATGCCCTGGGAGCTAAACTGATCCAAATGCCAACAATACGTCCTGCCCGAAAGTCCCCCCTCTGGTCCCCAAGGCTGAGCATGGAGGTAAGAGTTCGGTGGCTTTCGGTTCTTCCTCGCAGAATGAGTTCCCTCCCGGGTGGATCCACACTGTCTTTCATAGAAAAAAAATCACTGACTTCCTTCTCTTGCCATTGTCCTAATGAGGAAATTTACAACACTCCGGGCACCTTGTCTGCTTTTTAAAAAGAAATTTCTGCACACAACAGAATTTCTAGGGCGAATGTCTTTGGCGTTGCCTCTCAGCTCCTCACCTTCACATACCGCTTTTGTGAGAGAGTGCTGTGGTCCCTGGAGTCACCCCTGAAGATATGTGTCGACCCCTTTGGTTACAGGGTTCACTTCAACTCCGTTTGTTTGACCTGCTTTTTCTAAACCAACTAACCAATCAATCAAACAACCAACCAAATGAACAAACTACCAACCAAATAACCAAAAAACAAACAACCTTGAAACAAGAAACAAAACAGCTGCGAAGAAATGGCAGATGCACGCTTACATGACACCTCCTGAAAACTAGGGAACACGTGAGCTACGTGCAAATAATTTAATCCGATGCCTCGGAAGAAACGATGTTCGCATCACCATGCTCGGCCTTCAGCCTTTCGCAGAATGCCTGAGCGGGCAGGTTTTGTGGACTTCATCCACGTTTGTGTCCTGATTCTGAGCACAGCCCTGAAAAGCTGACCCGGGACTGCAGAACACGGCGGTCTGGACCACGGGCAAATCAATCGCTCCCCCACGAGGTGAGAGATACAAGCGGGAAAACCGACAAAGTCAAGTCAAATCGCATCAAATGAAATAAAAACGGGAGGCCTTTCCTGACTTACGGTCGCTGTCTTTGGCACAGTAAACCTCACCGCGGGGGTCACCACTTCACTACATTCGCCGCCGGAGTCCATTAGGACAGGCTAATTTACGCTGCAGTGTGATTCATCTGTTTTATTAAGGTCGTGCTTGTATTTATGTTGGGAGTAAAAGCAGCCTCTGGCTCAATGTTATACAGTCATCCGGAGAAAATGCCACCAGGCCCAGCAGTTAATAAACCTGGAAACTAGATTTTGGCACCCGTGTCGTTGACATCTGACGAGTGGACTGTGGACGTAGTTAGGGTGATGCAGGATCTTATAAAAACAGACATTAGCATCGTCGTTCCAGGCCCGTTCCAAATAACTGCAGATCCCATTGATGGAGGTAGTTAAAGGTTTTTGCACACACTTGATTGAGAATGTTTGCATTTCATCTCTCTACCGTCCTCTTCCCAGGAAGACTCACACTTAGAGTTCGTTTGCGTTGACGGTAAGAAAATCGCCTTGTCCAAAAAATGATGATGGATTAGAGACTAGGAGATTGCTTGGTGAAGGCATGCCTCGATTGCAACATTAGATGCTTCCATAAAAATTAGCTTTCGCTCCTGGGAAGGCTCCTTGTTCTGTGGAGGGTGAGGCAGCCAGGCCTCCGCAAATAACCGGCAGTGACAGCTGACAAGACACCGTCCATGTCACTCCCCTAGTGATGCTGGCAGACGATGCATTTCTATATCACAAGTGTCTGCCAGCAACTCTGTGCCCGAGAACTCATTATTTGAACTGGTGGATAGATTTTAAAAATTCTCTTTTCTGGAAGGAAAAGAGAAGGAAGTGTGGTAGAGAATGATCTAACGCCAGCTATAATTCATAAGATAGAAGAAGCAGAGGAAACAGCAGAGCAAATAATTACTGAAAAAAGAAACTGAAGACAGTTTTCAGCCTATTATTCTCTGCCTGGTAGAAAGAACGCGGACTTTGGTGACTTGAACTTGAATCCAGGTATTAAAACTTACACCCTCTGAGAATAGTGTTTCGAAAGATGCCTGGTATGCAGCAGGTACTCAACGAAAAAATTATCAGTAGTAATTGGGCCACAGAGAACAAGCCCAGCACCTAACACAATGCCTGCCATATTGTTGATGGCCGTCAATATTTGTAGAATAAGTGAAGGAATTTTTCTCAGCATTATTTATTTTATCAGGCATTCAGATGAGTTTCAGGGGATGGTGCCGAGGAAGGGAAAGGCATCAGAAGAAATTTGGTACTCCTCCAAATGCGCGGCTGCTCACACTTCCTTGGAATGATGTGGGGACCGTGAGAGGGGACCCGGTTTCTATCATTGACTTCAGGTCGGTAACTTTGCCTATCTGAGTCTCTCTCTCTTCTTCTTTAAATAAGGACATAGGAGCGAATATCTGCATTATCCCTTCTAAAACTAGAATTCTGTGACTTTGACACTCACTGTGAAGTCCAGCATTTCAGATTCAGGCTGTCATAACTTGGTGGATTAATAATCATAATAAGGTGGATTGAAATACATCTACTCTTTAAAAAAAAAAGCTGTCCTGAGCTCTGTCACTAAACAGTTTATCTCCTGTGTGGGCAAGATATGTATTCTCTTGAAAATTCTGTGTTCTTATAGGAAAAAACAAGGGGGCTGGGCTTGATAAGATAAAATTTAAGATCCTTTCCCATTAAAACTTCCCTTAATTCTAGGCTGAGCCAATTCAGGTATATCGTTAAAAAACAGCTAAATGACAAAATCGACCAAGAGAACATTTGTAGGTTTAACGAATCAAGACTTCCACATTTTAAAGGACAACGCAGGGCGTACATTTTAGAGGGCACGAGGTCAACCCAGCCCCGCAATGATGTGCTTTTTTAAGGCAGAGGTGCCCTTTCTAGAAGTGCCAGCTTGGCGCCATGTCTAAGTGTAATTAAATCCTTTTGTGCTAACCTTAAATGCGCTTAATTAAAACAGGTAGACTCAGTATGATTAATTCCAAAAGTAAGTAGGTTAAAGTGCAGGCTTTTCTTCTTCTTCTTCTTCTTTTTTTTTTTTCTTCTGCTAATTAGTTGAAGAAGGATCTTCCTTGCCACAAGGCCAAAAAGTAGAAGATTCACTTCTCCAACTCAAGTCTGTTTTGAAATGTCTTTTCCAAGCCCTTAGGCTTTGGAACTTGACTCATCACATCTGAATGTCGGGGATTATTTCTCCTTATTTCATACTTAGTTAAACCCAAAGCAGGACTCACTGGCAATCCAAGGGTTATAGACAAACCAACGGTCAGTGGATCGTTCACATGGTCAGCCAAACAGGCCACGTGGTAACTTTATTATCCCTTCATCGCTCTTGAGAGACTGGCTTAATGTCCTCCATTATGATAGGTTTTCAGAAACTGTGCCTTACTCATTAACTATTTGATTCTTTGAAATACTCAGTTTGGCACCGAAGCATCGGATTTCCCCAGTGCTGCAGCCTGACCCACCCTCATGTATTAAACACGCCCCCACTGCGGGGTTGGCTGAGTGGGCCGAAGGAGGTGAGGTCTCACATGGTTTCGAAGGGAATCTTCACAACGCAGTCCCTACCATTTTGAGTTCGTTCCCTATTATGATGCAAATGTAATCATTACATTGTTAAAGGGGGAAAAATGTGGTGTATACAATGTATAATTTGTAAGGCTGATTGCAAGCTCTGTCTAGATGCACATTCGTGAACTTTAGAAGTTTCTTTTGACGTCGAGCACATGTCATAGTGATGACTCCTTGTGACATGCTAAAAATGTTCCTATCTTAAAACTGCATGGAAATACAAACTTTTCTTTATGAAATTTCACTGATGTAGAACATGCTGGCTATGAATCTGGAGAGAGGCTTGGGGGGGTCCTCCCGGACACCAGGACACCCAGAGACGTGGGAACAGTAGACATTTTATGCTGAATTACAGAGCTGTTTTCCATAAAGCATTTTCTCATCCAGTGAGCAGTATCAGTAGAGTCTGAATAATCTTTAACAGAAGATTAGCAATTTGAATGGACTCAAAGGTCAAAGCGTAACCTATCATGACAAAAATTAATCAGCAACTGGGTATAAAGAAAATCTTAAGAAATCTACCCTAAAACACTGCTATAAGAAATAAGTTGATTTTAAAAGATAGCAGGATACAAATCCAGTTTTATAGAAGTAAATTTATTTCTATGCGCTTTCAATGAATAAGTGGAAAATATAATTTTAAATATCATTTATAAGGGCATCATATTAAATAATGAAGATGATGGTCTTATTATAAAGTAGCTAACAAAAACAAATGCTTAAGAAATAAAATAACAAATAATTTTTAAGACTCTAGCCTGAAAAGTATAAAACTTTATTGAGACAAATTATGTAACACTTAAATAAACAGAGATGCACCTTATTTATGGACCAGAATGCTCTGTGCTGTTAAAATGTCAATTCTCTCTAAATTTATCCATAAATTTCATGCAATTCCAATCAAAATTCATTTTTGTAGGAATTAATAAGCTTATATTAAAAGCTACCAGGAAAAGCAAAACAAATTTGGAAAAAAATTCAGCTGATGTAATTAGATAATTTTATTTAAAAAAATATAAAACAAACATAATCAAAAAAGTGGAACAGGGAAACAATACACAAAATGTAAAAGCCCATGAGACAGATGAGAATCTGAAAATAGATATATAGATTTTTGAGTAAGTAATGTTTGACAAAGTGGTCAAAGAACAAAAAAAGTAGTTTTAAGAAACAGGGATTTAAAAAAAAAAAACCCTTATTCTCTATTTCACTTCATACAAAAAATTTAATTCAAATGGATCAAAGACCTAAACATAAAATTTGTAGAGTTTCTAAGCCTCTGTACTTTACAGCTACATCTGGCTTTAAATTACGCCGGCCGCCCGATCTTGGGGAAATTGGATCTCCCCGTGTGGAACAGGGAAAAGCATGGAAACGAGGTTGTAAATGAGTCGAGGGGACCTGATCTTGGAGAGTCTTACAAGTCACCTAAGATTTGAGGCAGGAAACCTTCTTAGAAAACCACTGTAATAATCCTGAGAGAAAATGAGGGTGTTCAGGACTCAGGCTACGTTTATAAAGAAGAGGTTGAGAGCATGGGACTCCCTGAAAGCTGGGGGCGTGTCAGAGAGGCTGGCGGGGTGGGTAAGGAGGGAAGGAGTGTCGCGACAGCCTCTCGCTTAGATGAATGGTGGCGTTAGTCGCTAAAATAAATGATTCACAAGGGAGTCAGAATAGGTCGTCAATATTGGACAAGCATCGTTTAAGGTACCTCGAAACACTCGTGTGCAGATGCCTTGAACGAAGGCCGTGATAGAGAGACAGACCCGAGGAGTCAGAGTTGGGGGGACAGCAAGATTTTAGAAATGGGGTCGTGTGGCTGACACTCAGAATGAAATGGAACGGGCGACAGTCCTCATGAGAAGCAGAAGAAGGAGAAGGTAAGGGGGTCCAGAGTGGACCCGCGTTCTTCTGGACCTGCCTTGTGTTTTGCTGCATTTATTAAGTGCTCGCGTAAGTTAATTTTTACAGCAGAACTCGGGTAGTATATAGTAACCAGTGTGTATCGTTAGGAAAACACAAAATGGAAAAAAACTTGGGAAAATGCTTGAATAAATGTTACGAGATCGACAAGACAACATAAAAAGGTACACCTGGCCAGGGCGGCGTTTCCCGGCGTTCTCCGCCATGAAGCCACTCAGTTCCCCTCGTCATGCAGTAATGTCTGGAGAAAAGTCACCTCGTACGCCTCTCACTTAGTCCGTGTTCTCCAACAGTGCCGTACGCAGCTCTGCGCACTCCATGGGGACCCTCTCTGCCTGTCGCTGAGGTCGGGCTGTCCCGAGAAGTTCCGGCTCGCACCTGTTTGGCCTTGTCTTCTACTTGCATCGATCGTCTTGTCAGACTGCATTTCCGGCTCTGTACGTCTCCTCCCAGCTAATCGACTCATTTGAAATATATTGACTAGTATTTACTGGCATTCTTCCTTCAGAATGTAGCATGCTCTGTTCCAATTAGGCATTTACATAACTGTTATTTATATTAAATGTGAGGTTTTATGTTTTTTGTTTTTTTTTTAATCAAAGACCTTCTTGGCCAAACTGAAAGAACGTGTGAGCCAATTAGAAGGATCTTTCAATGTCTCGGAATGAGATGATTTGAGCATCATAATATCTATTGACTGCAGTGAATTGCACCACATCCAAATAGTTGTTAACCTGAATTCATAATGGCACACACAAAAAAAAAGTCAACTTCAGAAGTTGCTAGGATACAGATTTATCCTGTCAATTTGTAAAGAGAAAGAATTATAATTTTTTAAATAGAAGAGGGATGTGTGAAATAAAATTGGCAAAATAGAATCGTTGGAGCTATGTGATAGTACGTGGGGTCCAATAAATATTCTTTCTAATTTTGTGTATTGTTGGAACAGCCCATTCATTATACATACAGAGAGGAAGAGAGAAGAAAGTGAGCCTTGGAGGTTGGCACCAAGATACACTCAATATTCTGTTCTCAAAGAATAGAAAGTGATACATTAAATGCTGGTTAATGCGTTGGCTAATTCGGGCGAAGCTGCTTTGGACAGCCATGTACAAGTCTTCGTATAGACATATATTTTTATTTAAATCGTGTAAATGGCTGGATTGTATGGTTAATGTATATTTAACATTAAAAGAAAATGGCAAACTATGACCCAAAGTTAAATTTTGCATTCCCTCATTTTCACCAACACTTTGTATTATTTTTTTTCAATTATTAAAAGTTTACCTATTTGAATGGGTGTGAAGCAGTATCTCATTGTGGCTTTAATTTGTATTTTCTGGAAGACTGATTAAGCTGAACATTTTCTCACGTGCTTAGTGGCCTTTTCTTAAGTATAAAGTGTCTTCGAATATTTTCTATATTTAGTGGGTTGTTTGTCTTTTTTTAAAGAATTGTAAGAGTTATTTATGCATCCTCGGTGCAAGTCTTTTGTCAAATATATGTATGTGAATAATTTTTCGGTCCGTCAATTAATTTTCTTAATGATGTCTTCTGATGATGCTGAAGATTTTAATTCTGATGTAGTCTAATTTATCCCTAGTTATTTTATGTTTATCACATCCTGTATCTTATCTAAAAAAGACATTTGGCTAAAAAAAAAAAAAAGATTTCTTCCAAAATCTTTACAAGTTTATAATTTATACATACATGACAGAGACTGAGTCTTAATAGCTAGAAATATTTTTTTAAAGTATGGTTTGTGTCTTAGCTGGGTTGCTTTGCAGAAGTCATTTGACAGACTGAGAATGAGTCACTTCATCTGTATAATCGACATTATAATATTATCCACGCCTGCTTTGAAGAGTTTTGGGAAAACTAAAAATTATACAGAAAAACAAGTTTTTGCGACCGATATAGGCCATAAACGGATGATACCCTGATAAGCATCATCAACTACCAGGATATGTTACTGATTACAACACAAACACCATTTCTCCACTGTAGCCAGTTTTGTTTTCTCTTATGATTACTATATAAGATATGGAAACAACCAAAGTGTCCTTCGATAGGTGATTAGATAAAGAAGATGTGGTACCTACATACAATGGAACATCACTCGGCCATAAAAAGATGAAATACTGCCATTGGTGACAGTATGGACGGATCTTGAGATAATCATGCTAAGCGAAATAAACCAGAGAGAAAAAGTTGAGAACCATGTGATTTCACTCATATTGGGATATAAAACTGAAAGCAACAAACGAGCAAGATAAACAAAAACTCATAGACATAGACAACTGTTTAGTGGTTCCCAGAGGAAAAGGGGGAAGGGGGAGGTAGGTAGGGTAAAGGGGTCACATATACGATGATGGAAGATTTGACTTTGGGTGGTGAGCACACAGTGCGATATACAGATGACGTACTATCAAACTGTACACTTGAAACCTATATAATTTTATTAACCAATGTCACCCCAATAAATTTAATTTAAAAAAGAATTATCTTTCTAGATATTTTTTCTATGGGGAAATGAAAATTTAATATTTCCCAAATCTAATTCTCCACCGTTTTAAGTAGTTCTTTCAGGTATGCTAGACTGACTGTCTAATGGAACACAATTAGATGGTTTATAAATTGGGTAAACTGAGGTTAGTGATGTTTAGATTCTAAAGGATCTTTCACCTACTTATTCACTGAAAATGGAAAGGGAAAACTCTAGTTCAGATTAGCACGTGGAGACTGACTCTCTCCTGACAATCCATAATTAATAGAAAAATGTCAAAGCTGCAATCAAAATGTTCTTGGTCTGTTTAGTCCTCGCCCCTTAAGATACCGTATCTTTCCTCAATAACGTTGAGGCTTTCCTTTGATCAGACTTCCTTGGAAATGCATCTCAAATAACCAGGAGTCTCATTTCTCCCTAATTACTACAACCGACTTAGCCTTCTATTTCCTCTTTTTATGTTCCACTCCATTAGGAAGGGAGATCATATTTTCTGAACTGATGAAATTAAACTCACCCATATTTTCCCAGTCATCATAATTTTTACAAAGAGCTCATCTAATCAATTTTTGGCAAGAGAATGGCAATGCTGCGCTGGATAATGCCACTAAGATGAAATAGTCGTGCTGTTGAATTAGAGAGACTTACATTAGGTAGACTAAAATGTAGTTTGCCTTTTATTGTCCTAATTCTTCTAACCCTTAAATACATGTTTTTCAAGGTTGGTCATTTAACTCCCATCAATATTTCTCCCAGTGGAGAAAGGAAATATCGTTTTCCAGGCTTTTGCAAACAGAGATGCTACATGGAAGCTGAATTTGTAAGCTCAGTGTCAGATTGTCAAGAGTTGCAATGACATCTATCTGCCGACCCTAGCACGCAGAATTCCAACTGCAGTAGTTAAGCAGTGTGATTGTATATCAGATGGATACCTGACTTGACCTAACACACGCCCAGAATAACTTCTGCAGCTCCAACCCCCACTTTTTTTCAGGTAAAGATAGATTAAGTTACAGTGTTTCGGTAAAGAAGAACGTAAGACTTAGTATCTACCTGTAAACAGTTATACCTCAGTAGAAAGACAGCGTCATGTGCAAATAAACCACAGTACTCTATGAAATTGCATGAAATGCAAGGAGCAATAACTACAAATAGCATTCTTGGACAGTACCAGTCAGACCCATACCGCCCCGCCGGCAGCATGAGAGAGCCTGTGCTTCCCGGCTTGGCCACCCGCGGAGGCCTTTAGTTTTTAAATATTGTTGGTCAGCTCATAGGTGGGAAGTGTCTCCATAAGCCAGGGTTCCAGATTCCAAGAAGAAATATTCCAGATTCCAGGGAGAGCCATTCTCGAGCCATCTTGGGTCATACGGGGGCCCCGCCCCTGTTAGTCAGCCCTGCACGGGGCTCTGATTACGGAGAACAATTTTCATTCTCATGCGTGGGAAAAAGCCTGTTCTCAGAACAGGACATTTTGTGAACTTCACCGAAAACCCTGAGAAACTCTAAAGTGGTTAATGATGTTTAGTAACCAGCTGCAAGATACCCCTTTATATTCTCCACAATAGAGGAAAGATACTGTTTGGCATTAATAAAAGACGTATGGGATTTAAACAATATAAAAATTCTAAATATGACATTTTTTGATATAATATCCTTTTTTTTCCTAGTAAGATAGAGGTATTATGTTTATGACCTGAAAGGTTTTTAAACTTATTTTTCTATAATCATTATGGTTCAAAATATTCTACTTGGTAGCAACTCCCACTTCATTTGGGTTTAGTAGGGCAGCGGTCGCCAACCTTCTTGGCACCAGGGACCGATGCCCCGATGGGAATCTGATGCCTGATGGTCTGAGGCGGAGCCGAGGCGGTGGTGTCAGTGCTGGGAGCGGCTGCAGATGCAGATGTGGCTTCGCTCGCTCACCTGCCGCTCACCTCCTGCTGTGCAGCCTGGTTGCTAACGGGCCATGGATCTGCTCCAGTCCGCGGCCTGGGGGTTGGGGACCCCTGCGCTAGGGAATCCCACATCGTATGTAGACTGAGCCCGATGTACTCATGCGCCCAGAGACACCAGTCCTCCCGCAAGTGTCGTCACTGGGATTCTTCTGCTATGGCTCATATTTTTACCCCATTTTGTCATTGTTTCCTCATTATTTGGATTCCTGAAACAAACCTTCCCTTGGTCACCCTACTGTGACATCAGTAAACCCTGTTGTCCCTCTGTGGCCGTTGCTGTGGAGCCTGGTTAAATGGGAGAAATCCAGGGAACCAGAGCACTACCAGCAACCTCATGTAAGGGACAAGCATCACGGAAACATCCGCCCCTATGTCCCACCCAACATATCAGCTCTCCGAGATGGACGTCTTGCCTTCGCCCCACAGAGGTTTAGCATATCCCTCCTCAGGTACTTAGAGAAACTCTCGACTTCGCAAACCACATTTACACTCTCAGATCATACTAATACTCACGACAACCTCTGTTGGATTATGACACATGCTATTTCTTCCCTTTGAAGTTGAGAAAACGGAGTCGAATTAATTGACCAGCTCAACGCAACACAGCTCTTAAGAACAGCAGGAAATTGAACAAGAATTATGATGTCCTCATCCAGAAAAATCAAGTGCTAATTTCTTCAAATATTTCTGCTGAATTCTTATATAAATACTTCTATGATCGTGGTATGATTAGCAATGTGAATATGGGGGTGGGGGGAGGGATGGATGGTCAAGCCAGTTTATCCACTTCTAAATACAAAGACATTTAATGTGAAAACACATGCTTTTTACTTTATATGTCATTTTAGCTGTAAGAATAATGCACACATTTTTTTCTAAACATGAGTATTGTTGATTCTGCATATTATTATGAAGTGCTTTGAAAAAAAATCAAATAGTGCTGATATCCATCCTAAAGTGAAGAATATTTTTAAAAGATACCTACTTCTGATCGGTGCCGGAACACCCATCTTTATTTTTCTCCACCTTACTCTGGGAATTTTCTCTGTCGGCCATTTCAGTAGCTGTTTTAGAAATTCAGATCTATGTGTCAATTCTATTGACCTGGAGTTCTGGTTCCCGGAATCTGATGCTCACAGAGAAATGTGAGAAGCAGGCTCGGAAGGGCGGGGTGTGGCTTTCCAGGACCCGTTCAGCTGTTCAGATCGACATCAAGAATGGGTCGATTATAGTTTATGGAGC
Organism: Rousettus aegyptiacus; assembly: GCF_014176215.1. Taxonomy (NCBI): domain Eukaryota; kingdom Metazoa; phylum Chordata; class Mammalia; order Chiroptera; family Pteropodidae; genus Rousettus; species Rousettus aegyptiacus. The sequence goes on from NW_023416290.1 coordinate 57,849,952, forward strand.
AAGCCAACTACAATCGTCACAAGTAGACCTGCCCGAGTGGCAGGTTTACAATTTATATGGGGATGATGTTAGGCGGATCATTTTAATAATACAGTCAGTGTGGATGAGAAACATCAAACCTGGATTCTGACTCCAAGTTATCTGAATTCAAGGCGAAGTCCATTCACCTGCCAGTCTGTATCCATCATCGAATTTCTAAAATTCATCTTTCTGTCATCTCAGCAGTCACCATGCTTCTTCGGCTTTTGGACTAAAGATAAGCTAGTTAGTCATCACTTTTTTTTTTTTTTTTTGGAATGTATCTTGATATTCATTTTATGTCGGGGTCAGTGTGGTGTATTTGCAAGGATGCTAATTTTGGAATGAGAAAAAAAGGGCTTCAGATCTGCCATTGGCACCAACTAGAAACTGCCTCTCTGAGCCTCGGATTCTTTCATGCGTCACACAAGAAAAATGATAGCTATCCTGTCTACTTTAACAAATATATCGTACAGAGCAAAATGAGTTTCGTGCCAAGCGTTTACTTGCCATAGGGGCTTACATGCATAAAACGCTGGCGTTTTCGAGCAAAGAGCGGCTAACTAGGAAATAAAACCTGGTCCCTAGGATTTGCTCTGTAATAATTTGGGGTGTGCCCTGGATCAAGTCCCTCTGAGTGTTTTTCTGCTCATCCACAAAAAGAGAAGGAAATGTTTAAACGCCGCCAGCGGCTTTCAGCTCTGATACTCTAGTGCCGTCGTATGTAAGTTATCACCTTTTCGTTAATGTTAAGTCTGCATTATCCGTTAACACGTGCACATCTTCATCTGAATGACTGCAGTCGTTTCGCACTTTCCATGCACATGTGTTTTATCGATTTTTCTTGAGTGTATTTTTCCCCGATGAATAACTCTTTATGAGCATCTCAGAGGTTTCTTTCCTCAAAATCTATTCGATTCTCTTCTATTACTTCCTTGCTCTGTATTCACAACCCTTCCAGATTCAATACCATTGGCACACTTCCTTGGCCAGGCATCTACTTTATCCTTGGTGGTAAGCTACACGAAAGGAGGCAGAGTGTGTGAGATTTCGAAGTGAGAGTAAATAGCGTGCTAATGAAATGCACAAATTATCCTAAATTGAAAATAGAGCGGGAACGCAGTGAATAGAGCCATAATCAAGATGGACTTCGAGAGGTTAGAAACCCAGGAAGGTAACAGAAAATCGGGGTCTGATTAAAAGCAAATTCGCTGAGAATCTAATGTCCTAAGAACACCGACTGAAGGTGAAGACACGGTGAAATCACGGCGCAGGGAAAAGTCCATTCCTAACCTGTCCGTACGTTTGCTAATCCCAAGTGGTTAGGAAAGCGAAGCAAGGAAAAAATGGAAACTCATCACTCCGCTTCTCTCGTTGAATGCAGAAAATTCCCTTTCTGGGGTGCCGAGCAAGTCTCCACGAAACGCTCATCGCTGGCCCGGCGCTGCGGCTGCTCTGGGCTCTGGGAGGAGGCGTGAAAAAGGACACGAGGTTCCCTTCCCTGAAGAGTTCGCAGCCTCGCGGTGCTGGTGGGCAGGTGCGCCGGGCGACGGGGCGAGAACAGAGACGCCCGCGACGCACAGCGGGAACACGAGCAAAGGACCGAGCGTTCAGCAGTCGCCTCACGCCAGAAACGTCGGTCGGCGCCCGCCAGGAGGACGAACTACAGGGGAAAGTGGCAAGTGCTGCGGACGGAGCGAACGTCGGCAGCGACGAGTGGAGACGTGAGCCAGCCGCTCCTCGTCCGCACTCAGCCTCCATCCCGCTAAACCTCACCCCCGTTGGAGCCGATCCAACAAGCGAGCCCCACTAAAATACACCACAATTTCTGAATCATCGGCGTCCATCTCTCCTCAGTGATGGGCCAGTCCTGTTCTGAGAACCTCCCCGCCCTCGCCTGTCTAGAAAGTTCTGTTTCTTATCTAAGGTGTGGCCTCAGCGTAAATTCCACAGATCTCTCCATCCGTATCCACCATCACATCTGTCAGTCAGGCTGGGTTAATTTTATTTCCTTTCGACTTCCATCATATCTGACGCTTCTTTGTCCTGAAACACTTCTCACCCACTATAGCAAATAATTATTTCCTTTTTCTGCATTTCCTGCTAGTTCTTGAGACTTTGAAGTGAGGAGCCTGTATTCACTCACCACGCTCCTTGAGATACGTCGTCTCACGCATCACCCGCAGTAGGACCTCGGTCAGTGTCCGTGGAGTAAATGAGCAGAGAAACAGGCATTTTTCCTCCTGGCAGAAACTAGAGGGATCTGGGCAGAAACCTGGTTAATTGCTCACCCAGAGGGCAGCGTCCGTGTGTGTGCGTGTGTGTGTGTGTGTGTGTATAGGCGGGTGCATATGAATCACGTGACACTGAGATCCAGGTCTGTCATTCACTGTGTGACTTCAGGCAATCCACTTGACCTTGCGATGAGAACAGCCCCTCAGAGTTCCCTTCCAGATGAAGTGTGACACTGTGCTCTCCACGTCCAGCCCGATGCCTGCCATGCTACAGGAGATCTATAAATTTAATTTCCTTCCCTCCTTTAGCCTCGATTCCCAAAACGCCAGGCTTCTGAGTCACCATTTTCAGGTGGCCGAGCACAGTCTCGTTTCTTGCAGCCATGTAAGGATGGTCCCCGAGTTAAGAAAACAAAGCAAGACAGCGAGCCGGGATGCTGGGACCTGTTTCCGAACTCCAAGGACTATGGAGGGATGAGAAAGCTACTGTGTGCGAATTTGAATGAGTTAGTATGGCTCGAATTTTCTGTGATAATATGTTTTGTTCACGCTCAGCATTTCCTTTTGAAAATGCCGATGGCTTAGCTGTGATAAGCAGAGATGAGAGAATGGTGATTTACGTCATTCGCAATCACCGCTTACCAAGCTTCCGCTCTGCTAGACGCAGGGATGGAGGCCTCGGAATCTGCGTGCTCCCCAAAAGAAGGAGTTTGGGGAGATCAAAATCCAGGTCACTTGATCAGTTTTCTCCACCTACAGGGAGAGTCACTCTCCAGAACATACTATGTGGAGTGGGTATTGGATTCTGTTTTCATTTAATTACCAGCAGGGTAAGACACACAGCACCTGATAGTTCCTGTTGTAGCATCAGGTAAATGCAATTTTGAAATTAAAAAAAGAAAATTTGAAAAAAGAAAAATTCAAGCATTTCGTAGAGCTATTCTAATGCGTTAAGTCTCCGCACTTAGAAAGTATGTGATTAAAAGAGTAAAAACACTATTTTATGGCTTCTTTGATTTTATTATGAGTGTTTTATTAGAAAAGACATTAGCTATTCGTCTATGAGTGATAGACGCCGAGTAACCTGAACCAGGGTTATTACGAAGGCCTCGTTAAGTCAAGCAATTTCGGTCGCTCATTCATGCTCGCTTTAGCAAACTTAGTGTGCTAATTAAGCTAAAGAACTGTTAATATGTGAAAACTCATTGGCCATAGAGACCCAGCTCCAGTGCCACCTCCTCCAGGAAGTCTTCCTCGCCTACTGCAACCTCTTCAGATGGGGGTCAGGACCATATGCTCCGAGCCCCTAAGGAAAGAGCTTAACACTCACTAGGAAGATATTACAAGCCCTGTCTCGTGAGAAATTCATAATAAAGATGGTGGAGTTCTGCTTCCACTCACGACAGAGCAAAACGGTCTGAAATTACAATCCTATAAAACACGGAGAACAGGACAACAAAATATGAAAAACAGGTATTTTCAGATAATGGACGATGTGCGGCACAGCACTGTGATGCGCGAGAAAACCCAACCGCCACCCAAGCTTCCGGCCCCAGGAAGTCATCCGGGGACTCCTGCGCAGGAAAGGAAACCGAAATCAGCTCCAGCCCTCTGGGGGGCAGGGGTGAACATTCGGGGAGGCCAGGAGGGCTAACACCTGTGGATCCTGCAAAAGCCCCTTAAGTCTTTGTCTGGCCACCGATATGTGCGTATGTAGAGAGAATCCCCACAAAACGGGACAAGAACAATTGCTGGAGAGCAAGAGACTGAGCGCTTCGCTCTGTAATTTGCGTGGAGCACAGGGAACTACGAGGCGAACCGCTGCCTCTGTGTACGCGAGAAGGGGAATTACCGGAACTCCTTGCAGCTGGAGTAGGAAGGCTGTGGTGAACACACGGGACTTGCGACAGTGCCCACAATGACCCATGGGTGTGGCTCAAATAGCTCGAGAGAGAAGGTGAATCTTGAGCTGCCCGGACACAGCTTAAAAGCAAAACTCAAAAGGAGCAAATGAATCCACAAGTAAGTCAACGTCCCGTCTGTAAAAGTCCAACGCTATTTAAAGGAATGCAACGGGATGCTTCACAGCATAAAATGTGCAACGCCTGTATCCAATGAAAAGTTACTAGACAATTAAAGAATTAAGGAAATGTGACCCAGAATGCAGAGCTGATGGGATTCGCAGAAAACAGCTGTTTTAAATGTGTCTCATGTGTTCAAGTGTATAATGGAAAACATGAACATGATGAGAAAAAAATGGAAGGTATTAAAAAAATGCCCAACTGTAATTCTAAAGATGGAAAACAATGTTTCAACACCAATGATGACTATTTTCGCTTATCATGGGCCATTTTCCACAGATTCATGCAGAATGATGTGGGAAGCTGGGCCTTGGAACAGGTGTATGAGTTTGGGCACTGAATCAACCGGTCAGTGACTAAAATCGTAGTGTCTACGTTTTCAAACTTCTCATATGTAAAGTAGAACTACACTAGTATCTCTTCCAGAAGTTTGCTATGAAGTTTCAATAAGAAAACACATGTTTAAAAAGGGGATCGTATAAGCAAGCACCAATGTCGTGACTGGATGAGAGGGGAGGAAATGAGGCTTGCGGGACGGGGCACCCTCCAAGGAAACAGACCCGCCGGAGGCCGGTTGCAGGCTCGCACCTGTCTGCCTGAGCCCACGTCTGTCCCATGCCACGGGACAGGCGGGGACCGCTCTTTGGGCTGTGCCCCAACCTCTCTCCGGTCTTGGGTTCTTGGCTGTTGTCTTGTCAAAATTTTCCAGGATTGTCTCTCTGCCTAGCCTCTTCACTTGGACAGTTTTATCCAAACTTGACCTCCAGGATTGCTCACTTTGGCTATGGGCCTTGCATTCCTAGAGAAAGCATGGGGATTGAGGCTCGGCCCTGCCCTCGGCGTTTGCCCGGATCAGCTCAGAACTCAGTAACTCGGAGCGGGAGGAGTTGGCGAGGGGGAGCATTTATGATTTCGAAAGTCTCATCTCGGAATATCTGCAATACTATGGCAGAGCCACACAATTTGGCACTCGATTAGGTAATCGAAGTAGAATAAGGAACGTATCACGAATCCTCAGAGACACTCTCTTATTCTCAAGTTCAAAGGTGACAAGAACATGCTGTCTCATATTTGTCATACCCTGTGGGGACCATGAGACGATGGACCAACTTCCACGTGCTGACTCGCCGTTGGCAAAGAGGGCGCCGCCAAGTGGACACTTTCTCAGCTCTTCCTCCTCCCTGAGGAAGTAGGAGCTGCCATCGCTGGGAGGTGGGGTGACCCGTCGTGAAATGCACTGTGAGAACGTGAAGCGAATCCAGTCCTCTGAGCCGCCCTGGGGCCACGTCTCCAGCGAGGTCCTGCTCAGGCTAGAGTCTAACGCGCCCGTCGCCGTGACCTGCAAGCCTTGCCTGATGAAACGCTCCCATTCCTCGCCCTCTCCTCCCTCTCCATGCCGTTTCTCCCTGCTCCTCCGCACGGCAGCATAACTACGCCGTTCCCCCATCCTTCGAAAACGCTGTTTTCTTTCTTCCTCCAAAGCAGGTACATCCCTGCGCGTGAGGCTCGTCTCGCCGTCTTCGCGTGACAGGCTCCTCCTCATCTTCCGAGAGCCGGGCTCGGCTTCGGGCGGCCTCGTCTATGCCCGCTCCCTGACGGCCGCGCACACGCCGCTGCACCTGCTACAGTTCCTGCCTGTTTGGCGTGTTTCTTTTCTTGTTAATGTCCTGGTTTTCACACTAAATGAAAGCTTTATGATGAGAGGGATTTCATCGACAGTTTTTGCCCGAGCTCAGAGAACATCTGGACCAGTAGATGGTATCAGTAATGACTGTCACATGGAGTTCAGAAAAGGAAGCCTCAGAAAGCAGGACATGCTTTGGAGGCCAGCAGAACTAGGCTCCAACCCTCGGTCTTTTAGCGACAAGTGGAGTAACTTTTATTTTCTCATATGTAAACAGATCTTTGTAGCTTGCAGGATTATAGTAGATACTCAACAAAGCGTAGCTGTTATTGTTATTAATTTTGTTTCTCCCACTTCTTTTAGGGATAGGACTAATTCAAACCTGACTCATTTTGTACAATAAACTGGGATAAAAATTCCAAAATGTGATTGATTAGATTCAAATTATAAACTTCGAGTAGGAAAATATAATTTGTGTGGCTTCACAAACGGACATATCAGGTAGCAGAAAATGGTGTGGTCTTAGGCACATCCACATAAAATAGTTGGCTAAGCGCAACCCTCATAGGGCAATTTAGAAAAATATTGACCGGCATATTATTTTGATGCTCAAATGAGATGATGGTCACGTGGTTGCCTTCCAAATTGAAAAGAATTCATCAGAAGCCATGTACCACTGTTTTTAAATGCAAGGAGACAGATGAATGTGATTCCCCAAAATCGGAATCCCCTATGAGACACAAGACGCCCCAAACCCGCTTTTTCTCACTTCATTCGGAGTTCCTGTAGGAACACTGGAAATCCTTACTTCTGTCTCCCACTTCAGCAGGGTCAGCTACATCCTCACTGTGAGACAGTGCGTTCCGTGGGAGAAATCTCACCACTTTGGGGAATGACTTTATTGGATTTATTGGCGGAACAGCTGATCTAGACAGTGCACAGTAAAAGCTCAGTGCGGGAATGGATAAGATTATGGTTCAAGTTAATGAACCGAGAAGGTAACGGGAAGGTTGCATATGAAGTGCTTGCCCACGAAAGTTCTGGAGATCAAAACCGAACGCCGTGAAACTAATGAGCAGCTAACGCTGGTCTACGTGACTTTCAGCCTTGCTAACGGTTTCCCCCTTACAAACCATACGCCAAGAAAACCTCAAACTCCAAGCACCTCTCCCCGCCCCCAGAAAAACCTTTTCTGAATGCTCATATTAGAATACCATTTTTTGTTTGTTTGTTTCTCTGAAATTAAAAATTAACTGGGTAACCTATATGCTTATTTGCTAATTGTGGAGCTGCGGTGACCGGGGACACATTCCCGTGAAAGGAAAGGGCCGCGCCTTGTGATTTAATCATTGTGGGGTATTAACATTTAAAAACTTGCTCTTTTAAAGTTTTTATACTACTTCTAAAATTAAAATGATCACTCTTGGTTCAGGATTTTAAAAGTGTAATATTAAAAGTGTTGGTACAAAATAGCAATGGCTGTGTGTGAGTGTGTGTGTATGTGCTTGTGTGTGAGAGAAAAGAGAATTATAAATGTTTACATGGAGTATTCACAATAAAAATTCAAGTTAGCTGTATATATGTAGTTACATACATATACACACACACATACCCATATACATTTATATATATAACTATATATATATAGATGGTGAATAAATAAATTATATAGTAACATATAATTTAGTATATATTACATAATAAATAATTATAATATGTAAATTAAAAATATATGTACATGTTTTATATAGCTAAATTTTATATAATTAAATATATTGCATGTTTTGTTATACACTATTGATTATATGTCATTTATTCTCTCTCTCTCTTTACACATAGGTAAACATCCCCGCATATGTAGTCGCCTCATTCATTTCTCTATCACCTGTGGTGGCTTTTGTGCAGAGACCGTATGGCCCTAACCACCTCAGATGTTTACTGCGTTGGCTCCTTGAAAAAAGGTTTGCTGACCTCTGGTCCAGATGACAGGGACACAATGGAAGGAGGCTCTCGGGGTGGGAGGAGGGACACTGATTATCTATCTGATGCTAATCTGTGGTCTTTACAGAACACAGATTAGCATCAGACAGGTGGGACTGAAATCCCGAATCTTTGATTTAATGTATACATTCGGAAGGTCGATTAACACTGCTGAGTGACAATTTTCTCATCTTTAAATTGATCATAATAATGCGAAATGATAAAAATTAAAGAAATGATGCTTATAGTGACTTAACTTACTGACCCAAAGTAGGTGTCGATACATGAGAATCAAATATGGCAGCTTACTGAACTACTTAGCTCCTTTGGTTGATTCATTTACTTGATAATGATTCGTTAGGTGCTATCTCAGGGAAGCTTTGCTCTCTCTGGCTTCTTCGCCCTCTCCCCTGGGCCTGGGCGCCCCCACACTCGGTTGGTCTACACGGGCCTTTGCCTTGCCATCGGACCAACTCGGTCTCATGATATATCTTCACTTTTGCCTCCTTTACCCATTTATTCGAGCCATCCGTCTTTATGTTTTTAAATACAATAGTTGATAAAATTTAGGACAAAAGCGATGCACTCCTGGAAGATGAATGCATATTTAAGTTTAATGTTCTGCTTTTAATATTATACAGTTTTAAGATAAGACCGCTTCACAACTCGAGTTTAGTAATCAAAAGGCATCTTTAATTTTATAGTATCAGATCCCTGAAAATGAAAAGAGACAAAAAACATATTTTAAAGATCCTAGAGAAAAGATGGGATTTGGGTATCTTACAGTTTCCTGCCAGGCCATGTGTCAAGGTCAAAGGGACATAGAGAAAAGAAGCAGAATGATACACACACACAACGGCCCCTGCCCGCTCCCAAGGCAGAGCTGGAGGAGAATCCGTGGGCCACTTCTGAACACTGTCATCTGTTGGGTTGTTTTATAATACACACTGTCCTTTAACAGCCTGTATTTATTTATTTATTTTTTTAGGTTCATTTCACAATAATCCAGTAAGGGAAAGCCAAAATAACATCGTCTCTTGTAAAGAGAAGCCATTAAGGCCAAATGCTGGTGTGAGTTGCTCTACTTGACACAGCCGTTGGTGACCCCAGGTCCAGGTAGTAGTTAGATGGGGTGTGGCTCTTTTGTGGACATTTTAGCTGAAGACTTCAGCTCTATCCTATCTAAGGAACTCTGGGCTATGGATCACAGCAGTCAAATGCAATTCCATAGTTTAAGGGATTGTCCTTAACATGTCCTGTGAGAAATGAAAGAGAGACTCATTTATCCAGTCAATGAAAAACAAAAAAATCTTGATTATCCACTGGTTATCAGTTACCCTGTTATGCGATGGAGAATATAAGAATAAGCAAGACATAGCCTCTACCCTTCGAAATAACAAAGTAAAGAAGCATAGTATTAAAATACAATGATGTAAGTGCTGAAGCAAAGGCAGCCAGAGAGCATATCTGTAGCATGTAGAATGTCTGCCTGTTTGAAATAAGTTTAAACCTTTACCTGTCCTTCTACCCTCTAATAATGTGACCTGGAGCAGTATTAAGTGCCAGGGAGGACTTCCTGGAAGAAGTGGCAACACAACCAAAACAAAATTGAGGCATGAATGGTGGCACCTGCCAAAAGCATTCACCGTATTCCTGGCTGAGAGTCATGGAACTATAAACAGAAAGAATGGAATTTATGGTGAGCTACAGGCTTCAGTTAATAATGGTGAATCAATAGATATTGGCTCATCAACTGTAACATACTCCACTAATGGAAACTGTCGATGAGACTTGGGGATTTGGGGTAAAGAGTGCAAGGGAGCGCTGTACATTCCGCTCGATTTTTCTGTAAACCTCATGCTGCGTTAAAAATTATTATTTTTTAAAGGCTACGATTAGAGATGACTGTTTAGAGAACTCGAAATAACAATGGATGATTAGAATGTGTCATGTTAATAGAGAAGATAGAGTGAAAGGATCTTTGGAGATCAGGGGCCAGGTCATGAAAGGTAAGGATGAGCCAATGACAGGTCTTTATCTGGGGAGACATTAAATTATTCCAACGGTAAAGTGATGCTATTAGATGGTTGGTTTGTTTTCGCGATCCTTCAGGAACTCATAAGAGAATACCAGATTGAAAGGATTCAGGGCTTCAGGATGAGCTGTCATTTAGAAGGCTATAGATGCCCTTGGTGGGCAAAAATGAGATTGAGACCAGGACCTGCCATCAACCAGATGTGGCAAATGAGCAAATGAGCATTTGGCCATGTGAACCATACAAAGACATCCTGTGCGGATAAAGTTGCTCCTGTTTGGGTAGAAGGAGATCGATTTGCTGGAGGGGGTTGCAAACTGTGAGCTCACGGCCTGGGTTGTACCTTCCTCATGCTCTCTGCTTACGATCAGGAAGAGCTGGGGAGTGAGGATGCTGGGGAGGTAGCTGCATCAATTGCATGCCGTTTGGTGTCAGGCCTTCTAAGTTTTTTTTTAATAGATGTAAAAGAAATATGTCTCCATGCCCTGCACTGGGAATGCCGGGAAGAATATGGTGAATGCTTCAATGTCAAAACTCACCATCCGTTAACTGACAAATGGACTGAGCCTTACCGACGAAAAGGAGGATGCACAGAGATGTCGCTTGAACCTAACGTGAAGGGATCAGCTGAGAGTTTCCTAAGGTGATGGAAGGTCATCGATGCCAGACAATGACACAGACAGGGACACACCTGGGATGCCGCACGCTTGGGCCAGCTCTGGAGTAGAAGTGAGGATCAGGCAAGATCCAAATCAACGTGGACCCTGAACGGGGACAGTCCCACACCACTCTCAGCATCATGGGACTGCTGTTAGAATGAAGATCCGGATAGACAGGAAGGATGACGGAGGAAGCGAAAGCAAGAATATAAAGGACGGAAGTTGCCTTCGCCACACACGAAAAGGAGCCGCTGAGGAGAAGCAGCACCCGCGTGGCACCTAGAGCGAAAGCAGACGTTTGCGGGCGACGGCGTGCCAGTTAGGCAGTTTATTCAAGGCTGAGAGCCTTCCTACAGCATCGTCTCCAAAGCCCGGGAGAAGGATGATGGTCCAGCATCCGCACACACGTCCGCTTAACCTAGCTGGCCTGAGATGTATTCTGTGACAACCATGGACTCATTAAGTCCTCCTGTCCACTTATTCATTATGCAATGAGCAAATTGCTGAACTCAAAATATTTTAATCTATAAAATGTGATTAGTAACACTTGACTCAAGGTTTTATGGAAATAAAAAATAAGACTTTGAGATACTTATGAAAGAGTTTAAAATAGTCCCTAAATCCCTCTTGTTACACACCTTTTTATCTTATTTATGCTTAAATTTTTATTTTCAAGAACAGGAGCCAATTTAGAGAGTGTTTTTTTTTTTCTTTTAACTTATTTTTCCCCAGCTTTGTTGAGATATAATTGACGTGCGACATATAAGCTTAAGGTGTACCGTGTGACAATTTGATACAGATATAATTGCAAAAGGCTCACCAGAGCTCCAAGTGTCTGTGCCCTCGGCAAACAAATGAATGGCTGGATTGAAGAGTAATCTCGCGAGAACTGAGGTTCGCAGGAGCAGGCCTTGATTTTCCCCAGCTCGAATGGCCTTCTCTGACATTCTGACAGCGTTTTTCAATTCCTCAGAGGCTCCCTTCTCCCACATTGTCACTTCATTAGCACCGTATCCTTCGTGAGGAAATCTGGCAAAGTTGATTCCTCTAGGCATCTAGCTTGTACTTTTTGTCCTTTGATTGCAATTAATGAGATTAATTGTTTATCTTCTTCCCTATTATGCTTTGATGAGGCCCACATGAGCATATTTTCCAGGAATATAAGTATTCGGTATGAGTGCGTTGTCTTATTACGAGAGGAATGTTATTGTACCGCTTCATTAATGCCCGTACATGTGGTTCAATTAAGATTTACAAATTAGGTTTAATTAAGGTTTATAAGCAGCGAGGTGAACTGGCTGTGTTTACGCCGATTCCTCTTTCTGTCTTTCTTTCTTTCTTTTTTTTTTCTTACATAGTCTTAATTGTCATCAGAAAATCAAGCGGGTTCTAGAATGGGAAACTTAAGAGTCTTCTCTGGCCATCCGATCACCTCTTGCCCCTTTGTTCCTTCTGTAAATGAGACCCAGAACAGAAGTGCCAGGAAATCCGTGACATCTGGCTCACGACTCTTCCACGTCACCACAGAAAGCCCTGGGGAGTGGCAATAAAGCTATTCACATCAGCTGTGTGGCTCCAGGCTGGTTACTCACCCTCCCAGGTCTGTGATTTTCTCATCTGAAAACATAGAGATTTCACAGCTTTCTCTATGTATTATTACAGAGGTTTAGTAAAGTGGTAGTTTAATAGATAACAGCTATCATTAATAAACCATATATAATCATATATATAAATCAAGGAATAAGGCAAATGGAAGTATGGCCAATATTTGAACACCTGCATGATATGACTATAATGTTTCTGTTTGAGGAATTCTGGCTTCCTGCCTGTCTTCTTCACATTAAGTCTCCAAAATTTATTTTTTCTGTTTTGACTTACTAATCATGGCTGTTTCCAGAACTACGCTGCCCTGCCCGACCCATCGCCCAACCCGAGGACACCTCTTCCGTGTGGGTGCCCACTGCACTGTGTCCTGAGCTGTGACTGCCCGCGTAGAGGGGAGAGGTGGCCTGATACAGAGCATGCCAGAGAGCGGGGGCTGTCCAGCTTTGGTGACAGTGCTCTCGGAGGGACAAAGCAGCTCGAGACATTTTCAAGACTATGCAGAAACAGGGTCGCAGGATGAGGGCACTTAGAGACCAAGTGCAGAGACCAAGGGCCTTTTGTCCTTGTGCACTTGACCACACAGTACCATCTGAGATAAGCGGATTATTATTTGAGGGACAACGAAAGAATAATAATGACCTATTCATAGTCACATTTAACTGAACTTTGCTCTGCTAGGTGCTTAACTGAAATTATTGACTTTAACTCTTCACAACCAGATATTAAAGTGGCATAGTTAATTCCTTTATATCAATACCGTGCGAGGCAATTATAGTCACTTCAATAGGAAAAAGTAAAACAGATTCCTGACCACGTCCATCCGATTCCACACTCTTCCTACTGATTTCTGCTTACAAACTATGCCACGCAACACACGATAATGACTCCCAGGACCCGCCCGGGACAGAAAACTCCAGTTACTTAAGTCTCAGCGTAGTATCAGCCAAGCGTGTCCCTGGAAAGTCTCCCTTCGTGTGTAGATAGCTGACAAAGGAAGATGCTGCATGCGGGAAGGACACCCTCTTTCTGTCTGGTTGACTTTGGACGACCCTCTCAGTTATCCCTCAGTCTCACCTCCTCACGAAATAGTCGGGTGGAAAGGACAGAGATATTGATGAGAAGTCACGTGAGTGACCCAGAAAATGGCATCGACAATACAACTTTTTTCATGTGGCTACCTCAAAACCAGGACGCTAGGAGACTAGGGACCCGGCGAAGACCCAGCTGTAGCTTTTTCTGGACCTGCCCCCGCCACTCCACATCCACATGACAAATAAAACGTGTGGAGACATCATTCCTCCATGTTTCGCTTTCCCTTCAGAATTATTAACGAAATCCAGAGAGACGAAGGCTATACTATCATAGAGGATGCAGAAGCGCCGGGTAAATGGTATATGGCTACATAAACATAAGGGGTTATTATTATGTTGATTATCATGGATGACGGCACCGACAAATGTGCTAATTATACTCATAAAATGAAGATGCAAATGCTTTACTCTGGACTTTCGAGAGAGGCTTCTTCTTCTCCTAAAAAGAGAGATTACGAGCACAAAATAATCCTTTTTATTAGTGCCGCAATAACTGTTCCATGTAATATTAATAACAATAATAAAATCTAAGCCGCTTCTACGTTATTTTCAGGGAGAAAACGCGGGAGTTAAAAAGCAGAAGCTTGTCCCTTTTAATGATATCTGTAAAAAAAAGCAACGGGTGTTCTCGTAAATCTGTGTGTCAATCCAACACCCTCTGACTGCATTTACCCTGATTCATATCTGTGTCCTTATTAAGTTTGGCGATATTTGTGACCTCCGTGGATGTATTAATAAAAGTGACATGATGAGCCCGATGGCTGATCGTCTTCACTATCCAAGAGATGCATATTTCCCGAAGCGTCCCAGACCTGTCCACTGGGATGTATTTTGCCCGAATGCGTGCATAAGTCTTGATTGCATGTGACAAGGTTCCCTCGAAGAGCTCTTTAATTTGGGTCGCCCACGCAGGCATGCCGCCCGGAAAAACTCCGACCACTCAGTTTTTCTACCTCATTTGCCACGAGCTGTGATTGTGCAGCTGGGTAAAGTTCGACTGAGAAAGCATACCTGCCTGGATTTTATGCGACTGCTTCGGAGGGACATGTGGGCTTTACGCCTTTCAGTTGGCCTCATAGTCAGGGTCAAATTTGGGCACCAAGGGCATAGGAAGCAATACCTCGCGTTGTGTGTTGGTTTGCTATGATTTCAAATTCACTTGCTGACGGCAAAAACGAAAGAAAGCTTTTTTTCAGAATTAAAGTCGTTTCGATATGAGAATGAAGTAAGACATGTCACAGTGTCACCATACATTCTGGTGTCCTTGAGAAGCACGCAGCAGCTCAGCTGCTGAGGGTCCCCAACAAGGGTTTACGGATAAGGACATGTGCCCAGGGGCCATTTAAACTATACATATTTAGAGATTATAAGGAATACCCGAGAGTTTCAGTCTGGGCAAGGCGACACTTTGCTGACCTACACAGCTCTTCAAAGCCCTTTGAGGCATCGGGTGATGAAGGCTACTCTGACCAGTGGTGGTAAAAGCTTCCAGTGGCCCCAGATAGGAGACCAGTAATCCCACCAACAGCGATGAGAACACCTTGGCTTCCCAGCTACATGCTCCAGTGACAGGGACCTTTCCTGTTACCCGTCAGCTGGACCTCCGCACTTGTGAGCTCAGCCGTCTCTCCCGAGAACCAACCCCACAGAAAAGGTACTCTTCCGATAAACGTGGACTTTATCGCTTTCATCTCCCCTCGCTCGGAATGACAGTGTGATCACTCTGTCATTGCTTTGGAGTATTCTATTTCTTTATTGGCTCATTAAGAGACCTTATCCTGTGTGCTATCGGCTTCTGGAAGGCCCAGTGTGAGCCTGCATTAAGTAAATTGCTGGCAAAGACAAACTCTGTCTCGGAGCATAATTTGCTGCCTCAAACAAAACATCTTGGAGGCTGACCAAATAACTTCTAATTCAGATGAGTGAGCATATAGTCTCCCATTGTTGTGGTAACAAATTACTACAAAATTAGTGCCTTAAAACAGCACAAATTTATTATCTTATAGTTCTGGCGATCAGTCCGAAATGGGTCTCCCTGGGCTAATATCAAGGTGACGAAAGGGTTATGTTCCTTCGGCAGGCTCTAGGGGACGATCTTTTTCCTTGTCTTTTCTAGCTCCTAAAAGCTACCCATGCTTCCTGGTTCATGGCGGCTTCTTCCAGCGTCGAAGCCAGAAGTAGAGCATTCTGAAACTTCTCAGTGACCAACTCTGCATCTCGCCTCCCTCTTCCACTCATAAGGATGTTGGGGGTTGCACTGGGCTCCGTCTGGAACCCAGGATGATCTTCCCACCTCAAGGTCAGCTGATGAGCTGACTCCATCTGTAACCTTGGTTACCCCTTCCCATGAGATATGACATTAATCCCTGGGATTAGGAGACCTGGAAGGATATATTTGATGGATTACGATAAGGTATATATGAAAACATCTAGTCCTTTGCTTAGCACATGATAAATCCTAAATAAAAGATGCTATTAACACTATCAATATTTATATTGTCTTGCTAAAATAGTAATTCATTTCTTAAAGACTCCCTTTTAAAGGAAAGGAAATTAAATTTGAAAGATTAATGAGACTGAGCTAAATAATTATTTTTTCCTTTTGAGTTCAACCATAAGTTTTATCTGCAACTTTACCACTTATATTTCTGAATGGATTTTTGTTGTTGCTTAGACGATGAAGAGACAAATCAATGCAGCATCAATAATTAAGCAGAGAATATTATTCTTACAACCATCTTCTTGGCAAAGTGAGAGATGAGAAATAGCTCCTCACCAGATCCTTTAGGCAGTAGACATGAAAACATAAATTTTTATATGCATATGCCGCAGTTTATGAATAAACCTCTTGCTAATGGGATCCCCAAGTTGTAAATTATATCAATATTAAACTGTTTCATAACTTCAAAGACAAATGGAATCATATCTCCAAAACGATCTCGGATGATGCTGAATTTCATTTGCGGCTCACAGAATCACAGACGGTAAGGTTTGGGCAGGATGGATCTACACTTTCACAAACTATCATCTGGCGTTGGAATACTTTGTTACACGCCTGCCAGGTGTGAGCGGGGTCTCCCCACTTATTAATGACAGGAAGTTTGCGATTTCACAGGAAGCAGTTTTATCCATGGGCAGCTCTGGACATCACCAACTTACTAATCAATCAATCAATCAATTACTTAATTCAAAATAAATGGTCTTGTGTTTAAGGCTAAATGTTGGTTACAAATGTACTGATAATAACAGTTTCCATAGTCTCAGCTCCTTCTATTAGCTGGACACAGGATGCCATCTCATTTTGTGGTCCCGAGAAACCTATCATGTGACTTTCTTATTAGCCCTGTTTAATATGAGGGAAATGATGTTTAAAAATATAAAGTTATTTGCCTATAATCACACAGCTCCTAAGTTTGGGGGAGTAGTGGGAACAGAGTCTTAACCTGCACATTATACTAATTCCTAAAACAGGTTGTGATTGCAGTTCTTGAGAATTACAGTTGAGGGTGAGACGTGAAAACAAATGAATTAACTACCAGGCATAGTAGGAAGGGTCATAAGTAGCATATGCGCATAGTATGTCTATTTATATTCATATTCATTTTCTTTTTTTTTTTTTAAATAAGGATTTTAATTAATTATTTGGGGCCAGATAAAACGCTATACACTGCTTAAAAATAAACCTACATCTCATCGATTGGACTTTGACTTTTAGGTACTAACACAGTGGTGATGTCGAAATTGGCATTCAGTCAGTTTGAGACTACACAAGCATAAGTTGTCTTCTCACTAATTCCCCTGTACATGTGTCAGGCCAGGTTTAAACACCTCCATTTAGGATTCTTTCTCTAAGCCTTGTTTTTTCATTGATTCCTTTTTCACATGCTGACCTACATAAAGTAATCACAGAAAGCCAACTGGTCAACCAGAGGCATGATGATGCCAATTGCTTAAGGAAAGCTGCCTAGATGCTCGGAGACGGCACAGGCTTCTATTTAAGGATATGGACTCTGGAGTAAAGGATACGTAGCACCATCACTCACCACCTTTATGACGTTGAGCAAGGAATTCGGCATCGTTAACCCTTTGTTTTCTCATTGGTGGAGTGAGCATTATAATATCTTCCTCAAGTGTTTATTATGAGCATTACATAAAATAATCTATCTAAAGTGTTTAACAAAGTGCCTGGCACACAGGATCATTTAATAACTGTTGACCGTTCATGATCTTTTGTGTAACTGTGATTAATATTTCAGAAATGTAAAGTGAAGGGGATACCCTTCTCCCAACCAAACCTATCTTGCTTGGAGGAATAGCAATTCTTCGCAGGTGTGAGAAATTTGAGTATTTATAGATGCTTTCTCATTAATGATCCCATTTAATCCATGCACTAACATAGGAGGTAGGCCATATCATTCTCATTTCAATGATGAAAATTGAGATGGAGGAAAATGAGAAAGCCTTCCTGCAATTTTCTAGCGATCTTCCAAGGCCTAATGTGATACAAAATGGAAGTAGTAAATTATATTAACGACGTCTTCTTGAACTGCAAAACTTTCTTTACTTTGCATGCTTAGAAATTTTTAAACAATAAATTTTACTATCACCAATTTATTGAGATTGATTTTATTAATTACATTTCAAAGGATTTGCTTCATTTAATAAGACAAAGTCAGCCCCACTACATTTCAATGTTAGCTATAATTAATGATGATATTATGAAAATTAATGCTTTTCCATTATCCATTATGACATCATCAGTACTAATGACCTGTTTATTGCTTCTGTGCTGATGGCAATTAAAAGAAGCCACATTTTAAAGAGAGAAAAGCCTAAGTCATTTTTAAACCAGAAAAAATCCTTTCCATTTAGAGAATATTGGATTCTGTAATCATGCAGCAAACATGCCATAAAATATAACCACTATTCCAAAAACCCAAGGCACATTTAGGCAACTAACATCAAATAGTTGGTCTGCACATTGAAGCAAACTTATCTAAGTATATCTTCCCAAATTATTCTTACACCATCTTTGCACTGGGATGCCATTTCTAACATTCGAGAGTCTCTTTTGAAAAACTTAAGTGGGAAATTAGGAAAGAAAAAAAAATGCCAGTAGAGATGATTGGTTTTGTATAGATTGATACCCACTAAACCCACACACAAAAAAATCAAATGCAACGCCCTCATTTAATATTCCCGATTTCAAAGGGATAGAACTAATAAGAGGTAGGGCATGGACCTTGCACATGTAAACATCGCTGGGGTATTAATAATTCAAGTCTTGTCAGCAACAATTTAATAGGAGCCTTTTCTGAGGGGTGTGGGGAGAAATATTGTCCAATTTCACCTGTGGCTTTGATAAGAGGATTTAAGAGGTTTTTATTAATAGAGGCATTGATTTGAAAAGATGTAAATAATTGACGAATAAGACAATGATTAATTTGCCAATGAAGCAGATGGCATCAGAAGGTTAGAGCTGGAGATGGTTTTGTAAACCCTTTCTCCAAAGAGAGAAAACTGAAAACAGTGTTTCAGGGATCTGTTGAGTAAGTTTTGGGTCAGGACTAACCCTCAGATCACCCTCCATCATGAGCACGAAGATAAGTAAATGTCCACCAGGAGGTCAGTGGGACAAACATGGGTAAGGCAAAGGCTTCGTCTTCCTTGCAGAAAAAAAAACGAAATGAGAATTGTATTTTTTTTTTTTCTACAGCAAGATTATGGCCTTTGTCTCTTTCACCGTATGGATTCTAGGGCTGGTTTGTTTCATCAGGCTGACTTGTCATGTGCCCCATCCCATCTCAGTGAGTTGCCCTCAAGGGTGAAATCTCACCCCAACATGGCCTCTCAGCGAAGAGATATTTGTTCCTCAATCACAGATCCTGATTCTCATGGTTCTCCTGTTATAATGAATGAGCTTGCCACCAAATCCCTTTGTCAGAAGGCAGAAACTATTAAAACATCCAAGCCTTCGGTTCCACCCTGAATGGTCCCCACGAGAGAGATAAGCCCCTTTGTTTGATCCGGGGTGTATTTTACTGACCAGTGGTACAAAACCCTAAAATGCCTATTATCTCAAATCCTTAATGACAAAATTTTCAGTTTCCAAAAGACTTCACGCATAGCAAATATAACAGGACTGAGATACTGCCTGAGCCAGCTAAGCTGAACATAACCCAGGGGTCTGAGCCGCGGACTGGATTTAAAGCGACACAGTTCCAATTAAGCAGTGAATTATGGGGAAGGATTTGTGAGTAGGAAAGTTTACAGCAATAGTTCTCTGCTGCACCCAGACACTCAGGGCGTTCTGTGTTTTTGGGGGGCACAGTTGGTCTATCTTCCTCATCATTATCTTCATCACTTGACAGCGTCAGGCAGGCAGTAAACAGTTGGGGAGCACTTGTGGACTAGTGAGATTCTTACTGACGTAAGGCACCCGCCCAGAACCTAAGGAAAGAGAATGTCCTTGGGGATGTACTCATTGTTATCAGGTCTGCAGATAATACGATAGTCGATCAATGTTAAGAACCATTGTTTTAGAGACAAGCCACACTGAATGGAACATTTTTTTTTTCTGATCTCAGAAGCCAGATGGCACGCAACTTGGTTCTAAAACATCAGCATTCTGGGAGAAAGAACAAGGAAGACGGTTGGTCGGTCGGCTTTTGTCCCTTTCCATGAGTCCTTCGATTCGGTGACTAGTACAGAAAAACCCGAACCAGACACCCTATTTATTTCCATCCACGCAGAATCTGCACATCTGACAATTCAGCCAGTTCCAAGCCGCAATGGCAGTGCAGGATTTTATGCTTCACTCACATTTTCTTGAGCCTTGTTTTTAATTTCCACCCTAACAGAAATCTTAGAGATGTGGGTTATTAATCCCAAACAGTGAAGATAAATCATCTCACGCTGCTGTGTTACTCAGAACTGTTTGGTGACAAGCGTCATAATTCCAACTCGGACTCGGGGCGGAAGCAGAGAGAGCAGTTCGCTGTCCCCACCACTCTGTGGCTCGGATTCGGAGGAGAAGCGTGACAACACGTCTCCTGGTCCCGGGACAAAAGTCATTCTCCCTCCTTCCCCTCCCCCTCCTCTTTCCCCATTCTCTGTCCCCGGTGGACAGGGGTGTCACTGTTCAATGACAGCCTCCCCGGAACGCAACGGAGCGAGAGTGAGAGAGCAGCCCTCCAACGGAGACAGTGAGACCAAGTCCCTCAAGGCCCCTCCTCCCGTGGTCCAGTGTCCCGTTAGCCGTGTCTGGAGAACCTCCCGATCATCCACAGGGCACTGGGCCCAGGTGGCACGGTCCAGGGGCTCGGCGGGCAAAGGAGAGCCATGCACAGGCTGGGGAGGGACGGACAGGTGGGGAACGACCAGCGTTGTTATCTGCCAGATCACGTGCCAAGTGTCCTTCAGGACACTGGGGAAGGGGCCAGCAGAGAAGCGGAAGGTGCTTTTACATCTGGGTTTGGCCAGCAGGTGACGGCGGGCCTCAAAGTTCCAATGTAGAGGGAGCATTAGGCTTAAAATAACTCAAATTTTTGAAAAGGTGTATAAGGTTGTTTTGCACTCAAATTAGACATTAAATCCAGTAACCAAATGATCCCAGTTACCTGCCATTTCTCTCTCTTTTCAATGTTTTTTTTTTTTTTTTTTACCCCTGACAAGTTCTATGCGAGTGTTAATTTTAGCACCATTTCAAAGATTTGGGGAAATTAGATAGATATAGGATTATTCTATGTTGACTCTTGTGCAACCAAGATTTATTGACAACTTACTAGATGCGAGGCTCTGTTATTTCTCAGAGCTACATCCGTAAATGTTGTCAGCCAAAAATCCCTTCCGTCAAGGACGTACGTGTTTGCAGATGAAGATGCATAATAAATAGTAACGTACGATGCCCAGTCCGTCCGCTAATGGAAAGAGCAGAAAAGGACGTGGGAGCAACTGAAGGGGAGTGTCCCTGTTCTCTCAGGGTGGCCCAGGGGGCCCGCTGGAAAGACGGGGAGCTCAGAACTGACGGAGGCGAGGAGGCAGCCAGTGCAGACACCTGGGGGAGGAAGTCCTGCAGGGCAAGCATGCCAGGAAGCTCCGAGGAAAAACGGAAAGAGGCCCGTGAGCCTAAGCACTGTGAGATGGGGACAGCATTGCGAACACGAGATAAGGGACGTCCTGGGAGCCCGTGAGGGCCCCGGGGGGCCTCGGTGGCGTTGTCTGGCATGAGAAGCCGATGTGGGGCTTGAGCCGTGGGGCTGCCTGATGTGACCTGAGTTTAAAGCAATCCCTCTGATGGAGCCTTAGTTTCTTTCTGGATCCACCACAAGGTTTGGGATGACTTTCTTTTTCATTTTAATCTCGGGCACATCCCATCTCCTCCCTGGCTGAGTTTGCCCCTTCATCGAAGCCTCATCCAGCTCTAATTTTGTTATATGGTAATTACATGAGCTGTGTGAGGAAAATGAAGCAGAGAATTCCTGTCATGTAATTATATTTTAAAAGCCTAGTAATAGCAGCTACTTTTATTAGCATTAACAATTAGCAGACCTCTTAATTTGGGCTGTGATAAAGAAATCCCTTGTAATGATTTTATAGTGGTACTTTTACGTACCTGCCATATTAACGCAAATAATAGAATTAATGTCAGAGCTGATGTCAGAGCATTCTTTGTAAAAATAATAATAATAATAATACATTGGAGAGAAAAAAAATAATGTGGCAGATAATTATGACCACCCACGGTTCTTAGTTCCTTTATATTCCAAATAATTTTCCTGAATGATTGAAATTACATTCTGAGAGCAGAGGTCCTGTCTAACACTTAGAACCCCAACACTTTTGATTGAAAAAGATCCTAGAAATTATCTCAGCAGCCAGAAATCCAGAAGCCTCAGGGGATGAGCAGATAATATAAATCAGTAAAAACGCAGGACGCTGGGTGTGGCAACTTCAAAAACACAAACGAAGCCAAAGGAAAATATTGCCTCCCACCCTCCATAAGATTTTCTGTGAAGGAAGCCAGGCCCAGCGTTGCCAGATCCTCTAACTTGTCAAGGTGCCCTCTCTTAAAAATAACTTCAGTAACAGTTTATAAATATTTTACTTTGACTGTATCAGGTATTTGAATGCACACACACACACACACACACACACACACACACACACATCGACGGAACTAAATAAAATGCAGATATAGTGAAGCCGATCTCGGCCCCTGGGCTGCTAATTTGCAACTCATTTGGTCCAGCTGAGACCGAGTCTTAAAGAGAAAAGCATGACTTACGCAACTACATTCCACCAAGCTAGTGGCCAGCTTAATTCAATATTGGAAGGTCTCTCTCAAGAGTCACTGTGGGACCGTGTCCCACGCCTGAAAACTTATCCCAGGATTACTCTTAGGTATTAAAAATTTTTTGTTGAATTATTTTGCTCAATTTTTTTTCTTCTCGATTTAATGGTTGAGTCCTCGAGAATCTGAGCGACTTTCCTAAGGGCGTGCAGACGGTGAGAAGCGGACGTCAGCCTAGAAGATGATCCGGTCCTCGTTCTGTGTTCTAACTGCATGTGTGACGTACACGGGCAGACGATGCCTGAGCATCCGTAGTCAGGGCCTTGAGATGCCCTTTAAGTTTTCTTCACAGTGTAGCTCGGGTCCTGAGACCTGAGACCACACCTGCATGCTGGTGAAGTCTTCAAGTATACCTGCCCGTCCCCAGAGGAGGTTCTGGACATACTTGGGCTTTCTTGCCCCTGGAGGGTTCATGGCTTCATGTTAGCAAATAGCGTTTTGCTCTCCTGAGCCTTTCCCTGTGTCCAGCCTGCAACGACTCAGACATTCGATCAAGGGCACCTTTAAAGCCCAATGCCAGACAGTTCGCTGCTGCGGCACGTCCCTCTCAGCCTTGGAGTTAGCTGCCGTGAGATATGTTCACGGCTGGCGAAAATAAAAATTCAGCCAGAGCTTAAAATGTATGAAAGGAAGGTACAGGAGACTGGGACAGAATGTTTAAGGCGCATCGTGAAACGTCTTCACAGTCAAGGTGGCAGGTGGGAAGCAAACGTCTCGTGAGCCGTAGGCTGAGCCGGCCAGGCCACCGCGAAGAGAGGCAGGAGGGAGGACAAGGACGTCCCTGGGTACGCCTGCAAAATCGCAGGGATGATCAGAATTAGGGCTGCAGCGGGGGGACCAGGAGGACGGGATCTCCGATGTCCCCACCCCTCTGGCCTCCTCTGGGACGCCCTCCCAACACCGCCACCCAGCACGCAGCACCCCCTGGGTCACCCCACACCGCCCCAGTGCTGTCTCGTGATGTGTCCCGTGTTTCTCACTGGTTAATGCACGTCCCAGGCGGCCACCACTCGGCCTTCTCTAGGAGGCAGCCCCGGAAGCCAGGGCGGCCTGCCACCAAGCCCTCCGAGGCCACCTGACTCCGAGCTGCCGCTGCAAAGCACACCCTGTCGCTCAGCCTGCCGCAGTCGGTGAAATGCCACCTCCTTAAATCAGGGCGACTTAACACCAGGGGACCGTGATTAGCCTGGGAGGCATCCCCACACTGGATAAATCAACTTGGCAATTTTAATTCGTTTTAGAGAAAGGCGACTGGCAGCCTTGACAGAGCGCGCCGTGGGCCCGCGGCCGGGCCGAGCCCCCCATCCACGCGGGTTCTCACTCTGCACGCCCGTCTCTGTGCCCGGGGTGATCGACAGGCCCCCCCCCCCACCCCCGCGTGTGCCCGCGCCGCGCCTCTCCACGCGCCTTCGTATTTCACACGCTGCGCGCGGCGTGCCCAGAGGCACACGATCTTTCTTTGCCGTGTAGCAGGCGACACAAACAGAATGTTTGTGGAAAACAGGCCCGAAGAGAGGTCACTGTTGAATTAATAACAAGAAGGTCCGAAATCTTGTGGGAGAAAGACGAAAACGCGCAGGCCGCGGCACGCGAGCGCGGTCGGGCACCTGCCAGATGGCGGCCGAGCGCCGAGCGCCGCGTCCTCGCCCCGCCGTCCTCGCCCCCGCCGTCCCCGCGGGAAGCCTGGCACCCGGAGAGCCGTCCCGCGTCCTCGGTTTCCCTCGGCGCTCGTGCGTGCGCGAGCGGGACTGCGAATCCGAGTCCTCACGCCCGGACTTCTGAGCGGCACGGGCCGACGATGGCGGGTCGCCACCGCCACCGCCACCGCCACCGCCACCGCCACCACCACCGCCACCGACGAGCCGAGCGCGCAGCAGCAGAAATAATGACAAAGCTCTTATGTCTACGTGCTTGGAGCCTTGTGGAGACAGAGGCGGATGAACCAAAACGCCTCCCGCAGGAGAGCTGAGGCCTCCGCTGCCCCCTGCCTTGGGGATCTGCCGGGCCTAGCCCTGGCCGAGCGGAGTGCAGGGCCCCAGGCGGGATCGGCCCCCCACGCTCGCGGCAGCTGCACCAGCTGCCAGCGCTAGCTGGGCCCCCCGGAGCTCTGCAGCTGCGCAGTAGGCTGGGGTTGGGCTGGGGCACAGCGTGAAATCACAGAAAACCAGAGTGGGGGGGACGTGGGGAGGACTTGGGGGGGGGCGGTCCTGCTGGGGGGAGGGGCCCACAGCAAGCACAGGCTGGGCCCGCCCGCAGGAGCTTTGTCAGAATCCCAACCTGCACCAGGCAGAGGAAGAAAAAGACAAATCCCAAATCTCTTTGTCACGTAAGGTCGAGGCAGACCAAGCCTTCAAACAGAGGTCCAACGCGTCGCACTTGAAGAGGGGGCCAACTAGAGATATACAGAGGCCACCCGAAACTGCGATTCGGGCCTGGCCCAACTCAGTACCGGACCTGTCCCTTTATCTCTCTGGGACAGACAGGAAGTACAACCCTTCTCTCACAGAAATAACGTTATCTCCACTCTGAGTTCCCTGTAGGCGCAGGGCCAGACAAAAATTTAAAAACACGTATATAATATATCTAATAAAGTATATTATATGTTATATGTGGCATGTGTGAAGCATTAAAATGTAATTGACAAGAAAAAACGGTAAGACACATCCACTTAATATCCACTGAATAGCAGAAAAGGACTTTAAAACAACAATTAAAAATGACATAGAAACAAAAATAATACTGTAAAAGAAAATTTAAATAGATGTTCTAGACCCCTAACCTGCAATACCTTAAAATTTGGAGATCATCAGATGGAAATATAAAGAAAGATTCAAACTAAAACACAGAATGAAAAAATAATGATAGGAAGAATAAAGCTGAATTAAGAAAATTTAAAACAATTCTCTAATGTTTATGCTTAACATGGGTCAGAGACAAAATCTGAAGAAATAAAGACCAGACTTATTTAAAAAATAATGAAAAAATATCGACCTGCGCATTCAAGAACCTGAATAAACACCATGCTCGAAAAACACAAAGGAAAAAACCCCATGAAGACACATACCGAACTTCTCAAATTAAAGATGATGGAAAAAATTATTAACTCGGCTGGAAGAAATGATACATTATCTTCATTAGGGCAAGGATAGTGCCAATGGCTGTGCAACAGTAATAACAGAAAAGGACAGAATGATGCCTTCAAAAACGAACCAAAACGCCTCCCGGGAATTCTAAACGCAGACGTCGTATGCCATCCGACTGTATTTGCGAAGACTGTGCCCTGCACGTTTTCCCTGTCCTTTTGAGGGACGTGCCAAGAGGCACCGTCTCATATCATTTATAACACAACCCAGGTGTCAGTGGTCGGTCCAGAGACAGGTCTCTGAGGAGATACAGACTCCTCTTTTTCACTCAATCCCTTCTTCCAGTCTTTCCCAAGAGAACAAATGCAGGTGTGGTCTGTTAGCAAAAAGTATTGATTTGGCCACGGTTAGAGTAAGGAGGGTTTCAGTAGTTGAAAAGGTGATACATGTTTGAGCCTTTTTCTTCTTTCTCTTCCGGGATTATTTCCTTGCCCACAGCCACGCTTAAAAAGTAATGTAGTCCCAAGATCGGCCTTCTTAGCAGTTGAGTACATGTCGTATCTGTCCTGTTTCTTTTCTTTCGTATTGTCAGGTAGCTTAGAGAAAGTTCCCCCGGTTTCGGTCTGGTTTTCTTGAACGTAAGATAGGCATTCCTGAATCCCTTGTAAGATATTTGCGAAAACGAGGAAAACATAAGAAAGAAAACTGAGCGGGGGACGTGGCAGTCACGTGTGGATGGACCTAAAAGTTTACCTTCTCCTTTGTCCAAAGACTCACAGATGTTAGAAAAAAGCCATCAACTCTAGCGTCAGAGAAAGCGGCTGAGGAGTACACAGGGCTGAGAGCAGGGCTTTGCGGGGCTCCTGGACAAGCCGGCGACAGAAGCTCCAGGAGACAGGAGACAGTTGCGTCACATCTTCAAAACGAGATTTTCTAGGCACAGTGGATTGGAAGGCTACTGCGATTCTATAGGAGGGAGAGGACTTTGTCTGCAGGAGTTGGCAGTCTCTCCTTGAAAGCGGCGTGCAGGGTAGATGGTAGAAGTTATGTCACCAAATTAGGGTTTGACAAATTGCCGAAGCAAAGAAATGAAATGACAGCCACACCCAGAAAGCACTGAGCAAATGGAATTTAAATGTTAAGATTTCTTTTTTTATTATTTTTCATCTCCAGAAGATTGATCCGCCACTGCAGAGAGGTATTGATCGTGAGATCGGCCAGGATTACGATTCTCCAGATTGTGCTCTTGTTTGCCTGCCTCACAGGGGCACAGAGGAGAGAAAACATCCATCTCCATGAATAATACCGGCAGATGACGGTGAGATCTGAGCGACTTTGTCCCTTTATCCATATCCAATACACAAGCGACACAGTCCCTCGTTTACGGCTCCCCAGGAGGGAGGTGCGTCGATGCGGCTGGTCTTAATCCTCACGTCTCCAGGCTCCCCGGCCACCGCTTCTGCAGCTGGCCTCAGCCGGCCGGCGTCCGGGAGGGCCACCGGGGACGAAGGCCGCCCGTGAGGACTCGGCCTTGCCTGGTCGGTGAACCTGTCGAACTGGCCCTTGCCGTGCGTTGGCACAGGCTTGGTGCCGTCTCGTGTCAGACCCGCCCAGACGCGCGCTCCCGCGAACTTCACGCGGGCTCTCCATTCCGTGCTTTACTCTCTCCTGGGAATCAAACTCTAACTCTCCGCCAAGTGGGAAGAGCTGTCTTGCACCCCAGTCTGCACGACTGGGGCTCCCGTATCCGCGGGGCCTTCCGGAACCCCTGCCCAGCAGTCCTAGCGGGCCGACTGGCTCCCGTGTTAACTTAAACCGACCTCCGCATGAAGAACTGAGGGGCCGTTCCTGGCCTGACGGTGGCTCGTGTCTGTGCCCGGCCGCTCCCCCCACCCAGCTTTCCCTCAGCACGCTAGACCCGTCAGAGACACACGAGCCTCAGCCTGTCGTCCCGATCCGTCGGTTCTGACAGTCCATTCAACCAGCCCTGTCATTGAGACTCAGCCTCACGGTGAAGCCATGCCCTGAAGAACAACCCATTATATTCTAGAAATGGTAATAGCCCTTTATACCCCGATGTCCTTTGCGCATCTGCTTACAAAGACCTTTCTCCTGGTCCCCCTTGTCATGAGCCTCGAATCAGCAGAGACTGCGACCTCTGAACTGCCTGCATGTGAGCCCATGTTTATGCTTCATCTCCTTTATCTTCCTCCCGCCGTGGTACCTTAACAAGACACTACATAACCGCCTAGCAGTCTCTCATGGTGCATCAGTCCTAAGTACGATGATGCTTTGAGTGGTCCCTACTATTAAAAATATGGAAGTTCTCCAGAAACCGCTAACCGAACAATGAAACCCTTCACGTACACTCCTCCCCGGCCGGCCGTCACACGATGAGCCATTTCCATTGCGTTTCCTCTTCTGTAATTAAGCCCGCCGTCCTCCACGCCGGCGGGACGGCGCAGGGACGGTCCCCAAAGGGCAGCTCAGGGCTCCAGCCACTGACCTATGTCGCTCTCCTTTCTCTCGGCGCCACAAACACTCACGTCCCACAAATACGCGTCGACACTCCAGGCTCAGCATTAGGCCGCACCATGTTATGATATCTGGGAGAGAAAGATGCTCTACTCTTTTTTTTTTTTAATTATTATTTAATTTTTTTTTTTAAATGGAGGTGTAATAGACATGTCACCTTACAGTCTTCCCTTAGTATCCACAGGGGTTGGTTCCAGGCCCCTGGAGATATCAAAATTCTCGGATGTTCGAGCCGCTTAGTCGACCCTTCACATCTACAGGTTTCACATTCGTGAGCTTCGCATCCACAGAGTCAAACTACCGCAGGTCGAAATTTGGGTGTTGGTTGAATTCATGGATGCAGAACCCACACACACAAAGGACTAAATGCATGAGCTTCAGATGCACATCATAATGATTCCATCTTTATATGAAAGAGAGAGATCGATTGAGATTGAACCGAAAGAATTGGAGCATGAAATTATGGAGGCTGGAAAATCCACAATCTACAGGCTGGACTGCCAAGCTAAAGATCCAGGAAAGACCGGACCCTGCAATTCAAGTTCGAAGGTCAGAATGCCCTGCCATTGTAGAGAGATCAGTCTTTTGGTTTAGCTGGCCTTCAACTGATTATACAAGGCCCACCTACATTATGGAGAAAGAGTTGCTTTATTCAAAGTCCACCAACTTAAATGTTAATCTCATCCAAAAACACCTTCACAGAAACATCCAGAATAATGTTTGACCAAATATCTGGGCAGCACGGCTCAGCCCAGTTGACACCTACAATGAACGACTACATCACCTAAAAACATAGGATCTAAATTCTGAGAGCCTCCGAGGCCGGCTCTGCACCACTCTGCTCAGGGTATAAGTGCTCTCCACGTCTTTCTTATGAAATGTTTGCCCAGTCTAAATGCAGTGTTTGACAGAGGGCGCTGAGGCCTGATGCCTCCCATCTGAACTGTGTCCCTGCCTCCATCATGGGATTATGAAAACTCCATCCAGCATGACTGGCGTCACCTTTGGAGCTGGGAATGTCTCGATGCCGCAGATGCTGCCTGTGTGCACTATCGCGAAGGGGTAGGAAGATGCCCCTGAAGTAGCTCTTCTGAGTATTAGGATTAGAGATGGGCGACATGGATTGTTTCTCGTCCTGCTTCCTACATTAATTACCTATGAAGGCGGAGGTTAATGATATTTTTTCTTTTGGATTTTTGTGTTTCGAGCTGTGATTTAGGAATAAAACACCTTTCTCACATAGTTTTGTGGAAGATCAAATGAGGAATTATGTCTGAAGGCACTTTGAAAGTTCTACAGTACAGTCCCGAAATGAATTATATTCAGCAGTTATCTCGTGGTAAATTACATTAAAATGTATGCTCTAGCCGCTAAACTGTAAGCTTCTTAAATTTAGGTGTGATGTCTTATTCATTAACACCTGTCCAAAGCTTAAACAGTACCCTACCATTAATATTAATTTCGCATGTTTATTGATTGCTTCAACTAGCACTTATTATGTATCTCATATGCTGCAGCCACTTTCAACAGCCAGTAAGTGTATACTAAATATATTAATGCAATTGGCAATATTTTCTGTGACTTTTGAAGAATATAAGTAAAAAGAAAGTTTGGGTTTTCTGATCACTACATATCGATTTCGCGCTTCCAGTTTTGTTTAAATATTTTTTATTTGCTGACGCTTAAACTCATTCTCGGTCACTCACAGTTGGGGGTCCTTGGTAAATAAGCAGCTCTAACTTCATGATTTCGATGCCAGCATCCAGATCCCAATACCTGTGATGTTTATCTAGCAGAAGCTAAGTGCCCCAGCTCTGACGACTAAGCCTCTCCCCTTTCCCTGCCGATGATCCTGGATATCTTACCGTTCCGCTTTCTTGGAGTTCACTTTCGATGATCTCTTCCAGTGACTCGCCCGTGTATCTACCACTGGACGGGGTTGTTTTTGCTATTTGGTGCCACAATCTTTAAAGCTACGGTCAGAATATGAGCCTCTGTAACAGTGATGGTGATGGAAAAATCAACAGCAGTTGGCGTTTTTTTATAGCATTTTTATTATTCTGACAGGTATCATTCTTGTGGGTACCAGGCACCAGCCAAAGGATTTTATGTACACTATTTCATTAGCTAAGCTAACAACCTGGGAGGAGCTAACTAGGGACACGATCATCACCATCATCATCACCATCATCACATCATCACCATCACCACCACCACCACCATCATCATCATCACCATCATCATCATCATCACCATCATCATCATATTATCATCATTATCACCATCACCACCACCACCACCACCATCATCATCATCATTATCACCATTATCATAATTTTTAGATAAGAGATTCAGAAAGTTTTTTAAAATGTGCCAAAATTATATCATCTGGGCGACAAAGTGAGACTTGAACTCAGACCTGCCTGAATCCAAAATCCACGATTTCAGTGATTATATTGTTTATTTTTAATTGCTCACAATTTCTGCCTCTGAAGCTTTCTCACTCTATTGCTCAGCTAGGATATCGCTTCCTCTCTGAATCGGTCTCAATCATTGACCAAATACAAACTAAGTTGTCTGCAGGTCTCGGGTTGTCAGACTGTTGCTTTGCCCATAATTAGCCCCTACCCAGGTTCACTGCTGGACTATTCTTCCCTTATTGGCAAGACATGACACAGCCAACTAAATTCTGAGACAAGCTCTTTTTGGTGAGCCATTATATCAGAAAAAGAAAGCAAAACACCTATTTGTTTTCTGTTTTTGTGGGAGAGATCACTAAGAAAAATAACTCCATCGAAACTCCAGTCTCAGAGTTGAATTGTATCAGGAATAAAAGGGATTTTTAATCAAAAAGAAAGTCTGAATGGCTTGATTAAAATCCACTCACTGACCAACCTATTTGAGATCAGTTTTGTGAACTTCATCCCTTTTTTTGAATCTGAAACTGTTCTTGTGTCCTGAGTACCCCCTATTTTTTTAGGGGGACAGACTTTCTGGATACTAACAAAGAAGGGATGAAAATGAATTAGATAGGGGTGGGGTGGAGAGGAACAGGCTTCAATCAGGGGAAGCCCTTGGCCAGGGATGTATTTGTATCAGCAAATGAAAATCCTATTCAGGATCCAATAACTGCATCTCATAAATGTTTAACCCACAGAGAAGAAAACAAATTTGATTTGAATCGAAAAAAAATTCTTTTGCCAAGCACAACAGTCTCCAGACGTTCACAGATAAATTCATAGTTAGCGAGTTTGAATTTTCATAGATTCCCCATGCAGTTTATAAAGGGGTTTTAATAGGATGATGTCATCGCTTCTTCACATCTTTATTCACCAAACTTCTTGACAAGAAGCTCTACTTTCCAATGCAAGTTACATCTCTGATTAGCAATACACCTTTAGATAAGGCAGAAATTCACTGGGCCTCAGCTGTCAAATTGGTTCAAAATTTATGTTCAAAAATATGGAAACTTCTTAATATATGGTAGAACAGAGATGGACTAAGGGCCAGAAAGCAAATATTTCAGGCTCTGCAGGCTCTACCATCTCTATCACGACTATGTGATTGTCACATCATAGCCTGAGAGCAGCCACAGATGATGTGTATCAAGTAGGCATGGCTGTGTTCCAATAAAACTTTATTTGTGGACATTGAAATTCGATTTTGTATCATTTTTACTTGTCACAAAAAAAAATTGTAGTTCTGATTTTTTTAACCATTTAAAAGTATAAGAGTTCTTAGCTGCAAGGGCCATATGGAAATATGGAAATGGGGGTTGGCCCGTAGTCTTCTGCTACAGTAGGGTACATTTGTAAACGTACTCTAAATCTAGAGGTTTGTCAAAAATGTAACCAAATTGCAAATGAAAAATGAAAATTATTTAAGGTGATGTTTTCATGATAGCAAGTAAAAATAGATATGTCTGGTTTAGTTCGTTTATGACTGAGCCAATCTTAAAGATTAATAGACAGGCAACTGTCCTGATAAGTTCCACTCTAAAAACATATACTATTCCATGTGCTGAAAAAATGACTCCGTTTTCATCGAGAAGGCAGCTTTGAAAATAAACCTTAAAATCATCTTTTTAATTAAAAGTATGATTTTTTTCCGCTCTTACAGGACACAGAATAGTCATAGTTCACCGTGGAGAATTCATCGGGAACTAAGCAATAGTGTTTCTACTTTAGCCTTCGCTGCTAATTCTCTCCTGGTATGAAGTTTGTGCAAACTGTGTCATTTAAGAGCAAATGTCACATTAATTAATAAATCTCACCGAGGTGAAAATACTATTACAATTTTTCTACTATGAAAGGTACTTATTTGTACTCAGAAAATAACTTTTCTTTTTAACTGACAGGAAGAACAACCTAAATCTGGTGATCAGGAAAAAATATGAATCTTAAATCTGATTCAAATTTAATTCATATTTGTTTAGTGACTACTCTTAGCCAGATGATATAATATACAATGTAGTTTTCTAACAACAATTTTATTTAATATATAAAGTGCTCTTTGTGGGAGATTCTAAAGTTTCGATTTGATAGCTGAGTCATTAGCCCGGAAAGTTTCATTAACTCCCATTCCTACACCACCGACCGCTGTTCTCCCCAGAGTGTGGGATAGACACAAAAATCATTTTCAAAGAAAAGGTGCTCAGTGCAAAAGGAAGTAGAGGAAGGACTGTCAGCAAGATATGATGGAGCGTAGCACGCACATCCACCCGTCAGTTACTCATTCACTCACGAAGAATCTCCCACGTGCCTCCAAAAACCAAACTCGCTTTGACGCTTAAAATGAAGCCAACGTGATCTCAAAATTTCCAACGGCCCTGCAGACGACGGGTTATTACTCCTGCTTAACAAATGAGAGACTAAGAAAGACATGAATGCAGGAGCTCAAGGCGAAGGGTCAGTTTCAAGATTCGAACTTGCATTTTGCGGACTTAAGGGGCCGTGAGCATTTCGCGGCGTACCGCCTCCGCTGCGGTATGTAGAAACAACAGACTCCGCTCATTCCGTGTCTTCCACTGCCTCTCCGCATATTTTCTGTGTATTTTCACCACAACAAAGATAAGAAAAAAGAATTCCGTGCTGAGAAGGCACCCAGTTTCCTGATCATAATGCAAATAGTTTGCTTTGTTTCCTAAGTGTATCTACAGTGGAGAGGGCTACGGATGTTTGAAATGAGTTGAAAGTAGGTTTTGATTTGTTTGGAATTATTTCACCAGCCGTCTTTGACATTTGCTGTTAATTATTCACTGGGAAATGGAGAAATATGTCAACACAACATTTGTCACTGGTTATTTAGAGGCGCGCGTTGACATGTCTTGGCAGAATCCTTGAAAGATGTATCTGACGTGGCTGCTTTCAGTCTCCTTATTTATTTTGTATTCTCAAGACTGTAAAATAAAATCAAATCTTCAGCTAACGAAGCCATGAAATGGCTCCTCATAACAAAGACCGATATTTAGGGCCCGGCTACCGGCCCTAAAACCCTGACTGCCGAGGTCGGCGATCCTGCTTTGGCCTGTCCCCTGTGCCGTCTGGGGAAGAGTCACCCAGTGGGGAGTGAAACTGGTACATTTCAAGCCCGCAGGGATTCAGAAGGTAAACGTAGCGCTCCGTGTTTCTTTACCATGCCTCCTATGGGATAGAATAATCACAAAATGTTTTCAAAAACCTAAAGCCACCCACCGACACGACACCCCGAGTGCCGCTGTGCCCCACGGTGCCTCGGTCTCGCCAGCCTTGATCTCCTCTCCCATCTCGACTCCTGCATTCCGCCTCTAGCCAGGATGCTTCACTCTGTGCAAGGAGGGTCTCGAAACGGCACCATTTGCCATTCCAGAAGACACGAACTCGAATGCCGGCCCACCCCTTGGCGACCGAGGAAGTCACTCGACTCGTCTCGCCTCCTAAGCTCGCGTTCTTTTATATTTTATTCAAAAACAGAGGTGTGAAGCCATTATTCTTCTGCTCGACACCACTTATGAATTCCTATCCCATTCGAAAGGAAATGGAAAGCCCCCGCGCTCCCTCGCTTCTCGAATGACGTTGCAGAGGAGGCTGGCGCAAGGTGAGTAGGTCCCCATTGACCGTGGTGGAGCACTTGAACTTCGTTACGAGCGCAACAAGAATGTAACTGAAGGGTATTTAGACACAGGAAAGACATAATCTGACTTACACTGTTAACAGACCATGCTGGTTACAAGGCAGAAAATGCATCAGAAGATACAACAATAAAAGCTAAGGTATTATTTAAGAACCTCGGGGGAAAATGGAGACATGTAAGCACCTCTAGCCTTCCTGCTTCTACCTCAAGTTCAGGTGGTGACATGCAGAAGCATTTCAAGTTAAACAAATCAAGACGATGAGCTAAGGCGGCAGCCTACTACGTTGAAAGTACATATTACCAAGAACGAGCCAGGGGAGAAATTGCAGAGGATGAAGATGTCAGGTCTACAACTTCCCTTGGACTTAATTTGTTTTAATTTTTCTCTACCTCCTTGAAGGACCAAGGAAAATCCTTAAGGGACACAGTCCAAATCTGAACGCCAGAATCTGGCCTCTTGGCCAAGGCTCGGTCAGTATGGACAGCAGCCCCACCAGAGTGAAGAATACAGAGCGTCGGATTCCATGAAAGAAGGCAGAAACACAACCCGTTTGGGAAACAGTGTCCGCAGGTCACTCGGGAGAAGTTAATTCTGCTCAGGGGTACCGCTGGGTCCTGACGTGAGAAACGAGCCAGCACCGCAGCAGGAGATCATCTCTGCAAGAGCAGAGTGGGCAGCAACGGGCCAAGTCAGATTCCCCCAGCAGAGGCACGATGTGGGCTTCGCGCAGCCCTCAGGGCTCACGGTGCTCTGTTATCTGGACCCGCGACACGCTAAGTGATCTCTGTGCCTTCATGCATCTGAAAACCTGCCACGTAGAAAAAGGGCAAGAACTTCCTCCCGTGGGACCCCGGAGAGCAGAGGGAGGTGTGGCAGGCAAACATCCGGAGGGAGGAGAGTTATATTCATCCCGAGGACTTGAGAACACGCAGGCTGATGATGGCTTTAAGCGGAGCTGCGTCTATGGAGCGGGGAGGGGGACAAGA